>NC_140583.1:1175079465-1176411965 GCF_964204655.1 Triturus cristatus | reverse complement strand
CTTGGTAATCAAGTCGCTCTTTGGTTTAGGGATGTAACTGTCTGCTCTTATTATCTGCTGGCCAATGCTGGGATTCTTACGCATGGCGAAAATGGGTTTAGCTAAGGGATGTTCCAAACTTTCAAGCAAATGCCAGTTCCTTAAGATGATTTGTCTAAATTTGTAAGTATGGGCCCCATATGTTGTAACACATACGAGTTTGTCCATTTCTGTCTTTTCCTTTTTCTGTAACAAATTTTCCCTAGGGGTGAACCTTGCTCTTTTTATGGAATGCTTAAGAAGTTTTAGGGTAACCCCTCTTTTCCATTTCCTTACAGAGTGACATTGCATGGTCCTCAAATTCTGCCAGATCTGTACAATTTCTCCTAATCCGCAACAGCTGCCCATAGGGGAGGTTCTCCTTTAGGCACTGTGGATGCGAACTTGTATAGTGAAGTATAGTGTTCCTGTCTGTCTCTTTTTTGTAAAGGCTGGTTGTCAATTTTTGGTTATGGGGACATACTGCAACATCAAGTAAAATCATCCTTGTTTTACTGGACTCGATGGAAAATTTGATATCATTATGCCTTGAATTCAACCAGTCAAAAAAATGATTCAACTCGGTCTGGCTCCCCTGCCACAGGAGCCAGACGTCATCAATATACCTCAGCCATTGATGCATGTTGTTTTTAAATGGATTGTTGTTGTGTATAAATCTCTCTTCGTACTGGGCCATATACAGAACCGCCATTTCCGGCGCATAGGGACAACCCATAGCTGTACCCTTGATCTGTATAAAAAAAATCACCCTCAAACTTAAAATAATTGTTTCGAAGGGATATTTCCGCCAATGTCATGATAAATGATGTGGGGACCCTGTGTGGTCTCTCCCTCAAGTCCAAGTAAAGTTCAATCCCTTGGAGTGCCTCATCTTGGGGGATTTGGGTATACAGGGATGTGACATCCAATGTCACCATCATCTGTATGTCATCATCAAATGTTATTCCCTCCACTCTTGTGATGAAGTCTGTTGTATCTCTGAGATAAGATTTAACACTGGGCAAGAATGGTTTAAGAAAAAAATCGATGTATTTAGAGACTGGCTCCAAAACAGAGTCACAGCCTGAAACTATCGGTCTACCTGGAGGCGTTTGGCTATTTTTATGTATTTTCGGTAGAAAATATAATACCGGAATTCTTGGTTGTTTTTTATTCAAAAATTGGAATTCTTTTGGACCCAAGATGAGGCACTCCAAGTGATGGAACTTTGTATGTCAAAACACATTTTTCACGTTGTTCACTTTCATTGTGTAAATATCAATGTGGTATTTCGTGTAGTTCATTATGTGTTCTTTTTGTGATCAAAGATATCAATTTAAAAAATAAAATAACTAAAAGGCATAAATCATTGCTTAGATAAACGTATTAATTTTCGTTTATCTTACTTCATATGAATAAGTGTTGAAGTCACCAGAGGCATAGGTAAAACATTTGCTCCATATTTGTGGCATAGCTACTGACCACCGTCAAGTCCTGCTCAGCTACTCTCGCAGTGACTACCAGATACTGCCAGCCTGGTCTACTACTTCACCAGTTTCCTGGAACGTAACCCCAGGGCAAACCCTGATAGGAACCCACGTGCGAATGCCGAGAACATGGTATAGTTTGCCCCTCCAATGCCTAATTTGTGCTAATCCCTCAGCAGCTGTAAGGTGGGTTTCCATTACTTTGTAATGTTTAGACATTATTAAGTACCCCCACGTTCCAGGGCATGAATTTATTTTTCAGGGAGGCAGCCATGGGTACATAAAGATTAGAACAGCCAAGCAACAGAAGCTCCACCACCCCAAGCCAAACTCATTCCAGGACCACATCAGAGGAGAGACCCAACAAATGGCATGGCTTGGCCAAACATAAAAACAACCCCAACCCCAGGACAAGATGGCAACATCCCTCCATATTAACCAGTTTTGCAACACCAATTATATGTGCAACAAACACATGCTATCCAAACTGAAGGGAAAACTATGAGGGAACCTCCTGGCTCCTCACCACTCCATCCAGGCACATCCAAGTTGAGCATTCGCATGTTCATGCTGTGCCTGAGACTTAGAGGGTATTGCCAGACTACCTGTATGCACCCTTCTCCTAGATGACTTATGGGGAGGGGGCGTCTTGCGTTTCAAGGCTTTGGGGAGAGTCGCTGAACATGGGTGCCCGCCGATCCACTCACAGACATCCTGTGGTGAGGAAACAAACTGCACACCATTCTGTCACCACTCGCAACATTGCATGTTGAACTCCCATCTGGCTGAGGAGCCTTTTAGCTTCCAAAAATATGGCCCACTGCTTCTGGCCTTCCCTAGTAAAGTCTGGGAACATGAAGATCTTATGGTTGTCAATCACCAGTTTGATCCCCCTCTGGTCTGGCGTAGAATCTGATCACAGTTCTCACAATAGAACAATATAGCCACCAAAGGGCACGGGACCGCCCAGGGAGGCGGAGGTTGCACCAGTACACAAAGTGCTCTCTCCAGCACAAAAAAAGGGGAAAGACCTCAGTTTTCAACCATGTCTCTGGGAAATCCAGCATATTAGGCCCTTCAGCCCGATCCAGTAGCCCCATAAACCAAATATTGTCTCTCTGAGCTATGTTCTCGGCATCTTCAGCACTATATACTAGAGTTCTGACCCTCCCCTCCATGGCTCCCAGGTACCCCGAAAGGAATCCAATTCCAGAGACCGCTCAGCCACAGTTTGTTCCATGGTTGAGACCTGCTCCGTCAAGTGTCGCTAGTCATCCCTAAAGATCCCCATATCTGCCACCACCATGTACATTTTCAACTCTAGGGTCTCAGAGGCAGCAGTAATAAACTGCAGGATAGCATATAAAGTTGCCCCCTTGTAGCTTATGGATGGGGTAGACTCAGCACAATCACAATCCTTGATGTCACTGTTGGCCGCCTCCGGCTTCTTTGAGGCTTTGCCCATGATGTCCTCCATCAGTGGGGATTTTGGGTACTTTCCACCAAGTTCCCATTCTAGGGGACTAGTAGCTCAGCGGTCAGCCCCCTAGATCACGCAGCAGTTATCACCTAGGATTGGGGAGACCTCTCCATAGCAAATTCAGGACACTTCCAGGCATACGGTGCAACAATGGTAGAAGGCCTCAGGGAGATTCTCCAGCTGCCGCCCGAACTAAGGAGCAGGGTATACCCCATCAGAGTCTTGGGATCCTTGCCCCCAATATAGCTAGCACTGGCCACAGTTGTGCAAGGCTAACCCCCCCCCCCCCAGAGTCCCCAGAGTCCATCATAAAGGGCAGAGATTGCCACTTACACAGCCATCCTGCCCCCTCCTCACGGCTATGCCACCTCACAAGCCAGGTTCAGCGCTCACCCCCGGCTCACCTCCAAGTACCCGGGGGGTAGTGGGGGCTGCCAAATCGACCTCCAAGGCCAGACTGAGGGCCGCCAAGTCTACCGCCAAGGGCAGGCGGATGGGGGTCCCCCAGATTCCACCACCACGGTCCGAGGTCATCACCTCTGCAGCCATCCAGCCCCCTCCTCAAGGCCAGGCCTACTCGCAAGCAAAGTTTCAGGGCTCACCTCTATGTCCTGGGGAGGGGACGTCTCAAAGTCAAACACCAAGGCCAGGTGGCACCTCCTCTGTTGCACCTCAGGAGCGTTGCTGCTGCCTCTAGTCCCGCAGCCTCTGCTGTCTCTAACCCAGCCTGACGGGGTCCTGGATGGGGCACTCCCACTGCAATCTTCAAAAGGGGGGGGGAGGGGGGGGGTTGTAGTCTCCCTAGACCACAGGGCGGGTCTCGAGCCACCACTCGAGCAAAGAAGCAGGATTATGCTCCATCAATGTTTTGGGCTCCTTGGCCCCAGTATAGCTAGCACCGGCCTAACAGACATGCAAGGGCAAATGAAATGACGGGGGGCTTCCCAGAGTTCATCATCACAGGCAGAGGTCGCTGCTTCCACAGCCATCCAGCCTGCTCCTCAGTCACATCACCTCGCAGGCCAGGTTCAGGTCTCACCCCCGGCTCATTTCCAAAAGGCCGGGGCATTCTTTTCCATTCTTCTACATGAGGATAGCAAATAACGTTTCGCATTTTAGTTCCAAAATAATATTTTCATTTGGTCTCGAATACCACAAAGGTATACATAACGTCCCTTAATCTTCAGTCAGATCATAAAGAAAGATTAGGAAAATTTGCAGCTGCCCTGTAATCAAGTGCTAGTGTAGTGTATTGATGGCCTATTAGGGGCATTAAAGACAAAAGAAGATTGTAAAATGTGTTGCAACTACACTACTAAATTATCCTGCTGACAAACATCACACCTACAAAGATGCAGTATTTTCCAAGAGAAGTATTTTCCTTGCTCATCACATTGAGACAGGGGCAAGCGTCCAAAGAACAAGTTTCTAAAATTCCGAAGATGAATATTCCAACTACTCGGACAGTAGGGAGGATGCTTTTGGAATAGTTGGCTACTTTCATCAGCGGGATCCCAATTTGTTTTCCTATTTGTGAAATATTTAGAGTGGCTTACCTGCAGTGGTATCATGGATCTTGTACCTTCCGGGAACTCAGAGAAAGCCCTTGCAGTACACAGCTCTCCTGATTATAAGAAGGAATCCCTTTTATTCTATCATGAAAAAAGCAGGTATCCACTGTCCATGTTAGTCCAGAAGCATGTGAGGTAATGCGGCCTGTTACACACTTCTCTGCTACATTAGAACCAGTAGCCTCAGCTCTTCCTGGTTGTCTAAAAGCGGTTGCTGCTCTTTGCCTTGCAATAGAGCTGAGTGAAGGGATTTTTATAGGTCATACAGACATTGTATTGGAATATGCCTCGTTTTCCCGCATGCTTTTTTTACGCATGCCATTACAATGCAGTCATTACAACGACTGCGTTATAACAACACATGCCATTACTCTGCAAGTTGGAACAACGACTTGCTCGGGGGGGGGGGGGGGGGGGGGGAGACATCGCTGGATGTTAGAATTGTATAATTTACTATTCCAACTCCAATCTGTGCAACTGGAGGGAAGGTGTTGGATTTTAAATCCAACACCTTCTGACCCCTTGAGCAAGCAGTTATTCCGACTTGAGGAGTAATGACGTGTTGTAACAACACAGTCATTGTAACGACCGCATTGTAATGGCATGCGGCGTTCCGGTTTCGGGGGAAACTATGTTTACCACTGTATTTATCCCTCATTCAGTTGAGATTTGACTGACTCATACTCAAAGTTAGCACTTGACTAACAGCCACTTTACAAAATCTGAGGAAACAATACTGACAGCTAGAAACATTTCGATTAAAATGCCCACTACCTTAAATCCTGTATCACTGCTGCAGACTCGAAACAATCATGAAGATGACGACAACAACCCTGATCATGATTGCGTTAATGTAACAAAATTTTGTACCAGACCAAGACCAGATATCAAAGAGGTTATCCTTGAAATGGCAGGTCTGACTGTTTGTGGGGGGTTCTGGTCTGAGTGACCATCAAGTAATACTAAAAGCAGCTAATGTAATTTGTTCCATTTCTGAAATCATTAAAGCATCTTGATTGCCTGACGTAATTTCAGTTCAAGTGGCAGAGTTAATCGTCCTGACAAGAGCTTGCTGTCTACCAAATGACTTGGTGACAATTTATACAGACAGCTAGGACAGATTTAGAGTTGTGCATATTTGTAGCTAGTTATAGTCATAAAGGAGCTTCATGACATCCTCTGGTACTCCAATTAGGAACAGTTCATACATTTTAGCTCTCTTGGAAGCAATTCAACAATCTAGAGAAATATTGGTGGTGAAGAGCGTAGCCCACAAGTCTGGTGATGACAGCAATATTGGGCAACAATTACGCAGCTCATGTAGCCAAGTACTGCGGCAGTGAAAGCGCAACTGTTAAGTCACATGAGCAGAAACAAATGCAAAAATCAGAACAATGTGAACCTGAAGTAAATACTGATGATATTGCAAATAATGTCAATTGTTTTCTAGTTGAATACAATACAGACAACATTAAGTGAGCTCAGAACTGCAGGAGAAAGTACCAGAGAATGAATATAAGAAGATGGAAATTCATTGTGAAAATTACTTATGGATAACCTCAGATCATTAATGTTTGTCAAATTATCTGCTACAGTCAATGACCAGGTATCCTCACAGGCAGTCACGCAGGGGGATGGTATTATTGGAACCTTTACGTAAAAGTCACAATAATGGGACTAACAATGCTGTACAGTGTGCTGGAACCCCACAGTGGATCCCTATAGCTCACGCGATGAGTGAAGACGGCAGATGAAGATTCACGGGTCAAGCCTACGTTTGCTGTGTTGATTCAGAGAGGGGAGAAGTAAATTCTGAAATTGGTGAAGATCAAAGAGAAGATCCTGGTGATGTTACCAGGAGTCATTTTCTGTTTGAAAATCTTCAATTAGAAAATCAGAGTAAAGAATTGTTGAGAAGTCCGGAACAGCAGGAAGAAATAGTCTCTGATCCAGTTCATGAAAAAGTCGAAATGAAATTTTAAGTCTCGAGAACCTCCAAGTAAAAGCAATTCACAGTGAGTGAGTCAAGTTGCTGATCAAAGCCCAAGTTCGGCTGTGAGTGAAGATTCACTGGTAGTCACAAGTGAAGATACAAATGTTGAGAAAATGAATCAAGGAGATATTTGGCCTGAATCAGTAAAAAGAACCAGTAAAAGGAAACAATGAAAGAATCAAAAATGAAAATCAATCGGAGAAGAACCAGACACCATTGAAATCAAATTTGAAAATAGTGACAGTGAATATCCTGTTGCCTAGTGACCAACAAGAAGAATAGTCCCTAACAGTAAGCATGCATGACTTGAATGGACCAATCTTGCATCTGTGTCAGAAGAAGTCAGATTTGGTGGAAATATATATTCTAACAAACTGTTGCCAATTCATCTTTGAAGACGAGCCAGAACAAGAAGAGCCGCCTTGTTACTTGTGCTAAATCCTGATGAGGCTTGAAACTAAGAAAGTGAACTTTGTAAGAAATCCCAGATTTTAGTTTTTTCAATATCCAGAGGAAGAAAAATAATCCTGAATCTACAAGCTGAATTAATTATTTGAAAAAAATAATCTTGAAGCCTGATTTTTGATTCCTTGTTTACATTTTTTTGCCCATCTTCTCAGAAGGAAATGGCATACAGCAAATGCTGTAAAATATTTAGTATATCTTCACTAATGGTCTCAATTGGCCTAATGTGTCTAATTTCTTCAGTTGGATACGATCCTCCTACACAAGATGAATTAACTAGAGTATATAATAAAATAGAGCACATGATAAAAACATGTAGGGACAGATTAGTGAGTAGTTATGGAGGAAATGCCCATGCTAATTTATTAGTGGAGTATTTTAGGATCATAGTCTGAGGAATTGTTTCATAAGTATTTCTCTCCCCTCTTCTGTGGATGAAGGTGCAATGAACTATCATCTACTGTTCTCATATAGTTCAGTTTGTAATGTTTGTGTTAGTATATTTAAAAAGCAAATGTTTGTCACCATATTTTTTGGGACTCCAGTGCTCTGCTAGAATAAACTGCTGTTTTTGAAGATTATGTAAATTCTATAATGTATTCTAAATATTTAAATATGGTTACATAATCAAACCTGAATATTAAACTGACTAAAAGGGAGTATGTTTGTAGAGCAAAATTAGAGAACAGGTTGAAGAGAATTTTAAATATGCATCTGAGATTGAGAAAGGGTCAAAAAAGAAATGGTGGATATTTTATAGTGCGTCATGAACCTACAGGAGTTAGTTCAATGCAATTTATTGAAAAGAGTCATATGACAAGTCTCTAGCCTTGCCTGCCAGTTCTCGTTCTAGAGAGTTTGTATATAAAGTGTACAAGAACGGCGCCAAGACACAGCCTTGCCTCACTCGCCTCTCCACTTTAAACGACGCAGTACACTCCCCTTTGCTTCCATACCGCACCTTGGCGTTGGCCCTTGAATACAGTTGTCTTAAGAACTGGACCAAAACCAGGTCTATCTTAAAATCCGCCAGAATGTCCCATTATTTGCTGGGTATGACCCAATCAAAGGCGGCTGTGAGGTCAACAAACGCTACATAAAATGTCCCTGCCTTTGCCTGGGTATACTTTCCAATTAAATACTAAAATTTAAAACAAGGAAAGTCATTTTATAGTCCTTTCACTATGTTTACGCTCCCTATTTCTTCGCTGCTCCGCAGCCAGAGTTAAGTGCCTCCCCAGCTTTCTGCATGTTTCTTTTGACAGTATATTGTATTGGGGCATTATTGGATGTTTTAACCTTTTCTCCCACTTACTACCAGTAGAGGCCATTGCAGAATCACGTTTCAGCGTTACTTACGCTGCACCGCTATTGCATTTTAATTGGGGGCATAAGTGTGTGCAAGGAGGTCCTCCGCACACTAGAGGGCGCTGCCTGGTGCATCACGACCATAGAGTCAATGATAAACGCCGCATTTGTGACGCGAAAGTTTGTTTTGTTGCTGCCTTGGCTGCCTTATGAGCCTTCACGTCCCTCTGAACCTAATTTCTGCCTGCAGCACCTGGAAGGACTACACCCCCGCTGGGATCTGTATCAGCTAGTTTGCCTCTGTCATGGTGTGGATGCCTCGACTGGGATCTATTTGGCTTATAGGCCTCTTAAGCTCAAGTGCTGTTACAATTGACGCCCTGAGGGGGCTGTATTACTAGTTGCAGGTACCAACCCTGGTTAAAAACCATAGGGACATCCCAGGCGCCCTGCCCCTTTTAACCAAAGGGTGTTTGGTCCCAGGGATTACCCTGAGAGCACTTGACCTCCAGTAACCGTTTACAGCACTCATTGTTTGGAACAAAACCCTCGGACAAGGAGAACTTTGATTCTCTCTTTGAGTGCCACGAGTGACACCCTCCTCTCCCAGGAGTGTGCTTACCCAATTTTCATTTGATTCCCAACTCAGGGGGATATACTCGTTGGCACCTACTACTTGATTAATTTATCTACATTGTTTAAACACGGAGTGCGCCTATTTCTGTTTCTTTCTTTTCGTGTATTACTCCCTTTCCTGAGTAACACAGAAAGCGCACCACTACCCCGATGGATAAACCAGAGAATATCTCCGACCGGAGAACAAATACCTTTATGTATACTAACGAAGAAACTCAACGCATTTACGCACTCTTCGAGGACACTACAGGACCCAGCACCACATCCATTCAATCAAATATCAAACAACTGCTATACACATCCAAACGAGCAATCAACCAAAAACTACATGCTAGCACTCTCATACGATACCATAAAGTTCAACGAATTCCAAGAGGACTCAGAATTGCCTTAAAGTCCACCCTGTGTAAAAACAATCCACGTTTTTCTGAAAAATGGGAAGCGATCCTCAATAAATGCTCCTTGGATTTAATACTACTTATCGTGGAAGAACTATCTAAATTACTTGAAGACCTCAACCAAGAACTTGACGAACTTCGGCAAGAAATCTCTAACAAAATGTCAGACACAGACTGGAATGCCACCTTAGCAGATCTCAACAAACAACTGGATGACTATACTAGAGAGATCAATGAAAGGAAACTAAGAAAATTCAAACGCGATAATTTGGATTACAAATTAGGAGAGGTATATACTTGGGCTGAGGCTTATGCCTATAAAAGGCAACAACGAAAACAAACTGGACAAAGATCTGAGACAGACGCAACATCCTCTGATGACTCTTCAACCAGGGATAGGACTCCCAGAACCTTCTCAACCTCACAGTCAAGTCTAGGACCAGCTGAAACAGGAGATCTACAACCAGCAGCCAATGAGGAACCCACCACCAGCGAACCTAGACAACCGCATTTTTGGGGCAGGCACAAGGCCACTAGAAGATCCAGGAGGAAAAACACACAAAATCTGTAGCGAAGAATACACGCAGTCAGAAAATCTTGTGATCAACATCTCTAGTTATGATCTTACTAAATTTGAAATTATGACTCTACAAAAAGGAACCTCTTTTGTTCCCACCTACCATTCAAACCCACTGGAGACTGAAATCAGCCTCTTCAAGTTCATGCGTGTACTCAGACAAACATTATTTTAACATACTGAAATTGCCGGATATTCCAAGACAAAACACCTTGTTAGGACTTCGAAATAAAAGTACTTACACTGCACCTACAAGTCACAAAGTACTCGATGCCTTCGAGACCATTGTTCAAAAGGAGTTTCAAAAAATTGGCTACCACAATAAAAACAAATTTAAGAACATCACAAAAAAAGAAGAACAAATCCTGAATACACTAGCTAACAGGTCTGAAATTACCATACGTCAAGCTGACAAAGGAGGGGCACTAGTTATCATGGATACAACCTTCTATGTAGAAAGCGTGAATGAACATGTTAAGGATGCACGAACATACATGCCCATACTCACCGATCCTACAAACAACTTTCTTGACATTCTTAAAACCATCGTTAACACCGCTCTTGAACAAGGGACCATTTGTGAAGAAGACAAAAAATATCTCATCAAAACCAATCCATCCACTCCCTACATCTACATGCTGCCTAAAATCCATAAGCATGCCACAAAACCTCCGTTCAGACCTATTGTTTCTACTGTCAATTCACTTCACGAACCAATTGGAAAATATTTGGACAAACATCTACAGGCTTCAGTACAATCAATGACCACCTACATAAAGGACACTACTGATTTCCTCAACATCTTGGGATCCATCCGTGGGTTGATAACAGCAGATACCATTTTATGTACAATCGACGTTAAATCACTTTACACCTCCATTCCGCATGATAAAGGGATTGAAGCCATCAAATCTTTTTTGATCAACACAGACAAACCCAATGACCTTAAAGTGTTCCTCATGGAACTGATGCACTTTACCCTCTATCACAGCTACTTTGAATGGTCTGACACCTTTTACATCCAATGCTCAGGTACCTCCATGGGAAATTGCGCTGCCCCATCATACGCGAATCTCTACATGCACAGATTTGAATTGGATAACATTTTAACCAACAACGACTGGACTGAACATCTGATCCTTTATAAAAGGTATATAGACGACATCTTTCTCTTGTGGAATGGTCCAATTCAACAACTTGAATCACTCATTACCATTCTCAACACTGTCGACCAACGTATTGAATTCACACATCTTACCAACACAGAATCCATAACTTTTCTGGACACTTGCATTACCATCCAACAAGGAAATCTTACTACTCAAGTGTATACAAAACCAACAGATCGTAACAACCTTCTTCACTTTCACAGATTCCATCAGCCATCGCTTAAAAATCACCTGCCATATTCACAACTTCTCCGACTAAAAAGGATTTCCAGCACCAATGAACTGTATGAGTCCAGTAGAAACATGTGTATTTCCAAATTCAAACGACGAAAATATCCGAGTGACATCCTGGATAAAGCAGTGTTGAAGACAGACAGATCCTTACGACAAACACTTCTCCAACCCAAACGACCCATGTCTACACCACAGAGAATGACATTCGTGTCCAAATATTCCACCGAGAGTTTCACCATCAAGAAAACCATACTGAGATACTGGCCCATGTTAAGTACTGAGGCGGACTTCAACAACGTTTTTGAGATACCTCCCAGATTTGCATATCAAAGATCACGCAATCTTAAACAAATTCTTTCCAAAACCCGAGATTCCACCATAAGCTCTTACAAAGGTACTCAGCCCTGTCTTAATTTGTGGAAATTGCAATTGCATCATTAAGGGAACTACAATCCAACACCCACTACATGGTTACCCTATTAAGCTCAGAGTGCAACCTGCAACAGCCAAAATGTCATTCACTTACTGAAATGCCCATGTGGCCTGGTATATGTGGGAAAAACTGAAAGAAAAATTCGTATTCGAATAAACGAACACAAAAGTAACATAAGAACTCAACAGGCCAAATCACCCATTGCCACTCACTTTCATGAACATCAACATAACATATGTCAACTCCGTTTCCTCATCCTTGAACAGATTCCTGTATTGAAAGGACGAGATAGTAACAGATTCCTATTACAGAGAGAAATCTTTTGGATCCACAAACTGAATTCTACCCAGCCTAAGGGTCTCAATGAACGTTACGATCTAGGCTGCTACTTGTAACCCGATCTCCTATACTGTTGAGTAGATGACTGTACATAATCTGTACCTCTGGAATTCATTGTTAACTCATCTACAATTCCTGAAGTGACAACGGTTCCTTTTGATGTGATTAACTTTACTTTTCCTATGCCTCATATTACTGTTCATCACGTTTACTCTATGAGAAATTTGAGATTACATTTTGTTCCCATGTTATTTATTTTTATATTTTCCCAGCTTTAATTTTTGCTTAGGACACCTCTTATACACACAGGAGACATTCACTTTCTTTCCGCTCGTTCGACGAACTACTAATCTGTCTTTTATGTCTACCGTTATAGTTCACGTACACGCACAATCACTCTTTTAAATGGATACGCCCCCCGATCACATGATTACGATTCACTAATCTTACTACTGCCGCAGCACCCGTGAGCGCTGTCTTGTTAAGTGATAGGACCTTGATTCTACGATCCTACCGTAAGTTGATGCCCGACTAATTACTTGCGTTAAGACCGCTTGATAATAGTTTCCCACCCACCCACTCTTGACCCCTGTGACTTAACGAGTTTAAACCTCATGGACACCGGCAATATGACTTTCGTAACTTACACCCACCGGGCGCCACAATCTTCGGACACAGCATGTTTGTTCGTTATTAGGAAACCCCTAAGCTTCACTAACGCGCTTACCAGCCAGCAGCACTACCTTAACTCACACATTGACGCCAGTACACTTGGTGGTTTGTAACGCAAAGGAAACTCGTTGCACTTTGAATAAGTTCGCCTGCACTCAGCCTGTTTTTTCACTCTCGCTTCAGAAAACTTTATTGTTCACCATATTTTCTTACACAATCCACGTTTTACTGTGTCATGCTAGTTTAAACTGTGTATGATTTGATAAATGAGTCCTGCTCCCTTGTTTCCTCTACAGTGCCGCCCCTGATGAAGGGCTTGAACGGCCCGAAATGCATTGGGCATTTGACTAATGGAAATTTGATAAATGAGTCTAGTTTGACAGAATGATGATAATTCTACATCTTTGGATGAACGTTATAAATAAACTCAATTGACTCTGAATTACCGTTTCATTGTTTGGAACAAAACCCTCGGACAAGGAGAACTTTGATTCTCTCTTTGAGTGCCACGAGTGACACCCTCCTCTCCCAGGAGTGTGCTTACCCAATAAACACCATAGGGACATCCCAGGCACCCTGCCCCTTTTAACCAAAGGGTGTTTGGTCCCAGGGATTACCCTGAGAGCACTTGACCTCCAGTAACTGTTTACAGCACTCAGAATACTGCTCAGCCCATGGCTGCCTTATAAACTAAACGGAGCCTCCCTGGCTAGAATAATGCACCACTCTGGGGACGAAGAGGGGAAACTCTCCCTATTTCCCATTTGATGATGTGTTTGCAATGCTGTGGACGTGTCAATCCACCAGGCGGTAGCCATAGCGCCTATAGAGCACAAGCTCATGGTAATGGCATTTCATCAGTCTGCCGTTTCTAACCTAATGGACCGCTCACCCCTTGAGCAAACTTTGTCGCAGGACCGCTGAGAAAGCCACTACAAAATGATACCCGAGCCGGTCTACGGGCAGAATGCCCCCGCCTTTCCCTGGAGGGCAAGGCAGCCTTAACACCAGAAATAGATGCGAGGATGGCTACCTTCTTAGGCAAGTATATCAGAGACCCTAAAAGGCTAATCATCAGTCCTGGCCCTCATGCCAGGACAAGTTACTGGATGTGGCAGGCCCCATTACTAAGATCCTAGATATGGCAGAGGAAGTAAAGCAGTCTGGGTCCCAAATTTCCCCTGACATTCTCTACAGATGGGCACAACATGCAATAATATTCTTGCGCAACGCTAATTGTGCCCTGTCCACTGAACGTGAAAGAACCCTTCTAATAAAAGTAGACCCCAATCTGGGCAATCTTGCCTCCTCTAAAGAAGGCCCTGTAGCAACAGGGGGACTCTTCAGGGATCTCTTTGTGAAAGAACTGGGCACATTCGTGGTGACCTTTATGTCCCTGGAGAAGGCCCAAGCGTCATTGAAAAGAATTTTCCACCCTCAGGTTTTCTCTAGGGATGGTCAAGGTAGAGGGCAATCGGCAGGCCACACGGTCTCCACCCACCCCTCTAGGGGTCACAGGCTCTGGACGTGGAAGTACAGCACTTTCTACCCATCCAGAGGACCTCGCCACAGGGGCGGTAGAAGTGGGTTCTTTGGAAACTTGTACTCCAATGGCTTCGGTAAGTGTTCCCCTTCGGCCAAACTAAAAGTGGGAAGGTATTTGGTTTGGTTTTCAGACAATTGGAGATGTCTCATATCAGACGCATTGGTCCTACAAACCATTATGTGTTTCCATATTCTACGGCACCTCTGTACAAAGGCATCTTACTCGTCCTCTTGGTTTATCGAAACAAGATTCTGCCCTGATATCCCGGGAGGTAGAGGACTTGCCATCCAAAAGGGCAATTACATGCACCTCTCTTCATTTCAGGGGATTTGTGAGCAACCTATTCCTAGTGGACAAGAAGGATGGGGGCTGGAGCCCAGTTATCAATCTGCGAGAATTCAACGACTGACTGGTCTACCATCACTTCAAAATGGAAGGGATCCACCTTCTGCAAGACATTCTCCACCCTTCAGAATGGATGGGCAAGCTAGATCTAAAAGATGTGTATCTCACAGACCTGAGCATTCCTCTTCACATGTGATTCCTTAAATTCATCTGGGCGGGACCAACTTACGAGTTTGCTTCCCCACCCTTCGGCCTATCATCCGTGTCATGGTGCGTCACCAAGGTTTTGAAGCCGGCCATGGAACTGTTACAGTCCCAAGGGATTCGGCAGATAGTCTACCTGAAAGATACCCTCATTGTTGATCAGTGCTTGGAAAAGCTCTGGACTCATCTTCAAACAGCGGCGCACCTGCTGAAAAGCCTGGATTTTGACATCAACGTGAAGAACTCGTAGTTGACACCCTCTAAAATGACTACCTTTCTGGGGTTTGTCCTAGATTCTTGCCAGACTACTCAGCCTTCTGACAAAGAGTGCCAAAAATCAGGCAGTAGTTCCGTAAGAGACTTGCGAAGCAATGGACCTCCTAGAGGCAAGCAGCATGTCTGGTTGGCCTCCTTTCCTTATAGATACAAGCCATCTTCCCGGGCCCCCTACATTAGAGGGCCCTTCAATGCATGATGGCTCAACATCTCAGAAGGGGTGTGTTTTATTCAGAGATAGTTCAGTTGTCGGATGTGGTCAAGGTAGAAATGAGATGGTGGCCCACACATGGAAGCATATAACTTGAGAGCGATCTTAGGAGTGTGCTCGGACATCATTATAGAGTCAGACGCCAGCAAAGAGGGCTGGGGTACTCGCTGTGGCATGTTATCCACAGGAGGAAAGTGGAACTCTCAAGAACGACAGTTACACATTAACTGTGTCGAACTCCTGGCAGATTCATTTGCAGTACGCTGTTGGAACAAAGAGGACACAATGCTGCGGGTTACTGAAAATGGACATTGTATCTACTGTCGGTTATATCAATCACCTAGGCAGGACACGCTCAAGGGCTTTGGCAGAACTAGCCAAGAGCTTTTGGCATTTTTGCCAAGACTGGAATATCTTGTTAATCGTGGAACATCTCCCTGGCAAGGCAAACATAGTGGCAGATTGAAATTCCAGGAATCTCCAAGACTCAAGCCTATGGAAGCTTCACCCTAGAATTTTTAAAGAGATGGGGTCCTTTTTCGGTAGACCTGTATGCTTCTCCGCTGGATCACCTTCACCAGTTGGAGAAATTCTTCAGCTGGATACCCGATCTCATGACTGAGGCGACAGACTAATTTCTCCAGGACTGGAATCAGGAGAGGGGCTACGTGTTTAGCCTATTCTTGATCACACCCCTGTTGGCACAGGTGAGGTGTTAAGTGGCAGATCTTGTGGTAATAACCCCAATCTGGACATCGCAAGTCTGGAATCTAGTTCTTCTGCAACTTTCCTGGGGTTCTCCAATCCTTATCCACCTAGTCCCATATCTTCTCTTGGATCCCCGGGGGTACCTACATCCGCTTGTGTCCACTGGTCACTGGTCTCTTATGTGGCAGATTACCAGGAATGATGGAAAGTCCCAGGACTTTCACAGGAATCTCAATGGCTCTCATCAGAGGCAGATGGCACCACCAAGAGATATCACTCCGCATGGTCGAAACGGCTGGGTTGGTGTCTCCAGAGGGACCTGGATCCTATGGGACCAGGTGTTGTTTCAGTTCTGAATTTCTTGTCATCCCTGGTATCCAAAACCATGACTTAAAGACACTTAACTCAGCTATATCTACAGGACATCCCACTATTGATGGGTATCAAGTTGGGGAACATCCCTTATTCTGTAAACTTTTGAGAGGCATTCGCCTTTCTATTCCACCAGAACCGAGGTAATCAGTTCTTTGGGATGTGAATGTTGTCTTCAACCTTTTCCTCTCTTGGAATACTTTTCCAGGAAGAACTTTAGGGGAAACTGGCTATGCTCCTATGCCTAATCTCCTGTAGGAGAGTTTCCAATGTTAAAGCACTGGACATTACAGATGGAGCGTTTACCCTGGAAGAAGTTAGTGTTACTTTTCATGTACCTAGATGCTCAAAGTGTAACTCACACCTAATCTCTTACCCGGCATTTGATGATCACCCACAGTTGTGTGTTGTGAGGTGTATTAAGGCATATGAGGCCATGACAGGGGAGTTTAGGTCTCCTGAAGAACTCCAACTTCACACTGTTTTGTGAAACGCAATTCCTACATGCGTTTGATGGGTGAAGCAGGTGGCTGGAATTTATGTTTCTAAATTTGGTGGACATTTCGTTCAAGGCGCTATGGTGTCAAAAGCCTTCTCCCTGAGAGCTAGATTGTGGGACATTTTGAATTCAGCAAATTGGTCCTCAGATTCTACATTCAAAAAGTGTTATTTTAAACCAGTGGTAGATATGGCTTCCCTCATGGTCAGGAAGTTTTGAACAAGCATAATCCTCGCCTCCGGTCCGGACATAGAATGAAACATTTCTTCACTATCGTATCCCACGCAGGAGTTACTCCAGGTCCCACCCTATATGGGGGCAAATAAAATATTTTCCGGAACAATGCATGGAAGTAGCAATTTTTTTACAATTGACTTTGTGATCAGTTGTTTTTGACATGCTATTATAAACAGTATTGAATTTCTGGATTAGTACTGGCTATCAGATCAGTTTTATTTCTTAATATTTTATTTTTCTCCTGGGAATGAATCAAGCAAGCAGGAATAACTTCGGCAGTAGATTGGACCTTGCTCGCGCAAAGAAAGAGAGGGGCGTGAACACAGTGATAGCACTATAAAGGGACTTACCTTGTGTTGATGGGACAATGTTCTGTTGTTTCTCTTTCCTTAAGGTTCATGGGAAAGATAGCTTTTTGATGATATAGTGAAATGGCTGTTGTGAAAAAGTGAAGTAAGCTTAATCCTTGCTTTAGAGTCCTTAATAGAATTGTAACTTTCCTCTTCGATAGCGCCGATATTTTTCATTTTTAAGGGAAAAGTGGGCTTGTTTAATTACCTGAGAAAGTGACAATATAACTATAGGGACAAATGGGATTATTAAGAGTGCAAGACCACTGTGGAATGACTTAAGGTTGATTTCCAGAAAACCAAAGTAGATATCTGCTCATTTAAATTTATATTTTCGATAGCCCCTCCAAAAATGTGATTACTGCACCCTGATGTTGGGCAAGCAAGGCCATCATTCTGACCCTACTCTATATTACTGCCTCTACAACTTCTACTACCTATCATTCTTAACCCTTTAGCTTTCTCTTTTTTCCCCGCTTCCACTGGAAATTGTCATTCTGAGCAGGCTTGTTAAGAAATATAAAAATAAAACAGTAGCAATGTAATATCCTCACTGTCCTCATTTAATAACATGTTTGAATCATTGCTTAATATCATCTTAATTCTCGCTTGTTGCTATTGTCGTGTAGTTCCTATAAACCTATATAGGATCTGCGCATTTAGACAACATACACTGTAGGACTGGTGTCCAGATTGATTCTAGACACCCCCACCGGGTATGTTAGCCTGTATATCAGCTAGCTCACAATGCCTCTAGAAACCTCTCTTACCAAGGAGAGACTAGTTCTTGGCAAGTATCGAACAGGACAACCCTGATCCCTCAGGATTGTGGAAACAGTGCAAAACTTTTCGCTCAGTCACTCGTGCTCACTTTGTCTCAGAGAGATACACAGAATAATCGGTGGCAACGTTTTTCAATAAGCATTTATTGAACCAGCGTCAATCTAATGCAAAATAGGTGTGCTAAAACAACCATAAGACAGAAACAGATATAAATGATCGTAAGCACAAACAGAGTAAAAGCATGGTAAATTTCTACCGTAGTGCTAAAATCATCGATACAGGTAAGTATAAAAACACATGACAATAAAATGCGTACTCCTACGATGCAACCCTAACTAGATGTACTTAAGTGTACCTAGTATGTATGTAGGTGTAGAAGCCAAGAATCCCTCTAGGATAAAGTCAACCCCATTACATGAAGTGATAAGACTGCGGGACCCAGTCTTGGTCTTGACTTTGACACCCCGCAAGGGATGTCAGACCACTTCGAGCTGGAGTGTCTGCGTGCAGGAACCTCTGCGTCTTGCGTCAGTGTGTGGGCATGGAGGTTTTCTCCTCTCCAACCTCAGCAGAGATATGGTGTGTATATACCCTATGTGATACCCCCCGGGATATACCTTGCTGTGTCATGTCGGACTAGGATGACGGAAGGAATGACCCTTATACATAGTTATTATGCAGGAGATGGTTTCCTGCTGTGATTCCAAGATTTTACATGCATAATGAATGAGGCTAATTTTCAAAGAAAACCCCATGTAATTGAGGTATTACCGTAACTAGGTAAAAGGTCAGTACCAAGAATGTTATGTAGTGTAACGGCAGGGGAAATAGAAGTGAAAAGTCAGGTTGCTACCTAAGCCTATATTGGACACCTGTATGAAACTTAATATCATTAAATCTAAATATAGATATTTTAAACATGTTTTTAATTGAGATTTTCTTGGATATTATTTAGCAAGATCCATGTGCAAGAACATTTGTACAAGGTATAGCACTATTAATGGTACGGTGTGTGAAGGAGGCCATGTTAGGATTCCTGTTAATAATGCATGTTCCTAACATTCTTCCCCTGACCCATTCCTTAGTACCTCAATACACAAACTGTGCGAGA
This sequence comes from Triturus cristatus, assembly GCF_964204655.1. Taxonomy (NCBI): domain Eukaryota; kingdom Metazoa; phylum Chordata; class Amphibia; order Caudata; family Salamandridae; genus Triturus; species Triturus cristatus. The sequence continues at coordinate 1,176,392,543 of NC_140583.1, read as the reverse complement.
AAAATATTGTGTTAATTGGGCTACAGTATTAGGTTTCACAACTTTAGGAGGTTAGTATAAGTAGTATAAGGTATACAGTCAGAAGATATCTCAATGTTAGTTATGCCACAGATAAATGCTTACCACAATGTCACGAGGAATATTTTCCCTTTATTCTGAATAAACAAAGTTGTTTAAGGGAAGTGGGCATGGGAAAGTTGGGATTCCCTGTGAAAGATGTAAGAACAGCACTCGATAGCCTCAACCCAGCCATTGCATTCCTGAGTCTTAGGGGCCAGAATGAGGTAGGTGGAGACTTTTTTCTGCTTCCAAAATAAGGCTAGAGTGGTATTGCAATTCCTAATCAGTTTTACATTAGAAGACTGTTTTGTTTGGTATTTTGAAACAAGTGTTGCTTAAGTTACGACTTTGGCATAACTCTACAAGGTGTGCTTTCCCACCCACGGGTGACCTAGGTGAACTTGGTTCAGTGCACCAGTAATAAAGGTGAAAGACAGGTTATTGTAGCACCACAAAACATTATTCAATATGTAACAGAGATAGATGGATTACTTCTGGGTTACTAACAATCCCATAAAGGGATCAGGGGCACCATGGATACAGCAACAAACCTTATTTCATTATTCACACTATCACACACACCGTACTAAGATGAATGAACATATATGTAAAAGTATTTTTACTACAGGAACTAACGGTTTCTCCTAACTTCTAAAACAACTACATAGGATATTATAAAAACATCAAGATGGCATGCTATCAATAATAAAATTAATATTTCTAGCATGTTTTAAAATGTCATCAAAAACCTAACACCCATGCTTAATTCTAAGCACTACACTAAGAGAATATGGAAGTCAGAGCAACTTGTAGTATAGAGTTTCTTTGGGAGAAGAGATGCATTGACAGAAAAGGATGTCTTTATCAGAGGAGGCATGAAGACAGTGTTCCCTGCGAAGGGCAACCATACGCTACTGTAGTAGTAGATTGGTCTTCCCCCGGGACTCAACTTTATCAGCTTCAGGCGATATGTAGCATCAGCAAAGAGTGTTGGCAGTAGGTGAGACGGTCCCTGGCAGAATCTCAGGTGATAAACTGGGCGAAGGAACTCAAATGACAAGCTGTCAATTGGCAGTCCTTATATACTAAATATTATGTCCATTAGTCGACTCGCATGTAGAGTTCATTCCTCATCGGAGGACATGTCGACATCGTCAGGTGCACAGGCAGCGTATGTGTGAATTTTGAGGACTCCATACAGAGCATGTTCATAGTTAACAGTGTGCATTTGATGGATCAGGAATTGGTTGCTTGACTGAGGCACTCAATATTAATTGTGGCTCCTCTCCAGGGGGGCTCGAAAGATAACGTTAAGTCAAGCCACAAAGTAATGCTGCGTCGAAAAGTGCCACTGGTGATATTGCTCGATCATAGGTAGCATCCTGTAGAAGGGACAGATGCATGGCTTGGCATTGTTTCAAGTGCTCATGTAGAGGTTTGAATAATTGTTTCAATATCAAGAGAAGCCAACGGGGACTGTTCCAGCTGTGAGTCCAAGATGATTTCAGTCGGACAGTTTATGCACCAGAACACAGGTTTTACTTGTGTAGCATTCATTTTACAAAATGTGAAAATCCAGTGCTCACTGATTACAGATAGCTAAGCATGTTCAACGTAGCATGTTAGAGTCTTTCTGCAGCTTTTTTCAGCTGTATATGTATTATCTATGTTGTTGATTTCCTTGTCGGAACAGGAGAAAAATGATGATACCACAGACGATTAGCAGTATGATGATTGGAAATCCTCCCAAAAAATGGAAGAGCAGAGAATGAAAATATGACATCAGTTCAAATACTGCTTTAAATCCAGTCACCACACCAGATCCAATCTTCTTAAAAAGTCGCACAAGACCAGTTGTCAAAGTCGAATCAACTATCAATTGTAAAATATCTGCAAAGTGTCGGGTATTGCAGGTCTAACAGCCTGTGGATTTCTGAAGCAATTCTGGCTGGCTGCAGATTATAAACTTCAACCGCGGAAATCAAAGGGAATTCTTTTTTGTAACAGATTGTCAAAATGCATATGTTTCATAGTTGTACTAGGCCAATGGATGTTCCCAATGCTATTCTGCAGCCGAGGATACAAGGTCCTTCCACAACACTGTATTGTTTTTGTTAGACCTGACAGCCTTTTGGTGGTCTTCCCCCAACTTTTTGCCTGCCTCCCTCCAATTTTCCGTATCTTTTTTTTGTTCAGTATGTTTATTAAGTTTCACGTTTGTAATAGCCATATATCAATCACATATAAGGTAATCGCAACCAGTATACAATTACAACAGTCAAGTTATTTACAGCCACCAATTTCAATATAGATATAACTCGGACAAACAGGCCGTAAAGATAACTTGCAATGAGCTAAGTCCTATATAGGAATGCTAAATCGGTCCCATCAGTCCCATATATATTTTGATGAGATATCAAAATTACAAGTCACGCATCAAATAATTACAATACTTGTACATTTCTCCCACAGACTATAGGCGATTTGGCCATTTCTTCTGGGTCGTATATAAAAATACTTTATAAAAAACCAACATTAAACAAACAGAAAACCAACGAAAAAGAAAAAGGTTTTTTTTTTTTTATTTTAAACAGAGAAGGGAGGGCAGGTGTCGCACATTAATACAACAGAGACACGAAAACCGCCCCAAGAATGTCCATAGGGCAGGCCCCAAAAAGTCGTGAGCTGGAGTACCATGAGCCTGTAATCAGTAATTGTTGAAAAATATTTCTGGGCATTACAGGGAGTTACCATGTTGCAATTTGTGCAACTTGTAGTCACATAATACTTTGGGGGTGTCTGTGGGGTCCTCCGGAGCTACTGCCACCTGGAGCGCCGTCAAGATGGCACACCAAGCAGACGAAATAGGATTTTTACGCAACCCCAGTGTATCTTCTTTAATAAGGAAAGAGCTTCGGTTTTAGCCCAACTTAACATCGATTGTTTCCAAGCTTTTATTGGTGGGGGATCTACAGCCTTCCATCACTACGTGATGAGTCGCTTGGCTACCGCTAGCCCCAGATCCAGGAAGCGTGAGGTTACCCTGTTTTTCTTATCTCTGGGAAATATCCACACAATACAAGCCTCCCACATGTGCAGTATCACCCTGTCAGTGCTTATATGCAAAAGCCAACTCATGTCTTGCCAATAGTCACGCAGTCGGTAGCATGACCAAAGCATATGTAGGATCTGCATTCACGAATGTGCAGCACGGACAGCAAGCGTCTGTTTTATTAAAATATCTGTTAAGCTTGTCTGGGGTTGAATACGCCCTATGAATTATATAGAATTGGATTAATTTGAACCTAGTGTTTCTGGGGATATTTTTAGGGCTCTCCAATAGCGTGTCCCATTCTTTAGGTGTGTACAGTCTTGCCAAATCAGACACCCATTTACCACGCAGTGTTGTGAGATCAGTCAAGGTGTGTTCACAAATTGCTTCTACAAACCGTTTTGTGAGATGCCGCCCCGTGCCCATCACATGTATTGTATTAAGAGGTGTGTCGGGAATTCCTGTGACATGTTACCCCATTGTCGCCCCAACGATGCCATCCAGGCAGCATAACTCAAAAACTGCCCAGGCTGTATAATTTTCTCATCAATCAAGGAAATATAGAGCAGCAATGCACCTCCTTCATTGAGGTTTCCTAGTGTGCATATGTCTGCATCTCGCCACCCCGCGAGGTCCACCATACGAACCCTGCCACCCTCCCTCGGCATTCCCAACAGTGGAAGCATGGGCGCATAGGGTATGACATGTTTCATGAGACTTAAGGCTCTGCACAAACATTTCTGGGCTATATGCACCAGTAAGAGAAGAGAAGTATGTCACCTGGTACATGAGTGAAAAATAAAGAGGATCTTTTCCAATCTATACAGAAGATTACCTTCTGCCGTGTCAGTGAGATGCAACTCTGCCACCCATTTTGCAATCCAATGAATCTGGGATGCCAGATAATAATGCTCGAATTTGGGTAAGGCCAACCCTCCGTGTGCAACTGGCAGGTACAATTTAACAAAAGCCACCCTGCGGCGTCTATTGTTCCATATGAGGTCTCATCATTCTCTCTAGTGGCCGAAAAAAACGACACTGGCATATATAATGGGAGGTTAGCAATATAATACAATAGTCTAGGCAGCATTACCATTTTAATCATTGCCGCCCGACCTGCGACCAAGAAGTTAAGTGTCTTCCAAAACTCTATCAGGGAGCATGACTGTCCTGGTTAGGTTCCCGTCCAGGAGGTCTCGGACAGTGTGGTAGATCCGAATTCCCAAATATCAGAACATAACCAGTTGCCAAGTTACCAGTGCGCAATCTAAAATCAAATGGGGGCGTCCACATGAGGAGTGAAGGAGAACAAGCAGGACTTTCCCCAATTCACCCCCAATTCTGAAACCGCTGCAAACTGCTCAATTATGTTTAGTATGACTGGGGGGGGATCGCCCACAGATCCCTTATATAAAGCAGGATGTTGTCTACATAAAGGGATACAGCATGAATGTCTTCACCCATTGAGCGTCTGTACTGCGCAACGCCATAGCCTGGGGTTCCAGGACCAGGAAAAAGATCAATGGGGAAAGGGGGCACCCCTGTCTAGTCCCGCGTCCTATCAGTTTGGGCTCCGAGAACAAGGTTCCAAGTCAAACGCTTACTGGAGGGGCTCCATACAATAACTTGACAAGACTGAGTGTGGTGTGATGGAGAAGTAAGGAAGGACTCAGAAATATTGTGACACAGGATTTTATTAAAGCAAAACAATATGTCAGGTTGGTTTGTCCATATAGAGCCCAGTAACACAAAAATAAGGAAGAGTCTGGGGTCACAGAAGGACAGACACCGTCTTCTCCACTCTTCCGTCAAAAATGGGGGGGTCTTGTGGTGTTTTTCGCCTTTCTGCTACTCTTTGAGCTTGTCAGGCGAAGACTCAATGGCAGGTCAGCCGGTTACCCATAAAAGAAAGAAATATACCCTATGAGAAACGGTTCTATTTTAATGGTTTAAATCTCTTTATTGAATTTTCAACAATCAAAAAGGTTCAGCAATACTCAAACCGCTGTTTGCTATAGTCACTTTCTTAACATATGGCCTAACTGGCCACCCAATGCTCATCAATGGCATATCAAAGTATCATGAGACATAGCATACAGAACCATAAATGGAACCTTATTAAACCCCCCTAGCCCCCCTCCACTCTCCACCCCTGTCCACCAAATGAAAGATCTAAACGGTTACTCGGATCCCCGCATTAGAGCCTATATGTTCCTGTTCGGTCTGCTGTGGGGCAGAAAGGCGCAACAGTCGGAGATACCTGGGACACGTGACTTTCCTAAATTCGGAAACGAGAAGAGACAGGAAAGGCTGCCATAGCTCAGAGTACATGGACCCTTTCCCTGCTATTGTCAGAGTCAATTTCTCCATACCCAAGACGTGCCACAGGCGGTATAGCCAGCCTGTAAAAGTCGGTATGTGGGAGTTGCCAGTGCGTAAGTATGTTTTGTATTGCAGAGCCTAGCACGATCGCCATCAAGCGGCCTCTACGAGATCGTAGCGGGTAGGTCAAGGGATTCGGAAGGCCTAGGAGAACATGCGCCGGGAAGCGTGGTATTTCTGTGTCGAAGTGTTTATCCACTTCATCCAGGACCTGATTTCAGTATGGCTGAAGATGTACGCATGCCCATAGCAAGTGTACTAGTGTACCCACATCTCCACAGCCCCTCCAACATGTCGCTCCTTGAGTGGGGTCTATTAAATGAAGGCGCTCTGGGGTATAGTACCAGTAGGTAGCTAATTTTGTAAGAGTCTCCGTCAGCCCCATGTGATATGCTGAGTGGCGTGCCCTATAGTACACCCCTTCCCATTCTCTGCGACTCAGTGCTCTGCCTAGTTCTTTTTCCCATCTCGCCCGACCAGGGTTATACATATGTACCTTCTTAGCTTGTAACATTTTGTACAGATCTGAAATCAATTTTTTGTCTGATGTGCGGGTAATGAGCCACCGCTCGTAGGCGGAAAGGTGTCTGCTGACATCTGGTTTAACCTGGGTATGAAGCGCCCAGTGCCGTATCTGGAGATAGCGGAGCCGTTCAGTTTCAGGCAGTCTGTATTCCTGCTGGAGTTGCTGGAATGGTATAACTTCATCTGCGTCAAACATATGGCATAGAGAGCGGCATCCAGAGGTTCTCCAGTTTGCAAAGGCTACCGCGTCTGTACCAGGTTGGAAGGGTTGTCCAACAGTGGCTTGAGCGGGGAGGGGAAAGTAGTTAGAGCGTGTTTAATGTTAATATGATACCACGTTTCAAGGGTAGCTCGAGTGATGTGAGATGCGTATAAATTGGGAGGTCTGTGTCGCTTCCGGAGGAAGGGAATGTCTTGCAGAGGTCTGGCAGCCACTGCCTGGTCCTGGAAGAGCCAATGCTTTTCTGATTCCCATCGACTCCATTCGACCAAATGATGCAGTTCGGCTGCCTGGTAATATAGCCGGAGGTCAGGAATCCCAAGTAACCCCCCCTTCGCCAATGCTTGCTTTAGTCCCGGTTTGCGGCCATTCCATATAAATTGTGCAAGGTCAGATTGTGTTTGTTGTATCCACCCTTGGGGTGGTCGAAGAGGTATAGTCCGGAATAGGTCTAGGATCTGGGGTAGGATGGTCATTTTGACCGCTATTTTGCCGAGCCAGGAGAGAGGATAGTGTTTCCACTGGCCAAGCTCCTTGCGGATCTTCTGTCTCAGGTGTGCGTAATTAGCAGATACTACGCCGGGCAAGGAAGGAGCCAGCTGGATCCCCAAGTATGGGATCTTGTCGGTCGCCCATTGAATGGGATGGAGGCCCTGTAAGTGTGCGCGGGTAGAGTGCGCTAGGGAAAGTTCTAGGGCTACCGGCTTGTCCATGTTAACCCTTAACCCCGAGGCTCGTGTTAAGGTCTTAAGATCCGCTAGGCACGCTCGCAGCGCAATTCTGGGGTTGGACAACAAGATCAGGACATCATCCACGTAGAGGCTTATCATGTGGGTATAGCCGCCAAATGTAATCCCTGTAAATCAACAAGAAGGGGTGACAGGGGGCACCCTTGCCTTGTGCCCCTTTCTATAGGGAAGCGGGAAGAGGTGTGACAATTCACACATACTGTAGCTGTGGGGAACTTATAACAATTCAAGATGCATGTGCGGAACCTTTCTCCCAACCCCGCCCGTTCTAGAACTTGCTCCAGATAGGGCCAGTGAACCCTATCGAATGCCTTTTTGGCATCGATAGTGAGAATCATGTATTCGCCCTGTGTGCGCGTGGCTTTCTCAATGAGGTGTAAGGCCCGTTTCGTGTTGTCCGAAGTTTGGCGCTCCGGGATAAAGCCTGCTTGGTCCGGGTCTATGAGGCCAGGCATGTGGGGCGCAAGGTGGGCAGCTAGTACCCCGTGTACAATTTAAGATCGATATTAAGAAGGGAGATGGGGCGATAGGCCCCCACAAGTAGTCTGATCTTTCCCTGGTTTGGGGATAACTACTATGGAGGCTTCTAGCAGATCTCCAGGGATCTTCCGGGTTCAGCTTATGAATTAAAAAGCTTGGAAAGGAACGGTGCAACTTGGGCACAAAATGTTTTATAAAAAATGGCAGAGAAGCCATCCGGCCCGGGGGCCTTAGCCGGTTTGAGGTGTGTGATGGCGGCGACGACCTCTTCAACCTCTGTCCAACTGGTCAGCTTGAGCTCTGGTCAGAGCTGGTAGGTCCACAGACTCCAGGAAGGCGGTCCCACCTGAGCTAGACAGCGGCGCGCCAGCGTAGAGGCAGGCGTAAAATTCCCGGAACGCCTCAGTAATCTCCAGGTCCTCCGAGACTCGCCTACCGTCTCCGCTCTGTCTTGATCTAATGCTGCGAGTTGCTGCCGAATGGATTTTAGTTGGCGCCAGACCCGTGGTGCTGCCGTTCGTTGGTGCATTTGCTCTAATTCCCTGTTTTTTTGGGTGAGTTCATCCCTCTTGCACCTGCGCTCTGCGTTCTCTGCTGCTGAGAGAGCTATCAATTCCCCCCTTATGACCGCTTTGAGTGCTGCCCACTGAGTAGCGAGGGTAGTATCCTCATTAGCATTATGGGAGATACAGTCTGTTATGGAGCGTCGTATATGGTCAACCACCACTACCCGGAGTAAAAGGGTGTCTCGGAGTCGCCACATCCACGCGGGTAGTTACGTGGGAGGGAGGGCGAGGGTGACGATAACTGGTGCGTGGTCGGAAAGGGAGGCAACCCCCATCTCTACCTCTGTCGCTATTGTCTGAATGGGTGCAGATGCCAGCAGGTAGTCCAGCCTAGCACAGGTTTTTTGCGCACTGGAATAGGAGTATTCCCGACTGTGGGGGTGAAAGCTGCGCCACAAGTCCCACAGGCCCAGGTCGTGTAAGTGGGCTAATCCCTCTGCCGACAGCACCCCCGTCTGAGTAGTGCGTTGGCCTGATCTGTCCATAGTGTTAATTGAAAAAAAAAAAGTTCAGGTCGGCCCCCCAAGAGGATTCTGCGGTCCATCGTGGCTGTTGCTTCAGTGAGGACTGTGTGTAAAAATAGTTCTTGCCCTTCGTTAGGGACGTACACGGAGCCAACGGTAAATGTCAGGCCGCCCAATGCAAATCGATAAGTTAGCAGTCTACCCTTGATTTTGGCTTCTTTATGTAGGACATCCCCTTTGAACCTCTGGGCAACTAATATGGCCACACCAGCTGATTTAGTGGGGCCTGAGGAGAACAGTTGAGTCGGGAACTTACGGGACCTGAGGCGATGGCAGTCTAGCAAGGAGATGCGTCTCCTGTAGTAAGCAAATGTCTGGATTGGCGTTTTCTAAACATGACACGATTGTTTTACGTTTCACAGGGTTAAGGCCCCGCACATTCAAGGTGAGTACTTTAAGCGTAGTAGAAGGCATTTAGGGGTTTGAGGAGATTACGTTTCACAGGGTTAAGGCCCCGCACATTCAAGGTGAGTACTTTAAGCGTAGTAGAAGGCATTTAGGGGTGTGAGGAGACTGAGCGCATGCGCAAGATCTGGGGTCTGGTACTACAGGGGCGTGTGGTGGGTAATGAATCTGAAACGCCATGGTTGCGGGGACCTATGTTATCTAAAAAAAAAAACGGGTGGACAAGGAACCCCAGAAACCCAACAAAGTAATCCCCCCAAAAGTCCGTAATTAAACCTGCAAAGAGAGGCAAAAGTTAACTAGAACAACAACAAAAGGCGTGTCGTAGTCCATCATCTTCCGATGATCGGAGAGAACTTTCCATGGGGTACAAGTCGTGGCCAGTGACGTCCCCCCTCTCCCGCTAGGCTTGCCTAGCATATGCAGACTCATCAAGAAACTTAGGTGCATTATGCGAAGTCAATCAGACTGTCTTTGCTAGCTCTGCCGGCAATGTCTCCAGCGCTGCTTTCTGGCCTTTGGAAATTTCTGCTTGGTTCGGTCATTTGAGCTGGCGCCGCCAGCCCTGTTGCCTCCATCGGGGCTTAGAGTCGTCTGTGCTGGGTGTTTGGGCCTTCATTACTGCTTCTTCTACCGGGGGATCTATTCCTAGGAGGCGGCAGGCCACCTCGAGAGAACGGAGTTGACACAGCTTGCCATCCATGCAAAAAATCAAGCGGAACAGGTGGCCCCAACTGTATGCGATATCGCGTTGGCGAAGGTATGAGGTGACTGGTCAAAAGGTCCTTTTTTGTAATGTCAGTGCAGCTAGGTCCTGGTACAGGACCGGGAACTGTCCACCGAATGTCAGAGCAAACAAGAGGATGTCCCAACAAGCTGCTAGGGGCTCCTTACGCAGCCCTAATGTTTCTTCGCGTTTGATGGTGATGCTTTCTGCTTTGGCCCACGCTAGTAGCGAATGACGCCATGCGAGCATGTGTGGTGGGTCCTCTGCTTTCCACCGCTTAGCAACTACTAATCCTAAATGTAGGAACCTAGATATTACATTAGTAGCAGGGGTCCTCTTAAAGTGGTGTAATAGATATACTGTCCATTCAAAGGGCAGTTCACGGTCAGTGCATATGTGTAACAGCCTACCTACTGTGCGCCAGTATACACTTATTCAGGGATAGCTCCATAGCATGTGTATGAGCTCAGCCTCTGGTTCAGTACATCTCGGGCATGTCGCATCTGTGCGGTTAAAGTAGCGATTGATCGTGGCAGATGTGAGGTAGGCCCTGTGGACAATGTATAGCTTCATTTGCCAAAATCTCATGTTTCTGGGTACGCGTACCGGGCTCTTTAGTATCAGTGTCCATTCTTTGTCTTCCAGCTGTCGCCCCAGGTCTAGTTCCCATTTACGACGGAGGGGGTCTAGGCTTAAAGCTGCATGGGTCCTGAGGGATATTGTGAACCAGTGTATGAGATGACGTTCATGGCCCATGACTTGTAGATACTGTATGGTGAGATGGGTGCTCGGTTCGGTCGCCATGTCCCCCCATCTGACTGTTAATGTGGTCATCAGTGAGCGACGTGTAAGGCATTGTCCCGGCAGAAACCCCTCATCATCTACCAGAGACATGTACGGTATGAGCGTTCCATTCCGGTATAGGTTCCCCAGTGTCTGGAGACCCCCCTCCAGCCACTCCGCGATGGATTGCGACATTAGCACTGCAGGCCCGCTAGGCGACCTCTCCAGCGGTATTGCTGGTGCATAGGGCATGACATCTCTGGTGATATACAGGCATCTGCGGTAGCATTTGTATGCCACCGCTAGTAGTGGCGAGGGTGTTTTAGGCCTAGTATCTGGGTGAAAAAGTGACTATTTGCTCCAGTGAGTGGGGCGGATGTGTGGTTGCCGTGTCTTCACGGTTCCGGTCTGTGAGCCAGCGGGCTATCCGCTGCAGCTGCGCAGCCAAATCGTAGTGCTCAAAGCAAGGCGCAGCCAGGTCTCCTTGGTCTGTGGGTAAATATAGTTTTGCCAGTGCCATTCTGTGCCTTGCGTTCCCCAACAGTCCCTGACTAGTTTAGTCAGTGTGGTAAAAAAAGATGCAGGGATATATAAAGGCAAGTTGGCAAAGTAATATAGAAGTCGGGGAAGGATTACCATCTTGGTTAGCGCCACCCTGCCTGTTACTGCTATTGGAAGCGTGCTCCAAAATCGCATCTGAGACCGGATTGCTGTTATTATACCAGACAATTATAATCACAATTTATATGGGCCCTCTGAAAGTGAAAAGTAAACCAAAACGTGCATCATGAAAAGTGTCATTGTTGAAAAACAAATTAATATGTGCCATAAAAGTGCATTGTTATTTCATTATTGTTTGACAGAGTGTACACTTGTGTTAAGAAAGCTGTCGGCCATCTTGGAATGACACAAATAAATATAAACTATGCATGAAATCATACAGTGTGGTCCTCTTGAAATGAGTAAGGGGCTCATAATAGCATAGTTGACTATCACAACACATTGCCCTGTTCAGGTAACGTAATACCAAATTAGATACTCAGAATCTATTCACATGGTGGATACAAGAGTGCCATTCCGTCCCATAGGTAAAACAAAAGTAACTTGCCTAATTCCCGTGTATTACCATCAAGAGCTGTGCATGTGAATAATACAGTCTTAATCCATTCATGTCATGTGACTGACAAGTGATACTGCGAATATATATTACAGCAAGTCAATGGCGGGAGACGGCCACTCAACAGGGCAAGTCTAATAGGTCACGCCAGTAAAGTTCCCATATGTACATTGCTTGTTGTGAGATAGTACATAGATATGGGTACCATATTGCGTACCGAGACCCAAAAACGCAATGCACTGATTGTGCCACCCACTTAAAGCAGCCCTTTAACCATGTCTCAGGCCGGGGGGGGCAACAGTACCTTGGACACCATGACTTCAGTACACTTCTGGGCCGGTGACCACTCTGCCAGGAAGAACTGTGTGCTGCTGAAAGGATTGCCACTGTGCAGGACTGCTGTTTGCTCGACTCCTGCCTTACTCTGTTGCCCTGCTGCTCTCTTGCCTGGGTGAGAAAGACTGGACCTGCAGCACTTGAACTCAGAGTGACTCCAACGGCTAGATGGCTGGCCTCCTGATCTGAACTCTGAGACAAAGAACTTCCAACCATCCGGCACCTGGACTCTGCAATCTGTGAGTCTGCTCTGCCAAGTGGTGCCACCCCAGTCATGGACCCTTGGAAGTGGGCCAAAGGTGTTTGTTTCAGCGGACCAAATGCATCCTGAGGTGCGGGAGCAGAATCAACACATCACCCCTGTTGTGGGACCAGAACTTTGCGCATCATCCTTGGAACAAACGCATTGCCTTCGGAACTACTGCACCTCAAAATCGGCGCAATCCCCTTCGAAACAGATGCTTCTTCTGCTACTGTAGCAGAATTGACATCGCTGCAGTTGCGGGAACAGAACCAGCGCATCGCCTTTATAACTGTCACATTTCAGAACCGCAGCAAAGCAGCTGATGCGTAGAGAAAATCAACGCATCACTTCTGCTGCATGGTGAAAATTAACGCATCTCCTCTGCTGCGGTATTGACACCGATTAATCACTTTAGCTGCACCCCTCATCTTCGAAGCAACCAGGAATACGGTACTTTTGCTCAGCAGGCCTCACTGTGTCCCTATATCCAGCCCACGCTCCATCGCGGTCGGCCTGAACTTCTGACTTTGCCCCGGTCTGATGTGACCAGATATTCAGAGTGTTTGTTTCTAAGCACTATTTTACACTTATTTAAAAATGTATATCTCAAGTTCTACTAATTGGCTTTTGTCGTTTTTGGTCTTGTTTTATTCATTAAATTAAGTTCTATTTTTCTAATCTAGTGTGGTATCTTTTTGTATGGTGTTTTCAACCTTGACTCAGCAAAACCAAAGGGGATGATGGACGGAGTGTTGAACATTGCAAGCACTCACCCCCAGTCAACTAATCTGGGTTTAATCCATCATCATCCTTTAGCTCACTCCGCCCCCCGCCCCCCTCCCCCCGGTTCAGACATGGCCATATGCAAATCAGTCTGACCCCGTGCCTCATGGGAACAGTCCAGCCTGAACTGCCAGCCATGTCTTCCCTGGACCAGAAACAAGCATCCTGGGACCGGTTTCTGGCTAATCAGCCGTCATCAGCCAGGCTAGCTTGAATCCAGTGGCAGAGTGAGCAAGGGACCCACGTATGGGCATACCCTGCCAACTTAGGGCAAACAAAGCAAAAGCAAAGGAGATGATGGACGGAGTGTTGAACATTGCAAGCACTCACCCCCAGTCAACTGATCTGGGTTTAATCCATCGTCATTCTTTATCTCAATCCGATTTTGACATGCTGTGGGTGTCTTTGTCCTGACTGTGAAAGCGGCTGTGCACTGACTTGTACACTCATGAAATGCTCACGACTAGAAAGGAGTCCTCAGGCAGAGAGGTCAGCTTGGGGCTTGTGATGAGCATTGATGGAGCCGTGGTGTGCTGTCCTCAGCAGCTGGGACCCTCTCCTTGCTGCAGGCCAGAGAGCACAGATTTCTTGAAAAAGAGTGTAAGAGGCGGGGCAGAATGAAAGTTTTTACATGTGTGCATAGTCGTCTCCCACATATGCACGGCATGGCACTCTGTTGAAAGAAAAAAAAAATGATTTAAAAGTGAATCTAGGCGTGATTTGCTAATGTGCGTATGGCGCACTGTTGGGGGAAAAAAAAGAATTATTTAAAAGTTAATTCAGGCAAGTTTTTTTTATGAATCTTTTTTTTTTTATTAAACTTGCTCCTCACACATCAGCGAATAAAACGGTTGATAAAGTTGCAGAGGTAGTCATATAGTGTGACTTGCGTTTGACCAATTTTCAATGTCACAGTATAATCAGGTGATGTATTTATAATTATGGAATTAAGTAGCAAATAGCCTAAGCATTTATCATTTACACTTCGCTATAACATTGTAGTAGCCAACACCTTCCATGCAGCTGTCTTCATTCTAAATGCAGTGCCCTGTATGTTTGTTATGGGCTCCATATTTTTTCCCATTTTTTGATGCATTCCCTACTGTGATATATTACTTTCTCTGCCCTCTGGCACCAATCTAGGTCCCTCTTCCAGTCAACCACCAATGGTGTGAGCCTTGATCCCCATCTCTGGAATTTAGGCAAGATTCATCAAGGCATAAAGTATCAGGAAAAAAAGGGGCAAAACAGCAGTGGTAGGGGCTTGAGGGCAGTGTGGAAGCGAAGATGCTCCGCTCACCTCGTCACATATAAAGGAGCCGATGCGGCATCTGCCGCAATTTGAAAAAAACGGCGCACCGTGCAGAAAGAACATTTCACGCTGCCAACTATTGGCTGGTCCCATCTTTATTACACGCGGACCAAAACATATTCATACCTGCCCGTAACAACTCATTCAATTTGCAATGCTTTTTCAGGGAGGCAAAATATTCAGTGGACCAGTGGCTCAAATCTGGCTGTCTAGTAATTGATCTGGAGAAGGCCTTCAACACCTTAGGATGGGGGGTTCTATTCGATGTATCGCTGCGCTATGGGATTGGGGGGCACTTTTCTAACGAGCCAACGGTGAAGGTAAAAACAGGTTCCTACATATCAGATCCAATCAGAGTAAAGCGAGGGATGAGGCAGGGCTGCCCACTGTCTCCGTTACTGTTCTCCCTAGCTATTGAACCCTTCGCTGTGGCAAATGCGCCTACAAGGAGAAGACTGGGGATTTCAGAGGGAGACAGTACACATGTCATCTCATTATACACGGATGATCTCCTTAACTATATTAGAGACATGCAGTCTATTCCATCGTCATTGGCGCATACTCTTTGGGAATGTGCTACTCTATCAGGGCTAAAGGTGAATGTATCCAAGTTATGCCTGTACCCGTTGAAGAACAGTGCCCCAACCTTGAATACATACTTAATGATGCCTGCACAGACTGGCAGACAGACACATTCAGATACCTGGGGGTCAGGGTCTTCCATAGCCAGGAAGAGCTATTTGACGGCAACGTAGGCAAAGTGGGGATGTCCATACACTCGCAAATGTTGTTCTGAAGTGCACTGCCTCTGACAGTTACAGGCCGTGTAGCTCTGGTCAAAATGGTAGTGTCCACAGCAAACACAGGGAGATGGACGGAGCGCTGAAACTTTTCACACACTCAACCCCAGTCACAGATCTGGGTTGAATCCATCATCATTCTTTAGCTCACATTGCCACCTCAGTTCAGACCCAGCTATATGCAAATCAGTCTTGACCCTGTGCCTCATGGGAACAGTCCTGCCTGAACTGCCAAGCCAGGTCTTCCTTGAACCGGAAACAAGCACCCTGGGACCGGTTTCTGGGTAACACTCTTCATCAGCCAGGCTAGCTTGAATCCAGTGACAAAGTGAGCAAGGGACCAACATCTAGCATAACCTGCCAAGCTGGCAGCTCGGGCTGGACTGTTCCCATTGGGCGCAGAGTCCAGACTGATTTGTACATGGCTGGTTTCAAACTGGAATGGCATGGGGAGCAAAAAAAGATGGATTTAGGCCCAGATCTCTGTACTGGGGTGAATGTATGACATTGTTCTGCATTCTGTCCATCATTTGTTCTTTTTGCGAAATGGAAGTGTTACCGCGACTCCTGTACCACTTTACTAACTTACCCCTATACATACCGCACCCCTTTTCCCAAAATATAGAGGGTGCAATAAGGAGCTTCATCTGGGGAATCTCCCACAGCAGAGTAGCTCTCTCAAAAACTCCATCTACCGACCAACCAGCGAAGCTTGGCCCTACCCAGCCTAGAACACTACTACCTTGCCGCCCAACTGAAGTGGGTTGCTCGATGGCTCTCCATGCATCAGCTGCCCGACACAGCAATGTAAATGTAAATTTGATACTTGTATAGCGCACTACTCACCCGCAAGGGTCTCAAGGCGCTTGTACGAATACCGCTGTGGAACCCATCCTGGCTTTCCCTGTGAGGCGTCCACTCCTGGGCACCCCCAAGGTGGAGGCCAAGCATCCTTAGCATTGTGGGGGCCGTTGTGGAGATTAAGCAAGCTATTGTCCAGAGTTGCAGAGTGGGACTCCATGATTGGAATAGGCACCGAGGCGAGAATTATCAGGTCCGTGGAATTTTTGAGCCCAAGACTCGCCGATGCGGGGAATTGAACCCTGGTCCCGGGCTAGACCTCTGCATCAGGGTCTGCCGCTCTAATCATTGAGCCACACTTCCCCTCCCCACGATGCCATGCCATAGGTGCTGATTTACTACACATAAGGAACTTTCCGTGCCTTGGAAAGTACTGGACAACAGAAACCGATACCCTAGCCCCTTGAGGGGACAACATGCGTTCTACACATTTTTTACAAATGTAAAAGCCAAAAAGCGACTTTTCGCTTCATAGCAGTGGGACGAATTGTGGCAAAGCGACTAATCACAAAGTAGAGGTCTGCTGACCCCCCCCAGAGCGCAGGCCTAGAGACGTTCCCTACAAGTTTGGGCCACAGCTGAAGGCAATGGGCTGCGTAGGGAAGATACGCTAGGTCTTTGTAAGATCCAGATTGTGACACACTGGAATGCGATACTGTGCAATCTGCAGGGACAAGCTATTGACAACGAAGATATGCTGATACTCACAACCAACACAACGAAAAACAGGTGGCAAGAGTTAGAACATACAGCGAAAAACTGAGACACAACTAGACTGCGTTTGACTTGGACCTGACACCATACACCTTGAGGCAGCGGCAGAAGGCGAATTTACAACATTTTAAATAGGGAACAGGAATAGCTACTCCAGTTTAAATAGACATAATACTGTTCCTTCAGTTCTTTAACTTGTCCCAAACATCACTTCCCGCCTCCCCAGTTAGCGGACTGGCTCTCAATGCAAGAACCAACACATGAAAGAAGAGGCACTTAAGCAACTGACTAATATCGGACAACGTAGAATGGGCCCATGCCAATCATACATGCTGAATCACAATAACCAATGTACGATATGTATAATGTAACTGCCACATATGTATTGGGCTCACGGAAAGAGCAGACTTTCATTGTAACAAATAGTAGATGTAACCTAAAACAAGCATTTGCAATGCAATAGGTCTCGCATTAATAACAGTTTAAGCTATTGGCAATGCAATTGCAAACCCAGACCGAGGAATAACCTTGACAAAGCTTGGGGAATAACAAGCCCCTGCAGCCCCAGAGGTCGGGGGTGGGGGGGCAATCTTTATAGGGCACTTCAAACCTTCGGGGGTTCCCAATTCAGTCAAAGGTCAATGAATATCTCTGAGGTATGGGACATTCAGTGGACCCTCTTCACATTTTGGAGTAGGGGCCATCATTTTGCGTTACACCACTGAATAAAGCATGGAGCAGGTGGGACAAGAATTAACCTTACTAAAGAGCAGCATTTGGGCACACCCTCCAGATGTACCTTCAACTAAAACTGACTTTCTTCAAAGTCATTTCCTGGCAAAACTGCATGTTGCGAGACACTGCCTCAGTTCATCAAACAGAATTCATAGAAAATTTGCCACTTTTAGAGGGCATTACTCATCAAAACCAGCTTTTCACATTTTCATGACTGGAGGGTGGGGCATGCAGACGGGGCGCCCATTGCACGAGGCAGCAAGCAGCCCTCCAGCACAAGCAGGGCTCGAGCCTGCAGGCACAGGCCCCCGTCCCCCCATGGCCACATAACCCCATATCTCCCAGCTCCTGCAGCCAGCCTTTCAAAGCAATCCCCCTCTAATCTCGGCAGGAATCCAGGTGCCCCCTCCCTCCCTGCAGCTGTCTCTCCGAGCCCTCCCCTTTTACAAAAGGGCATGGGTGGCAAGCTGCGGCTTGAAAGCCAGAGATGAAAGGGCCCCGGAGCGGCTCAGATTAAGAACCAAACGCGCTCATGGGCCCAGATAAACCAGTCGGACGGTTCCCCGTGCAGAAATGCAGGCCTCGAGGCTCTGGGCGGCAGCTGCCGTGCTAAGGCAAAGGAGCCCCACGTGCAGAGCACTTAGGGAGGACTTCAGGCCCGAGGCTATCTTTCAAAAGAAAAACACGCCTCCATTTTCTTTTTTAAAGTGTAGAGGAAGAAAATAAATATTTGCAATTCAATAGGTCTCGCATTTAAATTGCATTTCAAAGAAGCGGCCACCATTGTCCTGGCTGCTCAGGCTGCTTCAAAAGAGAAAGCGGGCATGGCACGCTGAACGCAAGTAAAGCACGTCATGCCTGCAAAAGAGAAACTCAATAAAGAAAATAGTGCTTACACACAATACACTTAAGAAGGACATGTAAGAGGGGTTGTCCTCATGGGAAGTAGCAACAGGAGAAAGGTAGCTACCAAGGGGTACTAAGCCTATCAACAAATCAAAAGCCATAATTTACAAAGGACAGAAAGAGGAGCCAATTGTAAAAATGCGGAGCTTAATGCCCATATCCTGAATACAGTCTTGAAGAGACAGCACAATAGCTGCCTAGGCAAGACCTAAAAATGGAGGAGAACTTATTTTGGAAAGGCTGTCTCATGAAAGAAGCTTGAGAGAGCTGGAACTGAGGGCAAGGCAATTAGATTCCAGCAATGGTGGCAGCATACATGCAGTACCTGAAGGATAGAAACGGTTTCGCATACCCTAGGATTTGGTGCCCAGTTATGTGTGGTAGAAGACACTGAGAAGGGATTATTTGCTTATGAAGTTACACTGAAGTTTCACAAGGTTCCTGGGGAGTACTGGGGGGTGGGTGGTATGTGGAAACATGCCTACTCTGGGGTTGTCCTCTCTAGAGGTTGGGAACCAAACCAAGTATACCCACATGAAGACCATTTAAGTTTCCAAATTTGAGCTGACCCCTAAGGAGCATCACCAAACATTCAGCCACAAAAGCTCCCTAACCAATCCTGGGTAGATTTTGTGGACTACTCATACAATGCACTGAATGGTTGGGTGAGGAACAGCTAGGTAAATGATTATGTTGGATTGTACATTTAATAATGAAAGCACATGCTCAGTATTTGCTTTACAGAGTTGATGGCTGAAGCCACTGCCTGTTTAGAGCCTTCCACTTGCTGCATTGTGCTCGGGGAGGATCAGTTATCAAGGACCCAGGCAGGCTCAAAATGTAGCACTGGATCTAACCCAGTGGAGTTTTGATCTGCAGGATCCAAGGTGCGTCACACCCAGGGACAATCACACACCTTTTATTCTATGGGGTTCTGTCCCAGCAATGCGGAGCAGTATTTGTACAGACTGGAGCGTGTCGGGGTAGGCACCGATAGTAATATTAAATGCAGACACCGTTAGGCATAAGGCTTCCAGGCTCGATGGGGGAGAAACAGGACCAAGGCTCCATGGCAGTAGCTGGGATTCATTAAAAACGTGTGCCAGCACACCAACAATGGAACAGCAAGACACGCATCTGCAGCAGCAGCACTGGCCTTGAGCACCCTCTAGCAGGCCCTATACCCACCATGCTCCTGCGGCCCTGTCGGAAAAGGATCCCTACTGCACTGCGATGGGCCCGGATACACATTGCCGCTGGCGCACAGCTCTACGGAAGGTAGAATGTGAAGATACGAGCAATTGTGAAAAACAGATAATTACATACAAGCCACAATACGCTTTCCAATAAAAGTAACAAGACACTCATGGAGGGTTGCTGGAGCAGCTAAGGAAGAAGGGGCAAAAAAAAAAAAAAAAAAAAAAAAGAGTACGACCGGGCCTCTTATGGAAAATTGTGCTGTCTGATTGATTTAAGTTTTCTGTTTTCTTTCCATGTGGTTCTTGGGAATGGAAGTTTTTATTAAGTGTTGCTGCTGCTGTTAAATAAAATGGAGAAAGTGGAGCATAATCCGCACCTCTAGTCCTGATATAGAATTTATCCAGATACCTGATGTACTCAAACACCTATGTCCTCAAATTAGATAAAGTCCTCATTTTATAAAATAGTCAATACTCATAACCCCAAAGTGATGCTTTCAATAAGAAAGGACTAATCACTAGATTGAGATTCAACTGGACGCAATACACCCAACAAGAAATTATTGTTGAATATATTCCACTCACACCTTAAGTCAAAGTTTTCAGCATTGGTGGCAGGGGCGAGGCTATTCACACACTCAAAGACTGAACTTCAGACCAATTTTTTTTGTATAAAAATATTCTTTTAGTTATTTTATTTTTTAGAACCAAGCAAGCCTGGCACAGGTAAGCTATAAATACTTTACAGTAGTAATGCAGTTTGTAAATAGTTTGAATTGCAATTGTAAATGTACTTTGATTTGATTACAGTAGTGTTACTGATAATGCAATGCTTTTCAGAATACAGTACATATACTTATAGGATTTTTGGTAAAATTACAGGTAAGTTCCTTTTGAGATTACTTTTCTTACACAGTGCAGTATGCCTGGATACTGCACTGGGGCATTTGCTGTAAACAGTTAATTAAAAGCGTTTTTGCTAGTTAGTACAATTTAAAAAAATTCTTTAGGTTTTCCAAATCCACACTTAGAAACTTTTCATAGAACAACAGTCAATGTTATCCCATGAGGTACCCCCATTCTTTCCTTAGCCGTGGCAGGGGGGACTCCGGTCTACTTCCAGGAAGAGGTTAATAGGCAGTTTCTCAGTTATTATGAGGGGTTGTATGACAGCACAATGCAGGATGCACCTGGAGAGTTGGATGAGTTTTTATTGGCGGCTCGGCTGCCCCGATTGGACCCGGAGCAGGAGAAAGATTTAGGGGACGCCATATCATTGGGCGAGATCCGCGCCGCGATTAAACATATGGCTCGAAGGAAGACCCCAGGTACGGACGGGCTGCCCGTCGAGTTTTACGCGGCGTATGTGGAGTTGCTGGCCCCACAGCTGCAAGTCTATTATCGTGAAGCCTGGAGAGTTGGGCGCCTGCCCACCTCCGCACGAGAAATATTAGCAACACGCCTGTTGACCCACAGGACCGCCCTGATACACCCGGATCAAGCGGGCTTTATTCCTCGACGTAGCACGGCAACTTACGTTCGACGCCTACTGCGGGTAATGGGGGTGGAGCGAGAAGATTACCCAGAGGCTCTAACACTTTCCGTCGACATAGAAAAAGCCTTTGATAGCGTAGAATGGCCATACCTATTTAGAGTGTTGCAGGAATTTGGCCTAGGGGATGGCTTTGTACGCTGGACCACCTTGTTATATACTGACTCCACAGCCTGCGTGAAGACGGGAGCTACCGTCTCAGCTCCCTATCAGGTGCGAAGGGGGAAGAGACAGGGCTGTTCGCTGTCCCCATTGTTGTTCGCCTTGGCCATTGAGCCACTGGCGGCTCACGCCCGACAGGGACACTCATATGCTGGGTTGTGGCTAAGGGGGGAGGCCCATTATATATCCCTTATATATCCCTTTATGCGGATGATCTGCTGATGTTTTTGGCAGATGCAGATGGCGCACTGCACGGAGCGACCGCCTTGTTGGATGTCTTTGGTCGCCTGTCGGGGCTCAAAGTAAACTGGGGCAAAACATGCTTGTTCCCGTTGTCGCCTAATGGACAGGAGCCCCAATCGCTGGGAGTGATACGATGGAAGGGTCGCTGTCTGCGTTATCTGGGAGTCAATATCTATCATATCCAGCTTGCTTTGTTGGAAGGGAACGTGGGTAGAGCAATCCGGGGCTTGAGTGGCAGCATAGGTTTCTGGAGCACGCTCCCACTATCGAGTACTGGGCGAGTAGCGCTGCTGAAGATAGTAGCGCTGCCGCGCCTACTGTATTTTTTTCGTACATTGCCCATATGGATACCGGCATCGTTTTTTGAGCGGCTTCGAGCACTGTCCACGGGCTTCATATGGAGCTCGGGTAGGCGGCGGGTAGCTTTGACCACACTACGGCGGCCAAGAGCAGAGGGGGGCCTGGCGGTCCCGGACTTCGAGTGGTATTATCTAGCAGCACAATTACAATGGCTCACACAGGCGGTGGCAAGGGAGTTTAGAGGCCCAGAGGGCCCACAGGGCAGGTTAATTCCTCGCCATGTGCTTTCTTTCATAGTCCTCCAACAGCGGATGGACCTAGCCCAGCTCACTCTTGAGGAACGCACCCTTAGGTTGTGCTGGAACCGATGTCAGAGGAGGGCCGCCATTATCCACCCTTATGCCCCGGAGATCCCCCTTGGTATGTTCACGGCGCTCCCACACGGGGGTGATTGGTCGGGACTAGCCGCTTGGGAGGACCTTGGCGTACAAGTGGTGGGCGACTTATATAGGGAGGGGGTGCTCTTACCCTTCCAGGAACTGCAGGACTCTTATGGGCTCCCACGGGGAGATTATTTACTTCACGCTGCTCTCATAACAGGCCTCCAGAAGCACTGGAATGCAGGGCTCTCGGAACCACCAGTCGCCGCGGGCTGCCAATATGTGGTTATGGCCGCGGGTACGTTCGGGGCTATTACCTGCCTATATCGACGGCTGTCGACGGAGCACTTGCTGCCCATAGTCACGTTGAAAGATAAATGGGAAGCTGACCTTGGGAAGCCCATCCCCGAGTCGACATGGCCAGCGTTGGTGCGGCGGGCCTGGAAGGGTACGCGTAATGCCCGGTTTCAGCTAGTACAGTTTTTTACACTGCACAGGGCATACCTGACGCCAGTTAAGATATTGCAATATTTTGGGGGCACCCATTCTCAGTGCCCGCGGTGTGGGGGAGATGAGGCTGATTTTCGCCATATGTTTTGGTCTTGCGCGGCGCTGGGTAGTTACTGGGAAGACGTCACGGAATGCCTGAACCAAGTGACAGATCGCAACATCGATTTTGAGATGGGGGCCTGCCTGTTGCTTTGGTTCCCCCGCACCCGCCGCACAAAGTTTACTAGCAAGTTCTGTGACTTAGGGTTGATCATGGCCAAGAGGGAGCTAACCATTCATTGGAAGTCAAGGGTGGGGCCTAGCTTTCTGAGGTGGAGGACGGCGTTCGCGAAATGGGCAGGCGCGGAGGGCACACTTCGCCTGCAATTAGCGCATAGGAGGAACGACGGAAAGGCGTTAGCGACGGCCCATGCATGGGAGTCACTAGTGGTTGAACTCCAGGGGCTGATGTCAGAAAACATAGGAGAGGGGGGCATACCTGACCGACATGAGGATGCGATAAGCGGGGAGTAGGAGGGGGGTCACTATGGTAGGTGGACACTTTCAACACGGCTGAACCCAGGGGAACGCCCAAGCTGACAGAGAAAGGTTTCAATACCCCTATGTGCATCATAGTAATAGGGAGGGCCACATCAGTGGGAGATAGGAAGACGGGGGCACACTGACATGGGTTGCGGGAGGGAGTGGGAGGGGGGGCCCAAGCGGGAAGGGTAACTTCTCAATGCATAAATGGTTGAAATGTCGTATGTAATATTCTCTGGCGAGTTGCTGGTGCTTTTGTGGGAATTGGATTGATATGTTGGTAAGAAAACAATAAAAAAATGTTTAAACAAAAAAAAAAACAGTCAATGTTATCCCATGGAGGAAAATAGTGTTATTGGTTTTAAGGTAAGTACTTTCTTGTGGGAGTTGGTGTTCTGTGGTTAGACTCAGGGGTCCCCCATTGTGAAGGATGCAGTGTTACACCCCCAGCGGCACTAGGGTGGCCGGGTGCAGAGTGCTGAGGCCCGATGTTATCCGATGGAGGATAGGGGCCCTCCAGTTGGTGGTTGCGGACGAGCAGGCCACTGGGTTGTGGGAGCAAAGCTCCTGGACTTAAGCTCAGGACAAATGGGGGTTTAGACCAGCACAAAATATGCACCCTCAGCGGCACTGGGGCGGCCGGGTACAGAGTGCTGTTTTGGCGTCGGTTGCCCTGTAGCTTTCAAAAGGGAGTCTCCGGTTTGCAGAAGTACTGCAGGCTCGGGGACGAAGTTCTTCTGGGTGCAACCACCACTTGGAGAGGTAAGTTGGGATCTTGGGGGTTGGTTAGGTACTATCAGTTGGGCCACGCAAGGCCGTGGGGCATCGGGTGCAGGGGTGCCTTTAAGTGGGGTCGGTTCTTCTTACCAGCTCCTGGTCGCGGTCGGGGGGGGGGGGGGGGGGGTTCGGGGGACCTTCCGGTTGTAGGTTGCAGGTGTTGGCTGAAGCCTTGAGGCAGGTCAGGGGTGGCCGGATCTCGGGTCTGGGTCGCCAGGGAGACCTCCTCTTGGTGTTGGGTCACTCGAACTTGGGCCGTGATCGTCAGGTGCAGAGTGGTGCAAACTTGCTGATCCTTCCAGTGCTGGAGTATGGTGTTTGAACAAATCCGGTGTTCATGGGAGACAGAGCCTTTGGTATTGAAGGCAGTCAAGTCCTCCGGTTTTCTCGAGGTTGCTGGCTGCAGGACACAACAGGATTTCGCTGGAGCAGGTTCGAGGTGGGGACAGGCCGGCAGGGCTGCGCCAAGTCAGTGGGTGTCCTCTTGTTAGCTTCGGCACGGCTGTTCGGTCCTTCTTTTCTTCTTGCAGGTGCTCGTCTGAGGAAGCAAGGTTCAGAAATATACTAAATGTAGGTGTGTTACAGGTAGATAAAAGGTTGGGACCAATGGGTCCCTTCCCTGGGGTGGGTGCCTCGTTGGCTGGGTCGGACTGCTTCACCCCGCCTCCCCAACCTGAGGGGTGGTGTTTTTCACGCCGGTTCTCCTGCCCAAAGTGGGGGTCAGAACCAGTGGAGACCAGTTGTTGAAAGCAGCACGTGGCCTGGGGAATCTCACAAAGGCAGCAAGCCTTTGAACCTTCCCCTTCGTGGACCCTGCCCCTTCTGGGGAAGGAGGCTTGACATCTCGTCCCAGGATGTGCATTGTTTCAGGCCCCCAAGAGCAGCAGGCTCTCGACCCAGGGGTCCAAAAACATACCTGGTGGTGGCAGCTCAAGGCAGCCACTCAGCCTGGACACTGGAGGAAGGTTGTTTTTCAGGGTGCATCTCTAAGATGCCCCCTGTGTGCATTTTGCATTAAATACCACACTGGCATTAGTGTGGGTTTAATGTGCTGAGAAGTTTGATATCAAACTTCTCAGTTTTCAGTGCAGCCATTATGGGGCTGTGGAGTTCGTAATGAAAACACAGCACCATATACTCTTAACGGCAGCACTGCACTTACAAGGTCTAAGAATGGACTTACACACTGTAGGGGTACAGGGCTCATGCACCTGTACCCTCACCACTGGTATAGTGCACCCAGCCAGAGGAGTGACAGATCTATGCCAGGGAAGTGGGTGGTAGGTACAAAAGGGGGTGGTGATGGACGGAGCATCAGAACCAATCAAACACTCACACCCAGTCAACAGATCCGGGTTTGATCCATCATTGTTCTTTAGCCCACTCTGCCACCCCAGTTCAGACTTGGCCATATGCAAATCAGTCTGACCCTGTGCCTCATGGGAACAGTCCAGCCCGAACTGCCAAGCCATGCCTTCCCTGGACCGGAAACAAGCTTCCTAGGACCGGTTTCTGGCATTTCAGCCGTCTTCAGCCAGGCTTGCTTGAATCCAGCGGCAAAGTGAGCAAGGGACTCACGTCTGAGCATACCCTGCCAACTTATGGCGAACAAAGCGGTACAAAAGGGGGTGGTGATGGACGGAGCATCAGAACCAATCAAACATGCCACTGGAATCAAGCTATCCGGGCTGAAAACGATGGATTTAGGCCCAGATCTCTGTACTGGGGTGAATGTATGACATTGTTCTGCATTCTGTCCATCAATTGTTTTTGCATTTGTCACCCCGAGTGGGAAGGGTATGCCCAGACGTGGGTCCCTTGCTCTCCATGCCACTGGAATCAAGCTATCCTGGCTGAAGAGGGGTGAAACCCCGAAACCGGTCCTAGGATGCTTGTTTCCAGTCCAGGGAGGACCTGGCTTGGCAGTTCGGGCTGGACTGTTCCCATGAGGCACAGGGTCAAGACTGATTTGCATATGGCTGGGTTCAAACTGGAACGGCATTGTGAGCAAAAAAACGATGGATTTAGGCCCAGATCTCTGTACTGGGGTGAATGTATGACATTGTTCTGCATTCTGTCCATCAATTGATTTTGCAGGGAAGTGGGTGGTAGGCATGGCACACAGCGCTGTGTGCCATGTTGACTCTTCACTTTGTTCTGCACCAAGACACACAGCCTGCAAAGGCAGTGTGTGAGTGCTATGGTACAGGGTCTCTAAGGGTGGCACAATAAGTGCTGCAGCCCTTAGAGGTCTTCTCTGGTACCATTTACCAGGGGCTGACCTGTGGCCAGAGATGCCAATTGGGTTTTGTTTTTAATGCAGGTTTAGGGAAAGAACATAGGCCTTGACATCTGATTGGCATGAGCCCAGGGCACAATCAGTCAAAGCACATCAGCAGTTCAGCAAACGGTGGGGGATACCATGCATAAAGAGGGCACTTTCTCACACGCATCCCTTCAATCCTCTTAGTTGAGGACCTCTATATCCTCCCTAGGGTTCCCCTAAGGGACCCCTAACCTTGGGTGATTGTGATATAGCCATATCTATCTGAATAAGAAACAAAAAACACCCAAAGAAAGGCATCCTGCCCTAGCCCACCCCCTTAGTCTCCTCCACACCACCATGCGATCATACTCTGTGTCCCGGGTACCCAGCCTGGGTTGTACCCGAGCACAGACGTAACAGTTGCTCGACGACGTGGTCAG
This sequence comes from Triturus cristatus, assembly GCF_964204655.1. NCBI lineage: Eukaryota > Metazoa > Chordata > Amphibia > Caudata > Salamandridae > Triturus > Triturus cristatus. The sequence continues at coordinate 1,176,365,911 of NC_140583.1, read as the reverse complement.
GTTGTGACTTCCTGATCATTATACGGTAGGCGCAGGATTCGTAAAAATTGGGGACAAGTCATTTCACTACATTCTTTGGCTAGGATAGGGATAAATATAGCCCATAACTCGGTGTAGGTTTCAGCCCTTTAAGCATCATGGTTGGGGAATATTGTGAAGACATGCTGAAGTGCTGTAGCATCCCATACCTTTAACGTGGTTGCAGTTATTGGGGAGGAGTAGAGCCTCCATTCCCTATGCTTGCGGTGGAGCCAAATCTCCCTCCAGATATTTGCTCCTGCAATTGTTTGGTCCATGAAGGACCATTGTTTCTCAGAAAGGGGACGATTCCACTCCAATATATAGCGTAGTTGGGAACACTTTGAAATACCTCAACATCGAACCCCCCATACCTCCTTCCGCTTTAGGTTTGGCAACAACGAGTAAGCTAAGGCTTGGTTGTTTGCCGCCCCATATGAAGCGATTGATGGCGCTTTGTAGATTTCGCAAGGTCCCTGGGGACAGGGACAAGGGAATAGTTTAAAATAAGAATAGTATGCGCTGCAAGCCATAGGCAAGGCATACGGACCACAAGAGGCCCTCCCTGGACCAGGTAACTAAGGTCTTAATAGTTTGAGCCAGTAGAGGGCTATAGTTAGCCACCAGAGTTTTCTCTGGTGTGCGAGCCAAGAGGATGCCTATGCATGGAATAGTGTCTTCTGCCCAGGTGCAGGGAAATTGCATGCGCAGTGTCATTACTATTAATGGAGGATAGAGAGATTCATGATCTGGGCTCTGTAAGATTGACCTTGAACCCAGAGACAGCCTCAAAGCATCTGAATTCATCTACTAAGGCAGAGAACGAGGCCATGTAATTTCTTAAGAGAAAGGACCACGTCATCAGCATATAGGATTATGGTGTGTGTGTCTGCTCCAAGCCGGATCCCCGTAATCAATGGGTTGTTTCAGATTCTTTGTGCTATCAGCTCCATATAGAGCACAAAAAGCAGCGGGGCTAGAGGGCAGCCCTGTCTCGTCCCCCTGTATATGGGAAAGGGCCTGGAGGAGAACCCATTGACATTAACCGATGCTCTGGGGGTATTGTAAATGCAATGCGTCCAAGCTAGGAAACTCTCCCTGAATCCAAACAGGTGTAGCATGCTAAATAGGAATGGCCAGTGGACTCTGTCAAACGCTTTTTCGGCGTCAACAGAGAGTAGTAGAGCCTCTCTTCGGGACCGACGCATGAGATCTGTGAGAAGTATGAGACGCTTTGTGTTGTACTCACATTGCCTTGAGGGGATAAACCCAGCTTCTTCCGGGTCAATCAGGCCAGCAAGGAGGGGATTGATGCAGGCCGCCAGAATGTTTGTGAATATTTTCGCATCTGTATTGAGCAGCGAAATGAGGCGGTAGGACCCACACTCCATAGGATCCTTGTGAGGCTTGAGGATAACTGAGATGGAAGCCTCGGATGATGAGTCAGGTAGGCTTCCTGTGGCGAGAAAGGAGTTGAACAGACGTCTCAGAGGTGCTAGGATCTGACAGAACTTTTTATAAAACAGTGGGGTGAAGCCATCGGGACCTGGTGCTTTGGAGAGTTTAAGGTGTGCTACTGCAGAGATCACTTTGTCTACTTGAATGAGGCCATCTATCTGGGAAGCTATCAGAAGGAAGCTGTGTTAGCTGCGCTTCCTGAATATAAGAATCTTTGTCGCAGGAGGGGGAGACTTACCCTGCATATAGCCTGCTGTAGAGAGCATGAAAAGCCTCAGCAAGTTGTAAGAGGCAGTTTTCACTGCATTTCCTCTCTTACCTCTGTTGCGGGGATAGCTTCTTGTCACATTAAACTTCTTGAAGTGGGAAGAATCTTGCCGTAGGCCTGGTCAGCCACCTGCTCCTCTAGGAACCTGGTGTATGACCCAGCCGGTTGAGCATCCCCTACCTCAACTGGTGTTGGTGAAAACACAGGGCATAAAAATCCTCTTAATTGAAGTCTGAGCCATATCAAGAGAATTGAATGCATTAACAATTTTACCAAGCTATCGGATGAAAGGTTCCCCAAAGAGACTGCCTTGTGCAATGGGGCATGACTCTTAAGTTGCTGACTCTCCATGTCTGGAATCAATCTTAATCAACAAGGATCTGCGGCTTTTAGTAGAAATCACGCAGTTAGTGTTCGCTAAAAAAATCATGGTGTGTTGCGCCCATCCTGATAAAGCCTTGGGAAAGATAAGGCTTTCGTATCTTTGGCCATGTTTAGAAGTTTTGACAATGGTCAAGCCACATCCAGCAACTTGTGCTAGCAGGAGCGCCAGGATCTGTCGATCCCTTTCTTCGGATCTTACAAACTTGTCCAGGAAGGTGGTCATCCGGGCATCAATATCAGGAGTGAAGGCAACCTTACCGTGTAGGGAAGGACGCTGGTATTCCGCTCAGAGGCAACTACCTACCTCTTTGTCCAAAGGTTTCCATAGGCCGGCTGCTACTTAAGCAGCTACCTTTGGGGCAGGACCCACTCTGCCAAATGAGGATTCAGCGATCGTCTGGGTCCAGCATATCAGACACTGAAGCATTAGGGGCCTTATCTGATGTGATTATCCCTGCTTAAGGAAGGGGGATCATTAGACTGACGCCATAGTCTGTCCGGCTCACCCTCGCCATCTGTGGCGCCTGGGGAATCATCGACATTTGAGGGTACCTGAGGGGGGAGAGGGAAAGACAGGGAACCCGAAAGACAGGGTAAGGAGGGATCTGGTAAGGGGGGGGGCCTTGAGACTCCATAAACACCTTCTTGAGGCGCGACATCGCATCCAAATCGACCCCCGGTTCAATAGTAGGCTTGGGTTTAGGTTGTGCCTGGGGCTGCGCTGGAGGAAGGAGGGCCTAGGGCCCAGAAGGTCCTTCCCTCTGAGGGTTTGTAGGCACAGAAATTGTAACTAATATTTTCTTTTTCAAGACCACCGCTGTTAGAAATGTGATTTTAGGTAGGCTAGGGCGTGGGCCAAAGCCAGGCAAAAACCACCACTCTAGTCCGGATAAGGAAGTTACACTTCTAAAATAACCCCTGCTCACCCCCTTGGTAGGCTGGCACGAGCAGCCAGGCTTATCTTCGAGGTAGTGTGTAAAGCATTTGCAAAACCAAAGGAAATGATGGACGGAGTGTTGAACATTGCAAGCACTCACCCCCAGTCAACTGATCTGGGTTTAATCCATCACCGTTCTTTAGCACACTCTGCCACCCCAGTTCAGACATGGCCATATGCAAATCAGTCTGACCCTGTGCCTCATGGGAACAGTCCAGCCCGAACTGCCAAGCCACGTCTTCCCTGGACCGGAAACAAAAGCATTTGCACATAACCAACAGTAATAAAGTGTACGCACTACAACAGGACATCGCACCAGTTTAGAAAAATATACAATATTTCTATATACTTAAAACAAGACCAAAAACTATAAAAATCCACACTACTATACTTAAAAGTTCACAGTTCGAAAAATACGCTGATTAAAAAGGGTCCCTTGTGGAGATAGCTCCGTCTGGGCTACCACAGCGTTGTGAACAACAAAATCCAATAGTTCTGGCTGGTCACGGGGGTCGCGGGCCAGCTACGGTGTTGGGAAGACCCGCAAAACAGTACCGGTTAGAAATGCAGGGTGTCGAGGCCCTTGAAGTCACTCACTTTGCGGGTCGAGCTCCTCTCTGGTGGAATCAGGAGCGCTGGCGCGCGTCTGGTGCTGCGGTGCAGCGCCCCCAGGTCGCAGTGCGAGCAGTGGCGGCATCAGATGACATCGTCGGTGGGACCAGGGTCGCGGTGCGAGATGAAGGCGGTGCTCGTCACGGTGCTAGCAGGTCATGGTGCAAGCAGCAGTGTGTTGTTGCTGGAGTGCGGTCATCGGCTGGCGAACTGGAGTCGATGGCGCCGGTATCGGTAGGCCATGGCTGCGGTGCGGGATGAGGGCGGTGCGTTGTGTGACTCACGAGCGGGGCCCTCGAACCACGGTGCAAGCAGCGGCGTCAATTTCGGCAGGAAGAAGCAGCGTCAGACCGGCCAGGGCGTCCTCGTGAAGCAAGGCGGTTCGGAGTGCAGTGCCCACAGGTCGCGGTGCAAGCAGCGGCTCAGTGGCGGCGTCAACAGGCGTCGTCGGCGAGACCAGGGTTGCTGTGCGGCGATGCAGCGGTGCCCTCTGCGGTGCCTTCAGGACACGGAGTAGGCAGTGGCGTCGTAGACGTCGTCAAGTTGGTGTTCTTCGGGTTGCAGCACAAAACACACAGTCCCCAGTGCTGCGGGTCGAAGAACTTGAAGTCTTTGCTGTTCCTGAGACTTCGTGGACAGGGAGGAAGCTCTACCTCAAGCCCTTGGAGAGACTCACAAATTAGGTTGCAGAAAGTCTAGTCCAGGCCTTTCACTGCCCAAGACAGAAGCAGCCACTGCAGGTAAGCCCAGCAAAGCAGTCCTTCCTTTTTTTTTTTTTTTTAAATCTGTTTATTAGGTAAAATAAAGTACGTTTCACAGTTATCAGTGAGCAGCATACAGAAGAACAAAACGGTTTAACAGTACAGTTCCGGACAGAGTCATAAATCACAGTGTGCACTTTGGAGACACGGCGTGCGCCCTACTGCGGGCCCGCCCTACGAACAGTAGCACAGCCTTGCCCCTTTAAATAGACGTGACACAACCGCACTCACTCAGCTTCAGCCAACGTTGTCTCAGCAAGGAAGTGTCTGAGCGGCCCCCAAATATCTTTCGGTTGGGATGAGGCATGCAGCTCCTCTGCATACAGTTCCAAGTTTTCCCTGCAATATACCATGTCCGACAACCACTTATTTAACGTCGGTTTGGCCACACCGTCCCATGTAAACAGAGTGCGCCGTTTAGCCAGCAGAAGGGCGATCCTCGCAAATCTGCCCACCACGCCCTTCAGCTGAGGTACATGACCCAACAGACACACCGCCGGCACACATGGAAGCAAAGCCCCCGTCATTTTATGAATGTGAGTCAGCACCTTTCCCCAATACTCAAACACTGGCCCACAGCTCCACGCTAGGTGTAGAAAATCCGCATCTACCTGGCCACATCGTCTACACTGAGCCGATTCCCTCAATCCCATTCTGTGCAGTCGGGCCGGGGTGTAATATACTTGGTGCAAGAATTTAAAGTGGATAATTCGCAGGTTGCCATTGGGGGTGAGGCGGCCCGTCAGCTGGCAAATCCGCTCCCAATCCGCATCCTCGAGCTGGGGATCTAGAATAGCATTCCATTTGGCAAGACTAGTATCAGGGCCGTTAACCGTCTCCTCCTGTACAGCTTTGTACAATTTAGTAAGTAGTTTCTTCTTAGACGGAGCTACCAACAGCAGTTGCAGTGCCTTGAGTGTGGGGGGCTCTGCTGGGAAACAGGGGTAATGAGCTTTCATGGCCTGTTTGAGACGGTGACATGTATACACAAATAGTGGCGTGGGGTTTTGTATGTAAGCTAGATCATTCTGCTCTAGATAATGTCCCTGCGGGTACAAGTCTTGCATATGAGTGATACCAGCTTCTTTAAGCGATGTTAGAGGACCCGCCTCTCGTGTGACCGACAGAGCGGCGTGGTGTGCCAGTGGCAGGGCCGGCGCATACAGCAGCAGCCTTTGCGTCCTACGGCCTATCGCCTGCCAGGCCGCAATTGTCATGTCCAGCGTGTTAATCTCAGCGTGTGGCGTGTGTCGGGCAGTGTGCGTGAGCATACCTCGAAGCGGGGTGGGATGGGCGTCCCCATCTTCCACCGCCACATGTGGAATCAAGTTATGTGGTCCATACCAATAGTACGCGTATTGCGCCTGTGCGCAGAGATAATACACGTAGAAGTCTGGCGCCGCGAATCCCCCTCTTTCGTACGACAAGGTCAGCGTTTTCCAGCTAATTCTAGGGTGTCGTCCCCCCCAAATTAAGCGCAGGAGTTGGGCACGCAGCAGTGTGAAAAATTGCTGAGTCAGTTTAATCGGTATATTGCAATATAAGTATAGAAAGCGCGGAAGGACGACCATTTTTATCACAGCGATGCGGTCTGCTAGGGACAAGGGGAGACGCAGCCAACCATCCACCTGCTGCACCAGCGCATCATAAGCCCTACCGTAATTTTCCCTGATCACTACCTCGGGATCACGATGGACCCACACTCCAAGATATTTTACTGGGTCGGACGTCCAGATCAGAGGGTATTCCAGGTGAGGCTGGGACGTAATCGTCGTGAGTGGAATAACGACCGACTTGTCCCAGTTTATCGTGAGCCCCGAGTACAGACCAAATTTAATGTATTCCCGGAGGACCGGGGACAAGTGTGTCTGTGGGTGCCTGATGAACAAGACCATATCATCCGCGTATAGTGATATTCCAACTGGCCGATGGTTAAAGTTGAGGGCAGATTCCCTGTGACATTGCCGAATCTTACAAGCTAGCGGCTCAAGAACGAGAGCGAACAGTAAAGGGGACAGCGGGCACCCCTGCCTCGTACCCCTCGCAATGCGGAACGGCCCAGACGTGTGGTTACCCACGCACACCACCGCCGATATGTCCGTGTACAAAAGCCGAATCCACTGCAGCATGACTTCCGGGAAACCCATCTTACGCAGTATGTAAAACATATAGTGCCATTCAACGGAGTCAAAGGCTTTAGCCGCGTCCAGCATGACAGCAGCCGCTGGCAGCTCAGGATTAAGGATGTGGAACATGGAGAAAATAGTCCGCAGATTGTGAGAGGTGGATCGCTCCGGTATAAACCCAGATTGATCGGGGAGCACCAGTCGGGTCAATAGCGGCTGTAGTTTTGTGGCCAGAATTTTAGCAAATATTTTTGCGTCTAGATTAATCAGCGATAGGGGACGATAAGAGTCGCAGCTGGAGGGCGGCTTATCCTTTTTAAGGAGAGTGATAATCATGGCCTGGCGCAGAGTTGGAGGCAGTACGCCAACCTCATGCGCCTCAGCGTAAAGTTCTAGTAGATGCGGGGCAAGTAGGTCGACATAGGTCTTGTAAAATTCGTCCGTCAGGCCCTTGAGCCTTTTTGTTGGGAAGAGAAAGAATAGCTTCTCGGACATCCTGCACATCTATTGGAAGTGATAGATATTCCCGGTGGGAGTAACAGAGCCACGCACACGCTATGTCCGACAGGTAGTCCGCCAGAGCCGACCCGTCCACCTCCCCCTGCGTCGTGTAAAGTGCCTGATAACAATCCTTAAATTGGTCTACAATGGCCTGCGGTGTGAAGTGTTCCATGCCCGCAGCATCCACAATTTTATCTATGTGTTGATGATGCGCACGAAATTGTAATTTAGCGGCCAGATTCCTGCCAGGTCACCCACCCTCGCCGTATGCCCTAGCCACATGTCGCTTCCCCTTGTATTTGACTTCCGTGTCCGCCCATTTGTCATATTCTACAAGCAGCTCTTGTATACGTGGCAGCAGACGGCGCCGCGGCATAGGCCCTCTCCAACCCAGCAAGAGCAGTCTCAATTTTAGCAAGCTGCCCCCGTATGTCCTTCAGAATGCCCGCGGTGGTGCCAATGCAGACCCCCCGGATCGTCACTTTGAACGCCTCCCAGAGAGACGCCTGGCTAGCCACGGAGCCCGTGTTTTCAGCAAAATAATTGACGATGGCCTCTCTAATAGTGTCTGCGTATAGCGGGTCCCGCAGTGCCTCCGCGCGAAAGCGCCATGTGAATGGACGGTGGGGGCACGCCGGAATCCGCAGGTGCAGATATACGGGGTTATGATCTGACAGCGTGCGTGGCAGGTTGCGGACATCGAGCACCCATCTGTTAGTTTCCTCTCCCAATAACCAATAATCCAGTCGGGACCAGCTATTGTGGGCCGGTGTGATGTGCGTGCCTAGACATGTCCGTTCATTCCTCAACCGCCAGACATCCACCAATCCCCACTCCCCCATGGCCTCCCGAACACACTGAGCCACTCTAAGCGTGCGAGCACCCGCCGGGTTTGATTTATCAACCTGTGGATTGAGATGTGTGTTGAGGTCCCCCCCCCAGAGTATCGCAGCATCCGGCCAGGAGCGCACCGCAGCGAGCATCTGCGCAAAGGGGGAGGGATCATCAACCACAGGGCCATACATATTGAGAATCGTAACGTAGGTCATGCCTAGTTTGCCCTGTACCGCCGCCCAGCGCCCTTCTGAGTCAGTAGACGTATGTACGGGTTGGAAAGGGACACCTTTTTTAATCAGTATGACCACCCCGCGCGCATAAGCTGAGTACGAGGAAGCGAGCCGAAACCCCGCCCACCGACACGCCACCGCGGCCTCTGTGTGTTTAGTGAGGTGTGTCTCTTGCAGCAACGCCACCTGGACATTGTGCCTGTCTAAGTAGTGTAGGACTTGTCTGATTTTCTTGGGGGTGTTAAGGCCGCGGACATTCCAGGTTAAACATCTGTAGTCTTCACCCATTGTCACCAAGCAGGGGCCCCACTGCAATCTCAGCGACCATTTCCCCCATCGCACTACCACTCGCACTTCGCGTCATCACCCAAGCACACGCTCCAGGTTCGCACTCCTCTTGCATCCGGAACTGTAGTAAACCCCCGCCCCCCACCCACTTCAGCAGCCCAACTTTGCCAAAGATGATCCCTGCCTCTACACAACCCAACATGAAGACAAAACCAAAAACAATCCCATTGCACAACGGTGAGAAAGAAAAATGGGGAGCACCCATTGGGGGAACGTAGCAACCGCACACACCTCCCAGTCTTTTGGGGAGGGGGCCACCGTATTGTGTCTAATGCTCCCAGTGATTAGCCCACCACCCGGTGCGCCATATGTCTGCCTAGCGTGCGGCCAGATTCCCCAGTCGCTGTACAATCGCAGCGCCATGTGTGCGGCAGTCCATGAGACCCAGTAACGCACCCCGCACCATGACAGCCAGAGGCTGAAAGTACATGCAGATGACATCCAGCAAGCCCCCGGATCAGCCACATCCCCATGTCTCAGCAACAGTACATGCAATAGCTAGCAGGGAGTCACAGGAGAGATAGTACAATCGCCACCCGGCCGCGCAGCAAACAGTAGATAGAAGTCAGCAGACATGCGGCCCATGGCCTCCACAGAGCGGGCAAGCAGAGTAGGTCTCAACACAGTCCCGGCAGCGGAAAGGTGAAACCTCAGTCAATCATCAATCTCGGAGGTAGGAGCAGAGTGCTGGTGTGTTTTCCTCAATGATTTAGCATAGTCCATGGCCGACTTTGGGCTAGTGAATATTTTAGAGGCTTCGTCAGTGCCTATACGGAGGCACGCCGGATACAGCATCGCATTGGGGACATGGTCTTTCATGAGCAGTTTTTTAACCCCTAAGAATTCTTTACGGGCCGACTGGACTGCGGCAGTGAAGTCAGGGAAAAAGGAAAGGACATTGCCTTGGTAGTTGATCGTGCCTTTCTGGCGAGTGATGCGGAGCAGTGTGTCTGTCCCTGAAGTTCAACAGTCTAGCTATGATGGGGCGCGGTGGAGCGCCCGGCGGCGGACGCGCACTGAGGGATCTGTGGGTGCGCTCAACGGCAAACATGGCTGAAAGATTCGTGGGCTCGCAGACGTCCCGAATCATGGTTTCTATGTAGTCCTCAAACCTGCCCACATTTGTGGATTCCGGCAGACCCAAAATCCGTACGTTGTTGCGCCGAGAACGCGCCTCAATGTCCTCGTTCTTGGCCTGTATCACTGCCAGCAGTTTCGCCATGTCCGTGGTCTTGTCGTAAACCTGCCTGAGGCCATCTTCGTTATCTGAAATGCGCTGTTCCGCCTCGCCCAAGCGCACCCCCTGCCTGTCCAACTTGGTGGAAATGGAGTCCATGCGACCACTTAGAGCCTCTATCTTGCCATCTATGGATTGCAGGCTGGCCTGAATTGCCGACAGCGTTTTCTCTAAGGCAGTGGAGGGCGGCGCGGCAGACTCCAACTCCGAGTCCGATGCCAGCGAGTGCGACGTTTTGCTTCCTTTGCGCGTCTCAAACGTGAGACGCGCCTGAGCCTTGTCAGGCTTGCCCATAATCGCCCCTCCAGCCCTCTCCGGCCCGGGCACTGTGGAGGGAGTAGGGCTCCAGGTGAAGGAGGCGCCCTCCCAGGCCAGGAAGGAGCAGAACACCAGGCGACTACAGGATCCAGTCGGGGGGGGTGGGGGGGGGAGGGGAGCAGCGTCCGCCGACAGTGATCACTCCAGGGGGGGGGGGGGGGGCCACACGGCACACCCCACACTGCGCCAGCTGACTTGCACCTCACCAGCTCACAGGGGTAGTGCCGCGGGTCCCCCCACCGCCAGCATCGACCCCACCACCGGAGGTCCCACGACGATCCTGCACTAACCTCCACCACGCAGTGTTCCCGGCAGAAGTCCGCACCACGGTGCGTGTGTGTCCAGTCACCCAGATCTTGGCATCCAGACGCCAGGCAGTCGAAGAAGCACCCAGCAGGGGGGGGGCCGCCGCCGAGTCGACAGCCCGGCAATCCCACGACGCAGTACAGGCAGCAAGTATAGACCTCAAGCCGCCCCTCCCCCGTCAGACCCCCGGAGCCCGCGGTGATCCGCAGCGAACGCGGGCGTCCAGGTACCCGCAGTCCAGCTTAGGGCAGTCCGAGCAGACACGGGGGGGGGGGGGAGCTACAGTTTTAGCAAGCGCCCGATCCGGGGGGGCTCGATCCTTCACTCTGGCGCTCGTGGGCAGGCAGTTAGGGAGCAGGATACTGCAGGATGTTGGCGGTGGCCGGCGGAGCAACACTACCGTGCGGCCATCTTGCCTCGCGTCAAGCCACGCCCCCGCAGTCCTTCCTTTTTTGCAGCTTCTCCGGCTCTTCTTGGCAGTCTTCTTGATCCAGATGAGTTCTAAAGTTCAGGGTGCCTGGAACCCAGTATTTATGTCCGAAAATCCTTTGATCTTTCAGGCAGAGGGAGTCTGGGTCCGGCCAGAACCAGTTAGGCCTTCTCTGGTGTGAATTCCTGGCAGGAGGTGGAGACGGCATTTGTCAAAGGCAGTCCAGGCCCTTTATAGTGCAAATCAATCTCCTCCCCTCCTTCCCCTATTGTAGCCCTGGTCTATTCAGCCCTTTCTTGACCTACCTAGACTATCTGCAGCCCTTCCGGCCCCCCAGCCTTGTGTCATCCAAAACCCAGACAGGCAATCCATATTCCAGCAGAGGCACACGGGATGACTGAGCCAGAAAATACCCACTTTCTAAAAGTGGTATCTTCAAACGCAGAATGTTAAAATCACCTTCACTTAAAAGATGCATCTTTAGATTCTGAGTTCAAGCATACTAAATTTTATTTTCTCACCGAATTCCCAGGGCCAGTTATGTTTATAAGATGTTATAAACAAACCTCCCCTTCTGTCCTATGGGGGAACAGGTAGCCTTGAAATAGTGGAAAACGAAATTGGCTGTAATTCACTATTAGGACATGCTACACACACAAGGGCATGTCCTACCTTTCACATACACTGCACCCTGCCCACAGGGGTACCTTGGGCCTACCTTAGGGGTGCCTGACATCTAAGAAAAGGGAAGGTTGGGGACTGGCAAGTGTGTGCACTGGCCAAGTCGACATGGCAGTTACAAACTGCGCGTAGACTCTGCAATGGCAGGTCTGAGGTACCTTTTCAGGGCTACTCACGTGGGTGGCATAATCAGTGCAGAAGGCCCACGAGTAGCATTTGATTCACAGGCCCTGGCACACACAATGCTCTTTACTAGGGACTAACAAGTAAATCAAATATCCAATCATGGAAACACCAAACCATAGCACAATTTACACAGAGCACCTGCACTTCACCACTGATCAGCAGTGCGGAAAGTGCACAGAAACCAGGTGGTCAGAAAGCAAAAAAGTCAGGGGAAACATGCCAAAAGATGCCAAGTCTAACACACATCCCCCTCCAGCTGAAAGTAGGGAGAACTACCCACACACCTGGGAGTTCTCTTCACTCAGGCAGAAGAACCTGGACAGGCCATCTGCGTTGGCATCCTCTGTGCCAGGGCGGTATTCTACCGTAAAGTCCATTCCCTGTAGGGAGATGGACCACCTCAGCAGTTTTGGATTCTCCCCCACCCATCTGCATTAACCATCTGAGGGGCCTGTGGTCTGTCTGAACGCTGAAGTGAGTCCCAAACAGGTATGGTCTCGGCTTCTTCAGTGCCCAGACCACAGCAAAAGCCTCTCTTTCTATGGCACTCCACCTCTGCTCCCTGGGGAGTATTCTCCTGCTAAGGAAGACTACTGGCTGGTCTAGGCCCTCTTCGTTCAGTTGTCAGAGCACCGCTCCCACTCCATGCTCTGACGTGTCGGTCTGCACGACAAATTCTTTGGAGAAGTTAGGGGCCTTGAGCACGGGGCCGTGCACATGGCGGCCTTCAGGGCATCAAATACCGTCTGGCAGGACTCCGTCCAGATTACCTTTTTTGGCTGCTTCTTGGAAGTTAGCTCAGTTAAGGGGCAACATTGGTGCCATATCCCTTAACAAACCTCCTGTAGTACCTGGTGAGTTCTAAGAAGGCCCTCACCTCTGTCTGGGTCTTGGGGGGCTCCCAAGCCACGATGGTATCAATCTTGGGCTGCAGGGGCGCCACCTAGCTGCTCCCTACCTGGTGTCCCAAGTACACCACCGAAACCTGCCCGATCTGGCACTTACTGGCCTTAATCTTAAAGCCTGCCTTCTGCAGCGCCTTCAACACTTCCCCGAGGTGCTGCAGGTGTTTGTATCAACTGGAACTGAACTCCGCAATGTCCAGGTATGCGGCGCTGAATTCCTACAGCCCGACCAACACCTGGTTGACCAACCTCTGAAAGGTGGCAGGGGCATTCTTCAACCCGAAAGGCATCACACAGAACTGGTAATGTCCTTCCGGGGTTAAGAATGCAGATCTTTCCATGGCCCCTCGGTTAGAGCAATCTGCCAGTACCCCGACGTTAAATCAAACGTACTAAGGAATTTGGCAGCTACCAGCCGATCGATGAGCTCATCAGCTCGGGGATGGGGTGTGCGTCCGTCCGAGTGACGGCGTTGAGCTACCGGTAGTCCACACAGAACCGCAGTTCTGGTGTGGCACCGGGTGCTGTAGCCTTCGGGACCAAGACCACGGGGCTGCCCCATGGACTGCTGGATGAGTCTACCACCCCGAACGCCAACATCTGCAAGATCTCCTCTTTGATGCTGGCTTTGACCCAGTCAGCCAGCCAGTAAATCTTATGTTTCACAGGGGAGCTGTCACCGGTGTCCACATCGTGGGTACACCAGTGAGTAACGCCTGGGGTCAAGGAGAACAGCAGGGAAAACTGCCCCAGCAACAGGCTACACTCGCTCTGTTGCTCAGCGGTCAGGGAGAGGATCACACCATCCACCGACCCATCCCCCTCTTGGGCAGACAGGAGGTCCAGGAGAAGCTCACTCTCCGCTTCTTCCCCGTAGTCCTACTTCTGACCTCTCGAAGTGGGGCTTGAGGCGGTTCCTGTGGAGGACCCGTAAAGGGTTCCGGGGAGCCTGCAAATCCACCAGGTAGGTGACTTCACTTTTGCGCTCCACCACCTCAAAGGGCCCAGTCCACTTGCCCTGCAAGGCACAAGGTTCCACGGGGGCCATAACCCACACTTTTTGCCCAGGTTGAAACTCAACCAGAGTGGCATTCTGGTCATACCACTTCTTCATTCCTTCCTGGCTGGCCTCCAGGTTTGCCTGAGCGAGTTTCCTCAAGTGGGCAGTTTGATTTCGGAAGGCCAGCATGTAGCTAAACACATCCTGGGGGTTTTTCCTGGAAGCAGCCTCCCAGCCTTCCTTCACCAAGCATAGAGGTCCTCGCAAGGGGTGACCATACATTAGCTTAAAGGGACTGAACCGGAGACTCTTCTGGGGTACCTCCCGGTACGCAAAAAGGCGGCACGGTAAGAGGACATCCCACTTACGCCTCATGGGTTCGGTGAGACCCTTGATCATGCCCTTCAAGGTCTGGTTGAACCTTTCTACCAGACCGTTACCTTGGGGGTGGTAAGGGGTGGTGAACTTGAAATTAACACCAAACTCCTTCAACAGGGATGTCATATACTTGGAGATGAAATTGGTCCCCTGTCAGAAACCACCTCTCTGGGGAACCCCACGCAGGATAAGATCCCCATTAACGCCCGGCCCACCACTGGCGCCGTCGTCATCCTGAGAGGGATTGCCTCAGAGTACCGGGTGGCATGGTCCACCAAGACCAGGATGTACTGGTTGCCCATGGCTGTCTTGGGATTCAGTGGCCCCACAATGTCCATCTCTACCCTTTCAAAGGGTGTCCAGACAACGGGGAACGGTTGGAGAGTAACTTTGACCTTCCTCCCACTCTTGCCACTTGCCTGGCAAGTTTGGCAAGACCGACAATGCACATCCCACCGCCTTCACATTTGAGGCCAGAAGAAGTGGGTGAAAAGCCTGTCAAACGTCTTGTCCTGCCCCAAATGTCCTGACAAAGGCACGTCGTGAGCCAGACCCAGTAGGAAGGTCCGGAAGCGCTGGGGTACCACCAGCACATGGGCTGACCCAGGTTCCGAGACCTTAGGCTCACTGTACAGGAGATCATTCCCCCAGTAGATCCAATGTGACCCGGACTGATCACCAGTCGCCTGCAGCTGCAGACCCTCCAGAGAAGGGCACTCTTTCTGCTCCTGGCAGAACTCCTCCCTGGTGGGACCCCCTTCTTGCTGCCAATGGGTCAGCTCAGAGATGTCCCCCAGGTTGGCTACCTGTTCTCCTCTAGGCACCGGGGCGTCCCCCTCAAGGTCCGCCTCCTCCCGGGCCGTGGAAACTTCCGGGGCCAGTTTCCAGCGCCCCCTTCTCTTGGTAGGGACCTGGCCACTGTTTCAGGCTCCAGGTCCCTCTGATCACCCTCTCTGGCCGCCATGGACCGAGTGGACACACATGCCCACTCTGGCAACCCAAGCATCTCCAAGTGGGACCTGAGCTCAACATCCTTCCACAAGGACTGCTCCAGGTCGTTACCGAGCAGACATTCAACAGGCATGTAAGGGCTCACAACTACCCTAAAAACACCAGAGATCCCCCCCCCAATCGAAGAGAACCTGCACCACCAGACACTGGCGCTCGGAATGGTCTACTGCAATTACTTGGTGGAATGCCCCGGGGACAACCTGCCTCTCAGAGACCAGGTGACATTGAACGGAGATTACACTGGCTACAGTATCCCTGAGAGCCTCTACCCTTTTCCCATTGATGGTCACCCAGGTGCTGTATTTATTTGTGGTAGGGGGCACCGGGGCCTCTGGGACCATCTCACTGTCCCCTAGTGAGAAGAGGGTCATTTCTGCGGGGTCCCCACCCTCCTGTGGGTACTCCGCCTCCTCCCCACTGGTGGGTGGCTGTGCCCCCTTGGAGCACCTGGGGTCCCCCTTCATGTGCCCCACCTGGTCACATGCAAAACATTTGCGGGGGCCGGTCTCAGCAGGCTTGCCTGTCGAGACCCCTTGCTTCTGATCTCCGGGGGGGTGGGAGCCTTTACCCTGGGTGTTATTTTGGTGCAGATCTGCAAAACAGACTAGACAAGTGCTCCCATGCAATCAAATTGTAGAGCCCCCAAAAATATGTCACATTACTGCCCTTCACCCAGCCATCCAACGACCGACAAAACCCATCCACACATTCCAGCCATGTGTTGGCATCACACTTCTTCCAGGACCTAAACTGATCCCTGTACTTTTCAGGAGTGAGACCATATCCAGTGAGAAGGGCTTCCTTCATATCAGCATAGGTGAGGTCAGGCCCCTTACCCAAAGCTGTCAAAGTATCCCTGGCTTCCTCTGGAAACAGAGACCACAATCCTGCTCCCCAATTCTCCTCAGGGACCCCATTCATGTGTATCGCTGCCTCGTAACCCTGAAACCACCTCTGTATGTCATCCCCCTTTTTGAACTCTCTGCCCACATTCCTAGGGATGTGTACGATTCGGTCGGTCTGCCTTGACGAGTTACTGCCACCATCTGAGCTGGTTCTTGTCTCTTGATCCAGCTTCTTTATTCTGATTTCATAATCTAATACCATTCTCTTCTCTTCCATGGCTAATCTAATTTTTTCTAGTTCAGTGGCTACTTACCTTGCTTCCCGTCTGTCCTCCAGCTCCTCTGCGGACAGGAAACTACTGCATGGCCGGGAGGTCCCCCCCCCCCCCCCCTCCAAACAACACATCCACCCTAGGACTAGACTCCTGCGCCTCTTCACTAAGATCATCAGATTGCCCACTGGCGTTTCTGGCTGCTACCCAGGCCCTCAGCGCCTTTTGTAGCTCGTCCTTAGTGAGGCCTCTGACTTCGACTTTTAGGTTCTTGAAAACGCATTTCAATTCTCTAACAGTGTAGAGCTCCAACCTAGCCTGCTCAAAGGCAATTTCCATGGATGCAACGGATGATGCCATTGATTTCGGCATAACGAAGTAGTAAGTTCACCTGGCAAGATCATAAAAATCAGCCAAAAAGAAAACGGGCTAGTATGAGGTATGTAATGGTCTGCGTTATGATAGTAGTGCACATCAATCACAATAAGTCACGTGCAAACGGAAGTCCTATCCTCACCGCTGACAACCAATGTTAGAAATGGTATTTTTGGTAGGCTAGGGCGTGGGCCAAAGCCAGGCAAAAACCACCACTCTAGTCAGGTAAGGAAGTTACACTTCTAAAATAACCCCTGCTCACCCCCTTGGTAGTTTGGCACGAGCAGTCAGGCTTATCTTAGAGGCAGTGTGTAAAGCATTTGCACATGACCAACAGTAATACAGTGTACGCACTACAAAAGGACACCACACCAGTTTAGAAAAATATCCACTATTTTTATATAATTAAGACAAGAGCAAACACAATAAAAATCCACACTACTATACTTAAAAGTTCACAGTTCCAAAAATACGTTAATTAAAAAGAGTCCCTTGAGGGGATAGCTCTGTCCGGGCTACCACGGCGGCGTAAACAAAATCCAACAGTTCTGGCTTGTCACGGGGGTCGAGGGCCAGCTACGGTGTTGGGAAGACCCGCAAAACAGTACCTGTCAGAAATGCATGGCGTAGAGGCCCCTGAAGTCACTTGCGTTGTGGGTCGAGCTCCTCTCTGGTGGAATCAGGAGCGCTGTGCGAGGTGCAGCGATGAGGCGTGCGGTGCCCCCAGGTCATGGTGCGAGCAGCGGCATCAGATGACCTAGTCGGTGAGACCAGGGTCGCGGGTGCGAGATGAAGGCGGTGCTCGTCATGGTGCTAGCAGGTCACGGTGCAAGCAGCGGCGTCGTGGCTGGAGCGCTGTCGTCAGCTGACGAACTGGAGTCGATGGCGCCGGCATAGGTAGGCCAAGGCTGCGGTGTGGGATGAGGGCGGAGCATCGTGTGACTCACGAGCGGGGCCTTTGAACCACAGTGCAAGCAGAGGCATCGATTTCGGCTGGAAAAGGCGGCGTCAGGCCGGCCAGGGCGTCCTCGTTAAGCAAGGCTTCAACAGGCATCGTCGGTGAGACCAGGGCCGAGGTGCGGCGGTGCCCTCTGCAGTGCCAAAGATTCGGCGTGAAGCGAAGGGGTGCAGAGTGCGGTGCCCGGAGGTCGCAGTGCAAGCAGCGGCTCGGTGGCGGCATCAACAGGCGTCGTCGGTGAGGCCAGGGTTGCGGTGAGGTGCTGTGGCGGTGCCCTCTGCGGTGCCTTCAGGACACGGAGTAGGCAGTGGCGTCGTAGACCTTGTCGAGTTGGTGTTCTTTGGGTTGCAGCACAAAACACACAGTCCCCAGTGCTGCGGTTTGAAGAACTTGAAGTCTTTGCTGTTAGTGAGACTTCGTGAACAGGGGACAAGCTCTACCTCAAGCCCTTCGAGGGACTCACAAATTAGGTTGCAGGAAGTCCATTCCAGGCTTTTCACTGCCCAAGATGGAAGCAGCCACTGCAGGTCAGCCCAGCAAACAGGGTTGCCAGATTTTTTCACAACTTTCAAGCCCAAAAGCAACGAAACGGTAGCCCAAAGTAGCAAAAAGTAGCCCAATTTTGCCACTCCATTAATTTACGTGTAGCCTGACTACAACATTCACAAATATACTTCTATTTCAAGGATTATATGTTTACCTCCCACATTAATCAGATAACTTATATTTTGTGCACTGAAATCAAAGTTGGTCTGTCAGGAAAACGGTCACTCACTTGATATCGCATGGTGTGGAGCAAGCCGGCCAAAAATATTCTGGGTTCAATTTGGGGGACTGCAAGTGCGGAAACGTTCTTCTTGGGAAAGGTGCTCTCTTCAGCTTGCATACTCACGTCAGGACCCCCCAGAATAACGGCAATATAGGCCAATGCTTCATGTTTTTTCACACTTGTTTGAATTCTCCCAAAGCAATGCTGAACATCTCTTTACATACGCAAATTACGTAGGTTTCGTACTTTTTGGTACTCATCAGAAGAGAGCAGTTCGAGGCATGGGGTGCAGGGCTTGCTGCTTGATGTTCCCATGAGCGGATACCTGATAAGTGCAAGTGCATTCTGCAGACTCACAAGCGCCATCTCCTGTTTTTTGCCAGGCAACAGTATGGTGGATCCTTGTTCAGACAGTGGAAAGTTCAATTGTGCCAAAGAGTTCTTCTGGGCCAGGCACTGGCAAGATAAGCAGCAGCCCATAGTCTGGCAGTGGCATGGTGAAGGCTAGCAGCATCTCAGTCTGTGGTTCTGCCAAGATTAACAGCATCCTTCAGGGTCTGGCAGTGGCAGGGTGAGGCGTGGAACATGCTTCAGGCAGTGCAGAATGTAGCAGCATCCTTCAGGGTTTGGCAGTGGCAGGTTGAGGTGGGCAAAATTGTTCTGACTGGTAAAGGTGCACAAACTACTTCTGGGCCAGGCACTGCCAAGATTAGCAGCATCATAGAGTCTGGCAGTGGCACTGCCAAGACTAGCAGCACCACAGAGTCTGGCAGTGGCAGGTTGAGGCGTGGAACATGCTTCTGACAGAGCAGAATGTAGCAGCATCCTCCAGAGTCTGGCAGTGGCAGGTTGAGGTGGGCAAAATTGTTCTGACTGGTAAAGGTGCACAAACTACTTCTTCTGGGCCATGAACTGCCACAATTAGTAGCATCCCATAGCCTGGCAGTGGTACTGCCAAGATTAGCAGCATCCTTCAGGGTCTGGCAGTGGCACTGCCAAAAATAGCAGAATCCTTCAGGGACTGGCAGTGGCAGGGTGAGGTGTGGAAAATGCTCCAGGCAGTGCAGAATGTAGCAGCATCCTTCAGGGTTTGGCAGTGGCAGGTTGAGGTGGGCAAAATTGTTCTGACTGGGTAAGGTGCACAAACTTCTTCTTCTGGGCCATGCACTGCCAAGATTAGCAGCATCATAGAGTCTGGCAGTGGCACTGCCAAGACTAGCAGCACCACAGAGTCTGGAAGTGGCAGGTTGAGGTGTGGAAAATGCTTCAGACAGTGCAGAATGTAGCAGCATCCCCCAGAGTCTGGCAGTGGCACTGCCAAGAATAGCAGCATCAGAGTCTGGCAGTGGCAGGTTGAGGTGGGTAACATTGTTCTGACTGGTTAAGGTGCACAAACTTCTTCTGGGCCAGGCACTGCCAAGATTAGCAGCAGCCCATAGTCCGGCAGTGGCACGGTGAAGGCTAGCACCATCTCAGAGTCTGGCAGTGGTACTGCCAAGATTAACAGCATCCTTCAGGGTGTGGCAGTAGCACTGCCAAGATAAGCAGCATCCTTCAGGTTGTGGCAGGTTGCGGTGGGTAAAAATGTCCTGCCACTGCCAAGAATAGCGTTTACAACCAACAGGAGCAACACTATTCCCCAAACCTGGGGTAAATAAATTGTTATAGCTACAATAGTCCAAAGAAATTATTACAAATAAAAAAATTAATATGCATGAAAACACCGAAAAAAATAATCTAAGCAAGAAATCCTGAAAAGGTACCCAGCATAGAGACAAAAGTTTATACAAAAACATTTTTACTAAAACAGCAAATATAGAACAGCCATTACAAAACAGTTTAAGAATACTTAAAAAGGTGCTCACATAGTTACACAGGGGACATCAGTAAAGGCTTAATGTACAGTATGAACAAAAACCATGGCATAGAGAGACACAATTTCAAAACGTAAAAATGCCAACAAATAACAAGAACAGAATATCACAATCAATGCTTCCTCATAAGTATATGACAAAGACAGGCGTCAACGGCGTTTCGACCTATAAGGTTTTCAAGGTCATCATCAGGACACAGGTATTATTAAAAGAGCAACCAGTTCAAATAATTTGTATCTTCCGAAACAAATGTAGCTTGATATAATGCAAAAGAGATCTCATAAAGACAGCACCAGAAGTCCAACAAAAGAACAGAATCCTAAATCAGCACGTCATCCATTTAGTGGCACTGTAGGGTCTGGTACAAATGTAAAAACTGGCCGGTTTGCAATTCAGAGCCCAAAGCACCCGAACGCGGATGGGCTAGCCAAACCAATCTGCAAATCACTCCCAGGCAATGCGGTGGAAGGGCGAGAGTCCCGGCGATGCGGTGGAAGAGCGAGAGTCCCGGCGATGCGGTGGAAGAGCGAGAGAGTCCCGGCGTTAAGACGCCGAGAAGGTCACGCTTCCACCGCATTGACGGGGACCGATTTGCAGATTGCTTTGACTAGTCCAGCCGTGTTCGTGTTTTGCGCTCTGTATTGCGAACGGGTCGGTTTTGACAATTGTACCGGACACTGCAGTGGCACTAAATTTAAGACACGCCGTTTTATGATACTTTTTTTGTTGGACTCCTGATGCTGTCTTTATGTGGTCCCTTTTACATTTTATCTGAGTACGCTTGTCTCGGATTATACAAAGTATTTGATTTGGATGCTCTCGTAATAATTCCCTTCTTCTGATGAAGACCTTGAAAACATTGTAGGTCCAAACACAGTTGGCGCCTGTTTTGCGGCACATACTTATGAGGAAGCATTGATTGCGATCTTCTATTTGTGCTATTTGTTGGACTTTTGTTTTTGAAGTTTGACTCCCTCTGCCATTGTTTTTGTTCACACTGTACATTAGGTCTTTAGTGCTGTCCCCTGTGTAACTATGTGAGCACCTTTTAAGTATTCTTAAACTGTTTTGCAATTGCTGTTCTCTAATTGCCGTGTGAGTAAAAATATGTTTTTGCATTAACTTTTGTCTCTATGCCGGGTGCCTTTTCAGGATTTCTTGCTCAGACAATTGTTTCTGCGTTTCCATGCACATGAATTTTTTAATTGTTAAGAATTGCCTCGAACCATTGTAGCGATAACACTGCAAAGAATAGCAGCATGTTAAGACAGTAAAACAATTAATTGTAGATACTGCTGTTGAACTTTGCTAGCAGTTCCGGCGAGGGCTTGAACGAAGAGGAATTAAGACCATTGCGCTTTAGTCCAAATTTTATGTTCATATTTGATAGCAGTTTCAGACCCATTCGGTTACGGTTCTCATTTTTAAGCAGGGTCATTAGTGAGAACACTCGTTCCACTTGTGCATTTGATATGGGTAGGGTCAGAAGTTTAATGGCGCCCAAGGCCAACTCCTGAAACCGATGATTCCCAGCTGCATCTCTATAATTCAATACTTCAATCCAGAAGGATTCCATGCCTGAAGAGGTATTGAATGAACATGAAGTCACTGTTCGCCACTGCATTTCTAATGTGTGTTGGGTTTGCAAAACTCTTTTGGCAAGTCAGTAACCAGAGGTTTGGAATCTGAAAGCACATTTTGGGGCTTCAGAAGCTCCAAATGTCTTAGGAGGCTCAGCGAATCTGGCAAGCGCATCTGATACTCTGCAGCCAGAACTTTAATAAAGTCTGTGCACCGTTTTTCTATGCAGTCCTTGGCAGCATCAGGCAGTTTGCTTTCTTGGAGCTTTTTACGGAAGTCAAGGCCAAGGTCAGCATCCTCCTGCACAAGATAAATGGCACTACTTTGAAGATCCAAATTACACAATTGCTTCTCACTATTGGTACTGAAGACACTGGCCTTTACAATTCTTCTCATAGTGGACCTATATAAAGTTTGCAAATCCGGGAATATGTGGAGGACATCACCAGATTCAAGCTGAAATGCTTTGTTCACTACCTTAATTTCTAGCAACATAGGTTTGAGGAAAATAAGAGAGATAATTTGTCTCGTCATTTTACATTTCTTGCAGCATTCTAGCTGCATAGCAATGTTCTACGTATGATGCGTTGCAAAAGTGCAGCTTTAGAGCATCATACTGCTCCAGAAAACGCTCCACACAATCCGCCATGATAAGCCACCGCGTTTCACATGGCGAAATAAGCTTCAATGGCATTCCTCCATCCATAGTTTGATATAAATCTGTGTAGACTGCCTGGCGCTTTGGAGAATGTGCAAACCAGTTGTAGGTTTCTCTCACCATGAACTCCACATTGCTGGGCAAACTCCGCATTGCTTTTCTAGCAACAATGTCGAGCGAGTGGCAGATGCACCGTACAAGCTGCAAAGTAGGCTGCTTTTCTCTCAACAAAATGTATGTGGAGTGGTTTTTGCCACACATCACACTTGCGCCATCTGTACCTACCCCTACCATATTTTCAATTGGAAGCCTGCTGTCCTTGAGGAACTCCAGAAGTGCATTTGCAATGTCTTGTGCACATGCCTCTTGCAGTTCTATCATCCCACGGTAACTACTCACAATTCTGCTACTTTTCTTACTGAAGTATTTTACACAGATGCACAGTAGTTTCTTTACAGAAATGTCAGTGGATTCATCAATGATCAAAGAATATGGAGAACTGCCCATATCTTGAAGGAGCTCCCCTTTGAAATAGGGGCCTAAAAGTCCATTTATTAAAGCTGTGCACTTTGTCCTGTGCATACGGAAAGGAGGAACTTCTTGACTTAAAATTTCTCCCAGTCTGTCAATGCTGTTGATTGATGTGCTACATGCAGTTTGCACAGCAATCCTAAGCTCTCTCCTTTTCTGGTCATTTGATAACTGACAAACTGGTTGTGCAAAAGATGCCATAGTTAGGCTAGGTGTGTCCATGCGTGCACGATGTCTAGCTGTGGATGCATGCAGCTTTAAATCATGGTAGTGGGCCCGCAGCTGTAAGTGACAGTATTTACAGTTTGCCTTTGCTTCATCTGTTTTTACAGAGGCAATCCACTTTTTTAGTTCGGGGTCAGACTCCCATTCCTTTCTGTACACTTTCTTGTACTTTGACCACTTGCCCATTTTGAAAGCTAGTTTGTAGCTTCTTAGGACCTGGTAGAGGACTGTACAATCTCTGGTGTGTGGTAGGGCAAGTATCTGCAATTGGAAGAGATAGAATATCCATCAACATCCCTGGTTCGATAAAGTTAGCCAAAAACCATATCATCACTTGGTCCTAAGCATCTGTGTAGCAGTGAGGAGCTTAACCCAGTTTTTGGTCTGGTGCATGGTCTCCTGCATTGATCACCCAAAAAACCCACACAAAAGGACAAAGTCAAATCCTAATTGAACCTTAAAACGCATTGCACACGTCACCCATGGTCAACGTACTAGCCATCTCCTTAGCATTCTAGCTCAGTTTATCACTCATCCCAATATGCAATGCAAAGTAACCTTCAACATATCTCCACCTGTGTTTGCCCCTGTAAATATTTGGTCATAGGCTGGACCACTGGAATTGAGAGACTGCGAGACATTTTTCCACATAATTATAAATTTGACACATTCGGCGCAAATCGACCTGCTGCATAATAGGCAGATATTACCAAAATAAATTGTTTCCACCTGAAATGGATCAAAAGTTACCAAAAACAGAGACAGCTGTTGCCACGCAGTTGCAGCCCCATTGTGATGGTTGAATCGTCAGATTTCTGTTGCTTACTGCTAGCTTTGGGTGTTAAACTGGTACTACTAGAGGTGCACATACCCAGATAGTGTTAACAATGCAAAAATGACAATATGGCACATCATGTGATTCATCCGCTTAGCTGGTTACTGCAAGGGGCTGCCCATATGAAATTTGAGTATAATTGTGTTCCTGAGCTGGCATGCTTGGAGAGATCTGTGGGGTGGTCATTTTCAACATCAGCCCATATTGGAGCCTTTTTGTGAGTTGTCAAGAACACATTCTTTAGGAAATTTGCAGGCTATAGTGCCCAGCCCTGTTGCAAGCAGTCTAGGGAAAATAGGGCCATAGAGGAAGAATATTAATAAGTAAGTTATGCAAGTCGTGTGCGAAGGCTCATGTTCACATTTGACTTAATTTGCTTCCCTAATAGCATTTCTTTTTGTTTAGCCACCATATTGCTTGTCGTCTGTAGTTCTTTTTTCCATACTGTGCATTAATCTTGTGCTGTGACCTTGCTGCTCGCAGGTATCTCAGAGTTCAGGTTGTGGGCTGGCGTTTCCCAATGGGACACAATTCAAATATGTGAGCCATTGCGGAGTTTAGATTATTTTGTCTCTCTGCAAAGTGCAAAGAGCAATGGTTGCAAGTGCCAATTGTGATTATATATCAAAGTGTGTCATGGTGCTATAAAGCTGCCGAAATATTAACAGAACCAAAGTCTCTTTAGGGAATTGAGAGGCAAGACAGTCATGTACACGATGTAGGTGGCCCAAGATTATTATAGAGACATTATAGTCTATTACATTAAACACAATAGGTTTTCATACAACAAATATTCAGAAATCATATTTAAAAGTACCTGCATACAAGACAATAAAGAAAGTTTTGGCAACAAAATATTTGCCTAAGATCGCACACTTTAAGCAGGAAGCCATGATTTATCCAGGCATTCTGGTTTCACTTTGTACCTCTGTATTTTTGGACCGTTTTGTATAGTGTGAACTGGCACAGAAGATATTGAAACGCTTTACATGAGCACCAGTTTGATTACAAAACGTCAAATTAATGTTTACAGGCACCAAGAACACTATATCTATGCGCTTCTAAGATGACCCCCATCCATTTCAGAACCACTCCTCCACTTTGAATGGGTAAATGTTAGGCAACACCTCGAACAAACTGTGGAGAAACTAAAGATACAGATTCTAGAGGAGGTTAGAGATGCCCATTATAAGTAAGGCTCCCTGTTTTCCGCTTTTACTGGATTTTTACAGATAAATACAGACAGAGAACCATTTATTTTCCTGTCTGTATTTATTTTTAAATGTGGATAAAAACGGAAATTTAGTGATTCTAAATGCTGTTAATCATGACTGCCAGGCCAATAGCTGTGCGGATTGACAGGCAAGGGGGTTAACAAATATAGGGATTTTAATAAAGAGCCTGAAGAACAAGTTACTTACCTTCGGTAACGATGTATCTGTAAGAAACATTAGTTAGTTAGATTCCTCACCTTAGAATATCCCCAGGCGTCAGACTGGATCCGGAGGATTTTTCGTCAGCAATACCCCTTGCGCGTCGCTAGGCGTCGTCTGCGGCTCCGCGTCCGTCGTCGGCGTTGTGCGCCGGAATGACGTCGAAGTACTTAGACGCCGCCCTCGCGCGCTGACGTCAGTTCTTGTACATAGCCTTCCGCGCCAGGAACGCAGAGCCATGCAAAGACCGACACTGGTGCCAAAACTAAAATCTAGGGGCCTGAAAAGGATAACCTTAACCCTAGATGTCAGTTCGCAGAACGGGGAGGATGGGTGGGTCGGTGAGGAATCTAACTAATGTTTCTATCATAGATACATCGTTACCGAAGGTAAGTAACTTGTGCATCTGAAAGAAACACGTTAGTTAGATTCCTCACCTTAGAATAGATACCCAAGCAATACCAACCCCGGTGGTGGGTCTGCGAACCAAGATCACACCAGAAAGTCCTGGAGGACAGAACAGCCAAAGAAGCCATCCCTCCGGACTTGGCTGTCAAGGCAATAATGCCTGGCAAACGTGTGTAGCGAAGCCCACGTCGCCGCCTGACAGATGTCCTGCAAAGGGACTCCCCGTCCCAAAGCAGTAGTAGCCGCTGTGGCCCGAGTAGAATGGGCGCGCAGCCCAACAGGAGGGTCCTTTTTTGCCAAAGAGTAACAAATTTTGATGCACAAAACGACCCACCGAGAGATGGTCCGTTTGTGCACAGCTTTCCCCTTCTTAGCACCCACGTATCCAACGAAAAGTTGGTCGTCCACCCGGAACTGCTTTGTGCGGTCCAAATAAAAGGAGAGCGCACGTTTTGGGTCCAGACGGTGGAGCCTCTCTTCCTCTTTGGAAGGATGCGGAAAGAAGGTGGGCAAGGTGACAGACTGCCCAAGATGAAATGGAGTCACTACTTTCGGAAGAAAGGAGGGACGAGGCCGAAGGACAACCTTGTCTGGATGAACAGACAGAAAAGGAGGCTTTGAAGATAAAGCCTGGAGCTCACTCACCCGTCTAGCCGAGGTGATGGCTACCAGAAAAGCAGTCTTGAGAGTCAGAAGACGAAGAGGACAATTGTGAAGAGGCTCGAAGGGAGCGCACATCAGGAATGTCAAGACCAGATTCAAGTCCCACTGAGGCATTACAAAAGGGACAGGAGGGAACGTGTGAGTAATGCCTTTTAGAAAGCGTGTAACCACAGGGGACTTGAAAAGAGAAGGCTGATCAGGAAGCCGCAAGAAGGCAGAGATGGCAGCAAGATAACCTTTCAGGGTGCCCAGGGCAGAGCCCTGCCGGGCCAAAGAAAGAAGAAAGAGGAGAACCTCAGAAAGAGGGGCGGAAAGGGGATCCACAGCCTTTGCTGTGCACCATGCCACAAATTTGTTCCACCGGCAGGCGTATACCGTCTTTGTGGAGGGACGCCTGGCTGCCAGAATGATATCACAGACTTCAGGAGGCAAGTCAAATGGCATCAACTGCCGCCGCTCAATCTCCACGCATGGAGGTGGAGGCTGGACAGGTTCGGGTGGAGGACCGTCCCCTGCTGCTGCGACAGAAGATCCTCCCGAAGGGGCAGACGTATCGGGGGATCGGTCAACATACTGAGTAGCTCGGGATACCAGTATCTTCGTGCCCAATCCGGAGCCACCAAGATGACTTGGGCCCGGTCGTGCCTGATCTTCTTCAGCACTCTGGGCAGAAGTGGTATAGGCGGAAAGGCGTACAACAGACCGCAACTCCACTCGTGACGAAAAGCGTCGCCGAGCGAGTGCCGCCTTGGAAATTCCAACGCGCAGAACTGCTGACATTGCGCGTTCTCTTCGGTGGCGAATAGATCTAACCAAGGCTCTCCCCACTGCTGAAAGAGACCTTGCGCCACTTCGGAGTTCAGACGCCATTCGTGATCCATCATGCACCGGCGGCTGAGTTAGTCCGCTCTGGCGTTCAGAGAACCCGCCAGATGTTGAACCACTAGGGTGACGCCCTGGTGTTCCAGCCACGTCCAGAGGCGCAGAGCCTCCTGACAAAGGGTCCACGACCCCACCCCGCCCTGTTTGTTGCAATACCACATAGCGGTGGTGTTGTCCGTGAACACCTGCACGACACTGCCCCTGACAGAGGGAAGGAAGGCTTTCAGTGCAAGTCGGATCGCTCTCAACTCCAACAGGTTGATGTGGAGACGAGACTCCGCCGGAGACCAGAGGCCTCTGATCTCCGCCTCTCCCATATGGCCACCCCATCCCAGGAGGGACGCATCCGTCACTACGACATGCTCCGGTTGGGGAAGGGAGAGGCTCCTGCCCATGACCCAATCGCGGTCCGTGAGCCACCACCGCAACTGCTGTGCAGTGCCCTCCGAGATCAAGACATGGTCGGACAGGTTGCCGTGATGCTGGGCCCACTGAAACTTCAGGTCCCACTGCAGAGCCCGCATGCGCCGCCTGGCGTGATGCACTAGTAGGATGCAGGAGGCCATCAGCCCCAGAAGCCGCAACACTAGCCTGACCGAAACCCAGGATAGAGGCCGAAAGATAGGAATCAGGGCCTGAATATCCTGGACCCGCTGTTCCGGTGGATAGACCCGGAACTGCGCCGAATCGAGAACCGCTCCGATGAAGAGGAGCTTCGGAGAGGGACTCAGGTGTGACTTCGGCACGTTGAGCCGTAGTCTGGAGGTGGGAGACGACTGTCTGGGGCGAGCCCGCCTTCAACAACCAGTCGTCGAGATAGGGGAAGACTGGAACCCCTGATCTGCGCAGATGAGCTGCGACCACCGCCATCACTTTCGTGAACACCCGAGGGGCACTGGTGAGGCCGAAGGGGAGCACGTTAAACTGAAAGTGCTCTTGGCCCACCGTGAACCGCAGGTAACGCCGGTGGGCCGGCAGGACGAGGATGTGGAAATATGCGTCCTGCAAGTCCAACGCTACCATCCAGTCTCCGGGGTCTAGGGCAGCTAGAACCTGAGCCAAAGTCAACATCTTGAACCGTTCCTTCCGGAGGAAGGCATTGACGTTCCGAAGGTCCAAGATAGGGCGTAGGCCCCCTTTGCCCTTCTTGGGAACCAGAAAGTAGTGGGAATAACAACCACGACCTACTTCTGGACTCGGAACGCGCTCGACGGCCCCCTTGGCCAAGAGGGCGGAAACTTCCTCGTGGATTAGATGCAAATGATCCCCCGAGATACGGTGGTGCTGCGGTGGCATGGCTGGAGGGGTCGCCTCGAAGGGGAGGGAGTAGCCCCTTCAGACGATTTGCAGCACCCACCTGTCCGATGTGATGGACCGCCAGTGGAGCAGGTGATGGCGAACTCTGCCGCCCACTGGCGTGGAATGGGCCTGAAAGCTCGGACTAGGAAGGCTTCGAGGCGGATGCTGCCGGGGTGGATGTGGGCTGACCTAGTCGTCCTCCAGATCCGCCTCGGCGGAAACCACGTCCGCGCGCAGGTTGGTTCTGCGGCTGGTGGCTAGGCGCACGTGAGGAGGTACCCCTTCCTTGGCCACGAAAGGGGCGAAAAGCGGAAGATTGCGACCGCGGAGCCGAGAGGCCCAAAGACTTGGCCGTAGCCCGGGAGTCCTTAAAGCGGTTCAGCGCACTGTCCGCCTTCTCGCCAAACAGGCGAGTGCCATCAAACGGCATGTCCATGAGAGTGCTCTGGACATCGCCGGAAAACGACGTGGACCGCAGCCAGGCGTGACGTCGAAGCGCCACTGAGGTGGAAATGGCCCTACCCAGCGAGTCCGTGGTGTCAAGCCCACAACGTATAGCATGTCGCGCGGCATCCCTCCCATCGGCCAGAGCCTGGGTAAGGCGTGTCTGGACCTCCTCCGGACACAGGGGCAGCGCGTCCTCCACCGCATCCCACAGAGAGTGGGAATAACGGTCCAAGAGACAAGCGGTGTTCAAAGACCGCAGGCCCAAACTAAGGGAAGAGAACAGTTTCTTGCCAAACTGCTCCAGTCTCTTGGAATCCCGGTCCGGCGGGGCGGTCGGGAAAGAGGATTGGGAGGTGGAGGCCTGGATAACCAGGCTCTCAGGGGTAGGGTGTTGGGACAGAAAACTGGGGTCGCCCGGAGCAGGGCGGTGGCGCCTGGCAACGTTCCTGTCCACAGGAGGAACTGTGGAGGGCTTGGACCAGGTGCCCTGTAGAACGTCAGTGAGGGCCTCATTGAATGGCAGCAGAGGCTCAGTGGAGCTTGCTGCAGACTGAAGCACCTCAGTGAGGACATTCGTCCTCACAGCCACGGCAGGTAGCTCGAGCCCAAGGGCTGCGGCCGCCTTGCGCAGCACCACGGAGAAAGCAGCACCCTCCTCCGAAGCCACAGTCGGAGGAGAGATGAATCCAGTGTCTGGCGAGGTATCCAGACCACTGGCCTCCCCCAGTTCATCTGCCCAGTCCTGGGACAGTTGGGCCTGAGCGGCCATAGGATCCTCGGATCCCTCCCAGTAGTCCCCATCATCCGACTCCTGGTGTAGAGGAGAAAGTAACGGAGCCGGGCGGTAGACAAAATGTGTCTCTAGCGGCGTCGATCTCGGCGTCCATCGACGCCGGACCGGCGCCGGGCCCGGACCGGGACTAAACTGGGGCACGACGTCGAGCGGAGTCGACGTCGGCGGTGGAACCGGAGTCGACGCCGGTGGAGGAGTGACAAGGTTGACCGGCGTCGACGGGGACTCGAGAACGGGTCCCTCGGGCACTTGCGGCGTCGAGGCCGGAGCCCTCAACGGCGCCGGGCCCGGAGCCGCCGGCTGGCAAGGCAGCCCAGTCGGGTCCGCGGGGCCCGAAGGCGCACCAGCGGGCGCCGACGGCGGAGCCAGTTTCCTCATGGCCGAGAGGAAGGCACTGACTTCCGCCGGCGTCGCGTTAGTCCCAGGGACCGGAGGGTATGGGGACGGACACGGCGCCTGCGGCTCTGCCGGAGCCGGGGGGGGGGGTGGAACCACCCTGACCCTCGACCGAGTCGCGCGACCGGCGAGGGGAGTCCGAAGAGCGATGGCTCCTCTTGGACTTCTTGGAATGCTTCGACTTACCCGAAGACTTGGATCCCGACGACCGATGGTGACGTCGGCTGCGGCTCCGCGACCGATCCTTGGACCTCCTCCTGGACCGGGATCGAGAGGCGCGCGGAGCCGAGTGGCGAATCTCGAGAAGCTTACGGGACCGCTCCCGTCTAGCCTTCGAGGTCAGGGCCTTACAGTCCGAACACGACTCCGCGTCGTGATCGAGGCCCAAGCAGTAAAGACACCGGCGGTGATGGTCCGTAACCGACATCAGTCGGCTACAGTCCGTACAGGCTTTAAACCCAGGCATCCTACCGGCACCGGTGTCGAGACTCGATCAAAAAGGATCAAAAAAGTTAGTCAAAAACTGACTAAAGGGGTAGCTCTCCCGGATCTGCGCTTACTGGCGCGGAAAAAAGAAGAACTGACGTCAGCGCGCGAGGGCGGCGTCTAAGTACTCCGACGACGTCATTCCGGCGCACGACGCCGACGACGGACGCGGAGCCGCAGACGACGCCTAGCGACGCGCAAGGGGTATTGCTGACGAAAAATCTTCCGGATCCAGTCTGACGCCTGGGGATATTCTAAGGTGAGGAATCTAACTAACGTGTTTCTTTCAGATACAGCAGTAGACTTGCACAATCATGATACAAAAATGTACATACTTTCTTGCACGTGCATAATTTGCCACCTGTGTGTGTGTGTGTGTATGTGTATATATGTGTATATATGTGTATATATATATATATATATATATATATATATATATATATTATATATATATATATATATATATATATATATATATCATTGAAACCTGTCAGGTGTTAAGGCAAGAGTGCACATTAACTGGTTAAATAAATGCAGAAATATACACATTTCAACGGAATTTAACAAAACCTAAAATAAATATGGATAAATACAGGTAAATTTTGCAAAAATTAAATATGGATAAATACAGACAGACATGACACAAATATAAATACCATAACACCGGGAGCCCTAATTATAAGGCACTGGACAACTGGTATCTACAGCCATATAAATCATGAGCACACAATTCATTTGCCCACAAATAAAACCCTTCTAAAACAAAACAACAACTGCCATGAAAACAATATTAAGAAACCCACTCCCAAGGAAGATAGGCGTCTAATTTGGGCAGAGACCCCTCTGTTGAAACATCAAACAGAGGCCAGCGGAGCACTGATGTGGAATTGCTTGGCATTGGTGGTAAACACTCTGGCAGCTTCTTTGGATAAGGAAAACTGCCCTTTCTTGACATTGGTACTTAAGACTGTGGAATACTTTAGACATGGAATGGGTTTCAAAAACAGCCACTATTATCAATAGAGACTGAATCCATATGTCACCCTTTGCTTGATTACCCAACCAAATATTACATAACTATAAAGTAATAGAACCACTTCATTATTCTTGTCTTTTATGCTGTTAGGGACGGTGGGAATTCAGATATTATGACCTTTAACAGGATGCATTTTGTAACTGACTGCATGAACCACGCGGTGTGGTACAATCTTGTCATCTATAGAAATGTATGGTTCATCATGCCGTTTGAATGAACACCAAATGGTAATAATAATTTTAATAAATTAAGTGGCACCAAGATGCACACAGGAGGAAGACTACAGGCAATGGTGGGACCATGTAAAATAATGTAAAGGTGGCACTGGGATAACTGTGCTCATGTCAAGGACACGTTGGGTCATATTCAGCTTCCGGAAGGTTTGTTAGCAGTGAAGGAGACTGCTTCCAGTTCATGAAAATCCGAACAGCTTCAAGGAACAAATTCCTGGTTCGCTCTATGCCTTCTATTTACATTCAGAGCCGGCTATGTTACGTTTGCTCTTCCCTCCTATCCTTTAAGGCGGTGCTGCTCTCGGGGTAACTGCACTGCCGAGTGCAGGTCCACTACACTGAGTACCACTGGTCCACTCTCAGGCCACGTCTCTGCTGTTCCACCACCTATAACAGTAGGTGAGACAGATAACCCAGTAGGTTGAGCGCTTGGTGACAATAATGTGTAATCTGCAAGCCCGCATTCAGGCACGTCCACATCAACTCTTTAGGTTAATGAAAAGCTTACCCTTGATTTTTTGATAATAGCACCTCTTAATGATTCAGTTTGTCGTGTGCATTGCGCACTCATACTATCTATATAAAATGTCCTGTCCCAAGAGGCACTTCTACAAAGGAATCTTTTCTACAGCTATTTAGCAAAATTAAAACGTTTGTTAGGTAGTGGCACATATGAATACTTTAAGTGTCTTCTGGAACCCCAGGTAAGAAGAAAGAAAACAAGGGCTGTTTTAAAAACTATCATGATAGATAGATACCCAAGTCACCAGTATCACTTCCCGAAACAGACCAATGTCTTAGGGCATCTGCTTTACAAGTGTACCCGTTTATCCATTTGTGGTAAAAAAAAAACAACAACAACAAAAAAAAAACACACGCAACCACCGAGGTGGTTATCAGTGACAGCTACTATTTGGTCTTCTATGGAGTCTGTCACATCTTCCCCTGAAGGAGGAGGCTGGCAAGTGGTTGAACAAATGGCATTACATAATAATTTACAGGGCCGCAGGCTGCTGGAGGAAGCCAAGAATATAATCTGCCATGCCTTGTTAGTGGAGGAAAGAAAGGAAATACACCTTAGATAAGTGAATATGAGGATTGTATTACGATGACGGATTCTTTCACCATTTATGCTCGTTGCAACACAATGGTAAATTAAAACAATACCTACAAAAAATAATACTAACCGGAACAAAAAACAACATCAACAACATTAATTTAGAATTTAAATGACTGCTACGCTCTTAGCGAGCTGTTTACATTTTATCCAGTCTTGTCCAGTTTGGGCGGAACACTTGGCTACGGAGATGCTGCCATTTTGGGGAATAACACTTTTTAAAAATAGCCCTGCGCTCTGTCATATTAGTAGGCATCACCACCCTCTTTTGTACTGTCATATTAGTAGGCAGTATAGTTTAATAGTGATAGATCTGGAGAAACACAAACTTAAAATTTACAACTTAATACCATGATTGGGGGTTCTCTTTAATAATCATTATTGATTTCTATCCAAATGAACACTTTTTGCAACATTAGGATAATCTAAGGCTTGGGGGAAAAAACAAAGCTCTAGTTCATAAGTTGCAGTTTGTATGGAGCTCTAAGATGAAAGTTAATAGCTCACGGTTCTTTGTTAGGATTTTAACTTAAAAACTTCAAGTAGCAAAAGGATCTTACTGACAAAAGCAGTAACCCACTGACCTATTGTAAATATGTGCACTCTGTGATGGGCATGGTACATTTTCTTTGCAGCAGGCACATTAACCCTCTGCGCTGTCTTTCCATGAGTCAAAACTTCCACTAGACAAAACTCTGATCTCGCTCTAAGCAGAAGTTTATTCACCAGAGTGGTTATGACATTTTTATTATTGCCGAAAATTGCTGTAGGCCAGGAAGGAGGCAGCAAGTGCTTTTAAAACCATAATTTACAACGCCCCCACTCAAAGTCAGCACCCGTTGCAGTCACACCTGTCGCACCACCCTAGGTCACTGAGGTCACAGGGGTCCTGTGACCTCAGTGACAGTCACTTTTGCTCTAGGGTCCGCTACTTCGTAGGCCTGCCCTCAAGACTGGAGGTGAACATCAGTATGGATTGTGGTGGGCAAGCCTTCATGGTGAACCCACACTTGCCACTGCTGGAGTCCACCTGCTGGTGCTGAGACACCAGGCCTTTTCCGGTTTTGCAGGGCCCGATAAGGTCTAGCATGGGAGTGAGCTCCCTCAGGAGAGTGGTCTGGGGGATTGTTTATTAAGGCTGAACCTGGTTCCCTAGATGTAAATTCGGCAGCTCTGCCGCCAGTGCTACATCCGCTCCCTCACTGAACACCATACTGCCCCACTGAGAGAAATTCTCACTGCCTTCAACTACAATCCACTTTGACCTGCTATAAACAACTGGATGCGACTCAATTCAAATTACGCACTCGGCAAGAGCAATATGCTGCCTAAACGAAAAAGTAACATCCTGGAAAAAAGCAAACACTCATAAGGAATGAAAGATTAAATAAAGCATGTGAAATGTAAGCAGAAACAACATGGTGAACTTAACGCTTTTACATTTATGCAGAAATCAACGAGTGTTTTTGCCTGAAAACTACAGGGCCCAGAAAGGACCCATTTCAATGTCCACTGCTTATATGGTTACAAAACGTAAGCAGAATGGTTTAAAAAGACAACGGGGCATATTATCAAGGAACGGCGATAATGTTATCGCCGTTACTTGCTAATATGGCCCCACATTCGTGAACACAAAGCCGCCCTACACATTTTGTATTGCAATACCTCCAGGTTTGACGCACTTCCCCAGGGGGGGGGCGGGGGAACAGCGCTTCACTGGCAAACTCAGTAAAATGACGCTAATGTTTTTGTGGTTTGAATAAAACCAATCTGCCCACTTTAAGAACACTCAGTCTTCCTTTATTTAATTATTGATTTTTCATATTTTGAACCTTTTTTATTTCCGAGGCTGCACTTTGAAATAGAAAAACGTCACAACGGCATTTCCACCAAAAGTGTTTTTCTTTTTTGCATCCATTTCACGGGGGAACAAATGAACGACAGGAAGAAAAAGAGGGTGAGAACCATTTCTTGAGTCAAGGTTTTCTTTAAGTGAGGAGGAGTTAGACAGACAGAGAGGGAATGAGGGTAAGAAAGAGGGGGGTGGGGGCAGCGGACACCTTCCTGGTCTCGTCTGGGCAAGAAGCAAGAGACGGAGACCTTTTCCTTCCCTGCTCCCCAAACAGCCACTAATGCTGAGCTTTCTCTGCAGGTCTTGGATATTTCTTACATCCAGGGTCTCATGTTCAAAATAAAAAAGTAGGGTAACGGAATCTCATACATGCCAACATTTCAGAAGAGCAAAGTGGGAGATTTAAAAAAGAAAATCGGGAGAATGGGGCCTTGAATCGGGTTACTGTCATGTATGGACTTTGGAAGAGTGCTGCTGCAGGATCGGTCATTTGAAACGCAAATGCACGGTTTTTCCCTTACCTTTCAGAAGCATGGAGCGCAATGGCAGGCAGGGAGAGGGTGATGCAAGTGTTGTGCACCCTGGCAGGTTGCTGGCAGTGCGTACACCCCCCCCCACCCCGTGTGGCAGCCCGGGCTGAAACTGCTTGTTAATGGGGCTTTGTTGGTTTTTCACCCCTCCTAGAGCCCCTGCATCGCCACTCTAACTATTGCTGTTAGAATTTACGTTACACAATACCAAGCCCTGTCACCTGAAACCCCCGAGGAATCAGGTTTTTGCATGAAGGAATCGGGAGGCAGGAGACTAGCCTTGCAATCGGTAGTCTCCCGCCTGAATCGGGAGGGTTGACATGTATGGAATCTATACAATTAAAGTAGGGGCACGCCGTGCCCTGCCGACCCCACCACTGGCACGCATGCACCGATGCATTACGCATACATTTAAAATTACACATCTGCCTCACCTTTAAACTTGCTGGGGACGGCCGCCTGTGCAATCTGCAGAGTTCACAGGAGAGGAGGGGCTGGGGCCGGGAGGAGCAGCTGACTGCAGGGCAGGCTGAGGCTGCTACAAGTCGAAGGCCGAAGACGAGGAGCCACGCAGAGGCCTCGTCGTCGTAATCAAGATGGTCGGTCAGTGGTACTGGTCACTCTCCCTCGCAGTCCGTAGTCGCACAGGCTCAGCTCGGAAGTTGAAAAGGAGGAAGTGGGGGGGGGGATCCCAAAGATAAAGGGCAAAGGTATGGGGCGGGGCAGTACCCTACCTGACTCGCCCACCACTGAGTAAATAATCTGACCCACGATTGGGTCACAGGAACCCCCAGGGCAGGTCAGCACACTCTTGGGGGCAGGTCGGGAAGTCGCTGCTGGTATAGCAGGACCCTAATTGGAAGCAGCTTCCCGCCTGCAAAGATAGACGGCCCTGCAGGTGTTACTTGTGGGCAGGGGCCGCAGGGCAGACACCTAAAGGTCAAAAAGGGGTGTGGTGAGGAAGGCAACCATTGGCTGCAGCGTGGGCGGGGCGGCGCCGCACAAAGCTTTGAATCCGCCCCACACTCTGCAGGTTCTAGCCCAAACTTCGGCAGCCTGCCCAACACGATTTGTTTCTCGCACAATCGGGCAAAATATCGCCCAATTGTGCGAGAAATAGCCCAATCTGGCAACCCTGCCAGCAAAGCACCCAGCAAAGCAGTCCTTCCTTTTTGCAGCTTCTTCGGCTCTTCTTCTTGGCAGTCTTCTTGATCCAGATGAGTTCTAAAGTTCAGGGGTCTGGGACCCAGTATTTATGTCCACAAATCCTTTGATCTTTCAGGCAGAGGGTGTCTGGGCCCAGCCAGAACCAGTTGGGCCTGCTCTGGTGTGAATTCCTGGCAGGAGGTGGAGACGGCATTTGTCAGAGGCAGACCAGGCTCTTTGAGGTGCTATTAAATCTCCTCCCCCATCCCCCATCGTAGTCCAGGTCTATTCAGCCCTTTCCTGTCCTACCTAGACTATCTGGAGCCCCTCGGGCACCCCAGCCTTCTGTCATCCAAAACCCAGACAGGCAATCCACATTCCAGCAGAGGCACATGGGATGACTGAGCCAGAAAATTCCAACTTTCTAAAAGTGGTATCTTAAAACGCAAAATGTAAAAATCACCTTCACTAAAAGATGCATCTTTAGATTCTGAGTTCAGGCATGTTAAATTTTATTTTCTTACCGAATTCCCTGGGCCAGTTATGTTTATAAGAAGTTATAAACAACACTCCCATTCTGTCCTATGGGGAACTGGTAGCCTTGGAATAGTAGAAAACGAAATTGGCTGTAATTCACTATTGGGACATGCCACACACACCAGGGCATGTCCTACCTTTCACATACACTGCACCCTGCCCACAGGGGTACCTTGGGCCTACCTTAGGGGTGCCTGACATGTAAGGAAAGGGAAGGTTAGGGACTGGTAAGTGTGTGCACTGGCCATGTTGACATGGCAGTTACAAACTGCGCGCAAACTCTGCATTGGCAGGTTTGAGGTACCTTTTCAGAGCTACTCACGTGGGTGGCATAATCCGTGCTGCAGGCCCACGAGTAGCATTTGATTCACAGGCCCTGGCACACTCAGTGCACTTAACTAGGGACTAACAAGTAAATCAAATATCCAATCATGGAAACACCATTCCATAGCACAATTTACACAGAGCACTTTACCACTGATCAGCAGTGCGAAATGTTGCAGAAACGTTACGCCAGCAAAAACCGGGAGGTCAGAAAGCAAAAAAGTCAGGGGAAACACGCCACAAGATGCCAAGTCTAACAACCACTATGTGGGAGACTGCCATACGAATGGAAACATCAATGATTTGGCAGAATTCATCATCTATGAGGAGGTAAATTATTTCCTCCTCCATATATTCTTTGGAGAGTTACCCCATATAATCCACCGGGCTTAGCATGATGCTATGACCCTTAAGTGTGCAGATATCAGGAAGGAATACTTGCATGGGTATTACTATAGAGGGCAGAATGCAGTGTTAACTTAGGGCAGGTACACAAGCCATTTCAAATCAGGGGCCAAGGCAGAGATGGGACAGACACCCCTTGCAAGTACGAGGGGAATTATTAATATTACCACCTGAATCGAGTTCAAAGTCAAATCTCAGACTTACCCCAGCTGGGGTATTCTGATTCTAGGTGGGGGCTCAGACTGGTCAGTAAGATTAATTTATAGCCCCCAGGAGCAGAGGAACAACCGATGCGCTTCACCACTCTGACAGAACCGTGGTGCAGTGAAATAGATGTGCTGGTTGCCAAAGGGTAGAGCGTGTGGTGCACGCATCAACGAGTGTGCAGCCCTATAGCGGTCAGCTGACCGTGTCACACCCCTGAGCACTGACATGACAACCACCGCAGACACGAAAGAGCGATAAACATTCCAGCGGCTGCCCTGAAAGAGAAAACATTAACGCAAACAATACTGTCTAAGCTGCCATATAACAGATCGGGAGACGTGTACTTTCCAGTCAAATATTAGCAATACAAAAAAGTGGTCAAAGAGAGAAATGATGTACCTCCTGGGCAGTTCTTATTACACAGAGCACTCAGTCTCATTAGCGTCCAAATGGGGTGCGCTCACCCAGGAGCCTCCCATACATCATACTTTGCAGTACCTTCACATGATGGGGAGAGGGAGGCACCTTACGCGCTGGTCCGCATCCTCACTTCGACAACACATGGAAACAGATCACACTCGCTTCGGCTTCACTGGGTGAGGGCGGAGGGTGCGGTGCTGTGCAGAGAGGATCTGCTTGGCATTCGTATGTTCCCCCTGGCGCCTCAGTGGGATGCGATGGTCTCCAAGCTCTCGGGGGCTGTTAGACCTGGCACCATTGGCGTGAGTCTCCCTTCCATTTTTCGCTGGGTCTCTTCTGTTTTTGCTGGTTATAGATGCTCATGGCGCTGTGCCACTGACATTCAGTGCCACAGCGCGAGTGCTCCCTGTGTAAAGATGACATGTGAATTGGTATATCCATGATTGGCTTATTTGGTTGACCTGTTAGTCCCTAGTAGCGTGGCCTGTGTGTGCCCAGGGCTGGTAAACCAAATGCTGCTGGTGGGCCTGCAGCGCTGGTTTGCGCCACCCACAGAAGCAGTTTGTAAAGTGTGTCTCAGACCTGCCACTGCAGTGTCTGTGTGCAGTCTAGAACTGCCATCTTGGCTGTGAAGTGCACCCACTTCCCAGCCCCTGAACCTTCCCTTGGCATCATTTAAGCTACCCCTATGGCAGGGTGCACTGTATGTGTAAGGTAGGACATGCTCTGATGTATGTAGGATGCCCTGGTAGTGAATTACACCCAATTTCGTTTTTCACTACTGTAAGGCTACCTGTTCTCCATAGGCCAGAATGGGAGGTTTGGCTATTACATTCTATAGTCCTAACTGACTCACAGAACATGGTAGAAAAACGAATTTAGTATGCCTGAGCTCAGAATATTAAAATACATATTTTAGTGAAGTTTATTTTTATATTCTGTGTTTGAAAATACCACTTTTAGAAAGTAGGTATTTTCTTGCCTAAGCCTTCCAGTGTGCTCTGCTGTTATGTGTATTGGCTGTCTTGTTTTGGAGGGACAGGGCAGGCTGAGTCAGACCTGGGTTGAATAGAGAGATCTGCATTGGAGTATGGAGAGGGGTAGCTCCTGGACCTGAATAGGGCTGTGCCTGGCAAGGTGAATGCTGGCTCCACCTCCCACTGTGTGTCAGAGGGCAGACCCACTCTTTCTGTAAGGAAGGATGCAGCCTGGTAAACAAAGTGCTCCAGGACTGGGCAGAACTTGTTCTGTCTGGGTTCAGTGACTTGTATCTTGTGAGAACAAAGACTTTTGGGGTATAAATATCTGTGCTCAAACCCCTACAATTTGTATTGCTCCTGGGCAACAAGAAGAACCTCGGTCTGTGTAACTGAAGGAATCTGCAGGAGAGGACTGTCCTTGTGTGCTGTTTCTTTGACTGGTCTGCAGTGGTTACTACTGGACTTGGAAGAAGAGGAAAAGGACTTTGAAGGAACTTTTATTTTTGCTACAGCAATCACCCAAGGGCTAGAAGAGAGCTAGCCTCCTACTGGAGTCTCAGGCACATCAGACTCCACCACCAGCCTCCAGTTTCCTCCCAGCGAGTATTTCTATCTGCAGGTGAGGTTCCTGTGAGTTCCAGGGCCTCTAGATCTACTGTGGAGAAGAGAGTGCTGAAAATCGTTGCCAACGCCCGTTAGCGAGCCGCCGCAGCTGAAGAGCGTAAGGAAAATAATCGTGCTGCTGCCGCGGAGTGCTCGCTACCGGAGATCATCGCATCACATTTTTGCAGGCTCCCAAATGCTCGCTAACCCGAAGATTATCGCATTGCATGTTTGCGGGCCTCAAAGCGCTCGCTAACCAAAGATCACCACATTGAGTTCATCGCTTCACGACATCGCAGAGCGGACGCCGAGCGTTCGCCATTTTCAAAGCATCAATATCGTCGCTCCCTCGTGGAGCGCCATTTTCTTTAATCGCAACAAGATCGCACACGCAACAGGCTCGGCGCATCATCCTCCCTTCGCGGCAAGGATTTAATCGCATCGCCGGCTTAGCGTGCAGAAGTTTGTCGCTTTGTCCTGCACACAAATTAGCGCATCATCCTCCCTTGCGGCAAGGATTCAACGCATCGCTGGTTAGCGTAAGGAAAATCATCGCTACAACTCCTTAGCGACATTTTGGTTGCTTTGCTACAGAATCCAGGTATCCTGTGAGTAAAGGGGTCGCAGAGACCACTGCCTTGAACTGAACTCCTCCTTGTACACCTTGAACTATTTTTGCAGCATTTTAAGAGTAACCCTATTTTTGTAGTATTGTGGATTTTTACTGTTATTGGTCTTGTGTTAAGTCTATATATAAAGATACTTATTTTTATAACTACTTGAGTGGTGTCTCTTTGTAGTGTTCTTCACTGTGTTACTGTGTATGGTCATAAATGCTTCACACACTGCCTCTGAGATAAGCCTAGCTGCACGTGCTATGTTACCACAGGGTTGAGCAGGGGTTATCAAAGGGTGTAGTCTGCTTACTCTGACTTAGGAAGAAGGGTCCCTACTTGGACAGTGTCCAGCCATTGCCAACTAGAGACCCCCATTTCTAACGGGGGCAGACAGACACGGGATCCCTGCCTGCATCACAGAGGGCTATCATTCAGGGTGCCCCCCCCCCCCCCCACTGACGCGACTCCAGCCTGACACCATTACCCTTCTGCCACAGAACCCCCCTGCCACTGAGTCTTAGGAGTGTTCAAGGTCCTCCAGCGAATTTAGCTATGGCGGCAGGTCTTGCGCGACTCTATCCTATCCTTCGTTCGCTTTCGTTGCCCTCATTTTGTTGTGCCCTATGCCCCAGGTTACGTTTTAACTGCACTGCTCCTGCATTACTCGCACATTACTCGATGCTGTGATTTGTCAGCACCACTCTGTCTTTCCTGGGATATTGCCACAAGCTTTGATGTAATTAATACGCACTGAATTTTTCATCGTCATGTAGTTATCGACCCGGCTGTACCCTGTCACTGGCAATCTATTCTCTTTCCCCCTTTCTCCGCCTGTTGCATGAGCGATGCCCTACCTATATGTCTTGCTACTTATATTCTTCGCATATTACCCAATGCTGTACCTTGTCAACGTCACTCCGCCTTTCTTGGGACATTGCCGTAAGCTTGGAGGTAATTAATGCGCCCTGAATTTTCATTGCCATGTTGTAATCAGTCAAAGTGTACCTAGCCACTGGCAATTCATTTTCTCCCTCCCCCTTTTTCGCTTCTCATCTGTTGCATGTGTATTTTTCTGACTGTTTGTTTTTGCACATTGGTCAATAAAACAAAGTTAATAAAAATGATTTAAACAAAAAAAAAAAAAAAAAGAGAAATTAAGTACTTAACTAAAGGCTGCTGGAGCAGCAAAGAAAGAGGGAGAAGGAGCATCGACAGAGGATTATAAAAGACGACCCCGACAGTGGCGGAAGAGGCAACCTGATCTACTCTCAGGCCAGAGAGCGCCCATCATTTTGGCTTCCCGACTGCCAGCAAGAGCCTGAAGTGCACTGCGGTGCATGGGTGAGACAAACTGCTGACATGCTACAGTTCCCCCAGGCGGCTTGCTGGCGGTGAGAACATAGGGCCTCATGGGTGAACGGAGCACTGCCTGTGGTTCTGATGTTTCCTGGCCCGCCATCTTGAGCAGATGTGCAGTGGCGGCTGGCCTATTGCTGCACCGTGCTCCCGAGTGCATAGACAGTGGGCCGGCCGTCCTGCTGACAAGATGCGGCGACAAATCCCTGAGGCTGCTTGCTGGTGGTTAGAGAGGAGAGAGGAGCAGGCGACGGGAATGCTGCCTGCGACTCCCGGGCCAGAGTTTGTTTCCTGGCCCACTGGCTTGAACTGACTTGTGGCAGCGGCTGGGCCTGCTGCTGCACCGCATGTGGGAAGGTGGCCTGGTATATTCCGTACATTTGTTAAAGTGGGCACCCTCTACCAGTCCACATGACCCTTATGATGTATGAGGTCAAAGACAACCTTTAGAAAGCTATCCTAGTGGTAGCTTTGGAGAGCAGCCTTCAGGCTTAATCTTGAAGGAATGTAAAGCAGCTTGGTTTACCAGAATATCACCTCCTGAATGACTAAATGAAAGTAGAACCACACAGTAGTTATATAAAAATATGTATTTATTAATACAATACTCTCTACTAGTCTGTACACAAGATTAGAACACAAAGCACACAATACTGAATCAATAGAACATTTGTAAGTAGCACAATACACAGCGGGATCCAGGTGGAGACCGAACAATATACGAAAAAAATGGTATAACAATCACAACTTGACTAGATACAGTGCCTAGAGCACGTAGAATCGCTGGGACCCCAAGGAACCACCCAAGGCAGTGACACAGGGAGCCCACTGAAGATGGGTGCAGTGAAGAAACACGACTGTGTGCTCAGTACAACTCTATGGAAAAGTCGTGGTTGCAAAGTTATAGTTTGAGGACACTTCTATGAGGACTTCAAGCAAACCCTTTGGAACATAGGAGGTTCTAGATCCAACTCACCAGTGAGTACAGAGGTACCTGTGTTACCTATCCCAACAAGCCGGGCGCATAGGGGTCAAGTGGTGTTGGAAACCTTTGACATTCTCAATGAAGGGCTGCAAAGAAGTACTGCTGCCAGGAAGGCGATGATTGTCTGATTGAATCCAAGCCTGGATTCTAAGTGAGAGGAACCTGAAAGGAGAGGGGACAGACTCTGGGTCACTTCAGGTGACCTGGGGCTCGGCAGTCGAATGCCCACCGATGTTGGGAGCTTCAGGTGCAAAGAAGGGATGCTTAACCCTGCAGCCACGGAGGCTAGGAGATGTCGAGGACAACCAGGATCAGGAGGTGAGCTGCCCCATGAAGGATGTTGAGTGCTGAGGGGGTCAATGTCCGGCTGGAGCACCAACAATCCCTGGCACATGCAACCCACGCAGAAAGGACAAACCGGTTACGGTGTGGACCAGCAAGGTCCAGGGGACTCTCCAAGCAATGGCGAGTCAGGGCACGTCTGGAGCAACCAGGGAAGCCCAAGGACAAACAAGGTGACCCACGCCAGGACCCACAGGCCAAGGACCAGGGATCGCGAGGAGAC
Organism: Triturus cristatus; assembly: GCF_964204655.1. Lineage (NCBI taxonomy): Eukaryota > Metazoa > Chordata > Amphibia > Caudata > Salamandridae > Triturus > Triturus cristatus. The sequence goes on along the minus strand of NC_140583.1, from coordinate 1,176,322,336 downwards.
CTCAAGCAAGTCTACAAAGCCCCAGCCCATGGAGCACTCAGTGTGAGGATGCCGGATTTCTTTGGTGCAAATACTGCTCAGGGTCAGGACTACTCCGAGTCCAATGCGCAAGCTCAGGGGTCGCCAATAAGCATATGCACTTGCAAATGTACGCAGTGCACAGGGATTCGGGTCACGCGGTCCCCACGAGGGAGACTGGTCTCAGAATCGCTGAGAGGGCAGATCGACCTCAGGGACCTTCGGAAACCCACCTCCTGTGTGCTGAAATCTACAGAGTCCTCAGGAGCTTGGGAGATGCAAACCGGTCAGATGCGCTTGGGTGCCTACTAGGGCAGGGGAGTAATTCCTTTACTCCACGGGAGATTCTTCGATTCTTCAGTTGTCCAGCATCGTGCAAACAGGCGAAGTACTTAGTTTCTTCTTAGTAGGATCTTGTCCAGGTAAAATCTCAAGTCCTGTAGCCATGTAACCCACTTTATACCCACGGGAAAGGGTTGGACAGAGTTAGGGGACCCTCCTAGGGGAGGGGCAGGACTGAGGGGTGGCTACACCCATGTCCTTTGTCCAGTTTTATGCCAGAGTAGGAGAAAATGGCTCCCAGAACTGGTCTGAACTGCACTATGCACAGGGACACCAAATGTGCCCCCCGTGCAGACTTTCTGGCACTCTCAGAGGGCACCCACCCAGCCCCAATACACTAAACCCCATCTGGGATGTGGTCACACCTCCCGGTGACATGATGCCTATTGTCATGCCTTCCTCTGCTCGAGCTTGGCTAAGCAGCAGGAGGGCAGAATCGGGTCTGTGGCTGGCAGCGTCCATTTTTTGCTGCCTGGGTCGAGAAAGCTGGTTCTGGGTAGACCGGTGACCCACAGTAGTGGTTTCAGAAGGGTGGAATCATACCTCACACACCAGTAACTGGTGTGGGGTTCTGATTCCAAGGTGTTTGACACCAAACATGACATGTTTCTAAGCAGCCATTTTAAAGTTAGCATTTACCGCAAGGTTATAATGCAACTTAAACTACATGTCTGGCTGCATCGCAGACAACCCCGGAGAATGGTCTCCGAAGGCACCCTCTCACATAAAACCCAGCACCCTGTCTTCAGGATTGATAAGGCCTGCCATAGGGGTGACTGATAGATATAGTGAACCTATATCTAACTAAGTAGTGCAAGCACCAGCTTACACAGGCCTGTTGTGTCATTTTGAATGGCCTCTCATGGGTGGTATAATACATGCTTCAGCCCAGGGGAGGCCTCTGGGGTACCTATGCCCTGGGTACATGGTGTACCATATACTGGGAACTGATAAGGGTACCCCAGTATCCAATCTGGAGTGCACCTAAAGTACATACATAGCAATTTACGGGAGAAAGCAGATAGACTGGGGTCCTGGATAGCAGGATCCCAGTCAGACTAGTCCAAAAACAGTGACATATTAGCAAAAAGTGGGGGGTAACCATAAGAAGCAGATACTACTTTCCTACACCGCACTCCTGGATAAGTGGCTTTGCTGGGCCCTCCTGACTTGCCTGGGGGGGGCCCTGGTTGAAGCCTATGCTTTCGGCCAAGACATGTGAAGGGCCAGCCCTCGCCTCCAACTGTCGAATCACTACCCAGCCACAAGAGCAGAACTGTAACCTCCGCCACATTCCTTCGGAGGGTAAGTGTATGCTGCACCGGCCTGCAGCATGCTGACTGAGGTCCCTTGGCTGCTTGATGACCCGCCTGCGTGGTCTGTGAGGCAGGAAGTGGAGGCCAGTGCCTTGCGACACTCCGCAGGCTGAGTGCAACTGGTGAACGTCCTCCCTGCTAAAGACCTGCTGAGTCCCTGTGGGTTCTTGGAGGGTGTGTGGACCCCGGAACTCCAGACACTCTGGAAAACTATTGATTGGGACTGCCTTTTGAACAGACTACCTGGCCTAGCCCCCATTATCTGTTGCCCTGATGGTGCTGAGTCCCTCTTTTACTGTGCTTTACTTCACTGCAGACCCCATTTCCTCTCTGCTGCAGGAATCTGAGGGCTTGCTCCTGAAGGGGTGAGAACATTATGAAGCAACACTGAGGTGGTTGCCTGGCTGTGCACTCCTTTTGGGTCATGGTCTGGCCCTATAACTGAGGGAGACCTCTGGACGCTGCACCCTTCATCCCTCTTCCTCTCCAGATGCATCATCCTGTGCAGAAATCTGTGGGCCCTCAGGGCTCTCCGACGTTTACCCACTGCGGGACCCTGCAGCTTTATTCTTCATGCCCATGAATGCTTGCCCACACAATAATATGCCGAGGAACAAATCCTCCAAGGACTGCTCTGTGGTATCTCTATGGTCAAAGTTCTCCTTGCAGGCCATGGCTACTGTGGAGGCTGCAGCGGTTCAACCAATCACCTAGGACTACATGGCCCAATACCAAAATTCAATCACACAAGAAATTGGCTCCCTAAAAACAGTCTTTAAAAGTTGTATGCAGGACCTACGTAGAGACATAACGAAAGAGGGCTCACACGTGGATGTCTGAGCGCACAATGGATTCTTGCACAGAGGATCAGGAGATACTTATGCACAGTGTTATCGTTGTGGAGGACCAACAGATTGAACTCTAGGACAAACAGGAAGATTTGGAAAATCGCAGCCGTAGAAACCATCTCCGAATTTGGGGTATTCCATGGGGCGCGGAGGGCGATACTATGACCTTCACTAAAGACCTCCTCCAAACTATCCGAGGAGATACGGGGGCTCAGCTGTTACTCCTGGGCCGTGCTCATCGCATTGCAGCAATGTCGGGCCCACCAGACACCACTCCGGACATCCTGACAAGTCCACTTTTTTCAGAAGGAGGAGGCCATCCACGATGTCCACCTGGTCTTTCGAAGCCACAAGCTACAAATCTTTCAAGACCTCTCACCAGTGACACTTAAAAAATTAAGGGACTTCAGGGCAGGTCACAGAGTTACTCAGGGTAATGGGCCTCAAATATCAATCAACTCACCCGTTTGACCTGCTCTTCCAGTTGAATGTTAAACATTGTTACACTCCCACACTTGAGCCAAAAGCCTGCTGGGCCTGCAGGTGGGGTCACTGGATTAAGAATCCTCACTCCTGCCCCTGGAGGAAGGGGACAGATGATACACAAGATGACCTATCTGGAGATAGTTAACTTGTGTACGGCCCGACCTTTCTTGGCGCCTAGCAGAGGTGATGGCAACCAGGAAAGCAGTCTTCAGAGTTAACTGACAAAGGACAGTTGGAAAGAGGTTCAAAGGGAGCGCACATTAAGTATGTGACAACCAGGTTCAAATCCCACTGTGGCATTACGAAGGGAATAGGAGAAAAAAGGTGAGTAATGCCTTTGAGGAATCTGTTAACAGGGGACTTGAAAAGAGAGGGCTTATCAGGGAGCCTGAGAAAGGACAAAAAAGCAGAAAGGTAGCCCTTGATAGTGCCCGGAGCAGAGCCCAGCTGGGCCAAAGAAAGAAGGAACAGTAGGACTGCAGAAAGAGGGGCAGAAAGGGGATCCACAGCCTTTGCTGTGCACCATGCCACAAACTTGTTCCACCAGCAGGCGTATACCAACTTAGTGGAGGGACGCCTGGCTGCCAGAATGAAATCACAGACTTCAGGAGGCAAGTCAAAAGGAACAAACTGCCGCCACTCAATCTCCACGCAAAGAGGTGGAGACCGGACAGGTTCGGGTAGAGGACCGTCCCCTGCTGCTGCGACAGAAGATGCGACAGAAGATCCTCCCGAAGAGGCAGTCGGATCAGGGGATGGATGGTCATACGGACGAGCTCGGGATACCATACTCTTCGAGCCCAGTCCGGAGCCACAAGAATGACTTGGGCCCGGTCACACCTGATCTTTCAGAACTCTGGGCAGAAGTGGTATAGGCAGAAAAGCATACAACAGACCACAACTCCACTCGCGACGAAAAGCGTCGCCGAGCGAGTGCCGCCTTGGAATTTCCAACATGCAGAACTGCTGCCATTGCACGTTGGTGGTGAATAGATCTAACCAAGGTTCTCCCCACTGTTGAAAGAGCCCTTGCACCACGTGCGAGTAAAGACTCCATTCGTGATCCATCATGCACCTGCGGCGGAGTTCGTGCGCCCTGCCGTTCAGTGAACTTGCCAGGTGTTGAACCACCAGGGAAATGCCCTGATGTTCCAGCCATGTCCAGAGGCGCAGAGCCTCCTGACAGAGTCCACGACCCCACCCCCACCCTGATTGTTGCAGTACCACATGGGGGTGGTATTGTCTGTGAACACCTGCACTACTCTACCCTTGACAGAGGGAAAGGAATGCTTTCAGTTCAAATCAGATCGTCCGGCGCTCCAGAAGGTTGATATGGAACCTGGACTCCGCCGGAGAATAGAGGCCTCTGATCTCCGCCTCTCCCATGTGGCCGCCCCATTCCAGGAGGGACGCATCAGTCACCCCTGTGTGCTCTGGTTGGGGAAGGAAGAGGGATCTGCCATTGCCCCAATGCCGGCTAGTGAGCCACCACTGCAGCTGTTGTGCAGTGCCCTCCGAGATCTGGATGTAATCAGACGGTTTCCCCTGATGCTGTGCCCACAGGAACTTCAGGTCCCACTGCAGAGCCCGCATATGAATGATCGACCAGCAGGATGCAGGAGGCCATGAGGCCCAGCAGCTTCAGGGTCATCCTGACCCAAAATGAGGATAGAGGCTGAAAGATCAGAATCAGAGCTTGAATATCCTGGACTCGCCGTTCGGGAGGATAGACCCGAAAGTGCGCCGTATCCCAAACGGCTCCGATGAAGAGGAGCTTCTGAGAGGGAATCAGGTGCGAATGCGGCACGTTGATGGAGAACCCCAGCAAATGCAGGTCGTCTGCCGTAGTCTGGGGGTGGGAGACCAGTGTCCGGGGCGAGCCCGCCTTCAGCCAGTCGTCGAGATTGGGGAAGACTGGAACCCCTGACCTGCGCAGATGAGCTGCGACCACCCCCATCACTTTCATGAACACCTGAGGGGCGCTGGTAAAGCCAAAGGGGAGCACGGTAAACTGAAAGTGCTCGTGGCCTACTGTAAACTGCAGGTAACGCCGGTGGGTCGGCAGGACGGGAATATGGACATGTGTGTCCTGCAGGTCCAACGCTACCATCTAGTCTCCAGGGTCGAGGGCAGACAAGACCTGAGCCAAGGTTAACATCTTGAACTTCTCCTTCCGGAGGAAGCGATTGACGTCCCAGAGGTCCAAGATAGGACGCAGGCCCTTGTCCTTTTTGAGCACCAGAAAGTAGTGGGAGTAACAACCACGTCCCACTTCTGGCGCAGGAACGCGCTCGATGGCCCCCTTGGCCAAGAGGGCTGTGACTTCCTGTTAAAGAGTGCCAAGTGATCCTCCGACATGCAGTGGTAATGCGGTGGCATGGCTGGGAGGGTAGTCTTAAAGTGGAGGGAGTAGCCCCTTCGGATTATTTGTAAAACCCACCTGTCCGAAGTGATGGTGCGCCAGTGGGGGAGGTGATGGCAAATCCTGCCGCCCGCTGGCGTTTGATGGGTCGGAAAAACCTGACTAGGAAGGTTTGGAGGCAGTGGTGGCCAGGGTGGAGGTGGACTGACCCGCCCGCTTGCCCCCTAACTCACCTCGGCGGGTCCCACGTCCACGCTGAGACTGTTGTGGCGCCGGCCTGTGACCCTGAAGCGAACATGTCGGGTACGAAAGGAGCGAAAAGCAGATGGCGGAGGAGGGCACGTGGCAGAAAGGCCCAGGGACTTGGCCGTAGCCCGCGAGTCCTTAAAACGCTCCAACGCACTATCTGCTCTGTTGCCGAAAAGGCGAATGCCACCAAAGGGCATGTCCATCAGAGTGTTTTAGACATCCCCAGAAAATCAGTTGTCCTCAACCAGGCGTGGCGACGAAGCACCTCTGTCGTGGAAATCGCCCTGCCCAGCGAGTGAGCAGTGTCAAGGCCACAACGAATCGTGAACTTGGCTGCATCCCTCCCTTCCGCAATAGCTTGAGAGACCACTGTCCGGGCCTCCTCCAGACATTGAGGCAGCACACGCACCACCATATCCCACACAGAGTGGGAATAACGGCCCAAGAGGCAAGCGATGCTCACAGACCGCAGACCGGAACTAGCGGAGGAAAAAATCTTCTTACCAAAATGCTCCAGTTTCTTGGATTCCCTGTCCGGTGCTGCGGTAGGGAATGCGTTCGGGGACGCAGAGGCTTGGACAACTAAGCTCTCAGGGGTGGGGTGTTGGCAAAGGAAAAGGGGGTCGCCCGGGGCCAGGCGATGGCGTCGAGCCACGTTCCTATCCACAGGAGCCCCTGTGTTGGGCCTGGACCAGTTGCCCAAAAGAACGTCTGAAAGTGCATCATTAAAAGGCAGCAGTGGCTCCCCAGAGGTAGCTGCCGGCTTTAGCACTTCTGTCAGGAGGTTAGTCCAGACGGCCACTGTAGGGAGTTCGAGGTGGAGCGCCTCGGCCGCCTTACGCAACACCACTGCATAATTTGCACCCTCTTCCGTAGCCACGGTAGGAGGCGTTAGCATGCCAAGGTCAGGAGAGGTATCAAGACCATTGGTCTCCCCCAGCTCCTCTACCCAGTCCAGGTCAAACTCACATTGTGCTGTGAGAGGGTCCTCAGACCCCTCCCATTCGTCCCCTTCCTCCGAAGGCTGATGGACAGGCCGAAAATAAGGAGGCTGGACAAAGGGGTAGAAATCCCCCATCGGCATCGGACAATGCCATACCGGCACCGTATCCACATCGGGGTGAACCCAGGTGTGACTTTATCCGGGTGACGTCGGAGGCGGTGTTACAAGGTCAACCGGCGTCCACCGGAATCCACGCCTGGATCCAACGGGGCCCCGCGGCGCCGGAGGCGGAGCCGACACCGATGCCGGAGCCGCCGACAGTAAAGGGTGAGGACCCCCAGTCGGGTAGGCCGACGGCGACAGCGTATGCTCTGCCGGAGCCACGGGGGAAGCACCACCCGCACCCTCAGCCACGACAGGCGTGTGGAAGTCGGAGAACGATGATGCTTCTTCGACTTCTTGAGATGATTCGTCTTACCTGACACAGAGTGCGAAGACTTGGATTCCGATGAACGATGGTGGTGACTCCGCAACCGGTCCCTGGACCACCCACGGGACCGGGATCTTGAGCGGCACGGAGGCGACTGCCAGACTTCAAGCAACTTTCGGGACCGCTTCCGCAAAGTCTTCAGGGCCATGGCAAGGCAGTCAGGGCACGACTTGGGGTCGTGATTGCGCCCCAGGCAGTAGAGACACACGCGGTGCGGGTCCGTCACCGACATCATGCGATGACAGTCCCCGCAGGACTTGAAGCCGGGCATCCCTACGGAACCAGGAGTCGAATGACTAGGAAAATAGAGAAAAAGGCCTCTAAAAACTCAGTCAAAAAGTGACTGGGGTTACCGCTCTCTCCAGATCTGCGCTTGCTGGTGCGGAAAAAAACAACTGGCGTCAGCGCGCGAGGGCGGCGTCTAAGTAGCTGCCGCGATGCCATCTCGGTGACCACGATGCCAATGACGTAAGCTGAGCCTCACGACGCCACCTTCTGATGCGCACGCGTACTGCTGACTAAAACTTTCCGGATCCACTGACGCCTGGGGGTAATTCTAAGGTGAGGAACCTATCACTAACGTGTTTCTTTCAGCTATTGGGCATATACGGATACTAAAACGCTAAGAGATGGGCATCATTTATTACTAAGTAGCTAAGCGTAATCAGAGACCCCGGAGGGCACTTCCTGATGGTGATAGTGGAGCGGGCGTGAAATACCCGGTCCTTTCTGAATTTGTATGCCCCTGACCAGGCACAGCACTCTTCCTCCGAAAGAGTCCTAAGGACCAACTCAGTCTGTCCCAGTAGAGGTAGTACTGGGCGGGATTTCAACTTGGTGTGGAAACCAGCGATTGACAGGAGTTCCACTCATTTTCAAAGCATGGGATCCATGTCGGCTCAGCTCAAGGGGGAAAATCACTGACTCGGGCCTAGTTGATGCTTGGTGCTACTTGCACCCCAACGCACAGGATTATTCCTTTTATTCACATGTACATCAGTCGTACTCCCGTATTGACTATGTGTTCCTTACATACTCCCTCCAGTGTGGCTTGGAGACAGCACTGATTTTTGACATTTCAATTTGGACCATGCACACACAGCTGACCTGGCACTCCTGGACGGGTACCTCAGATGCTCCCCATCGGTGTTGACTCCCACCTCAGCTGTTGTGTGATCCATCACTGATGTGATCCAAGAGTATTTCGAACTCAACGCTCTACCTGATACCCCTCCCTGTATGCTATGGGATGGCTTTATGGCAACAATATGGGGCATAATTTATTCCATAGCGATAGCACATGCACGCAAAGTACACCTCTTCTAAACCAAAATCACAGATGAGAAAAGGACTCTGGAAGGAGTAGATTGGTGCAACCCTTTGGGCTGTAACAAATGACAGCTCGCAATACTATGAGGGCAATTGAGAGCACATAAGGTCAATTAAGCTGTAGTTTAGTTCCTATATCTCTGATAGGCTCTGTGCATTGGAATAATATACACTATAGTTTTGACATAGGACTACGGTCAGTATGTCTCTATCAAGTACATTAAACTTAATTACTTGTGTGTGCCAGCTAACTCAGAGGTCACTAGAAACTGCTTGAATATACAAGGGATTAGTTTCTGACAACCGCATAAACATGAGAACTTTGTTTCCCTTAGAGTCGGAACAATCTCAGAACCGTGGAAACAATAGATAACAGTTTCACTCAATCGTGCATGCTTCGTTTCTACAGAGTTACTCAGAAATAGATAGACGGGCGTTTCAATAACAAGGGTTTACTGAACAGTCTTATTTCTCATGCAAGAGATATAAACTGCTACAATCATAAGACAGGATGAGAAGTACAATACGTACAGGGTTAGCAGTAAGATAAAATAATACTGCAATATCATGGTTTGTAGCTATGACATTCATAAAATACATATTGATGAATTCTGCTCCAGCAGTGGGGGTTGATGCCACAGCGCACTAGTTGCTTTATAAATAGTACATTTAACGATTGATGGTGCTCACGCTTCGTGGTTCACCACGAACCACAATCATATTTACTATTGAAGGGTTTTTGGCTGCACAGTTCGAGTCCATTGTTATAATTTTTGTATTTTGGAAATTGTATTTGATCGAGTTAGAAATTAAGATGGAGGATGACCGTGAAAAGTTAGCTGCAGAACTTTTTGCTCATAGTAAAAGAAATGTGGGAGATACTAAAAAGGATTCTACCAGTGGAAGTTTAAGAGCAAAAGTTCTTAAATTAGAAAGATTGAAAAAAACAGAACTATCAAAGTGGTGGGATGGTATCACCCTGAAGAACTACATAGATTTGAAACGAGTACCCAGGGGATTAAGAAGTCTAATATTTCCAATTTATGACGACTTGGATGAGGATTTGTTGAAAAGAGTGGGAGGACAACCCGCATTCCTCTTCATTCTGCATGATGCACATATTGATAAAGAACGCAGAAAGAAAAGTTGAGAAACTTAAAATCCAGATAGCAGAACTTGAAAAAGAGATTAATGACATGAATTTAAAGATTAACAGAAAATAATTATGGTATATTAAAAGAAATAATTAACAGGCAATTACAAATTAAAGAGAAAAAACTTAACAAAATAAGAAGACGAAAGGGACTATGAACAGGGAAGGGTGTTCACCTTTAGTAAGGGTTTTGATGAATTCCTGAAACCTAAAACGACAGGCGTAGCTGAAACACCAGGGGAGCTGAGCTCTGTGAATTATAGTAGTTCAAGTATGTCATTAGTTGAAGAGGCGGACCCAGCGTAGGGGGATTACGACCATTTAATACCTCTTCTTTTTCCAAGGAATTACAACGAATCAAGAGAGGAAAGAAAAAAGTAGGAAACCCATCAGGCGGGGAAAGCTCAGGCACAGAAAATATACGGATAGGCACCCGCAGCCAGGACAAACTGAAGAAGTAGCAAATATAACTAGGCAGTCAGAATATACAAGGCAGAGCACTTCACAAGATTCAGATTTAAAAGTTGTGAATTTATCCAATAGAATTTTAAATTCTCATGAGATTTCTGTTTTACAGAGGGGTCTATCTTTTTGTCCAAGTACGAAATGTAATTTTACAGACATATAAATTGATCGGTTTAAATTTGCCAGAAAATTAAAAAGTTTTTTTTCAACTTGTAACATTAACTTTCTTAGATTTGTCATAAGTGTAGAATCTGTCACTACCTTAGCACATATAAGGGATGAACAATTACTTTTGTCATTAACGGAGGGGGATGTATACAGTGAACAAGATATCAGTTCTTTACTAGATATACCAATAGATTACTCCTGCACGAGTGGTCTTAAACCCCCTTCTAAATTTCTACCGCAAGGGTATCAGTTTGCGGCTATAGATGTGTTTGGGAAAAAGGTGATGGAAGGTATGCACAAATTGGAAGATCAAATGCTATCTGGACATAAAAAGAATAGGTTCATGGAGAATTTATCTCATGATGAATGAATGGCCATCAATAGTTTGAAAAGTGATACTAACAGTGATTTGTGAAGCCGATAAAGGCGGAAACATAGTGATAATGAATGGAGAAGATTACAGATTGGAAATACTGTGACAATTGAGTGACATGGATTGCTATACAAAATTACATTACAATCCTATTAATGATGCTAGCAATAGGATAAATGAAAGACTTTATTCATGGTAAGAGCAAGGACTTGGAGATGGGAAGGAATACAAATATCTTAAAATTACTAATCCTGTTTCATCTTTTATTTATGTATTACCTTAAATACATATGTCAGTACAGAATCCACCAGGTAGACCAATAGTCTCGAGTGTAGGCTGTTAAACGGAGCATCTTTCGGTATTTTTTGATTTGTTTCTTAAACCACTTGTAACGAATCTACTGGCCTATATAAGAGACACCATGGACGTGCTTAATAAATTACAGGAATTGACCTGGGAAGACAGTTTGAGTTTTGTAACATTTGATGTTGTAGGATTATATACGTGCATAGCTAATGACATGGGTGAAAAAGCTCTGAATCACTTCCTAGGAAAAAGAAGTGTAAGTTTTCTGGAACATTCTAAGATGATAGTAGAAATGACACGTCGATTAAAAAAAAAAAATTTTTCATGTTTGAAGGGGAGTGATTCCAGCAAATAAGAGGCAAGGCAATGGGGTCCAGGTTTGCTCCCTCTTATGTCAACCTATTTATGGGCTGGTACGAGAGGGAGCATGCCAGGGGCAGGAAAGTAGAAAGATGGATAGACCAGATTATTTTCTGGTGTCGTTTTATAGACTATGTGTTGGTCATCTGGAAGGGTTCTGATGTAGAACTAAGGGTGTACTATGATTTTCTTAACAATAATGATTTTAATGTTACTTTGACAATGAATCATCATAAGACAAGGATGTGGAATTATTTATTGTTGGCCACCAAATACACAGTAAACTTTTTCGTAAGAAAACGGCTACCAACTAGATCCTACGAGCGGATAGTTCCCATCCCTCATCTGTTGTGAAAAGTATCCCGTATGGAGAAATGATTCGCATCAGTCATAACTGTAGTAGGGAGATAGAATTTAACTTTGAATTAGATGCCCTGACACATAGACTAAGTAATAGAGATTACTCAAATAGAAACTTGACACAGGCTAGGTCACGAATTCAACAGGTCAAAAGAGAATCTACAGTGACCCAAAAAATAAGACAACCGGTCTAGGACCAAGTACCCTTTATCACCTCATATAGTATTCACCATAATCCGGTATACAACACTTTAAATAAAAACTGGAAACTATTAAAAGGAGTACCTGGTTTGGATAATGTGATCAAAGAAAAACCCATGGTTGTATACAGAATAGGCTCCACAATAGGGAATATGATCACTAGGAACTATTTAAAGCCTTTGAGGACACAAGGTGCTACCTGGCTACCCAGCCAACCAAAAGGATTTTACACTTGTGGGAGCTGCAATATGTGCGACATGGGCATTAATCATATTAAATAATTCAGTTATAACATGACTAAGAAGTAGAGCATTAAGGAATTCATTAATTGTAATAGTACAGGAGTGATATATGCACTTATCTGTAATTGCAGCAAAATTTACATTGAAAGCACTAAGCGGATTCTAAAACTTCGAATACAGGAACACAGGAGAGCAGTGATAAATAGGGATGAAAATACACCAATCTATCAGCATATGCTGAAAGATCATGCACAAAACTTAGGTTTTAGGTTTCACGGCTTACAAAGAATCATACCTCGCATAGGAGGAGACGAATGGGAACTTACATTAAGGCAGCAAGAAGCAAAATGGATTGGTAGATGTAGATCAGTGTATGAAGGATTGAACAGTGATAACAAACAACACTATTTCCTCTGAATTTAGAGTGGCAAGTGGTAAATTCTAAGACACTTGAGGTATCTGGCAGGTTGAAAATCCTCCGTAATATATATGTGGGAATTAATTTGTTTTGAGTCACTATGATGAAGACAATTTAGTATAAATGATAGCATATAGGTTTCCGTAAATGATAGTCCAGGGATACAATAACTGAATACCTGATTAATTGATTTGTATTACTAGGTTTGAGTAATTGGATTGGGATGTTAATTATAAAGGTGTCTTGGCTACATGGGTAGTTGTTCAGGTTAGTAGTTTAATAGGATACATGAGTGAAATATATGTTGGCTGAGACATGTGGTGATCTAGATATAGTACAAGAGCATGCCAGGTAAGAGTCATGGCAATCGTATTACAGAGGTTTAATTGCAAGAGCAGCGACATTATAATTTGTGGGTTATTTGGATAAAGAGTTGTTTCAGATATAGAATAAAACCATGAATTTGATTTTTGTATGTAGATACATTGGTATAATTTAGGGTTTACCAGCCTTTAGTAGCATAGAGTACACAGTTAGGGTTAAAACAAACTGACAACGTGGAAATACACATGATGAATCAACAACACTATTTTGTTAGATTCAATTTGAATAATTCAGGACTTGGTAAATTGAGGTTGAATTTAACATTACTCGGCCGATTGCTTTTTGGTTGTATAATAATGATGGTCATTATGTACGGGGAAACTGTAAGAGCAAACCTATGTTAAAATACGTGTTACGATTAAAATAGGCACCCGTGCAGTTAAGGATATCGTATTAATACAGTTGTCAAAATTACTATCTTTACACGTCACTTTGGCAAGCGAGAGAATCTAGAACGAACACGTTTTTGGAGATGATAGCACACTGGAGAGTTAACAGTGTAGCTGTTCTCTTATTGGCTAAAGGGATGAATAATGCTTTCTATTGGCTCACGATTAAATCTCGGAGCCTTAACGAAACACATGGTAACTCTAGGTATAACTGAAGAATATTCGGCTGATTTTTAGCTTGTCTAAGAATAACGATGGTATTGTGAAACAGTGTGGGTAAACCTATGTTAAAATAGTTATAAGATTTAAATAGGCACTCTTGCAGTAAAGGATTCAGATTATTTGTACAACTAACTTCTTTAAACTTGCGGAGAACGGGGGGGCGTGGCTTGGCCAGCGACGATGGAGGTCGTGTCTTGATCAGCTCAGTCCAGCCCCGCATAATCCTGCACACTGATCCTGCCTATTCGACTTTGTGTCGGCACCAAAACAGACCGAAAGTCACCGGAGAGCGGGGACATCCGCGAGTGTTGACGTGGTGGACGGCGTGGCGGAAAAGATACGATCGCCGAGGGCAGCCGCGGCCTGCGAGAGAGGCGCCTTGCGGAAAGCCGGAGAGTCTCCTGACTGGACTGGGTGGAGGTGCGGCCCAGGCGACGGAGCGGCTGATGGGTGGATCGCGAGGCCATCAGCGATCCCCGCGACTGCCTGGCGATACGGAGCCCAAGTGAGGAGGCGGAGAGTCCCATATGTTGCTGAGGGCGGCTGCGAGCGTCGGTGGCCAGATCCGGCCACGGAGGTAGGGATTTGCGGCAGCAACTGCGGCGGTGAGACGGCGGCCATATTGTGCGGCCTGGGGCGGCCGCGTGGACCCCGGAGGGTGAAAGGGAACGAGGGCAGCGCCCGGGACCCGCATGCTGGCAATAGAGCGGCCGGTGGTGACTGCTGCTTCCCCTGTCACTCAACCTCCAGCACATTTCTCAAGCGGTGATACTCGGCGGCTGTGTCGGGCCGTGGGGGGCGAGGGGGGAGTGGCGGTGCCCCGGAGAGGAGGATAACGAATAAGGCCCCTGGAGTTTGCTGCATGGGACAGAGCGGTGCTTGAGGCCTGTCCAGAGGCTGAGATCGGCCCGACGCCATCCCCCTAGTGAGGATTTGGCCAGCGGGCGGCTGCTGGATTTGACCATTACTTGTGGCGCGGACCACCATCTTAGGTCGCTGCTGAGGCGGTGGAGGTGAGACAGCTGGGGCCAGGCACGAGTGAGACTCCCAGTGGCGCGAGGGATGTTGCTGGTTCCTGGAGTATAAGTTGGGCCAAGGTGCACACACAGATGAGGGACGACATACTACTATCCACGTGCTGCCCCTGCTTTTTGTCCCCCCCCCCCCGGGTTTTCACCTGGTAGGGGCTGGTACAGGTTGGGGGTTCGCGGTCGTGTCGGGCCGCAAGGGGAAGAGAGGGAGACCTTCCTGGGGGTGAGCCGCGTGGCGGCAAATTTGGACCGCATTTGCCTGCTGGTGTGCATAGCGTCTGTCGCCCTCGAGTGCCTGTGTGGAGAGCCCTGTTTATAGACATGACGCGTGATGAGGGTGGTGGGGGCCAGACCAAACAGGGCCCCATACACAAATTCACTGGTGTGGGAGCAGCGGCTGGGACTTCGGGACAGCAGAGGCTGGCACCAGATAATGAAACACTCCTGGCGGCTATTACTCAGTCCCGAGATATGCTAGACACCAAAATTGGTGCAGACGGCTCAGATGGCATGATACTGCGACAAGATCTATGTAATACAGTGGTGTGCATTGGGGAAACTGAAACCCGTATCTCCGGAGTCGAAGATTATGTCACTACCCTGAAGAATGTTACTGCCATGGAATCCAGAAGGGACTGACAAGGCGAGTGGAGGACGCCGAAGGGCGTGCCCGGCGCAACAACCTCCGCTTTGTTGGATTTCCGGAGGGCTGCAAGGGGGACAACGTGGAGCGTTTCCTAACACAGTGGCTGGAAGGTTGGCTCCCTCAGGATGTACTCTCACGCTGCTTCGTGGTGGAACGGGCACACAGGGCACTTATGCAGAAACCCCCGCAAGGGGCTCGCCCGCGACCAATCATAGCGAAACTTCTAAACTACTTCGACCGTGACAATATCTTGAATCAGGCCCGAGCCAAGGAACCCCTTTTTTATAATAATGCACGCATCCTTATATTCCCGGATTACATACGACTGGTGCAGCAGCAGCGACAATCGTTTCTTGTGGCGAAGGCCCGCCTCCGGGACCTCAAGCTCCAGTATGCCCTGCTCTTTCCTGCCCGCCTGAAAGTGGTGTACCGCTCCTGTAAGCACTTCGATATGCCGGAGGAAGTTTTCAAATGGACAGACGAGACGTTGCGGGTGCGAGTACATACGTACTGTGGACTAATTGCCGGATAGGCTTGGAATTGGGCTGGTATCTCTGCCAAGCAGCAGCTGGCGGGGGAATTGCCCGCGGGGCATGGGTTGTAAGTTGGGGATCCATTGGGCGGTAAGGTTCCTGTCCCCCGGTTGGGGATTCGGTTCCTATCCGGCCGCGACAGATACTTCAGCGTTCTTGAGGTGTGGGGGGGCGGTTACGGGAAGAGGGGTTGTTTGTTACCAGATTGCGCGTCCACACTGGGTTCTCACAGGTTAGCACACACACCGAGGAGCTCCCATACCTGTCAAGGTAACAAATGCTTACCAGGATGTCAGATACAGTGGGCAGGATGCAGGTGACCCCTGGTACCCTGTGCATTGTTAGCTGGAACGTCTGTGGGGCTTTGGACAAGATCAAACGTGGGGCCATACTTCAACAAGCCAAGCGGGCCGGGGCCGATGTGCTCCTGCTACAGAAAACGCACTTAATGGGCACCAGGGCCTTATGTTTGCAGAGATACGGGTTCCAACACATTTTTCACTCTGGCTTCACGAGGGGTTCGCGGGGAGTGGCGATATTGAATCATCGCAGGGTCCCATATATACACGAGACACACTGGTCAGACACACAGTTGCGATACATTTTTATTCGGGGCAAAGTTGGTGATGACACACTGACATTGGGTAGTGTCTATGCTCCCCCGCCGTTGCAATGGAATTTAGTGGAGAGGCTTATGAACATCTGGACGGACATGCCAGGGACGCTCTCAGTTGTGGGACGGGATTGCAATGATGTCATGGAACGGGGGCGGGATAGATGGAGGAGTGGGGGGTAGCAGAGACTGGTCCTCCCACGAAATTACACTCCCTCATGACGGGACTTGACTGGGCGGATTGCTGGAGGTATATACATGGGGCCCGTTGAGAATACACCTACCTGTCCACAATACATGACTCGTTCGAGACTCGACTACCTCTTCATCCCCAGGTTGATGGTGCAATGGGTGGCATCGGCTGATATTCTGCCCAGGGGCTTGTTAGATCATTCCCCGGTGACACTTACGTTTCAGATAGGCCGAGGGTGGCACCCGCTTCGATGGCGCATGTCGGTATGGCATTTGCAGAAAGAGGACTATAGGGAGCATCCGACCGATGCTATTGATCACTATCTGACAGTGGATGTGGGGTCCGTTTCCTCTGCCGTGGTACTGTGGGAGGCACTAAAACCGACGCGGAGAGGGGTGGATATTTCCTGGTGTGTAGCGGTGCGCAGGGAGTGCAAGAAGGAACTATTGCATGTAGAGGCAGAAGTGGAGGCACTGGAATGTAGGAGCCGGGAAGCGGAGGGCGGCCTAGTCAGAAGGCAAATACTTTTAGCACAGCAAAACTATGCAGCCCTGCTAATGGACGCAGCAGGCTAAGCTTGGCTGGCGACGCATAGCAGGATGTATCAATGGGGAGACAAATCTAGCAAGATGTTGCATCGACTGTCAGGGTGCTTTTCATTCCCAGGCCCTACCAAGAGTCCCAGGCCCGGCCGGGGCACCGCTTATTGAGCCCTCAGCTATTGCAGAGAGCTTTGTCACATATTATGAGGACCTCTACGCACCTAAAGAAGGCCTCACAGACGCCGTCATAGCTAAATTCATAGATTACTTACCGCCTCAGACCGTTTCAGATGAGGTGCGGGACCAACTTGATCGGCCGCTGACGGATGAGGAGCTGGGCATGGCACTGGGGGAAGTGAATCCAGGGAAGGCTCCAGGACCGAATGGATTCCCCAGCGAGTTCTTTAAAAAATATTTTATACAGCAGGCCCCACACTTTAGATCGGTGGTGGTGGAGACGCGGGAGCGCGGCTCACTGCTCCCGGACTGGAGACACACGGAAGGGGTGGTGTTCCTCAAACCTGGTAGGCCTCCGGAGCAGCACGCGTCGTACCGTCCCATCTCCCTCCTGAACGTGGAGGCGAAGGTTTTGGCCAAGGGGTTGGCCAACCAGCTTCGACCACACATTTCCACACTGGCGCACCCTGACCAGGCTGGGTTCATGCCCAAGAGGGCGACCAGACATAAGATCAGGCGAGCCCATGTGGCGGTGGCGGCCAGTTGGGGGAACCGGCGGCGCTCTAGTTGGCCGACATGGACAGGGCGTTTGATTCCCTGAGCTGGTTATACCTCTTCGCCTTACTGCAGAGACTCAACCTCGGCCCGAGATTTCTCTCCTACCTAATGCTGTTATACACTGACCTGACAGCGTCGGTGCGGGTAGCGGGGGCGCTCTCCAGGCCCTTTTCTATTCAGCGGGGAACACGGCAGGGCTGCCCCCTTTCCCCGTATCTATTTGCGCTCGCCGTGGAGCCGCTGGCGGCTTGGGTTTGCATTGATGCTCAGATTTGGGGATTTGAGTGAGCGCCGGGCCTATCAGATAGAATAGCGCTATACGCGCATGACTTCCTTTTCTTTCTCACAGATATAGACAAGACAGGGCCGCGGCTGATGTGTATCCTACAGATCTTTGGGGAAACCTCAGGATTGCATATGAACCCACGTAAATCTACGCTATGGGCCTTTGGGGGGGGGGGTTCACATGAGAGTGGGAGCATGGGCAACTTCGGTTCAACTGGCGGTGGGGGGCTTGAAATATCTGGGTGTCTTTCAGTCCGACGTGCCGGGGGTGTCATGGGAACACAACCTGGCCCTGGTGTGGGAACATACCCGGGAAGATCTCAAGGTATGGTCCTGTATGCCCCTATCCCTATATGGTCGATCAGCGATTTTTAAGATGGTGGCGCTCCCCCAACTCCTCTACCAATTACAGAACCATCCATACCAGATCCCACCCTGATGGTTTAAACAAGTAAATGCAGCCCTGGGTCAATTTCTGTGGGAGGGGGGAAAGGTGAGGGTGGCCTTGCGTACATGTTTCTTATCTACTTACTGTGGGGGTCTTGCTTCCTCAGATGTCCTCTCGTACTATCAAGCTTCACATTTACTAGTCCTCAACGAGTGGTGGTATGGCAAAAGGGGAGACCCGGCATATGCGGTTGAGCGGCAGCTTATGGGATGCTATTCCTTACATGCGATACTATATTCAGCACAGCTCCGGAGATCGTTGCCATCGGTCACGCAGGTTGTGTTTTTGAACTGGAGACAGGCTTTGCGCCGGATGGGGTGGTGGAACACTGACTTGTGAGACCCCCCCCCCCCCCCCCCCCACATGTGACAACGGGCGCTTACCTCAGCTGGCGGCACTGTAAGGCTTCCGTGGCTGGGATACAATAGGCATCTCAGTTTTAGAGGATGTCATGAGGGACTTGACACTTAAATCTTTCCAGGAACTGCAGGCGGAATATGCGATGCCGCGCTCCCAGTTTTACCGTTACTTACAATTTAGGCATACCCTGTCCCCTAGTTTGGAAGGCCTGGAGTCCCTACCCGACTTTAGCCCCATAGAGGCGAAGGTCTTCATGGGGGACCTCCCGGATCGCAAGATCTCCCGAATATATCCGACATTGGTCACTCACTGTTCCCCCCACTTACGGAGGCTTAGAAGTGCTTGGGAGGAAGATGTGGGTGCATTGGAGGAGGAAGAATGGGCCCGAGGCACTAGCGGCCCCGCGGGGGGCGGCGATAGAAATGCGCCTACGACTAGTGCAGTTCAAGTACTTACACAGGGTGTATTTCACCAGAGTGCGTCTGTGGAAGGCGGGAATGATAGCCTCTCCCGAGTGCCTTCGTTGTCATCAGGAGGACGGGACACTTATACACACGGTCTGGAGTTGCATATCATTAAATAGCTTTTGTAGAGGGGTATACTCCTGCCTCTCGGAGGTATTGGGATGGGAGCTCACCCTCACGTCGTAATTGGCCCTGCTACATGTTATGGAGGGAGTGGGGGTAATATTTGTAAGCGCCACCTCTTACAACTGGGCCTCACATTAGCAAAAAGGGATATTGCCAGGGCCTGGAAGGCACCCAGGGCCCCATCGGTGGCTGCATGGAAGAATGGGCTAGATTTTTGTATGGGGTTGGAACAACCCGTTTTCCTCGCCAGGGGGTGTCCGTGCAAACACTAAGATATGGAAGCGATGGGCAGTCTACCGAGGTCTATCATTGGACCCGCCACAAGAAGTAGAGGCACGCTTGCCGGACTAATGTACAGGCACTCTTTTGGATAGTGGTGGCGGGGGTGGGGCGGTTCGGAGGGACCAGGTTCCCCGGTTGTGATGTCATGTGATGGACAGGTTGATAAAGCATCGGCGCAATCTGGTAGGGGGGCTTTGTTACAATATGGTTCACTAATACCTGTAAACGTCCAAGGCATTATCAATGTACGTTTGATGTGTGCAGATGTCTCTGGAGTGCAGAGCTCTGCAATATACGTGAATCTAGACAAATAAAACTTGTTCTAAAAAAAAAAAAACTTGTGGAGGACGGTAGCGGACTGACGAGTGAACAGGGTATCTGTTCCCTGATTGGCTAAGGGGACGAACAGTGATTCTCACTGATTGGAGAGGAACTCACGGAGTCTTAGCGAAATACACGACAAACCGAGGTTCACCTTAAAAATACTCGGTTGAGGTTTACTTTATTGTAGAGCAACGATGGCATCGGGGTCAGTATGTATAATGAAGTAGTGATATTGAATATATTCTTAATATACGTTACGATGCAAACAGGCACCCGTGAAGGTGAGGACATTAACGGAACAGGGTTCTGTTCTTTGATTGGTTAATAGGATTAGCGGTGTTTTTCATAGGTTTGCGGTAAATTTACGGAGCCGCAGTGTAATATACGGCACCCATAGCCTACTATTTCCCTGACCGCCGTTACGATTGGCTAGAAAAGAATAGCGGACCAGAGAGGAAGCCTTAGGATTAACAAATTGTAGTCCTGAAATGAGAGTTACTGATTGGTGCTAATTAGAAAGAGGCACACCATTGGTTGAGTGAGTCGTTTTAAGGAAAGGTTCTGACGTTGTGTTTCATCGGCGGGATTTATCGGGCCGCGTTGATGAAGACCACACACGCAAAACACTAATTGGTGGTGAGTGTCATTATGAAATAGGGGTGTATTTCTAATAGTTAATATAAGGAGGCTTGTAATGGGTAAGAATAACGAGATACATTGTATAAATATATTATTTAATTTCTAGTTTTTGGAATTCAATTAAGAGAAGGTCTTAAAGATTTATCAAGTGGAACTGGAACTGAGTGATTGGTGAGTGAAGCACCATTTATTATTTTTGATAATTTTTATACTAAGTGTAGAACACATTGGTTTAGAATATAATTATTGTTATGGCTTTCTTAGAATACTACTTCAGAAGACACATTAAAAGGAACAGAATGCTGGTATTGCAAATTAAATATCAACTCTTGTGAGTTACTCCTAGTGAAGCCTACGGCTATAAATAGGGCAACTAACTTCAAGGAAAAGGATTGCCATACTCATTCACACTTAAATTGTAAAGTGATTAGTAGCATCATAGGAAGGAAATTCTTTGACTACTATGTTTTACTCAGGGCAAATTAACCCCACATGATTTTAATATTTGTTCCTATAGCATAAGACCCAGACCAAAGGGTGTACCAATATTGCTTGGAAAGGTGGTCCTGGTTGCACAGAAAATATTCGAAAGAAAATACTCAATTCAAGTTATCAGGTTAACATTACCTTGGAGAAAATTACCACAATATTGAGGTTTATAATCACATATAAAGGATTCGTTTTTTCATTTTTTTTTTATATTCTTATACTAGGAACTTTGGCCTTTTTTTGAGAACCAAAGATTGTACAGAATTTTGAATAGATATACAAATCTGATATTTTATAACAATTAGATTCTCCATCTTATTTGTTGGCTCTGTAGAATGGACATAGGCAGGATACATTGGTTTAATTTGTAATGTGATAATAGGTTTATATTGTATATATATTGTTTTAATTTGCTGATATATTATTTTTCTTTGTTTGATTTATTTCAGCCCTGATGTCCGTTTAGGACGAAACGCGTCGGCTGATTTATAGAAAAAAATTCTATTGTGAATCCAAATATCGGAATGTAAAATTTGGCTGTTCTAAATCTTCTGGAATATATTTCTAATGAACTGGTGTTGGAAATCCAAATAAAGAAGAAAAATCGTGTCTAACTGAACTTTATTGTTTGAGGACATTACTAAAAGGACCTTTTTGTCCTGAATTGTTACTAAACATTGGCGCTCCTCCTCTCTCAAGACTATTTCATAAAATACATACATAAATAACACAGGCTAAAATGTGAATACTCATCTGATGCTTCTAAATAGTTCTACCCCAGTGTACCTAACCTAAGTGTAGTACGAGGTAAGAAGTAGGTGCTGTTTTCTAAAGTATAGC
The DNA here is from genome assembly GCF_964204655.1 of Triturus cristatus. NCBI lineage: Eukaryota > Metazoa > Chordata > Amphibia > Caudata > Salamandridae > Triturus > Triturus cristatus. Next base: position 1,176,300,362 of record NC_140583.1, on the reverse strand, counting down.
CAGCTATAATATTAGTTTTGCCAAGAGTTGCCAAAAGTTTCTCTAAGTTCTAGTCTGCTCCATACTTTAGAATGTGTGAGGTTGGAATCTCTTTCCAGGACTCGATATCTAACAGAATCAGAAACACTGGAGCTGGATTCTCTGCGAGGAGGATGACAGTGTCTGGTCAGTGCGTCAGGCGGAACTCTATCTCCTTCCGAACTTGTCGTGGCGAACCGCAAGTAGGCAGTCGAACTGGACCGTAATGGAACCGTGGTTTGCCAGGGCAAGTGCAAGTATATTTATAACCTTGAAGGTGTTTAGGAATGCCTGTATTGACGTAAAAGTCGGGCATCGGAACGTCATGAATGAACCCCTAAGGAATAGATGTTCATGCATAATAAATGAGTTCTTGGAGAAATCAATGTCCAAGCAAGTGAAATTCCTAAAGGCTTAAGAGTCTGGTTTCCAAGAACTCGTTGTGACATGGATGGACGGATGTAGGAGACCATGTCTGTATTTGGTTAGCATGGACAATGCCTAAATAAGGGCTGGATTTTCTATGCCTAAATAAGGGCAATATGAATTGTACCTATATTAGGGCATAAATCAGGAAACCTATATACGGAATCTAAATCTACACACAACACCCACTCCGGTTTTGTATGAACGACATCACTAAATCCCAAACATACTAAAGATATCTAAAAGAGACTATCACATGATTAGCTAAAACATGCTAAAACACATCTAAAAACATATGTCCTAAAAATGCATTACAAAACCATTGCTATGCATAAGGTGCTGTACATATTAAAAGCAATATTTCATTCTAAGCATATGTGTGCATTGGAAATGCTAAAAAGAATGAACCAGAAATATATACACATGATGAAATGGCTCATTAATACAGAAGTAAAGGGGCCGAAACCATTTCATATTAGGTTAACACAAATCAATTGTTGATGTGACAAGGTGGTATAATCTCTCTGGAAGATTTTCAAATAATTCTGCTCTCTGAATAGTTCTACTATAAGCAGATCACGGTGCTAAAAAATGAAAAAATACAAATTCGGAAGAAAAAAAATTTAATCATAGGAAAAAAGTTCCAAAGTTAGTCCCTTGTCTGAAAAGAATGAAGGCGAAATTAAGAGTCTCATCGGAACACCGTGTGCCTGAATCAAAAGTCAGTGTGTGGGCCTGGAAAAAACATGAAATCTTCTAATCCTCTAGACAAAAAGTCATCTACCGTTGTAGGTGAAAGTTGGAATACCTCGTTTAGAAGATTAACTGCACATAGATGTGAACTATCGCCTTCAGCATTGGTTGCATCAGCAATGTTCGAATCAAATGTTACCTGCGTGCCTGATGTTTCTTCTCGTACCTCAGCAGTAGCAATTTGCGTCTGAGATCTCAATGAATGCCGTCATCAGGATTGGTAGCCGCTGGGGACAACACAGAACAATGGCAGTTACCGGGTCCAGCAGAGTATCGCTATTCGTAGGCATGACTGATGGGAGCATTAGACAGATGTCTAGCACGCATTCTTCACCGCAGAGCAGGCAGCGTAGAACAGGTAAGATGCAATCTTGCCACATTGGTCTGAATGACAGAAACCATGTGGTGTTTAATTCTCGTAGATGAGGTAAACCCAAAATTTGGACGATGCGCTCACAACACTTCATCTCCAATAAAGCTCTCTCCATGGTGAATTGGGTGTCGCTGGTAATTGGCTTGCCATATCGTAGCAGTAAAAGCATAAAATAGGATCCCTGCAACGAGTGCACGAAGTTTGGAAATATTCAGAGGACTGCTTGAAAAGTTGCTAACAGTCCTGCACATACGTTCTTAAATACATGTATAATACCGCTCGTATCAGACATGTTTAAGATACGACCTAACATTTCTGAGAAATGTACAGGGCAGTTTCTATACAAAAGGGTATTTATCTCCGTAGAAGTTCTTGCGACTTGTAGATCGTAGGTTTCTCTGGCCGAGGTCAGTGGCACTGTTTTCTGTAAAAGAATGGCTTTCATTCTGCTTAGAGTATCAATTCGTATAGAAGAGATGTTCAGTGAAGGCCATAAAGGCGACTCCCTGACTGTGTCTATTTGCGGAAACAAGACTTGCATACAGCAAGTGACCCTAAATGTAACCGTTACTAAATATGGGATACCAGGCAACATGCCACAGCAGCTGAGATCATTCAACATGAGGTAACTTCCATTCGAAAGTAGTCCAAAAATTGGATTAATCACTGCAGCTGGTGAGCCTTGCAGGTGACAGGATAAGTTTGTAGTGGAACCTTCGCAGGCCCGTGTAAATTAATACCCTGACAAAGGAGAGAACCGCTTGGTGCGTGTTCACCGCTTAGAAACACTTCACGTTCCCCACTCCAACATCTATGTATGTAAGGTAAATCCCAGTATGACTGGATGTATCCTTTACCCAACCTTTCATATTTGCCTACTGGTATATGTTTTTATGCAATACTGAAAATGGAAAGTTGTAACAGGCAGAGTAATTTTACCATGTATGATCCACTCAGTAGCTGTTTTTTCTGCCACCGTGAATGGTAATTTTTTCCAGTTTTTCAATGGTCAGAACAGTGTAGTCTGCTCCCCTTTGTGCCAGTTTGATCTGTTTAGCAGTGAGATTGAATTCTGAAAACAGTGACATAGTGTTGATTAAACGCCAAGGCACATAGCCTGCACGCAAGTTTTGTAGCGTCTAGCCCAATAGCATGATAGAATGTAGCTGAGACTGACCATGTTGCAACATGACCAAGTCTTGTTTTGATGTCTATGACAGAAGACAATGCTGTCCAATGAATATATTCTGGACGACAGTCGTTAACTCATTGTCTACTACAGAGAGAGTTTTCACTAAATTAATACGATCAATTTCTCGTAATCTTTCTGCAGTCTCTGCTTAGGTAACCTTCCATGCTTCATTATAGGCAGCGTAGATACCGGCATATATGAAATGTTTTTGACGCAGTTTTCTTGGTCCTAGCAAGAATTCCCTAAGGTCTGCGCCTTCTTGAAGCAAAGTTTCCCTACACTGTATGTTGTTACTACCCCTGGATGCTGTCTTTGAACATAGTGTGGGTCTGGCCTATTGATAGTGAAACCCTGTGTTTTGTTCAGGAATCGATCTTGACAGTTGTTTGTGTCTGTGGGCCAGAGCAACCATTTTTTCCATTCTGGATCTGATCTGTTGTGATGCAAAATATTATGTACGTCAACCTCCCCCCATGTAGTGCTGTTACTTGCAGGCATAGGTATGGTCGGTGTGCTCATGTCTTTGATCTTAGCTAACCCAAGGCAAGACGTTTGTTGGACAGTGTCATTCAAAAATATAATTTACTCAGGGATGATACAGGCTCTAAACAAAGCTTCTACCCCCTGTACTTGCCAATCTTTTGTACCCCAGACAGATTTTGTCTCACTGTTGTCTTTCCAAAAGTCAAAACCCTGTCTAGACAGTTGGGCAATAGAGGCTGCATAATAAATCTGTTTCGTATTGGTTAACATATTTTTCGTTCCGGTCTTATTCACATTCTTGAAATAAAACGATTCTGGATTTGATAAGTTGAACCCTGAAAAATATGGAAGTTTCATTGCAAAAGTGTTTGAGCTACCCTTTGGAGGTGTAGGACAATGTTCCCATTGGTTATACATAAATGAATGCATTTCTAGGTGTTGCAGATTTATGCAAGAAATGATGAACATAGTGGTTATAATAATATATTTGTTCTTAGTCTGATGAACCCTCTAAATATTCATGATTTGTGAATACTGAAGACATCTCTAGATCAGACAATGTTATTAACATTCTCGAAGTCCCAAGCATCAGAAAAGGTACTAAAGGTAATAAAGTTACTTAATGAAATCTTAAATAAATGTGGAATCTTCAAAAGCTCCGACGGGCCAAAAATTGCATATTCAGTTTGGTCCCAAACTATACCATCATGTGTAGGAACGGCTGTGATGCTCACTGCTGACAAGGCTCTTGCTTCACGATGGTATGATTTGTGTGGCTGGAGAAGTAAGTTCACTCTTTTACTTGCTGTGTCCATTTGAATATATCTTCCACTTATCAGCATACCCAGAGTTATTACCAGAGCTAACCAAAGTAGAAAGAGGAATATTCCCAAAACAATCCATAGTTCAATCCATGGTGAAACCAGATAAGTCTTTCAGGACACGAAAAAAGTCTGTTGCTTGTTCTTTGAAAGTTCTTTGTGCTGGCGTAGTTTCAGGTTCGCTGGGATCCTCAGAAAACGTATCAAAGTTCATGAAATAGCCGGAGGCAGTTCTGTCAATGGTTGGAATTGCTTTAGGATTTGTTCAATTCACTGGAACCAGTTGATCACTTGTTACTTTGTGGTAGACAGGTGTACCGGGACGAACTGTTATTTGGGTTTCAAGAGGGACGAGTTCCATAGCTTTGTTGCTTAGTCCTTCATTTCTCACTGCAGAATCTTCAAAGGTGGAGTCTCTCAGTTTGAACCTCTTGGATTGTAGCCAGCGGAGTGCGTCTGCTACATTTTCGGAATCCACTTGGCCTACTGCTTAGTATCGGCCACATAGTGTGGTTTGATTGGGTCGATGGACACAAATCTTTTCTCCTTTTTACCAGCAAGGGGCGGCAGTAGTACTGTTCTCGATCCGTGGATTGCTAGGACAGGTACTGGTCCTCTGTAAGAAGGCCCAAATTCCTACTTGTCCGCGATCTTTTCTCTGACTAGATCACCAAGCTTTGGGATCCAGACAGGCCTTGCTGGGATGGCCGTTTTTTCCCCAGTGATGGTTGGCTTCAGGAGCACGTTGCTTTGTTTCGTTCTTAGTTCATTTAAGTCCTGTAAAACAGCCAAACGATCTTGGATATCAAATTTCTTATTTTCCTTCACAGTGCCTTGCATATCAAGGTCCGGTACCAACATTCTAGTTCCAAATAGAACTTCATATGGAGTGACACCCCCTAGAGAACTTCTTGGCAAGTTAAGTGCACGCTGGACCCCATAAAGGTGTTTTGACCCACCCATCACCAGAACCTAATACCCTAGCTGTTATAGACTGCTTTATGTCCCGTTTTTTTCTTTCCACAACAGAATTTCCCTCAGGATGGAATGGAAAAAGAATACTACAATGCTACGCTTAAACTGGCCATGGCTTCTTTGAAAGCTCGAGAGCTAAACGCAGGACCCTGGTCAGAATGTAGTGTGCCAATTGCGTATGTGCCGATAAAGACTCCCAAACCTTTAATAACTATTCGAACGTCAGCCGAATGCTGAGGCCACATCCAAAGGAACCTTGAACACGAATCCACTGCGACCATGATATATTTATAGTTACCATCCCTTTGTAAGGGACCGCAGAGGTCCAGGTAAACACATGCTAATGGTTTATCTGATATTAACAGGGGCGTCTGCGCGGGACGTTTCACAGTAGAGACTTTCATCTTCTGGCATATTTTGCAGTCCAAAACATAATTCCTGGTCGGTTTCCTAATGCCTGGCCAACAGGATCTCTGTTTTAATAACGATACTGTGGCAGAAACACCTACATGGGCAGAGCCGATCCCTTCATGTGCTGCTAGGATTAGTCCTAATCTATGTTCTATGTTTGGTATTACCCTATCCCCCACTCCAGGGATTCGAGCAAACGGAACATTGTTCGCATCAATTATATATGAGTATTTGAGTGAAAACTTTAAGGTAACGCTGCACCGCTGCCTTTGCTTGAAGGATTGACAGCCAGCATTATTTCACTGTCTATTTTCGTTCTTGAACAAGTGATTGCAGCTATGGAAGCCATTTGTACAACCCCTTTCGCGGCCTCATCAGCCAATGAAATCCCTTCAACGTGAACGCCATCACGTTGATGAATCAGCGTGTTTATCACTTGTGTTTTGTAGTCCGTTTTGTAACTGAACTACTTGTACTCAAAGCATTTTATGCTTGATTGTGCCACCTTTTGCATGTTTGAAACCATTTTGAAGCCAATTCTGTAAATATTCATTGTGAGATTGACCACAGTAAAAAGAATCGCACACTATGAGTGTGGGTAATTCGCGACCTGTGTTTTCAAGTGTCATCTTGAATGCTTGTAGTTCAGCTCGCTGAGCTGTACAATCTCCTAGAGATTGCGTTTTTGTGACCATTGGCCAGAATTTGCCATCTTACATACGACCTTTAATGATCGCGCATGCTGCACTATAAGCTTGTTTACTCACCGTAGCGGGTTGTGCAGATCCGTCAGTATAAATTATAAATTCGCACTGATCAAGAAGGAGAATTTCAGTCGGCAGAGGACATTGGTGTTCATATTGCAGGAACGCTTGTGTTTTTAAATGAGGATCAAAAACATATTCAACATCAGTTGCAACAAGAGAATTAACCCATTGTATCCATCTTGGATGTAAAGCTTTTGCATTCGGAATGCTAGCTTTAGTAACTGCCTCTAAGGCTGGTACAGGAGCCACGATCATAATGCATTTCCCCTGTGCTAGGGCTCTTTCTTTTGCTACAGCGGTTTGAACTGCTGTCAGAATCTTTTCTGTAGAAGTGAATTTCATTTCTGCTTGTGTATACAAGTGTGATTTGTATGCAATTGGTACTTTTTCACCTTCGTTAAAAGTTAAGTAGGTGAATCTGCATTGGCCCGGAATGATTCGGACCACTAAGTTGCGTACCTTTACGCGTGTTTGTAAGTGTTTAGTTGCTAACAAGTCTGTTTGAAGTGAAAGCAGAATTTCTGTGTGTTCTTGTGGTAAAGTTGCGGCTTTGAAATCAGGTTCGATTAATTTGTAGAGAGGTTTAACCCTCTCTGCGTAGTTTAGAATGTATGTTCTTCCAAAATTCAGGAAACCTAGAATCGACAAAGTTATTCAGAGATTTTGGAGGTTGGAGCAGCGCACACTTTTCTAAAAAGTTGGCTGCCAGGCTTTTGCCTTCACTTGATAGCTCATATCCTAGAAAAAGGACGTTGAGATGGGCAATTCTGGACTTATTAAAGTTGAATTTGTAACCCTCAGAGGCAAAGCCCAATATAATGGTGTTCACCCTGTTCAAGTGTCTGTCCAGGTCACTGTCTGTCAGATCTATATCATCGACATATGACAATGCCTCGTCATCATACATTTGTAGTAACTGTTACTCTTGCTGATAATAACCCCGGGCTGTTTTTGAACCCCCGTAGGAGACAACAAAATTGACGCTGGGTCCCCTTTATAGAGAAAGCAGTCAAATATCTTTCAGGTGCAATATTTTGACAAAAGAAACCATTTGAAATGTCCAATGTGGTTTTGTACTTTTTACGCACAATGTTATTCATTAATGCTGTACTGTGTGCATTTTGCACTGCAAATGTTTTACAACAAGAGTTTAGGTGTCTGTAATCCAAAACTAGATATATATTGTCTGGTTTAGAGACAGGAAACAAAGGATTGTTCATTGATGAGGTGCATGTTTCAATCACCCCTTGGTATTCAAGTTGATCTAAGATCTCCCTGGCCTGTTTTTCAGCTTCTTGCTTAACCGGGTACTGCCTTTGTGCAGTTGATTGATTTTTTAACTGGATTTTGTGGTGAGGTGAGTCCTCATCTCATCCTACATGATTCTTATATAATGCAGGGGCCTGGGCCACTGCCCATTTCCTGGCATACGTATACTTTAAATGTACTGGAACATGGTTAGAGAAGGCTGGCATAATGAAGTATTCGCCATGTGGGCACTCCCTGACACATTCTGGTGGCCAGTCTTGTTCTGCTAGAAGTATATCATAACCCTTTGAAAGTCGCTCCCAAAAGAGTGCTTTCACTTTTCTTGGTAGGTCTCCCTCCATCTGGAGTGTTATTTCATATAACTTATGCAGAGAACTAACCCTGGTATCTGCAGTTTCAACTTGAATGTCCTCATTCAAGTCCACTGTCTCCAGAAGCCCCTTCAGGTTCTGGCGACCTACTGAAACTTCTGCTGCGCTGTCCAACATTGTCTGAGCTCATTCTCAGTTCTTGAGTTGTGTTCTCAGAATCCTCGGCATGTTTGATCTTCAGACCTGCTACTTTCTTCTTGCAGAATTGAGGTTTTGGTTTGTTTTTCTGAACGTGTTTATCATCTTTGGACTTCACGCGTTCTTTGTTCTGACCGTCCTCTTCTTTCGGATGTCTGAAAGGTACGAGAGGAACGTGTATCAGTATCTTGATACCGGTCAGGTTCTCTCAAATTATCCCTATTCCTGAGGTTATAACTTCTTTCGGAGGGCTCCTTTTGAGGAGACTTACCTCGGGATTGAGAATCTTTCTCTTTTGAATGTTATTTGTTATTTTCCCACTTCTTTTTAGAAGAGGTAGGAGTGTTTATAGTAAAGACCTTATCAGGACTTTCAAACGGTTGTGGTTTAACTGTGTAATTCTATTACATTTTGTATCTGATTAAGTAATTCTACGTCTGACATTGCTTCAATGTCAGGATGAGGCGTATAGCCGGCTAAAATCGGCCATGTTGCTTCTGGTCTAACTAGTGGACCGAGCCTGGTAATGTGATTGTAATGTTTTAGGGACCCTTTAAACCATGGATCATGCTCCTGGTATGGGAGTGGAATTTCAATATCCTCGAAAGGAATATATTCCTCAGGTGGTTCATCTTCTTTGTAGAAGTGTAACGTTTTAGTTACTGGATTTGATTCTGGGAATACTATCCATGAATAGAATACCTCTGTCTCTTGAGATTCATGTGCCTCTATCACAAAAACTGCTCTACCACCTCTTGGTGTTAGGCCATGTTTTATAAGTTTCAAAGTGATGGCTCTCCTTAAATTTGGATCGATGATTTTCGCATTTTCATCGGTTTCATCAAAACCTGTATAATCAAAAACTGCTGCGACTTCGTCGGGTACAGCTCCACCAGTATCGGTGTTCGTGCCGTTTTCGGTCATAGTTTAATTAAAGTTTCAGAGCAAGTTTCAAGGGAACAAAGATAAGGTGCACAATATTTTTGGAACACAATCTCTCAACGTTTAACAAACCAAACAGCTAATAGATAGGATTTTTGTCCTACTCAGCTATGGCGGATAATATCCCTACCCACTCCAGACGTCTTATGGAGTATTAGGAGTAGGGGTCTCTGAGAAAAGCACGACTGAGTTACTTCAGTATCTAGCGTTAAATTAGTGCCTTACCAAAACATTGGGCGCCATGTAGTGTAGTTCCTATGTCCCTGATAAGCTCTGCGCATTGGAATAATATACACTATAGTTTTGACATAGGACTGAGGTCAGTATGTCTCTATTGAGTACATTAAACTTAATTACTTGTGTGTGCCAGATAACTCCGAGGTCACTAGAAACGTCTCGAATATACAAGAAGGGATTAGTTTCTGACAACCGCTTAAACATGACAACTTTGTTTTCCTTAGAGTCTGAACAATCTTAGAACCGTGGAAACAATAGATAACAGTTTCCAGGGGTGTGGAATGTTCAAAATAATCTACTTGTCCAAGGGACAAAATGCCACTGAGATCTACATGTCCTGTAAAATCCACTTGTCCCACCTACTCCCGTCCGTACATCAAACATAAGGGCTGACGGAGAAACGTAATATATTTTTGATTTATTAATATTAGCAAACCATTAAATGCTTTGCAATAATAATGCTAAGAAAAACCTGACAAGCAATATTATCCCATTTATCCAAACATAGAAATTGTATAGAAATACAAGTTACAACAATAAATGATCTTATATGGCAGGCTGCTCTAAGACTCATATTAGCAATACTTTAGTAGTTATGATTATGTGGCCTTTTATGTCTGCACACATGCTTTGTGCCTCCTGTTCTAAGCCAGAGATCAATAGCTTTGCTGGGGTCATAATCCTCAAAGTTGGGTCCTTATACCATAAGAAGCATTAGGTTTTGGAGAACATCTTGATTTAACCGTGTTCTTAGTGGGTTCTTAATGATATTCATTGCAGAAAACACACGTTCAGCTTCTGCTGTAGATACGCTGAATGTAATCATCATCTCCACAAGCTTTAATGTATCAGTCAACAAGGAAAGTTTTGTTGCTAGCACGGTGGAGTATACAGGCAATATAGGAATGCATTTGGCCTGAAAGCTTTTCATATGGGTTTTAAGTCCACAAAACTCCTCTACAATTGCCAACCCTCACAATGTTGTACAATTGCCTCAATATCAGAGAATATATATATATATATATATATATATATATATATATATACATACACACACATATACATCTATATATCTATATTTTTTTTTATTTTTTTGATTGTTGCTGCGGTGGGCAGTGTTCTGATAACTTTATTTCCCAGCCATCAGTAGAAATGTGTCCAAACTTCTTTTGTTCAGGGTGGTACAGTTTTTTAAACGGCTGCATATATTCAACCAAATCACTTTGTAGGCCTACTAGAGTCAACGCACACCTCTCTACAGCAAGTTGAACATGCAATAAAAGCAGTTCATTAGACAAAGAATTGTGAAAGCTGAGATACTGGCTTCAGGATATCTCTCAGACTGTAAAGGTTTTTTTAAAAATGTAAAACTAGTTACAACCGAGAGGTACTTTTTTGCCTTAGCAGCAGAATCATCACTACTAGCTGCAACCTGTCCCAAGTGTACAACCACTGTCTGCAGGTTTTGTTGCATGGCTGCCAAAGCCCTAGTTTTGCTGGATACCCATCTAAATCTGTTTAATATCGGTGAAATGTGCAAAGTTTTCATCGATTTATTCTTGAAATTTCTTTGGCATCTCTTCGCCTCTCAGGACTATACCAATGAAATTTGAAAATCCATTTCAAAGTTTTCTCAAACTGACAAACAGAAGGATGGGATTTTACAGCATCTAGAATCCCAAGCTGAAGCTTGTGTGCTACACAGTGGAACAGCAGAAGAAAAGGAATGTCTTTTTTTAGGAGTGCTGCAACCCCTCCCTTAGATCCCATCATAACTGCAGCACCAACGAAATTGACAGCGATTAGTGAAGGGCCTGGATGTTCTGTAGACCTCATATCTACTAAATCCAAAGATAACCTTTAAATTCCTTTAACTATACCGTCCAGAACTCCTTGAGCATGTGCATGTTCAAGTGGAACAAGATCTGCAAACAGAGTGTAGGGTTTCCCACCATTGACTACTCTCACTAGCACAGTTTCCTGTTCAGTGATGGCACTATCTGTGCTTCCGTCAGCAATAATGCAGATAAACGAGAATTTGAAATTATGTTTTTGATGCCCTGTCGAAATATATACTCCTCACATCTTATGAACTCTGAGGCTTTTTCGCGGTTTGCATAATTTTCTCCTATATCCACACCTGCTTTCTTCATAGCCCTACATAAGATGTCCATGTCTGAGAGTGGCTTACCTTGTTTTGCAATTAGGTAAGCATTGTTAAACAAGATGGTCAGTTTCTTTCTCTGTCTGCTTCAGTTTTTGCAGTGCTTGCATGATGAGGGGCTGCTCTTTAGGGACACTGGAATTTGAGGTACCAGCTATAGGAGTCTGAGACTGCAAGGCGGTTTCTTTTATTTCCTGGTGGTGCCATGAAACACGTCATATGTACCTTACTAGTTTCATGAGCTCTGATTGGTTCAAAGCGCAACTGGTCACATCCACTTAAGAATGCATTCCTATCTGAACCCGAAAGCTGACTGCTATAGTAGGATATTTCTCGCAAATAGTGCAGTACATTTTTGGTCCTTCTCCATCCGGACTTTCCTTCAGAGTTAGCCATGGCCAGGATTCCACCCAGTGTGACTGAAAAACTAGTTTTCTTTTTTCAGCTTCATACTTTTTGTTCTTAGTTATGGCCCACCAATCTCAGTTGCTTTTTTGGGGTTTCCTTCTCCTGGGTTTTCTTTATCACGGTCTTTACTTTTTTTTAATCCAAAGCTGAATAGACTTTGTTGGGACATATTTGCCTATCAACTGGACAAAGTGATCAAGTCTGAGACTATACTTAATTCAGTTTTAAACTCACTGTCCGGAAATGTTGAGCTATTTATGACAACAGACTTTTCACATAAGAGATTGCACTAAATCTTGAATTATACAGGTTTCCTCCTAAACTTTTCCAAACTCTGAGAACCAAGGGTTGAGGCTGTCTGATGCAATGAACCTCTATGCTGCTAGTACGGTTCGTAGTGATTCTGTTTCATGAAGAGTTGTGAACGCACTGAAGTCTACTCTTGTGCTACACTGGCTGCAAGCTAGACCTATAAGCCAAGAAAAGATTTACACTAAGTAAGAAAAAGGATTTGAGCTTTGGAAAAGTACAAGTTTACATAAAGGGGATTCAAATCTTCCTTCCATGTTACCATTAAAAAACAAATGAAAAACAGAAATAACGTGCAAAATTGACAGCTTAAGAAAGATTATGGAAAGGAAAGAATGACAAGAAAGAAAAAAGGAAAGGTAAAAGGAAATAAGGCAAAAGGAAAGAAAAATTATAAAGACTGAAAGAAGGTAATTAAGAAAGGAAAAACAGAAAAGAAAGAAGGAAGGCAAAACGGAACGAAAGAAAATGGAAGCAAAGAGGGTACACATAGAAGTATAAATTAATACTGGATACTAAAAACCAAATTACACGACACCCCACCTGTATTTCAATACAATTGCTGCAAATATGATTAAACACCATAAAAAACGACTTTTCCCTGGCCTGGGCAAAGTTTATCAAAGAACTATTGGTGAAAGAGTCCAGGAATGCCATGAAATAGCAGCAGTCGACTTCAAACGGAATTTACAACAGCATTGTAAGAAGATAGGAACTGATAAATATGCCATGGGCTCATGTCAAATGTGTCTTACGATCACATTGGGCAACATTGGCACTAAGGGAACTCCTTGTGTGCAGATGTGGGCACCTTGTGAAAGAGAACAATGCACTGCAGCCACACAAAGCGACTTTAACCAGAGGCTTTAATTATGTTGATTCACTGCCCCGTGGTATATGCTGTTGTGGCCGGAAGCAAAATGGGAATGACAACAACAGACCAATGGGTAAAAAGAGGTGGCCGAAATCCCTTCAAGTAATATTATAAATATTATTTTAGTAAAATCAAAAGGTCTTGGCTAAAGCCAGACCTAAAAATCAGTGATGACGCAATCACATGTCACTCACACCGCTTACACATGCATGCGTGATGATCATGTACATGCATCAGAAAGCATACGAGCAGAATGACTCCAGTGCCATGTTTTTTTTTAATTTACTGATCTGAGAAAAATCTGGCTTTTCTGACCTATTGGTTTTGCCAGTGCTTTTGTCCATCCAGTGCATAATGTGCAAAAAGCTTTTCGCTGATGCCGTGTAGCATCGTGAAAATAAGAGAAAAAGGCAGCAAACTGCCATAATGATGACTGGACCCACTTCCTAGGCTCACACAATGGATGAGGATGTGTGCAAGTGTATGCATCGCCATAAATGCATGCACCTATGGAATGAGGGGGTACATGTTTTAAAAATATTTATTTACTGATTAAAAATGAACACCCTTTGGCTTGCCTACAGACAGAAGCATGTTTCATGCCCTGCCAATGATCTAGAATCTCACTAAAGTATGTATCTGTCTGTAGAAGGAGAAAACTGAACCCTCATGATCGATATGCCCGCGCCATCAGTCTTGACATTCTTAAAGAATGGACGATTTACCGCACTGATGACAGTGCCATTAGTGAACCAAGAGGCACGGCAGATGTGAACACTGTATGGGACCAGAATATAAAGCAACATTGTAGTCTATATTAATTAAAAAACAGGTTTTTGTACAGCTCGTATTCTGAACGCATGCATATGAAAGTGCTTCTCTTGATTATGAAGAAAAAGTTTAAGTTTTGATGAAATAAAATATTTTCCTAAGATCACACAATTAAGCATAGAAGGCAATTTTTAACTAGCCAGGTTCTCTTTAACAAACTATGAGTATTAAATGGAGGCCCCCCCTGTTTCACACAAGCACAGTCAGAGTGATCTAGTTGTGTTCATTGGCAGAGCTCTGCATACGTGTATAAACTAGCACACCATACCAACTGAACAAACCACCAGATTGTTGTCCTGCTGCCAAGTGAAATCAGCATTTTCTCTTCTTCTTTAATGGCAGCCTTCATATCTTCCTCACCACCATTTCACTAGTCAAGTCATTTTAAGACTGGACTAGTCTACTGGACAGGGATACGTTATTCTGATGAATAAAGCAGCTTTAATGATTATTTTAAATCAAATACGAGTCAAAGATGTCTGAACAATGAGAATGCCTCAAGGAAGCAAGTCAGGTCTCGGCTAGAGTGAAAAGTTGCAAACAGGTAGCAATGAGTTCCTGCTCCACTATGTAGTTCTGCTCTACCCTTAGAAGCTAACTTGGCCCCCCCCTAACATTTCAGTTATTTGGGGCACACAAGCACTTCACTGCACTTCACACACTGTAGAATGCATTGCTCTTTATTTTGAGGTTGACAGGCTGAGTGGGGCCCAGTAGCAGCCCTCACTCCCTCTTCCAGCTGACAGAGCGAGAGGGGTGGGGGAAGAGTTACAGATAAGAAGGTGAGGAAAAAACAGCTTCAACCTTTTGAAATAGAGCCATTGTGCTGCCTGTTCTCGCCCGGGTCAAGTTTCGCCTTTTCTGCTGCTGTGTGCAGATATTGTGGAAATACCCGTGGGCGGTGAGGCTTGCAGAAATGTCCCTCATGCAGACCCCCTGTGCGGTTGTCTCACCTTGGGGCACAATAAAGGAGGGAAAGAATGTCTTGCTTCTCAAGGGGTATCCATACTCCGAGCAGATGGCCTGTGCCCACAGCCACTTGCACTGTAGGTCGTGCGCACGCACTTTAAAGTGGCATTTGGTGCTTAACTAAAAAATGCTGGACATTCTTTTTCTTCAGCCTATGGATCAATGTGAATTTTAATCTGGCCTGAACACGCTTGCATAAGACCTTGAGTGCTAATAAAAGAATGGCATTTTGTTTGCGGTTTTATATAGCGCAAACTCGACCTTAAGGTATTGGAGCGCTTTACATGAGCGCCAGTTACATTTACACAAGGACTGTCACATTCATTTATTTGTGAGGGAAATTGCCCAGTATGGCAATTCAGTGTCAAACATCTGGTGTGAAAGAGTTCTAATCAGCTCTCTGCATAGCAATGGAAACGTGCGCAGTTGGCACGACTAACAGCACGGCTCAAATAGCAGCGGTTGGTCACATTTGTTGGTACTTCAGGTGTGGAATTAACTGAATTCTGGGGCTCCCG
This sequence comes from Triturus cristatus, assembly GCF_964204655.1. Classification (NCBI taxonomy): domain Eukaryota; kingdom Metazoa; phylum Chordata; class Amphibia; order Caudata; family Salamandridae; genus Triturus; species Triturus cristatus. Next base: position 1,176,285,113 of record NC_140583.1, on the reverse strand, counting down.
GAGCTAGGGCACTTACGCCGAACAACATGGGCAACAAAGACAATCGTTCCTGATATGTTCTTAACAGCACAAAACAGGTGGGGGGGGGGAGGGGGCAGGGGCACAGTAAAGTTGAAATGCAAGGCCGAAAGTGCTATATATTAATATTCAAAACCCTACAAATAGAGGCAGCGTAGTGCTGGGAGGATTTGGTAAAAGGTCACAAGCCATAGTAAACAGGCAGTGACTGGGCCCCAATAATAGGGACTCAGTGGATTTTTGGTCAGGCCAGGCTTGAAACCCGATCATCTTTGAAGTGCAATATCCACCCTGCTACCTCACCCTCCTCCCTTACAGTAACTAAACGCATCAGGTTCATTTAGCTTCAGGCTTGACACACCCCTACCCCCACCCTTACCCCCCCCCCGCCTCGCTTCCTTTAGGTGTTGCTCTATTCCAGTGACTTGCTCTTTAGAATATAGGTGACGGCCCCACCTCACCCCCTGGCGTGCACACAACCATGGAGGCGTTAGCTAGCTGCAGTCAACATGTAGTTTTCGGAAAGTCATAAACTGGAAGGGAGGTGGAAAAGGGAGTTGGGGGGGGGACAGGGGGTAGGGCTGCAGCCTCATTGCACACAGATGGAACCGTCCTACCTTAACCGATAAGACAGGGGCAGCAGCGTGAAGAGGTGTTGGCTGGTAAGGCCGATCCGACTCCCCACCTTACCGTGGTTGATGCAAATGCAGCATTATCTGTACCCTTTGGGGGCTTCTCTGGAAGTGGAAACCAGTGGTCTGCTAGCGCCTCGGCCACAGCCCCTCCAAAAACCCCGCAGTCTGCTTTCGCTCACTCAACCCCGAAGCAATGAGGATAGGAAGCCGGCGGCAGCAATGATCTCCAGGTGCCCATGGGACAGAAGGACTAGGTAGAGGCGACGGCAGGGTCCTGCGGCATAAAGGGGGCCTCGTGTAAACAAGTGGGGGCAGAATGTCATGTGATTTGCAAATCCCTTGGATGGTTAGGGGCGTTTGATAGTGCCACAGTGTTTGGAGTAAGTTGAAGTTAGCGTGGCTGAGGTAAAGGGACAGTGACTTCCCTTGGACAGTGGGATACGGCCTCCCACCTAATTCGGTCTGCAGCTTGTTTGCAATACTCTGTTGTCTCCGGCCCGATCGTGGTAAATGTATTATTCTTAAGAGGTATCTGGATTGGTTTAAATGTACTGTTAATTTAGTTTTGTAGGTTTTTGAAAATGTTTTAGTAGTGTGTAGTTGTTTCTAATTTGCTTGTTTTATTTATGTTACAAAAGGGGGATGTGTGGTAATGTGTTTCTTTATGATTCTGCATTGGAACGCAATGGAGCTAGTGTTCCGACTGTAGCTTGTTGGTTCTGAGTAAGGCAGTTGCTCTTGAGCCCCTTCTTGGATGGATGTCAACTTCCAATAAACTGCTTGTTACCAGCGACCGTGTTTGTATCATCTTTACAAGATTGGTGATGCGGGCACCAGTATCTACCAGGAGTTTGATGGATACTTCATTAATCCAAATCTCCACTTCAGGGTCAACCACAGAAGAAAAATTAATTTCTTTTACACACCTCACCCCCAACATTAATTCAACATTAGCGCCAGCATTTTCATTTTCCACATCATTATCTTCAGTTAACACAGAGTGAACAGGATTACTAAATCTACCACCCCTACACACTTTTGAAAAATGTCCCCATCTATTACATTTCTTACACTGTTGACCAAGCGCTGGACAGTACCTAAAGGAAGAAACATGATTAGGTGACCCACACTTAAAACAAAATAACCTCCTTTGCGCAAAATTTTGGGAACCAGGTCTAGTTCTATTGGTTGGTCTTTTCTGTTCAACAACGGTGGTAGGCTTATTTACAACAGCTCCCGAGATACAAGTTTTGTTGAGAGATTCCTCAAGAGACTTGACATCTTGACCCGATCCCTCAATACTTTTCGCTATGTCAATGGCCTTATCAAGGGACGGATTCTTACACGTGAGTAAACGCTCTTGTATCTTTTTCGAACTGCACCTAGCCACCAGTTGATCTCTAATCAACTGAGAAGTAAACCCTTCAAATTCACATGTAGACGCTAATACTTTCAATGCAGTTACATAGGAATCAATACTCTCCGACGGTTTCTGTGTTCTAGTGAAAAACTTAAATCTGTGGACAACCAAATTCTTAGATTTGGCAAAATACTTGTCAAGTTGAAAAATAGCTGCATCAAATTCATCAATGTCGTCGTCAGAGCCATCATAATCAGGAAGATGGTCAAATACATTTTGACCCTCTACACCAAGATGGTAGTACATTAACCCTTTTTTCCTGTCAGGTTTGAACTTGGTGGCGTCAATAGCTACTAGATAGGCTTTAAAGGAGCGAATCCACAGTTTCCATTCCAGAGGAGGATCACCAGGATCTTGCAAGAAAGAAGTTGGCGCTGTAATATTTTGCATATTGGAGCAAAGTTACAAATGATGGATAAAATGTCAGCGCTGCGCCAAACACCAAGTGAACTATTGAGATGAAAGGAAAACAAAATCGTTGCAAGAAAACACAGCTCTGGTGGATAAAAACACAAAAATGTTGAAGAAAAATGTTTAAGCTAAATGCACAGAGAGAGAAAGAGAAAAAAAATATATATATATAAGTGCACAAAGTTGGAACTTCTCTTTTTTCTAAGCTAAATATGTGCAAGGAAAACCAAATTGCTATTTTTTCTCGCACCACTGGGGGTGCTACAGCCAAGAAACCAAGAAACCAGCCACAAGACGTGTAGTCAACAACTCTATGGTTGCTTGAGTCGAGAGGACGAGGGAGCAGTAAACTTGAGTCGAGACGATGAGGGAACAACAAAGGTGAGAGCCTCTTCCTTTCGATCCTTGTAGAAATGCTGTACATATGAGTGAAATTATTGAGAAGAACTGTGAAAACGTCGTTTAACGCGCAGTACATGACACGCGCAGCTGAATGCACAGGAAGCGGGCGCCAGCAGGCTCGAGAGAGCTTCACAAGCACATCGCTCGCGTGGGGCTGGACGGTTGCACACTTGAAATATTGGACAGAAAGGAACGAGTGAGGTCTTTTATGTCACAAGTCTTCCGGTATTAACCTTCTACTTGAAATAAAACTTAGTGTCTCGTCTTTCACACACTCGTAATTCGTTACCATGGTAACGAGTCGACTCCCGGCTCTCGGTTCATCGTAAAGTCTGCAGCTCGTAAAAACATGCTGAATTGCTCACTCTAAAGGCGAAGCAGTTAGAAAAATAGCTGAACTTCTCACCTCACACGTGAAAACAGTACATGAAGTCCCAAATTATACTCCTCGTTTTTCAAACAAATAATTAAACCGCTTCGACGATTGGCCCCTTCTTCTTCTTTGAATTCAACTATCCCAGGCGTCGCCAATCTTGTAAAGATGATACAAACACGGGTCGCTGGTAACAAGCAGTTTATTGGAAGTTGACATCCATCCAAGAAGGGGCTCAAGAGCAACTGCCTTACTCAGAACCAACAAGCTACAGTTAGAACACTAGCTCCATGAGCTCATTGCGCTCCAATGCAGAATCATAAAGAAACACATTACCACACTGAGGTAAAGGGAGAGTGACTTCCCTTGGACAGTGGGATACGGCCTCCCAGCTAATTCGGTCTGCAGCTTGTTTGCAATACTCTGTTGTCTCCGGCCCGATCGATCGTCAGTCTCTCCCAGAGGTCCTTGGTCAGGCCAGGTCGAGTTACCTCTTTTTTCGAATCCCACGGTACTGCGGCGCCGCTTTACTGTGCCCTCTGCTTCAGCGCCCCCATGTTTTTTTGCTGTCTCACGCTCCAATAGCAGTGATGAGCCCGCGTTTTCTGGAACCACAAGGTTACACACGGTCTCTCACAGCAGGCGCACCAGTTCTATTCTAATTACGGAGCGATCTGCAAGCTGAGCAAAATATAACCCTGTTTGAACACTCTACAAGTGCTAAAGCGGGCATTATGGTAGTGCTTATTTTACCTTAATGAATTGCCTCGTGGCGGCCACGAACTCCTGCTTGCTGAGACTGAGTGACGTTTCACTCCCTCAGCCAATCACGGTCTAGAGCACAGTTATGGGCTGCTAGCCAATCAGAAGCCTCCAAAGGCTCCCGACACGCTTCTCTGATTGGCTGTGCCCCCCAGAGTGGCCACAACCTGTTTCATTTACATGATTTAATGTCTACTTGTCCGTGGGACAAAATAGACATTAAATCTTCTTGCCCACAGATAAAAACAACTTAGTTCGGGCCTCGGGCGATATGATTCCCCCACAGCTGATTGTAGGTAAAAGGTAGGACATGTACCTTAAGTGTGCGACATGTCCTGGTAGTGACAAACCGCCATTTTAGTTTCGCACTGCTGTGAGGCTGCCCTCCCATAGGTATGCATTGGGGATTCCCTGATAAGTGTTTCAGTGGTAATGCCGGATATGAGAGGAGCAGCGTGGTCAAGTCTGATATGGTTGGAATAGTAATAATAAATGCTGTGCAATGGTGTGCGCAGATTTATTATCACTATTTTAGAAATGCCACTTTTAGAAGTAGGCATTTCTGTGTGCTATGTGTCTGCCTGCCTGATGTGGCTTGCATGTCTGGCTTTTGAGTGACAGGGGCTGGTGAGGTGTGTGTGGCTCCAGGGAGGGCAGGGTGAGTCAGGGCTGGGCTGAATAGGGGATCTGCATTCGGAGTAGTGGGAGGAGTAGTCCCCTCACCCTGAATAGGTCTGTGCCTGCCTAGGTGAATGCTGTCTCCGCCCCCCAGTGGTGTGTCTGATGACGAGCCCCGACCTAATAAAGGGGAAGAGGAGCCTTGTCAACTAAGTGCTCCAAAACCCCCCCCGAATCAGTTCAGACTGGTTCCCCCAGCCCTGTGCCAGGGCAGAACAAAGAATATGTTGGTATAAATATTGGGGCTGTGACCACATGAAAATGTTGCGCTTTTGTGCTTCCTGTGGACTTGCTGCTGCTGTGCCCCAGGAGGAACTGCCACGAGGGACTGCCTCCCTGCTGGAGGGCCCTGTGAGCTGGCCTGCCTGAGCCCAGCCTTTGCCCTGAAGCTGTGGGCTTAGCGCATCGTGAGCACTGAATTTCTGCCCCTGGAGAACAGCGCTGTTTCGCAGCGCGGAGCTGTGATCTGCTTAGAGGGAATCCCTATGTGGGGATTACGGCGCATTGCTGGCTTTTTGCAGGAGCCCACCTCGCATTTATGCTCGTTATTGAGTGGGAGCCCACCCTGCATGGTGGTGTCGTTTTGCGGGAGCCCACCCCGCATTGATGCCTATTTAAAAAGCGGGTGCACACCCCACATTTGATGTTTGTTTCAAGGCGGGAGCCTATCCCGCACTTTGCACCGAGAAAAGGAGCCGCCGCCACTACGAGCGGCGACCCAGAAGCTAGGCAAGCTGCCTGCCGGTGGACGGGGCTGGGGCGGGAAAAGCAAACAGACGGCCGGCCAAAAGCAGCGCGGCCGGAGGCAGAGCTCCCGCAGATGCGGTGCAAGCCCTGTGTGTGGTCCAGAGCCTCGCAGGCTCCACGAGGCATTACGGGGGCCGGAAGCTTTAGCAAGAGGACCGGAGGAGTATCTGGACAGCCCGGTGAGTGAGGGGGGGGGTGAATCTACGCCTTGCAGGTGCAGAGATTGGCACCCAAAAGAGCCCCAATGAAGTGGGGCTCCCCAAGGCACACTGTCGGTGCCTGCAGCCGTGTTGGTGCGCCCGAGGTACGTGTAGTGCCAGCACCGCAGTTGCAGGCAGCTGCAACGTTTGGAAGCAAGTTTATTTTTGGGAGTCCCGGAGTGGGGCTCGCCAGGCACAGTGGTGCCAGTGCTCTTTCTACATCAGCTACACCGCAAGAGCGCAGGCAGCTGCACCGACGGGGGCATATTTTTAGTACCTGGAAGGGGTGAGCTGCACCCCAAGCCCCCAGCGCATCTTGGCTATGCTGCTTTGGCAGCCATAGGGCTAATTGAGAAGCCCTATCTTCGCGCCCTGACATTCTGAACAGAGGGCCTTTTGAGCCCCAGTGAAAGGCCAGTTGGCCTGGGGGTCATTTTGGATGGTGATTTATGCCTGACCTAATGTGTTTAGGCCAAATGTCATACTGGGTTTATTCTGGTGATGTATTGCCTAAGGTGGTGCAGACATAATGTGTTTATGACGCCATTGCTAATGCGAAGTACAGTATTCTGCCAGTACTTACTGGTTGTGTTTTACATTTATTACTAGTGCTTTCTAAAGGTTCTGACAGTGGCCCAATTGGCCATGTCCTGTGTATATTATTCCCTGTAAATATTGCCTAGTGCCAGTTGGCACAGTGTATATGTGTGATAATTCTAATGTGTTTTGGAAAAAACAAAGGCTATTTTTTATATAACCTTGTGTGGAGTTTTTGTGGTGTGCCTAGTATGTTGTTGCTGTGTGTGTGTTGCGCAAACGCTTTACACATTGCATCTGGGATAAGCCTGACTACTCGTGCCAAGCTACCAAGGGGGTGAGCAGGGGTTATCTTATGTGTGTAACTCCCTTGCCTTGACGAGTGGTGGATTCTGCCTGGCTTAGGCGCATGCCCTAGCCAAACAGAAATCCCATTTCTAACACCGCCAAACTCATAATAAGGCTCTAAGCCCGCATTGGTAGTCATGGCATTTGCAGCAAGACCAACAAACCTGCAAGAACCAATAGAAGTTTTTGTAGACAGAGCAGCAGGTACACAGAATGCATTGTAGCAGCAATTTCTGATGTTTCCCTAGTCTTCATTGCTCGATTTTGCTCCCGAGAAAGTGTCACTCAGTCATTGGATATCAATCATGATTTCACAGAAATTAAAAAAATATCACACAGGCAAACTAAAACCTTGGCAGCTATGGATATTAAGTCTACAAGCAGGATGTGTACTTTCAGGTGATTCTGAAAATACACGTCTTGCTTGTAGACTTGCTGCATTCCTTTTGTTAAGAGGGCACAGCTGCGGGGCAGATTGTGTGCCTTTGTGCAAGTACTCTTGTTAATTGCAGCGCATGTTGGGCGCTGTATTTAACATGATTACTTTCAAAAAGGCACACAATCTGACACTTTTAATGCTCCGCGCATTTTAAAGGCGGCGGCGGCGCGAACGGTCCTCAGCTGCCTGTGCGCTGTTTCACATTTTACAATGCGCGTTCAGAGTGACATAGGTGCGCGCGCACCTTACAGAGAACAGTGATTGTAATTACTTCACCATGTGGAATCAGCTATAATCAGGGCTACTGTAATTATGCAAATTTGTGGTTGCAGCGTTTGAGGGGTAATTATGGAACCATGAACGTCTGCCACATAATGCATCATCTGCTGATTAATCTGCAGATTTTGACAAAAAATTGTAGCTCAAACGGATCAAAAGTTACCAAATGCGCAGTGACAGATGTTGCAGCGCAGTGCACCCTTTGCAAAGTTTGACCAGTCACCTTTCTGTTGATTATTGCTGTATTTGGGTATTAAGTTGGTACTAATGAGATGGAATGTTTGCCTAAACAGGGTTAACCTGTAAAAATGACAACATAATGAATAAAGTCTATCACAAAATATGTCGCAATAAGCCACTTCATTTGCCTTTATGCCACATACTTTAGTCAATCCTGTTGCATAATTCCAGTCGCCCTGTTAAAATCAGATGCAGAATTACCACATCATTTTACAGAGGAACTCATAACCACCAAAGTATTTTATCTTCACTCTGGACTTACAAGATAACTCATTAAATCTGCTCAGAATGGGTGAGAAGTGTATATGTTATGTTAGGGATCATTAGACATGCAGGAAATATTGTTGCAACATCTGTGGCTTTCGAATGTTCAACTTTTGAGGTGCCTGTCAGTTACAAGATGGAATTGTGTATATTAAACCCAATTGTTTATCTAGCTCTGCCAAACACAAAGTTTGTGCATCAATTTTTAAATAGGGATTAAAATAAGCCCGGGCAAGATTTAGTTTAGGCCAGTGTCATTACCTGTAATTTCCAGCATTCAGCATTACAGTTATTTACGTGAAATGCATGAGATTGTGCCATTACACCATGCTGTGTAATTGAGATTGAGTAAAAATCCAATTGTGGTAACATGAGAACAAAGCAAATGAACCAAATGTGAGCAGATGCTTTTTGCATCACGCACAATTTTGTGCCTTTTTTCAGAGCGTTATGTGTCCTTTCACCCAAACTGAATACAAGGATGCATTTTATGCTAAATGCCAGGCCAGATAATAAAACTGACATTTTTGGACATGTTGTGCAGTTTCCGAAAGAGAAATAAAACAGGGGGGGGCGCTCAACAGATTACTTGTTCCGGGCAGAGGGAGCTTTTGGCGGTCAGGAGACTACTTGTTCTGGGGGCGGGTAGTTGACAGACTACTTGTTTACCTCCACCACCCCCTCCCAGCTACGCCCTGAAGACTTCCAACATCTTTATTCGTGGGTGAAATGTAAATATTACATACCTGGGTGAGTTTATTGCTTAGATCGAGCTGCTCCATGCAGAAATTCTATCTTAAGTTCCAATCGGAATGTGCTATCATTCATTCAGGTATGAATTTCCTGGAAGATGAATTGTATCCTCTTTCAGTCTTGGTTCTGTATTTTTTGACAGGTAGAAAACTAACTAGAAGTCGCCCACACAATTACAGCATCGAACCCCAAGGATTCGGAGAAGCAAATGCAAATGTTGCAAGTAAATATTAAATAATAAAGGCGATGAACAATCTCCGGGACATTCTATATATGGTCAATGGGTGCAAGGTAAAATGACATTCCCTCTGCCCCTAACCAAGATTGTCAATTACTTAAACAAATTAGTGAAAATTTTCGGACAGATCCAATGATGTTACCCCTTCCCCTATATAAGAGAGCAGATGAGGATAGTCTAGGGTCTTGACCACTGCAAAGCCCAGACACATGAATAAGGACCCACTATTTAATCCAGAATACTCACCTATGATGATTGAATATCAACCATGGCTGTTTCAGTAACTCAGCTGGGTTGGAAGCCCAGCGGCGAATCCCCACGGACAAGCGATATTTTGAAAAAAACCAAAAAGGAGAAACAGGGAAGAGGGCACAATAAAACAAGTATGGAGAAAAGTAATAGAGGGCATAAAGGCACTAGAGTATAGGTAGCCTAAAAATGAACATTTTCCATCTGTAATACAACCGGTGCTCATGTAAAGCGTTCCGATACCTTCGGGATCGAGTTTGCACTATATAAAACTGCCAAAGTCCCAGAATAAAAATTTGCCTAGCTGTAGTAAAGGTAAGTTTCAATTCTATTAATGACACAGAGGCGAGGATTATTCCTTTCTCCTTCGCTTTATTTTCCACATCAGCAAATTTTAAACAACCAAAACTACATTTCCCATGAACAGCAGGGAAATAAAGAGTTTTCAACAGGAGTCCTTTCACGCTGTCTGCATGCCAGAACCCAGCTAGTCCTTACACGCTGTTTCCTCTTCCTTCACACAAATCATTCCCTGTCGGACTTAGAGTTTCCTGTTTGGATCCATCGTTTCCTGAAAAAATAGGCAGTTTCAGAGAACCGTACCGGAACGAGTTAAGTTGTATTACACCACCAGAAGACACCACAATATGGCCAAAGTCATCCAATAAGTATGCACAACATTTAAAGAGAACCCATGAAAGAATTACTTGGACCAGAACGCGGAGGGTCCACGTCTACAGTTGTCATTGGGTGGGATAATTCTCGCCTCCGTGTCCTTAATAGAATTGAAACTTGCCTTTACTACAGCTAGGCAAATTTTCCTTCTATGTCAGGACCGGAGGCTCAGATTCGGCCAGTTCAAAGCTTGTGAACCACCAACAGCCATTTCCAGCACTGGCTCGAAATAAAACCTCTTAAAGGTAGAGTCTCAACACCAATCGGCAGCGCACATCAGGTCTTCCAAACGCGCTCAGAGAAAAAGCCTTTGAGGCCATCGCTCCTCTCGCCGAGTGGGCACCAAACTTCTTTGTAGCAATCCCCGCCTCCTGCATCACCCAACATACCCATCTGGCTATGTTCAGGCATGAGACCGCTCTGTACAGTTTCCATAGTGCAATGAACATTTGCTTCTCACAAGGAGGGAGAGTTTCCTCAGTCAATTCTTCGTAAGCTCTGAGGCACTGCACCACATACAGTTTAGGAGAGTCTCGAAAGGCCGGTATGAGATGACCCTGGTATTACACTTGGTCCTTCTACTCACCATAAATGATACACCCTCCAGGGAAAACACGCTCGCCCAAATGTCCAAGGCTCGCACGTCTGAGATGTGCCTGCATGACACCAGGCATAAAAGTATCGCCAATTTGGCCATCACCTCCTTGCGTGACAGAAACCTGTTCGGTTGCCACTAAGTTAACGTCCCATAGGACGGAATACCGGGGTTCTGGCAGAAGAGAAAGGCTAATCCCCCTGAGGAGTATACAAACATAGGTATTCCCCCACCGGAGAACCGTGAACAGGGGTGGCCCGCTGAGATCGCTGAGCGAAAGGTATTGATTAAACAGTAAGGCAAACAGTCCTCCGCTAAGCCCGCCAGAAAATTTAGGATGTGGACTACATTCGCCCCCACAGGATTGACACTCCGTCGCATACACCAACTAAGCCATCAGTTCCATGCTGATTGGTATCTCTTGGTCCTGCTGTCCGCCCATGCAAGTAAGGTCTCAGCCTGTCCCAAAAGGCCTGGGAGCAACCAGCGAAGCCGGAGATCTGCCAGGCCACATTCCTCAACGTCCCCTCCACTACCAGCCGATGGGGATCGAGATCGGGATTGAGGAGGATGTGAGGAAAGTGGGGAGTCAGATTGGAGAATCCCAAGAAAGTTTCAGAAGAACCGGAAACCATACTTGAGACCTCCACAGGGGTGTGATCAGCACAATTTCCACCTGTTGGCGACGAAGGAGAGCAGACACTTGTGAGATCATAGAAAAAGGAGTGAAGGCATAGCCCTGCTCCCGCTGCCAGTCCTGGAACCTAACCTCCAACTGAAGTACCTCGGCAACTGATGATCCAGAGTTGATGCAAATAGATGAACTGAGAAGGGACCCCATCTCTCCGCCAACTGAGAGAACACCTGCGGGTCCAATTATCACACTCTGAAATGCAGGAGGTGGCGAGAGTGCCAGTCTGCCACTTTGTTCGCCCGATCCGGGAGGTATTCCGCCGTGACTGACACCTGGTTCTCCAGGCAGAAATTCCAAAACTCCTTGGCCAGGTTCGCTAGCGCCCTGGTGCCACCAAGGTGGTTGATGTGAGAAGTTGGCCTGGTATATGCTGTCCACTAGTTATAGTGGGCCCCTTGCACCAGTCCAAATGACCCTTATTAATGATTAGGTTAAAGACAACCTTTATTGAAAGCTATCCTAGTGGTAGCTATGGAGAGCAGCCTTCAGGCTAAGTCTCGAAGGAATGTAAAGCTGCTTGGTTTATCAGATTATAACCTCTTGAATGACCAAATGAAAGGAGAACCACAGAAGGAATATATATAAAATATATGTATTTATTACTAAACACTCTCTACTAACCTCTTTATGAGATTAGAGAACAATATACACAATATTAAAGCACTAGAACAACAGTAAATAGCACAATACACAGTGGGCTCCAGGGGGAGACAAAACCATATACTAAGAAAGTGGTATATCAACCACGACTTGACCTGACACAGCGCCTAGAGCACGTAGAATCACTGGGACCCCAAGGAACGACTCAAGGTAGTGACACAGGGGACCCACGGGGGACGTGTGCAGTCTGAGAACACAGCAGCGAGCTCCGTACAATCCTATGGGAAAGACGCAGTTGGAATTTTAAAGATTAAGGACACTTAGGAGAGGACTTGGAGCAAACCCTTTTAAACATAGAAGGTTCTAAGGCCAGCACCCATGTGAGCACTGGAGTACTCGTGTTACCTAACCCAGGGAAGCCGGGTGCATAAGCGTCAAGTGATGTCGGGAATCTTCGTTGTTTTCTATAGCGTGATGCTGCAAAGTGCTGCTGCCAGGAAGATGAATCGTCCGGTGTGATCCAAGCCTGTATCGGAGCTGAGAAGAACCTGAAAGCAGAGGGGACAGAGTCTGGGTCACTTCACAGTGACCAGGGCCACGATAGACTAATGCCCACCAATGTTGGGTGTTTCAGGTGAGATGAGGTGAAGCTTGACTCTGCAGCCATGGGGACCAGGAGACGTCGACGACAACCAAAGTCCGCAGGTGAGCTGTCCCACGAAGGATGTCGAGTGCTGGGGGGGTCAGTGTCCGGATTGGAGACCAACAAGCCTTGGTAACTGCAACCCACGCGGTCAGAGAAAAGATGCTTTGGCGTGTACCAGCAAGGTCCTGGGGACTCCCCACGCGACGAAGAGTCAGGGCACGTCTGGAGCAACCAGGAAAGCCTACTTAAAGTCAAAAGTTCCCTCCTCAGGGACCCACAGGTCAACGGACCAGGGATCGCGAAGGGACCTCGAGAAGAATCACAAAATACCAGCCCATGGAACACTCGTGGAGAGTAGGTCGGTAATCTTATACCCAAGGAAGGGGTGGGACAAACTCTGGAGACCCACCTATGGGAGGGTCAGGACAGAGGGGTGGCTACACCCATGTCCTTTGTCCAGTTTCGCGCCAGAGCAGGGGCTGATAGCCCCTGCAACCGGTTTGAGCTGGACTATGCACAGGGACACCAAATGTGCCCCCAGTGCAGACATCAAAGCACTCTGAGTGCACCCACCCAGCCCCAATACACTAAAGCCTGTCTGGGAGGTGGTCACACCTCCCCTTGACAAGAAACCTATTGTCCAGCCGTCCGCTGCCAGAGTTTCGTCCAGGAGCAGGAGGGCAGACTAGTGTCTGTGGCTGGCAGCATCCATTTTGTGATGCCAGGGTCTGTAAAGCTGGTACCAGGTGTACCGGTGTTGTCATATTTCTCCCTCGAGTAGGGTGACGACATGTTTCAATGCAGCCGTTTTAAAGTTAGCATTTACCACGAGATTAAAATGCACTTAAGTATATATGGTTTGGCTGCATCACAAACAACCCCGGAATACAGGTTCCGAAGGCTGTAGAAGGGTTCTGCTCATGCATGGGCACCCTCTCACATAAAACCCAGCACCCTGCCTTCAGGATTGACAAGGCCTGCCAAAGGGGTGACTGATGGGTTTATATGTGCAGCGATAAGGATAGATATAGTGAACCTATATCTAAGTAAACGGTGCATGCACCCCCTTACACAGGCTGCTTTAGCAGACCTGTGGTGTCATTTTGAATGGTCTCCCAGGGGTGGTATAATATATGCTGCAGCCCCTGAGAGGCCTCTGGGGTAGCTATGCCCTAGGTACATAGTATACCATATACTGAATTGAGTAGGAGAGGGGCCCACTAGCATTTACCACGAGATTAAAATGCACTTAAGTATATATGGTTTGGCTGCATCACAAACAACCCCGGAATACAGGTTCCGAAGGCTGTAGAAGGGTTCTGCTCATGCATGGGCACCCTCTCACATAAAACCCAGCACCCTGCCTTCAGGATTGACAAGGCCTGCCAAAGGGGTGACTGATAGGTTTATATGTGCAGCGATAAGGATAGATATAGTGAACCTATATCTAAGTAAACGGTGCATGCACCCCCTTACACAGGCTGCTTTAGCAGACCTGTGGTGTCATTTTGAATGGTCTCCCAGGGGTGGTATAATATATGCTGCAGCCCCTGAGAGGCCTCTGGGGTACCTATGCCCTAGGTACATAGTATACCATATACTGAATTGAGTAGGAGAGGGGCCCACTAGCATTTACCACGAGATTAAAATGCACTTAAGTATATATGGTTTGGCTGCATCACAAACAACCCCGGAATACAGGTTCCGAAGGCTGTAGAAGGGTTCTGCTCATGCATGGGCACCCTCTCACATAAAACCCAGCACCCTGCCTTCAGGATTGACAAGGCCTGCCAAAGGGGTGACTGATAGGTTTATATGTGCAGCGATAAGGATAGATATAGTGAACCTATATCTAAGTAAACGGTGCATGCACCCCCTTACACAGGCTGCTTTAGCAGACCTGTGGTGTCATTTTGAATGGTCTCCCAGGGGTGGTATAATATATGCTGCAGCCCCTGAGAGGCCTCTGGGGTACCTATGCCCTAGGTACATAGTATACCATATACTGAATTGAGTAGGAGAGGGGCCCACTAGGCAGGCCAGCTGATGCCGGCCTGAGGACTTTTGTGAAGCACCAGGATAGCCCAAAAGGCATAGTGGTGAACTCCAAAACCTGGCCGTCCCATCTGAACTGAAGAAACCATGTACAAATCCTTCAGGTAGAGGTGGACCATCCAATCGAGCGGCCTCAGCACATCCCTGAGGTGGATACCCTCCATTTTGAAGTGGCGATAGACCACCCAGTCGTTAAATCTCCTCAAGTTGATGACTGGTCTCCGACCCCCGTCGGCTTAGTCAACCATGAAAATGTTGCTGAAAAAACCACCAGGGTGCTCCTCTGTGCAACAAATCGCCCCTTTTTGGAGGAGGGCGGAGACCTCTTCACTTATCAGCTCCATGTCTCTTTGGGAAAATGAAATGGGGCAGTGCCGGGTCACCTGAAGTGGACGGCCATAGAACTCCAGCTGGAAGCCCTGCACCGTCTGTAGCACCCAAGCATTGCTCATGAGTGAGACCCAGGCTAGGAAGAAGAGCGCTAAGCGGCTCCCCACACACAGGTGCGCTGAAGGTAGCACACTCACTTTTTCCAGAGTTGTTTGATTGACCCCTGTAGCCTCCGCTGAACTTCTGTCCTCTGGTGGGGTAAAACGTGTTGTAGCAAGCATTGTCCTGATTCTGCCAACGCCCGGAGCCTTGCTCCTTGTTATGGTTGGAGGAGAACCGGCCGGTCGAGCAGCCCCTGCCACAACCGTCCCCTTGGAAAATCCAAGGCGTAAAGACTTTCCTGATGTTAGACTGGGCCTTGTCCAGTGGGATGAACGTCACCACTAACTTGCCAAATTCCTTGACCAATGGGTCACCGAATAAACCACCCTGGGCCACCGCCCTCGCTTCCAATGAAGCCAGGTCTACCAATTTTGGGTCCACCTTTATAAGGAGAGAATGCTGCCTTTTAGTCGATTTTAGCTTTTCCCAAAAAACACAATTGCGCACTGCGCCCAGCCTGAGTGCACCTCTGGAGAAATTAAGGATCCTTTGCCTCCTCGGCCATATCTATGATTTTGGTCACAGGACCACCGCGTCCAAGAGCTTGTCCTGGCAGGAGTGCCAGGACCTATCAATACCCTTATTAGGGTTCTTCACAAATGTTGCTAGGAACGTTGCCATCTTTGGGTCTATCTCGGGTGTGAGGGCAACTTCCCCTCCAAACTGTGGTGGGGGCACTCCGCCCAGAGGCGGTTGCAAGCGATTTTCTCCATGGGCTTGTGTAGACAGCTCGCGACATACTGGGCTACCTTATCCCCCAGGATCCAGTCTGTTGGCCTAAGGTGGACATTCATATCTGGGTCTAGCATGTCGGAGACACCCCCTGGGGCAAGGGGGGTGGCAGCCGGAAGCCATGGCCTAGAGGGACCTGCTTACTCCTGTGTCCCCAGTCTACCAACTGGACTTGGACCCAGAGGAAACACACAAATTGCAACACTCGCAATTGCATTTACCTTATTACATGCCCGTGCTCGTTGCAATACATTGGGATGACCACACGCCCAGTAAAGACAAGACTTACCGAACACAGAAGCAATGTACGTTGCAAAAAAACTAATACTAAGATGTGTTCTCACTACGCGGCCCATAATCATACACCTAATGAGCTAAATTGGACTATCTTAGAAGCCTTCCCAGTCATCACCAAAGAAGCCCTCTTTAGAAAGGAACAATGCTGGGTGTTTAAACTTGCATCACACACGAGGGGCCTGAACGATGACATACCTTGGGCTGAAATGAATCACTGAATAGCACCATCAATGCCATCTTGTTGTTTGGTCCGCATTATGTTCCCCCATTACACCGCTCACTCCCTAATCATTTTGAGCATGAGCCCTAAGGCCACTGTGTCCTACACTGGTTACACCCCCAGGGATCACATCATTAGAACAGGATTTCAGCTGTATTAATTAATTTTTTTAATGACAATTTCCGAGGGATGTAGATTTACACCTACACATTTGGCGAGTAGTTGCAATCACTCCAGCCCTTTGCGCACTCCCTTCTAACCTATTGTGACCTAGTAATAACTACATTACTGTAAACTTCCCCGTCCTGAGATGGCCGCTGGTTACTCCCACAAGCGCCGCATGTCACATGACATGAGCGCGAGTAGAGCCCATTCCAACATGGCCACCACGTTGAGGGACTTCTCCTTACGCTATTTTAGACGCACCCAGGAAGTATCATGCACGGGGCCCAGAGCGAGGGTAGGACGCCAGCAAGTTGCCAGTCTACCTACGTGAGTACCGTGACCGTATGACCGGATCCCGTTGGTAAGCCTACTCGTCTCCTCTGTGAATGATGCAAACGTAATAATTGTTTCCTATCTTCTATCTTGTTTGGACTCCATATAGAATTCGGAGCAACTTTTTGTGCTCTGTTGTAATCCCCGTCAGTCCGGAACTAGGTCGTGAGGGGTGAGTTTATAAGTCCAATTCCGGTTATTTATGTCTGAAAATCAGTGCGTTTATGGCATGCTTGCACAGTAGTATCTCACGCACTACTTGAACCGGCCAAATATCGATAAACGATAACTTATGTCTCTCTTTTAGTTCACGTTGTCACTAGTCCTATCGTCTGCATTCCCTTTCGGTTTTATGTAATTACACGCGCACAGCATAGGACTTGATATAAATCTAAAGAAAGATTTTTTTAATAGAATCACACAGCAATCTCTACCAATCGGTATGCTATATAGCCACTCCTGACCTTCTTAATTCGGTCCGATCAGCATGGTCCCGTCGTCACGATCACGACGCATGCACGTTTCCATTAGAAGGTCTATGACGGTCCTACCCCGTTTTTCCACCGGCCATAGGTCACAAATAAACACCTTAAATGCACTATAGAGTACCTATGTACCCCCTCTTTTCACAGAGGCACAACTTCGTCCAGTGCTTTCACCATTGCCGATGGTTTTCACCCGCTGGTTATTGTGACTTGTTCCTTTTTTCTCCCCCCCCCCCCTCTTTTTTTGTTCCCTATCATAGGTCTATTCCCAGTACCAGTTCCTTACCTCCTACCGTTCGTAGCAATTAGTGCTAATACGGTAGTGCACTTACCTGCACTCAATTCAATTATTGGTCCTGACGAAGTGCCATTGACCCTTTTGGGCAGCTGGGGCACGAAACATGTTGACCACACTCTCACACTATTAGCCCTTATGGACCATTACTCCTAAATAGGGCTTCAACACATCTTTTTAACCAAGGCTAGAGCTACCTCATTAATAAAATTACTGAAATCAGTAGGACGGCCCTAAACCTTTTTTAAACATCTCACTCCTTGTGCACTACCCTGCCCTCACACCCACACGCACCCATACGGCTTCTTCAAAAGATCCCCGACAAAGAGCCCCGGTTTCGGGAGCCCGTCAGGCATTGCAGCGCCGGCCTGACGAGGGGCAAATGCCCAAATGATGAAGCATGACATCTCTTGGGGTGTGTGAGGGCATTACGAAGAAAAGACCTGTGCTTCCCTACTCCCTCTCACTTCCCAACTAGCTACCCATAGGAACTGCTCTTCTTGTTCTTAATATTCATTGGTGCCTTCTGAGCAGGACCTGACAAAATAACTAGGCTCCTTGTCCCTCTCTGTATAAATAATCCCCAGGGGAGTCGCCAGGGTCTAGGGGGTTGGGGGAGGTGGTACGTGGGGGTGCCGGAGCGCTGGGGTTGAGGGCACTGGCTGCGGGGGAACCTCTGCTAGAAAAGCCAGTTTTAAGCATGCAAGAGCATCTGGGTCCACCCCTTGACAACACTGCTTCTTTAAAAGAGGGGGGGGGGGGTCCTTCATCATTCGTCCCCTGAAGCGGCTTAGAGGGAGCCGGCATGGGAGCAGCCCACTTGGCGCACTCCTTAATAATCTGCGCTAAGAGAGGCAGTTCTAAAGGCACCATGGCTTGATTTACAGCCCTATAAATGGAGTCATCCACTGCCAGGTAAAAATAGTCGTCCCAAGGGAGGTTGAACAAGGGGTCCTCCTCCTGAAACTGATCCTGCTCTGACTACATGGGTAGGTACTAAGACCCCAAGGAAAAAATCCCACTGAAAGTAACAGGCAATATGGTGCTGGGGACACCACTTTATGCACACAGATTAAGCCGGGAGAAAGCCCAGGCATATTTAAGTGGCCAGAGGCGCAAAATTCACGGGAAAGTGCCCTGGGACACAACAGCCCTCTAACAATCACAATCAATCAATCATGGCATTTGTAAAGCGCACTATATACCCAAGAGGGTCTCAAGGCGCGGGGGGGGGGGGAGGGGGGGGGAAGAGCCAGGTCTTGAGAAGTCTTCTGAAGGTCAGAAAGTCTTTGGTCTGCCGCAGGAAGATGGGGAGGGTGTTCCATGTCTTGGCGAGGTGGGAGAATGATCTGCCGCCGGTCACTCTTCGGATGCGGGGGATGGTGGCGAGGGCGCGGTCTGCGGAGCTGGTGGGTGGGGTTATAGAGGCTGAGTCGGCTGTTGAGGTACGTTGGTCCGGTGTTGAGTGCCTTGTGGGCGTGGGTGAGGAGTTTGAATGTTATCCTCTTGTTGACAGGGAGCCAGTGTAGGTCTCTCAGGTGGGATGTGATGTGGCTGCGGCAAGGGATGTCGGGGATCAGGCGTGCGGAGGCGTTCTGGATGTGTTGAAGCCGTTTCAGGAGTTTGGCCGGGGCTCCTGCTTAGAGTGCGTTTCCGTAGTTCAGTCTACTGCCGACGAGGGCCTGGGTGACCATCCTTGTTTCGGTGGGGATCCATTTGGGGATCCATTTGAAGATCCTGCGAAGCATGCGGAGGATGTTGAAGCAGGAGGAGGAGACTGCGTTGACCTGCTTCGTCATGGAGAGGGTAGAGTCGAGGATGACCCCTAGGTTGCGTGCGTGGTCGGTGGGTGTTGGGGGTGTTCCTAATGCAGTCGGCCACCAGGAGTCGTCCCAGGCCGAGGGGGTGGATCCGCGGATGAGGACATCCGTCTTGTCTGAGTTCAGCTTCAGTCGGCTGTTCCTCATCCAGTCGGCAACAGCCTTTACTCCTTCGTGGAGGTTGGTTTTGGCGGTCCTTGGTGAGGGAAGAGGATCAGCTGGGTGTCATCAGCGTAGGAGATGATGTTGAGGTCGTACCGTCGGGGCGAATGGTGCCATGTAGACGTTGAGCAACGTTGGGCTGAGCCTTGGGGTACGCCGCAGATCTCGGTGGCTTCGGAGCGGAAGGGGGGGGGGGGAAGCAGACGCTCTGTGTTCTGCTGGAGAGGAAGAAGGTGGTCCAGGCCATGGCTTTCTCTTGGATTCCGGCGTCGTGGAGACGTGTTCGTAGTGCGCGGTGGCAGACACGAAGGCGGCTGACAGGTCCAGGAGGATGAGGGCCACGGTTTCTCCATTGTCTAGCAGGGTCCTGATGTCATCAGTGGCAGCGATGATGGCAGTTTCGATGTTTTGGTTGCTGCGGAACCCGGACTGGGACTGGTCCAGGAAGCTGTTCTCCTCGAGGAAGCTGTTCAGTTTGTTGATGGCCTTTTCGATGATCTTTGCCGGGAGCAGGGAGATGGGTCGGAAGTTCTTGCGGTCCTGCGGTGGTGGTGTCTGCGAGTGGTGTTCTTGTGGGCGGTGTAGCTTTCCAGTGTTCGTTCATGGATCCAGTTTTTTTACGAGTTTTCGGCAGGTTCGCTTGGAGGCCTGGAGGTCTTCGGGGAACCAGCTGGCTTTCTTGCTGGTGTGGGAGTTGGAGGGCTTCTTGACGGGGGGGCGAGGGTGTTGGGGCATTCGTTAATCCACTGTTTGAGGATGCAAGCGGCAGTGTCGGGGTCAGTCGGATCTGTGGGTAGGCTCCAGGTGGGGGAGGTGGAAAGCTGGTCTTCTTGACTTTGCTCCAGCAGCGGCGCGGCATCTGTTGGGTGCAGTGGCGGGTTTCCGGAAGGTGAAGTGGATGCAGCGGCGATCGGTCCAGTGGAGCTCGGTGGTGTGGTTCAAGGAAACGTGGAAGCTTGCGGAGAAGATTGGGTCAAGCATGTGGCCGGCGGAGTGGGTGGGTGTAGTGAGGAGTTGTCTGAGTCCAAGGTTGTCGATCAGGGTGGAGGAGTTGGAAGTTCAGGTCCCAGAGGAGGATGTAGTCCGTGGAGGCGAGGGCGTGTGTGCTGACAAGGTCGGTGATGGAGTCGCTGAACTGTGCTCGTGGTCCGGGGGGTCTGTAGAGGAGGGTTCCTCTGAGGGTGGTGTTGGGATCGGTGTGGATCTTGAAGTGCAGGTGTTCGGCGGTGCGGAGGGTGTCGTTGGTGTTGGTTGAGACCTTGAGAGAGTTCCTGTGAACGATGGAGATTCCTCCTCCTACTCCATTGGTGCGGTCCCTGCAGGTGATTTTATAGCCTTCCGGGATGGCTATGGCAATGTTGGGTGCCGAGGAGGGGTTCAGCCAGGTCTCCGTCAGGAAGGCGACGTCTGGGGTGTTGGAGTCCAGTAGGTCCCTGAGTTCCACAGCGTGTTTGCGAGTGGAGCGGGTGTTGAGAAGGATGCATCTGAGGTGGTTGGGTTCTTTGGTAGGTGGGTTGGCGGGCCGGATGCTGGTGAAGCTGCAGTTCCGGCAGGAGAAGGGTCCTTGGGTGCGCTTCGGGGTGGCCAGGCAGCAGGTGCGTGATCGGTCGGCGTTGAGTGCGTGGAGAGTGCTGGAGTCGTAGCAGAGACGGGCGGCCTGGCATTCGCAGGGGCCAGGGGTCCTGGTGCTGGGCGCGGTCCAGGCGCAGACGGGCTTGCCTTAGGCGCGCCCGCTGCGCGGCCGCCATAGATGGGGAGATGGGAGGGAGGAGCAGCTGGAAGGCGGGAGGTAGGGGCAGCGAATGGACAGTAATGGGGGCGGGACCGCAGGGGACGCAGTGGCGGGAGCGGTAGATGAGACCGAGGGCAAGGGCACAGATCACGGGGCACAGAAAGGAAAACCGGGGCACTGATCACGGGGGCACAGAGGGAAAAGAGGGCACAGAAGGAAACCGGGGCACAGAAAGAAAACCGGGGCACAGATTACGGGGGCACAGAAAGGAAAACCGGGGCACAGATCACGGGGGTGACGATGGGAGCAGGAGGAAAGAGGGGTACAGGAGAGAATACAGGCACAGGGGGAAGACGGACAACAGCAGTCACAGACGGGCAGTGCAATGAACAATCGAACAGACCTAGGGCCTACCACTGGCCGTAGGAGGGCCTTAACTTACCTCCGCAGCGGCAGCTGGGGCAGGGACAGGATGCACAGGCGGTGCTGTGCGGAGGGGGAGTGACCTACCTAACAAGGTCAAGCCACAGGGCAGCCAACCGACACTGTCCCACACGGCACCACAAGGTGCTATTACGACCCCTCAGGATGTTAAATGCATTATACAGACCCCCACTGGGGCATAAAATATAGGGGTGTCACACGGGAGGCAGGAGATAAGGCTGGGCTTTCTGAAGGGCAGTGCTCATCAGCACTCCATCACCAGTACCTGACTCGTGCTGGCCATAGAGTGAGCACAATGCCCCCTGGCAGCGAGAGGACCTCACCGCACCTTGATGGGAAATACGTCACGTAAGGTACGCCAATGCTTCACGCGACCAAAGTGGAATCTTTGGAACAGAAGCAATGTCAACCACAAGCAAAAACGCCTCCAAATAAATGCATTATCAACCCCCAAACAGGAGAAAGTATAAAAAACGACTTATCTTGTTGCTGTGCAGCGAAGAAAGAGGAAGAGGAAACAGAGTGGAAGGACTAGCTCGGTTCTGGAGTGCAGACAGTGTGAAAGGACTCCTGTTGAAAACTATTTCCCTGCTGTTCATGGGTAACGTAGTTTTGGTTGTTTTTAAAATTTGCTGCAATGGAAAATAAAGTAAAAGATGAAAGCATAATCCGAGCCTCCGGTCCGGACTTCGAATCAGCTCTGCAGCAACACAATACTAAAAGAAATGCAGTCTCAAACACAACGTGTGCTTTCAGAATCCTGAAAGCATGTGTCGTGCTTGTGGACTTTCTGCATTCCTTTTCCTAATAGTGAGCGGCTATGGGGCCAATTGTGGGCCTTTGAAATAGTATTCATGTTAACTGCAGTGCCAGTGTGTGCTGCAATTATCATGAATACTATCTCAAAGACCAAAATCAGCCCGCAGCTGCGCACTATTAAGAAAAGAAATGCAGAAAGTTAACCAACCCAATGTGATTTTTCAGAATCCTGAAAGCACTGGGCGTACTCTATATTTGCTCTATTCATTTTCCTAACAGTGCGCGGCTGATGTGGGCCTTTGAGATACTATTCATGTGAATTGCAGCGCCCATGTGCGGTGAAATTAACATGAATACTATCTCAAAGACCCACATAAGCCCGCAGCCGCGCACTATTAGGAAAAGGAATGCAGCAAGTGAATGTGAGGCCCCAACAGACCGCAAGGGAAAAACGTACCTGCCGCTCCATCATGTCACCGTCATCTCTTCCTCTGCCTCCCAGCCCCAACCAGGAAATGACAGTTTGTTTGCGCCGCTCGCGTTTTAAAAGTGGTGGCCCAAACGGTCTTGCAGGATGTCACAGTGTGCGAGCTAAATCCAGGACACTGCACACTTGGGGTGACTTTGGTGAGCACGCACCTTATAGGGGAACAGAGGTCGTAGTTCCACTGGTGATTGGACTTCACCAGACATTGGTTAATGACATTCCCTGCGCGGGATGGGAACATAGGCGCCTGCTTTATGCAGATTATCTCCTGCTGACTCACTGGTTCATTGCCAAGGGGCGGAGCATTCTATTCCATATCTAGGGATTAATATCACAGATTCTATATAGACTTGGACCGTGCTAACTGGCCCACCTATCATAGGTCCATTTTGGAAGATTTGCATCGGTGGAAACTTTCAAACACTTCCTGGCTGGGTCATGTGAATGTGGTTAAGATGAATATTGAATATTTTACCCCACTGACTCAACCTGTTTCAGGCCATCCTGACCTCTATTCGGGGGGGGGGGGGCGAGATAACTGCCAATTACAGAGAGATCTACGTACCTTCATAAGGAACGGGAAGCAACCCGCATCTCCAGCACCACCCTTTTGCTACCTAGGAACCATAAGGGGGTCTGACGTGTCCCAATCTTCTTGACTACTATCGCGCAGCTCATATGAATTTTATTTTTGAGTGGATGGTCAGAGAAAGCAAGAATCGTTGGTTCCGTATGGATCAAGGGGTGGCCTGCAGGCCTCTGTAGGACCTGGCCTGGTTACAAAAGTGCCATTGTCTGCAAAGTGCTTACCTCGTTACCCCTACTAGAACAGTACTGGAGATCTGGGATAGGGTAGCAATGAAGTACAGCTTGATCTCATTCCCCTGCCGAATTGCCCTATCGCATGTAACCCGGACTTTACACCATGGCTGGGTCCAGGCTCCTTTCCCACTTAGGAGAGAAGTGAGCGCAAAGTACTTCAGGACCTATTCCAGGGTTAACAGATTAAGCCATTTGACCAATGCCAATCTGACTTCGGTCTACCTGGTAAACTTAGGCATCAATATTTCCAGCTTCGACACTAGGTGCTTCATCCCCCCTAAGTCAAAGGGGCAACTCACCCCTTTGAGAAATTATTTTGTCAATTTGAGGGCTTGAGGGGTCTGATTTTCAAGACCTACAGTATCCCCCAACAGTCTCGCCTACTACCTCACCACCTATATCAGACAAAATGGGAGTCGGAGGCTGCAGCAGACATCATGCAAAAACAATGGAAGCTGCTGTGATGAGAAAGCTCCATGACACACAAAAGTATCTTGCATCAAGAGTCTGCCTACAAATGTATGTTCCAATTTGCCTTCACACCATATTTCCCACGACTTCCATTGCTTGTTGGAGATGTGGGGCACAGGAAGGTTACTTTGAACAGATTGTGGACATACCCCTATATCCCACTCTTCTGGAAAGAGGTCTTGGGACACACTTGGGGTTTCTGATCCCAGCAGAATACTGCACGATCAAACTGGGCCTCCACTCAACTACACTTGAAGCTAAGACTTATGTTGACTAATCATATGACGTGGGCGGCCAAACATTTAATAGCCTCGGCCTAAAAGTTCTCGTTTCCCCTTCCATAGACTCCTAGTGTACTAGACTTTGGTATTCACTAGCGATAGACAACCTGTTGCATAAGCTTTCTCTCACCGATAAGAAGTTCACCCAGTTATGGCAACCCCTTCTTGACTAGGTCACAGATGGATCACCTTTGCTTCCAACCATCCAAACTGCACACTCTCCACCTGTTTGACTGATCCTCTTGAGTAGTGAGTACTTGCTTTTCTCACGCACAGCCCTCGCTGCTGCCAGGGTTGCTCATGACCACCGGTAGAAAGCACTTGCGCATCTCCTTGCCCCAGACCTCTAGCCCCTTGGTCCAGCCCTGCCTTCGCTTTTGCACCGTAAAAGTGGGAACCTTGCACCAGTCCAAACAACCCTTATGATGTATGAGGTCAAAGATAACCTTTAGAAAGCTATCCTAGTGCTAGCTGTGGAGAGCAGCCTTCAAACTTTACCTTGAAGGAATGTAAAGCAGCTTGTTTAACCAGAATATCATCTTTAGTATTAACTAAATGAAATGAGAACCACACAGTAGTTATAAAAATATGTATTTATTAATATAACACTCTAGTATCTTCTACACAAGGATAGAACACAAAGCACACAATACTTTAGCAAAGAGACAGTTGTAAATAGCACAATACACAGTGGACTCCAGGGGGCGACCAAATCATATACTAAAATAGTGGTATAAGAACCACGACTGGAGTCGAGAGAGTCTAGAGCACGTAGAATCGCTGGGAATCCAAGGAACCACCCAAGGTGAGTAGAAAGGGACCTCACCGAGGACGGGTGCAGTGTGCTAACACAACCTCCACACAATTCTATGGGGCAGTCGCGGTTACAATTTTAAAGTTTAAGGACCCTTCTCTGTGGACTTCAAGGAAACCCTTTGGAACTTAGGAGGTTGGAGAGCCATCCCACCCGTGGATACTGGAGAACCCAAGTTACCTATCCCAGAGGAGCCAGGTGCATAGGTCTGGAGTGGTGTTGGAAACCGCCGTTGTTTCGAATGGAGGACTTTAAAGAAGAGCTGCTGCCGGGAAGGAAGAAAGTGTCCGTAGGAATCCAAGGGTGGATTTGTGATGGAAGGAACCTGAAAGCAGAGGGGACAGAGTGAGTCACTTCAGGGTGACCAGGTGCTCAGTAGACGAATGCCCACCGATGTTGGGTGCTTCAGGTGCAAAGAAGGGATGCTTGACTCAGCAGCCGCGAGGTCCAGGAAACGTCAAGGACGACCAGGAGCCGGATGCGAGCTGTCCCACGAAGAATATCGAGTGCGGAGGGGTCGGTGTCCGTCAGGAGCACCAACAAGCCTTGGCAACAGCAACCCACGCAGGAAGGTCAAGCAGGTTACGGTGTGGACCAGCAAGCAATGGGCAGTCAGGCCACGTCTGGAGCAACCAGGAAAGTCCAACAGAAATCAAGATGACCCTCAAGAGGACCTACAGGTCCAATGACCAGGAGTCGGGAGGGGACCTCGAGCAAGATCACAATGTACCAGCCCACAGAGCACTCGGTGCGAGGAGGCCAGAGTTCTTTGGTGGAAATACTGCTCAGGGTTAGGACTACACGGAGTCCAAAGCACAAGCCCGGGATTTGCCAACAAGCATATGCACTTGCGAAAGTACGCGGTGCACCAGGATTCGGGTTATGCGGTCCCCAAGAGGAGTACTGGCCTCAACTCAGTGAGAGGGCAGCTCGGCCTCAAGGAACCTCTGAACCCACCTCCTCTGTTGCTGGAGCCATCGGAGTCCGCAGAAGCTCAGGATCATCAGACCAGTCCGTTCCGTTTTGGTGCCTGCGAATACAGGGGAGTGACTCCTTCACCCCAAGGGAGATTCTTCTGTTGTCCTTAATGCTCCACAGGTCCTGCACGGAGCCTGTATCGTGCAAGGGCACAGACGATGCTTTGGACGGAGATGAGGACGAAGTCTGGCCCAGTCGAAGTTCTGCGAAGTCAAGAGTGTCCAGACGGTCAAAGGTCAGCGGTTTCTTGCTGCAAAATCTTGTCCACATCAAATCTAACGTCTTACAGCCAGGTAAGTCCTTATGTACCCACGGGAGAGGGTTGGACAGATTCAGGGGACCCTCCTGGGGGAGGGATCTGGACAGATGGATGGTTACACCCATGTCCTTTGTCCAGTTTCGCACCAGAGCAGGAGCCAACGGCTCCTAGAACTGGTTTGAGCTGGACTATGCACAGAGACACGAACTGTACCCCAGGTGCAGATTTCAGGCACTAAGGAAGTGACACCACCCAGCCCCAATACACTAAAACCTGTCTGGGAGGTGGTCACACCTCCCTGTGACAGTATGCCTATGGTGCTGCCTTACTATGCTGATGCTTGGCTCAGCAGCAGGTGGACGACAGAAATTTGTCTCTGGTCGGCAGCATCCATTTTGTGCTGTCCGGGTCGAGAAGGCTGGCACCGGCAAGACCAGTGACCCCACGAAGCTCGCTTGGGGTACTTATGCCCTGGGCACATGTGTACCAAATATTAGGGATGTATAAGGGCACCCCACTATCCAAACTGGAGTGTACCAAATAACATAACATTTAAAGGAGAAAGCAGATACACTGGCGTCCTGATTAGCAGGATCCCAGTAAGACCAGTCAAAACCGTGTAATATCGAGCAAAAAATGATGGTAACCATAAGAAGCAGATCCTACTTTCCTTCACCTTGGTCCAGCCCTGCCTTTGCTTTTACGCCTTTAGTGCATTGCTTCTTTCATCGTCTCAGCAAGTACGGATCACTCTATTCTTTTTTGCTGTTACTCACCTTTAGGTCCCTTGTCCCCCTACCTGGAGGGGGTTTTTCTTTCTTTTTGTTTTATTCCTGTTACAACAATACTGGCTCGGAGCAGCATTGTGGCTAAATCTTGGTACTGTTGCTCTTTTATGTACTGGTCAAGTAGAGGAATGAACTGTGTGTGAATCTTAAGTGGGAATTCCTCTTTGACTACTATGCTCATAGCAGGGGGATCAGCCTCTGAATTACTCAAAGTTCTGGTATGCGACTCTAAGTGAGATTTCGTTGATGCACCATATTGATGTTATCCTGATGAAGCTTTTAGAAGATGCTACCTCCTCCTTGCTGGTTCTCTATATCTCTCCTCACGCTTGATTCCTGAACTGTGATGTGGTCAATTTATATACCTCTCTTTATGTACCCCTTTGATGATTGCCTTTGCACACTGTGCTATGCGGCCTGTATCTGTACTGGCTGCTGGTTAAATACAAGAAACAGATTTTGAGCAACAAAATGTTACTTTTTGGTTTGGTTTTCAGGTTAATTATATTATGAGAACTTCTGCCACTAACCATCTTGTGTGATCAGTTTGCATTAACAAGGGTGCACTGCTAATTCTACTAAGAAATCCAAATCTTTTCTACATTTGAATTATTGTGACTAGCTACCTTTTGTTTAAAGTTAATTTTCAGTTGCAAATACCTTAACCATAAAATTACTTACATTCCTTTCATTTTAAGCAAAGCAGTATATCAGAGTCTGGCAACTAGTATACCTAAAAACCAAAGACCTCTATCAATTTCTACAAAGAAAAAACTAGATGACAATAGTTCCCTATTTACCCCAGCTAAGATTAAACCAAGAGGAGGTGGAAACTCTTTGATGGAGACTATGTCATCTGAAATAAAGGTGATTAAATAGAATACAGAGGAAAGTAAAAAGGACAGGGCTGCCATCACAAAAACATGATTGAAATTATTTAGAGAGAGCTTCTGACTTTTTTTTTCTAGCACTGCAGGTCCTTGGAAGCCATCACATGACAAATCAGCGAGCCCCTGTACCCTTCAACTAGAAGTTTGGGAATGGGGGGCGTTCCTTGATCCGAGGGAGTGGTGCGGCCCGTGGCGGGCCTGCCAATCTGTGCGGCTGGTCCCATGGTTTGTTGCGGCCTGTGGGGCTGGTGGGGTAACTGCGGTCCAGGGAATAGCTTGGTTTGGCTGCTGGGCTGCCTCATAAGGGAGAGAGGCAGGCAGAATCCTGATTTGGTGTGTGGTTGGATCAGGTGGGCGAACGCTGCGCACCTGTCTGTGCGGCCTTATCAATGGCTGGATTCGGCGAGACAGAGGAGTTGGAGCAGACCTGATGTGCCCTGACAGAGCTGGTCTGTACGGACTCCAGTTGGGGGAGCTGCTTGGCGGGGTCACGCCTTTCAGTGGCCCCACAGACTATTACATTGACTGCCTGAACGAGGTGTGCAGCTGTCGTGCCTGGGCTCCTTCCCTGAGGCCCTTTGTATTATATCTAGCCAGCCTGTATGTTTGGGACCTCACCCTGAGCCACTTGGGTGATCTCATCATGCCCACCACTGCGGAGGTCTGGGGGTACCAGGAGCTCTATGTGCGGCAGCCTACGTCCTTACCTGAATCTACTGGCTTGACTACGGCCTCAGTTTGGGGCCTGCTACGCCCACAGGCAAGTGACATTTTGTTTTCCTGGCCTCATGTGGATCCGGGGAATCCAATGCTGGCTCTTGAGGGAAGGCTGTGAGGGAATAGATTGGGCAGGCTCTCATTATCGAGCCCTTTTCAGAGTGGACATAGCCTTGAAGCGCATTCTCGCTTGTAGTGCCTGCTTACTGCGAGGTCGGGGGGGAGCATTTGCTGCCCTCTACAATTTGTTCCTAGTTGGAGGCCCTGCAGACCAGAAGTGGGGCGCTCTTGTACCCTTTCGGCATTTCCATGGAAAGAAATTAAACAGTCCATGCCCTGCAGAGGAACACCATGGACCTGTACACCACCCCTCTGACCCCCCCCTTGCAGCAACACACGTCAGGTCAGTGGTAGGGGTGATCCACTGGAAGCCCACATGGGTGCAACTACTTGCAGCCATTCTAGGGTCCAGGGTGGCCCTAAAGAGCAAAATTGAGACTGTGGTCCTAGAGGTAAACCTACTCTGCACGGATCTCTGCAAGGTGTCTGATAAGCTTTGCAGCGGAGGGTTCCCTTGCTAAGCTCCAGGTAGAGGTGGCTTCCCTGCGGGAACAGGTGGCTATGGTCACCTCAAAAACTGGGGCCCTGGAAGCATGAGTGGAGGCTGCAGAAGGGAGATCTTGCCATAATAATTAATGTCTCCTGGGGGTTCCGTACCACACTGAGGGGAAGCCACTGAGAGTTTTGTTGAAAGATGGCTCTGTTATACTTTGAGGCCCTGCGGGCTGTCCCCTCGGTTTGCCTTTGAGAGGGCGCATTGAGCTTTGGTAGCTCTGCCTAGGTCAGGGGCGCCTCCGTGGGACATAATAGTCCGCATATTTAACTATAAGGCTAGAGACTGCATCCTTCATACTGCCAGAGAAACCAATCATGCCCGATTTGAGAACCATAAAATTTCCATCTACCCTGACTTCACCAATAGAGTAAAACGCTCCCGGAAGACACTTCTGGAGGTCAAGATCACGTTCAGATTGATGGGTCTCCGCTACATGCTGTTGTATCCTGGTTGGCTGCAGCTGTTGACAGGGGGGCAAATCTCACTTGTTTGATCCTCTAGATGTATGGAGGTGGTTGGAGGTGTGGAACAAGGTACCCAGGGAAAAGACAAGCCCCTGGAGGTCCGTTTTTATGGCTGAACAGATAAACATGGTCAGGTGGAATGTCAGGGGGCTCAATAGTACTCCAAGTGCTATAGAGTCCACTCCTTCCTCAAACGGAAGGAAGTACCTGCCTACAGGACACTCATCTTGTGGGTGGGGATACAAAGAAATTAGGGGGAAAATGGAGGTGGTAGCTGTTCTCTGCATCATACTTCTCATATGCAAGGGGGATGGCTATATGGATTGTTCTGGGAGTGCCCTTCAGGAATATCTATGGTAAAGCAGATGTCAAAGGGCATTACCTCTTACTTCAAGGTACTCTAGATGGTAAAGAAATCAATGTACTGATCACATATGCGCCCAACATGGACGACCGATTCTTCTATGACAGAATAGGGGACCTTTTGGAGGACAGTGTGGGGTATCCATAATCTGGGTGGGTGACTTCAATTGTATTCTGGATGGAAATGGGGATCGCTACCTGGCTAAACGGGGAACTATGCCCATGATGGTGGGTTCTCTTGCCACGGGCATGTGCAATCTTGGTCTTTTGGGCAGCTAGTGTGCGCTGTACCTGGAGGGTCATGAGTATACTTGCCATTCTCCGACATAAAATGCCTACAGTCATCTGGATCACTTCTTGGTAGGGGGGTATGACACTCACATGGCTGCGGTGATGCATCTGGGACAGTTCCACTCTGATCATGCCCCTGTATGGCTTGCACTTCATTGGGATATTGCACCGATCAGAGGTCGGTGCTGGCAAATGCTTGTCGATCTCCTGATGGACACAGCATGCCGGGACACTCTGGCAACCTCCTTGGCTGGCTAGTTAGGGATGATCTGAATACCAGGGCTATTGAATGGGAAGCATTGAAGGCAGTGGTGAGAGGGGAGTGTATAAATACCATCTGTGCAGTGTGAAGGCAATGGAGGCAGATCTTAAAGAGCAGGAGAGAAGTTTAGCTGACCTGCAAAAAAATTAGGTGTGCTCCACAGATGAGCGTGCGACAATGCTGAGGGTGCACAGAGATGCAGCGGCTCTGGGATACTCTAGAAAAAAGTACCCTTAAAACATATCGCCAGTGATTACACAGGAAAGGAGATAAAGCCAGCCAGCTTCAGGCCTTGATCCTCAGGTGGGAAATAGAAAGTCCTCCCATCCTGCACCTTCGGGATGCCACTAGTGTATTAGTGACCAGCCGGTGGGATATTTGGTCTGCCTTTGTGGATCATTTCAAGGTCATATTGCGCTGGCCCAGTTGGTCGAGAGGGGGCAACAGACAATTTTTTGGAGAGGTCGGGACTGCTTCAACTGGGGCAAGGTTCTGTACAAGACTTGGAGGAGGAAATCTCTCTATAGGACCAGGGTACCGCTATAAATGTTCTTCATAGGTCCAAGACCCTGCGTAGGGATGGATTTCCAGTAGAGTTTTATCAAACATATTCTACTGTGCTTACGAAGCAATTACTGGAAGTTCTTGAGGCAAGAGCTGGGGTATCCTTCTGGCAACTATGCATGAAGGGGCTGTGTGTCTTATGCTAAAGCCAGGTGGTGACTCGGTTGATCCTTCCTACTATAGACCACTCACCATGCTCAGTTTGGAAGTCGAGTTATTATGCAAACATCTAGATTGCAGGGGCGATACATAAGCTGGTCTATGAACATCAATGCAGCGTTATGCCGGCACGCAGTATGACCTTCAACCCACACAGACTTACCCATGTCTTGGCTGAAACCATGAGTGATGAGGTGAGATAGTCTAGAGGAGCTGCCCGCCAGGTCGAGGCCAAAACACTTTTGGGCACCCTTCATAGCATATCTATCGAAACATAATGATGGGCCCCGGAGCCCGCCCGGACTAAAGATAACTCTGTATAAATAATGTAATCGAAGTCTTGATGATCTGCTTTAATATGTATGTATTCCCCTTCCTTTCTTCTCTTTTGAGTAGCACCGTCATCCACTGCATATTATAAAATGACATGACTAACTGTTGTACATGGTTTTACTGAAAATCAATAAAAAAACATTTTACAAAAAAAGTCTGATACTGTTGAATGGAATTAACGAATGATAGTGGTAAGAGGTATGGGGTTTGGTCCTAGATTCTGTAGTTGGGTGCAGCTCTTGTATACCGGTGCCCCCTCTACCCGCTTCTCTTTGCACTTGCAATCAAGCCCATCGCTCTGCTGTTATGTAAGGAAATGGAACCTAGGGGTATTTGGGTTGGCAGCCCCACTCATGTTTAACTATATGAAGATGATGTGTAGTCTATGTAAGATCTCCTCACAAATCGGTGCCACTACTGATGCAGCTGCTGAAGACTTGGAGAGGTCTCTGGCTTCAGAGTTGATATTCTGAAGTCTCCCTTGTTCCACTTGGGAGGGTTGGTTAGGGAACAAATGGATCAACTCCGAATATGGGGCTCCGTTGGGGGAGAGGGGGATTTCGGTATCTAGGTAATGGGTCAACGCGTAAGAGGGACATGAAAGATGGTGGGTTGGCTGTTCTGGGCATGCAATTTCTATTATTGTGACTTGGGGGAAGGGAAGATGGCGAATTGACTCCGCTAGGAGGAGCGCGCTTTTTGAACTCTCTCTCAAGTGAAGCCAAGTTAACACTACCAAAATGAATTGAACTGTTCGAATTGCTTGAACCCCCGGTGAACCCCCGTTGCCATTCAAATGATAGAAATTCTTTAAGAGGAAAAAAAACCTTTGTAGCAGCAAATTTAAGAAAAAAGGTGACTTACCTGTAACTACAGTTATCCAGTATTGGTAGCTTTCATAGATTCACATGCCTGAATCATTCCCCGTCGCCAAGGCGGGAGTCCCACGGTAAAATACAAAAGCAGTGCCCTAAGTAAATAACAGTAGTAGGCTAAAAGGAAGCTAAAAGGCCTAAACCCAAGTAGCCTATCTACCTCATTATATGAAATGAACTAAAATTTAGTTCCAACTAATCAGCTGCCAGCACCCTCTAGAAACTTCCCAGCAGAGGCAGTTCTCCACCGATTTTCTTAGCACAAGTGGGTAGTAGTAAACCCAAATCATAAAGAATTGTCTCGCCGGGGAGGAGGGTGGGTGCATGTGAATCTATGAAAGATACCAATACTGGATAACTGTAGTTACAGGCAAGTAACTTGTTTTCTTATCCAGTATTGGGGTGTCTTTCATAGATTCACAAAGCTGAATCAGAATAGCAAGCAGTAAGCCAACAAAATGTCGTTTGCGGATGGTGGGAGACAAGGTTCATAAATTTCCCCAATACATCCATAAAGGCAGAACATAATTGCCTAAATAAACCTTTAAGAAATAGAATGCATATTAAAAAACATTATCAAATAATGCAAAAATATTAACACAAAGAAATATGCATATATTGAGCGAAGAAACCTAAATCAATTATATGCAACATTGCAATATATAAAGAGAAAATACCTGAATCTGATCTTAATGAAAAAGATGTCGAAGAACCGCTTGCCCTACGGCTGCATCCTCCTGTTGTGCAGAGTGGAGACAGTAGTGCTTTGTGAAAGTGTGGACACTTTTCCATGTTGCAGCACGACAGATATTCTCCAAAGTCACTCTGGCAAACAATGCTGTAGAAGCCGCTACAGTCATGGTAGAATGCGCTTTGACCTTTCTCTGTAAAGGCTTGTTGGCCTGGTCATGGCAGAAATGAATCGTAGAAGCCAGCCATCTGGCTATTGTTGCCTTTGTTACTGCAGTCCCAAGTGTGGCTTGGCCATAGGCCACAAACTGGTTGGATGATATCCTCGGTCTTTTGTAAGTAGAATTTCAAACAACGCTTCCCATCAAGAGAAGGTAAAGCTCTCTCAGCTGGCGTGGATGGATCCGTAAAGAAAACCTTTAACTTTACTGGTTCATTCAAGTGAAAAAGAGACTGAACTTTAGGAATGAATCTAGCATTTGTTCGAAGAGTTACATAATCCTTAGTGACATGCAAAAAGGATTCTGTGATAGTAAAGGCTTGGATTTCACTAACCCTTCGTGCAGAAGTCAGGGCTAGCAGAATGGCAACTTTCCAAGTGAGAAACTTGAGATCAGCCTTATGGATATGCTCAAATCGTCGTCTCATCAATTGCGCCAACACAGTATTTAACTCCCACTCTGGAGGAGGTGCGCGTATTGGAGGGAAAGCTCGGAAAAGTCCTTTCATAAATTGCTTGACCAGCGAAGATGAACAGAGAGAAGGTTGTTTGGAACTTTTTCTGTATCTGGAGAGAGCAGCGACATGAACCTTAATCGATGAAAAAACAAGCCCAGATTTAGCCAGAGACAATAAGTAAGGAAGAATTTGTTCAGCAGGCGCCTGAACAGGGTGGACGTCATTCACCTCGCTCCAATAACAGAACCGCTTCCACTTTAAACTAGAAGTCTTGACTGTACTTTGAGCACAAGACTTAGCCAAAATCTCACGACAGTCTTGAGAGATGTCAAGATTTTTGAATTCTAAGAAATCAGGAGCCATGCGTGCAAGCGCAGCGACTGTGGATCCGGATGGAGTATTTGGCCCCCTTCTCTTGACAACATTGTGAGGGTCAGAATCAGGCGAATAGGTTTGTCCTGGGATAGTAGAAGCAGTTCCTGAAACCAAAACTGCCTTGGCCAACAGGGTGCAATCAGGATGAGACGGCAAACCTCCATCTTCATTTTGCGGAGCACTTTCGGAATCAAAGGAATTGGGGGAAAAGCGTATGCACAAATTCCTGACCATCGCATGGACACGGCATTCCCCCTTGATCCCGGTTGAGGAAACCTGCTGGCGTAATATTGGCATTTCCTGTTTTCCCTCGTTGCAAATAAATCCAGTGTTGGTTTGCCCCAAACTTGGAAGATTCTGTCCACCTGCGTCTGCTCCAGTTCCCATTTGTGACAGCCCGCTAGAGACCTGCTCAGCGCGTCGGCCAGAGTATTGTGGAGTCCCTTGACGTGTTCTGCTCTCAAGGTTATCTTGTGGAATGTGACCCACTCCCACAATTCCTGAGCCTCCTGCGACAGACAGCGATTTTGTTCCTCCTTGTTTGTTGATGTAATACATGCTGGTCGTATTGTCGGTACAGACCAGCACTGAGGAGCCCGCAATCCTCTGGAGGAAAGCCTGCAGCGAGAGAAAGATGGCGCAAAGCTCCAATCTGTTGATATACTGTTGTCAGTATTCTTGGGACCATTTTCCTTTTATCTGTAAATCTTGCAGATGGCCTCCCCATCCCTCCATGGAAGCGTCTGTTAAAACAAAATCTGGAGTAGTTGGTAGGAAAGTGAGGCCTTGAGCCAAATTCACTATCTGAGTCCACCAATGCAGAGAATCTATCATGCACGGAGTGACCCTGATGGAGTCAAACGATCCTCCAGCTTGCTGCCATTGCAGATGCAATTCATCCTGAAGAGGTCTCATTTTGAGCCGTGCCAAAGGTATGAGGTTTATGGCATATGAACACATCCCCAGAAGAGACGCGAACGTCCAGACCGAAACAGACTTTTTTTAAAATTGAAATTGCCAATTTTTGAAGACGTAACTGGCGATCTTTGGACAAGAATGCTTTCCACTGTATCGTGTCCAGCATCGCTCCCAGAAAAGGAATCACTTGAAGAGGATGCAGCTGTGACTTGTTCACATTGAGAGTGAGACCCCAGAGTCGAAAAGAGATGTTGGCATGTTGTGATAGCGTGATTGGCTGCCTGTTCCGAAGGACCTTTGAGCAACAAATCGTCTAGATAAGGGAAAACCTGTATTCCTTGAGATCTCAATGTCGCTACCACTGGTGCCAGACATTTTGGGAAGATTCTTGGTGCTGATTTCAATCCGTATGGGAGCACCTTGAACGGACAGTGGACGCCAGCCACTGTGACTTGTATATATTTGCGATGCTTGGGGTGTATAGGGATGTGAAAGTACGCATCCTCCAGATCTAGAGAAGCCATAAAATCCCCTTTGTTTAGACAGCTTAACACCTCGGAAAGTGTGACCATCCGGAAGCGTTGCTTTTTGAGGAATTTGTTGAGCTTGCGGAGATCTAGAATCGGACGCCACTCCCCTGACTTCTTCTTGATGAGGAAGAAATGCGAGTAGAATCCGGTTCTTATTTGGGACGCTGGGACTTTTTCTATTGCATTCTTCCGAAGCATCTTTAAAGCTTCTTTGAACAATAAGTGAAGACGAGGGGGAGGGGGACCCCTGGGCGGAGTAGTAGGTGGCTGTTTGATGAATTCCAGGGTGTGACCTTTGCTCACTAAGTCGAGAACCCATCGGTCAGAAGTGATCTGATGCCACTTGTGAGCAAAAGATGAAATTTTTGCGCCCACGGGGACGGATGGAACGATGACTGGCGTCCCGAGTAGATCACTGCTTTCTGTTGGTATCGCGACCTTGATTGTTCGATCGCTTTCGACCACCCTGACAGGAGAAACCAGCCGAAGAGGACTGTAGGTAGGATGATTGGCCGTAAGGCTATCTATACTGTGTCTGATATTGCCTATTTTGCTGATTTTGATATCCTCCTCTAGAAGCAAAACCGCGTCCCCTTGCACCTCTGAATGATCCGCGCCTGTATTGTAGAGCGCCGAGCGATTTAGCAGTATCCGTGTCCGTTTTTATAGCAAGGAGGGTCTCAAAGTGCTTTCCGAATAAGGATTCCCCATAAGCTCTTAGTCTGTACTTCTAGCCTAAAAGACGTGGCTTTCAGCCATCCTTGGCGTCTGAGTACTGCAGCTCCAGCAAATTGTCTAAAGCTGGTGTTTGCAATGTCCAGAGCGCAATCTATGATCTCAGATGCGGCTCTTTCTCCCTCTAAAAGTATCTTTCTTGCATCCTGCTTACGGCCCTCAGGGATAAGGTCAAGAAATTCTGTCAAATCTAACCACACCTGGCGGTCATAACGGCCGAGAATAGCCAGAGAATTTGCAGCTTTGATCGAGGCTGCTGCCATGCTGGAAAACTTTTTACCTATAAGGTTTAGCCTCCGTCCTTTGTCAGGCGGTGTTTTGGGCGTAGCCGGATTTTTGAATCTTTGTTGGGCGGCTTGTGATATCACCGAATCCGGTTGGGGGTGACCAATCAAGCAAGATGGAGTATCAGGAGGAGCACGGTACTTTTTATCAACGCGAGGGAGTACAGCCAGGATGGAAGCAGGCGTTCTCATAATCTTAATTCCTTCATTCCAGATATAATCAATGATGGAAATCGCTTTTGTGATCTTCCTATATTCTTCTTTAAAATCATGCAAAAAGCTATCCGTGTGCTCTACAGTAACTGGCAATTGAAATCTAGATGCTGCTCGTTGAATCAAGTTATGAAAACTCCCGATGTCCTCAGGGGTAGAATCCCAAGGCTGAGGCATGGGAGGAGAAGGCACTGGTATGACGTTATCATCCCAAAGATCCGTGTTAGTATCTTTATCAGGTAATTCACCCTCTTCAACCTCTTCCTCCGAAGAAATAGTGTCATGATGTTCTTGCGGCGATGAACCTGGAGGGTGAGGCGACGAAGCAGGAACCCCTGTCTGAGGTAACGGATCAGGCACCTCTGTTGGCGGAGGTGGACATTTTGGAGTAGGCTGTTGTGGTGGAAACCTCTGACTGTAATCCGTCAGCATGGCTTGGAGATCTTGAATGAGCGTAGGGGTAAGAGGACTTCTGGGAGGTCTATGATATGGGACAGCAAGATCTTCCTGATAATAATGCTTGTGATATTCTTCATCATCCTGCTCTTGGTACTAGATGTTAAGTTCAGAGGGGTGGTGAGCTATGCCGAACGGTCCCTCGTCATCATCCTCATCTTCGACATAAGTTTCCAAGATGTGAGTTGGTAATAG
Organism: Triturus cristatus; assembly: GCF_964204655.1. Classification (NCBI taxonomy): domain Eukaryota; kingdom Metazoa; phylum Chordata; class Amphibia; order Caudata; family Salamandridae; genus Triturus; species Triturus cristatus. The sequence continues at coordinate 1,176,247,411 of NC_140583.1, read as the reverse complement.
AGGATATATTTTACTGTAATCTTGCCTTTGGTACGTTTTCAACTGAAAAGGAGTATATGATATGGGCGTTGAATGTAATGGCTGCGAAACTGAAACTCAACGACTTCTTCTTCGTCGACGGGCTCTTCGTTGTCGACGGGATAACCGTCTTCGTCGATAGGACTGTCGTCGACGGGCTCTTCGTCGACGGGACTGTCGTAGATGGACTCTTCCACGACGGGCTCTTCGTGTAAGGGTCCTCAGGATATTCTGCAGGAGCGTCAGGAACTTGAAGAGTAGGTCTCCGTCTTCCCCTACGGCCTTCCGTCTCTATCAAACACTAGAGTCCCGGAAGACGCGCCAGGGGAAAACAGGGTAACAAAACAAGGAAAGGTGGGTGGGACTTCAAAGATGTGGCTGTGGCTGGACCAAGGATGAGGCTCTTCTCTGCTGTAAAGAAAGTCTGATTATAGTCACTTCTCACACTGATCACTACAAATATTAAACCTTACTAAGTTTTAAGTCCTACCTATCGATTATGCTCTTTTCTATGGTGGGTGTTGACTTCACTCAGAAGGGGTATGAACCTCGGGAAGTGCAGGCCAGTATCCCTATGTAACACAAAGCGATTGATTCAGGGATGATCCCGCACACTAACGTATGGCTCTCCTCACCCAACTAACTCACCCTATAATCAGCACCAGCATCCCAATTTCTTCAACTATAGTCCATGTAACTTGTATGCTATGCAGGAGTAGGCAGAGAGCTAGAAGACTAGAGCAAAACAACAACAGTTACCTCCTCCACCTGATCAATAGTTGGATTAGGGACAATAAAGGTTAGCGCACAGCGCTGTTACCGTGCTTCAGTTGTATACTGGCCACCGATACCATGGTCCACGCTAGCGCTCCCCTCGGGTATCAAGATGTTCTTCTGCCCCGGATGATCATCTTACAGCGGCGAGACAGCAAGGATATGTAAGGGGTGTGGCCCAACCTATGAGCCACGCGCCTGTGAGGCACAACGGTCCACTCGTAACAAGAGGCTGGGAGGCACAAGGGAATTGAGTGTACAGCTCGAACCAAAATATCCGAGACTATGAAACTTCCGCCGTATTGAGGGAGCGGAAAAGTGGGGCCAAATGCTAGGGACTAGGAAGTCTCTGTAAGTGGGGGCATAAGGAACCGGGCCATAACACAACGGGGAAAAACAAATACCACTCACGCTATACGCCGCCACCAAGGAGTGAATGCAACTATGAGAGGAGCTGCATAAAAGAAAAGGAATTATAACACACTCACACGTCACGCCGCCACACTGACAGCAACTGTAACAACTATGACGGCGAGACCAAAGCGGTACGAAAACCGCCCTAAAGTAACAGGATCTTACTAGGATCAGATAGCGTCTCAGCGAGAACGCCAAGAACACGGGCATACACTGCAAAACACTCTAACCCAACGAAAGCGACTCCGGAAGCAGGAAACCAACAACCGGAAGTCAGGCAACACGAACCAGGGACGGAAACAGGTCTCCAGACTAGAACGCTAAGTGCGTTCAAAGGCGCTTAGGGACCTTATATACTGGACCGTCTGCCGATCCGAACAGCGGGGCATGACACTTCGTCGACGAGTCTTTAAGAACAGGTTTCTGGTAGATCTTAGACAACACAATAGGTGAAGAAATAGCCATTGTCGAGACAGTAGCAGTCGACAAGAGGGCAGCAGAAGTGACAGAAACAGTCGATGATGGAACCAGTGTGAGTTTTAAGCTGGATTTTACTCACAGTTTTAGAAGTTGAAGGCCTCTTGGATTCCTCAGAGGGCGAAGACAGCTTTGACCCAGAGGAAGGTTTAGGGGACCTCTGTGAATGGTCAGAAACAGCATGGGAGGACTTATGTTTTCTCCCCTCCCTGGAAGAGCTGTCTCGAGATCTAGCCCTTTTACTTGAAGTTTTACTTGAAGTTGAGGCCTTATCTTCCTTAGCCAAGGAAGATTTGAGCCATAAGAGAAGCCTTGCCTCCCTATCCCTCAGAGTTTTAGGAGGGAAAGTACGGCAAATTCTACAATCCTTCGCAACATGCTCTGGATGAAGGCAGTAGATGCAGTCCTTGTGTTGGTCATCCACATGGACCCTCTTCTTCTCACAAGCCCTGCTTGGTCTAAAAAGGGCCTTTTTATCAGACATCCTGAAGAAAAGAAGTGAAAAACTGAGTAGGCACTCAGGGAGACTCCCTTCCACACGACGTGCGGTGAAAATCTGAGGAGAACTGCCTCTGCTGGGAAGGTGCTGGCAACTGATTGGTTGGAACAAAATTTTAATTCATTTCATATAATGAGGTAGATAGGTTACTTAGGTTTAGGCCTTTTGGCTTCCTTATAGCCTACTACTGTTATTTACTTAGGGCACTGCTTTTGTATTTTACCGTGGGACTCCTCGGCGACGGGGAATGATTCAGGCATGTGAATCTATGAAAGATACCCCAGTACTGGATAATTTGCTTGAATGCAGTATCTGTCTACTCTGCCTCCACGTCGCCTCTCGAGACTCTTCGTAAAACCGCACCAGCTGAGCTGCTTCAGTGCCGGCTTTTACACGTTCTTTCGGCCTCCAGTCTGGGGCATGGCTCCTTCCAAGACCGGCTCCCTGAAGGGCGGGCGCTCTGCTCGGAACTATGTTGCTGCTTCTGCTGGAGCAGAGTCGACTGGACCCAGTTGACTGCGTTAACGAGACAGACTGAAGGCGCTAAGACTTGCCCACTGGAGCTACAGGCTAAAAAGAATATGTCCCGTATAGGGAAGTCTGCTGCGAGGCTGCTTCAAGCTGGTAAAGCAGCAGACTTTTCTCCAGCGGTTCCTGAAACAGATATGGCAGATACTCCACTGGTTAATCATCCAGGAGCAGAGAGGAACTTTTGTGAACAGGTCAGTGAGAGTTCCGATGGATTAAACAATTCTATAAACTTGGACTCAAAACTTAGCTATTCTGAAACTGCTCTACATGAGGGTCCACAGTTATACTCACTACCTCAGCTGCCATTAGCACTCAAAGGCTACTTTGCAACACGCTCCCAATAAAGAGGTCAGTCATGATGTTACTATTTATGGCTCTTGTACTGCTAGTGCTACATTGTTGCAACAATGCTCCCTTCCATAATTGCCGGCCTCTATAGAAGGGCTGGGCAATTTGGTAAAATGTCATACTTCAAAAGCTGATACCAAGACCATTGCTACAATTAATTTGATAGATGGGTCAGTGATAGCTGCTGGATGGGAGTCAAGTGGGGGAGGGGCACAATATCTCCTTCAAAAAGAACGGAGCAATTGTATGACAAGTATTATCCCCTCTAGTGATGCTACCATTTCCCCTGCTGCATCTTTACTACTGCAGAGTGAGCATTGTCCAACGTCAGATGTATTGGAGGATTCCAACGACCCGATTAGTGTTTCTCCTACAACAAAAAAATACACTTTTAAGCTTGCCAAACCTGTACGTAGTTGTAAGATAAATATAGCTTCTCAAAGCCAACCACGACTACATGGTACCTCAGCAGCATGCGCGAACGAAGCGGCAGAGGGGAGCCCTTTGCGTAAATGGGTTACCTCTAAAGGGGAGGTGGGGAGTTAAAGTAATAATGGATACCTTCAAACTCTGGCTTGGAAGGCAAACCATGTTAGCTGGAACCTTATTCATTCCCCTGATGCATGCAATAACAATGCTTACCATACACTGCACGACTCTTTGCCAATTTTCAATCCTCCCCCATTGGCAACTAACCAAGATATTACATTTTTGGCAACTAGTGGCGACCAGAGCCACACAAGCCATCACTTTGGTCTATCTTTCAGTCCTTACGGAAGCAAAGAGCAGAGGCACAGGAGCATTATACGCAGCTTAGGGCGGACAATCTGTCGATTCAGCAATCACTCTCGGAAGTGACCTGCAAGGTGGCCTCTCTTGTAACCGACTGTAAGAAACTGGCTCTATATATACTGCACCAAAGTGAGGTACAGTGTGTATAGAGTCCAAGGGTCTCCAGAGGTTTGGCAGAAGTTAAAGTTAGATGGAACCTTACTCTCTAAAGGGGTAGCTTGGTCAAGCAGTAAGGCAGTATCAGAGGACAGTGTTAAGCATTTGATGTACCCCACTCAGTCTGCAAATGAATTCACACACTTAAGAACTGAACTCTAGGCCAATTGTTTTTGTATAAAAAATATACTGTTTTATTTCTAGAACCAAGCAAGCCCGGTACACGTAAGCATAAAAATACTTTTCAGTAGTAAACTACTTGTATGAACACAGTTCAAAATTGCAGTGTAACTTGTACTGGTTTTGGTTACAGTATTAAGTAAGCAGTTTGCAACACATTGCAGGTATAGTACATTGGCAAGAATGGGCTTTTTAAGTAAAATGCAGTTAATTACTTTTCAGATTACTTTTACTTACACAGAGCTGGATCCTAGATTCAGCCCTGGGACATTTCCTGAAAACAGGTGAGTACATGCGTTTCAGTTAGAGGTACGATTTTTAAAGAATATTATTGCATTTCAAAAGTTGACACTTAGAAACTGAAAACTTTTTCACATAGAATCACCAATCTTATCCTATGGGAGAGAATTCACTTAGCAGTTAAGTTATGTTAATGACACTTTTTCTTGCTCAGTGCTGGATACCTAGATTCAGCACTGGGACATTTCCTGAAAACAGTTGAGAAAATGTATTTTGGTTATTCAGCTGATTTTTAAGGAATATTTGTAGCTTTCAAAAGTCGACACTTAGAAACTTTTTGGGAGAAAAAGTGTCAATGTTATTCTATGTGGAAAAAGAGGTTACTGGTTTCCAGGTAGGTAATCTGTCTTTTGAGTTAGGGTCCTGGGGTTAAACTCCGGGGTCTCCCTGGGTCAGTGATGCACTGTTGCACCCCCAGTGGCACTAGGGCGGCGGGGTGCAGAGTGTTGAGGCCCAATGTTATCCTATGGAGGATAGGGGGGCTCCGGTTGGTGGCTGTTGGCAAGCAGGCCACAGGGTTGTGGGAGCAAAGCTCCTAGGGTTAAGCTCAGGGCAAGTTGGGGACCAAGTTAGCACCAAAGGGGCATCCTCAGCGGCACTTGGACAGCCGGGTGAAGGGTGCTGTTTTGAGGTTGGGTGCCCTGTTGATTCCAATGGAGATTCTCTGGGACAAAGAAACACTGTAGGCTCGGGGAAGAGGATCTTCCAGGAGTGACCACCACTTCGAGGGTTAAGTTGAGATCTAGAGGGTTGGTTAGGCACCGCTGGGTTGGGCACACAAGGCCATGGGGCGTCGGGTGCAGGGGTGCCTTGGGACGTCGGATTTTCTTACCCGCTCTGGTCGCGGTAGGGGGGTCCTCTGGATTGAGGCTGCAGGCGTCGTCAGGAGCCTTGAGGCAGGTCAGGGGTCGCCGGATCTCGGGTCAGGATTGCCGGGGGACTTCCTCGTAGTGTTTTTCCACTCAAGCTCGGGTCGGGCTCGGCGGGTGCAGAGTAGGCTGAGTTTGCATTTTCTGGCTGGCACCAAAAGTAGCAGTTCAAACATGTCCGGTGTTCAAGGGAGAAACAGTTTGGAAAGCAGGCAGGTCCCCTGGGGTTTTTGAGGTTGCTAGCCGCTGGACACGCCCGGGGGTAGAACCAGTGGGGACCAGTTGCTGAAAGCAGCAAATGGTCTGGAGAGGCTCACAAAGGCGGTATGCCTTCGAAGCTTCTCCTTCGTGATACCTGCCCATCCTGGGGGAGGAGGCTTGGCAACTTGTCCCAGGATGTGCACTGTTTCAGTCCCTTGAGAGCAGCAAGCTCTCGACCCAGGGGTCCAGAAACATGTCTGGTGGTGGCAGCCTGCGCAGCCAGTCAGGTCACTGTAAGTTGGTCGAGTTTCAGGGGGCATCTCTAAGATGCCCTCTGTCATGCATTTTACATTAAATCCCACACTGGCATCAGTGTGGGTTTAATGTGCTGAGAAGTTTAATACCAAACTTCCCAGTCTTCAGTGTAGCCATCATGGTGCTGAGGAGTTCGTAATGACAAACTCCCAGCACCATATACGCTTAATGGCAACACTGCACTTACAGGGCCCAGGAATTGACTTAGGCACTGTAGGGGTACAGGGCTCATGCACTTGTACCCTCACCACTGGCATAGTGCACCCAGCTAGAGGGGTGACTGATGTATGCCAGGGCAGTGGTTTGTGGGCATGGCACACAGGGATGTGTGCCATGTCGACTCAGTTTTGTTCTGCACCAAGATAGGCAGCCTGCAAAGGCAGTGGCTGTGTGTGTCAGGGTACAGGACCTCTAAGGGTGGCACAATATGTGCTGCAGCCCTTAGAGGCCTTCTCTGGTCACAGTACCCTGGTTACCTGTGGTACCATTTTCCAGGGGCTGACATATGCCCAGAGATGCCAATTGCGTTTAGGCTTCAATGCAGGTTTAGGGAAGGAACACAGGCCCTGGATACCTGATTGTCAGGAGCCCAAGGCACACTCAGTCAAAGTACATCAGCAATTCAGCAAAAAGTGGGGGCATACCATGCAAAAAAGAGGGCACTTTCTCACACACACACTGATGCATTACAGCAGCGTCTCGCAGATAATGAAGCTGTGACAGCCACCACTAACCTAACACGCTCTTATGATGATCAGCTAGTTGTCATACAAGGGAAAATTGAGGAAATGGAAAACCGACAGCGCAGGAACAATTTAAGGCTGTTTGGAGTGCCGAGGGAAAGGAGGGCTCGGATCCAAGAGCATTCGTTGTACAGTTGTTTCAGATGGCCTTCCCAGACTTGGCAGATTGGGACTGGGACTCCCAAATACAATGGACGCATAGACTAACTATTTTTATGAACCAACAGGACCAGGATAATTCTAACTCACGGAGACCACGTTCAATCCTCATCTTCTTTGGCAACTTCCTTCTGCGACAGGCAGTCTCTATCAAAGCCCGGCCTTCAACGCCAGTGGTGGCCGATTCAATTTCTTTTACGGTAAGGTCAGATCTGTGCAAGGGAACACTGGAAAAAAGATGGAGGATGCAACAGCTTATTGATCCATTGAAAGCTACCGGTGCACAGGTGTTTTTGCAGGAACCTGCTCGTTTGAAGGTTGTTAAAGACGGACAGGCCCAGATTTTCTGTTCGGGTTTGGACGCTATACAAGCTTTAACCCGCTGGCAAAAAAACTCCCAAAAATAACCGATATTTATTTTTTTGTAACGAAGGTCCCTTTAAGAGTGAGCAATGGGGGGGGATGGAAAGGAAATAGAAAGGGGAGAGAAAATGGGGGGGGGGGTGAAACTTTAAAATTAAAGAAGGGGTAGGAGGGAAAAAATAGGGATGGGTCAATGAAATGTTATGGAATAGTATCAATCATTTTAAAATCACCTGAAAACTTCTCTCTATTCTGTACCTGCATAAAAATTATTTTTGTTTAATTGTATATAGCACTGACGCTGCTTGAGGGGGACTTGGGATGCTGGGCTCCTTGGTGGCTGTCATTCATCGACAGCCATAAAGGGTGGATCCCTTTCCTAGAAAACTGGGAGGGAGGGAGGACTTGGGCAAGGGAGAGGGTGAGGTGGCCTCACGAAAGGCCTGTGCTCAGGCCAGAGGTGGGGATTGGGAGGAAAAAGTCAAAGGGTACAAAAGTAAATAGGATATATAATACACAAATAGTTGGAATAAGGGGTACTTTTCTCTTTTAGATTTTTTTGTAGAGTAATATTATAGAGAACTGGATGTCAAAGTATTCCAGTTCCTCGAGGAAGGCATCCAGGGAGGTGTCTGGGTTGCCCAGCATCACCAGGACGTCATCTGCATAAAGGCTTATGGTGCATTTGTCTCCCCAAAACGACACTTTGAAGATGTGTGGGTGTGTTCGATCTCTATGCGCTAGCAGCTCCATATATAAAGCAAATAGCAGTGACGATAGAGGACACCCCTGCCTTGTGCCTCTTGCCATCTGAAATGGGGTGGCGTGTGACCATTAACTCTGACCGTTACCGTGGGGAAGTGATAACAGTTTAATAGCTGGGTCCTCATCCACTTCCTAGGCTAAAGTCAGTACATGCTCAAGGTAGGGCCAGTGAATCAAAGGTCTTTTTGCCATCTCTGGTCAGTAGCATGTATTTGCCCAATGATCTGGGCGCCTAGTCTATAATGTGGAGAACTCGCCTGTCTGACTCTGAGGGATGAAGCCTGCCTGATCGGGGTCAACTAAGGCACACATGTATGTGCTTAGTCTGTGGGATAGTATTCCTGTAAATAGATTCAGGTCTACATTTAGAAGTGAGATGGGTCGGAACGAACTACAGTATGTTCTGTCTTACCCTGGTTTGGGATGACTATAATTGCAGCATCAAGCACCGATGTTGGAATCGCACCGGGCTCCAAGCATGTGCTAGAGAGCTGCATCAGGAGTGGTGCTACAACTGGGCAGAATGTTTTGCAAAAGTCTGAGTTGAAGCCGCCTGGGGATTTTGCCAATTTTAACCGAGAGATTGCCACAATAACCTCCTCAACCCGAATTTCACCATACAGGAGCTCAGTTTGTTCCGGGGTCAGTGTGGTCGAATGCACGTCTAGCCAATATCTGTCACTCACAGTGCTATCTAGTATTTGACCAGAGTAGAAGCGCATGAAGAAATCTTGGAAGGCATGGCTATTTCAGTGTCTTCCGATACTAGGCACCAGTTTTGGTCGTGTAATGCCTGGACGCTTTGCCTATGCCGGCTCTCACATAGTTTGTGTGCTAATAGGCAGCCACATCTGTCCCTCGCCTACGTAAAAGGAGTGACAGTCAAGATCGATCGCTGCTAGTTGTGATTGCAGTGCTGAAAGTGGACGCCATATTCTGGGAGCCCCCGTCCTCTGGTGAATAAATACTAGTTCTCAAATTTTCTGGGACAGGCCCTCCTTTTTCTCCTTCCAGAGTGCATAATCTGCAGCAGATATCGCAATGAATTAGCCCCGATTTACAGTTAAGTGCCTCTCATAATGCTGCTGTGTGTATCTCTTGGAGTGTCATTGTGCAGGAGGTAGTCTCCTACAGCGCGCTGGGTTTGTGCCGCCACCTCCGGGTGTTGTAGAAGCAGGTGTCTTAGGCACCACTGTCGAGAGGGGCGGTGCATGGAGGGGAAGCGACAGGGTGACCACCACTGGGCGTGATCTGAGAGCATTGCTGTGAGTAGCTCTGTATCCACTGTTAGTGTGTGAATGCCCTTGGTGCCCTAAGGTAGGCATATGTTTTGTGTGCAGTAGAAAAAGAAAAAAAAAAAAAGGAGTATTCCTATTCCCTGGCTTGAAGGTGGAAAGTCCTCCAGAGGTCTATCAGGCCTTGCTCCCTCAGTCGAGTTTGAGCTTCTGTGGACAAAGCGCCATCCTGACCATATCGTTGGGCAGACCTGTCTAAGATATTGTTGAATACCAGATTGAGATTCCCTCCCAGTGATATTTTACGTTCGTCTGTAGCCATTGCCTCCGCTAGTGCCATATGGAGGAATTTCTCTTGTCCCTCGTTCGGTGCGCATATTGACCCTATAATCTGTGCTGCGCCCCCCAGGATGAATCTGTAGGAAAGTGCCTCCCTTTCATTTCGGCCTCTTTCTGTACTACCAGCTTCCCCGTTGCTTGACTGTCGGGTCTCGCTGCCGGCTCTCTGGTTTCGTCGCCACCCAGCAGCTGCCCTCTAGGTAACTGCCCAGGACCAGTTTGCTGGTCCCTGGGCCTGCCCATGGACTCACACAGCAGCCGCCATCTTCCTCCGGTTGCACCGCTATCGCCTTTCACCTCGGTGCCGGGCTCCTGTGGAGGGGCCCAGTCGCTCAGTTTTGGCTAGAGCCGCCTGCACCATTGTTCCAGATTTTTTACGCCCGCTTGGGCATGTGGATTTGGCTTGGATGTTCCAACAGGCAAGCGGCAGGCGGGAGCGATTGAGAAAAAGCACACCCCCTCATGGTTGATTTAAATTTATTTAGTTTGACCTCACTATAGAATGCACATTTAATTTGGAAAATTTGTTTTGAACTTTAAAAGTAGCATATATATTTTTGCTGAATTAACATGCATTTTAAAGTGTAGAGAAAACTGAAATACACAGCTCGTGATTTAGTTTGCTTTGGGAAGTCTCCGCACAAGTCCTTGAGATAGGAATGCAATTCTTCCCCTTTCCTATTTCTTCATGAAACAAATTTATGAATTACGGTTTTGGATTGATTTTATCAGTATTCAGTTGTTTAAACAAAGCTTTATTCATTTCATAACGTAGAGTGAAACTACAAAGCACACGTTTTTCTTATTGTAAAATGTACTCAAAGTTTCCGCCTAAAATAATACTTTCTAGCTGAAGTAAAAGCTTTCTGTTCAGTTTAAATAAATTGTTTCTTTATCAGGAAGAGGAGATGAAATCATTTAGAGGAAAATTAAAATGTGTTACAAGAACTGGCTGCGCCTTCTGCTTTTGCCTGTGAGGGGAAGACAGGACTTCATTGCCCAGGAGGCTGTGTGCTGCTCAACCTTCCCCACCTGTGCAGCTCGTCTGGGGCTACAAAACATCTTGCCGCTCCCGCTTTGCGGGACGCGTGCGGGCGTGCGCCGGGCGAAGCCCGGGCCAAGGGCGGGCCCGTTTGAGCCCGTTCGCGTCTGGAGTAGGCTGGGCTGGGCCCACACTCTTTCGTGTGCTCCAGCATATGTTTCCTGGACCTGCCGCGGTCAGATCTACCACTTTTATTTTGAATCAGTTAGCTGCACTGGTTTGACTGTGTAATGCCTCCAGCGGGCAGCAAGGATAAAAAAGGCACTAAAGGTGGGAGCGTAATGGGAACTCTAGATCAATTTATCACGTGAGCCTCCAGTGTTCTAGCGCGTGAAATAGCGGATACAGAACGACTGCTATCCACAGAGCCAATATTTACAAAACGTTGCTCCTTGGGTCCCATTATGAATGCACGTACGCCAATTCCTTGTTTTGACGATGAAAGGACCGCTTGTACACATGATCCAGATCCCTGTGTGGTAGTATCGCCAACCGCCACAACTATGGGGGACGGTCCTAATAGCCATGCCCAAGATGAATGTGGGCTGGATGGGATAACCCAAGAAAAAGCGATGAACACCGCAACTAGATCGAAGTCGATTCCTTTACCTGCCACCTCCACGAGAAGTAAGAAAGTATCAAAAAATGTGGTTGCTGCCAAGAAGAAAAACTGTAAAGGTGGCCAGCTTAAGAAAAACAACTTTAAAAACTCTAAAACATCAAGGTGTGATGGGGGAGGAATGACATCTCGGGAATTGTCCATGGAGACCGCAGGGATTGTGGAGAGTGTGGGGACCCAGTCTGAGTCTACTGCAGTATGTCCGATGAATCTCATGGAGACAGAGGCTCCAGTTCCAACATTTAATGACGCACTTTTGGAAAAATTAGGGGGCTTAATTACTGGCTGTTTGTCACCACTTATCAAGAGATTGGCAAATATTGAAGAACAATTGGAAATTATTGCTAACACTGCTGCTCAAATCTGTGGGGGTGTGGGAAGGAAGAGTTATTCCAATGTTGAATCAACGCCCCAAATACCATCTCCTCTAACGGCTGATTGTCCTACTTCAAATGATGCAATCAATCCGGGGAGATTGCGGCCATCAGCCATGGTCCGAAGTAATAATGCAGCCGGGGGGGTACCATCAAAGAATGTAGGCTCAGCTATGACAAACTCTAGCAGTGGCCGTGATCAGCACTGCCAACTTCCATCTCGCCCTGAAACTACCCGTCTCCCTGCTGTATCATCCCGCAGCAATAACAAAATACCGCTTGCAAAAGTTGATTTACCACCTGAATCTAGTCCATATGTAGTTGTTTTGACTGGTGTACCACACTTGGGGAATGATACTGAGGAGTCATACCCATCACTTAAGAACAAGGTTACGTTCTGGCTCAATAAGTATAGACCATTCCCACCACACGTAACCAGTGAAGTATTGTTAGTCAGGAGGGTAGCATGGGTGGGCCATAAGATAAAGGACATCAGGGGGGATTGTATTTTGATTAATTTTAGGAATACTTGGTCGGTGAACTATGTTTGTGGTTGGGGCCAGTCTAGGTCTGTGGAAGGCATTGAGTCCCACCCATTGTCCTATTTCTATCCCACCACTCAATTGCAACCTAATTCGGGCTCTGATCAGGCTATTGATGCTGCAGGGACAGTGACAGGCGGTATATACAGCAGAGGGAGACACTGCGAACCACCCCCTAAAACGGTTTTTAGTCAGAATAGATACAGTCCTCTGGATTTGGTCGACTGACTGTATTTTGAGAGCTCGCAACTTGCAATTGCAGTTGAAAATATAGTCGGGTATGAAAAGAAGGGTGGCTCAGGGAGTATTGGTATTTGTAACCAGAATATTGTAGGGTGTGGTAGAATTACCACTAGGGGTAGCCTAGCCAGTGGGATTTTGACTACTACTACTAGTGGCCGACCTCTGATTGTTAAATCGAGAAAAGGGGCAACTGATGTAACTCTGGCACCGTTTTTTTCTGTGCCACAAACAAATAGCGAGCCGAAAAGTGGGGAGATAGCCATTGGGGCAACTACGAGTCCATACCACGCGTGCAGTATTAATCAGGAACCAGGCATCAGGGCCTCAGATCACAGTGAAGGGACAAGAAACGTTGGAGTGTTTGGAACGCGTCCACCCAGAGGTTCTTAGTGTTCTATCCACCAGCCCTAATAACAACAGTAATACCCACACTACCACCCATGCCGTAGATACTAGTTTCCATACCAATGAGTCAGCAACCCATTGGATGGTGCAAATAGTAAACCGCACTGCAGTAGGCTCGCCCCAGCGCAGGTGTTGCGAAGGAGTGTGGGTGGAAACGTGGAAAAACTTAGAAATCTCTCATGGAATGTTGCGGGCTTAACCAGTAAGAGGACGAGTGTTGAATGGGGTGCCTCTGTGGACGACTGACGTTTGTCTGTTTCAAGAGACCTGGGCCCGCACGGAGCAGCATCGGGTGGGTTTCGCTTCATTTTTTGTTCCAGCAGTGTGGGGTGGGCGAGGTCGCCCCTCGGGGGGCTTAACCATCTGGATTGGTTCCCACTTGGGATGTACGTGCAAAATATTAAATCCAGGCTCTGTGGATATCCAGTGTGTTGTTCTTGTCTTCCCAGATGATTACAGGATAGCACTAATTAATGTATACTCTCGTCCTGTTGGTGTAGCTAAAGAGTCCAAAGTTATAGAGGACCTGATTACTTTTATCTCAACTGTACCAAGTAACATCCATGTATTGCTGGGAGGCGACCTGAACTGCCAATATGAGCCCTTGGTATGCTTTAATGATACTGAGCATATGGAAGAAGACCTTTATGGGGTCATACCTATGGTGCAGGCAAACCCGGTGAAAGTCTGGACACCTTTAGCAATACAGATAATGGCATTGACTAACCCATTCTCTACGTGCGTGCAATGGTCGCTTTTTCTCTGACATCCCTGCAAAATTGACGTACAATATATTTGGGCAAATGTCTCTCCTCGACTATATCATGGTAGAAGTTAGGTCATGGTCGAAAATTCTAGATTTTGCGGTTGTTTCTAGAATTGATAGTGACCACAATGCCCCGATTCTGGACATGGCATTACCTAATGTCAGCAAGATTGGTGTATTGCCCTCTGAATACAATTCAGGGGACTTAACTCTAACAAATGATAGGCGCAGAGTCAAATGGCAGCTATTGCTGGAAAACCCAGGTAAAATTGAAAAACTCTACAGCTTGGCTATTCCAATTTTAGAAGACCTTGCAGCTCTTGTTGATTCATCTATGCCTGCAGATTTTTATGGTCAGCTGGAGGCTCTCCACAAGCGATTAGTTACCAATATGGCTGAAATAGTCAATCCCTTGGTTCCCAAGAAGGGGAAGAGGGTCCTTCCTAGTTTGTGGTATAACACTGCATGTAGGAAGGCTAAAAAGGAACTACTGTCGGCTGTAAAAGCAAACAACCGGGATGAAATTAAAGTTAGAAGGACAGACTATAAAGTATTAATCAGGGCTGCAAGGGAAGAATGGGAGCACGAAAAGTGGTCTTCTTTAACAGTGGCGCTAGACACTAAAGACTTTCGCAAATTTTGGTCCATAATTAACACCGACAGTAGTGAACCAAACCCGGCCAATGACACTAACTTCGCGGCAGATGTCTGGGAAAATCACTTCCAGGCCCTGTATTCTCCTGAGGTTTTGCCAGGTCACCCGGAACAATTTATGATTCCATCTATTGCAAATATTCAGTGTGAGGTGACCGAGTTTACGGTTGAGGAGGTTTGCAATGTTATTGCTAAACTCGCCTCGGGAAAGGCTCCCGGTCTCGATAAACTACCGGGCGATCTTTTTAAGCATGAACCGAAAGTCTGGGGTCCTTACCTTCAGAGTTTGTTTAACGCGGTCCTGGGTGGTATGCCGGTACCATATACATGGATGGGTGCAGAGATAGTGCCTATACATAAAAAGGGTTCTCCTCTTCGACCCTCTAATTATAGACCTATAAGTCTAATTGATGTCTCCCAGAAATTATTTGCAAGACTCATCTTGGATCGTCTCCAGGTGTGGATGGAGGAGTTTGCAATTTTAAGTCCCTATCAGGCCGGGTTTCGGGGCGATCACCTCCACCGTGGACCAGATTTTTCGATTACTACTATTATATTGGAAAACGGTGAAAATAGAGGGTGGCAGCCTCTATATGGTGTTCGTGGATCTCCGAGCAGCCTTTGATCTTGTGCCACGGGGTAAGTTCTGGTCTGTACTCCTCGAGATGGGCATCCCCATCGACTTACTAGAGGTCCTGATGAGATTACATGAGGCAAATTATGCTCAGGTTAGATGTGGGAAGAATGGTTCTCCGTCGTCACGGTTCCCAGTTGGCAGGGGGGTAAGACAGGGTTGTGTGCTTGCACCGACCCTGTTCTGCCTCTTTGTCAACGGGGTTATTGCACATCTTAATGCAGTGCAGGACAATGACGCTCCCAAGTTGGCTGGCAATAGAGTGCCTGCTATCATGTTCGCTGATGATACCCTTTTACTATCTAAGACACCCATGGGTATCCAGCGAACACTTGATAGCTTTGAAGAATTCTGCACTCTTCGGGGCCTTGAGATAAATATTCTCAAGACTAAATATATGATTTTTAATCCGCCCCGCTCTACACGCCCGAACCCTAAACTGGGGGACAAAAGACTTGAAAGGGTAGCTGTTTTTGATTATCTGGGAGTCACTGTTAATGAAAATTTGACGTGGGGACACCAGATAACTAAGACACAACTTAAACTGGCTCAACTTTCTGGGGGAATCATCAAATTGTTAAGCAAGTATTCTAGCAAACCAATTGGTCCTCCGTTGGAAGTCTACAAGGCACAAGCCAGGGGGTCTTGTATGTATGGGGCCGTGCTCTGGGGACATTCGAATAGGCTTGCTATTACAAAGGTTGAGAATAAATTTCTGCGGCAGCTGCTCGGACTTCCATCGAGCACCCCGCTTTTACCGTTGTGGCTTGACCTAGGGATTAGGTCAATTGACGATGAGCTTGCATTAAAACCCCTTAGGTTTTGGCGCAGGCTCTGGGTGACTCGAGAGCTGATCATCTACAGACAGGAACTAAAAGAAATCTTGTCCTTCTCTGGAGCTCAAAAAATCCCTTGGCTCATCTACATTAAGAATGAAATGACGAGAATTGGTGTTCCTGCCTTGTGGGCTGATCCAGAAAGTGAATGTAAATTAATTTCACGCCAAATGCTAGTAGCTATTTTTCGCTCTAAAAAAAAAAAATAGCCGCTCAATCTAACCCCTCCTCTGGTTCGGCCATTTGCTCTTTTTTATCAGTGAAGGATAGTTATCTTATTGAGCCTTTTCTGGACGTTATATACCCAATCTTAGCCAGAAAATTGTATGTTCAGTATAGGGATGGTGTTCTCCCTCTCCGGGCCTCTACTTTTAAGTGGGCACTTTTAGCACCAATGAATTGCCCAGCCTGTGAATATGAGAAAGAAACAAAGACTCATGTCTTTTTTTTCTGTCCGGCTTATGTTAAATCCAGGAGATATTGGCTGCTGCCCCTATGTACAAATATGGGGTTTCGTTATTGTATGCAAGCGCTAAGAATACTGAAGTCTGACACATCCGAATGTACTGTATTTGCTGTCTCCCAATTTTTAACAGCTATGTGGCATAAGCGTAAAAATTTTGTTTAATTAACTATATTGCTGGTTATTAATATCGACTGGACTATTACTGTGTATTAATAGTGGTGGTAACTCAATGCTAGTTTTTAATCTTTTTTACTTTTTTATTCACTGTTTTAACTTTTCTTGATTTTATGAACTATTTTTAATTTTCTGTCTCCCTGTGCTATCTAGGTATTCTACGTATGATTTCCAGAATGCACTGATTGAATTATTTAGTTGATTGTGAATCTTTACATGTGTTCTTTATTTTATGTGCACACTTTTTATGGTCATTGTGTACCGAAATAAAAGTTTTGATGATGATAATGTGAAACTGTCTGCTACTTCAATTGGACCAAAAGTCGCATGTTTTGCAGGACTAGCTGAAGGGTGTGGGGGCTTTTGCTTATTCTTTTTAGCAGGATGCTTGCAGTCACACAACTTTTTTTGAGTTCTGCAGAGAGAGAAGGGAAGGGCTGTGGGCAGTTCTGCGAAAGACACAGGGAGGCAGAGTTGAAGCTGAAGAGAAGTCAGCTGTACGAGTAGGATTTAGATGCAGACTTTTTTTGCTAAAAACACCAAGTTTTATGCTTTGAATAACTGGCTTTGTAAAGCGTTTGTCTTATGCATTTATTTCTCTTTATGGGGGATTTAGCAATTATTAATTATTGATTTAGCTTCATGCTAAGCTCACTCTTGCATTATATTTCTTAAACTCTTTAGGAGTTCTGACTGACATTTATGCCTAATTGTTCCATACAAATGGGATTTCTTCCTTTATTGAAGGCTTTCTATGCAATTTATAAAATGGTCTGTAATGATTTTTATTTTTTTCCTATTACCTATTCTGTAACCGGATTGATATCTGACCATTGAATGAAGAGTCAGAGAAACTTACATTTGATTGGAAAATAGATCCCTTTAAAACTACTTAAAACTCTCATTGTCTTACATATTTATTTGCATTTGATTTGCTCATGTTTATGTAAAGTCTCATTTTTGGTCATCACACGGTGGCAAAGGTTCATCACCTTTGAGGGGAAAAAAAAGGTGGTGATGTTTTGCATTGAGAGATTACTGTGAAATTTCTGCTTCATCCCTAACAACACTCTGAAGATCTGGAGGATTGTTTTAAGATAATCAAGCCACAATGCACAAAACAAACTAACCCTAAAAAACATAACTCTCCTTTCCATCGATCGACTTTGCCACCACCTTTACAAACAGTCAATCACTTTTAGGTACCTGAAGACTACAAAGCCTTGCCAAGAAGATAACAGTTTATGGGCTTTTGCTCCTTCTCCCGATTTAAATACTTTCTCCCTCCACTAGCAAAAGACACTGCAAAAGGATAAATACCTTCCTCAGCCATGCCACCATCACCAAAGTCATCATTAAAAACAAAAAAACGAATAATCCCAGTGTCCTATGTAACTATTCTCCAATGACTAATCTTTACTTTACCAGCAAGATCATGGAAGTACATGGCAAGCAATTACAAGAGTAAGATTAACTGAATCAAATTCTTCTTGACATCCAGTAAGGGACCAACTTCTTGCCATGAAAGAAGATATGAAAACAGCTCTAATACACTTTGGCAGCAGTGCTGATCCCATAATACTGTAGGAAAAGCTGGAACACAAGTGGGCCTGCCTTTTCATG
Source organism: Triturus cristatus (assembly GCF_964204655.1). Classification (NCBI taxonomy): domain Eukaryota; kingdom Metazoa; phylum Chordata; class Amphibia; order Caudata; family Salamandridae; genus Triturus; species Triturus cristatus. Next base: position 1,176,229,555 of record NC_140583.1, on the reverse strand, counting down.
GATACAATGCTTTCTCTCTTTAAAGGAAGTCACAAAGCAGGATCAGGTCAGCTGCCCTTTGGCATACCAATGATTCTCCCTCTTATGCATGCTACTCAACATACCAGGTGCGCTTACAAATGTATATGGACGACATGCAAATCAAATTCCTGCTAGCCAAGCAACCAAATAATCCCAAGATCAAATTGTTCCGTTTATGTTGACTTGATAAACAAGAGCATAAACTGGTACAAAATGGAGATCCTGTTATTTGGAAATCTGAACTTGACCAATCATCCTAGATCTGGTCTGAGGGTGGAGAAATTCCACCCCTATGTTCCAAGAAGTTAGGAAGCTTGACGATATTCATTTTGAAATTCCTGCAGCCCTCTTCCCCATCAACTGTTTAGCTTTGACTAGTAATAATTGGTTTCTAGTTTGTGGTTTCACTATTTACATTGCATCAGTTAATAATTCAATATGCAAATCCCTTTTAGAATTCAATCTGCTTTTTTAACTGTTCTTTTTTAGCATTTCATACAAAGCCAACTGAATCAAAAATATCAAAATTAGCAAGGACCTTTTTCAAATAGACAAACTATGAAACATTTGATACATAATTCCGTATGGCTACCTCCTCCCACTGCCGTGCCCGCCCACATACCATTCCGCACCACAGCGTCTGACGGCCGCCATGGGAGTTCCTGCTACGGGAGCTACAGGAGCTGCACTGCTGGTCTAATCCACAGGGGTTGGTGTCTGGTGGTCCAGAGATCCCAGAAATGAGAGAGCCTGTCCTGTCTTGGATTTGGGATACCGCTGGTTGTGGACCTGAGCAGCATCACAGCTTTCACCCTTACTCTCCCTCTGCTGAGGGAGCAAAGGCAAAAGGGATGGTTCATGTGGCATGTGACTGCAGATAAGATGTTGTTTGGCCACTGGGGCCACTTAGGAGCTTGATCACCCTGCCTGCCCGTCCAGAACGGAGTGCCTGCTGTCACTGGGTCTGACCCATCTGTTGGAGGGGAGTGTTTATCAAGTGTTTGGCAGGGAGGTGGGTGCTTCTTTGCGGATCTGAAATTCGCAGTGTCATTCGTTGCCAATGCCCCTGACCTTGGACCTAATTATCCCTGGGAGCAACTGGAGAGAACAAAGAAAATAAACATATGACCAAGACTCTTTGTTGGTCCACTGGTGTCTGTCAAGTCTGTGAGTTCTGTGAGAGATCATTGAAGCATGGCAGGTTTAAGGCAGTTGTAAGCGGAAACCTGTTCTAGATGGTTTGTGGCGTGTGGGTGGAGGTGGCGGTTTGCAACCTGGGGAGGAGGTAAGTGACTGGTGTTTGACCTTGGTCGGTCTATCTGCCCATTTGTTTCCTTGCCCTTACCTTCTTTTTCCAGTCTCTTGTCAGGGCTGTCATAGTCTAGTTGTGTGACTCATGGGTAAACGTAAACAGCCACACAGGAGGAAAAATGCCTCAACCTCCTCTGCCACGGGAACTACACTGGACTCGTTCTTGGTGCGGGCTGTTAGAGTAGTGTGAAAGGAGATCGAACTGGCAGAGAGAACACTGTAGCTGGAACGTGTAGAAGACCTAAGCCTAGTTACCTCTTGGTTAAGATCTCCTCTACCGCAACCTGTAAGAACTGCTCATTTGAGGCCGTCCCAGTTCTGGAGGGTGCTTTGTCTGGCCCAGATGGGGCTATTGTTGAAGCACAAACTGAAGTGGAAGGGGTGTGTGTGAAGGGGGGTTCTGCTCCAAATGCATCCAGACTACTGTCACTCACATTTGGTCCTAAGCCCTAGTCTGAGTCTCGGTCCTGGTTGCGGCTCCAACAGTCCAAGTGAGATGGCAGTGCAGAAGGAGGAAGCTGAAACCAAGCGCAGCCTCTATCACAATTAAAAAAAAACAGGGGGGGGCAAAAACTAGATCTACTCAGCAGAACCTGGGGTCTGCATCAACCAACTTCCCCTCCAGCTAACTTACAAGACATTGGCCAGGCAGAGCTAAGTGTGCTCGGAGATATATTAGCAGATACAATAAGGTGTGTCTAACTTCTGCCATTGCACCGATCCTGGAGAGACTAAATAACCTAGAAGGGATGATTAAATATCTTATCTCTAAGAGTAAGCCTACCTCTGTTCTCCCAGCTTCTACATTCCCACATGATTCTATAAATCCTTTAACCCCTTGTGTGCCAAGCCCTTTCCCCGCCCTGTGCCGGCCGTTGCATTAGCGGGCGGGGTTCATGACGAGCTGGACTCGTCATGGGCACAGCGCCACCGCGGCCCATGACGAGTCCAGCTCATCATGGGCACACAAGGGGTTAAACAACCCTAGTGCCAGGAAACTTCATGTGGGTGTAGTGCTAGAGGCACTCTTGTGGTCTGACACCCTGTGATGACCTTTGACTGCCATTATTTTAATTGACTTTGGTGTTTTATTTTATCCTAGCCTGAATGTACGATGTCCTGCATATGCCTTGTTTCTCTTAAAGGTTTCATTCCTGTAATCTTGCAGTCTTTCAGTGGGAGCTGTCACGGAGGAGGGCAGCCTTGCCAAGAACATAACGTGTGGGATGTGCATTAGAAAGCATATGAGAGAGAGGTGTGGAATTTACTGTTTGGGCTTGAAGTGCAGTGTTATGACTAGTGGTGCACAAATGTGCATTGTGTTGTACATTGGTAGTATTATTAAGTTCTTACTATTGGCTTTGACATGTCATCCTGAATTCTGACTCTGCCTGGCTTGAGCTTTATCTGCGTGCACAGCTAAGCTTGCAAGTTCAAGGTTAATCACTGTCAAGGGTTGTTTTGTGAGAGACTGTTTAAAGTACCCTGAAAGGCTTCTGTGAGCTCCGTTAAGATAAAGGCTGGAACATGCGAGAATGTAGACGGAACGTGGGAACTCCTTCCAACCATGGAATGCTTGCTTGGAAGCTGGCCAGTACCAGTAAGATTCCTTTGGCACGTAGAGGAAGACTCTTGAATCTTCTAGTGTGTGTTTTGAGATTATAAAGCAGAGGGATGTGGACTTAGAAACCGGGATTTTGGAATCCGAAAGGGGATGGACGTGTCTACTTTGGTACAGTGGAACCCTGGTAGCTAAGGCTCTTATCCCCGGCTCTTAATCCCATGGTCAGGAGTGGGCTAAGATGCAGCGTTTGCACCAGGTGAAGTGTTGAGTTTTGATTATTCAAATATCAACGAGAGAGAGAGAGAGGACTAGAAAGCTAGTCCGTATCCCCAGGGTTATTATATGTAATCTAAAGAGGACTAGCCTATTTAGTGTGTGATACAGGACTCAGGACTGTATGGGAAAGGAAGACAGGGAAACTGTTTGGTTTCCTTATGAAGCCCTCACCCACCAACCTAGTTGGTGGCATGCTTCATCATCGGGCCCACCCAATGACACCGAATGTGTCCCGGGTGTGCTTCAACGCCTGTATTACAGCGGTGCCGGTATTTTACTGAGTATGCAGTGATAGTGGAGTGAGGGTGAGATTTAAAAGCTATCCAGTGGTCCCAATACCCAAGGGGGTTTCCTTTAATATCTGGGACTCTGGTAGCGATAAAAGCAAGGCGGTGGATGTCGGTGGAGTAATAATTAGGAACTCCTGCATCTGGTGGGTGGTCTACATGTTTCAGCCAGGCCTTCCATTAATAACTGACTTTAATTATGTGAATGTGGGATCTACACTAAAGGTGAGTGTGTTATCTTTAATGTGTTGCACGCGCGTAAGGTGCCATACGTGTGGGAGGGGTATTCCCTCTCCAAGCATTAGCTTGCGATTTGCAGCTAATTCCCCTAGAGATTCCGGCAGAGGTTCTGATTGACTTCGTTGGTCAGGACCCTCGTGAAACCTGTTGTTCTGTGGCGGATCTACCATTGTGATTTGCGGCCAGTGGCTTTAATCAGTTGAGGTGTTTTCTTTGTGATTTAGTGTATATATCTTTCTGTTCTCTTGCAGGACGTCCATTATATTTCCTTGAGTCTTATCTGATATTATTTGCTGCTTGTTTATTCATTAGAATTATTCATGCATTTAACTGTTATTTAACTGTTGCATTTACCAAGTGTGTTATTATTGCATATATATATATATATATATATATATATATATATATATATATATATATTACCTACTGGCGGTCGCCAGTAGGTAGTTATAGTTAGGACCCCTTTTCCATAGGAAATCCGCAACATTCTATTTTGAATAACTTTGGCGCCGGTCGATGAATCCTCGCGAATTTCTCAAAATAGGTGGGGCGCTACGCTCCGCTCCTACCCTGAAAGTCTCGGGGGGATTCGTCAAGCGGGGGCTGAGATAAAAGGGGGGTCCCAAAACGCGTTTTTCCCATGCATTTTTCCATAGGACCTTTAGACAGAGCTACAGCCCGAACGGCTGAACAGAATTACTAGAAATTTGGCAGAGAGGTAGTCCCTATGTCAAGGAAGTGCCTTTTGTAGGTTTGGTGTAAATCTGTTCAGTAGATTCTGAGAAAATAGCCTTTAAATCAATATATATATCTGAGCCCGCTTACGGTACGCTTACCGTACGCTTACCGTACGCGTACGGTGGCGTGCGCGAGCGCGATTCTGATTGGCTCTTAGATCTTAGTAAACATTCGAATCGGCCGAAACCAGGAAGCGGCGTCCGCCATTTTGTCTCTCGCACTGAGTGTTATTTATCAAACATGATGCCCAAAAACATGTTACGGGGCTGTTTTGACAACTCCCTCCCACATAGTCATGTTGAGGGAGTCCCCAAACATCACCCAAGAGCAAAAACGGTTTTATTTTTTTTTCGGCAATTTCGCCGAGTACGCTTACCGTACGCTTACCGTAAGCGTACGGTAAAAAATAGAAATAAAAAAAACACTATCCACACTTACCCCACCCCCTGTGCTTTTGGTGGCCGTAGGCCACCAAATGTACAGGGCTTATTACATCAGTAAAAAAAACTATATTTTGGCAACATGAAATTATAAAATCGAAATAAAAAAAACACTATCCACATTGACCCCACCCCCTGTGCTTTTGGTGGCCGAAGGCCACCAAATGTACAGGGCTTATTAAAGTTGATAAAAACCGTGCACGGAACGCACTGCGTTAAGTGGGCGCGCACGCCTCGAATGGCGTAAAGTAACTTAGCATTTAAAAAACCGTACAAATTCACTGAAAAAACCATAGGTTTCACACACGTTATAGTTAGGAATTAGCATTTAAAAAACCTTGCAAATTCACTGAAAAAACCATAGGTTTCACACATGTTATAGTTGGCGGAAATTTTACTGATAAAAAACCAATGAAATTGCCCCGTTATAGTTAGTGCTGGCAACTATAACTCACGCGACCGCAATCTTCTGCTGATGACATATGTGTCTTTATAAAAAAAAATATTTGTAATATATGTATAGCTAAAAATGTATGGAAGAAGACATGGGCAAATAAGTGTCTAAATACAGTATTAGCATCAGCAGAGGATTGCGGTCGCGTGAGTTATAGTTGCCAGCACTAACTATAACGGGGCAATTTCATTGGTTTTTTATCAGTAAAATTTCCGCTAACTATAACATGTGTGAAACCTATGGTTTTTTCAGTGAATTTGCAAGGTTTTTTAAATGCTAATTCCTAACTATAACGTGTGTGAAACCTATGGTTTTTTCAGTGAATATATATATATATATATATATATATATATATATATATATATATATATATATATAAAAAACAGCTCCAGCGCATGCAATAATTCAGCACACGTAGGCACTCACGGGGATTGCTAAAAACACCTTTATATAAGCAGACGCGTTTCATCAAACAACTTTCTTCAGTGCCATAAAAGTGTCAATGTCAGTTGAACAGCGTGTCATTTTAAACAAAAAATAGTCTCTCCTGATTGGCATTTTTTGAGTGGTGGTTGAGGAAGGACTACAGCGATATTCACTATCTGGCCGCCATACTAGCAAGGTAATATTTTAATTAAACCATTGCCATATCGACTTTCATACAGGTAGGTTTTCAGATATTCAAAGTCATAATCCCAAGTTCTTACTGTTGCGGCATGCCCTGTTATTATTAAGTCCATTCCAGCCTCATCTTCCAACATGAGCAATCGCCACACGCTGTGCAACAAAGTCCCCTCGCCAAGCCTCTGTTACAATCAAGGTGAATCCGCGGGCAGCAGTACAATTACCGCGAGCCTTGAATTTGAATAATTCACGACCTCCGGTCGACGGAGACAGCTTGCAGAGACGGTTCTGGCTTCTGTTAATAATCACAGCTCCACTCCCACCAAACACAGACTTGCCAAACTCTTAAGGCGGGTGCCATTCATATCGTGAGGATGGGACTCGCGTGTAAATAACAGCTCCAGCGCATGCAATAATTCAGCACACGTAGGCACTCACGGGGATTGCTAAAAACACCTTTATATAAGCAGACGCGTTTCAGCAAACCGCTTTCTTCAGTGCCATAAAAGTGTCAATATCAGTTGCACAGCGTGTCTTTTTGAACTATATATCATATATATATATATATATGTACGCTCCTTTGCCTTGTCCCAAGAATTGAGCTGCACTCACACACAGAACCAAAGGTGGCAAGCCTTTAATCAAGAGTACAAGCGGCATACTGCAGGCAGTTTCGATCTGACAGCCATAAACGCGACCTGCCTGACGCGTTTCGAGGGTGTGTCCCTCTTCCTCAGAGGCAATCGCGGTTGTGGAAGTGCTCCGGTTTCCGTCCCAACATGCCAATTATAACGCCCCCAGATGGGCGGGTCAAATGTCCCAGGGCATCTTGGGACTTGCAGTCCCGGTAAATTCAACCACTGATGGTGCACTAATGTTCTGTCCCTTTCAAGCCCACAGATGGGCCACTGCCCACAGAGTCCGCTTTAATCCCTGGTCCGTGCTCCACAACAGCGGCTTCGGAAGATAGTCTGCCGCGTGGCCCCCTCTCTTCACGGGGTGGTGCTGCTCGACGGCCGGGTCGCCGCCAAAAATGTACGCTCCTTTTTCTTGTCCCAAGAATTGAGCTGCACTCACACACAGAACGAAAGGTGGCAAGCCTTTAATCAAGAGTACAAGCCGCATACTGCAGGCAGTTTCGATCTGACAGCCATAAACGCGACCTGCCTGACGCGTTTCGAGGGTGTGTCCCTCTTCCTCAGAGGCAATCGCGGTTGTGGAAGTGCTCCGGTTTCCGTCCCAACATGCCAATTATAACGCCCCCAGATGGGCGGGTCAAATGTCCCAGGGCATCTTGGGACTTGCAGTCCCGGTAAATTCAACCACTGATGGTGCACTAATGTATATATGTGTCTGTCTCTCTGTGTCTGTCTCTCTGTCTCTGTGTCTGTGTCTGTCTCTCTGTCTCTGTGTCTGTGTCTGTCTCTCTGTCTCTCTGTGTCTGTCTCTCTGTCTCTGTGTCTGTGTCTGTCTCTCTGTCTCTGTGTCTGTGTCTGTCTCTCTGTCTCTCTGTGTCTGTCTCTCTGTCTCTCTGTGTCTGTCTCTCTGTCTCTCTGTGTCTGTCTCTCTGTCTCTCTGTGTCTGTCTCTCTGTCTCTCTGTGTCTGTCTCTCTGTGTCTGTCTCTCTGTCTCTCTGTGTCTGTCTCTCTGTCTCTCTGTGTCTGTCTCTCTGTGTCTGTCTCTCTGTGTCTGTCTCTCTGTGTCTGTCTCTCTGTGTCTGTCTCTCTGTGTCTGTCTCTCTGTGTCTGTCTCTCTGTGTCTGTCTCTCTGTCTCTGTGTCTGTGTCTGTCTCTCTGTCTCTGTGTCTGTGTCTGTCTCTCTGTCTCTGTGTCTGTGTCTGTCTCTCTGTCTCTCTGTGTCTGTCTCTCTGTCTCTCTGTGTCTGTCTCTCTGTCTCTCTGTGTCTGTCTCTCTGTCTCTCTGTGTCTGTCTCTCTGTCTCTCTGTGTCTGTCTCTCTGTCTCTCTGTGTCTGTCTCTCTGTGTCTGTCTCTCTGTCTCTCTGTGTCTGTCTCTCTGTCTCTCTGTGTCTGTCTCTCTGTGTCTCTGTGTCTCTGTCTCTCTGTGTCTCTGTCTCTCTGTCTCTCTGTCTCTCTGTCTCTCTGTCTCTCTGTCTCTCTGTCTCTCTGTCTCTCTGTCTCTCTGTCTCTCTGTCTCTCTGTCTCTCTGTCTCTCTGTCTCTCTGTCTCTCTGTCTCTCTGTCTCTCTGTCTCTCTGTCTCTCTGTCTCTGTGTCTGTGTCTGTCTCTGTGTCTGTCTCTGTGTCTGTCTCTGTGTCTGTCTCTGTGTCTGTCTCTGTGTCTGTCTCTGTGTCTGTCTCTGTGTCTGTCTCTGTGTCTGTCTCTGTGTCTGTCTCTGTGTCTGTCTCTGTGTCTGTCTCTGTGTCTGTCTCTGTGTCTGTCTCTGTGTCTGTCTCTGTGTCTGTCTCTGTGTCTGTCTCTGTGTCTGTCTCTGTGTCTGTCTCTGTGTCTGTCTCTGTGTCTGTCTCTGTGTCTGTCTCTGTGTCTGTCTCTGTGTCTGTCTCTGTGTCTGTCTCTGTGTCTGTCTCTGTGTCTGTCTCTGTGTCTGTCTCTGTGTCTGTCTCTGTGTCTGTCTCTGTGTCTGTCTCTGTGTCTGTCTCTGTGTCTGTCTCTGTGTCTGTCTCTGTGTCTGTCTCTGTGTCTGTCTCTGTGTCTGTCTCTGTGTCTGTCTCTGTGTCTGTCTCTGTGTCTGTCTCTGTGTCTGTCTCTGTGTCTGTCTCTGTGTCTGTCTCTGTGTCTGTCTCTGTGTCTGTCTCTGTGTCTGTCTCTGTGTCTGTCTCTGTGTCTGTCTCTGTGTCTGTGTCTGTGTCTGTGTCTGTGTCTGTCTCTGTGTCTGTGTCTGTCTCTGTGTCTGTGTCTGTGTCTGTCTCTGTGTCTGTGTCTGTCTCTGTCTCTGTGTCTGTGTCTGTCTCTGTGTCTGTCTCTGTGTCTGTCTCTGTGTCTGTCTCTGTGTCTGTCTCTGTGTCTGTCTCTGTGTCTGTCTCTGTGTCTGTCTCTGTGTCTGTCTCTGTGTCTGTCTCTGTGTCTGTCTCTGTGTCTGTCTCTGTGTCTGTCTCTGTGTCTGTCTCTGTGTCTGTCTCTGTGTCTGTCTCTGTGTCTGTCTCTGTGTCTGTCTCTGTGTCTGTCTCTGTGTCTGTCTCTGTGTCTGTCTCTGTGTCTGTCTCTGTGTCTGTCTCTGTGTCTGTCTCTGTGTCTGTCTCTGTGTCTGTCTCTGTGTCTGTCTCTGTGTCTGTCTCTGTGTCTGTCTCTGTGTCTGTCTCTGTGTCTGTCTCTGTGTCTGTCTCTGTGTCTGTCTCTGTGTCTGTCTCTGTGTCTGTCTCTGTGTCTGTCTCTGTGTCTGTCTCTGTGTCTGTCTCTGTGTCTGTCTCTGTGTCTGTCTCTGTCTCTCTCTGTGTCTGTCTCGGTCTCTCTCTCGGTCTCTCTCTCGGTCTCTCTCTCTGTCTCTCTCTCTGTCTCTCTCTCTGTCTCTCTCTCTGTCTCTCTCTCTGTCTCTCTCTCTGTCTCTCTCTCTGTCTCTCTCTCTGTCTCTCTCTCTGTCTCTCTCTCTGTCTCTCTCTCTGTCTCTCTCTCTGTCTCTCTCTCTGTCTCTCTCTCTGTCTCTCTCTCTGTCTCTCTCTCTGTCTCTCTCTCTGTCTCTCTCTCTCTGTCTCTCTCTCTGTCTCTCTCTCTGTCTCTCTCTCTCTGTCTCTCTCTCTGTCTCTCTCTCTCTGTCTCTCTCTCTGTCTCTCTCTCTGTCTCTCTCTCTGTCTCTCTCTCTGTCTCTCTCTCTGTCTCTCTGTCTATATATATATATGTATTTGAATGTTATTTTGGCATCTGGGAAAGCCTTTCTGTTAGAGAGCACTGCATAAATAAACCCCAAGCCTTATTCTAAAAAGAGAGTCTTTGCATTTTGTAAAATAAACCCCTTTTCCTAGGTGTTATGTTTTGTCTCCTGCTTCGCCGTGTTTGAGCCACCGCGTGGGAGATTCTGTATTATCTGAAAGGCAAAGCAAGAACGGGGGGTGAGGTGTGGAGAGTAATAATCAGCCCCTAAGTTTACACAGGAACGCAGGTCCCACCCCCTCCTCAAATAAGTCTTCAGCCACAGCAAAGACTTGATACAGCTCCGAGGGATCCCCTGTCGCAGGCCAGACACAGTCGTGGAGGAATAAAAGATTCACCAGCCTATGCTGACCATTCTCACTTTCAGCAGTCCCTTCGACCACTGCACATCAAGTCTTACACTTGCAGCCACAGTGCTACCTCTACGTAGCACTTCTGGTGAGGGCACCCCATTGCAACACACAGATGAAAATAACGAGGCTCTGTAAATTAAATTTTGCCACTGGCTAGGGAGAAACGCCGCACTGACAAATTGGGAGTTTGACAACATCCTCAGGGTGATGATAGTCTGCTGAATCGTGCCTTCTCCAACGGCTTTGAAAGGGGACTATTGTGGTCAGCTGTAGGGTTCTAGAGCTGGCACATTGTCTGATCAATTTTAGTACTAGGAGTGGGGTCAAGGGTTCTACTGATCCGCTTGTTGTTGTGCCCCTGGATTTCTTTTATCGTGAAGTTACACTGGGTATCCAGGGGAAAAGGGTGGTCTCCTTGCCTCACCCAGGTGTAGACTCCTGGAGAGCTTATGGGATCCCTAGGTATAACAGTGTCCCAAAACACTAGGAGCAGGATACAAAGGCTGGCTTGATCCCAATGTGGCCTATTCAAAAGAGAAACTTCTCTGGACAGTAGGCTTTGCCAGACCGGATCCATCCATAGTACTCTCCCCCAACAGAGCTAGCTGCCATGTCACTGACAGCAGTCCAGGGTTATTAAGTGAAGGCTTGCTGGGAATTGGAATCATTAAGGAGCCCCTGGCATTAATGATCTCTTCAAACGAACCCCCCCCCCCCCCACAATTCAGCCAGCCGCCATTCTAACTGAAGATAACCCTCCCACACAGTGTACAAAGGGTTTGGGTATTCTCTTCTGGGATGTGGCAGGGATCCGCAAAAGATTTCTAATAATGACTGGTTAAATTTTGTTGAAACCTTTGACATCTAATGTTGTCAGGAAACATGGGACTATGAATTTATTACAGTAAACGGGATCAGATTATTTTGTTCATCTGCGGTTTATTCATCAGATTGCAGGTGGAAGGGGGGTCTCCTAAATCTGATATCAACTGCAGTGGGAAATGTCCAAGTAAAGGAATTTTTTTTTAATCCTCATTTTCAACTGGTGAAGATTTGGTACCCAAAAGAGTTTGAGATAATCGTAATCAATTTTTATTATAATTACTTTGGGGCTCAACCGGTGTGGATTGTTGATGATTTGGAGTGAATTTTCCAGGTGAAAAATCGATAGATACTGAAGGAGGCTAATCTAATATGGGTGGGTGATTTTAATATAACAAAATGTCTATATTAGGAATCATGTGTGTGGTATTTATAATGGGTTGGGTGAGCCCACTTGTCACTTTAAGCACTCTGTGTATGGGGAAGAATTAACAAGGCTAATCATAGTGAATAACTTGACCTTTGCAATGGATTTAATGGCAGAAAACCAGATAGATATTACAACATTTGTGGGAAGAGGCAAAGGAAACACCATTGACCATATTCTACTGTCAGATAGCTTGGCCCTCTGATAAACAAAAATGCTTGCCTGTACACATTTACGCCCCCCCCCCCAGGCCTGGCACAGCACAACCTATATTCTATACCAAAAATAAGGGGTGCACAGCAAATGGCAACACGTTGATCTTAGCAAAAGTCTCACAACAGTGGTAAACAAAAATTATATGAAAATCTTATATTGGTAGGGAGAGTCCAATACTGTGTGTGAAAGTTTTACAAGGATTTGCAACTCAATTTTGGATTCCCGGCTCATTAAGAACCCAAGGTCGGCACGCCCTCTTTGCACATGGCTTAATTCAGAATGTACAAACACCTTATAGAACTTTAACAAATGTAACAAAAAAATCCCACAGGATCCAGTGGAGGTGAGGGAGGCTAGGAGAAATTACCAAAAAGCTATCGAAAATAGAAAGGCTGAAATAAGAACCAAGGCTTGGGACGACCTACAGAGCCTTCTGGGAAATAGTGAATTGGCCCTTTTTCACCAAAAGCCAGAGTCAGCCATTGACTTCCATATAATGGAGCAAGAATGAGGTGCCCATATTGCAAAACTATTTAACCTTGAAATGCCTGGGAAAAATCCAAGGCTACCTGTTGAGCCCGTGCAACCAGCAAGGCACTAGTTGATGTTGGCAAATCCATATCTGTGGAGGAAGTACACACAGCTGTACTCCGCTCAGCATCAGGTAAAGTAGCAGGACCAAAAGGAGTACCAGTGGAATTTTTCTCAACACAATTTAGATCGCTGGGCCCGCTGCTCACAAATGTTTTCAGGTCTATAATAGTTGGGGAGCCAATTGAGTCATGGAGGCAGTGAATTACAGTTCCTATATATAAAAAGGTTGATAAGAGTGTTCCATCTAACTGCCTCCCGATTGCACTGCTTGACTCTTCGGGTAAAATCTTTGGCATGGTCATTTTAGAGAAGTTGGAAGCTTGTGCGAGTGAAAACTCATTTTTTTGACCAAAGCACAATTTGGGTTTCACCCAGGAATGGGTACCACAGAGCAAGCTCTGAATCACTCCCTAATTTTGGGTAAATATGCCAAGACCAAGAAAGGGGCCATACAAATGGCCTTTATGGACCTCTCCTGTGCCTTTGGCTTAGTGCATATAAATAAATTGTGGGACATCAGGAGACTTGCGGGAGTGGATTCATCCCTATTGCACATGTTAAAAAGTCCATCAAGACACAAATATTAGAGAATGCTCCTCTTAGTTAGGTGACCAGACTCTCCCCCCACCCCCCCCCCCCCCCCCCCCCTCCATCCAAGTTACCTGTATGGTGAGACGAGGCTGCATACTGTTGCCCATTTTATTTCTTTTTTAAATTAATGCCCTTGACTTTTTTATTAGACTGTACCCCTGACGCCCAAAAATTGGTTTGCGCGGTACCGTTTAATTATACGAGGTTGTTGCTGTCCTCCTGGTCTGCACCGCAAATGGTCTGCAAGCTCTTTCAGATGGGTTTTTAGTTTTATGCAGGGGTTAAACCTTAAGGTAAAGAATGATGAACTCTACATTTTAACTTGCGGGCCAAAGACCACCCGTTCAAAGCGGTTTTTTTAGTGGCTATACACTAATAAAGAAAACAGATTTTAGCTATTTGGGCAGCATTCTGTTTAGCGTCAATTTGAAGTGAGACCATCTGATTCTTCAAAAATTCCAGTCGTTGGAGGTGGCCTGCGAATCCTTGTTTAGATGTGCTACACTTTTACGTCACAATCCCCCAAGAGAACGGATACTATACAGAAGTAAAAGCTTATCAGTTGGCACACACAGTGCGGGAGTCTGGGGACATACACCTGCAAATACCCTTCAGGTAGCAGAAAATAAGTTTCTAGCAAGGCTCTTAGAAATTCCCAGATTCACAGCAAGTTTTATTATTCACAAAGAAATGGGCCTTGATTTTATAGAAGATAAGGTAGCCTTGGCACCCATTTTGTTGTGGGTTAAAATCTGGTCCACTTCGGAGCTAAGCTTTACTCTGTGAATATTGGAGGATTGTCTGAACAAGTGCTAACTTTGTTATTCTGCACTTTATACTCCACTTTTTGATCCCTATTTTTATGCCCAATTTTAGTAGGGAAATGTTTTAAAACCCATCAATAAGGTTTATTGTTTTTACAATGCTGTGAGTCTCCTACAATCTGTTTCACAGTATTACATGTTATTACTTAGGCGAGGGGTTAAAGGAAAACGTACGCAGTGTGACACAGCCATGTCGCAACGGAAAGAAAATTGATGTGTAATTGAGTAATTTTAAATTTGATTTTATTGTGTGTGCTGTTTGTAACTTGTTTTATCTTGTGCTTTTATGGTCCTGTCGACCGAATACAGATTTGACTGGCTGGTACACAATTCTTTTGCAGGCTAGGCAAGGATAGAACAAAGAATTGTTAACTTCTGCTGAACAGCTTTACAGTCACCAAATCAAAATGCACTACTGAAAAGGAATGATGATCTGTACGCATTTATTGTATACATTGTTAACAAATTGATAGAAAGAAATGTTGAAGTGCACCTAAAAATGTGGACAGACATATCTTTAACAACTCTATCATCTACTACGTTAAATGTCCAAGAGGACTAGGAAACCCGGATGAGTTCAGCACTGGTGAACTGCATGAAAAGCAATAAATCCATAGTGGTGACATATTTTGAAGAGTATGACTATAATGTCAATAAAATTATTTTTAAAAGCTGTGATCACTGAATCCTTCATCTAGAAATGCACCCCATACACCCCATATATAAAGACCAGAAAGGGTGTCAGGCGCTGGTGTGTTCTGGCACCATCTCTTTAGTTTCTACATTAATGGCTTAGAAGACTCCCTGATTAAAAGCTGCAGCAGATCCCAGAGAGTTGGGACTCGACAACTTCCTGTTCTAATGTATGCAGACAACTGTGTACTCATGGAACAAACAGAGGGGCCTTCAAAAACTGTTAAACAATTGTGTGCATTTTATGACTGATTAAAGCCTCTCTACTAATGAAATCGAGTCCTATGCCATTTTATGTGGCCGCCCAAAAAGTAGGTTAACTATTCTGCATAGGTGACAACTTTCTCAAATGTGTCTCGACATTTACTATTTGGGGTTGCACTTTGACAACAAAAGTATTAGGGGTCATTTGAAGTCTGTGAGGGGTACACAGTTTGAACAAGCAATGGCTTTACTATTTACATTTGCAACCAAGCTGGGATCCATGCCCCTAGAGGCTCCTATCACTGTTTTTAAAGTCAGACCTGTATCTGGAGTCTTGGAGTATTCCAGCTGCTCGCAACTCCAGATTTGCAATGACAAATTTGTGAGAGTATTGCTGTGACTGCCGGGGAGTGCTCCTGCGCTTGTAGCTCACGAGGAAGTAGGCATCCAGTATCTAGGTCACGTAGTGGGAATTGCCCATACTAGGTCCCAAGGGCCCCCAAAATACAAAATAATGATGATTCATTGCATTTGTCCGTAAACGTGCTAGGTGTAATGAACGCTAGCAACCAACTTTTAAGATAAAAATTGGAATAGAAGGAATAAAACCCCGCAGTGGTGTGGCGATAAAGAAAATGTACTTCCCTGAAAGCCCTCTTTTCCTTAATCATCAATAAATGTTTGATAAGGATCAAGTAATTCAAGAATACTCCGATTGGAGAGGTAGGGAATAATCTTCTCTCTAAAAAGTTTAAACATATAACAAGAGCATATCCATTTCGGAACAACATATTCTATGTCCGTTTTCTATTCCAGCCGCTATGCCATAATGGTGTACAATCATATAATTGAGTGAAGCTGGGAAAACTGATGAAACCACAGCCTGACCTTCGTTCTAAAGAAAAAAACGACTACACTGATAGTGGTGAGTGGTCCTCATTGTAGGTTTGTAATTCCCACAGGTCCCTTATTGGTTTGTTTGTCGTTCCTTACTAGATTATGCATGGTTTGAATGAGTAAATGTTTTTAATTACCTGAGACCACGGATTTAGCACGAACGAAACTTAATTGACATATTTGAAACGGCTTCCAAATGCGCCCCTTGCTATTTTGAAAGTATTTAAAATGTTATCTTTGTCCCACTGTATAGAACATAAGGGACTAAAAACTATATTGCAGGCATTAACGCAATATGGGATACTGAGTCCAGAGAATTTACATTTGATATTAGGTTTCTGTCTTGACATAGATTATTGTATCAATGGTCGAAGGAGCCTAAGTTCCCTTTATATTGAGTCCTGAAGTAGGTGGTTTTTTAATAGGAATAACGTACCAACTTAACGCGTTGACGATACTTCTTTAATTTTGAATCCAACCACAAGAATTCGGGAAAGTAAAAAGATTGTAAAACTCACCTGAATTGTAACTTGATGTTTTGTTTGGATCAAATAACAGTCAATGGTTTACAACTGTGTAGATAGGGTCGCCTTTATTTTATCTTTTACTATTATAAATGTGATGTTTACAATATTGTGATTATTTTGCGTTGGATTTTAAGATGTCTGCAACATATATTTTTGAAGTAATTATGCCTTGATTACATTTTGTATATTGTATATGGGAAAAAAATTATTTTCATCCAAAAAGCTGTAAATTTGCTTTTATCAATGAAGAGGCTATTCCTCCTTTCTATATGTTAGGCGCTTTTTTAGCTAAATAAAAATTATCTTGAGCGCTATAACCCTGGTTTGTTGATATATTGAGCAGTGGATTGGTGAATGCATGACATTACCTAAGTGAATGAAGATTGAGAGTGTTGAATTTTCTATAGTCTACCTCATTTCCAAGGGGAAAATCTACTTTCTCTACTGTTCAGTAGTGCCCTGTTCCCTTTGGCATAGGGGCCACCTCTCTAGTTATACACACTGCATATACAAGGCAAATGCTTTTGAAAACTAAGGAATCCATAGTGGTAACACATTTTGAATATGGCCATGTCAGTTAAATTATTTTTCAAAGCTGTGATCACGGAATCCTTTTTTTTTTAATATTTATTTATTATTTTTTTATTTTTTTTTAAGTTCAAAAAACCTTTATTTCAGTCTCACACAGTTCTACATTCTCACGCCTACAACCTCACGGGCCGGCTATGGCAGACACTTTATCAGAGTTACAATACAACCTACACACAGCCAGTCTAACGACAACCCGGAGGTCCGGTGGCACATACCTTTATACCTGTCTTTATATCAGTCGAGTGAAATGCATTACAATCCTAGGCCATGAACACAGTGTTTGTCAATAAGGCCCATCTGCTCTGTGTGCCCCCAGCAACCCTCAGACATGGTATGTAAATGTCCAGGAGCCTATCTGAGCGCCAGGAGTCAGAAAAATCACAGTCACGAAGGGCATACCAACATAGCTCACCATGGATTAGGTCCCCCGAGGCAGGTGAACTCCACTTCTCTAAGCAGCTCCTACAGTCCCAAGCTCAGGGGACACCGAGCCGCGGCGGGTGCCCACACAATGTACCATATGGCAATGCCTTGGCGGCTCACCTCCCCAGTCCTTACCCCTGCAGCCTTTCATCCGCATTGCATTATGTGCCACGTGCACCTGGTTCGTGCATCCCATACAATCCCTCGCCATCACCATAAGTCAGCAATGTAAACAACCACTCTTCCAAGAATCCCACCGCGAACCGAGCCTCTTAACCCTACAGTTTCCACCACTACCCTCCCCTTCTGCACACCTGCCAAGCCGCCATGAACTCACGCTAGCTGGATGCTATATCTGCCGGTGCTGCAGTCGCCGACACCTGATCCTCCCCTTCAACGGAGCCGGTCTGCGCCGCCAGGTATGTTCTAAACGGATCCCATATGTCTTTAGCCCTGCTATTCAATGGTTGCGTTTCCGCATATACAGCGTTCTGTTCCTGGCAGTACAATACATCCCCTATCCACTCCTTGAATTTCGGTGCTCGCCCCCTACCCCATCTACATGCAAACCTCCGTTTCTCCAACAACAGTACAAGGTTTACAAATTTACGATGCACCTTAGGCATCGACGCTGTATGGCCCAGAAGCATCATGAGCGGGTCCAGTTCAATCACTTCCCCCAACATAGCCGTCAGCACAATATGGACTTGCGACCAGTACTCGGCCACCCCTGTGCACATCCAAGCCAGATGCAAGAAATCAGCCCCCTCCGAGTGACACCTCTCACATTTATCATTGTCCGACAGCTGGAATCTAAGCTTTCTAACAGGAGTGTAGTACCAGCGCTGCAGAAACTTATAATGAATAATACGCAGTCTGCAGCTGGAAGAGATCTGGGAAGTGAGCTCACAACAGTACGCCCACTATGCCTTCGTTATGTCTCTGCCCATTTCCACAATCCAACCGCTGAGCGCTTTACAGTCGGCATTCCCACCATACTCTCGAATACTGCTGTATAGTTGAGAGACTAAATATCTACCATCCGCAGAAGTAAGTAGGACCTGCAACGGCTTCACTATCTCCGGTTCCTTCGGACAATGTGGCAACACCGTTCGCAGTCCCTGCCGCAGCCGGAAGTAGTAAAACACAGCCAGTGGAGTAGGCTGATATCCACTAAACAATTGCTCTTTCGTCTTAAGCTGACCCTTCACAAACAGGTCGCCCCACTGTCGGACCCTTATCCTAGCACATAACCCTCGGAACCCTCCTTCCTGCAACAGAGGCAGGTCTGGATGATACACCAACGGCAAGGTCGGAGCGTACAGAAGACTGAGTGTCGTCCTGCGCAGTATACGCTGCCACGCATCAATCGTGCACGTCACCGTGGTGAACGGCGTTTCTATCGAGCTGATAGGTCCATGAATAATACCCTGCAGTGGCAGAGGTCTGGCTATCCAATCCTCCACCGCCAGCTGTGGCATGCATGGCGTGGGGGTAAACCAATGGTAAGCAAAGTGTGCCTGCGCACTCAAATAATACTCTAGGAAGTCGGGAACGTCAAATCCTCCCTTACTATATGGCTGGGTGATAGTCGACCAGGCCAGTCTGGGCTGCTTACCAGCCCAGAACAGTCGCAGTAACTCAGTGCGTAATGTCCGAAAAAAAAACGCACCTGGATAGTACGGAATGTTCTGGAAAAAATATAAGAAGCGAGGCAGCACCACCATTTTAATCAATGAGGCCCTACCCGCCATTGTGAACGGCAGCGATATCCAACGGGTAACATCCTCCGCCAACTTACTCAATCGCAACGTTTCTTCCCGGACCTTCGAAATTTGAACCCCTAAGTATCGTATATCCGACTCGCACCATTCGAGCGGGTAATCCAGTGAGTATCGCCCCACCGCAGGTGTCAGAGGAAAAAATTGTGATTTCTTCCAGTTAACTTGAACTCCAGACAATCTCCCAAACACCACAAACTCGCGGAGTAGCGGATTGAGGTTAGTCTGCGGATCCACCACATATAGCGTTAAGTAATCAGCGTATAAGGACACATCAATCTGTCGTTGAAAACATTTAAAGGCACTTTGCTTGTGCAGCTGTCGGATACGACAGGCCAGCGGCTCGATCGCTATAGCGAACAACAATGGAGACAACGGGTACCCTTGTCTAGTCCCCCTGGTTAATGGAATTGGATCAGACAACACCCCATTGATTAGCACTCTCGCTGTCGGGTCAGTATAGAGCAGTTTTATCCAAGCGACAAAGATTTTTGGAAACCCCATCCGGTACAGAATAGCAAACAAGTAACCCCACTCGACCGAGTCGAAGGCCTTGGTTGCGTCAAGGAATATGGCCGCGACTGGCAGCTCCGGCGCTATTGTCTGAATCAAAGAAAAAAAGAGTTTGCAAATTACTGGCAGTGGATCTGCCCGGGACGAACCCTGCCTGATCAGGAAGGGCAATTTTAGTCATAAGCAGTGAGAGTCTAGTAGCAAGCACCTTTGCCAAGATCTTGGAGTCGCAATTTATCAAGGAGAGCGGCCTATAAGAATCACAGTCCACCGGGTCCTTACCCGGCTTCAACAAGGAGGTAATCATCACCTCTCTCATCGTCCCCGGTAACACTCCCACCTCCAGGGATTCCTCATAAACCTCCCGAAGCACAGGGGCCATAATCTCAATATAGCTTTTATAGAATTCCGCCCGCAACCCATCCAGTCCTGCAGCCTTACCATTACTCAGAGACATAATTGCCTCACGTATCTCATCCAGCTCGAATGGAGCTCCGAGAAATTGCCTGTGTCCATCACTCAGCCAACATAATGCTACATCATCTAGGAAATCCCCAAACGGAACATCACCACCACCGCGGGTAGTGTATAACCGGTCATAGTGCTCCTTGAATTGTCTTAAGATACCCTTAGTGTCTTGATGCAGAACACCATCCGGCGCCTGTATCTCTAATATGTGCGAAGCACCCTGCGATTGCCAAATGATCGCCGCCAAAGCCCGACCCGGTCTCTCTCCCTCACAATAACGACAGGTTTGCCAATATTTGCCCCTAAATTTGGTCTCTCTATCCGCCTCCAGCTCGTATTGCGACAGTTTTTCCCTAAATTCCTTGTGGAGAAGACCTATCGGTTCCCGGGACATCCTGGTTTCCAGTGCCTTAAGTTCGGACTCTAGTTTGGTAAGTGAGCCTCGTATTGCCTTCAGTACACCAAAGCTCTTAGAAACATAATATCCCCTGACCGTAACCTTAAACGCCTCCCAAATGGTCTCAACACTGTCCACCGACCCCTTGTTGCGCGGAAAGAAATCCGCTATCTCTTCCCCCAATTCTGCCTGGAACAGGGGGTCCAATAATGCCGTGGGTTGCAGCCGCCATATCGGTGCTGCCCTACTGTACCCCGGGACCGCCAGTTGGACCAATACCGGACAATGAACCGAATAGGACCTCGGTAGATGTATCACTTTGCCCAAGTCTACCGCTAAGCCACGAGATTGAAAGCAATAATCAAGCCTAGCTCATGTGTTGGTATATGCTGTGAAGTGTGTCCCCTCACGGACCCCAGCATGCATGAACCTCCAGCTATCTATTAGTCCTCCTTCCTCCATTATGCCCGCCACAGCATCCCTCGCACACCTGTTATACTGGGGGCTACCATCCGACCTATCCAACCCAGGAGTCATTGTAATATTAAAATCACCGCCCCATATAAGACGCATGGAACCTGTATTCAGTATCATACCCCACAAACGGGTGTAATAGTCCGGCGAGTCCACGTTTGGCCCATAACAATTTACTATCGTAACCGTGTCAGTACCCAGTCGACCCCATAACAGGACAAACCTACCCTCACTATCCGCATGTTCACCTAGCCGCACAAACGGCACCGTTTATTTTTATCAGAATCGCCGTGCCTCTAGCGTACCCAGAATACGAGGAGAAGCTACGCACCGCCGCCCATTTGCTCGCAAAAGTGTAAACAGCCCGAGGGCTAAGATGCGTTTCCTGCAACAACACAATTTGCGCCTGATGCTGCTCTAAATATGACACCACCCTCCTACTTTTCCTCCCATCATTCAACCCCCGGACATTCCAGGTGACAACCGTGACTCTCGAGCCATGAGCATTATCAGACATCTCTCGTCAACCTCACAGGATCCAAATATCCACCCATCTCCAAAAGCATCTCCTGCCATAGGCACCAACCATGCAGCCCCCGATACCAATGACAACACAACATTGGAATCCCAGTAGTAATCTTGGCACTAGCGCTTTGCACTGCTATCCACTCTCCGAACCAGAGCCATCCATCCCCGCTCCCTTGCGATTCACTCATCTCAGTACATGAACTCCAACCAACCAATCCAGAACTGAATCCCTTGTACCCACCCACCTCCCACTGAAGCAACCCCCAACCTGCCAGCATCTCACCCACCCCTTCCCACCCACTTACGCCCCTACAACTAGGGCTAAAATCCCCCAAAACCATATACTAGGGTAATTCCCATCGGGAAGCACATCTAGGTGGCAGCACTGATACCCCCCCATAAACGCAAGCCCAACCACACAGCGTGCAGCCTAGCCTGGCGATACAGAGGGGCGTCCGGCGCTATAATCAGGGGCATCTGGAACCTGCCCCAAGTAACCAGTGTCATCAAGTTAACCAGCAATAGAGCGCAACCCACCCGCATTGCGGCCGGAGAGGGTCTCGATACCGCAGAGACCCCAGAGGCAGCCAACCTCCGCCCCACATTCTCAAACCCGCATCAGCTAGACTGAGATTAGTATCAATACAATGTCTCTCAACCATGAACCCCAACCTTAACTCTTGGGCAACGCTCTAAGCTTTACATTCAGAATAATATGCCGTCAGAATCCTCCCCACTCACGGTTCACCATCCACCAGCATCTCGTGCCGAGGGTCCGAGTCATCCTCCGCTCCAGCCCCTGGCCTGTGAGTTAGTTTATGCTGTTTTAGAAAATCCTCCACCTGCTGAGGATTCGTGAAGAATTTCTGCCTCCCCTGGTACGTGACCCGCAGGCGCGCCGGGTAGAGCAATGCGTAGTCTATTTGCAAGTTTCGTAATTTTGCCTTAACTGAGAGAAATTTCCTGCGTTCCTCTTGGACCAGTGGAGTAAAGTCCGGATACAACGTGAAGGAGTTGCCATCATAGGATAACGAGCGCGTACTTCTTGCGGCCCTTAAGGCAGCGTCCCGATCTCGATAGTTCAGCATCCGAGCTATGATCGGCCTGGGCGTCGCTCCCGGCTTTGGTCTGGGGCCCAAGGCCCGATGTGCCCTCTCCACTATAAAGTGGGGAGAGAAGGTATCCGAGCCAATCGCTGCCACCAGCATCTTCGACATACTCCTCCATTTTACCCACGTTGGTTGTCTCTGGAATTCCCACGATGCGCACGTTGTTACGCCTACTTCTCGCTTCTAAGTCCTCATTTTTAGCTGCGATAACCCGCAGGAGATTGTCCATTCTGGATAACTGCGAGGTGTGTTGTGTCACCGTGTCTTCAGAGTCCGATATACGCTGTTCCGCCTCTTTCAATCGCTCCTCATGCGCGTCCAGCTTGTACACCACCGCATCCACGCGCAATGACATTCTGTCCACCTTGTCGGCAATTGTAGCAAACCCTTGGCGCATCTCTCGGAGGACATCTTGCAGATTTATCGCCGTGTCCACAGGTGTGTCCGTCGCTCTGGACGTCGCCGTCGAGCCACGAGCCGCCTCCCCGGGCGAGGTCGTTTTCTTACTAGCCTCAAACGTGAGTTTGGGCTGCTTCGTGTCCGTCCGGCCCATCCTACTCCCAGGGCCGAGCTCTCCTTGTATACCACCGCGGGACCTCAACGGGACCAACCGTCTCCGGTGCAGCGAAGGCGACAACCCCTCCTCCGATCTTTCTTAAGCCGCCACCCAGCACCAACTTACGGACTCGAGTGTCCAGGGTAGACAACCCAAGTGTTCCACTCCACTCGCGACAGGCAGCAACCTCCGCGCCCAGGTAAGGACTTTGTTGAGCAGCCAGCTGACACAGCGCCACAGCAGGAATATAGGCCACGTGCAATCTCACTGCCAGTGTCGCATACGGTACACCCACGCACAGCAGTGTGCGCAATCGAGGCAGCCGCAGCCCGTGTATGCACACCAGGGGGAGGGGGGGGGGCAACTCCTCGTGCTCGCCTTCTCCTGTCCTCAGTGTCTAAGCACCCCGGCGGCAGCACAACAGTCGAATGGCAACGCCCTCCTCCACCAGATTACCAGGCGCCGCCACCTTCGTAGCCAGGGTCCGCCGCTCCGCTCCACGCGCTATGTCAGGGGGGGGTGGGGGGGGGGGGGGGGGACCGAACCACCCCCGCCTCACTCCCCCGGTCCAGAAATCCGCTCAGAGGTCCATTCCCATTGGCAAACCAATGCCTACTCACATCAGGGCCATAGCAGGCGCTCCGGCTTCGCAGATACTCCGGGGGGGGGGGGGGGGGGTACAGAGTGCCCCCTGCACAGTCTCCGCCGGCAGTCTCTCGATCTTCCCCGCACTCCTCACCGCGACAAGCTGCAGCCGCCTCGGTCACCGTGTACGCGGCCTTCCCAGTTTCCTCGGCCTCGCGTGGCAATCCGATCCGGGAATGCTGCCCAGAGTCGTCAGCCGTCACCTCTGCCGCAGCTTACGGATCGGCTCCCTGCAGCCCCTCAGCACCGGGGGCCCTGTACTTCGGCCAGTCGACTCCGGACACCTCGCTGATCATCCGCTTGCGGTTACGGCACCCAGGTGTGCCCATTAAGGATTAATTAGCGGATAATTACCGCCGGACAGCGGGAGCCCTACGCGAAGGCGTCCATTCACGAGTGCGCCACCTAGCGCTCCCCCCGTGATCACGCAATCCTTCATCTAGAAAAGACAGAGAAAATATCCCTTCTTTTTCAAATGTATTGGGTTAAAAGATTAAACACCGTAAACACCAATCTTAAAATTAGACAGCTTACAACCCCCCCACCCAATGGATTTATTAACAATAATAAATAAAATTTATTTGTGGTGAATGACTATTCGTTTCACAGAAGTAATCTATTAGTTTGACCAATGGACAGGTGATGAAACAAAAGGCTATTTAACTTTTGTTGTGTTACAGCGGTGGAGGACGCCAATACCAATTAACACGAGCAGCTGCACATGCAAGATTTTAGACATCTCGTTTGCACTGAAGGGGAGTGCTTGAATACTAAGATATGGCAACTTATTTGTATGAGCAGAAATCCAATATTTCCAGACTAAGCGAATTATTTTGTTCACATTCACAGGACCACAATATTTTTTCTTTTTTACATCTGTGAAGTGTCTCCTGACGAGTAAATGTATTGAGAATTTTATCAATTAATATTTTTTTCGTTATTTATTTAGGTGTTGTCATATAGCACTGTAGGTCTCTTTTCATAGACTTCAGAGTGTTAACAGGAGAAGGAGTAAAATGAGGAAATAAGAGGAAGCTACAGAGTAGTGGGGTAGACTGAATAACTGCGTTAAATAGTACGCAGTGACCACCCCAGTTCCGTGCAGAGCTCAACCAAAGACATTTTTGAATAATTAGGTTTTCATAGGTTTTCAGAAAGGCCTGAAATTGTGTTCAGATTTCAAGCTGGTGTTAATGAATCTAGGTCCTTTATCGTCTGTTGATTTATAAGACGAGCAAACTTCAAATAGAGGTTTGCTAGTTGCGATGTAGTATGGTGCGTTTTTGCCCATATTCTATACTTTCTTGTTCAACAAAGTAACACATCTTGCTCAACCGAGAAATTAAATACATGTGAAATAAAGTACTGAAAAAATACTTCATGAACAACAATGAAGGAGGACCTGAAAGAAATCAAAACCTTTACTTTGCTTTATCATTAACACCTCAATACATATTTAAATGACCCTGCCTACCATGATAACTGCTTAAGCAAAAACATGGGTTTCAATTATGCTAAATAGAGACAAAGAGAACCCTACAAGAAGGCTGGCCGGAATTGCAGCCTTATGCTTCATACTGCAACCAACCGAGAGCGTCTAGTCCTCGATGCCAACCTTATTTTTTAATTGATCGGGGGCTTAGGACAGCAGGACTGGTACATGAAAATGTAGCAAAAGCTGGGCTTTAAACAGTCGCCTTACGTGGCTATGTTGGAGAATGGGATTTCTGGTTGATTTGCCCCACACAAGGTTCGTCCCTACAGAGATTAGGATTAATAAAAACTCAATGTAAAAAACGTGGTGCTCCCACAATAGGAATTGATCTGTTGTGATAATTATGTAATTTTTTCATTTACAGCTCTTAAGTTTCAATCTATTAAGGTACCTTCCACGTCATCATCGTAGTCGTCTTGATCCCGTGTCTCTGCAAGAAGAAAAAAAGCATTTTCACCAAAAACGTTGAACACAAAACTCCAACATTTATTAACTATGGCTCAAATGTTTTATAGCTAGGTTTTCAACTGTCTTTAACCTACCAATATACATATTTCTGACACAAAAGTAGGATCAGGTTACGGTTAGACACAGATTAGCTCACTTTGCAAGTATCATCTAGTTCACTGATACTCCAAGTACGCCCGGGGACCACATGCGGCCCTTCTGACCTTTAAATGTGGCCCCCGGGTCAACGGCAGCTCTGGGCTTTCTGTTTACTTGTCTCAGCATTAACACTAAAAAGACACAAAATAAATAGGCAGACGTTTATTTAAATGTTAATTTGTGTTGAAGAAATAATGTAACTAGGGAGTCCTGCACTGCTCAACTTAAAGACCTTCATTTTTAAAGAGATCTCGAAGCAAGAGTAAAAATATGATAGTGTCTTCAAAATTCAAAAAGTGTATTTAATTAACATGCAGAACCTTTTCACCTTAGTTTATCAAATTATATCAGTGCATTGAGAAGTATTATTTTAAAAGTGATGGTTTGCACACATTAATTTATAAACATTAATACATTAATTCTGTGTCAGGACCGGTGGCTCAGATTATGCTTGGTCTTTCTCTGCTTTTTTAACATACCAAATTCATAGCACCAAGAAAGACATATTTAATAAAAAAAACTTGAATGAGTCAGAAACATGAATAAAAAACATCAACTCCCATGACACCTAGGGAAGTCTCCAACACAATAGTCCTTCCATGGTGTCCATACCCAATACATAGTCCTTTGACTCTGTTTGACCTTCATCTTTCTTTGCTGCTTTGCAGCCTGTTAAGTCAAAAAAGAAATCTTATCTGTGGTTTGATGAAAAATGTGAAGGTTATTACCTGTTTTCGTATGATCAATTCTCCCCTGTGGTGACACAAGCTCCGCTTTGCCCCAGGGCTGTTTATGTGATGTGGTGCAAGTATTAATTTTTATTACCAGATTCCCTCTGGCAGCAGGAGCGTTTTGCGCTCCTTATGCGGCCGGCGCCATTTTATCTGTGGTGCTTTGGAGGCCCGCTAGGGGGACTCGCTAATCTCGGTGATCTTGCATCGCGGTTCCTCAGAGGAGCCGCGCTGCAGGAGACGTGTTTGTCCGAGCCTTGCCCGGCTGTCCTCCCTGTATGCCTAGCACCCAGGTCTGTAATCCGTGCAAATTTATCAAAAACGTCCCGGCAGGGGTCTGTATAGCGGGCTAATCCCACGGTGACGCCTGTGGGCGAGTCAATGACACTAATTCTTCCCTTTTCAGCACGCTGTGAGACAGCTAGGCCCTGTCAGTTTTTCTTAGGGCTATCACGCGCTAAGGTGGGTGCAAGCCTTGGGTCTGCACATTAACAATTGCAGTCCTCCGGTCTGCCAATAATTTGTCTGGGTCACCCAGATTGGCACCATTAGCGCACAGCGCCTTTAAAGACTTCCCCCATTTATTTTGCTCCTGAAAAACATACTTAGTAATGGAGGAACAAAATTGTATGTATGAGGAGGCGGCGGCCCAGGAATATACCGTGGGACGATGAATTCTATGATGCTGTGGATGCCTCCATTTACAGAGTAGTCCACAAGGTGGTTGGGCCTATGGAACAACGCTTGTCAGACAGGATTGTTCAGGAGTGCGCAAAATCAGCGCAAGCACGCGCAGCACCTCCTACTGACCCCTCAACAGGGGAGAGCTCTCCACCTCCTAAAAAGAAGTGTTCCGAGGGGGTCGATTAGGGACCTGAAGAGTTTATTTCTAGCGAAGGTGGCACCCTCTTCCCCTGCCCGCCCCCCCCTGGAAACCGAACTCCACGGGACTCCGGATACAGCCTCTCTGGAGTCTGATGAGGACTACCAGGGGGATTCGGCTGACGAGGCAGGTCCCTCACGCCCATGGCGCCTGGCGGTATTCTGTGACTGAACCACAGAGAACAGCGCTCGGGTAAGTTTATTTTGGCTGCCTGATGTACTGTGTCTGGGAGCAGTGATTAAGGGCACTCGTGGGACATCTGTGTCCGATGTTTCAGTTTCCTGTCTAGCTGGTCTTGCTTATTAAAAGAACATTCCCAAGCTAAGGAAACGTGTGCGTAGTGGACTGAGCCAAAAGGTGACGTTAGGAGATTGTACAAGTTATTTTGTTTTATAAATAGATACAAGTTATTTGTGCCTCTCAGAGCTAGGGAGGGCCTCAGTCTACTTACAAGGAGAGACAGGGAAGGGAAGACTGTTTTGCGTCTTTCATTGTGGATTTTGGATTTTGTCATTTGTGCCTCTCTGGAAGCCAGGGAGGGCCTCTGTTTAATTAAAAAGATTGACAGGGAATGGAAGATTGCGTCTGGCATCTTTCAGTGATCAATTGTGGGTTTGTTATACATAGATACAAGTTATTTGTGCCTCTCAGAGCTAGAGAGGGCCTCTGTCTAATTATAAGGATTGACAGGGAAGGGAGGATTGCATCTGGCATCTTTCAGTGATCATTTTGTTTTATCGTGCCCCTCTGATGAAAGTCAAGGGGACTACCATTCAATACAAAAAACCAACAGAAGGTGCACAGTCTGTTCAGAATAGCTAACCAATAGTTATTGTGGAGAAATGCATGAGATCCTACAAGTAGTTGAGACACCACCTCGCAGGAGGTAAGAGTCCATCAGCCCACCCTTGTTGGCGGAGCATCGTCATTTGGAACTGAGGAATCACTGTCTGAGCCCGGGGTCACAGATCACCAAGGACTCTACCTGGTGCGCAGGCCAGTGATACCCAGAAAGAGAATGAACTCCTGCCAGGGTGTGTACCCAAAAATTCGAGGGCTCAAGTGATGTGCAGTGCTAGTAAGTGATGTGAATTTAAAAATGAATACTTGATCAAAAAATGTGTTTAATATGGATCAACCAAGTTTCATATCTAAAAGAACCTATAGTCTGATTTGAATTTTTACAGGCTAATTCTTGGTTCGTATTGAGGTGTGGTCGACATGTTTCAGCCGGAATGGTCACTTGACCCGGCTTTCTTCAGGACCGAAAAACACAATGAAAGTGCTACTGCCAAACTAATCACAAAGTGAAAGATCAAAACCCATGCAAACCAAATGTGAGTGTTGGGTACGATAGTGGCAACTGCCACCCTACCAGATAAAAAGGCTCGTGCTTGAGTGTAAGGACAATGTCTTCATTCCTGGAAAAAAGATTTTCGCACAAAAGCACCATCCGCTGCATGAAACAATCCACTTGTCTGACTGAGCACTTCCTAGCCAAGAAACACAAGGCTGAGGACCTCAGGTGGCTTGTACTAGAACGCCCGTTTATTCCCCAGCATATAACGGACGTCTCCAAGTTCTTATTTTCCAAAGAACAAAGATGGATTTTTAAGTTGAAGACTGACACCAAAGGACTGAATGACAACATACCGTGGGCTTCTGTTTATACTTAAGTCAGCGAAACTGCTTCCTTGAAGGTCGGTCGAATCTGAATGAACCCTGAGAGTTGACCTATTCCTGTTTCTTCTGATCATCACGAGATGCATTTCTCATATTGAGTGATTAGATATTCAATCCCTATTGGGAACCCCTGGGTATAGTTGCCACATTTTTCTCAATAGACACCTTACACAGAATCTTAGGTGTTGTTACTACAGCACCTACCTTTGTGCTGATGTATTAGGCTCTATATTCAGCTGTTTTTGTACTGGGCCTATTGTTGTCCTTAGACAATTTCTGGATCCCGACAGGTAGTCTCATAATGAGAATACAACTGACCAGCATGTAATTTGGGCACTGGGCCTATTAATGTTAGTCACTACTACTTCACCCTCCGCTGTCATAACCGAGATGGCAGTTTTGTACTAAACTTGCATTAGAGGGGACAAATTGAAATATTTCCCAGTAGTACTTTTAGCTAGTTCTTCCGGCCACTATCTACACTGATGAGGTTGCTACATCTTTCTGACATGACACCTGTCTTTACAGTCTCAGGGGTTTGGACATAGCAGTAATTTCTGATACACCTAGGGAGTCTCGAGGCCTTGGACTTTTTAATAGTGTAGGTTTCTTTTTGAAATGTTTAAAAGCATGTGTGTTGAGTCTTGAGCAGATGGGTATCAATTCGCAATCTGTCTGGCTTCTTTCTCCACATTTAAACAGAGCGGTGCCTCCTTCTCCGAGCAGTCAGCCGGGTGAGGTGAGGCGGTTCTCCCACATAAAGCTGGGTGAGTTTCTTCATTTTTTTAGTTACATACCATTGTGTTTATAAACATCGTTAAGAGTTTTTTGTGTAATCAGGGCGATGCTGAAATAGCTCTGCCGAATGGCGACTAGTAGTTCTGTTCTGATGTGCAGGATGTCCATTTCCTATGATTTATGTTTAAATCTTTTTTCCAGGAATGAAGACATTGTCCTTACACTCAAGCACAAGCCTTTTTATCTGGTAGGGTGGCAGTTGCCACTATCGTACCCAACACTCACATTTGGTTTGCATGGGTTTTGATCTTTCACGTTGTGATTAGTTTGGCAGTAGCACTTTCATTGTGTTTTTCGGTCCTGAAGAAAGCCGGGTCAAGTGACCATTCCGGCTGAAACATGTCGACCACACCTCAATACGAACCAAGAATTAGCCTGTAAAAATTCAAATCAGACTATAGGTTCTTTTAGATATGAAACTTGGTTGATCCATATTAAACACATTTTTTGATCAAGTATTCATTTTTAAATTCACATCACTCACTAGCACTGCACATCACTTGAGCCCTCGAATTTTTGGGTACACACCCTGGCAGGAGTTCATTCTCTTTCTGGGTATCACTGGCCTGCGCACCAGGTAGAGTCCTTGGTGATCTGTGACCCCGGGCTCAGACAGTGATTCCTCAGAGTTCCAAATGACGATGCTCTGCCAACAAGGGTGGGCTGATGGACTCTTACCTCCTGCGAGGTGGTGTCTCAACTACTTGTAGGATCTCATGCATTTCTCCACAATAACTATTGGTTAGCTATTCTGTTCTGAACAGACTGTGCACCTTCTGTTGGTTTTTTGTAATGTCTAGTTGGGATTGGAGGTGTATCAGTCCTTAAACCAAGTCCCCCTTTTCTTGACCCTCTCATAAAATTGTTTTTTGACTACCATTCAATAGTCATGAGAAAGAAGACGAATCCCGTGCCTGCCTAGCTAACAGGTTTACGGTTTCCTCTTGTGTTATGGTTTCCTCTTGTGTAGAAGAGAAGAAAGTGGTCTCCCCGGGATGTATAAGAGCAAATATTAGATTTTCGCTAATTATAAGCATTTTTGTGTTCTCTTTTTATTAGTAAAGCATTAAGATAGGAAACCCTATATCGCCCTAAAGTGACCAAAGTACGCAATGGTGGTTTAAAAGTGCCAAACACTAAAGCATATGCATGGTTTTCTTTTTATTATAAAGCACATGTACAAAATGTTCGTCAATTGTTATGCACCTTCAGGACTTTGTGTTATTCGTTAGTATTTATTTAAGTATACAGGGTTTTTTGCATTTATTAAGTGTTGCAGCAAATTTTTTTGTGATTATTGTGTTGGAAGCCGCTGTTTGGCACAGAGGCCGTTCTATTAGTGAGACCATAATATCTAGGTGAAAATAGATTGTCTTGTTTAATTCCTTTTGATTATATATGGATATATTGATTGTATGAGTGCACGTCAATTCTAAGCTGGCTGGCCTTATACTAACTCCATCAATTAAAGGTAAAGGCCCGATAGTTAGTGTTGCTGTGGTCTGTATTACACCTAACACCAGCCTTACAGACCCCCGCTAGTTAGTGTTGCTGTGGTCTGTAGTAGTACACCAGCCCCCTCACCAGCACTACAGACCCCGCTAGGAAGTAGTAAGTGAACATTTTTTATTTTTTTTATCACTCATGGTTACAGAACTTACAAGACTGCAGACACCATATATGTACAGGTTTCTATGGTAACATCAGGATTAGAGATAGCCACTGTAGTGACCACTTCTTGACCCCATAATCCCTTGCGAAGCAAGGTCTTTGTTGCTTGCTTGAGCGAACACCCTAGTGCCCTCCACTTTCCTGACTTTTCTCAAGAAGGTATTTATAACGGCCCAGACAAACAGGAGATTAAAGAGGCATTTATCTTGTCAAAGAGGCACTAGGGGACGAGCTTGTGCTCGACCACCCCACCTCCTTGACCACGGATTCATTAGGGCAGCGCTATATATATATACACGAGTAGGAGACACAGATGAGCCATAATGAGCAGCAACCAGTTGAGATAGTTCTACATATTCTAGACAACAGAATAATAGCAGTATACAATCCAGTCACACAGGCAATAACTACATTTCAGCCTCATCAAAGCAACTTGATATCCCTAGTGTGGGACCTGCTAGGGGTCACATTTACACGGGCCACTGAGGTAAGAGTATCTGCACTGCACTCTGTGCAACTATGCCTCCCAGTATCAGCCAATAGACCTACTACACAGAGCCGACACCCTACACTTGAGGGGGCCACAATATTCACAAAGCTCCCCCTGTGTGGGGAACACTCAAGACATACCACTGCAACAATCACCGGTGTCCCCACCAACAACATAATATTGAAGACTCCTCCACAGAACATATCCAGTCGGTGGGAAGTGTAGTAAGCAACAGGAACACTGATCTCACCCACCAGCACTCACTGACATCTCCTTCAAGCACCAACAGCATAGGGCAGCGGGGAGGTTCCCAAGATACCCACGCCCCATTAGGCTGTGAACATCACGCATCATTGCTGCAGGCACTCCGCGACCCTAACTTGCTCCGGTTTGTGTTTGTCACGCACCACAGCCGTGTGAACAACTGCAGCAACACCCCTTGCCAAGTATCAGAGCAATTACGACGACACCCCTCCCCAACAACACACTACCCATTATTGTGGGCATATTTACAAAATTGTCAGTTAAGAGGAGAATAACATTGCCAACCCGCTACCACTGATCACCCTCCTCAAAGACAGCTCTAGGGAATGAGTGAAACACCCACACAATATCCAATGTTACAGATCACAGTACATATAGTAAACAGGTGTGTTGTTGCTCTTTCTGAGGATACTTCAACATCGTTTGTTCAGGTCCCATCCCTAATGTGTACAGTCCTCTTGACACTGCTCTCAGCCCTGGGGATTGAAGTGACATCTGCAGCAGGTGAGTCTGACAGTAACACCCAGTGGTGTTTCACCGTCACTCATTTCCACAACGTTATAGAATAATGGCTACGCCACTGCAACAACTTCACAGCTCAGGAGAACGCATCATGAAACATTGTAGAGAGCTAAACAAATTCACACAAAATATGCTACACCCATTGCCAAGAGAAGGTACATTCAATAGGGCAGTACGAGATCACGCTGCGACATTCATGGAGGCGAAGAACTCCAGTAGCATACTCAGAAAAAAGCAGAGATACGCTGGCTCTGTGGAATGTCTTCAAGGAAAATCACAAGCCAGCCCCAATGCCCACGGCACCCACACCAGCTTACCACCCAAGTGGCATGTATACAGAGACCGTTCTCAAGGTTGAGCTAGACCCCTTATCCAATGACAGGGCAGCTATAGGCCATGCAGACATCACTGTCCTAGGTCCACCCTCCGAATTACAGGACAGTAGCCCAGAGAACGCCCAAGACCTACTATCATTGCACGGCCAAAGCCCAGTAATGCAGGGTGCAACATCAGGAATGCCAGGTCAGATTGACATGCTCTTTACGATAAAACTTACACCAGCATCAAACTCTGCAGCTCCCCAGTCAGAAGAGGATTCAGAGAGCGATGGGGCCTCTAGTGTTTCACAGCACAGCTCCCCTATGTGGATTTCCAAACCTAGCCCCACAGCCCTCACATTCTTCACTGAGGATCGTGAACTCCTAGACACAGTAACCAGACATTACGGCCCGTTCCTAACTCCCGAGCAGCAACAATTCCCTACCAACCCACGGACTCACTATACTGGGCGGCTGCCCCTTAACACCGGTCCCAAGTAAAAGGAAGAGCACTCCCCAATGCACCTTCAATGAAGTAAATAGAGAAAGCGAACTGCATCTCTCTGAGGCAGAGATTAGCAGATGGAGAACACAGCACAACTTCTTTCAAAGAACAGGTAGAGGGGCAGGGGACATGTTATACGAACAGCGCTCACCCAGCACCACTGACGCTAACGCAAGCGTCCGGCGATTGTCAGTACAAGTAGACAAGGTAAGGGATAAACTCACTGAACAACTGGATGACATGGGCCACATTGGTAAAGAACACCGACTGACACTCAATGAACTGGCTAGTGCTGCATGCCCAGCGGCTCCACATAGTAGTGGAGTCCAAACCATCTCGCCACAGCAGGTACCATTGATAGACTTACATCAGGAAGCCTAAAATGTAGCCACACCACAGACCAACAGAG
Source organism: Triturus cristatus (assembly GCF_964204655.1). Classification (NCBI taxonomy): domain Eukaryota; kingdom Metazoa; phylum Chordata; class Amphibia; order Caudata; family Salamandridae; genus Triturus; species Triturus cristatus. Next base: position 1,176,195,752 of record NC_140583.1, on the reverse strand, counting down.
CAGCTACCTTAAATACACCCCAAGCTCAGCCAACAGTTATTAGCAAGAGCTCCCAGATGACACTGCTGTGAGAAGGTCGCCTGATATATGCTGTCCACTAGTTCTAGTGGGCACCTTGTATCAGTCCAAACAACCCCTTACGGTGAATGGTTAAAGACAACCTTTATTGAAAGCTATCCTAGTGGTAGCTATGGAGAGCAGCCTTCAGGCCAAGTCTTGAAGGAATGTAAAGCAGCTTGTTTTACCAGTCTATAATCTCTTGAATGATCAAATGAAAGAACCACACCAGGTATATATTAAAAATATATGTATTTAAGATAAAACACACCCCTCTAGTCTCTTTATGAGACTGGAGTTCGAAGTACTTTGTTACAAGTTAGCAATTATCAGTAATATACACAAATACACGTTTGGCCCTAGGGGCGTACCAAACCATAAACCAAAAAGTGGTATAAGAACCACAACTTGAATAGACACTAGGCCTAGAGCCTGTAGAATCGCTGGGACCCAAAGGAACCACCCAAGGTAGTGACACAGGGGACCCACGGGGACTGTATGCAGTGTGTAAACACAACCGCGGGTTGCCATTAGCTACAATGGCAATGTCGCGGTTGGAAATTTAAAGATTAGGGACACTTAGAATCGAGTCAGGACCAAACCCTTTTGGACTTCACGAGTTCTAGGGCTAGCACCCACAGGGGCACTGGAGTACTCGAGTTACCTCACTCAGGGAAGCCGGGTGCATGCGAGTCTTTTGGTGTCGGGTCGCGTCGCCGATTTCAATGGAAGCCTGCAAAGAACTGCTGCTGCCGTGAAGAGAAGTGTCCAAAGAGATCCAAGCCTGGATCTAGGATGGAAGGAACCTGAAAGCAGAGGGGACAGAGTGTGCGTCACTAGCCAGTGAGCAAGGGCAGGATGGACCAATGCCCACACATGTCCGGTGCTTCAGGTGAGTTGATGGTTGTCTGGACTCTTCAGCCACGAGGTCCAGGAGGCATCGACGAAGTCCATAAGCCGGATTCGAGCTGTCCCACTTAGTCTGTCAAGTGCTGCGGTGTCTGCGACCAGGATGGACCCAACAAGCCTTGGCAACGGCAAGTCACAGGAATTCAGAGAAAGGACTGTGGTGCAGACCAGCAAGGTCTGAGGGACTCACCCAGCGAGGGTAAGTCAGGACACGTCTGGAGCAACCAGGAAAGCCCAATCAGAAAAGGAGTTGCCTTCGTGGGGACCTGCTAGCCAACGGACTAGTGATCGCGAAGGAGCCTCTAGCGGTCACACTAGAAGCTGGCCCACGGGTCACTCGTGGAGTGGTGGCCAACAATCTTCAGTGCAGGAGGTGCTCAAGGCTGGGGCTACTCAGAGCCCAAAGCACAACTTCGAGGATCACCAGGAAGATAGAGTTGCTGCAAAAGAACAGGGTGTCCAGGGGTCGCGGTTCCACGTCACCCACGATAGCCACGGGCCTCAACTTTGCTGTGGACTCGGGGTAGCCTCGGGGAAGTCTGGAAATCCACCTCTGGTGATGCAAAGACTTTGGCGTCCGGCGGGAGCTTCAGCGATGCAGACCTGTCAGTTGCTTCTTTGGTGCCTGCCAAGCAGGGGAGTCACTCCTTGACCCAAAGGGAGATTTCTTCAGTCTTATAGTCAGGATAGAACGTCGAAGGTCCGGGATGTATGTTGCAGAGTTTCATCCAGGGTAATCTAAAGTCCTAGGGACTGGATTCCTATACTTATACCAAGTTTAGAGGATGGACTAACTCTAAGGCCCCACCTATGGATGGGCTTGGAAAGAGGGGGGGGTTACACCCATTTCCTTTGACCAGTTTCACGCCAGAGCAGGGGCAGGTAGCCCCTGCAACCGGTTTGAACTGGGCTATGCACAGGGACAGCAAACGTGCCCCCAGTGCATTACTTCAAAGCACCAGAGAGTGCTCCCGCCCAGTCCCAAAACACATCTGCCTGTCTGGGGAGGTGGTTACACCTCCCTTCGACAGGAAACCTATTGTCCAGGCCTCCCCTGCCGGAGTTTCGGTCAGCAGCAGGAGGCCAGACGCGTGTCTGTGGCAGAGGCATCCATTTTGTGATGCCAGGGCTCAGGAAAGTCCTACCGGGTTTGACCGGTGTGAACATGTCTCTCCCTCTAGAAGGGTGGAATGCTACCCCCGCCACCAGAACTGGCGGGGGTAGTATTCCAAAGCGTTTGACACCAAACTCAACATGTTTTGATGCAGCCATCCCAAAGTTAGCATTTACCGCGAGGTTATAATGCACTTAAGAGTATATGGTATGGCTGTATCACAGAACAGCTATAAGGAAGGATTTCTAAAAGCTGCAGAGGGGCTCAGCTCATGCCTGGGCACCCTCTCACATAAAACCAAGCACTCTGCCTTCAGGATTGTCAAGGCCTGCCATAGGAGTGGCTTATAGGTTTATATGTGTCTGTATAATGGTAGTGATATAGGTAGCCTATACTACAGTAAGGGGTGCAAGCACACCCTTACCCAGGCTGAAGTAGCAGACCTGTGGTGCCATTTTGGAGTGCTTCCCAGGGGTGGCATGATACATGCTTCAGCCCCTGGTAGGCCTCTGAGGTACCTATGCCCTAGGTACATAGTATACCATATACTAGGGGCTTATAAGGCACTCCAGAATCCAATTAGATATGTACCTAATGTACATGCAAACCATTTTAGAGAGGAAGCAGCTAGGCTGTGGTCCTGATTAGCAGGGCCACAGCCAGACTAAGGTCGAAAAACTCTGAAACACCAGCAAAACGTGGGGGTACCCTTGTGAAGCATATCCTACTCTCCTACAACCGCCACCTGTGCTTATACGTCAGATTTCACCGCCACTAGTTGCACCACCCAGCCCCACGATGCCACAGCTAGAACTAGATAATTTGGATCTTCCAAGCGCAACTGAACGGGCAGAATACAGGAGGGGACGGCAGAGAAGAAAAGAGGCAGAAGAATTGGTGGTGCTGGGTACACACGGGCGCCCAGATGACCTCCCATACGATTATAAGGTCTCTGGCTCAGCACGCCTGCATGCCATAAGGAACAAAAACTTGCACAACATTGCTCTCAGCAGACCATCCCTATCGCTGACTAACGGCCGGACACCAAATGAGATAGTAATACTTGGAGAAGGGTCAGACTTCTATGTCAATCCATTCTCAGATAATTTGACAGGTTGGACAGAAGCTAATGCACCTCAAATGAATGTCTGGCCTCGAGATTGGTCATTTGAGCCACAGGACATGGCCACAGCTGAAGAATGCATCTATGGGGCAGGAGTGGACGATTGGGATTATGATTACATGCACCCAGCCCTAAGGGTCTGGCAGAAATATACACGCAGATATGACCACACACGACCTACAGGGGTGACACCAGATGCCCCTACTGTTTAAAAACACCAATGACTGCGCCATCTATGTCCCATGGACACTGATGGACAAAGAAAATTTGAAGAAACAACTCCCGCCCCTGACAGAGGGCGCAGGGAAGTGGATACAAGCCTGCTCACCTCCCTGATTGGAGAGGATGCAGTAGATATGTTCACACACGTTGACAAAAGACTTTCCACCACTGATACACAATGTGATGGTAATTCCTTCAATAAAATTAGAGCAGCCATATGGAACCAACTGCGCCGTAAGTTTCCTGATGTCCCTGACATCGGGTCTCTGATGTCACAAACACTGCAACGCAATGAAGACCCAGAGCAGTACATTTCAAGAATGAAGGAAAAATGGCATCTGGAATAAGGAGAGAAATGGGACGTGACTGGTGGCAACTGCAGATTCTTTTACCACACAGTGAAAAAGGGACTGCCCATCGTAGTACAGGACAAATTAGACGGGATAGTAGCGATGGAATGCAAAACATGGCCTGAAATACAACACCACATCATTCACTTTTGCAAAAAGGAGCAGGAACAGGAGACAAAGAGGCAATTAGCAATTGAAAACGCACCTGCTAAATTAGTACAGCAAAAATTTAAGAAAAGAGAGGCTCCTGACAGTCAGGGTAGCTACACCAGTGAGTCAAATGACTGCGGTCACCAATTTTCCACAAAATGCCCTGAATGCACTATGAGGTAACACACAGGTAGTAGCACCACCCATGCGGGCACAGCCCCCTTATGACTATGCACTACAACAGTCATATGGCAATGGGCAACAACAGCAGAATTATGGCAATCAGCAGATGAGGCCCACAAATACAGGGATGCGGGGAAGAGGTAGAGGATTAGGCTTCCAAAGGGCTGCACCACAGCCCGGAACACCACTATGTTTCTACTGTCTGCAACCAGGACACTGTATAAAAAAATTGTCATACTACAATGCGGGGTGAAGGGACGCTAGCAGTCAGAGGACACCCACAGCAAGCTCAGGTCCCAACCCAATACCTTCAGCAGCAGCACCCACAGCCACTTCAGCCCCAAGTAGTGTACTCCCATCTTTCTCCGGCACAGCAACAGCCCATGCAACAGCAAGTACAATTACAGACACCTGTGATGGCCCAAGTAAAGCTCCCAATTTAAGAAGCACAGCCAGATACTCCAGCCACAAACACCTGTATACCAAATGATGCCCGAGGCGCAAGCCACAGTGCTGTCCCCTAGCAATCCGTTGTCACAGGGCACCATCCAGCAGTACCAGGCTGGAGGGTATTCAAGATAGGACAGCCCACAGACAACTCTTGTGGGTCCCGTGTTATCGTGCCTCACAGATGTTAGAGAGGACCCAGTTGTGTATGTCACGATTAACAACAAAACGCATAGCTTCATGATTGACACAGGTGCTACATATTCCTGTATCAGGGAAGGAACACTTCCCATCTCCAATCACATCGCAGACAGAGGGTTTCTCTGGGGCAATAACGAGGGCACCTTTCCAGGGCTCGAAAAATTCACACGACTGCTCGCATTTGCGAGTCAGAATAATTCATGACAAGCTATTTTTAGGTCCTACTCGCCCTTACTGGCGAGTAGGAATACAAACTGACACTTGACCTCTGCCTCTGAAAACAGGGGAAATGTGACAAGATAGCAAGATTTAAATGCATCTTTATTGCTCACAAAGTAAATGAGCAATAAAAATGCTTTTAAATCGTGTTAACTTGTCACATTTGCTCAGCTTTCAGATTAGAGGTCAAGTGCAGTTCAGTTGGGTCGAGGAGATTTTGTAGGTTACTAGACCTGCAGGGCTAGTGCATTTTTCATGATTTTTCGAGCCCTGCTTTCACCAAGCCAGTACCAATGGAAATCGGAGGTAAATGTGTTGAGCAGCGTTTGCTGTACTCAACACAGTCCTCAGTGAATCTCTTGGGACTTGATCTCATGGCCAAATTAAATATGACAATACATTTTGATGAGCGGCACAACGATTTGCTCCATTCCTGGTACACCGCTGACCAGGATGATGACTGTCACTGTGGATTCTTTCCTAAAAGATCAGATAAGAGCCCGCCCAGTGGATGAACAAGCATTCATGCACATCGTTGTTGCCAATACGCCAGAAATGAATGACCGCACAGTCCAGCTCCCAAAAGAATTCCTTTTTCGCCCACAATCTCAGGATTCCCCAGAACCCGGCAGGAACATGACCCTAGACATACATGCTCTTGTAATTACACCTACATATGGGGCTTTCCAAGCAATTGACAACGCCCACACTTGGGCCTGCGTCATTTTCCTGGAACCTGGACAATTGATGAGAAACATTTCAGATGACCAACTCTTTTGCTCCCCTGAAGATTCTGACAAAATAGAAATAGTCTACTTAAATGAAGTTCCTCTCTCAGTAACAGTGGAAGTTAGGACCCCAACTCCAGTCACACTGTTTGATACCACACGTGACTCAGACCTAGCTCAAGTATCCTGCAATTTGTGGACAACAGGTCCAAACGATGTGGGTCTTATTCAATCACCTGTGCCATTCAGAAGTAACACTCAAACAGAGCGCCATACTCCCTAGAGTGTGCCAGTACCCACGGTCCAAAGAAGCAGAGGAGGGCATTGCCCCCACTATACAAGCATTGCTAGACCAAGGTGTAATATACCCCAGTGTCTCGCCTTGCAACACCTGTCTGTTTCCTGTGAGAAAGGTAAAACTAATCAATGGAGGCTAGTTCACGATTTACGCTCCATTAACAGCATAGTGGTTCCAGAATTTCCCATTTTCCCAGACCCCTCAGTAATACTAACAAATATTCCTCAAGATGCACAATACTTTTCGGCCGTAGACCTAAAAAATGCTTTTTTCAGTGTCCCATTGCACCCTGACAGCCAGTTTTTATTCGCATTTCAATTCAGAAATAGACAGTTCACGTATAAAAGATTACCACAAGGCTATTGCGAGTCCCCCAGTGTGTTCAACAGAGTTGTCAAAGATGATTTGTCAAATTTCCAATGTGACAGCACCCTGCTACAATATGTAGATGACACACTCCGCTGTAGCACCACAGAGCAATAGTGCCGGCAGGATACAATTGCTCTGCTTACAACACTAGCACAGAGAGGATACAAAGTAGACAAACAAACTGCAATACTGTCAGAAAGAAGTACAGTACCTAGGTCATCAGATTTCAGCATCAGGGAGAAGAGTTACCCCGGAAAGAGTAGTGACAATCAGAAACACTTCAGAACCACAGACAGTAAAAAGATATGCAAAAGTTCCTAGGACTAGTGAACTACGTTAGACAATGGGTCTATGACTATTCTACCATCACTGCACCACTCTTGAAAGCTGTCAAAACGGCCAAATACAGACATAATAAGCTTGACTGGAAACATGAATCGACATCGGCCTTTGCACAATTGAAAGATTAGATTAGAAATGCACCAGTGTTAGGCTCTCCTGAATATACGAAAAAGTTCTATCTGTTCACTCACTGTAATGGACAGGTCATGACAGCAGTCCTCACTCAGAAATAACCCATGGGCCACAAACCAACTGCATACTTCAGTGGCATGTTAGACTCAGTAATGAAGTGCCACTATCCCTGTGAACAAGCTTTGTCGACCGCAGTGTTTGCTGTTGAGAAAAAGAACCCCCATAGTTATGGGTTCCCCTCTGAAACTGTACACTGAGCATGCGGTCTTCCCCCATTGCCACCACAGATGACACTTATGACTATGCCACATACTGTCCAGATGACTACGGAACAGCTAAGGAGGACCCATTGCCAGACAGCAGTACAATTTACTTTGTTGACGGTTCCTCTACCATTGATCAAAAGACAGGGATAAGACACACAGGAGCGGCAGTGGTCAGAGCAAAACCGAATGACTCCTCCGATTCTCTTAGCATTGTACAGTAAATAACATTGCCCTCACATTAATCAGCACAAGCAGCAGAATTAGAAGCACTGATTGCAGCTCTAAAACATGGAGCAGATAAACGCATAATTGTATATTCCGATTCCGCATATGTCACCACAACAACACATTTCAGCATCGTGAGATGGAAAAGGCGTGGCTTTCTCAAAACAGATGGCATGCCTGTGATGCACACACAGTTACTTGAAGAGTTAATAGACACATTGACATTGCCAGCCGAAGCAGCTTTAGTGAAGTGTACGACACACACAAATGGCCAAGATTTCGTTTCTAGAGGTAATGCCCTGGCAGATTGGGCTGCAAAAGCAGCCGCCAGAGGACCCCAGCCCGTACCATCATCATTCACAGCATTACCACAACATCACTGTGCCCCCATCCTGCTTGCCCAATATGCACCTTTAGCAGTACAGGACGATACACGAAGTGCAGTTGATGACAGCAGTGATTCGCCACTGTCAGTACCCCCGATCCAACACTTTTATACACTAATCGACAGTACACAGCCATATGATCACATTGCACAGCTGCACCTCCGAGAGGTCCAGGAAAGTGCCCCACCTGATGAAAGACTTATGGAAGAAGAGGGGAGTACAACAGGATGCTTCAGATTTCACTTGTAGGCAGACTATGACAAGAGAGCCTGTCATGCCACAGGCCCTAATGCAAATAGCACTCACTCAGTTACACCTTCCTACACATGTTTCTCGTGATAACATGTCCACTATTTTACAGACAGATTGGTTCATCCCCAATGCTTATAAGCAGATACAACTCTTTGTTCATCAGTGTCATTTGTCAGCAATATTAACCTAAACCAACTATGAAAACAGTTTCCTCAACAATGCCAAAGCCCCTTTTAGAGAGCTCCACCTGGACTATGTTGACATGATTGACAGATGCCAGAATTACCGACACCTCATTGTAGTGGTATGCTCATTTGGTGGATTGAGGCCGGACCATGTGTCCATTGTGGCGCAAAGGCCGCAGCTACCTTCCTGCTACGTGAGGTCATCTCACGCTGGGGCTTGCCAGACGCCATTTGTTGTGACAACGGCAGCCATTTTTTAAAACGCCATTTTTGACATGATTACCACAATGTTAGGAATTAAACAAATTGACTTTAGCCTATCACCCACAAAGCAATGGTATATGTGAGCGTCTCAATGGCGTGCTCAAAGCTAAAATCAGTAAGATAAGTGCCACAATTGGAAAGAAATAGCTCTATTGTCTTCCCATTGCTCTGTTTGCCATCAGAAACACTCCCAGTTCTGATCATCACCTCACCAGCTTGTCACTGGCAGATCAATGAACATAGTAGTTCCCTCCACCAGACCCAAACTAGATACTGAAACTTCTTCTGAGATTGCGAAAGCTGAATTGTTCGACTATTTATGTGCACTAACACGTGCTGCAAAGTTCCTTTCTATTCAGATATCAAAGACAAAGAACAAGGGTCCTATTTCTGATGAACTTCCACTTATCTGCCGTGGGACACAGATCTTTGTTAAGAAAGCGGTCCGAAAGAGGCGAGACCCCAAGTAAAACGGGCCTTTTAAAGTAGTGGACTCTTCACCCACAGCTGTCAGAATAGCTGCGAGGAAGGCATGGATACATCAGAGCCACATGAGGATCCACCCAGCACCATCCCAGATCTAAATGATGAGCAAGAGGAGGGCATCTTATTTCCACTGACTATCCAAGAACGGGAGGATGGCGATCACATGGTGGTCAATGGACTGAGACCCAGTAGCAGACGCACCCCTCATGCAGAAATCTCATTCAAAAAGATATGTACTATCGTCTTTATATTCCTGGTTACATTTGGTTTTGCAATTGCTGTGTTCCACTGGCTTGCAGTACTCTCACACTGCACAAATAGAGAGAAGTGTGCTGCTGACAAGATTAGAACTGTCACCACCACAGTGCACCCCAGGTCCAAGACACTTCCTTGTAACGCATGAACTAAGAGAAGAACCATTAGTTATGGAAAAGGTCCAAAGTTCTTTGTCAAAAGTGCTAGCACCCCCAAGAGTGAAAAGAGTTCCACATCCCCGATCTGTTTGACTGGTAGCTATGATTTCCGTGTACCCCCCACACTGACACCATCCACACCCCCTGACAACCATACAGAGTGGGACATGATACTTGATCTCACCCTAAATCCCCCTGTGCCAAATACCCCTACATGATGCCGCAAACAGACGAAGTATCCGGTATACATTATGTATCCAACGTAAGCACCGGTCAGGTATACATTACGTACCCAACGTAAGAAAGCACAGGTTCCACCAGTCTCAGACTGGGTCAGTGATCTCCAAAACACCAAACACTTTTGAGCAGCACTCTACGCCTGACTTCCCCTCCCAGTGCCCTAACAAGCCAGCAGGGGATCATAGGGTCCATAACGCACTATTGGATAACATGTGGTATAGGGACATGATGGAAGTTGGGAAGAAGGTTACAAATGAGTCCTGTTTTGTGTGCTCACACATTCCCCACACTGTAGGCGCAGATAAACTGATTTTTCCCAGAGAAGTCCCACCATCGACTGCCAAATGTCTCCTCCACCTGTTTCTTTGCCATATACACGGAGAGATCCAGCTCCTGTCAGCAAATCATGATACTGTGCTTGTAAACACCACAGAATGGGATTATAGTTATGTAACGCACAGGATTGTGACTGATGTGTCAGAACATAAAAGGGAGATGGAAAATGTATATAGGGGAGTAATGGTTCCTGACTACCTCAAAGAAGTACAGTGGTGGGAGCATATTTTTAAGGCATTTGGGTATTCAACCAGCATATTTTTAAGGCATTTGGGTATTCAACCTTTTTATCACCCCTGGCAAGATGCGATGGAAAGTTAGACAAACAATTAGACAGCTGCAAAACCATAGCTCACACGATGATCAATGCCCCTGTCAGTACAGACTTGTGTTACTTATACAGGCCCATATTTATTTCAACAACAAATGGCACAGACCACACAACCTGACATGTAGGGCAGCTTCCTTAGGAGCACCTTCTGTAGTGACGGATTGGGAAGTGGATACTGATTGGGATGTTGAAACTGAGTGCAAAGATGTCTGAGCACAGGAAACTAGAAGTTACACCTTCAATCAGGGCACAACATACAAACCGAAATCAATCATTCATGGTATTTGTAAAGCGCAATACATACCCGCGAGGGTCTCAAGGCATTGGGGGGGGGGGGGGGGGAGCTGTCAATGTTCGAAGAACCAGGTCTTAAAGTCTTTGGAAGGGCAGAAGGTCTTCGGTCTGCCGTAGGCAGATGGGGATGGTGTTCCATGTCTTGGTGGCGAGGTGGGAGAATGATCTGCTGCCGGTCACTCTTCGGATGCAGGGGACGGTGACGGGGGCGCGGTCTGCGAAGCGGAGCTGGCAGGTGGGGGTGTAGAGGCTCAGTCGGCTGTTGAGGTACGTTGGTCCGGTGTTGTGGAGTGCCTTGTGTGCGTGTGTGAGGAGTTTGAAGGTTATCCTCTTGTTGACAGGGAGCCAGTGCAGGTCTCTCAGGTGGGGTGTGATGTGGCTGCGGCGAGGGATGTCGAGGATCAGGCGTGAGGAGGAATTCTGGATGGGTTGAAGCAGTTTCAGTTGTTTGGCTGGGGCTCCTGCGTAGTGTGTTTCCGTAGTCCAGTCTACTGCTGACGAGGGCCTGGGTGACCGTCCTTGTTTTGGTGGGGATCCACTTGAAGATCCTGCGGAGGGTGTTGAAGCAGGAGGAGGAGACAGCGTTGACCTGCTTCGTCATGGAGAGGGTAGAGTCGAGGATGACCCCTAGGATGCGTGCGTGGTCGGAGGGTGTTGGGTGTGTTCCTAGTGCAGTCGGCAACCAGGAGTCGTCCCAGGCCGAGGGGGTGGATCTGAGGATGAAGCCTCTGTCTTGTCCGAGTTCAGCATCAGTCGGCTGTTCCTCATCCAGTCAGCGACGGCCTTCATTCCTTTGTGGAGGTTGGTTTTGGCGGTGTGGGGGTCCTTGGTGAGGGAAGAGGATCAGCTGGGTGTCGTCGGCATAGGAGATGATGTTGAGGTTGTGTCGTCGTGCGATGTGGGCGAGTGGTGCCATGTAGACTTTGAACAACGTTGGGCTGAGGGATGAGCCTTTGGGTACGCCGCAGATAATCTCTGTGGCTTCGGAGCATAAGGGGGGGGGGGGGGGGGGGGGGAGGCGGACGCTCGGTGTTCTGCCGGAGAGGAATGAGGAGGTCCAGTCCAGGGCCTTTTCTTGGATTCCGGCGTCGTAGAGGCGTGTTCGTAGTGTGCGGTGGCAGACCGTGTCAAAGGCGGCTGACGGGTCCAGGAGGAGGAGGGCCGCGGTTTCTCCGTTGTCTAGCAGGGTCCTGATGTCATCGGTGGTGTCGATGAGGGCAGTTTCGGTGCTGTGGTTGCTGCGGAACCCGGACTGGGACGGGTCCAGGATGCTGTTCTCCTTGAGAAAATCTGGTCAGTTGTTTGTTGACGGCCTTTTCGATGATCATCGCTGGGAACGGGAGCAGAGAGATGGGTTAGAAGTTCTTGAGGTCCTTGGGGTCCACCTTGGGTTTGAGTAAGGCATTGATCACTGCGTGCTTCCAGCTCTCCGGGAAGGTCGCTGTCTCGAAGGAGATGTTAATGTTTTCCGGAGATGGGGTTTGATGGTGCTGCTGGCTTTGTTGAAGATGCGGTGTGGGCAGGGGTCTTCTGGGGATCTGGAGTGGACAGTGTTCATGATTTTGATGGTGTCGTCGTCACGGATATTGGTCCAGGCGATCAGGCGGTTGGTGCGGGTGGTGGTCGTGGGAGCGGGGGTCTCAGTGGTTGCTGGGGTGGTGATGGCGTTAAAGCGGTCGTGGATGTCTGCGATCTTGCGCTGGAAGAAGGTGGCCAGCGAGTCGCACAGGTCTTGTGAAGGTGGGATGTCGTCAGTGCTGTGGTTGGAGAGTTCCTTCAAGATGTTGAAGAGCTCTTTGCTGTTGTGTGTGTTGTCTAGGCAGTCTTTGAAGGAGGTCCTTTAGGCGGATCTCATGAGGTGGTGGTGTCTGCGGGTGGTGTTCTTGTGGGCTGTGTAGCTTTCCGGTGTTAGTTCATGGATCTAGTTTTTTTTTTTAGTTTTCGGCAGGTTCGCTTGGAGGTCTTCGGTGAACCACCTGGCTTTCTTGCTAGTGTGGGTGTTGGAGGGCTTCTTGAGCGGGGCGAGGGTGTTGGCGCAGTCGTTGATCCACTGTTTGTGGGTGCGAGCGGCGGTGTCGGGCTCGGTCAGATCTGCGGGTAGGCTCCAGGCGAGGGTGGTGGAAAGCTGGTCTTCAGTGACTTTGCTCCAGCAGCGGCGTGGCATCAGTTGGATGCGGTGGTGCGTGGTGGGTTTCTGGAAGGTGAAGTGGATGCAGTGGTGATCAGTCCAGTGGAGCTCGGTGGTGTGGTTGAAGGAGACGTGGGAGCTTGCGGAGAAGATGGGGTCAAGCATGTGGCCGGCGGAGTGGGTGGGTGTAGTGACGAGTTGTCTGAGTTCAAGGTTGTCGATCAGGGTGGAGGAGCTGGTGGTGTTGTTCTCGAGGTGGAAGTTCAGGTCCCCGAGGAGGAAGTAGTCCGTGGAGGCGCGGGTGTGTGTGCTGAAGAGGCCGGTGATGGAGTTGCTGAACTGTGCTTGTGGTCCAGGGGTCTGTAGATGAGGGTTCCTCTGAGGGTGGTGTTGGGATTGGTGTGGATCTGGAAGTGCAGGTGTTAGGCGGTGCTGAGGGTGTCCTTGGTGTTGGTTGAGACTTTGAGAGTGTTCCTGTGGACGATGGCGATTCCTCCTCCTACTCCATTGGTGCGGTCCTTGCGGGTGATCTTATATCCTTCCGGGATGGCGATGTCGGGTGCCAAGGAGGGGTTCAGCCAGGCCTCCGTCAGGAAGGCGACGTCTGGGGTGTTGGGAGTCCAGTAGGTCCCAGAGTTCCACGGCGTATTTGCATGCGGAGCAGGTGTTGAGAAGGATGCATGTGAAGTGGTTGGGATCTTTGGTAGGAGGGTTGGCGGGCCGGATGCTGGTGAAGCTGCAGTTCCGGCAGGCGAAGGGTCTTTGGGTGCGTTTCGAGGCGGTGCGTGATCGTCCGGCGTCGAGTGCATGGAGGGTGCTGGACTCGTAGCAGAGGCGGGCGTCGTGGTGTTCGCGGGGGCCAGGGGTCCTGGTGCTGGCACAGGGGGAAGACAGACAACAGCAGTCACAGACAGCAAAAGAGAAAACAATACGGGCAGTACAATGAATAGAACAGACCTAAGGCCTACCACTGGCCACCAGGGAAGAGGCGCATGTGGTAGCCTGCAGGTGGAGGAGGGCCTCAACTTTCCTCAGCAGCGGCGGCAGGGACAGGATGCACAGGAGTTGTTGTGCGGAGAGGGAGCGACCTACCCAACAAGGTCAAGGGTAGCTCTCCTCACCACGCAGCGGACCCAAAATATATGGGGAGGTGGGAGGGAGGAGCAGCTGGGAGGCGGGAGGTTGGGGCAGCGAATGGGCAGTCAGGGGGGCGAGCCGCATCGGCGGGAACGGGTGCCGTGAAAGGCACGCAAGGCAGATCGCAGGGGTCACAGAAGGAAAAACGGGCACAGAATCACAGGGGGGCACAGAAGGAAAAACGGGCACAGAATCACGGGGGGCACAGAAGGAAAAACGGGCACAGATCACAGGGGTCACAGAAGGAAAAACGGGCACAGAAGGAAAAATGGGCAGAGATCGAGTGGGTTATAGAAGTAATAACAGGCACATATCACGGGGCACAGAAGGAATAACGAGCACAGAAGGAACCCTTTCCGTGAGCGCAAAGTTCACTGTGTCTCTCTCTCTCTCTCTATCCTGTCGAAATATAGCCCACCACATCCTGGGTACGCCTGCCTATGAGAACAGGGAAGTTCCCACCACAAGAACATAGGACCAGGATGATGGATGTGGCAACCAGGATATAGATATATATTTTATTCCTTTACATTACATTTTCTCTGCTTGCCCTATGCAACTCAAGACGAGCGCTTGGCATAAGAACATAACCTTTCACCTACTCTATGTTACACATTTAGTAGGATAAGTACGACACTTATGATAAATGTGCGACCCATGGGTGTAATGGCCGTAGATGGGACGGACATTGCAATAGGCACTTTTGCTTCAGATCCCAGCATTAAAAGGTATAAAAGGAAAGCCCAAGGGGTTCTGTCGGACTACCTCCCTGTCTGCATGTAGGTGACAGACTGTGCGGGTTTTCCCCAAGAGCTCTTGATATCATTAAAGATACATTTATTTTTCAGTTATTTGTTATGCATTACCTACTGGCGGTCGCCAGTAGGTAGTTCTAATTAGGACCTATTTTCCATAGGAAATCCGCAACATTCTATTCCCAATAACTTTGGTGCTGATTGACAAATCTTCGCGAAACTTAACAAACTTTAGGCCAGCTCCGGCCCGCTCCTATCCTGAAAGTCTCGGGATGATTGGTGTAGCGGGGACCGAGAAAAAAGGGGGGTCCCAAAATGTGTTTTCCCCATGCAATTTCCCATAGGAGCTTTAGCCGCAGCTACAGCCCGAACTGCTGAACGTGAATTACACAAAATTTGGCAAAGAGTTAGTCCTCAGTTCAGACTTGTGTCTTTTGCTTAAATGGTGTCAATCTGTTCAGTAGTTCCTGAGAAAATCAAAATCACATATCTGGGCGGAGCCTAATCACACATCTCATTGTGAGATCTGATTGGCTGTCAGCACTTCATCCAAGAAGTTTTGGCAGCCATCTTGGGAACAATATACATGATAGCACCTCATTAAAAAGCATTGCAGTTAACAGGTTTTAAGACTTTAGTTACATTATAAATCCTTTGTTGATGGTGGTATACTCATTTTAGGAATTCTGGTGTATTCTAAGGTGATTTTACCATGTGAAAAAAGCCTTCTTCTGGGATATCATGAATCATGTTTGAGAGAAAAATATTTTCTCATGCTTTTCCCAGAGGTTTGAAAGGTGATCTATAAGCTAACCTGAGAGCATATTTTCTGTAAATTCACATTATATTTCCCAGTCATGTGAGAATGAAGTCTGACATTCTCAGTAAAACATGTACATCCAACAAGGGCAGAGAATGTCAGTTGATTACTGCAGCTTCCCAGAGTGTTCTAAAGAACAACTAGAGCGCCAACAGTCTTACTTATTACAAATGTATGGCACACCTGAAGCCATCTTGATTGGAATAAAGTGGTAACACTTAAAACATTTAATTTGCAAAGGAACAAAATGAGGGGGTTCATTTTTCCATAGGAATTATGATTAGTGCTGCAGAAAGAAAAATTAAGGCACATTTTGACTTCTCAAATCCTCTTCTATTTCATTAAAACAATCTGACATGCAGATTGAAACATGCACTTTTAATACCAGCAGCAGACTTCCCTGGTGTGCAGTAGCTTTACTACAGTGATCTAATAAGCAACTAGAGTGCTAACATTCCGAATTTATGGCAAATGTGTGACACATCTGAATGCCGTCTTGATGGAACCAAGTAAAAAAGCATTGAAAATGCAATAGGTCTCGCCCTCGTTTAAGTTAAAGCAATTCTGTTTGTAATTAGGTGGCTTTTTAGCTTTGCTTGGATTAGTGTTTTTCAAACTTTCATGTACATAATATGCATATGTATGCATATATGTATATGTATCTGCAACAACTCGCCTTCACTTTTCTTTCAGCAGAAACAAACGAGCGCAGACCCAATAGTTCTTGTGCTTAATTTATTTTAGCCATTTTCCGCCATTACGCGTTTCGGGCGATCCCGCCCTTGATCACATGACAACTCATAGGCTAATGACCGCTGTATTTAAAGTGCAAGTGCAGTGACAACAATTAATGGACATAGAAGAAACATTCCATAAGGCGAAGAGGTACTATGAACAGTGCAATACTCACGTAAATGTAAACATCATAGTTTGCCCTTCTTTACATATATCATAATACTTATGGTATATATATATATGTTGCAATCTTATTATATCTGCATAAATGCAAAATACGTTCGCGTTACATTATGTCCAAAAAAATATAATAAAGTAACAGTGCAAATCCAGAGAAAATTATGGTTGAAGTGCAAATGACCATATACCTAATAAAGAAAATTCACAGGATGTTAGAAGGTGACCAATTCAGATCTCAAAAGCTTATCAAAACCATTTGAGATATAATGTCAATTATCATCACAGGTCAGAATAAGGTGCAAATCGCAAGAATATTTGTAAAGTGCAAAAACAGCTCAGGATGACAGTTAATAAATACTTAAATGCATTATTTTGGGTAGACCCTACCAGAAATTGTACATAATAAAATAGAGGTATATATTATATACTTTCTATTACCAATTCCTAAAATCAATCCTAAAACATTATACATATACAAATAAATATATAAATATCATCCTAAAAATTTGCCTTAAAATATCTTTTCCTAAAACTTTTACAGTGATGAAGATCAGATTTGTACATTCTATTAAGAAGATCCAAAATAAAGAAAATTCCTATGCTTGTGCATTATACTATATTTAAATTACTCAACATCTATAGATCTGTTTTTATTTGTATTTTGGAAAGCGCTTTGTTGCTACAAAAATGTATAAAGATCCTCACTGGTATTTAATCCCAAGGGGTGTTTAGAGTCCAACTGAAGGATATATGTTGTTTCTAACCTCCTCAGTTTGGATTCCCTATCTCCTCCTCTCTTTTGTGGGATAATTGTATCGATTACAAAATACTTCAAATGTTTAGCGTCACTATTGTGATTACTCTTAAAGTGTCTTGCAACTGGATAGCTCTCATCTTTGTTACAGATTGCTCGTAAATGTTGAAGGATTCTTTTATGTACTGGTAATCTTCTGCTTCCTACATATCTCAAATTGCAACTGCAGGTAAGCACATAAACAGCATACTCTGTCTTGCATGTGAGAAAATGCCGAATATCACATGATTTGGACCCAAAAGCTGTAGTATATGTCTTGATATTAGTTGCATGTTTGCATGCCTTGCATGATGTACACTTAAAGAATCCCTTTCTCATTGTCAACCATGAGCCTTTATTTCCCATCTCCAAGTTGCTTCTGACTAAAGCCATGCCCATACTGTTAGTCTTCCTGAAAGTGACTGAGGGACTATTAGATAATAGCTCTCCAATTATGGGGTCATCTTTTACAATGGGCCAGCTTTTTCTTACTATGTTCCTTATTTGCTTTTCCTGACGTGAAAACCCTAAAATCAACCGAATGGGTTCCTCCCCTCTCTCTTGGCTTGCTGAAATATCTTTCTGTTTCAACAAATCATGTCTAGCCAGAGAGTTAGATTTAATAATGGCAGACTCAATGATTTCTGAGCTGTAACCCCTGTTGAGGAACCTAATACGTCTTTCCCTCTGCTTTGAATTACATTCGTCCTCCTCACTACAAATACGTCTGATACGGAGCATTTCCCCACAGGTGCGGAGGGTGTGCGCTAGAGGCATGCAGTAATGTATTTCCTGCCGTTGGTTTCCTAAAGAGTGTGGTGGATAACCTATTGTTGATTATCTGGATTTCTACATCAAGGAATGTGACTTTTTCTTTGCTAATATTTGAAGTAAAATTTAAATTGAGTGAGTTATCATTCAACATTGAAATGAAGTCTGTGGCGCTTTCAACATCACCGTCTCATACTATAAAAAGATCAATATAGCGGAGCCAGGAGACAACTCTCTTGTTGAAAATCTGTTCATGCTGTTGCATGAGGACCAGCTCCTCCCACCATCCCATAAATAAACAGGCATAGCTGGGAGAGAAGCTGGCCCCCATAGCAACTCCCTGTATCTGCTGGTACATAATACCATTAAACAGGAATAAGTTATTTTCTAGACAGAATAAGAGCATTTTAAGAAGCATTCTGTTGTGGTGAAGAAAATCAATTGGTCTATTCATCAAAAAGTATTCAACAGCCCTCATACCATCATTATTTCTAATGCAAGTATATGACGCAGATACATCGAGTGCTATCATTAAATAAGAGGATTTCCAAATAATACTCTGCATTTTCCTTAAGAAGTCGCTTGTATCCTGTACAAATGATTTCAGGCCTTTTACAAAATCTTGCAGAAAAAAGTCAATGTATCTAGACAAATTCTCCAATAAACCATCACACGCAGCAATTATGGGACGCCCTGGGGGTTTATTCATGTCTTTGTGCAGTTTGGGTATGAAATAAATCACTGGAATAGTGGCATTCTCCTTTTTGAGGTATTTAAATTCATCCCAACTGAGTAAATCCATACTTCTCCATGCTATGAGTTGAGTAAAAAGTGATTCTTGTGTGTCCTTGAATTTTGCCGGTGTGACTCTTTTATAGCACTCTGTTATTCAATTGGCTGTATGCTTCTTCCAAATAATCTTTTAACGGCCACAACACCAAATTGCCTCCTTTGTCCGAATTGCGTATGGTGATCTCATGATTTTCTCTTAATTTTTTAATGAGTTGCCAATATCTTCTCTCATGATTAGTAAATTTATTTTTATTGGCTTCATTGGTAGCAATGTTGAGTCTTTTGATTTGCGCCACAATCTGTTCATTAAAAACATCTATAGAGTCTCTTGCCGTGACCGGTACGAATTTAGATTTTGGTTTAAACGGTGTCCATGGTTTGATATCCGTGCCTGGGATCTGAGATGCTTGCATATTGGTTGACATTTCTGCACCTTGGGACTGATCACTAGCATTTATATCCCCTCTTTCCAAAGTACGCATATCATTTAGTAGCTCATAGTCAGACCCCCGAAGTCCATGCATTTCAGAGGTCTGAACTACACCCTCAGTTTGTTGTAATTTTTCCTTAGTATTATGCTGATGGTGATATTTTTGCAATTTGAGCTTGCGTATAAATTTGTAAATATCTGCACGGGTTTGAGTATAATTAAAGTTGGATTCTGGACAGTAAGAAAGACCCAATGATAAAAGTGGACGCTCTGCAGTGGAGAGATCGATACCCGCAAGGTTGACAATAGTATTCTTGTTTTCTGATGTGGAGGGGTCAACATTTGAATTTTCTGGTGCCGTTATCGGCGAGCCCTGCCTCTCCCACGCCTTCTGACGTTTTCTCCTTGCTTTCCTACGCTCCCTTCTTCGTTGGGTTGCCCTGTTTTTTCGGGTACCTGGGTGCGTGGCCTCAGTGTTTCTCTCCTGCTGCGTTTTAAAATCTCTAATTCTTCCCCCAATGTTAATTTGATGTTGCTTGCCTCGGATCTTGTTCCCACATTGTCTGACTCGGATCCGCTCTCCATGGCTGAGCTTAGCTCAGAGGCTGAGGGGGAAGCGTTGGTTTCTGCTTGGTAATTTCTTCCGTCCTCTTTATTACCCATGCGATTTTTGGCAGTGTCAACTCTCATGGAGTCATATCTCCTTGCAAACGTAAATATCTGCCCGTTTGCATAGTCGTCCCGATCACGCCTGAATTTATAGGTTTTTCGATTCTTTATTTTTTCTTCTTCTTTTTTAAGGTGCACATTAATTTCTTCCACCATTTTCTGTTTATATTGTGGGTCACCCTGGGATTCAATCTCCTTTTCCAAGAGCTCTATCTTTTCTTGAAGCGCTCCTCTATCAATATCTGCGTATTTTACTAATATTGTAACCAGTCGTCTGGATGATTCTAGATTGCATTCCCCCCACTCTGCCATCAAGAGGGGGTTTGGAGATCCATAACTGGGGGCAATCATTATGCGGAGGCCCCTCGGAATTCTCCCGACATCCAGATACCTTTGGAGTGACCGAGCCTCCCACCATTTTGCTTGCTCTTGTCGCTTCAATTTTTCCAGTGCTCGGAAACTGTCCCCGAGTCCCATACCCTTGCTGGGCTCCTCATTGGTCACCTACTAGCCCCATTGACCGTCTTCTGGGGAGTCTGAAAACATCCCCATGGCTGCCAATTCGCGGTCCTTGAGTATGTCTGCGGACATTTTCGCGGCTTTTCCAAAATTCGTATCGCGAGCTACCACCCTTCTGCTGTTAAATACTTAAAGGGGTTTCGCTTAGCGTATACATGCATTTATATTTGTGTGTGTGTGTATATATATATATATATATATATATATATATATATTCATATATATTCACTGAAAAAACTAAGCCTGGGCGTAGTTCGCGAAGTAGCACTTCGCGAAGCTACGCAAAGTGAAGTTCGCACTACGCGAGCTACGCGTAGCACTTCGCGAACTGCGTAGTACCTTGTTCCCACTGTGCCAGATGTCGTTTTCAATGATTGCACAGTGCGGACAAGCCACCGGCACTGTGCAATCATTGAAAATGGCATCTTGCACAGTGCGAGCTGTAGTTTTCTGCTGCTCGAGTAGATTTTTACTCGAGCTTCAGCTTTCTCAACGCGAACTGGTAGTTTCTCATCGCGAGCAGTCGCGAGCATACGCGACCACTCGCAATGAGAAACCTGACCTCCTCGCGTTGGGAATCTCGCCGGGAGGTTTATTTTCCATGCTCGCGATCGCCAACTTGAAGTTGCTGATCGCGAACAAGGAAAAAGTCTCGCTGGGATGTCATTTTGCTTGCTCGCGGTCGCCAACTTGACGTTGAGGACCGTGAGCAAGCAAAAAATGACCGCAGCACTACGCAACACTACGCTACGCGTGTTCGCACTGTGCTACGTGCAGTTCGCGTAGTGCGAAGTAGCGCGAACTTCGCAAACTACGCGAGCGTAGCGTAGTGCTTTGCCCAGGCTTAGAAAAAACCATAGGTTTCAGGGGCGTTATAGTTAGCTTGACTTTTCACTCGTACAAAACCATTGAAATTCCCCCGTTATAGTTAGTTCAGCTAACTATAACTCGCGCGCCCGCAATGCACTGCTGATGACGTCACATATTACATCACTCATGACATGGTCAGTGACATCACTCATGACATCACTGATGACATCTCAAATGACATCACTGATGACATCATCCAGTGAATGTGTGTTTTTCTGAAAATTACATATGTTTTATATATGTATATCTCAAGGTCGATGGAAGAATAAATGGGTATATAAGTGTCTAAATGGATGATTTGTTTTTGAAAAATTGATTGTATAACTGACTGATTAGGTGTATCTTAGTGAATAAATGGCTTAGTGAGTAATGTTTAAATGTGTAAATATCTGTATCAGTCTCTCACTTTGTGTATAAGTGGCTGCATGGGTTGGTGAGTAGCTACATGAGTGTCTATATAGGTTATTAGTTGGTTTTTTGAGTATCAGTATGAGTGTCTGAATGGTTCGGTGGGGGGTATTACGTAGTGCATAGGTGCATGAAGAGTGACTCACTGTATGTGTTGAAGACAGCATGTGTGCAGGACTGTATGGGTGGATGAGTGTGTGCATGGGTGTGTTAGTGAGTGATAGACTGTCTCAATAGTGTCTTTATGAGTAACTACATGTTTTAAACTAGTATATGTGACTATTGGTGTATATAAGTGAGTATATGTGAGAGTGAGAGATTGAAAGAGTTCCTGTATGAATAAGTATGTGTTTCTATAAGTGATTGTTTAAAAGACTAAGTATGTGTAAGTTTCCGTAGAAGTAAGTGTGGTGGTGTGTGTATAACTGTATATGCAAGTAAATGGATGTTTGATTCTTTATTAGCATGAGTGACTATGTGTGTGAGTAACTATGGATGAGTGGCATTGTGTAACACGATGTATAGGTGTGTGAGTACATATGATGAGTGAGTACATGTATGAGTGACTGTATAGGACTGTTGGTGAATGAGTGGATGTGTATGTGGATCTTAGAATTACTGAATAGGTTGTTGTAACTGGTATTGGTATGTCCATTGTTTTGAACATTGTAGTTTCTAGTTTTGAATGTGTGTATCAAAGGTTATAAGGAAGAGGAGGTCTGCCACTCTATCACAAGGATGATGTCATCAGTGATGTCATGAGTGATGTCACTGACCATGTCATGAGTGATGCAATATGTGACGTCATCAGCAGTGCATTGCGGGCGCGCGAGTTATAGTTAGCTGAACTAACTATAACGGGGGAATTTCAATGGTTTTGTACGAGTGAAAAGTCCAGCTAACTAGAACGCCCCTGAAACCTATGGTTTTTTCAGTGAATTTCTAAGGTTTTTTAAATGCTAATTCCCAACTATAACATGCCTGGAACCTATGGTTTTTTCAGTGAATTTCAAAGGTTTTTTAAATGCTAATTTCTAACTATGCCTACAGAGATAGGACATGTGAAGAAAGAAGAAAAAATGCACAGAAAGAAAAAAAAGAAATGCAGAAAGAAGCAACAGAAGTCCTCAAAGACGAAGAAAAGTGCAGGAAGAAGGATAACGTGCAGAAAGAACAAACAGAAGAGGAGAAAGAAGCCTTGTTGCAAAATCATCCTGTACCCTCAACTTTTTCAGACGGATACTGGTGGTAACTGAGTCTGACTAACCAGTCCTAGAGCCAGTGCTATGTTAAAAGACACTCCGAATACAGTGAAGACACCTACATACACTAGGGAACACTATGCGTTGGGGTCCCCCTGTGATCAGCATGACCTCCTCTGTAAGCCCCTAGTATATAATAGGGCAGGGGATTAAAACTACCTCTTAAAAAAGCGCCACAGGGCGTGTTTGCACACGTCACCTCAGGCCCCGTCCCCACTGTGTAAACACGCCCTGTGGCCGTTTTAAGTTGGGAGATTAAGTCCCCTTGAATCCTGAGGGTCCCTAGGGTCCAACTAGACCACTAGGTACCTCCAGTATGCGCCACAGAGCTGCGTTGCAGAGAGGTGTAAAAAGTGGCACGGCCTGCACCACCTCTCTGCAACGCAGAGCAGTGGCACTTCTTGGAAGCACCTGGTGGGCTAGTTGGCCCCCAGGGTCCCTCAGAATTGAAAGGGAATTATTTCCCCAACTTAAAACGCGCCACAGGGCGTGTTTGCACACGTCACCTCAGGCCCCGTCCCCTCCCTTCACCACTGTGTAAACGCGCCCTGTGGCCGTTCTAAGTTGAGAGATTAAGTCCCCTTGAATCCTAAGGGTCCCTAGGGTCAAACTAGCCCACTAGGTACCTCCAGTAAGTGTCACAGAGCTGCGTAGCATAGAGGTGTAAAAAGGGGCGTGGCCTCAGAACACCTGTCTGCAACGCAGCTCCCTGGCGCACACTGGAGATACCTGTTGGGCTAGTTGGCCCTCAGGGACCCTCAGTATTGAAGGGGAATTAATTCCCCAACTTACAACTGGCCAGGGGGCGTGTTTGCAGTGTGCTGCAAGAAGGGGGCGTGGCCTCCAGCGCGATGCCGGTTTATTTATTTTTTTAAGAAGGAGGGCTGTGTGGTCCCCCTTCTTTTTCTAATTTACTGGCCCTGGGGGATCCCATCCCCCAGGGCCTGCACCCTAATTTTTTTTGTTGAAAAAAATAAATTTGGCCCTCCCAAGGCCTTAATCGGCCCCGGGGACCCCAACCCCCAGGTGGTCTTTTTTTTATTTAAATTCTTTAGGAGGGGGCTGCGTTGCCCCCCTCCTCTGGCCACTTATGGCTCCGGGGACCCCATCCCCCGGGGCCGGCCTTTGTTTTTTATTATTTTAAAAATATATATATTTATAGAAACACCTAGGACATGCTGGACAAACCGTATGTACCTATCACCATGACTTTTTGCGTGATATTCATTAAAAGGCGACTATGCATAGAATGAATCCACATGGAATGCATTTACACTGCTAGTGAAGCTCTGACGTGTCTGACGCCCTACCGTGCTTAATCCCGGCGCCCCCGCCGGTGGGTACTCTCCAAGTAGACACCCTTGTTGTTTATTTATACAAACATGGGTAGCTATTGACGGGCACATTTAATATACACGCACACCAAGCCATTCAAAGGGGATTCGACAAAAATTCGACCAAACTATGCAAGAAACCCCCCTCACGGTTAATAAAAAACACATCCACCGCCGGATGTGTAATACTTTTTATTTTACTCTCTGGAAAGGAGACGAACCTCACTTCAGAGTCACAGCGTGCTCCTGGCTGAGCCCAATGCTGTGTTACACCCACCAGTGCCCGCCGATTGTATTCCACCAGCTAGTGCGTATGCTATGACACTCTCTAGCCCATGTGCACTGTAACACCACCCCGTGAATATGTCATGCCACACATACCTTCGCACGGGTTATATTGCCCCATCTAACGTGCCTTCCTCGATGTGTATGTTGTAACGCACAGCGCTATGCCATACATATTACAATCTGGGATCCATATCTTTGTCACAGTGCAGCGTTACACTCCCCAGCACATATTTTATATTACAACTTTAGAGACTAGTTATGTTACACAACACTGCCCTGTGCATATTACACTCCAAGGCGCATATCGCATAGCACGCGCTAGTGCCTGTGCTATCTCGCGCTTTCCAATGAATCTGTCATTGCGCACAATGTATTGCATATTATATTTCACGCCCCGGTTCATCTTATATCACACCTTTTGGTGCATAGTTTATACCATATACTACATCTAGTTTTCATTTTCAATCGTGCTCTCAGGACTATGTTCTAGATAACACTGCGTCCACCTACCCTTTTCACGGACATTACATTTTGCGATAGCGGGTGGAGGGTCAGGGGGTGTTTCTGCCAAGTGAGCCCGGAGTCACAGTCACAAACGTCCTCTTCTTCCTGAATAAAAGTGAGATTATGCTGCATACTTGTTCATATTTTAAGTAGTTCGCACAGACACACATTTTGAAAACAATAAAGTTCCTAATACCCACCTTCTCTGAACAGTTAACTTGCTGCCCCATCCCCCTCCTTCCTATCCTCTGTTGTGTGAATCCATGGACTAGCCTCCTCCCTCCTGCCATGCATGGTCTGATGTGCTGCCACTGCCCTCCGTTTAGCATGATGTACCAGTCCACTCCTCCTGCCCTCCATTGCCCAATTCTATGGCCCATCATTGACCTCCTGCTTAGCCTCTGTGCTTAGCTTGCTGCCCCTATTCTCCTCCCCCCTGCCCTCCGATGTCTTTGTGCATGCCCCTGCTCCATCCTTTTTGCCCACTATGTTCCATGGACCTGCCACTCCTATCTACTCTGAGTGTTCTGTTGAGCTGCCATTCCCCTCCCACCTGCCTAGCATTGTCAGATGACTGTAACCTGTCCCTGCCACCTCCACCCGCCATGCCCCTATCCCCTTCCTCCTGTCCTCCATGGTCCATTTTACTGCCACACCCTTCTGCCCTCCCTGATCTGTTGTGCTGCAACTTCTCCTCCTGCCTGCCCCGCGCGGTCTGTTGAGGCCCCCTTCCCCTAAACTCTCTTATCTGTGCCCAGGTCCTGACCCTCCCTTCTATCCTCCATGGTCCTTTGTGCATGCCCCTGCACTCTCCTTCTTGCCCATCATAGCCATTGTGCTGCCACTAACCCTCCCGCTTGCCATGCATGGTCTTCTGTGCTGCCATGGCCCCTCCCACTTTCCCTGTGTGGTCAGCTAGCTGCCCCTGACCCCCTCCCACCTTCCCTCCATGGTCTGTGTGTATGCCACCATAGTCTCATTGTTGCTCTCCATGGTGTGTCTTGTTTCTAGTGCCCATCCTGCCTGACCTCCATGGTCATCTTGCTGCTCCTGCCCTGCCACCTTGCCCCCAGCCCTCTGTTTCCATGTGCAGACCCCCTATTCCCTCCCTCCTGGCTTGTCTGTTCCATTGTAATGCCCCTGATCCGTCCCTCCGTCCCTCCTGCCCTTTATGGTCTGTTATGCTGCAGCTTTCTCTCCTGTCTGTCCATTATGGTCAGCTAGCTACCATTGCCTCTTTCCCATCTGTTCTCTGTTGTCCATGTGCATGGTCCTGTCCCCTCCCTATTGCTTTCTATGGATTGTTGTGTTGTGCTGCACTCCCGTCCCGCATGCGCTGTGTGGTGTATTGTGCTGCTGCAAACCCTGATGCCTGCCCTGTAGGGTCAGTTTGGTGCACCTCTCCATGTCCCTCCTGTCCTCCGTTATCCGAGTCCATGTCCCTACCCCAATTCCTCCTGCCTACCATGATTCAATGCAGCATACTTGCGAACATTTTGAACTTGGTAAGAGGGAGATTTGGGAAAAAAAAACTGGGGTATTGATTTTCCCCTTTGAGTTACATTGAAAAAGAGGAGATTGTAGACAGGAGACAGATCAAATAAAGCCCATTTGAGCTTAAAAACATTGGACGTTTCCTGGCTGAAACGGGTCTGTTGGCATGTATGGTTGTACTACCACTGCCTCTTCCTTCTGCCCACAATGGTCTATTGTATTGCCACAGAATCTCTTGCCAGTCCTGTATTGTTGGTTTGTTGCCCCTGCCCCCCTTTCCACTGCCCTCCATAGTCGGTTGTGCTGCCACTGCCCTTCCTGCCTGCCCAGTGTGGTCAAATTGTTGCACCTGCACTCTCCTACCTGCCTTCAATTTTCAGAGTGTGTGCCCCTGGCCTCTGCCTCTCAACAGTATCCCAATGAACAACTAGATTGCTAACATTCTATATTTATTACAAAAGTGTGGAACGCCTGACGTCATCTTGATGTAATCAAAACTGTAATACCTAGAGTATTTCCTTTAGAAATTACATATATGAGAGGGTCTTATTTGCATAAAAATTATGGTTAGTGCTCTAAAAAACTAAAATGAGGACATATTTTCTGAGTTTTCAAATAGCGACAAAGAACTTTTAAATTATTTGTAATCTTTATGTTTTTTTATCCAGTTGACCACTTGATTAAATGTTGCACCTTGGCGAGAGGATGTGGTGTTATTTCCAGAGCTGCAACTGGGGAACCAGGTTGGAGTTTCTGCTTCAGCTCAACATTCTGTGATTGTGGTCAAATCACTTAATCTCCCCATGTCCACAACCAAAATGAATTTGATCTTGTGTGATGTAACCAATGCTCATGTAAAGCCTTACAATACCTGACAAGTCTGCACTATATAAAACTGCAAATACACCAAAAATAAGTGTTTTGCACACTTCTGTCATTGGGCTACATGTGGGCTACATCTGGGTGATATTTGTGCTGCATTTAGGCTCTTTTGTGTCTGGTGGCCATCTTGGGAGATTTATTTGTTATGAAGTTTCCTAATTTCCTCATTTACTGCAGTCTCCTCAGTAGGAAATTCTTTCAGTTTTTTACTTTGATTCCATCAAGAAGGTATTCAGATATGTCACACATTTGCCATAAATTCTGAATGTTAGCACTCTAGTTGCTCATTAGATCACTGTAGTAAAGCTACTGCTCACCACGGAAGTCTGCTGCTGGTATGAAAAGTGCATGTTTCAGTCTGCATATCAGAATTTTTTAATGAAATAGAAGAGGATTTGAGAAGTCACTCAAAATGTGCCCTAATTTTTCTTTCTTCAGCACTAATCATAATTTCTATGGCAAAATGAATCCCCTCATTGTGTTCCTTTGTAAATTAAATGTTGTAAGTGTTACCACTTTATTCTATTCAAGATGGCTTCATGTGTGCCATACTTTTGTCATAAGTAAGACTGTTCGCGCTCTAGTTTTTCGCTAGAACACTCTGGGACATTCTGTCATTGGGCTATACTTGGGCTACATCTGGGTGATATCTGGCCTACATTTGGGCACTTTTGTCTCTGGTGGCCATTTCTGGAGACTTATTTGTTATGATGTTTCCTAATTTCCTCATTTACTACAGTCTCCTCAGTAGGAAATACTTTCAGTTTTTTACTTTGATTCCATCAAGAAGGCATTCAGATGTGTCACAAATTTGCCAAAAATTCTGAATGTTAGCACTCTAGTTGTTATTAGATCACTGTAGTAAAGCTACTGCTCACCAGGGAAGTCTGCTGCTGGTATTGAAAGTGCATGTTTCAGTCTGCATGTCAGAATTTTTTAATGAAATAGAAGAGGATTTGAGAAGTCACTCAAAATGTGCCCTAATTTTTCTTTCTGCAGCACTAATCATACTTTCTATGGCAAAATGAACCCCCTCATTGTGTTCCTTTTTAAATTAAATGTTTTAACAATTACCACTTTATTCCAACCAAGATGGCTTCAGGTGTGCCATACGTTTGTCATAAGTAGGACTGTTAGCGCTCTAGTTGTTCTTTAGAACACTCTGGGAAGCTGCAGTAGAACACAAAGGAATCAACTGACAGTCTCTGCCCTTGTTGGATGTACATGTTTTACTGAGAATGTCAGACTTCATTCTCACATGACTGAGAAAGATAATGTGAATTTACAGAAAATATGCTCAGTTAGCTTATAGATCACCTTCCAAACCTCTGTGGGAAAAGCATGAGAAAATAGTTCTCTCAAACATGATTCATGATATCACAGCAGAAGGCTTTTTCACATGGTAAAATCACCTTAGAACGCACCACAATTCCTAAAATGAGTGGTACAATCAACAAATGATTTATAATGTAACTAAAGTCTTAAAACCTTCTATTAACTGCAATGCTTTTTAATGAGGGGCTATCATGTATATTGGTCCCAAGATGGCTGCCAACACTTCTTGGATGAAGTGCTGACAGCCAATCAGATCTCAAGATGAGAGGTGTGGTTAGGCTCCGCCCAGATATATATGTGATTTTACTTTTGAACGGATTTACACCATTTAAGCAAAAGGCACATGCCAGACCGGAGGACTACCTCTTTGCCAAATTTCAAGTAATTCTGTTCAGCCGTTCGGGCTGTACCTTCGACTTAAGGTCCTATGGGAAAATGCATGGGGAAAACGCGTTTTGGGACCCCCCTTTTTTCTCAGCCCCGCTTGACGAATCACCCAGAGACTTTCAGGGAGCTGAGCGGAGCGCCCCATTAGTTTTGAAAATTTCACGAAGATAAGTCAACCGGCGCCAAAGTTATTCAAAATGGAATTTTCAGATTTCCTATGGGAACTCGGTCAGAACTATAACTATCTACTGGCAACAACCATGTGGTGCGGGAGCACCCGTCCTGCGGCCTGGTGAGGGTCCGGGTGCCCTTGACGGGGTCCATCGGGCCAAGGGAGGCTCCCCAGACCTGGCTGGGATCAGAAGCAGGGACCGGGCCAGGTGGGTGTGTGGCTGGCTAAGTCTTTTCCTTGCGTAAGTAGGGGTTTGGGACATATATATCTATATATATATATATATATATAGAGAGAGCGATATCTATATATATATCTATATATATATCTATATATATATATATATATATATATCTCTATATCTATCTCTATATATCTATATATATATATTTTTTTTTTTTTATGCAATGGGGCTTGTCCGGATCGCTCAGCAGCGGGTGCGAGTGTTGGGCCAAGCCAAAGGCCAAATTAATTTTTGAATCAAAGGACACTCGCACTCTGGAACCTTAAAGAGATTTATTTGACAGAGCCCTATCTGCCACCACCAACGCGTTTCAGCCTAGACGGCCTTGTTCACGGTAGGTGTAAACACTTCCTGTCACAATTTAAACAAGTTTCCTGTTGTGCAGGGATTTGAAAAACTCCCATGGAATTCTGGGATTTGTAGTGCTATATGTTTTAACAAATCAAAATACAACAAAACACCTGGTGACATTTATAAAACAACTCATTACGTTGATTTCAAAATGACGGCACAGATTCAATAATAGTTTTAACTCGAATGAATGAATGATTAACTGGTATTAGTGACCAAACTGATTATACACATATTAATCATATCTAGTGTCAGAGTTCGTTAGGTTAGTGCTCATTACGAAAGATCTGATTTTGGCAGGTTTGAAACAAATTTGGAAACAGGCATGTCATCACTCACATTCAGATTTGAGGTCCCAAAGTCAATATTAAATTCGTATTCATAGGATTAAGTCCTGTAGTGTGTTCTTGAGACAACTCCAATTATGATTTGATATTATTGGAATGATTTCAGAGATGTACATAAAGTTCCTCATCCAGATTCATCCCTTTCGGGTTCTTCGTTCGAAGTCTGATAATGTACTGTGATTCCAGTTGTCGCAGTTTTCTTTGTCGGTCACCCATCCTTTCACTGGTTTCGATTGTATCAATTGCGAAATGACATATTTTTCCAATTTCCTTCTTGGCATGTTAACATGTGTTTAGCGGTAGCATAAGTCAAGTCTTGGTTTTTCACCGCTCTTATGTGTTCTAAGATGCGGTTTTTTAGCATACAGATGGTACTGCCTATGTATAGCATGCCGCAATTGCATTGAATTGCATAGATTACGAATTTGGTTGTGCAGGTAATTTTGTGATTGATGTAAATGGTTTTACCTTCTGGATCTTTGATTGTTTTGGTGTTTGTTCCAATTTTACAGGCTTTGCAACTGTTGCACTTCTTAAAGCCGTTTTGTTGTTCGGTGAGCCAATTTTTTCCATTGTTTCTTTTAGTTTGAAAATGACTTTGGGTGGTGAGGTCTTTGATAGAAGGTACCTTTTTGTATGAAATGGATGGTTGTATACCAATTATTTCTGCTAGATCATGATCTTGTTGTAGGACTGGCCAGTATTTTTGGATGATTTGTCTGATTTTATAAGATTCCTTACTGTATGTCATTATTAATCGTGGTGCTGTTTGTTTGATGATCATATTTTCATTGTCAGAGTGCGGGTGTTTTTTTGCAAGGATGTCGGTCCGATTCATGGATTGGACTTTATCCATACTCTTGTCGAGATCTCTCGTTTTGTATCCTCGTTTTTGTAGTCTCATGGCACACTTGAGTATTTCTTTGTTTGCAACCTCATCTCTTGAGCAGTTTCGCTTCATGCGAATAAATTCGCCATAGGGGATGCTTCTCAATAAAGCTTTCGGATGGAAGCTATCAGCATGCAGAATACTGTTTGTGGCAGTTTCTTTCCTGAAAAGTGTGGTTTCAATTTGGCCATCCTCAATATAGACTGTTATGTCAAGAAAATCAATTTTCTGTTGGCTGGTGTTACAAGTGAAGGAAAGTCCAATGTCATTATTGTTCAAAGTGTTGAAGTATTGTGTGAAATCATCTTTACTCCCGTTCCAAATTAGGAACAGATCGTCGATGAAGCGTGTCCACAGTATGATTTTATCCAGGGCCCCATTGTTCTGTTGGCCCCAGGCTATTTCTTTCTCCCACCAACCCATTGGAGCTCACTGCAGCAACACGGTGGCACTACAACTACCAGAGGGCCGCAGTTGTGGCCACGCCAACTGAGGAGAGTTGTTTGATATTTAAGTCGCCGCCAAAATCACCATGCCTTGACTTCTATGCCCAGTAACCCTGATGAAGTGATGACCACGAAACGCGTTGGGTTGGGCCTGAAATGAACTGTGTGGGCTAGTCTGCTGACGTTTGCTTTGCTGCCTTGAATAAACCATTTTGGACATCACTCACCCGCTGTGGGCCTCTTCCTCTGCAGGCATTTTTGTGAATGGATATATATATATGTATATATATATATATTCTCACTGAAAAAATATAGGTTTCAAGTACGTTATAGTTAGAAATTAGCATTTAAAAAACCTTTGAACTTCACTGGAAAAACCATAGGTATCAGGGACTATATAGTTAACTGGACATTTCACGCTTACAAAACCATAGAAATTCCACCATTATAGTTAGTTCAGCTAACTATAACCCACGCACCCGCAATGCACTGCTCTAGACGTCACATATTACGTCATTCAAGACATTGTCAGTGACATCACTGATGACATTATCCACATGAAAATCTGATGCACCTCCTCACACTATGATATAACCTTTGATACACCCACTGCAAAATACAGACTACCACTTTCTAAATCGTTGACACACCAATACCAGTTACTACATACACTCACTGATTGCTAGGTCTACACACATCCACTCATTCATCCATACAATCACTCATGCATGCAGTCACTCATCATTACAACACTATCATATGCATATGCACTCATACACCTATACAGAATCACACACTGCACTCATCCATTCAGTTACTCACACACCTACTCAGTCATGCTAAGAACCTATCACAGTCCCATTTACTCACCTATACAATTATACACACACCACCTTACTTATTCATACAGATACCAACGCATACATACTCGGTTTTATAATCAGTGATACAAGTACACACTCATCTATACAGCCAGTCTCACAATCAATGACAATCATGTAGAGTCCTTTACATACTTCAACTCTCACATACACTGCCTTTTACATATCTAGTTACTTGGACAAGTACCACAGACATCCATTCACTCACCAACATACCGATACACACACTCACGCACCACCCATACAGCTGTTTCCACATGCACTCTTGAACCCATACACCCAGTGAATCAACGACTCACACATCTATGCACAGTCACACACACACACACACAATCTCCCCCCAAAAATATTGAGACAAGCAATCAATAACCTATATAGACTCATGTAGCTACTGACCAACCCATGCAGCAGCTTGCACAACAGACAGACTGATACAGACATTCACACAGTTTACTCACTAACCTATGCATTCAGGAAGACACATTTAATAACTCACTTGTACAGTCAGTCACCCACCTACTAAATCCTCCATCCAGACACTTATACACCCACTTATTCTTCAATACACCTTGGAATATATAAAGATAAATAAAACATTTAAAAATTATAGAAACGGGCATGGCTTAGCAAGCCAGCATGGCGGACGTCTTCTAAGTAGGCTCCGTCCAGCCCTTCATTAATCCTTCCTTGATCCTGCTCCTCTGGCCACGATATCCCCCGCCTGCTGTGCCTGGAGGTGGGGAGACGCAGCGACGCTTGTTGGCGTTGTTTTGGGGGCCGGAGCGGCATCCTGCAGCGGCGGCGGGATCGGATCGACGCTGAGGCCTGTGGGCGGCGCTGAGACCGCGGCCTCGAGTGCGGCCCAGCAGGTGGATCCTGTAGCGGCAGAGTGGTTGTGGATGGGGTGGGCCCCCGCTGGTGGCGCAGAGTGAGTCATCCTGCTGGCGGGGTTTCCTGTGTGGCGCCCCCCCCCAGTGATAGACAGTCGGTCGGACCGAGGGAGAGAGTGTAGGCGACCAGGGAGGTGTTTTCTGCTGCGACCGCCATTTTGGCCGCCCAGCGGTGGAGCTCCCGGGACCCGTGCCTAGCCTAGCGGTGTTGGTGGTCGGCGGAGGCTCACCCTTCCTGGGGATGGTGTGGACATCGTGGAGCCGGGGCCTGGTGTGTGCCCCCCCCCCGAGCTACGGAGGTTGGCCCACCCTTCGTGGTTAGCGGGTGGGCTTCCGTCTATCCGGCGATTCTTGGCCATTACAGAAGATCGCTCATAGTTGTCGGCAGCCAGATCGGGCTGCGGGGAGGACCCGGGTGACACGGGGTGAGTGGTCGTATCCTCCGCTGGGCCCAGGAGTGTGCTGCGGTGGACCGGTGGTAGTGGCCTGCTCTCTGCGGGTGGGCTTGGGTCCCTGCCCTCCCCCCCCAGTCTTCTCCAGGTCTGTGTGGGGGTTTGGCGGTGCTGTCAGACCGCATGGGGGTGCAGGGTGGTGACCGCGGCCTGCAGAGTCTACAGCGTCTCTTGGATGGCCCAGGGGCGCTTCCTTTCCGTTCCCGGGGGCCTTTCTGTGGCTCTGTGGGGGTACCATTGAGGACCCAGGCTCTGGGGCATACTGTGATATTGGGGCCCGTGCTGTGATTTCTGTGACGCCCTGGCAGAATCCTCATCGCCCGCAGGGTCACTGTGGGACATTGACATTTACCAGTTGGGCGGCGTGGAGCGGTGCCACTTGGCGCACAGTGATTAGGGACAATCGGCGAGGGCACCCTGACGGCCGCATTGGCAGTTGGATCGAGCTGCACGGAACGCTGCCGGACAGTATTGTCGCCCCTGAGCTACTTACGCTACCCTACCGGGGTGCACAGTGATAGCACCTGCCTGTTGGGAAGGGGGATCACGAAGGTATACCCGGCCCACCATGACGAGAGACAAAACCGGTGGAGGGTCCTCCAAGCAAAGTACGCTGGACAAATTTGCTGGCCCTGGGGGCTCCGCGGTGACGGCGGGTGGGGCCCAGGATACTGTTCCGGACAATGTCGTCCCCCTTGCAGCCATTACCCAATCCAGGGACGCCCTGGATGCCAAAATAGGGGCGGTGGGCTCAAACATTAGGTTGCTGTGCCAGGACCTGCGAAATGCGGTGGCACGCATCGCTGAGACAGACGCGGATCTCTGGAGTCGAGGATGTGGTGGCGATCCTGCAACAACGAGTGGCATCTCTGGAGACTACTCAGCGGGGTTTGGCATCTAGGGTGGAGGATGCAGAGGGCAGGGCACGACGCAACAACCTCCGCTTTGTTGGTTTTCCGGAAGGGTGTGAGTCTGGAACCATGGAGAGGTTTCTCACCCAGGGGCTGAAGAGCTGGCTACCCCCCCGACTCCCTATCTAAATGCTTTGTGGTGGAGCAGGCACATAGAGCCCTGATGCAGAAGCCTCCCCCGGGGGCTCGGCCAAGGCCAGTGATTGCGAAACTACTTAACTATCACGATCGGGATGTGATCCTGAAGCAAGCCAGGGCCCAAGAACCTTTGCAGTATAACAATGCCCGTATCCTGATATTCCCGGACTATACTAAACAGACCCAACAACAGCGGCAATTATTCCTCGCGGCTAAGGCTCGCCTGCGGGAACTCAAACTTCCATATGCGTTGCTCTACCCAGCCCGGCTGCGGGTTGTCTACCACTCCCGCACGTATTTTTTTGACTCTCCGGAGGAGGTTTTCCGTTGGACAGATGAGACATGCGGCTGCGCCCTCACTCCCTGCCCGGGAGAGAATCTGACTCATCCTTGAGCGGAGTGGTCCGGAGCGTGCCGGGTGAGGGGGTCTCGACGCTCCAGGTGGCGGTCCAAATCCGGTAATGTTCCGTCGCATGCGGGATCTGCTTTGGATTAAGCGGCACCAGCTGACTGATTAATCTCTGTGCATGTGCCTCTATGATTCTTAAAAATGTTAGTAGTGGTCAGAGGAGCCCGATGAGGGCCAGTATCTGTTAGTTATTCCAGACGGGGATGGGGGCTAGGGGACAATGGGCTGTAGTTTGGGGATCCATTGGCGGGTGAGGGGTGGTACCCCCTGTTGGGGTCTGCCTGCTCTACCTGCCGCGACAGGTACTTCACTGTTTGAGGTATAGGGTGGGGGTAGGGGGTTGGTTGGGTTGTTCAGGGGAACTGTTGTGGTTCTTTCATCGCACTGTCCAATTGCAGGACGGGGTCGCGCTGTGTGGCATGTCTTGGGCCACCAGGGCTCATGTTTCTGATGTTTTGGCATGGCCGCCATTGAGGGTAGATCATTAGATTCCTTGGGGTCCCTGCGCATTTTGAGCTGGAATGTCAGAGGGGCGCTAGATAAGATTAAGCGTGGCGCTATCCTTAAGCAGGCTAAACGCGCCTGTGCTGATATCTTGATGCTACAAGAGACACACCTTATGGGGACTAAAGCACTCTGTTTTCAGCGCTTCGGATATATCCAAGGGTTTCATGTGTGCTTTGTGCGGGGTTCAAGGGGAGTGGCAGTCTTGATCCACAGACGAGTCCCTTATATCCACATTAGAACGTGGGGTGATGCGCAGGGCAGTTTTTCTACAGGGTACGTTGAGGGGTGAGTCCATGATTTTCAGGAGCGTCAATGCCCCACCGCCGCTGTCCTGGGGTTTTGTAGAGAAACTTGTGACCGTGTGGACAGATATCCCAGAGGGACTGGCAGTGGTTGGTGGGGACTGGAACGATGTGCTAGATATTGCTCTTGACATGTGGAGGCCCGACGGGGCCCCGATGGTTCGCAATCCCACCAAGCTTCATTCCCTCGTGGTGGGCCAGGATTGGGATGACCCATAGCGTCGGTTGCATGGCGGGACTCCGGGGTTCACCTATCCCTCGGCGGTCCACGACTCCTCTCGTATTGATTATATCTTCGTGTCTCAGGGAGATGCTGGCAGGGTGGTGGAGGCCGACATTCTCCCTCGAGGGCTATCTGATCACTCGCCTGTGGCCATTACACTGTGTGCTGGCCTTGCGCGAGGACCTTTCCTGTGGCGCCTCTCCACATGGAATCTCCAAAAAGCAGAATATAGGGAACACATGGGGGACGCTATAGACCACTATTTGTTGCACAATGTGGGAACGATGTCGTCGTCGGCGTCTCTGTGGGAGGCGATGAAGCCCACACTTCGTGGGGTGGACATCTCCTTCTGCGTGGCGGCCCGCAGGGAATCTCTTGTTCGGGCAGAGGCGAAGATCGTGGACCTAGAAGCGCGCAGAGGAGACGAGGGGGGCAGCTGGTCCGCCGCCAGTTGTCGCTAGCGCAACAGGATTACTCGTCCCTTTTGCTGGACGAAGTCCGCCAGGCATGGTTGGCAACCTGCAGCAGGATAGATCAGTGGGGGGACAAGTTGAGCAAACTCTTACATAGATTGTGCCAAGGGGCGACGGGCTCCCTTGTCCTCCCGGTTATAGTCGGACCCGATGGAATACCAATCTCGGATCCGTCGGCCATCGCAGAAAGTTTCGCGGTCTACTATGCAGACCTCTATGCTCCCCGAGAATGTCTGTCGGCAGAGGTTATTGCCCAATTTTTGGATGATCTTCCGCCCAGAACTCTGACGAGGTAAGTGCGGACCTAGACCGCCCATTCTCGGCAGATGAATTGAATTCTGCTCTCCAGGAGCTACAGCCTGGTAAGGCGCCGGGTCCTAATGGTTTCCCAAATGAATTCTTTAAACGGTACTTCCAGCAGCTTGGTCCCCATTATTGTAGGGTCGTGGAAGAGGCATGGGAGGTTGGTTGTTTGCCCAGAGACTGGCGGCATGCTGAGGTGGTGGTTTTCCACAAACCCGGCAGGCCTCCTGAACACCATGCATCTTACCATCCCATCTCTCTTCTCAACGTCGAGGCTAAGGTTTTGGCCAAGGCGCTTGCTAATCGCCTCCGTCCCCATGTCTCGTCTATTGTTCATCTGGACCAGGCCGGGTTTATGCCGCAGCGGGCGACCAGTCATAATATTCGTAGAGCTCATACAGCAATCGCGGCACCTGAGCGCTTGGGGGTACGCGCGGCCTTATTGCTTGCGGATATGGATCAAGCTTTTGATTCATTGAGCTGGGAATATTTATTCGCCCTCCTACGCAGATTGAATCTAGGACCTCGCTTTCTCTCCTATCTGACTTTACTTTACACGGACATAACCGCGTAAGTGCGCGTGGCGGGTTCTGTCTCGTCGGTCTTTCCTATTGGTCGAGGCACCAGGCAGGGGTGCCCCCTGTCACGCTATCTGTTCGCCCTGGCAATGGAGCCCCTGGCTGCATGGGTGCGTATTGATGCGCAGGTGTCAGGGCTTGAATGGGCCAACGGACTGTCGGATCGTATAGCTTTATATGCGGACGATGTGCTGTTCTTTCTTACTCCGCTGGATAGGACTGGCCCACAGTTGCTGCGTATCATGCAGGTGTTTGGTGAGACTACCGGCCTTTATATGAATGAGCGTAAGTCTACCCTGTGGGTCCTGGCTGGAGGGGCTGACCCTGGTGCCTGGGCCTCCGCGGTGCAGGTGGTGCGTGGGGGGCTGAAATATTTGGGTGTGTTCCTCTCGGACGCAAGGTCGATTTCCTGGGAAAAGAACTTGGTGCCGGTGTGGAACAGGGTGCGTGAAGATCTTAGCGTCTGGTCCCACATGCCCGATCTATATATGGCCGCTCGGCCATTTTCAAGATGGTCGCTCTTCCTCGCTTGCTGTACCAGCTGCAAAACCATCCATATCCTATTTCCTCGGGTTGGTTCCGCCAGGTTAATGCGGCTTTGGGCCAGTTTCTCTGGGGCGGGGGTGTTAGGGTGGCTCTCCGTACTTGCTTTAAATCCACGTACTGTGGGGGACTCGCTACTTCCGACCTTCTTTCGTACTATATGGCCTCCCACCTGTTGGTTCTTAACGAATGGTGGTATGGCGACAGGTCGGATCCGGCGTATATCCTAGCGCGCCGTTTAATGGGAGATCACTCACTACATAAGCTCCTCTATTCTGCGCCCTTCGGCGTTCTTTGCTGAGTGTGACACAGCTGGTGTTTCAGGTTTGGAGACAGGCGTTGCGGAGGATGGGCTGGTGGAATCGCCTAACTCAAGAGACGCCGCTTTGGCAAAATGGACGTCTGCCGCAGTTGGCGGCCTTGCCCGGCTTCCAAGACTGGGATGCGATTGGGATCTCCACCTTGGGGGATGTCATGAGGGGTCCTGTCCTGAAATCATTTCAGGACTTGCAAAAGGACTTTCAAATGCCGCACACACAATTTTTTTTTAAATATTTGCAATTCCGGCATGCTCTCTCTCCTAGCTTGGTGGGCCTGGGGGAGCTAGCCGACTTCAGTCCGGTAGAGGCGAAAGTTTTAATGGGGGACCTACGGGACCTTACGATATGAAAAATATACCAGTCCCTGGTAACGCACTGCTCCCCATCTCTGCAGCGTCTCCGTGGGGAATGGGAGGAGGATGTGGGCTCACTTGAGGAGGAGGACTGGACAGATTCCCTGGCCTCCACATGCGGGTGGCTATTGCTATGAGCCTTCGACTTATCCAGTTTAAATACCTCCATAGAGTGTATTTTCCTAGAGTCAGACTGTACAGGGCTGGTCTGGTGGCATCCCCGAATTGCCTTCGCTGCTTGCATGAAGAAGGGACTCTGCTGCATACTATATGGGATTGTTCTGCACAAACTAGGTTTTGGCGGGGTATACTGGCATGCCTCTCGGAGGTTCTGGGTTGGGATCTCCCTCGGTCTCCTAAATTAGTGCTCCTGCATGTTATGGAGGATATAGGGGGCAATGTCTACAAGCGCCACCTGATGCTCCTGGGCTTTACCCTTGCCAAGCGTGACATTGCGAGGGCTTGGAAGGCGACGGCCGCACCCTCCGTCTCAGCAGGACTGGATTTCTGTATGGGCCTTGAGGCCCCCATTTTTATAGCACGGGGCTGCCCGCGTAAACATTATAAAATCTGGAAGCGCTGGGCAGATTACAGGGGATTGGAATTGGAGCCCATTCCAGCGTAGGGATTGTGTGGGTTGTAGTCTTTTCCTCCCTTGTCCTGTGGTGGCATGTAACATACGTGTATTGGGTGGTATGGTGTATTTTGGACATGTTTCATAGCGAGGGTAGAACTGTAGTTCCGATCAAATTTGCTGATTTTGCTGGGTTGGTTGTACGATGGGGTGTGGGAAGGGGGGTGTTATTTGTTATTTTGTTTAATTGTGTTGTATTTTATATGCATGTCCCTTCTTTATTCCTCTTTTGTTACTTCATGAGAAAACTGTCAGTCAGGATTTTGTCCATTGATGCTACGGAGGCCTCTGGGTTACAGAGCTCCGCTGAATGTGCATTTGACAAATAAAATGTGTTTCCAAAAATAAAAAATTATAGAAACACTCATTGGATGATGTCGTCAGTGATGTCACTGACAAGGTCATGAATGATGTAATATGTAACGTCAAGAGCAATGCATTGCAGGTGCGCGAGTTATAGTTAGCTGAACTAACTAGAACGGTGGAATTTCTATGGTTTTGTATGTCCAGCCAACTAGAACGTCCCTGAAACCTATGGTTTATTTAGTGAATTTCAAAGGTTTTTTTAAATGCAAATTTCGAACTATAACGTCTGTAAAACCTATGTTTTTTTCAGTGAATTTCAAAGGTTTTATAAATTCTAATTTCTAACTACAATGGCCCTGAAACCTATATTATAAGTAAATTTTAAAAAGACGTGCATACTTTTTGTAGTGAGAAACTAACTAACAGTAGTCTGTTATAAGTTATAATTTAACAATGTTTAAAACTTAATTAGCACTAATTAACATACAAGTGTGGAAAACGTGTGACGCAGCAGCTATGATACCCGACTTCGAACAACAGCATTCACAGTTCGATTCCCGGCTCCAGCGGCAGGTTAGCCCACCACTATGTCACTGTGGGCAACACCTTGCTTTCCTGTGCCCCCGAGTGCCTGGACACCTCTCCAGGGGGTGGCTGTACGTTTTACAAACGCTGGCATTTTTTTTGATTTAAAACCATAGTGATGAGAAATATTAGCACGTATTTTATTTTTCTTCTATTTTTTTCATGTATTC
This sequence comes from Triturus cristatus, assembly GCF_964204655.1. NCBI lineage: Eukaryota > Metazoa > Chordata > Amphibia > Caudata > Salamandridae > Triturus > Triturus cristatus. The sequence continues at coordinate 1,176,155,310 of NC_140583.1, read as the reverse complement.
TATTTAGAATTACGACAATTAATAGATGTTTTTAGTCACGAGAAAGGAAATGACACGGTTTTCCGGGTAACAGTTTTTAAGCTCTCCAATGTATGTACATATTAAGGAGCTTATACTGGTGAGGATCAAAATCGAAACCTTTACCGCTTCACTTTTTGTAACTTTTCCCAACATATGCACAAGTCAAACAGTGAAAACGTGAGCACGTGTTAACTGTAAAACGTGAAATCTAAATGGGCGGAGCCGCATCTTCCTTCCATAGACTACTCAATAACCAAAAAGTATATAAACCACACCCGTTGATTGATTCGTTTTTGCAAGTTATTTACGGGTGTCCATTCTGTGATGCAGGTTCCATTTTGTAGCGTTGGATTCTTCTTTTGCGACAACAAAACATATTACGGAGTTGTAAGTTGTTTGATTATGGCATAGTAGATATTTATAACACGGAGCTATTTGTCAATATTTTAAGATTTGTATTTCGGAAAAAGTGTTATTGGTTGTTCTTGCCATTTATATGTAACGTCAGCAGCTTGTTTTGATAAACAGACAGAATAGAGCAAACACTGTTCCTTTTCTGGCTCCTTTGAGCTCATATAGTGTGACTTTGTATATTGTAATATTGACACGATACTTGACCTCACAGTTGTTGGTGACCTGTGAGCGCGAAGACTAAAGATTTATATGCAACGTCAGCAGCTTCTAGTTCTTACTCAGATTCCCCCCTGGGATCATATGGTGCGAGTATATATAATGTAATATTCACATTTATACTGACCTCAGAAGAGTTTATGACCCGTCGGTATGAAGAGGAAAGATTTCGAAGTCCCGGAGAAAAGAAGCTTTGAACATTTTCACCGCTGCAAAATATTTCGTTACTGATCTCGTTTTGTGTTCATGACTATTTTCCTTTTCTTTTTGTCTGGCATCAGTGACACTGTGTATATTCTAGTACAGTGTCATATTTTCAGACAACACGCGTTGGGGATTTGTCGGCAGCAGGAGTAAACAATCTGAAATACAGATTACTGACCTTTATAACTTACTTGATCAGATATTTTTACAGTGAGATTATTTTTCGAAATCGCAGTTCCATGGGTAATTTAGGAGTTTCTTGCGCCCAAAGCCTCTCTGGGGGTGAAAAGGGGAACAGAACCGCCCAGCCTTGACAGAGTGGTTAGAAATTTGTGCCATGCAGTGATCCCACAACTTTCCCACACAGATATTGGCAGAAAATGTGACGTTTTAGCTAAATTGGAGGTTTGCAGCGGATTCTGGGAAGGAGAACGTTGGGGAATCCACGCAAGCCATACATCCCTGGACTCCCCAGGGTGTCTAGTTTTCAGAAATGTGTTGGTATGGTAGGTTTTCCTAGATGGCAGCCGAGCCCTGGGTTAAAAAACAGGTGCCCCACCCTTGCAAAAACCGGTCATTTTGTGATAGGTAATTTTGATGTCTCCACAATACGTTTTGGGCCCTTGCCTGTCGCAGGTACTTGCCCAACCACATGAGTGAGGTACCATTTATATCGGAAGACCTGGGGGAACGCTGGGTGGTAGGAAATTTGTGTCAGCCCGTCTTTCCCTACAACTTTCCCTACACAGAAATGTAAGGTTTGCAGGGGATTCTGGGTAGGAAAACATTGGGGGTCCACCCAAACCATACCTCCCTGAACTCCACCGGTGTCTAGTTTTTAAAGTTGTGTGGGTTTGGTAGGTTTTCATAGATGGCCATGAAACGCGGGGCCAAAATTCCAGGTGAGCCCCTTTGCAAAACCAGGTAGTTTTGCGATAGGTCGTTTTGATGTATCCACAATATATTTTGGGCCCTTGCCTGCTGCAGGCACCTGACCCACCCACACAAGTGAGGTACCATTTTTATCAGGAGACTGTGGAGAATGTGGTGTGGGTGGAAGTTTGTGGACCCACACAGATTCCAGAACTCTTCATTACAGAAATGTCAGGAACATGTTTTTCTTTTTTTTTTACAAAGTTTGAGGATTGCAAGAGATTATGGGTAACAGACCCTGGTGAGAGGCACACAAGTCACCCCATCCTGGGTTCTCCTGGGTGTCTAGTTTTCAAAAATGTATAGGTTTGCTAGGTTTCCCTAGGTGCCGGCTGAGTTAGGGTTTAAAATCCACAGCTAGGCACTTTGCAAAAAAGGTAAAATGTGGTGTGTCCACATTGCGTTTTGGGCCGTTTCCTGTAGCGGGCACTATGCCTAGCCACACAAATGAGGTACCATTTTATCTGGAGACTTACGAGAACACAGAATTGTAGAGCAACTGTTGTTACCTATTGACTTTCTATGCATTTCTGCCTTCCAAATGTAAGACAGTGTAAAAAAGAAGTCACTTTGAAAAATGTACTATAATTCACATGCTAGTATGGGTACCCACAATTTCGGAGATGTGCAAATAGCTACTGCTTCTAAACTCTATATTTTTTTCCCATTTCAGAAACACATAGGTGTCCTTGATACCTATTTTTCACTCTTTATATTTTACCAAATGAATTGCTATATACCCGGCACACAATGAAAAAACATTTCAAGACACAGCTCAGTTCTTGGTAAACCAACAAGTCTTATATATCTCAATAACCAGAAGAAACAAGGGGATGTAACGGTATCTTGTTTTTAAAAATATGTCCAATTTAGAAGACGTTACAGGTGAAAACGTTGGCGCAAATGGCTGTTTTTCCAACTCATTTTCAAATGTTAGTATCTATAAAAAAAAAAAAAAAACTACACAGATGACCCCTTGCTGAATTCAGAATTTTGTCATCTTTTCAGAAATATATAGCTTTCCGGGATCCATTATTGCTTTTACACCCATTTCCACCACTAACTGGAAAGAGGTTAAAAGCACAAACAGTATAAAAAATAGGCTGTCCCAGTAAAATGCCAAAACTGTATAAAAATGTTTGGTTTTCTGACAAAAGTCTACCTGTCCCAGAAAGCTGAGAAGATGGTAATTTCAGCACTACAAACCCTTTGCTGCAAAAGAAAGCGTCTGTTTTCCCCCTGCAAATAGTATCAACACTTTTTTCCCCTTTTCCTCCCAAAATATTTGCTGTATTTGGTCTAAGTTTTGGGTTACTTCCAGGGAAATACACAAACCCTGGGTACCTTTAAAGGCCCCATGATGCTAGAAGAAAAGGACGGAAATTTGGCATGGATACCTTATGTGGACAAAACGTTTCAGGAGTCTAAGCGCCAACTGCCTCAAAGAGCCCGAAAAAGGCTTAGAACGGGGGAGGGGGGTAGGCCTAGCAGCGAAGGGGTTACGTTCCAGAGGCCTATCATCTATCTGGGTGGTATTCTCCTGATTAACAAAGATTCTATACCCCTGGGCACTGAAGTAGAAATTACAATGTCTCCTCTTCAAGAATTAGGGATTGGGCTCAAGACAAGACGTCCCAATTAACACCAACCCAAAAGATACTATTTTAAGGTTTTGTTACTCAGTCCTGTAATCTCTGAAGTTCCCTCAAGGGAAGATAGTACTCATAATAATGGAAAGGTGGAAGACCCAACAGAGCAGTCAGGTCTCATTGAGACATCTCTCCAGTTTGGTGAGGCTGTTAGCCTTATCAATCCAGGGGATATTCCTGGGACCACTTCTCTATTTGGCACTACAGAGGCTCAAAACCTCATGGAGGCACTGTGGTATAAGCCTGATGGAGGAATTCAGGATAAAAATCCAGTGGTGGTTGGCTCATGTGGAAGCCTGGAAAAGCGAGGCCATTTATAGGTCTCGCCTTGGCAGCGCATGCGCTGCATGCGCAGTCTCAGCGAGACTTAAAGTAATCTGTATATTGGCTTCAACTCCGTGTAATTTCTCCTGCCCCTTGCGATTGGTTTAAGTCTGGCATTGCTGTTTTCTTGATTTCTGTTGGCTGTTGATCCTATGGTAACTTCTGTGTAGTCCCCAAGCAGCGGCGCCTAACTACAGTTTGTCCGCTTCTCTCGCACTTAATTGCGAGTAGTGTGCCATCTGTTTTTTATCCCTGAAAGACGTGTCAGACCCTGCCGACAAATGTAAGCACCGGTCGTGGTTGGGGGCGTGGCCGCCCTCCTCGCCTTGTTCACATTCGGCTTTGAGTCATTTATACATAGAAATTCGGCACGCTTAAAACGATTGCTAGACCGCTTTTCCTCATTCTACTGACGGGAAGTATGATAAAAGAACATTAATTTCTGTTGAACAGCGGTCGCATCTGTACGTTGGTCGTCAGTTCAATTGTTCCCGCAACAAAAAACATATCTGGAGTGTTTGCGACCTGTGTGTCTTTTGTTGTTAACCCTGCCCATAGTTTGATAACTTAAAACCGAATGAAGCGTGCAACCCCAAGGTCGGTGGTCGGGATTTCCGCTCCGAGCCCACCTTCAGAGTTTTCCTTTCGTTCATTCCGCTTCCAGGCACAGATGAAAGTGTGCTTTCCTGCTGCGCCCATGTCTTCGAAGCGCCCGACTGCTGCCTCACTTTCTTTGGCAGCTGCATGCTTTTGCTGCCCGTTAACCTTGTTTATAGAAAGCAAGCTTCTTTAAAGCTAGCCCTTTCCTGGGGAGCGTGGCACCCGATCCTCATCGCACACTCCCTGGGCGTACCGGTACAGAAGAAATGCAAAAACAACAGTTGATGGACAGAATGCAGAACAATGTCATACATTCACCCCAGTACAGAGATCTGGGCCTAAATCCATTGTTTTTTTGCTCACCATGCCGTTCCAGGTTGAACCCAGCCATATGCAAATCAGTCTTGACCCTGTACCTCATGGGTACAGTCCAGCCAGAACTGCCAAGCCAGGTCCTCCCTGGACTGGAAACAAGCATCCTAGGACAGGTTTTGGGGTTTCACCCCTCTTCAGCCAGGATAGCTTGATTCCAGTGGCATGGAGAGCACTGGACCCATGTCTGGGCATACCCTTCCCACTCGGGGTGACAAACTGGCTGAAGAAACTGGTCCTAGGATGCTTGTTTCCAGTCCAGGGTGGACCTGGCTTGGCAGTTCGGGCTGGACTGTTCCCATGAGGCACAGGGTCAAGACTGATTTGCATATGGCCAGGTCTAAACTGGGGTGGCATGGTGAGCAAAAGAATGATGGATTTAACTCAGATCTCTTGACTGGGGGTGAATGTTTTGATTTGTTCAGCATTCCGTCCATCAATTGTGTGTCTTTTGCTTTCTCGCCCTGAGTGCGCCAGGTATGCCCAGACGTGGGTCCTGGGCTCACTGTGCCACTGGAATCGAGCTATCCTGGCTGAAGAGGGGTGATACCCCGAAACCGGTCCAAGGATGCTTGTTTCCGGTCCACGGAGGACCTGGCTTGGCAGTTCGGGCTGGACTGTTCCCATGAGGCACAGGGTCAAAACTGATTTGCATATGGCCAGGTCTAAACTGGGGTGGGTTGGTGAGCAAAAGAATGATGGATTTAACCCAGATCTCTTGACTGGGGGTGAATATTTTGATTTGTTCTGCATTCCGTCCATCAATAGTGTGTCTTTTGGTACAGAAGAGAGGCATGCACATAATTGTTGGTCATGTTGCGATCGGGTGCCCCGCTCAACAGGAAAGGGATAGCTTTATGGGTAAAGGTGGCTGCTTTTTTTTAGGTCTAGCCTGATCCAGCGCATGCGCTGGTCTGGCGAGACTTATTGAGAGGGCTCCAAAAAGTGCTACCAGGCCAGCCTGGAGCTACAGTGCATGTGCGCGGGCGCGCGCGCCGCGTTTTACCGCGATTACTTTCACTTTCGGCCGCACGGCCGCTTTGCATAGCCAAAAGGTCTCGCTTTTGGGACCTTATAAGTATTTAGTTACGCAACTGTTGCATGGCTAAACATTTATAAGGTCCCAAAGGTGAGACCTATTGGCTATGCCAATGCTTGTTTTAAGCTGCCGCGGCCAACTTTAATTTTGGTTATGTGCATTTCAACAAAATTTGTTTTTTTATTAGGATATGTGTTAAACAGCACAGCACGCCATTTTCCTTTTGTGCGCCGGCTATTTTGGGTGGTGGTACATGGAGAGGGTGGGCATAGGGATCACAGTAGTCAACAGCAATATGGCTGAGCTCTTCCAGGAACACAGCTGCCTAAGGACACTCTGCACTAGGTGTGAGGGTGCATTGCAAAAGCCGCACGCTTTCACTATAGCGGCCGCACCCCTTCCGTTCTTTTTTCTCTTGTACGGAGTCAAAGTCTGATGGTCAGATGCGAGTATCACTCATCGAGCAGTTTATCTGCAGTTTCACTAAACTGGATTTCATCTCCGCCGTCTCCCCTTGTGGCAGGCGATGCCATGCTGTAAACAAATAAAGGCACTGAAATGTCATGGGGAGTGACTGTAACCTGTTTTCCCTCTAATTACTTGCTCGTCACATGATGAGCATGGATTCTGGGAGTTGTAGTTCGCCGTGGCAGCAAAGTACAGAAGCTAGCCAACTTGTTTGCCATTGCACCTGGTTCGCGCCCCTTGCTCCTTGTTTATTATACCAGCATATGTGCCTTGCTGACAGAACGCAGCGCCCATGGAGTTCGGCCCGCCAGTATTCCACTGTGTTGACAGCAGGCTCACGCACTGAGTATGGAGTCCCAGTTATGGCTGCGCAGTGTCTGCAGGGATCGCTTCACATACTAATCGGCAGAATGTGAGGGTTAACCGGGCGGCGTCTAACATTGAAGGGTGAACCATGCAGCCGTAAGCCCCCGGGCATTGAAGGATTAAAGGGTAACGAGCGATTCTTATTCTTTGGTTCGGATTTAGCAGCGTCATAAAATGGCCGTAGTGCTCGTGGAGTCCCACTTCGAAAAATGCACTTGAGGTTTTAATTCTTAACATACCTCTGAGGAACAATCACCTACTGCTGAGATGTGTTGGCTGTACAACTGCCTCGGGCTTTAAACCTTCCTAGGTTGGTTAAAATCATACTTCCTGGGTTGATAAAAACATTGGGTTAACTATAGTTACACCATGTCACTCTATTTTATTCTAAGGCTTTATATGTGACATTGTTACCAGTGGTATTGTTGCTTTGCATCATAGTAAAGCAGTACTGAAGGTGACAGTTTACTTTTCAGCACACAGTGAGTTCACTGCCACTGTTTACATACGCTGATCTTTGACGGGTTTTACAGCACTGTGTTGCCTTGAGCGCTGCAAAGGTCTTCGGGTGGCTTGTTGGCACTACATAAAAAAACATATCACAAGAACGTTTCTTAGAACATAAATATTGACAGGACTGCATAACGCGATGTCCTGGCATACGATGTGTTGAAAACAGCACTGGTGTCTGCAAAAACGTCACACTTAACTCATTCCATGGTCTCCTCCGAATGCAAAGTGCATTTCATGTATGTACTACTATGTTACGCTACCCATGACAGACTCCCGGCTTGCTTTCCCTATAACGAGTCTGCTTTTCGGTTGATTTGTCGGATAACATATGAAATAAGTTAAACCTCTGGTCTAGGTACTAATCTGCTGAATTTGGAACTCGGGACGCCGAGGTTGAAAAATGACCACAAATTAAGTCATGATCTCGTTTTGGCTGAAATTGTAAATCTATGTACTTTCAAAAACAAATGTGTGCAATCTACTGTCATAATTACATGTTCATCCCTATTGCATGCTGGAGTATGCCGGCTGAGCTCACGACACCTTCTCCTCACTCTACTTCCTTCTGCCTCACGTTGATCTACTCACTCTCCGTGCTTATGCCTCATGTTGCTCTTCTCACTTTCCTTCTTTGTGACTTGCGCTGCTCTTTTCCTCCTCATTCAACTTCGTTCTGCCTCACATTGCTTTTCTCCTCACTCTCCGTCCTTGTGCCTCACGCTGCTCTTCTCCTCACTCTCCTTCTGCCTCACGCTGTTCTCCTACTCACTCTCCTTCCTTCAGCCTCATGCTTCTCTTCTCCTCACTCCCCTTTTCTTTTGCCTCACGCTGCTCGTCTCACTCTCCATCCTTATGCCTCAGGCTGCTCTTCTCACTCGGTCCTTGTGCCTCACGCTGCTCTTCTCATTCCTTGTGCCTCATGCTGCTCTCCTCCTCACTCTCCTTCCTTGTGCTTCACGCTTCTCTTTTCCTCACTTTCCGTCCTTCCTCATGCTGCTCTTCATCTCCTCAATATCCTTCCTGATACTTCATAGTGCTCCACAAATCGCTATAATCCAATTCAAATTATTCCACTACACACCACATACATACAATCCGTAACACATGGGTACAAAACATTGCCATTTCCAATGCCAAAAGCTCAAAATCAAACAAATGCGAGACATATTGCATTTCCACTGCTTGTTAGATCTGGAATGGATCACATCATAGAGTCAAATGCAAGTTGCTCAGTATGGGGTATTCGCTGTGGGGATATTACCACAGGAGAGTAAGAACAAAGCAGGTACAATACATGCACATCAACTACTTGGAACTGCAAGCAGGTTCCATTGCAGTTATGTGCTTCACAAAAAACAGGGATTCATGTGCTACTCTATCAGAGCTAGATAATGCATAAGAGGTCCGATACATCAACAGGTTAAAAGGAAGAAGGTCCAGGGCAGTGGCTTAACTACCAAAGATTGTTCTCACTTCTGGCTCACAAAGAATTTCAGTCATGGATGAAATTTCCCTGGAAAACACCATCTTGTAACTAACTGGAACTCTAGAATCAAGCATTTTAGTTCTTGGAAGCTGGATCCTGGTGGCGTATTTGAGTTTGTCGCTCTTGATAATCACAGGACTTACAGGACAAGTCAAGAGACAGAAAGCAATCTTGATCCTTGTGACGCCCATGTAGCGACTATAGCCAATTTCATCGGATTCTTTTCCAATTTCTGAACATTATGAAGGATGCTAACAGCAGGTCACAACCTTTGATCCTAGAAGGAACACCCCAGATGATGGCATGAAAAATCACCAGAGACAATGGCACATCTTAGGACTTTTGAAGCAGGCTTCAAACTTCATCAGAAAGGCATATTCTGAGTCCTCAGTTAAACACTATGGTTCAGCGTACACCAATTGTCCCGATTAGTGTCTAGGAAGGAATTTAAGTCATGTAGTGCATATCTAGAACTGTCTGCCAAAAACGACATGTAAAGGGCTGCTATAACGAACCATCAAAGCCTGCAATTCTGCCATTTTCACGGGTCATATACCTTGCGACGGTGAGCCAGTAGGGGAACACCCAATTAGAATAGACTGCTCAGTACTTCCAGAGCCAAAATATACACACCGATGAGGTGCGAACTGGGTGCTATCCTCCTTGGAATCTTTGCAAAATAATTAATTCCTATTCAGGAAAGAAATTTCAGGTGAGCTAAGCAGTGGCGGCTTGTGAACTTTCAAATAGGTGAGGCATAAATGCTTACACTGGATGGTCCAGAGTGACCATAACGAGGTAGCCCAAAGTACCTGGGGTGAGTTTGGGGTTCTTCCCTACCCCAAGAAATATTAGTAAAAAAACGTAGATGACAACCACTGCATTTATGGAATTTTCTTAAATTATTTAACACCCCAATGCTTCAAAAAGTCGATATGAGGAGGAACTGTTGAAATATACTAAAAGGTCAGAATGCAACAGCAGAAACTATGTGTGAGAAGTTGGCCTGGCATATGCTGGTCACTAGTTATAGTGGCCACCTTGCACCAGTCCAATTCGACTCTTATGGTAGATGGGTTTAAGACAACCTTTTAAAGAAAGCTATCCTAGTGGTAGCTGTGGAGAGCAGCCTTCAGGCTAAGTCTCAGAGGAATGTAAAGCAGCTTGTTTTACCTTATAATCTCTTGAATTACCAAATGAAAGGGCACCACACAGGTATATATATCAAATATATATGTATTTATTACTAGACACACTCTACTAATCTCTTTATGAGATTACAAGCCAGGAACACATGCAAATATCAACGTTTCACAATAAGTTGAGCACAAATATGGCTGAAGCCCTAGGGCCGCACCAGACCATATACTAAAACAATGGGTTAAGAATGTGGACTTGCAAAATGACAAGGCCTAGGGCCTGTAGAATTGCTGGGGCTTCACTACTGCAGTGAAAGCAGGTAACAGGCCCACGGGAGACGCGTGCAGTGAGTGAACACAGCCGCGGGTTCCCTATTGATTACAATGGAGCAAGTCGCAGTTTGATTTTTGAAGTTTAAGGGTACTTCGAGGAAGTCTACAAGCAAGCCACTTACAAGGTAAGTATTTCGAGGGCCAACACACACTAGGGCACCGGAGTGCACAAGTTACCTCACCCAGGGAAGCCGGGTGCATAGGTGTCTTTTGGTGTTGGGTCACGTCGCTGTTTTCTATTGAGACCAGAGAAGACTTGTTGCTTGAGTCGACTGAAGAAGTGTCCGGTGGAATCCAAGGGTGGATTCGAGATGCAGATGACCTGAAAATTTAAGGGACAGTGTTCAAAATCACTTGCCAATGACCGGTGGCCAGGACGATGGCTGACCACAGATGTCGGGTGATTTCAGGTCATCGATGGTGTTTTGACTCTTCGCTCACGAGGTCCAGGAGAGATTGACGATGACCAGCAGCTGGATTCGGAGTGTCCCACGACGTCTGCAGCTGACTGCGGTGTCGGCAACCGGATTGGAGGCAACAAGCCTTGGCAACTGCAAGTCTCGTGGAAAGTGAAGATTGTTAGCGTTGCAGATCAGCAAGGTCTGAGGGACTTACCTAGCGAGGTTAAGTGAGGGCAGGCCTGGAGCAACCAGGGGAGTCCTTTGAGTCGATAATAAAGTCTTTGGGGGACCAACAAGTCAACGGGCAAGTGATCGCGAAGACGCCTCTTGAGGAAATGCTTTACAGGAGCCCATGGTCACTCAGGACGGGTTAGGCCTCTGATTTTCGCTGCAAAACTTGCTGGAGGCTTGGGCCACAAATGGTCCAATGCACAAGTTCGTAGAACATCATGAAGTGGTTGCTCTCGACAATAGTGCACGGTACCCGGGTATTGCTCTTCGTCACTCGTGGGGTCCACTCGCCTCAGCTTTACTGGAGACTCACAATGGCCGTCGAGAAGTCAGGAAATCCACTTCCGGGGCTGCAGGGACTTCAAACTTTGGCGGGAGCGGTAAAGTTTGCGACCGTTGATTTGAATTTTTGGTGCCTGCCAAGCAGGGGAGTCACTCCTGGACTCCAAGGGAGATTCTTCTGTCTTCCAAAGGTAGTGGAACGTCGAAGGGCCAGGATTCTTCTTTGTAGAGCGTCATCCAGGGTTATCTGCTTTGCAATGGCAAGGTTTGCTATCTTCTACTAAAGGTAGGGGAGGGACTAGCTCTATGACCACTCCTCTGGGAGGGTCAGGGTAGGGGGTGGTTACACCCACTTCCCTTTGTCCAGTTTCGCGCCAGAGCAAGGACAGGTAGCCCCTGAACCGGTTTGAGCTGGCATATGCACAGAGGAGCCTACTGCTCCCCCAGTGCAGGACTTCAAAGCACTCTAGGAGTGCACCCACCCAGCTCCAATACACTAAATCCTGTCTGGAAGGTGGTGACACCTCCCTGTGACAGGATGCCTATTGTTGAGCCTCCTCCACTGCGAGTTTGTCAGCAGCAGGAGGGCAGCCCAGTGTCTGTGCTGTTGGCATCCATTTTGTGATGCCAAGGCTCTTTCAGATTTCTACCGTGTAAACACAGTAGGTACATGTCGTCCCCTCTAGAAGGGTGGGGTATGATTCCAAGGTGTTTGACACCAAACACGACATGTTTTGATGCAGTCATTCCAAAGTTAGCATTTACCGTTGGGTTATAATGCACTTAAGAGTATATGGTTTAACCGCATCCACACACAGCCACCGAGAATAGACTCTGCCAGCTGCAGTGGGGTCCTGCTCATGCAGTGGCACCCCCTCACATAGTAAACCAAGCACCCTGCCCTCAGGATTGATGGGGCCTGCCATGGGGTGGCTGATAGGTTTATATGTGTGTGTATGGTGAGATATAGAAACCTATACCTCAGTGAGGAGTGCTAACACTACCTCATCCAGGCTGCTGTAGCAGGCCTGGGGTGTCCGATTGAGTCTGCTTCCCAGGGGTGGCATAATACATGCTGCAGCCCCTGGTAGGCCTGTGAAGTACCAATGCCCTAGGTACCTAGGGTACCATATACTAGGGGCTCATAAGGTACCACAGTATCCAATCACTAGTGCATCTAATATGCACACCAGTCATTTAAGGGAGAAAGCAGATAGGCTGGGGTCCAGGATAGCAGAATCCCAGCCAGACTAGTCAAAAACTATTCAAACACCAGGAAAAAAGTGGGGGCAACCATATAGTCAGATTCCGCCTGCCTACACTATGTACTTCACTGGCTTTGTCCACCAGAAAATAATTCTTACAGCGGTAATTCAATTGCTATGAGAGGAAAATGCCTATATCACAGAATTGTTATATGCCTGTGCAGCATCAGTAGTGACTCACTGATCTTTGACAATGCATAAAGAGAAGCGACGGAGAATACTACAAACTGCATCCAGACCTTACCCTATGCAGACAGGACCTTAGTGTTTCCCTAATTTACAAAATATAGAAACACACTGGCATAGTAAAGCCACCATGAGGCTCAAATGCGAAACAAGAAAATGGCGCCTCCCTGCCACAGATTAGCTGTGAAAACATGGGTGAAGAGGGCCCATCACACTAGTGTCCCAGTACAACTGCACCTGTTGCACTATTGGTAGCTACACTCATTTAATCTCTAGTGCTAGCAGCTCCTATGTTTCACAGATTATTTTTTTTGCATTCTGGTTTGTATGGTAGTGATAGTGGTAGAAATAAACAGGATCATCATCAAAATCAAAAAAGCCAGTCGCATGGATTGGTAAAAACCAGAAAGCTCTATGAATTCTGCAGTCAGATTCTTTCACCAGTTTAGTAGACCGTTTTTTCACAGGCCTTTTTACTATACAGCCTGGATTATGTCACTAGTTTTACTGACTGGTTTAATTGCAGGCTCCCTTCCTGGCTATCCACCGGGCGCAAGTCTCCAGACCCCTAATGGCCTCACCATGCACCTCTTACAAGACATAAATTAGACGCGATTTAAACTGCCTGTGTAAAAGAAATATTTACAAAGCAGACATGTGATTATTTTTTTTTTTTAAAGTGTACAGAGATTCGTATCGAGCTTGTATTTTGGAAGAAACTCAGAGCCTGACAGTTGCGTTGACATCGAAAACAAGCAGAAAACCGCTAAACCTGAAAGCATTGCACCTTTAAGCAACCTTTGTCAGTACTCTTAACCACGAGCTGGCATGCTTTTCCAGCTGGGCCCACGATTTCTTAATTGTATAACTCTGGCAAGCAGCTCATCAGAGCTAGGTCAAAGAGCTGCCTTGTCCCCAAGCAGAAGCTGGGGTACGGTTAGAGGTAAACTCGTTTTCTCCTCCCCGACTTCTGATAATGTAAAAGGGCGCATGGTGGACAAGCCCTCAAGCTCTATTATCTGACATGCTGCACTGCGCTAATACAGCATGTCAGATATGTTTTGGAACTGTGCGAGGCTGAGCTGTGAACAGCACACGCATGACACATGCGCAATACAAGTAGAGAAGCTCTCTTCTTCTGCCAAGTGAACATTACAGCTTTTATATGCAAAGAAACGATCTGAGATCGTTTGTTTTCATGCAAAAGCTGTATGCAACACCTGAAGCAATTATCTGCAGAGAGGCAGTGGGTCGATGCCCTGGCGCCACCTGTTGAGGAGGCACTCCTGGAGCTAGCGATGCTGCTATGTCTTATGATGTTATATAAATAAATTTATTGTGCGCACGGCTACTCGGGAGTGTCCCGGCGCAAGACCAGCAAGGTGCGGCAGTGGGCTTCAGGTAAATAAATGAGTTTTCAGTTTCTTAAATACAACTGAATCCTGGATGGTACGCAGGACCAAAGGAAGAGCATTCCATGCAACTGCTGCTTTCACTGAAAAAGAGCCGCCCCCTATCCTCCGATGCTTAAAACGTGGGAACTGGGCAAAGCATAGGGACAAAGAGCGCAGGCGGTCCGCACCGGTAAAGCGCACAGTGGGCCAAGGTCAGAAGTTTAAATTTCACTCTGGCTGCCATGGGCAGCCAGTGAAGAGAACACAACTGATGATGCACACTGTCCCTGGCCGACAGACCCGATAAAAGTCTGGCTGCGTTATTTTGGACCACTTGTAACTTCACCAGGTAGCCTGGGATACCAGCAAAAAGAGCATTGGCATAATCCAGCCGAGATAAGATCAATGCACAAGTGATAGTTTCCCTCGCTGCAAGTGGCAGAAGGGGAAAGAATCTTCTAAAAGATTTAAGCAGGCCGAAACAGCCGCCGGCCAGCTTCTTGACGTGTACTGAAAAAGAAAGGCCTTCATCAAAGGTGGAATCCAGATCTGCTTGGACCGCCCTTCCAGGAACGATCGAAACCAGCCCCACACAGTGCCTGACAGACCAATCTTGGTCAGACCTGACAAAAGAAGTGAGTGCGGGACCATGTCAAACGCAGCCGAGAGGTCAATCAAGATCAGCGCAGACCTCCCGCCTGCATCCAGACAGTCCCAAATAGCCTCCGCCACCTCAACCAGCACCGTTTGTGCTGTGTGACGCCCGGAACCCAGATTGAGCTGGGTGTAGTAGCCCCTCCTTTTCCACAAAGTCGGTGAGCTGATTGTTTACCACCTTCTCACACACCTCTGTCAATGCAGAGAGGAGGGGGATAGGCCGGTAATTCCCCAGACAAAAAGGGTACAATGACTGCTTTTTCAGGAGGGGCAAGATCTTTGCCTCCTTCGAAGCCAGAGGAACCACCGCTTTCTGGAGGGCTAAATTAATGAGGGAGGTCACTTCTGCGTTAGCGACCTCAGCTACCGCTGCCAGAATCCTAGCAGGACAAGGGTCCGAAGGCGAGCCTGACTTTAGACCTTTAAGGATTTTAAGACATTCCAGAGGATAAACTGGCCTAAATTCTGACAGTGAGTGACCTATATCAAGCATTTGAAACTCCAGAGATGCCTCCGAATAGATACTGCAGGGGGTAAATGCTGCTATAAGCTTAGTGGGACAAACTGGAGAGAGGGGGAGCCAGGCTCCCACAGTATACGTCAAAGGATGTTCTTTGATTCTGAGATAGATCAAAAGAAAGGGGTCTGGGAACTTCTCAGGAAGGAGATGGGGCTGATAAGACAATCAAACTGAGTAGGGCAGAGGCCTTGGTCTAGCATTCTGATACACACATCACTGTGGTTGACATCCAGGTGGCAACTTCTAGTAACTCCAATGGCCTATGTCGTGGTGCTATCTGCTTTGGAATCACTCCTGCCGTAACAGATGGCTTTCTGGAGGAAGAGAGGGCAGAGAAGTGGGGACTTCAGAAGGAAGCAGACCTCCAACATAAACTTCAAAGACTCTGGGGCAGATTTATGGGGAATTGGTGTAGGGTAGCGCAGTAAGTCACCTTGTTGTGCCACCCTATGTGAAAGGGAAGGAATGCACCGTATTCATCCAATACAGTGCATTCCTGTCTTTAAACCCTTCGTTGGCACTGTTTCAGCAGCCTAGATCCAACACAGGCACCCGCACCATCGTGCGGGGTGCTTGTTGTTGGCAGGATTGTTTTTCCTACACAAAAACAATCCCGAGAGGCTATTCCCCCTATGTATTGTGCAGAATGCAGCACACCTAGAAAGAGAAGAAAAGGAGAAATAGTGATATTCCTCCTTGGTGCGCCTTCCCTGGGGAGGCATTAGATTTAGGTGCATCCCCAGGTTTACGAGGTCTTGTATATTTGGGGATGCCTCAAAATCCATGGGTGTTGCTTGGGAACACCCACCCAAACGCCCTCAGCACACCACCTTAGCACAGAGTAAGAAAATGCAGCGATTTGCGCTGCCATGCCTTACTCGATATTTATGAGGCCATTCAAAGCCAAGCAAAGTGGTTCTGCGTGGCTCGATAAATATGATTTTGTGGTTTGCGTTGATGTTGTGTCACAAAAAGTGGAGAGGCAGCAAAAGGGCCTTGTAAAAACGACTTTAAATCACATCTGGTGTTCGGAAACAGACTATATGAAAGGGTGCTGGAGACCCCTAGAATTATCAACTGTCAAGCAGCCAGTCAAGCTATGCAAAGAGGAGAAGCTCTCAAGACTTCTGCCTGTGACCAGGACCGAGGGGTAAAGTCTGCTAGTCTCCCTGCTGAGTGAGGGGACATCAACCAGGAGAACAAAGATCACCTGCTATGGAGCCTGAACCACTAACACCTGTCTACTTGCCAAAACCAGGCTGCCCTGGAAGGTAGAGGAAAGTGATGGAGTGAGCGAGGTCCATTGGTGAATCCTGTCAAGCGGATTCCCTTAGTGAGGTGTGAGGAGATGGAAGCTGCACCAATCAGGTTGTTGCCAGTGTGCAGGAAACGTCATCGACCCTCGTATGTCAGAGGAGAGCTACTGTGAAGTGAGCCGTGAACGGCACTGTGACTGTCATCTTCCATGTTTGAGTGAGGAACCAGATGCCCTGTATTCCAGGAGGGGCTGCCGTGAAGAGATTGCCTTGCGGAGTGGGCTGTAGCCCATGTGTGGTGGTCAGCTGGGGCTGCTGTGAGAACGTCCGCTGTGCTGATTGGGTCGGAGCACGTCTGCAGTGTGGAGGTAGAGAAGCCGTGACCCCTATGTCACAGATGGGCCACCAAGACCAAGCGAGGAGTGGGATTTGGTCAGGATCATACCCAGAGATGCCCCACCATTTGGGATCTCTACAGACCTGCACCATGACTGAAGATCAACGTCAGGACCTCTGCACTAATTACCCAATCCCATCCCATCATTGTGAGATGGAGCAAAATACATAGCCAGTTTAGAGGGGCCACAAAGAAAACTCGGTCGCAGAAAAACCGTCTGAGGAATTTGAGGACTGCCAAGCACAGCCCACTTGGGCTGCATGCAGAGAACTTACCAGAGGGGGCATGCTCAAGAGACGCCAGTTGCTCCAATCCTACAGGTAAGATAATTTCTGGTCAGTCAGCCCTGAGGGAACTTGAATTTCCAGATAGAGCTTTAGCAGTGGAACACTTTTGATTTTAAATATTGTCAAAGTGGAACTCTTGGAACTTGAACTTCTCGTGCGTCTTCACCTGAATGTCGCCTATAGTGAATGGAGAATAACCACTATCGCTAGAGCAAGGAATGAGTGGGACTCGGGAAACCACCTAAAGAAACACAATAGCCCTGATCTCAGGGGACTGTAGAAGTTGTTTGTGAATGTTGTATTTCCCTTTGTGTTGGTAGCATTGAAGAACACTTTTCATAAAAGCAAGTATTTGAATGGGCAATCGTTTTTTGCTGCTGCGTGTATTTTGAGTTGTGAGCTTGTGTTCACCCCCCTGGAACCTCACTGTGAAGGCTTTGACTGCTCGTTCCATGCTATTACAGAGCCTCAAGTGCTGAAGGAGTACTTGGTCCAGCAGCTCAGGATCCATAATATGTCAGGTCCCAGGACATGAGTAAATGGCCTCAAACCCCACCGTTGGACGCAGTGACCCCTGCTTGCCCTCTGTACAGGGTTTTGGCTTTGTTTTTCTTGAGGACTGTTATATGGATTGGCAGGACACGGATTAGACTGTTGTAAGGACTCTTGTACTATTCAGTTCTTCTGTTAAACAGTCAACCTTTTACTGGTTCGGATGCGGACCAATAAATGAAGAAATTAAAAAACAATCCTTGCCTGCATTTCCTTAATTGAACTGAAACTTTTCTTAACTAGAAAATAATGAACCTAATAACATTGGACCATTTCTGGGGATGCATCAGCTCTATTGTTACTAATAGGAGAAAACTCTCTAAAAGTTACATTTGTTCTTGTGGTGCCCAGTAAGTCAGAGGTAGTTTGTATGTGGGTGCCTGTTGGAGCTGACCACCTCTTCCTCACCACTTTGAGCACCCATGCATTACTTAATGTCTGGGTACACTGATTGCAATGGAAAGAAAGCATCCTATTCCACGGGAGTAGGGTGGGCAGTGCTAAGGCTGATTAGTGGTGAAGTTGGGGGACTGGGTTTATTCTTTCACTAAAAGTCTTCTTTTTGAAATGCTGGTAGGAAACTGAGGAAGAGTAGGAGGCACCTCCTGCCATGTCTGCAGTAAAATAATGTGCTAACCTCGAAAGTCTGGAAAGTATTAACAAGCTGGAAGAAGTTTACCCCTTGGGTGGTATTAAGTGAATTTGAGTTATCATTTGTGTTTTCTACTGCTTCGACGACTCAAATTGAAGGATTAAACAAGTTATTCCCATCAAATTGAAGTTTATTTTTCCTTTGGTTTCAGATCCAAAAATTTAAGACGTCATAGCTGGTGAACATTCCAGAAAGACTTCACAATCCTGATGCCAGTATTATAATTCTAGGCCGCCAGCAGTTTCAGCCTCTTACCCCAGATTAAGCATGAACTGGGGTTTATCCTAGTCAGTCTGGAAGAACAGTGTATCTGCTTAACTGGCAAAGATGGTAATAACATTAGCCTGTCAGATGGAAAGATAGTCTCACTAGCACCTTGTCGTACTATATGCAGGCCTCGAAAAATCATACAAATATTATTAGACCTGCAGGTCTAGTGACTTAAATAATCTACTCGACCTTTTGTAATGCTCTTGACACAAACTGGTTTCAAATGATGTGAACGTGAGCAACTATTTTAATTATTTGAGCCGCCATTTTCTCAATTAGCACGTGAGAGCACCTTCAAATGTGCAAATTCAGCATGTCAAACTTTTGTTCGATTGAATAGACTAGATTTGTATTGTATATAATAAAAAAAAAAAAAAAAAAAGCTTAGCCACAGGATACACATGACCCCTGACTTGCCTCTTAGTTCATTAATAGAATTGTCATCAGGGTAGGGGCAGGAATGTTTCTCAAATAATGTTTAAAAACTATCACTTTAATAAATCCATAATTAATGCATGAATTGGTAGCACACTCATCTGTAATCAGCAGATTTTACATTGAAATGGCCACATACTTTCCCACTGATATGCGGTTTTACTGAAAATGTGCTTTCATAATTCCTGATATATTTTGAAATCTTTGTAATATTAACAGGCTATTTAAATGTATTTAAATGTTATATGTTCAAGAAAAATAACTGACACCTTCAGACAACTCACTTGACAAAAACCTTTAACTGTAGTTAGAGTAAGAAAAATAAACTAAGCAGCAGTTAGTAAAAAGACAAATTGACATTTGACCTATTTTCTTGAGCAGACAGTAAAGGTGTCAAGATAAGAACAAGATTTAACCCCTTTGTTGCCAAGGACGTAATAGTTACGTCCTCGGCAACGGTGGAGCTGTGCCGAGCGCGCAACCATTACGTCCTGGCACTGTCCCACAGGGGAAGTGCTGGCGTTCCCCCCCCCCGCTCCCCCCCCGTGGGCCGCCCCCTACATGCTCCCCCCAGTCACTCCCTCATGGTGGTCACGGGGGAAAGGAAAGTTTGGGGTATAGTCTAATAGAGAACCTCTGATGTAAGGGAGCCAAACCAGGGACTTTAAAATTTGCACATTTTGGGAGCGACCCCTTGGGCAAAGGTCGCTCCCATGGGGTTGATATTTTATTATCCATGTTTCACACCTCCCCCTCCCCCGGGACTAATTCAGCAGTTTTTAGGAAAACCAGCCCCCGAGGGGGCAGAAACCCACTGGGCACCAGGGAATTTGTGTGCATTTTGGGAATGATCCCTTGGGCAAGGGTCCTTCCCATGGGGGTGGTCTTTTTTTCCCTACATGTTTCGGCCCCCCTGGGGCTAGATCAGCCATTTTTACTGCTGAACTAGCCCCCCGTGGAGGGGTTTAAAACCCACTAGATGCCAGGGATTCATTTTTAGTAATTATGGGGAGCGATCCCTTGGGCAAGGATTGCTCCCCTTTTGGGGATGAATGTTGTGGTAATTTTTTTTAGGCCCATCTGCCCCCAAAGGGGGTAGAAGTCTCTAGACTGCCAGGATTTATTTTAATGTATGTATATACATATGTATATACATATGTTTTGGGAAGAGACTCGTTGGGCAAGGGTCGCCCACTTTTGGGGAGGACTGTTTTGGCCTTTTATGCCCCCCCCTTGCAGATCGCCCATATATTTTGAGGGGCAAAAGCTGCTAGACCACCAGGGATTTTATTGTTTATGGTGCAAAATGTTTTGGCGAGTGGCCCCTTTTGGGGGTGAATATTCTGGCTGTTTATGCCCCCATTGGCCTTGTATTTTTAATCCCATGTGCCCCCGGGGAAATTTTGTGTGTTCAGCTGAAGGTCTGTGTGCCATTATTTGTGATCGTAACATTTTGTTTTCTCCTTCTCATTTTAAGGCAAAGCTTTGTTTAAATTGTGCTTGCGGTTTCAGCACTGGTAGAGCTGCAGTTTAGTTGCAAGTGTTTGGTAAGGAAACTTTTTTTTATATTGTTTACTACAAATGTGACCATTAATGTGTTTTTTTGGAATTTTTGTAATATTAGAAGCCTATTAAGCTTGTTTGAATGTCTGTACCACTTTCCTTGTATTTGTGCACAATGTGTATTGTGTTGCTTTTTGTGTAATCTATTTTGTGTTTTATTTTTTAGGGGGATATTGGTGCTTGCTGTGTCTGTGCAGAGTAGGTGCTGGTGAGTCTAGCTGCCTCTGGCAAGTGAGTGGTATTGTTTTACAGTATATAGGTCTTTGTGTGCTTTGTATTGATAGACTTAGCCTTGCTACATGCTTGTAGTTTTTTAGTTTTATAAATCAACACTTTGTGTATTACTTCGCTATACATTTTGGGTACTGTTGACTTATTTGTCAAGTTACTTGTATAACGAAGGATTATGGCTAGCCGCAGGATGACCGCTCAGCAGGTTGTTGGGATGCTTGGAGTCTTCTTCTGACCATGATTATGAGACTGACTCTGCATCAGAGGAGGGAGGGGAAGATTCAGGCAGTGAGTTCTCTCAGTGCAGATGAAGCTACTCTCAGTGCGGATGAAAGTGCCAGTTTTAGAGGAGGACACTGATGTGCCGATAGTGTAGCAAGAGGCATCTGGATTGGACCCGGTCCAGAGGTCCTGGCCCACATCGGGGCCAAAGCTGCCCACGTCATTCTCCCGTGCCCAGAGGCGCCACAAAAACCTTCACGGGCTCCCGCTGCGCGGGACTCCTGCTCAGCTCTACCTGCTGCCACAAGGGGACCCGGTCCAGCACTCCTAGTCCGCATCGCGGCCGAAGCCGCCCACGTCATTCTCCCACGCCCAGAGGCACCACAAACTCTTTTGCGGGCTTGCGCTGTGCGGGCCAAGGGTAGGCCCGTTTGAGCCCGTCCGAGACCGGTCGAGGCTGGGCTGGGCCACCCCTCGTTGAAGCGGCATTGGACAAGGCGGGTGAGTGCTCCATTAAATACCCATACCTCTACTGGGTTCATCTTCTCTTGACATTTAAGTTGGCCCACAAATTTTAGCTACCATGGGAAAACACACTGTGGTACCACCAGCAAGCCCGATCACAGCTAGTATTAACAGCATGCTCAAGAGGGTGGTTAATATTGTTTCAGGCAAAATCGAACTCACAGAAAGGCTTCTGTCCCTGGACACCGAAGGCCGAGCGGCTGTCTTACATCACAGAGGTGCTCTAGTAGACTATACCCCAGAGTTACCTCTGTCATTAACCAGTGGGCTTGAACCTCACATATCCCCTATTACTAATGGGAGCACCAGTGGTCCGGACACAACCGAAACAGCAGAGATACACCCAGCTAATAACACTACCCAGTCTGCTGGAATCCCTGCGGTCAAACGGAAGAGAAAGATGGGGAAACCCATTAGTATTAAAAGGAACCAGCCCAATCGCACCCCCCCCCCCGCTTTAACTTGTCTTTCCGCCTGGATACAACCATCTTTAACTAACGTTATTGACAACTCTAAAGCCCCTGTGGCCATTAGTTTGAACTGCCCAATTGGCACACAGACTGAGCCATCACCCTGCTTTGAGAGCAGCGGGGACACCATTGCCCAAACATTGTCCCGCTCCAACTTAAACCCAGCCACACAGGGCATTGGCACTGAAACCATCAGCAATCAAGCCACCACTACACGCACTCCTTGCCAGCAGGAGAATGCAAGTGGCCCCTGTAGACCTAAGGGAGCTGCTCAGAATCCATTGACTGGCAGCTCAAGTAGCAATGTTGTATCCCACACAAATAGCAATGCCTTGGCAGCTAATCAAAACATTTTGAGCTTGCCGCCTGCTGCATGTCCCTATGTGCTGGTCCTAGCAGGGGTACCAACATTAAAACAGGACCACCACGAGACATGGGAACAACTGTGCAACAAATGTATTGATTGGCTGTCAAGGTTTAGGAGGTTACAAGTATCTGATTCGAGGGACATCATTATGGTGCACAGAGTTGGGTGGGTTAGCGCATCCACAAAAACATCTAAGGGGACTGAATTGTAATTAATTTCTGCAGGTCAGCCTTGGTGAGATACCTGCTGAGGCCTTGTGAGCTTGAAACTCAGGAGTACTAACATTGGCCCAGTACCTCTTGATTATTGTTATAAGCCATACAAAGGGCCTTGTTTTAATGTGTCCCCTCCTGTCTACACCGTGAATAAGTTTCAAGCTCTTTCAGGTCTGGACATGCAAGATTGACTACCTCCTCTTGCGGCAGCACCCACCCCAATAGAAAGCCCTCCACACAACGGATGCAGAAATACTTGTTTTTGATACTGGTCCCTATAATTCTATTACCTCTAGCCCTCCAACTCAAATCATTGTTGGCTAACCGAGCAAAATCCGGACCCATCGATATTATAACTGACGAAGCTAGGATGAAAGCTCTCTCATGGAACATAGCTGGGCTAAGGTAAAAAAAAAAAGGGTGATATCTCCTCGGTACACTTTGTGGCCACTCACCACATTAAAGCCTTACAATAAACATGGGAGCCCACTGACCACTTTTATCTCGATGATTTTATATCATTTTGTAAACCCGCCATACAGTCAAACATGGGTAGAGCTAAGGGGGTCTCCTTTTGATGGTTAGTTTTAAACTCTCCTATAAAATCAAGTTGATTGACTCCTGTTTTCCCCATGTGCTAGCTGTAGAACTGACAGGGAAGAACTTACCAACACTCCTTGTGGTCAACTTTTACAATTCTTTCACCAGGTCCCACGAGACTGAACACCTAATGGCACTTGAGGGCTTCTTAGTGACTTACGAGGAAAGGATCGAAGCCTATTATGATACATTAATTCTGGGAGATTATAACACCCGTATTTGCCCATTAATTGTTTAGCAATGCTGGAGGAGGAAGACGGCCTGCAGGGGAAAAACCATTTTGAACATTCTCCCTCTGGTACCTTGTTAGAAGGCCTCCTATCAGCTCATAACTTGAATTGCTTACAACAATCAGATGGGTCTGCATCTGTAGCTACCTATATTGGTCAGGGTTGTCAAAGTGTAATTGACCACATACTGGTATCCTCTCCGCTGATAACACTGTAGGAACTCTAAGTGTTACCCAGAATTGTTTTAGTGATCATAACCCTTGGACATTGGATCTCTATCTACAAGCTGTCTTTAAGGGTAGGATCGCTGGCCAACTTACTAATATAAATATTAAGCCTAAAGACCAAGCACAGAGTGAGGTGGGAAAGGATATTCCCCGAAAGCTTTATTGATAATTTGTTTACTACCTGTGCCATGGAGCTTAAGGTGTGTTAAGACCAGGAATCTCATGTCAGTTTTATTTTGGATGCCTTTAATTCAATCACGAAACAGGTTGCCTCTAATTTATCTACCATGACCGGGGTAAGGCGCCCAAAACTAAAGAGGTGGTTTGATGATACCTGCATGACTACCCATAAGGAACTCATGCAGGCCCTCAAGCAAAAACCGAGGGTGGCATTATTAATTAAAAATAGTAGAAAGGCATATAAACTTGCAGTACGGAGCAGGAAAAAACAACTGAGGGAGATGGCTCGGGGGAGCTTAAGCAAGCCAATGTGCTGGCTAACAGCTCCAAATTTTGGTCTGTTAATAGTCCTCTTTGATGATTCACCAAATTCCTGCAAAGACTGTCTAGTTCCCGCAGAGAATTGGGTCGAGGATTTTGGCAATATTTACAGTGATGATAACCTCGGGGACTCCGGGGGACAAACCGTTCCCAGATTAGTAGGTTCCCCTCTTGTTTTCAACACGGATGAGGTTCACAAAGCCATTATCACAACTTCAGGGGGAAAAGCGCCGGGCCCTGATGGATTACCATCTGACCTTTATAAGGCAGACCCAAAAGTCTGGGGTAAGATTTTAACACGTTTTTAACCCAGCCTGTATGTTTGGTTTTCCCTTACATTGGGCAAAGGCGGTTATCATCCCCATTTTTACAAAGGGTGCAAGGGATGACCCGGCATGTTATAGGCCCATATCGCTCCGACTCCGCGGCTAAAATCATGGGCAAAGTAGTCCTGGAGCGTTTAACAGCCTGGCTTGATAGCGCAAACATGGTCTCAGACCTTCAATATGGTTTTAGGCAGGGGAGAGGGACCTTGGACCAATGCCTTAACCTTCACGTGGTGATAGAGAAGTATACTGTTGCCAAGGGAGGGGATCTGCATCTGGCCTTCATGGACCTCACCTCTGCTTTTGACCTTGTCAAAAGGGCCAAGCCGTGGCTGATTCTTCGGGACATCGGGCTAGATGCCGATCTGATCTTCTTGGCTACCGTCCATGACAATACCACGGCCGCAGTATGCTTTAATGAAGACGGTAGCTTGACTGACTCTTGGGCAGTAAAAAGAGGGGTGGGGCAGGGATGCATACTGGCCCCTCTGCTGTTCACCTTCTACAATAATAAACTAGGGGATTCCTTAACCTGCTGCAAAGACATACCAAGAGCTGGCACCAAAATGATCCCCGCACTACTCTATGCCGATGATGCGGTTCTAGAGTCAAGAACAGCCAGGGGGGCTGCAACTACTTTTAAATTGCTTTATAGATTTCATGGACTCTCTGGATTTAAACACAAATTTTAAAAAAATTGCACACCATGACAAATAGGCTCTAGGAGGGCGTCAAAGGTCAAATTCTATTGCAAGGGGGCCGAACTAACTAAAGTGTCCACCTTCCCATACCTAGGGGTGCTTTTTGATGACCAGCGCTCGTGGTGCGCACAACGCACACTTAAAAAGAACGTTTTAGCCAGAGCAGCAGGGGCAACATTAAATTTTGCGAAAAGAATAGGTTCGAGGCCGTTCCCTGCGCTCATCTGGGGTTATAAAGATGGGAAAGAAATGCAAGGGGCTGAAAATAATTTTATGCGCAAGCTTCTTTCGGACCCTGTATCCACCCCAATTTTTAATTTACATGAGGAGTTGGGAGCGAGTTACATCTCAGACCTGATTTCGGCTGCACCACTCCTACGCTGGCTGAGAATTTGGGCTCAACCAACCCCAAACTTACACCAACTGATTATCTGAGATTGTTTAGCACTGGAGAAGGCATTATATATCCCCTGGCTTAAATATATCAAGGATCAGACCGTGAATCTTTGCTGTTCCGATCTATTTGTCCCCTACTCCCTTGGCTAAGTCTGCCATTAGAGCGGTTAAACAGTAGTTTCTAGACAGACGTCAATTAAGGGAGGAAAAAGAACTAATCAAGCCCTCGGTGAGAAAGTTTGTCACATTGAGCCTGGGCCAGCAGATGTAACCATATTTAACATACGTAAACAAAGCTCACCATCTTTGTTTTAACAAGATTCTGATTGAATATGGTTTCCTTGTTACTGGCCTTTACTAAAGGTTACTTTAAACTGGACTCAACAAATCTGTGTCCCTGTGACAACTTCTCAGAGCAAGACACTACACAATGTTCTACTGCGCTCATTACGACTCCTTGCGCAGAAAGTATATTCTTCCTTTGCTAAGGGGGCGGACTTTTGTGCAAGTAAGGCCGGCGCTGGCCTATCTACAAATGCTAGCCTCTCCTATAGTTTGTGTTGGGGTAGCAAGCTTCTTAATATGAGCCAATAGGAGGACGTAGAACTTGCCCTCGTGGATATGCTGGCAGTATAAATAGGTTTATTACTAAATAATATAATATAATGAGACTACAAATATTAACTCCCAGTAGTCCGTATTATTATTTACACTTTTGTTTACACTTTTGTTCTTAATTTACCCGCCATCACGGAAAGCTAATGTAGGGCTATTCTTATTTTGTTATGCTGTAATTTTTCCAATAAAGATGATGCGAGTCATTAAGGGCTGATCTTTTTTATAGGAATACCTCTTATGAATTTCATAATGACGCCCAAATTGAATCTGTTCCTTTTACTACATGTTAATATGAATTTTAGGTTGATTTAATTCATTGTACCAGGGAATAGTCCATCTGATGGTTTTGTAACTTTGTCTACAACAGTCAAAAAGGCGGATCACTGTCTCGGTTTAATATTTTAACGGTTTTTAAGATCATTAAGACATGAACTTTTTATTGGATTCATATGATGTTTTATACTGTTTTGTGGTGTACTTTTATGGCTCTAACCAGCCGAATAAAGCTGATTCTGACTGACTGGATTGCAGTCCGAGTCTGCGAGGCTTCCCATTGGAAGTGCTGGACTACCGGTTGACCCAAACATGGTGCTGCAGGTCTTTAATGGTGTTGCAGGGTGTAGAGTGAATTGCGATTTTTTGCGCCTATAAATTGCTTTCAGTGGTTTTTGGACGACGTATTTTTGGCAGGGATTGTTGAGCACACTAATTTGTATGCCGAACAGTTTGAGGGACAACAGTGCCAGGCTTAGGCCCCACTCTACAGCTACCAGGTGGACTACCACAAATCTGGATGAACTAAAGAAGTTCTTGGGTTTAACTTTCCTGATGGGCCCGATTAGGAAGCCATCTTTGTTTTCATATTGGTCTACTAATCCCTTGATGGCAACAGCTATATTTCCTGCAACCATGAGTCGAAATCGATATTTGCTTCTTCTTCGGATGTTGCATTTTGTTGATAATGCTTTTGCGTTGCCCCGCGATCACCCCGATTGTGACAGTCTTTTTAAGGTTCTGTCTGTCCTTGATCACTTAGTTGATCGATTTTCAGAGCTCTTTGTGCCGAGGAAAGAAATAGCTGTGGTTGAGTCTTTGGTCCTGTTCAAGGGTCGATTGGTTTTTAGGCAGTACATTCCTAGCAAGAGGGCACGCTATGGAATTAAGATGTATATGTTGTCTGAGAGTAGTACTGGATACGTCTATAATTTCAGGGTCTACACTGGTAGGGATTCCAGTATTGACCCCCCTGGTTGTCTGTCCACTTTTGGAGTTGCAGAGAAAATTGTGTGGGAACTGAGCAGAGGACTTAACAAAGGTCACCATTTATATGTAGATAGCTTTTACACTGCTGTGCCATTGTTCAAGGAATTGTTCAAAGTGCACACTGTTGCTTGTGGCACAATCCGCTCTAACCGTAAAGGTTAACCAAAAGTTTGTAAAAAACTTGTGAAGGGACAGTGCAGTGCCTTGCGTAGTGATGAGCTTCTAGCTCTGAAATTTTCTGACTGGAGAGATGTCTATATGCTGACTACCATCCATGATGAAAGTACTTCACCTGTGACTGTTTGGGGACAGGTTGCTGAACTGCACAAACCTGTGTGCATTTTAGACTACAATAAGCACATGGGTGGTGTAGATAGAGTAGCTCAGAGGTTGGAACCTTACACTGCTGTTCGTAAGGCGTACGTTTGGTATAAGAAGTTGACTATCCATGGATTCCTTTTAGCAAGCTACAATGCTTTTGTTGTATTTAAGGATTGCTCTCCAGAGTCAAAGATGACATTTGTTCAGTTTCAGCAGTCTTTGATAGGCAGCCTTGTTTTAGTTGAACAGGCAGGAGTTCTTAGAGAAGCAGTGGTGGAGGATGTGGCTAGATTGAAAGATCGCCACTTTCCTGATCACCTTCCTTACATGGCTAAAAAAGACTTTCCCGCTAAAAAATGTAGAGTGCGCGCGCAAAGAGGTGTGCGGAAGGAGTCGTATGTACGGACCCTATTGCTCTTCTAATCCTGGGTTGTGTGCCCACATGTTTAACATTTTACCACACACACAGTTTTTGGTTACAGCCGTAAGCATAAAAGTAAAGTGACAGGTCTGTATTGTTTTACATTTTTGTTCAGATTTCATGGTTGGCAAAAGTGTGATGTATTCAGTTAGAGCGGTTGTGCTTGTAGTTAAAGGTTTGTATCTATTGCCAATTGGTTTGTGGTTTTTTTTTTGTTGCATAAAATATGGGATTGTGTGCGTGGACTGGCGCTTGGCTGGCAGTGTGCATGGACTGGCGCTTGGCTGGCGGTGTGCCTGGACTGGCGCTTGGCTGGCGGTGTGCGTGGACTGGCGCTTGGCCAAAATTACCTACCACAAAACAACCTGGTTTTGCAAGGGGGGTCCCATGAGTTTTTGGCCCCAGGCTCAGCGGCCATCTAGGGAAACCTACCAAACTCACACATTTCTGAAAACTAGATACCCGGGGAGTCCAGCAAGGTATGGCTTGCGTGCGTCCCCCAACATTTCCCTACCCAGAATCCCCTGCAAACCTCAAAATTTAGCTGAAAATAAAAAATCACTTTTTTCATACATTTTTGCATGGGATCACCGTGCCGGCACAAATGTCCTACCACCCAGCGTTACCCTTGTTCTCCAGAGTAAAATGATACCCCACTTGTGTAGGTGGGCCAAAGGCCTGTGACTGGGAAGAGCCCAAAACATAGGGATTAAGGGTATAGTACCGAAAATTCTTAGTGCTACATTTTTATAAAAATTCAATTTTAGCCAATTCTGCTTTGAAAACTCACACAAGTGAGGTATCATTTTACTCGGGAGACTGAGTGGAACAGTGTGGGGTAGGACATTTGTGCCAGCATGGTGATTTCATGCAAAAAAAATTGGAAAATGTTTTTCCCAGCTACATTTGAGGTTTTTAGGGGATTCTGGGTAGGGAAACGTTGGGGGATCCACGCAAGCCATATCTCATTGGACTCCCCAGGGTGTTTCGTTAACAGAAATGTGTGGGTTTGGTAGGTTTCCCTGGATGGCAGTGAGCCCGGGGCCCAAAAAAATCAGCCCCCCCCCCCCCCCCCCCCCACAAAAAAACCAGGCAGTTTTGTTATAGGCAATTTTGAAGTCTCCACAGTACGATTTAGACCATTTCTTGTTGCAACCACTATGCCTACCCACACAAGTGGGGTACCATTTTTATCGTGAGACCTGGGGGAATGCTGGGTGGTAGGAAATTTGTGTCTGCCCGGTGATCCTACAACTTTCCCACACAGAAATTTGAGAAAAAAGTGACCTTTTCAGCTAAAGTTGAGGTTTGCAGGAGATTCTGGGTAGGGAAACGTGGGGGGGCCCATGCAAGTCATACCTCGCTGGACTCCCCTGGATGTCTAGTTTTCAGAAATGTGTGGATTTGGTAGGTGTCCCTAGGTGCCGGCAGAGCTAGGGTTCAAAATCTACAGCTAGGGACTTTGCAAAAAAAAAAAAAAAGAAAAAAAAAAGGTCAGTTTTCACTGTAAAAATGTGGTGTCCACGTTGCGTTTTGGGCAGTTTCCTGCGCGGGCACTAGGCCTACCCACACAAGTGAGGTACCATTTTTCTTGAAAGACTTTCGGGAATGCGGGGTGGGTAGAATTTTGTGGATCCTCACAGATTCCAGATCTTTCTACCACAGAAATGTGAGGAAAATGTGTTTTTTTTGGGACAAATTTTGAGGTTTGCAAGGGATTCTGGGTAACAGAACCTGGTGAAAGCCAGACAATTCACACCATCCTGGATTCCCCTGGGTGTCTAGTTTAAAAAAATGTATAGGTTTGCTAGGTTTCCCTAGGTGTCGGCAGAGCTAGGGTTCAACATCAACAGCTAGGCACTTTGCAAAAAAAAGGGTCAGTTTTCATTGTGAAAATGTTGTGTGTCCACGTTGTGTTTTGCACCGTTTCCTGTCGCGGGCACTAGGCTTACCCACACAAGTGAGGTACCATTTTTCTCGGGAGACTTAAGGGAACACAAAATTGTGGAGCAACTGTTATTACCTATTGACTTTCAATGCATTTCTGCCTTCCAAATGTAAGACCATGTGTAAAAAAGAAGTCACTTTGAAAAATGGCCTACAATTTACATGCTGGCATTGTGGAAATGTGCCTTTTCAGGGGCACACCGATGCAGGGTTCACCCTTAAGTTTGTCCATGGGTCCTTAGACTAACAAAGAAGATATTGACACTGAAACTGGAATTCAAAATAACAAGTTTATTAATCACTCAGGAGTGGGACTACATCAATACGACACCCTCAAGCGCTGTAGGAGGTAGTACATGGAATACAAAAACCATGTGCCTTTTATACACAATTTGTTGCAGAGTAAGCATGTAGTTACAAATAGAAGGTACAGGCCTACACAGGAATAGCTATCGACTAACATGGGCAGATGGATATCACTTCATCAGCAAAGTGGGAGGGGAAACAGAACTGCTTACTTCAGTATGATATGATAGACAGTTACATTATCAAACAGGTGCATTCTAGCAGCTACAGGCCTTTCTGAGCTCATGCATTGCTCTGGCTCAGTACAGAAGGAGTTAACTAAGGTTGATGACTCGAGCAGAATAGAAAAGCAGGCAATAGTGAAGACGGCAGAATCACAAGGCTAACAAAATTGATGCTGCAAACAAGATGGCTTCAGCTCATGCTAACAGCAATTATTTTTGATTTCCACAGACGGCCCTTTTAGCATTAGCTGAAAACATCTCTATGATTTAGAAGGAGCAAGGAAGATATCATGGACATCAATCATCATTAACTCACTAATTTCTTGGTCTGTTACTAGTCGGGCATTTACATTCTTGACATTTTGTTTAGCTGGTATACATGAGGTACAGGTAGAAGCACAAAGGGAACAGAGCATCAGGCCACATTGGATACATAGGCAACAGATAAAAAGGATCACAACAAATATACATAGGGCTGACCATATCTTCCAGCCCCATACAGTAAACATAGTCCATAGCCATCCAGTCAAAGTCCATGTTCATGAATCCTGATGGATTTCAGTGGCTATCTCGTGCAAAAACTGAAGGGGCGTGGTCAGGGATGTAGACACAGCAGCTGCTCCCAATAATGCGGCATGCTCCAATACGGTCTGCCAGAATCACATGCAAAACCATCCTCTTTTGGAGCGCCACAATTCTCGCAATTCGTAGTTCTTCCGTGATGTTCCCAAGTGCCATGGCTGTCTGATTGGTTACAGCCTCTACAACACGTGTTAAGCGCCTTATTTTTCTGCTATTTAAGGCTGCACCAACAAAGAAGAATAGTCCCAAATTAAAGTCAATATACTGCTGCAATGCTGCATCAGTTTGATTCACCTCATCGTGATTTGTCGTCTTAAATCAGCTCTTAGAAATGTCATTATACAGTTTATAGTCTTTGTGGTAGGATGCAGGTGCCAAAAACACAGGTGGTAGCAAAAAGGACACAAAACAGCTACCTGACCACCCAATAGGTAGGTGGTAATAGCCTTTACTTCCACAAATTAAATAGGTGTTATGCGAGGACAAAAAACTACTATTGTTCATTCCAGAAATGTTCAGCACTGTAGTACAGTCACTTTTTCCCACAGGGATACTGTCAATACTGCTCACACAAAGGTCTGCTCAAGATCTAGTAACAGCTATAACTTGAGGCCCATTACCCTTGACAGTTCGAGTGTTAGGGAAAACGTAGTGTATGGAGGAATTTCCTCAGCGATACATTTCCCATACAGTTCCTTTAGCTTGTGGATCTCCTTCATCTTCAGGGTAATAGACTCTATTTAACGGAGCGTTAAGTCTTCCTACCTCAAAGTTGGTAATATTACCAATATGAGAAGCCCACAATAGGGCAAACCAGGCTCTACAGGAACCATTGTGTGAAAACGGCAAAGGAATGAAAGGCGTTCCTCCCTTTTTCTGATGAGCTGGCATCATTCCACTCACCCAACAGTTGGTAATGTTCATAGCATTAGGGGTGTGATGCAACATTTAAATGAACGTATTATTGAGATAGGACATTCTATGCTTCTGCTCATAAGGGAGAGTAACATTTCGGTGCTCAATGGGGACAGGAGTAGTAGCAGTCAGTTTTCGAGCAGGAGCTACTCTCTCTACAACCCATGTTATTGTAGCAATGATGACAAAAATCAAATTGAGTCCAATAATGAACATACTCTTTCAATCACAAACTTTTGCAGCAGTGGATTTCTTCTCCGCAGATATGTTCATCTTGCCGCTGAACAACGGAACAGATGGTGCCCTACGGTCCTGGGCAGACGTTGGTTTATTCGCTGCAGTTGAGACGAGTAGCTACTCTTTGTAACTCAGTCTTTCACTACCCAGGACAGTGGCTCAAACAGTCTTTCAGCAACGAAGTGTCTCTTCCGGGGTCACAGCTGATAACTAGATGCACCAGGGATCGTGTGGTCCAGGAAGACTTCCTCAGGTCCTTCAGGTAACGTGGCTTGTCCTTTCTCCGTGTCCAGGATGTCGCGATCTGCCAACACAGCTGGACTCACTAGGTCCTGCAACACCTTCAGACAATGAGTTGCGTGGACCCAGTTCTTCCGGTTGGTCACTCGAACCGCAGTCCTGGTAGCCAAGAGCACCTGCTCAGGGCCACGCCAACGAGGCTCCAAGGAGCTGGTCCGCTGAAAGGACTTTGTTAGGACAAAGTCCCCAGGCCGTAGATTATGGCCCTCACCCTGCGACCTCTCTGGAAGAGTCTCCAGAACCTGTTGATAAATAGAAGACAAACTGTCAGTCAACTGAGACAAATAGTCGTTCCATCAATATAGGGTACATCATATATAGGGCGTGGCTTAGGAATACCCAAATATTCATTGGCCTTCCAAAAACCACCTCATACGGTGTGAGGCCAGATCGTGTATGTGGTATCGATCTAATAGATAGCAACTCTAATGGCAGTGCATCAGGTCATTATAAAAAATTTAAAAAAAGATGTAGAAGCCTGTATTTTGGCCAATTTTAGCTTGAGGGTAGAATTGTAACGTTCCACTAGCCCTGCCGATTGTGGGTGAAAATCAGCATGGAACTTCTGTTTGATTCCCAAACCTTTCATGGGGTAATCAACAACCTGCCCAAAGAAATGGGGTCCGTTGTCACTCCACAAAACTCGACAAATGCTGAATCTGGGGAAAAACTCCTTTAGGAGCACCTTTGCTGTAGTAAGAGCTGTATTATCTTTCGTAGCGTATGCCTCCACTCATTTACTGAAGGTGCAAACCACTACCAAGACATACTTAAGGTTGTTACAACGCTCAAACTGTATGTAATCCATTTGCAGGACCTCAAAAGGTGCAGTAGGTATGGCAAACCCTCCTGCTGGAGTTTGTGTTCCCTTTCCAGAATTATATTGGAGACAGATCAGACAAGACTGGACTATCTTTTTAGCTGTGCCTGCAATATCTGGATGATCCCAAACTTGCAAAAGTTGCTTTGCCATTGAGGACGCTCCAACATGTGCTGGCCCATTTGCCATGTGAATTATAGGATGTAAATAGGCCGAGGGTAACTTCCATTTTGTCATTTCTTTATTCCTCCAACAGCCCTCATCATCCAATGTTTCCTCCTTAGACCATTGGTCTAATTCCTCAACAGAAGCAGATCGTTGCATATCCAGTACCTCTTGCCTGGCATCATGCCAACGCTCAGCCTGTGACTGAACTACATACATGGGTGTAGTACTTCGCTGCATTGCAGTCTCACGAGCTGTGTAATCCGCAAAGGCATTGCCTTTGCCTATTTTATCAGTCACTTTCTTGTGTGCGCTACACTTAACCATTGCCACTTTCTTAGGATGTGTCAAGGCAGTAAGGAGATTTTGTACTAATTTCCCATTCACTATTTGCGTCCCATGTGAAGTAAGAAAGCCTCTTTCCTTCCAGAGTTGCCCAAAATCATGAGCCACTCCAAAAGCATATCGGCTATCGGTGAAGATGTTAACAAGTAGATCTGTACTAAGCTCAAATGCTCGTCAGTGCTATCAACTCAGCTGCTTAAGCTGACTTCTGTGGAATGCGAGCTGTCTCAACTACTGTCTGAAATGTTGTGATTGCATAGGCAGCGGATGTCGTGCCATCAGGCAACTTCAAGCAGGACACATCAACCCACAGTTACCCATCAACACTAGAAAGAAGCATATCTTGTAGGTCAACACGACCCTTTGTTTGTTCCTCAGTAAGGAAGATACAATCATGTAACTCTTGTGACAGACTGAGTGGCTGAAAATGGAAATAATGTAGCAGGATTCAGAGTCTAGCATTTTTCAGTGTGATATGAGAAGCCAAAAGTGTCAATTCATATCCTGTCAAGCGGGCAATAGTCAAATGTTGTGTTTTTGTTTGATTTAAAAGAGCATCAACTGAATGGGGTACTAACACAAGCAATCTGTGTGACAAGACGATTCCCTCACTTTGACGTATGGACACAGCTGTCGCCGCCACCGCTCGAAAACACCCAGGCAGCGCACAGGCAATTGGATCAAGGACAGCTGAGAAATATGCACAAGGACGCTGCTTATCACCGTGTGTCGGTGTTAAAACTTAGAGAGCACAACCGTCCCTCATGTATATAGAGTGTGAAAGCTTTAGTGTATTCTGGAGTGTCTAATATTAATGCAGAACAAAGAGCTTGACGTACAAGTTACTTACCCTTGGTAACGATGTATCTGGTAGAGAAGATTCTAGCCGCAGATTCCTTAACGTAGAATTATCCCCAGGCGTGAGACTGGGCCCGGAAAACTTTCTTGCCCAGCATCTCTGCGCATCGGGGGACGGTACCAATCGACTCCGCCCCAACGTCATCTGCGGGCGTGACGTCAGCGGGGTTTCATAAGCCCCACCCCGGCACGCTGACATCAGTTTGCTTCGGAGAACTTTTGCCACGCCACAACGCAGAGCCAGCACAACAAAACTGAGGAGAGCATGGGAACAGTGTGCGAAAAAACCAGAGAAACAAAAGGTTAGGAACAGCACCAGGTGGCACCAAGGCACCAGAAGGCAACAACAGCAGGCCAAGAGCAGGAAAAGAGCAGAGCACCACCCTGAGGAACAACTGTGCAAGCCATGGCGAAAGCACCAGGTGACAGTAAAGCACCAGAAGGCCAGAGCAGCGAAGCCAGAGCAAGAAAGTGCAAAGCACCACTCCATGGAACCACCTACCAAGCCAAGGCGAGAGCCATCCCGGAGGCACAAGCAAGGGAAAGCGCCGTGACAGAGAGAGAGGATCGGCAACCGCAAAGGGAAGGGCCCAAGCCAGGAACAGAGGAAAAACAGCAACCCATCCCCAGAGTACACTGCCAAGAATGGCCATACCTCCTGAAAGGAGTAGGAGGGCAAAGGACAGGCAATCCATCCGTAGACTACAGTGCCAAGGAGGGCCATAACGTCCGAAAGGAGTAGGAGGTCAAAGGACAGGTAAAAGAACCCCCAATGAAGAAGATCGGTGGGGGATCAGAAACTAACAACAGAGGAAAGAGCAAGGAGGCTCTCACGCTGAAGAGAAACCAGCTGTAGAAAAGCATGACTAGAAGAAAACGAAGAGGACACCCACAGAAGACAAGCTACCCAGAGGGGGGCAACTGCAGAAACCCAAGCAGATGGTCCTCGCTGAACGGGGAGGAAGGTCGGTCGTGAAGGAATCGGAGGCTAGAATAGTCTCTACCAGATACATCGTTACCAAAGGTAAGTAACTTGTACATCTGATAGAGACTACTAGCTGCAGATTCCTTAATGTAGAATAGATACCCTAGGCATACCCAGAAGGGAGGAGGGCCTGCGAGAGAGCCTCCCCACCTGGAGAGACCGGGGCCCCAGTAGGGGACATGGCACAAAAAGGAAAAAGGTCAGGAGATCCTAGCCCAACCAGGATAGAGCGCCTAACACCCCGCAGGGGCAGATAGTGCCCAAAAACCTCAAGGAACACAAGGGTCACTTCGAATCCAGTGAGAAGAGGCAGAGCCAGAGTCCACTGGAAGAAACACATGCACAGAGATAAAAAAAGAGCGCCACCGCCAACAGCACAGGCGGAAGAAGAAAAGCACTGTTGCACGAAGCCCCAACGGAACCAGTGGACGTGGTGCAAAGAAACACATCAAGAGCACCGCGGTGGAGTAGAACAAGCAGCCCTGCACGGGCACGCGTCACCAGCAACAGGCAACACCACGGAACAGCGCACCCAGGAAAAGGCAGAAGCCAACCAGAGGCAAAGGCCCGGGAGGACCAGGACACACCCCAAGGGAGGGGCCAGGCCAGAACACACACACACACCCCAAGGGAGGGGCCAGGCCAGAACACACACACACACCCCAAGGGAGGGGCCAGGCCAGAACACACACACACACACACACACACACACCCCAAGGGAGGGGCCAGGCCAACACACACACACACACACACACCCCAAGGGAGGGGCCAGGCCAACACACACACACACACACACACACACCCCAAGGGAGGGGCCAGGCCAACACACACACACACACACACACCCCAAGGGAGGGGCCAGGCCAACACACACACACCCCCACCCCAAGGGAGGGGCCAGGCCAACACACACACACACACACACACACCCCCACCCCAAGGGAGGGGCCAGGCCAACACACACACACACACACACACACCCCCACCCCAAGGGAGGGGCCAGGCCAACACACACACACACACACACACACACACCCCAAGGGAGGGGCCAGGCCAACACACACACACACACACACACACACACCCCAAGGGAGGGGCCAGGCCAACACACACACACACACACACACACACACACACACACACACACACACACACCCCAAGGGAGGGGCCAGGCCAACACACACACACACACACACACACACACCCCAAGGGAGGGGCCAGGCCAACACACACACACACACACACACACACCCCAAGGGAGGGGCCAGGCCAACACACACACACACACACACACACACCCCCCAAGGGAGGGGCCAGGCCAACACACACACACACACACACACACACACACACACACACCCCAAGGGAGGGGCCAGGCCAACACACACACACACACACACACACACACACACACACACCCCCCAAGGGAGGGGCCAGGCCAACACACACACACACACACACACACACACACACACCCCCCAAGGGAGGGGCCAGGCCAACACACACACACACACACACACCCCCCCCAAGGGAGGGGCCAGGCCAACACACACACACACACACACACACACACACACCCCCCCCAAGGGAGGGGCCAGGCCAACACACACACACACACACACACACACACCCCCCAAGGGAGGGGCCAGGCCAACACACACACACACACACACACACACACACACCCCCCAAGGGAGGGGCCAGGCCAACACACACACACACACACACACACACACCCCAAGGGAGGGGCCAGGCCAACACACACACACACACACACACACCCCAAGGGAGGGGCCAGGCCAACACACACACACACACACACACACACACACACACACACCCCAAGGGAGGGGCCAGGCCAACACACACACACACACACACACACACACACACACACACCCCAAGGGAGGGGCCAGGCCAACACACACACACACACACACACACACACACACCCCCCAAGGGAGGGGCCAGGCCAACACACACACACACACACACACACACACACACACCCCAAGGGAGGGGCCAGGCCAACACACACACACACACACACACACACACACACACACCCCAAGGGAGGGGCCAGGCCAACACACACACACACACACACACACCCCAAGGGAGGGGCCAGGCCAACACACACACACACACACACACACACACACCCCAAGGGAGGGGCCAGGCCAACACACACACACACACACACACACACACCCCAAGGGAGGGGCCAGGCCAACACACACACACACACACACACACACACCCCAAGGGAGGGGCCAGGCCAACACACACACACACACACACACCCCAAGGGAGGGGCCAGGCCAACACACACACACACACACACACACCCCAAGGGAGGGGCCAGGCCAACACACACACACACACACACACACACACACACACACACACACACACACACCCCAAGGGAGGGGCCAGGCCAACACACACACACACACACACACACACACACACCCCAAGGGAGGGGCCAGGCCAACACACACACACACACACACACACACACACACCCCCCAAGGGAGGGGCCAGGCCAACACACACACACACACACACACACACACCCCAAGGGAGGGGCCAGGCCAACACACACACACACACACACACACACACCCCAAGGGAGGGGCCAGGCCAACACACACACACACACACACACACACACACACACACACACCCCCCAAGGGAGGGGCCAGGCCAACACACACACACACACACACACACACCCCCCAAGGGAGGGGCCAGGCCAACACACACACACACACACACACACACACCCCCCCCCAAGGGAGGGGCCAGGCCAACACACACACACACACACACACCCCAAGGGAGGGGCCAGGCCAACACACACACACACACACCCCAAGGGAGGGGCCAGGCCAACACACACACACACACACCCCAAGGGAGGGGCCAGGCCAACACACACACACACACCCCAAGGGAGGGGCCAGGCCAACACACACACACACACACCCCAAGGGAGGGGCCAGGCCAACACACACACACACACACCCCAAGGGAGGGGCCAGGCCAACACACACACACACACACCCCAAGGGAGGGGCCAGGCCAACACACACACACCCCAAGGGAGGGGCCAGGCCAACACACACACACACACACCCCAAGGGAGGGGCCAGGCCAACACACACACACACACACACACACACACACCCCAAGGGAGGGGCCAGGCCAACACACACACACACACACACACACACACACACACACACCCCAAGGGAGGGGCCAGGCCAACACACACACACACACACACACACCCCAAGGGAGGGGCCAGGCCAACACACACACACACACACACACCCCCCAAGGGAGGGGCCAGGCCAACACACACACACACACACACCCCCCCCCCAAGGGAGGGGCCAGGCCAACACACACACACACACACACACACACACACACCCCAAGGGAGGGGCCAGGCCAACACACACACACACACACACACACACACACACCCCAAGGGAGGGGCCAGGCCCACACACACACCCCAAGGGAGGGGCCAGGCCCACACACACACCCCAAGGGAGGGGCCAGGCCCACACACACACCCCAAGGGAGGGGCCAGGCCCACACACACACCCCAAGGGAGGGGCCAGGCCCACACACACACCCCAAGGGAGGGGCCAGGCCCACACACACACCCCAAGGGAGGGGCCAGGCCCACACACACACACACACACACACACACACACACACACACACACACACACACCCCCGAAAAAGTGGAGGACCCGGCAGAAAATAAGAGACGGAGGACGGCGCAAGCCGGCCAGCCGAACACAGAGGCCAAGGAAAGCCAAACCCTCTGGACCAGTCGGCAGAGGACCCAGCCAAAACACAGGACAAAAGTCTGAAACCGCCACAACATGATGCCGCAGACAGCAGACCAGACAGCCCGAGCAGCATGGCGACAAGGATGACAACGGACCTAGCGCAAGCCGCACCAAGACAATTGGCAAGAAGATCGCACCTGTGACATACCGTGACGCCACGAGAGCAAGGAACCCGAAAGGGTGACGACACCTCCCCAGCACATGACAGAGCTATGTAATAACTACAAATAGCCCACATAGGGTAGGTGACGTCCCAAGAACAATGGAAACACCTCTTAGGAAAATATATCCGCAGCAGAGGACAAAGACCTTCAGAAAATACCCGCAGACGGCTTATGAAGCAGCCAATAAAGAAGAGACAAAAGGCCTAATCTCAAGGCCTACCAGGCTGACCAACAGCCAAAACCACAAGACAACAAAAGGGCCGGACCAGCAGCTGTGAGAAGTTGGCCTGGCATATGCTGGTCACTAGTTATAGTGGCCACCTTGCACCAGTCAAATTCGACTCTTATGGTAGATAGGTTTAAGACAACCTTTTAAGGAAAGCTATCCTAGTGGTAGCTGTGGAGAGCAACCTTCAGGCTAAGTCTCAGAGGAATGTAAAGCAGCTTGTTTTACCTTATAATCTCTTGAATTACCAAATGAAAGGACACCACACAGGTATATATATATCACATATATATGTATTTATTTCTAGACACTCTACTAATCTCTTTATGAGATTAGAAGCCAGATACACATTCAAATGTCAACGTTTCACAATAAATTAAGCACAAATATGGCTGGAGCTCTAGGGGCGTACCAGACCATATACTAAAAAAACTGGTATAAGAATGTCGACTTGCAAAATGACATGGCCTAGGACCTGGGAAATCGCTGGGGCTTCACTACTGCAGTGTTTGCAGGTAAGTAACAGGCCCACAGGAGACGTGTGCAGTGTGTGAACACAGCCGCGGGTTCCCTATTGATTTCAATGGAGCAAGTCGCGGTTGGATTTTTAAAGATTTAGGGTACTTCGGAAGAGTCTACAAGCAAGCCACTTACAAAGTAAGTATTTCCAGGGCCAACACGCACTAGGGCACTGGAGTGTACAAGTTACCTCACCCAGGGAAGCCGGGTGCATAGGTGTTTTTTGGTGTCGGGTCGAGTCGCTGTTTTCTATGGAGACCAAAAAAGACTTGCTGCTTGGGTCAACTGAAGAAGTGTCCGGTGGAATCCAAGGGGGGATTCAAGATGCAGAAGAAGACTTGAAAATTGAAGGGACAGTGTTCAAAGTCACTTGCCAGTGACCGGTGGCCAGGAAGATGGATGACCACAGATTTCGGGTGATTTCAGGTAGTCGATGGTGTTTTGACTCTTCGCTCACAAGGTCCAGGAGAGATAGACTATGACCAGCAGCTGGATTTGGAGTGTCCCACGACGTCTGCAGCTGACTGCAGTGTCGGCAACCGGATTGGAGCCAACAAGTCTCGTGGAAAGTGAAGATTGTTAGCGTTGCAGACCAGCAAGGTCTGAGGGACTCACCCAGCGAGGGCAGGCCTGGAGCAACCAGGGGAGCCCTGGGAATCGATAAGAAAGTCTTCGGGGGACCCACAAGCCAACGGGCAAGTGATCGCGAAGACGCCTCTTCAGGAAATGCTTCACAGGAGCCCACGGTCACTCGGGACGGGGTAGGCCTCTGATTTTCGCTGCAAAACCTGCTGGAGGCTTGGGCCACAAATGGTCCAATGCACAAGTTCGTAAAACGTCGTGAAGGGTTTGCACTCGACAATAGTGCACGGTCCCCGGGTACTGCTGTTTATCATCACTCGTGGGGTCCACTCGCCACAGCTTTGCTGGGTCTCACAATGGTCGTTTAGTCAGGAAATCCACTTCTGGGGCTGCAGGGACTTCGAACTCTGGCGGGAGCGGGAAAGTTTGCGACCATTGATTAAGGTTTTTGGTGCCTGCCAAGCAGGGGAGTCACTCCTTGACTCCAAGGGAGATTCTTCTGTCTTCCAAAGGTAGTGGAACGTCGAAGGGCCAGGATTCTTCTTTGTAGAGCGTCATCCAGGGTTATCTGCTTTGCAATGGCAAGGTTTGCTATCTTATACTGAAGATAGGGGAGGGAATAGCTATATGACCACTCTTCTGGGAGGGTCAGGGTAGGGGGTGGTTACACCCACTTCCCTTTGTCCAGTTTCATGCCAGAGCAGGGACAGGTAGGCCCTGAACCGGTTTTAGCTGGCATATGTACAGAGGAGCCTACTGCTCCCCCAGTGCAGGACTTCAAAGCACTCTAGGAGTGCACCCACCCAGCTCCAATACACTAAATCCTGTCTGGAAGGTGGTGACACCTCCCTGTGACAGGAAGCCTATTGTTGGCTTCCTCCACTGCGAGTTTGTCAGCAGCAGGAGGGCAGCCCAGTGTCTGTGCTGGTGGCATCCATTTTGTGATGCCAGGGCTCTTTCAGATTTCTACAGTGTAACCACAGTAGGTACATGTCATCCCCTACTGATGTGGGGGTATGATACCAAGTTGTATGACACCAAACAACATGTTTTGATGCAGTCATTCCAAAGTTAGCATTTACCGTTGGGTTATAATGCACTTTAGAGTATATGGTTTAACCGCATTCACAAACAGCCACAGAGAATAGACTCTGCCAGCTGCAGAGGGGTCCTGCTCATGCAGAGGCACCCCCTCACATAAGCTGCAGAGGGGTCCTGCTCATGCAGAGGCACCCCCTCACATAGTAAACCAAGCACGCTGCCCTCAGGATTGATAGGGCCTGCCATAGGGGTGGCTGATAGGTTTATATGTGTGTGTATGGTGAGATATAGAACCTATACCTCAGTGAAGAGTGATAACACTACCTCACCCAGGCTGCAGTAGCAGCCCTTTGGTGTCAGATTGAGTCTGCTTCCCAGGGGTGGCATAATACATGCTGCAGCACCTGGTAGGCCTGTGAAGTACCTATGCGCTTGGTACCTAGGGTACCATATACTAGGGGCTCATAAGGCACCACAGTATCCAATCACTAGTGCATCTAATATGCACACCATGTCATTTAAGGGAGAAAGCAGATACGCTGGGGTCCTGGATAGCAGGATCCCAGCCAGACTAGTCGAAAACCATCAAACCACCAGGAAAAAAGTGGGGGCAACCATGTAGTCAGATTCCACCTTCCTACAGCAGCCAACAGCACCAAGGGCCCCACAAAAGGGCCCCCAAGGCACATCAACCAGACAGAACACACAACCTGGGCTACCCGTTACATGGCCCCAGGAAAACAACGGGAGAACACCTCCCAAAAACCAGACCGACAGGTCACTGAGGGGGAGGGGGAGGAGGAGGGCGAAGCCCCGCAAGAAACCTCTGAATGGCAGAATCCGCAGGGGCGCGGAACAGAGCGCCATCAAAGGGGATGTCAACCAGCCGTTCTCAGGGAAACACTATCCCGTAGCCAGGCATGGCGACGAAGGGCCACCGAAGTAGCCATGGTACGACCAAGCACCTCCAAAAAGTCTAGAGCCGAGCG
Organism: Triturus cristatus; assembly: GCF_964204655.1. Classification (NCBI taxonomy): domain Eukaryota; kingdom Metazoa; phylum Chordata; class Amphibia; order Caudata; family Salamandridae; genus Triturus; species Triturus cristatus. Next base: position 1,176,112,177 of record NC_140583.1, on the reverse strand, counting down.
AAGAATAAACGCCGCCAGCTCTCAGCCATCCAACACATGGTGCTGTAGATCAACGCAGGCACCCTCCTGAGAAGGCTAAGACATAAGGGACTCCGCCGAGTCCCATAAGCAAGAGGTGGCTCTGGCTAATACACAAAAAGTGTTAAGGGCCCGCTAAGCAGCACTGGAGGAGGCGAAGATGTTGCGCCCCCAGGAATCCAACCAGCGGGCCTCCCGCGACGGGGGATACAGCACCGATGGCAAGGAGGGAGAGGCAGTCTGTAAAAGAGGGCCCCTGGTAGAAGGGTGGGGGTAAAGAGACCGGATCATGCAGAGCAGGACGGTGGCGGTGCAGAAGAGGCTCGGGCACCGGGTTCCCCGTGGCAGGACGCCTCCAGACCCCCAAAAGAGAATTGCGGAGTGCAGCCTCAAAGGGAAGAAGCAGCTCCCGGCCACCAGAGCCCTGGTGAAGAACCTCAGGCAGATGATCCCTGGGGAAATGGCTAGCTAAAATCGCCCATGCACAAGATGCCCACAGCCATCGAAACAGCCCGAGTAAAGGCAGCACTCGCCTCTGTAGGGCCCTGCGGCGGGGAAAGCAGTTCCTCCGTGGGCGACGGCTGCAAGCTAAGGCGGCTGTCCCCCAGCCCAACAGGAGAAAGGCAAGGCCAAGCTCGACATGGGGGAGGGGGGACCGATGAATGGGGAACCTGAGGCGCCTCCAGCAAAGACTATGGGTACGGCGACGGCGAAGACCCGTCCTTATAAGACACCGGGGAAAAAGCCACGACGCAGTGACCCGTCTCCGGAGAAGAGGAAACAAACAGCTAACGTACCTCTGGAGAAGAGGGGGCATACGAAAACGAATCAACGACATGACGTCAGACCAGCACCGTAGATTCCGCCACCGGCGTCAGGTCAACGTCGACCTGCGCCGAAGGGGACGTCGGAACGACCTCCACCACAACGCAGGGGACTGGGGCAGGGTCGGAGCCGGGGCGGCTAAAGAACGGCACCAAAAAGGCGTCGACTCGACCTCCGACGAGGCAGCCGCCTGCGTGGAGGGACGCCCGGGGACACGCCCTGACCCCTAGCTGGCCCCTGCGGCACCGCCAGGGCCAGCAGCCGCCGGCAAATGAGCAGCCTCACCTCGGCCTCAGACAAGGCCGCTGCCTGCCCAGAGGACTGAGGGGGGAGTAGAGGACACGCCCCAAGCCCCGGCAGCCTCCCGCGACACCACAGTGACCCCCGCGGGGGTTTGCGGCGATGCGGATGCGCCGTGGTCCGAAGGAGGGAACCCCGAAGGGCCGCACCCCGACGGCACCACAGCCTCCAAACCTGGATCCAAACCAGTCAGTGCCAGAGCCGGAGCCGCCGGCGACTCTGCAGAAGTCCCCGCACGCGGAAAGGGATCCGCAGACATCCCAGGAAGAGAAGGAGAAGAGAGAAGAGCCAAAGAGGCCTGCAAGGCCATAGCATAGGCCTCCATCTGGGCTCTGGTCACCCCCGCGCCGGGAAACGGCGGATAGGGTGACAACGCACAGGGCCGCACCACCCGCGGAGACCCTACGCCCCCAACAGGCCGGGGACCGGGCCTCGGGGACAAACTGCAACCGTTACCAACAGGTGAGCGATGTCCTTGCGGCCGTGAAGAGAGACCATGTCAGAGACGGAAGCGGCGGATCTAGAAGCCCTTGCGCAGGGGACAGACGCGGTGACGACGCCGACCTGGACATGCGGGACAAAAGGAGTTTCATCCGGCGCTCCCACCAGGACTTCATTTGCTGACATGCCTCGCAGTCCGTGGAGTTGTGGTGCTCCCCCAAGCACCACATACAGATGGGGTGAAGATCCGTCGCCGACATCTGGCGCGCACAAGACGAGCACGTCTTGAAGTTCGAAGGCATTCGCACACTGTACCCAAGAAAACGATAAGCGTAAAAAGAAGGCCTGATAACAGGCCCGCGTTGCACGCGGAAAAGAAGAAAACTGATGTCAGCGTGCCGGGGTGGGGATTATGTGACCTCGCGGACGTCACGCCAGTGGAGGACGTCGGGCGGAGTCGCAGGGTGTCGCCCCCCCGGCACGCAGAGATGCTGGGCAAGAAAGTTTTCGGGGTCCAGTCTCGCGTCTGGGGGTTATTCTACGTTAAGGAATCTGCAGCTAGTAGTCTCAGATAAATAGTATGTTGCACTTATGTGCATCTGAATTCAACACTGCTCCTGTGATCAGGCCTGCAGTGGTTGCTCTGGGCCATAAGAGGGCATTGCAACTTCACTTTCAAGGAGTCTTGTTTAATTACAACTTTTTGTATATTTACCAGCTTAGCTAATGTCTTCATCACGCCTCCATTCCCACAACGTGTCCATGTGTATCCGAAAACATGCAGTGAGGGAAGGTGACTTGTGTGCAAAGAATGCCGAATGCTAGGAAAGAGGGGCGCAGTTGACAATTCTTATGAAATTTTCGTCTGAATACAAGATAATATCCTATTCATGTGTGCTGCTGATATGCAGATCACTGAACGCAGTGCGGGTAATTCAGGTTCATGGCATGCAGCCACCCCCCCCCCCCCCCCCCCCCTTGAAATCGAGCACAGGACCTGCCACTTTAAGCCAAGATAGAAACAACACACAATGAAATATTAATTAACTCCCTGCTCTGATAGCCAGAGAATAACGCCTATTTTCTATAATCTGGATCCAGTAATCAGCTCAACAATAAAATAAAATTATGGTGGTGCTTAGCAGGTAGGGAAGTACATCACATGTGTACTGTTTATTCTTTTTTACTTGCGCACGAAAAGCATTTTAATTCAAGATATTTGGGTAACATTTCCAAGCCCTTACAGCTGCTTCTCTGTTGCACTTGAAAGCCAAGAGTGCTTCGAGAAGCCTTGTGATGCATGGCTGAGAAATTTTCCGAATCAAAACTATTGGGGTTTTATCACGCTCAGCTGTGAGTGTTTGTGAAGGTATGGGGGTGTTTGAGATGACTATGTTGTGTGCGCTGTTATCTTTCCTGTCAATAAAATACCATGGGGTCAGTTTGCTTAAATTAAAAAATTAAGACAACAACCTTCTTACGCTCCCTCCCCACTCTTTCAAATATTCACGACTATGTAAAACTTTTGAAACATGGTGGCACACGTGTGCTCATAAACACCTACTCATCTATAGTAAAATATGCTTACACGTGTGACTCACTAATCAGAACGAGTCCAACACAGCTCGAGAATACATTTAAAAGTGATCTCAAATGAAATTTGCTGTTTGAAGCATGAACAGATCATAAAGGTTATAAAAATACCAATGTTGGTGGTGGTGTTTTTTGGTGGACCAGCTGGGACTTAAAAATAACGGTGGTGCTGGTAGATAACTGGTCAGGTGACAACCGTAACTGGCTCGTTTATTTACTGTTGGGGTTTTTGTGTACATGCCACTTTAGCACAGTCGGTATGTGATGCAGAACCCCCTGTGTTTTTTGATCAACCATTGGATGTCTGGTAAGCAAGTGACCAAGCACTGGACAAAAGCGGAGAAAAATGGAAGTACTCCAGAGCCCGGGCTTACATCCCCGCCACCCGAAAAATAAAACAACATAATGGGGAGCCGTGGACAACTACCAATAGATAAAGGGAGCCACTGGTTGAAAAGGTTTGGGAACCGCTGCACTAGCCTGTCGTGGCGTAAACCCAACAATACTATGGAGAAGTCTGAATCCTCAGAGGCAGTAGAGAACTACGGACAAACCGTAAAAGACAAGCATGTAGCACAAAGAGAGCTACGCCACTATGTAAGTGCCAAAGAGAACTACCTGACCCGTGTGGGTTGTCCCACAGGAGAAGCCCCACAACAGTAGGGAGAGTGTGAGGAAGCGAAAACCATATCATGAGAAGCCCACAGCAGGAACTATTGGAAAATTCCCCAGAGGGAAATAAGATAATCCTAAGTGGACTTCGCAGGAGCCTCAGGAAGGACCTACACCATCCAGGAAGAACAGTTCCTAGAACCTTATACACACACCACCCAGAAAGAACACATGGTAAGTTAGGATTGATATACCACACCCAAAGTATACTCCACATCCCTATAAAAGCAAGGAAACACCTCGAGACGAGCTTTTAGGCAGAGGAGACAAAAATAATGGCAGAAACAGCTGTACCGTCCGTCTGTGAACTGCGTAAACCCAGAGACGGAAACCAGAGAAAAGCAGTGACAATAATGCAACCAATGAAAAAAAGACTGCAACACTGGCCTTAAAACAAAGTCAATTACGGGAGACTAGACATGAGACGCTGGACCGCTGAGTCTGTATGACTATCAAAAAGATGGGGCCATCAAAGGGCACATCTCGGAGATGCTCCAGAACATTTTCAGGAAAACTGACATCAAACAGCCAAGCATGGCGACGCAGAGCAAATGACCTGACCATAGCCTGACCCACCGAGTTGGTGGTGTTCACGACTGATCGAATCGAAAATGTAGCCAGCTCACGACCATCTTGGAGTACCCGTGTCAGGTCAGCCAGAGGGCCGTCCGGAAGAGAGGGAAGTAGGCGCTCAACCGAGTCCCAGAGGACAAAAGTAGCTTGTGCAAACACGCAGGACGTGTTCAAGGACTGAAGGCCCGAGCTTGCAGATGCAAACAGTTGTCTACCACATTTCTCTAACCAGCGAGACTACCTTGTAGGTGGGAGTAGCGGATGAGAGGATGAGATGCAATGAAGTTGAGGCTGCCTGGACAACAAGCCCTAGGGTTTAAGGACAGACAGGGTCATCTGGAGCCAGGCGATGACTATGTGCGATAGCACATTCCACTGGGTCCCCCGAGGAGGGCCACGTCCAGGACCCCAGAAGAATGTCCTACAACGACGCACTAAAAAGCAGCAAAGGCTCAACATCAGCGTTTCTCAGGTGGGGCAGATCCATCAAGTGATCAGAAGATAGAGAGACAGAAGCTGGAACTGTAAAATGTCAGCAGCTTTGCTAACAACTTGTGCAAACGCTGTGTTGTAAATTGGCAGCGATTAGCTTAGCATGAGCAGAATCCATCTTGTATTTAGAGGCTATCTTGTCCATTTTGCGGAATCCATTTTATATTTCTGACAGCCATTTTGTTTGCCATGTGCTCACCATGGACTTTGTTCTCCCTCAGTGTTGACTGCTCTTGTAATCTGCCTAGAAACAAACTATATTTAGCATCTTCCACCTTTTCACATGCCCAGTGAGTTTTCAACTGTCCTTGCAGCTCTTAGTAGTATGTAACTGTCAGGATGTGTTTACTAGCATTGGCAAACTGTTAACTCCTCCTACTTGTCGACTGTGCATTTCTATATGACCTTATATGTACATAAAATCTTCTGCTGTACTTGTACCGCCCTCTTTCAAGCCCATGTGTGGGTATAAAAGGACCATGCTCCTTCTGTTTGGTGTGCTACTTCATTCAATACCGAAGGGTGCTGTGTGAATGTAGTTCCACCTCATGAGGTTTATTAAACTTTGTATTTTCTATTCTAGTTTCTGTGCCAACTTCTTCCTATTGGTCGGAGGACTCTGTGCAGAAAAGGGCGAACTCCTTGCACTGGTAGGCCTAGCTGAGGTCCACTTCTACAGCTGCACTAGCCTCCGTGGCCATTCTAGGTGACGACAGCAGATCATAATTAGGGGACGGTTGCAGGCTAACATGTCCACCAAAAGCCAGAGGATCCGATGCCAGAGGATGCCCAAGGGCCTGCAGATGCTCCACATCAACATATTCTGAGGAACGCATAGGCAACACTGGGGGAGGATGAATCCACAGGGGCCTCATCCACCATTAGCAAAGGAGGAGGAAAGGCCATCTCCAGCATCGAATGACATCGACGGCGCCGCATCGACGTACACCGAAGGAGACTCGGATGACCGGCGTCAGGCTGGCGTCGATCTGACATCCACCGCGATGGGAAACTGCGGAGTGGGATGGCCTTGGCTTGGGGACATGCCCACTGCTGCGAGGACGTCTGATGCGGCTGCAGGGAGCCCCACAGGGCTGTCCCCGGATGCTGTAGGTGGACTGCAGCCCGACGTGTGAACGGTAAGCCCCACCGGGATGACTCCTGACATCGCAGTGACTGGAGTCGGGGTACTCGATTGACGCCGAGGGTGAACCCGCCGGTGAGCTCCCAACCTGAGTCCCTATCATCTCTGTTGAGTTTGAAGGTGCGCCAGGGAGAAGGGTCAACCCAAAGATGGAATGCAAAGCCTGGTAATAGGCTTCCATCTTGGTCCTAGTCGCACCAACGCCAGGAAATGAGGTGTAGGCTGGGGTCGACTGTTGCTGGGCAGTGTCCAGTAAAGACTGGGAAAGGCAGGCACAGACGTCAGGACCACATTAGGGCGACGGCCGCCATGACTTGTTCTTGTGCTTGCCTGAGGAAGGGGAGTGATGTCCTAGGGAACCACTCCGAGACTTGCCCTGGACAGGAGACCCAGCTGGAGACAGAGACCGGCGATGCTTAGACTCCGAACAGGACATCCAGGTGGACAACAATTTCATCCTACGTTCCCGCAGGGTCGTCGGCTTCAGCTTCCGACAGGCCTCGCACTCCTCGGAGTTGTGTTGCTCACCCAAACACATTGTTCCCGGGCGCAAAAAAGCGTCAGTAAGGCCCAAAAACTAAAACAGGCCAGAGGAACCGCTTCTCCTGGATCTGCATCCCAGACGCGGAAAAGAAGAAAACTGACAGCGCTTTGGAAGGGACTTATATGGTTCCATTGACGTCATATCCATGGACGACTTCAGGGTGGAGCCATGCGACACCATTCCCTGGTGCGCAGAGGTACTGCTGAAAAATCTCCAGAACCAGAATGGCATCTGGGGGATATTTTAAGTTAAGGAATCTGCGACTAGATTTCTCTATCAGATAAAAGACTTTGAGAGGTTTTCACTACCAGATCATGTAAAAGTACATGTTCTACTTTTTAAATACATTGCATAGTGCCCTGCAGGTGGTTTAGGGCGTATCTTAGGGGTGACGTATGTAGAGTAAGTTAAGGTTTTTTTTTTGCCAGGTCGACATGGCACTGTTAACTGCACACACAGGTTCTGCAATGGCAGGCCTAAGACATGGCTAAAGGGCTACTTATGTGGGTGGCACAATCAGTGCTGGAGGCCCACTAGTAGCATTTCATTTACAGGCCCTGGGTACAGGGGTACCACTTTACTAGGGAATTATAATTAAATTAAATATGCCAATTGGGGCTGAACCAAGGTTACCATGCTGACGGGAGAGAGTACAAGCACTTAAGCACTGGTTAGCAGAGGTAAAGTGTACAGATTTAAAATACCAGCAAAAACGTGGTCAGAGAAAGTGGAGGAGGAAGGCAAAAAGTTGGAGGGAAGCCCACCCTAAGGCTGTCAGGTCTAACAAGTGGCCATGACAGCGGGTGGTGACTATCGACCATTACAAGTGGTGGAGTGGAATCCTTGGCTTGAATTCCAGTGAGCAAGCTGCATTTCCATTTGGAGGTTTCACCCACACTCCCCTGCAGACAATCTTATTCAGTCACTTATTCTCACTCTGTCTCATCCAGTCTCCTTCATTCTCACTCCTACTGATTCACTCAATTTCATTTTGGCACACTCAGTCTCACTCGTTCTTATTCACTTAGTCTGACCATGACTCACTTAGTCTCACTCAGGTTCACTTATACTCATTCACAGTCTGTCTCCCACATTCACACTGATTTACTCACCCCCAGTTATTCTGATAAACTCACCATCTGACTCACTCATTCTCACTGATTTACTGTCTCGGTCAATTTGATTCACCCAGTTTCACACACAGTAACTCGCTTACACTCGCTCATTATCCCTCACTCTCATTCATTCCTAACTGTATTCATCCCTCCTATCACTTATTCACTCCTTCTCTGTCAGGCTCTCACTATACACACACACACACACACACACACACACGTTACCATCCTTGTGGGGACTATGTGTGAATACCTGCCTTGTGGGGACTAACCTTTCCCAATGTTTTTAAAACGCACTAATAACAGAAAAATGTTAAGAAAAAATTCATGATACAGGATCCTGCTTCAAATGTGCAAATATATTGTTATTTAATTGTGCACACAGCACCATCCTCGTGGGGACCTAGTCGAACACTATTTGTGATTGAATACAGTTGAATGCACATGGCTAAATGTTTATTTTATCAACAATATACACAAACAACATTATAATATATTCATATATGAATAGCTGATTATATACTAGGGGTATACGTTAAAGACTGATTATGTTAATGTGCCAGAAAATATACCATGCTAAAAGAAAGACACTTAAAGCTGCATTTAATCTATTTATTAGCGACTAAAATCTTAGGGGATAGGGGAGCTAACAAATAAAGAAATTAACATATGGAACCAAAGAATATGGTCAAGTGGAAACCAGAGCTTGATACGCTGCTTACATTTTTACCAAAATAGATGTTCAAGTCCCCACAGAGATAGTGAGTGAAGATCATTGTGTTTAAGTCTCCATAGAAATAGTGTGTACATTCAAAGCTTGAATCCCATTATAAAGAGTGTGAAGCTAATAATGTTCAAGTCCACACAGAGGTTGTGTGTAATTATAGAAATGCTCAAGTCCCCACAGAGATGGTATGTTATTATAGTGATGTTTAAGTCTCCACAGAGATAGTGCATGAAGATGATTGTGTTTAAGTCCTCATTAAAATGGGGCCCGATTCACAAAGGTAAACTTAGACAAAAAGTCTAACTTTACTACGTTTCAATATTCACAAAACCGCATGAAGAGAATGTGAAGCTGATGATGTTCAAGTCGAAGCAAACAAGATGGACGGAGTGGTGAAACCTTTCAGTCACTCACCCCCAGTCACAGATCTGGGTTGAATCCATCAGTCCTTTAGCTCAATTCGCCACCCCAGTCAGACCCAGCTATATGCAAATCAGTCTTGACCCTGTGCCTCATGGGAAAAGTCCAGCCCTAACTGCCAAGCCAGCTTTTCCCTGGACCGGAAACATGCATCCTGGGACCGGTTCTGGGGTAACACCCCCTCATCAGCCAAGCTAGCTTGAATCCAATGGCAAAATGAGCAAAGGACCCACATCTGGGTCCCAACTTAGGGCGAACAAAGCAAACACAAGGAGATGATGGACTGAGTGCTGAAACTTTTGAGTCACTCATCCCCAGTCACAGATCTGGTTGAATCCATAATCGTTCTTTAGCTCACTTCACCACGCCAGTTGAGACCCAGCTATATGCAAATCAGTCTTGACCCTGTGCCTCATGGCACCCTCTGATGCTTCAAGTTCAAACAGAGCTTGCGTTTAATTACAGGAATGCTCAAGTCCCCACAGAGATAGTATGTTTTTATAACGATGTTCATGTCCCCACAAAGATGGTGTTTTATTATAGTTTTTTCAAGCCCACACAAAGATAGTGTGTTATAGCGATGTTTAGGTCCCCACAGAGAAAGTGCATGAAGAAGATTGTGTTTAAGTCCTCATTAAAATAGGGCCCGATTCACAAAGGTAAACTTAGACAAAAAAATCTAATTTTTTTACTGTTAAGTTTCAACAATGTAGACTTAAACCAAAAGTCTAACTTAACTACTTTTCAGTATTCACAAAGCCCCATACAGAGAATGCGAAGCTGATGATGCTCAAGCCAAAACACAGCTTGCGTGTAATTACAGGAATGTTCAAGTCCCCACAGAGATGGTGTGTGACTATAGTATTACCACGGTTGCCAAAAGAGAATGTGTGTGATTAACGCCTTAACCGCGGCATCAATTCCGCCGTGGGGCATTCTATTGTGTCGGCCAACGGACGTGCGCAGCACTACGAAGTTAGTGCTCGCGACAGCCGTTGGCCAACGGGCGCAAGGAAAGGGTTATAGACATGCCTAGGTCCTCACAGAGATAGTGTGTCATTATAGACATGTACAAGTCCTCACAGAGATATTGTGCGATTACAGTCATATTCAATTCTCCACAGTGATGTGTGTAATGAAAAGTATGTTGAAGAACCCATACAGATCGTATAAGTCTGGTGGCTTATTAAATGAATTAATCCACTTGAGGAATATGTATTTGACAACTCACATGTTTGAATCCTGGTGCTACCACTCAGACTTTATTCCTTCCAAGGTCTATACAAGAAGTACTATTTACTTGGATAACAAAAACATATGGTATTCAGCAACAAGATACCCTCAGGTGTGAATGTGCACTTTATATATGCACATGAGATGATATGGTGTAATAGTGGTACTCAAGCTACCACCAGAGATAGACTGGAATTATCCTATATCTATGAATCCCACTTCAAATGCAGCATTAACTGATTTAAACTGTGTTGATCCAGGAAGGTTTACACTTCCTTAAAAATCCAAGTATCTAAGTTCTCATTTTCTTTTCCAGTCCCCATCTTATCAACTCTGGTCTACATTAAGAAGATAAAACTGTATTTGATTGCAATAAACTCCCCATACTGATTCGTTCTGACACTTTAGGATTATTACAATAAAGAAATTGATTTGGCATGTCTTTATAATTTTTGTCTCTATAATTCAAGAATTAAATGGTCGAGGAGGAGCTTAGCGCGCATCCAAGATGGTCGCGTGAGCACAGGGCTCCCCGGACCCTCGCAAATTATCCTGTTAATATCCTGATTTCTTGGACGGACTCTTGAAGGTGTACCTCGGCTGAGTTCATAACTCTTTCCAGAATATAAATCGGACTTGGGCAACCGGAATTACAGCACTTTGAACTTCTGAGGCCCACCTGGAGGCCGTGCCGGGGTCTTGGCGATTTGTGGATCCGGGACGTAGTTGAACAACAACGGCAGTGGGACCTAATCGGTGGCCGTACCCCCACTTTCGGTTTTGTTTCCGGTATCGTACTTTGATATTTGGGACCGCGTAGGAGACAGGGCCCTACCCCTGTTTATTCATGTATTAGCAAACCGCGATTGGTCAATGCGGTATTTACAAGCGCTTTGCATAACGTCCCATTGCCAAATGCACTATGTATACGTTATTATACATTGACTCCGTGGGTTCCATCTTGGAGCGGTGGCCATCTTAATAATTGCCCTCACATAGACAAACACATTATAAGCAAGTACGGGCCTTTAGAATACATGCACTTTCTGCTCGACTTCTCCATGACCTGGGCAGCTGGTCTCCGCTGCCCCAGGTCAGTCCGGTCTCACGAGCTCCCCATCCTCCGGCCACCTGTGATTAGCATCAGGGCATGACACACCATAAAACCTTTTTCATCCTACACAAGCCTCCAGCTAATCTCTTTCACACCTGACTGTTCCTGCTTTATGGCCTGTTTTTCTAAACAGGAGATGCCGGTGGTCAACTAGGGCCTGTTGATATCTGATGTGGGATCTGAGCCTTGCTGGGTAAATAATTGCGGGCTGGTTTAACTGGAATGTGGGATGGTCATCATGACTCTGCTCTTTCGTTTGTAATATATACTTATGAATGACCATACCATAAACTGAAGAATGTGTGCCTGAAGCACAAGAATCTGTATATAAGGGAAGACTGTTTTTTGTTCTAGAGACTGCCTCATTCAGTTGCTAAGGCTTCTGTGCGACATAGTCTCACTCATTTGAGTTTAATAAAGATGTCTTTTCATATTTCAGCTTCTGTTGCCAAGTTCTTTGTGATATTATCAAGATATGCAGAATTTTATAATACCACATCAGGAAGTACTCGAAGTCATAGGGTGCTACCCCTAGCACCTCTGGGGTCTCAAAAATTGGAGTACTTCAGTTTGGCCCCCACCAGCTGGGCCTCATCAGAGAAGTGACTTTCTGTGGGAGTGATCTTGTCAGGAGACTGAAATCTACTGGAAGGACAGAACGGGATTCTACCAAGAAGGTACTCTGTGCACAGGGATTCTGGAGATTCTTTGATTATGTAGTCCGGTATATTTCTGCTCTTCCTGATTTTGATCCTCCACATGATGTCACTCAAAAGGTGAGAAAAAGAACCCTTTTGGCGTGAGTATTATAAAAGAAGTTTGGGCATGTAGAACTTGACAATTAGAATTTGGATAACCTTTTGATTATTAAGAATAAAAATTAAGTATAAGTGGGTCGCTCCCTGTCCTTTGGTTCTTTGGGTCTTTAATTTGGTTATCGCAATTACCAAAGCCGAGGGGTTGGTTTCTTGGTTTCTGATTTGGTCATTGCAATTACCAAAACAGAGGGTCTCGCATATTTGCGAGTTTATTGGTAGAGATAAACCCTTGAAGTTTGAAGCTAGATTAGTGAGCTATAAGATGCCTGATCTTAGCAAATTGGGAAATGTAGCTTTTGGTTTGTATAGGTTTTGATATGCGAATTGCAATTTGCATAGGCAGGTAATGAGGAGATATTTCTCCATTTGGTTTTGATTATAATACTTGCGTTTTCCGCAGTATTTTTGGCATGCCTGTTTGTAAGCTCACATGGAAAAATGTGTTGCTTTTTGTTTTTAAAGGTACCATAGTGTAGGAAATATCTAAATAGGTTAGATTTAAAAACATATTTCTTCCTTGGTGATTTTGTATCCCCAGGGAATTAAAATATGACATAATACAAAACAAGGATCCTTCGTTCTGCGCAGTTTCATGAATGAAGATATGCAGAACGATTTTGTGTGGTGTTCTGCTAGGCAAAGCTAGTGAATTGAGCGCATTCACTACTTCTTGGACATGCATCTGTCTGTGGGGCTGTTTATGCAGCCTTTTGGAACACTATTGAAAAGCGTTGCTTGTAAATATGACCTACAACCAGTATTTGCAAATGGTTTGTTTCAAGTATAGTCTGTGAGCTGTTCTTTCTTTCTGTCATGCGTATTGATTTGTAAGTCAACTGTGTGTTTAAATGTCTGGTTTTTTTATCATTAGTGCAACTTCTGTAAGTAAATTGCGACGGCGCTATTTATGAAAAATGGCTAAAGCGCGCTGTATTGTCTGTTTAACCCCTTTCTGTTTATGTCTGAAATGAGCTCAATATGTGTTTGTGGGTCTTCTGATGTTTCCAGTCTGTTAAGTAAATTGTTGGTTCATTTCTGGATTCCTTTTCTAAGTTTGTACTTGATATTAATTAACCATGTGATGTGCTAAAATAGCTATATGGTGCTCTTTAATTTTTAGAATGAGCAATTGTGCACATATACAAAACTGCCGTTAAATGCTTAACCCCTTCCATGCGGGGCGGATTCCCCCGCTGTGCTGACCGTTACCTGCGCGGGCGTGGTCATGACGGAACGGTTCCGTCATGAGCACAGCTCAACCGACGCTCATGACGGAACCGTTCCGTCATGAGCGTCGAAGGGGTTAAAGGATAAAATTAGAAACACATTCAATAGATATAAATCAGGCCCCAAAAACGAAATTACCTATTTTTGCAAAAGTAAATAGATTTACATCATTTTCCTTAGATGCATTGTATTAGATGTTCACAGGCAAACTTTTCAGCTGCAGTATATTTGATAGGAATGCTCCTTCAGCCAGCACTTTCCCAGTTAAACACGGGTGGAATTTGGCAGAACCGTCCTTTTAAATGAAAGTGGCGCAAAAATATGACGCGTTTCAAATTGGGCTTATGCGCTTAGGCTTGTGAGTTAAATGTGTCCAAAATGATAGGCAAGGGATGCAGCTTGTTTTTTATACATGGAATTATCACAAAAACGAATAATTGGGATTTTTTAAAAGAAAATTATTAATCATGGGAAAAATTATTTTAAAAAAATAAGTGCTTTTCAAAATCGTTTTTTGATATTTATAAAGCTTAATACTCATACTATGACCTCCTAGCATTAAAATTTGATTTAAGTTGTGTTGCATCACTAAAATGACAAGCATTCGCGCGTACAATTTTCCCTTGGCGCAGGCGCAAACAAGCTCATTTTTATAAAGTATAAGTTATTATTTCCAATGCCTGACTCATGGGTTATGTAATAGACATTCTGGTAATGCATATCACGCAAGAAAATTGTAGGATATTCATTTTTTAATGCTTAAAATATCAAAGTCGAATTTGGGTAAAAAGACTGTTTCAATTGCATTTTCTTTCATTCAGAGTACTGTTTAAAGTGTCTCAGGCTTCAGTAAATGCATACGTTTAGGTTTTGATATATATTTACAGGTTGTGCCTTCTTATGATTCAATGAGTCAATGTGCCAGTACAAAGGCTTGTTTTAATATCAGGGTTGAAGGTTCTAACTTTAGCTGTGTCTGTCACGATACTACTAAACACGCTATGAAAAACAAGCCCTTTTTAAAAACTTGGGGAAATTAAATAAAATATGGTGTCGCAACCCGCAACCATTTGATGTTAATAAAAAACGGACTTAATGGAGTAAGGACCTACATAGAGAAAGAGAAATGGAGATTTTTTTTTTTTGATGAAGGAAATAGAGGATGTTTGTGAGCAGGTACGTGATGAAGTCAGTAAGGATAGAGGGGTGGAGAAACGTAGAATCACGGTTATAGGAACTAGGTAATGCGTAGGAAGGAGAGGAACAATTGGGAAAATAGAATGCCGTGGAGGGAAGAGAGATGATGAAGGGGAGTAATAAAGACATGAAGAGTAGCGTGAGGAAGGTTGTATTGACGAAGGGAATAAAGAGGAATGTGGTACCGGTTTGAGTAAGTAGGAGGGGAAAGATGAGATTGCAGGTTCTAGCAGTAGGGGTGAAAATATTGTAATTACCTGGCGGGAGGCACTGAGTTTCATATGCTGATATGAAAGGGACGAACGGAGCTTGAATAAAGGCACATGACTAAATGATGAAGAAAATATCAAAACTCATTGCGAATACAATTCACAGTGCGAGAGGACTGGGGCAGAAAGCGGTCTCACTTGCTGGAGTTCAGTCTAACTTTAGCTGGGCCTACTGAGAAGGTTATTCATTTAAGGTTGATGAAATGTGTACCATTGCATAGGATTGCAACAAGCATTTATTCTAAAAACTGGTATGTGTGTTATTAAATTTTGTGAATTATTCACAGTATATGTAGTTTAACAATCTGGGAATAGGGATAATTTTTTAGCGCCTAAAAAGGAGAAATTATTTTTCAACATAGAGCGAATTATTGCAAGTTAGGAGGAATTAGGAAGGCCTTCTGGCTTTGACGAATTCAGAGTGTCAGAAGCTGGGGGATGGGAGAGCTGCAGAGGCTGGCTCGGTCATGCTGCTGAGATGCTATCTTTCCCGTAAACAATGGAGTTGACATTTATGACCTTTTAAATTAGGGCCTTGCCTCTGTGGAATGCAGAATGACCTTGCTACACGGGCCTCTAAAGGTGGGGTTTCTGGTTTCTCCATAGCATCACTAAAACTAAAGAACTTAATTCCAAAGGGAAAATATAGCAAAGGGGTTTTCTTTGAAAGTCCAAACATCATGTTAAATGCTTTGCTGATACATTGGTGCTCTAAAAAAGAAAATAGAATGATGCCTGCTATAGTTGCTCTTCTTTAACAGAAAACGAAGTGTTGCATTAAGTCTTAGACAGACAAAAAGATTCTAAAAATTTTTTTAAGGCTACATGCCTAAATGTGAACGAATTGCTATCATGAATTGTTCTTGCTGGTCCTGTATGTTAGAAGAGAAACAGTAGAGTTATATTTGACAGCAGATTTCCATTGCCTGGTGATCTACTGTCAAAAAGGAGGGTAAGTATTTTAAACCTGAAAAATTAAACAGGCCCAAATATTGGGTTTTGGGCTGCAGTTTTACAGTGCATAAAGTACATGACATGGTGTTTGTGTGTCACCGCTTATTACATATGCTATTGTTTTGTCTATGCTTTTTGTGCTTGATATACAGCAAGTATATCTGATGGCTTGATGTTTTGTGCGTTTTTATTATTTTTTGCATGTTTTCGTTGTTTTTGTTGCTGCTTTTTATACTATTACAAGTTTACCTGTGTTGTGAAGGGGATGGTCATGACGATGCCCATCGCTACGCAACAGTTGGTTGAACTTGTTCTGGTTACTAAATTCCACAGCTAATGATATTTTCATGCTGTGAGCATGAGAGACAACACTTCACCAGTGCATGTCTAAATTGGCTATAATGGTATTACAGAAAACTAAAAGATCTACAGGATCAAAGTGTGTCACCGGTCACGTTATACTGCCCTTCCCTTAAAGGAACAGGCAGCCCTACATTTATGTATCCTTGATTGGACCTAAGGATGAAATTATAGATCTGTGACTCAAGGTGGCCTAATTTCTATATTACATGAGGTAATGGTGTCCTGTCTCCTAAGTAGCATATGATGGCCTTTGCTTCTTAAAAGGAAACTAGGTTTTCATTTTTCCCTGCAGAAGGAACTGGAACATTAGCTAAGATTACCATATATGGTGTAGTCGCCAGCGGTAGAGTTAAAACGTATGTGACTTTGGCCTTTTGTGTATCACCCGTACTCTTGGTGATGTCACATGCCTGACTACCACCCAAGTGAATTCTTGTCCTTCCTATAGATTTTTATTTTTTATTGCTTTTGTTTCTTCCCTGCCCAATGTCGCATTATGCTTAGTTATTGGGGATTTTAGTTGTGTCCTAGTTCCAATTCCCTTTTCCGTATTCCTTTCACCAGTCAGCCCATTTATTATTGTAGGTGTATTGTTCAGGTACATACTTCCAGACTGCAGTGATGCACCAGGAACCCCCATATTATGTACAATTCCCTTTTGCATGACCAGACTGGTTTCCAAGAATTTTCCTTAGGCCTGCTTCAATGTTTTCCAGCCTGACTGTCAGGATAGCGATAGACTGGCTAACTGACTCAATATTATAGTAAGACAAGTTTTCCATACCAATAGGAGATATCTTGCGTTTACCCTTTTGAACACGACAAATTTTCAATGTCTATTTTTTAATGTGGTTTTTACCCTTTTGTTCCTGCTGCTTTAATTTTTGGTGGGATCAGATGTGTTCTAATCATGCAAATATCAGGACCCTCTAGTTCTTGTCTTTTGTTTTCATATCTGACTATTAGCCTGTGTATTGCCTAGTGCACCTGATGTGAAAGGTTTCTACATGCCTATGATAATCTGTATCATGTGATTTCTCTATTGAAATGTCCTAGATAAGGAATTTAGAAACACTTATATGTAATCATTCAGGAAAAAAAATGTGTTTGCCCTATTAGACAATGCCACCATATGTGAAGACATCCATTTTAGATAGAATTCTCGTGTAGTTATCTACCCTTAGATGATGGAGGCTCTCACACGGAAACCAAATTGAAAAGATTAGAGGCACTGTTTTGCCTACTGCCTTTTTATTTGTATTGCTTCCTGAGAAAGACAGTGTATTCTAGACGAAAATTGTCCCATGGTGTGTGGCCACTCATTTGAAAATCACAGGCCACCTGTTTACAGTCCCCTTGTTACACAACGAACTGGTTAAAGCATCACACTTGCTTCGTCAGAAGGCGTTCAACATCAGAAAAGATGGAGGAGCTGGTTTTGCCACAGAACCAGAATTTCAGTACACAAGAGCGCCTGTCATGTGCTGGTAACCTCTGACAGTGTGCAGTCCCTTGAGCCCCTTGGCCTGAGTTTTTGGCCACACATACCCCCTCTTTTCCCTTGCTCCAATGGAAGTGCAGTGCACCGGCGGATCCAAGATTGACAGAAGGCACTACATTCCAGTGCCCATAGAAGAGCAGCCTGAGCGTCCTCTGACACTGAATGACGAGTGTTGGAGTCTGAGAATGGTCCCGAATCTGCACGAGATGACCTGTGCCCTTGATCAATGGAGAGCACACTACCTGTAGTGCCTGCCGCAAAGGAAAAATACTGGCGCACTGCCTTGAGACATTGAGACTTTTTTTCGAGTGAGCTGTGGGTGTTTGCCAGGAGGGCACTCCAACTAAGCAGTACTTTTCTCATGAAAGGCTTGAATGAAGAGGCCCATGCAAAAGAAAACAACAGAAGAAGATTTGATGGACAATAGAAGCCTGCCAGAGAGGCTTTTTGAACGGACTCTGGGCATAGGTGGTTTCACGAGAGGTTTCCGTGTGATTGTATAGACTAGGTGTTAGAAGACTGTTTGTTTTGCTGGCATTGTCTAGTATGAGCAAAATAAAATCCATTTTCTGTGGAAGAATACCCCCTTTTCACCTCAGAGCATTGATGAGGGTCACCACTGTTTCACCTGAACATACAAAAATGTATAGGAGCCCTAAAATGTTACTAAATATTTCATTTGTAATAGTGGTCGCTACTTTCTCCCGTTGTCTATATATTCTTAATAACGTGTTTTCTAGTGTTTTTTAAACATGACGTTGTCATTTATGGGTGGGATTGATTTTCTCTACTCAATTGACTTCTGCACCCTCTGCCCAACCTATGTCTTTTCCCACTACTGTTTCTTTGCACTCTTTTCACCCTTTTCCTGAACATGAGCAGGTTAAAAGATCAGAATTCGTAAGCAATTCTTTTGTACAGCTTCTGCATCGACACTAGTTAGTAGTAAACATCACTAATTGTTGGGGGTGTGATCTTATGCCACCTAGATAGAGGTATTCCTTATTTTGTCCTGTCATATGTGGCCTTTGTGCTTCTTCGTGTTCAAGGAGACCTGTCCAGAGAGAGAGTTACCAAGTACTAGGATTTTGCTCCATCAGCAACATCTTGATGACCTGGTGAATGTAGACCTGGACTAAGATCAGTACGAGTATAGTGATTGCCTATGTAAGGGCAAAAGGAGGGTCTGTCGTACTTTGATATTTGGGACCACGTAGGAGACAGGGCCCTACCCCTGTTTATTCATGTATTAGCAAACCGCGATTGGTCAATGCGGTATTTACAAGCGCTTTGCATAACGTCCCATTGCCAAATGCACTATGTATACGTTATTATACATTGACTCCGTGGGTTCCATCTTGGAGCGGTGGCCATCTTAATAATTGCCCTCACATAGACAAACACATAAGCAAGTACGGGCCTTTAGAATACATGTACTTTCTGCTTGACTTCTCCATGACCTGGGCAGCTGGTCTCCGCTGCCCCAGGTCAGTCCGGTCTCACGAGCTCCCCATTCTCCGGCCACCTGTGATTAGCATCAGGGCATGACACACCATAAAACCTTTTTCATCCTACACAAGCCTCCAGCTAATCTCTTTCACACCTGACTGTTCCTGCTTTATGGCCTGTTTTTCTAAACAGGAGATGCCCGTGTTCAACTAGGGCCTGTTGATATCTGATGTGGGATCTGAGCCTTGCTGGGTAAATAATTGCGGGCTGGTTTAACTGGAATGTGGGATGGTCATCATGACTCTGCTCTTTCGTTTGTAATATATACTTATGAATGACCATACCATAAACTGAAGAATGTGTGCCTGAAGCACAAGAATCTGTATATAAGGGAAGACTGTTTTTTGTTCTAGAGACTGCCTCATTCAGTTGCTAAGGCTTCTGTGCGACGTAGTCTCACTCATTTGAGTTTAATAAAGATGTCTTTTCATATTTCAGCTTCTGTTGCCAAGTTCTTTGTGATATTATCAAGATATGCAGAATTTTATAATACCACATCAGGAAGTACTCGAAGTCATAGGGTGCTACCCCTAGCACCTCTGGGGTCTCAAAAATTGGAGTACTTCACCGGATCCTGGCAGGGTCTGATTGAGAGACCGTTTCGCTCGTGGGGACCAATCCAGCCTCCATTTAGTGTCATCGCTGCTTCCTAATTATAGCCTCTTGGGTCCAGTTGTGACTTTCTCTGGGCCGTACGAGCCGGCTTTGTGATCTGTTGGTGCCCGACCTGCCGGCGGCCATTCTCACCAGGTCTCGCGGGCACCTCCGGGGCGCATTTTCCAACATGACGGGCAGGGGTGAAGCCGAGAAGCGGAAGACCAAGACGCCTCTTCGTGGGGGACCGTTCCAGACAAACGTTATGGATCGGTACACTCAAGCCAAAGGATCCCCCGGGCTCTCCAGCCGTACCCCGGAGGACGCCAGATACGACCCTTCTGCTCCTGTTGATTTGTCCCTGCAGGACATTATGGGCGCCATCACCGGCATGAAGGAGACCATCGGCCAGCAATATGAGGCTCTGGCTCGCAAACTTGACACGGTTGCCATTGATGTCACTCTAATCAGGGCCGACCTGTCTAAGACTAACGAGAAAGTGAAGTCATTGGATTTGAAGACTTCCAGCCTCACGGCCGATGTGTCGGAACTCCAAACGGAACTTGGCAAGTTGAAATCAGCCACCGACCTGATGTCCCATCGGCTGGAGGATTTCGAGAACAGGGCAGGACGCAACAACATTCGCATCATAGGTGTTCCAGAGAATCCCGAGACTCATTCGGTTGACCTCCTGGTCGAAGACCTAATTCTCACCCATCTTGCCCCTTCTGGACTGAGCAAGTTTTTCGCTGTGGAGCGTGCACATCGTGTTCCGGGCGGTAAGCCCAAGCCGGGCGCTCCTCTGAGGCCTATCATTGCAAAACTCTTTCATTTCAGAGACCGTGATGCGATCTTGCAGGCTTCGAGAGTGCACGGCCCGGTGAAATTTGAAAACTCCTCTGTAAATTTTTTCCCGGACTTCACTCAGCTTGTCCAGAGACATAGGATGGGCTTTCAGGGGGTTAAGCGACGTCTTCGGGACCTGGGATTGAAATACGCAATGCTTTTCCCTACCAGGCTTCGAGTGGAATATGAGGAACGGACCTTCTTTTTCAAGCAACCGGACAATGTGAGTGACTGGTTGGATTCCCTGCCTGGTCGGGGCGATCGAACGGAGCACCCTGGCGGTGCAGAGGGTGGTGAGCCTACACAAAAGTGACCTCTCGGTCCCTAACCTCCGACAATCTGACATTGCTCAGTTGGGTTTTATCTCTTCTGTATATTTTGCCTTATAGTAGTTCACGTCTGGGTGGCGGGCGGAGATGAGCCTCTTTCCTCCTCCGGGGTCTTTTTGTAGAATGGGAGTGTTAGGGCGACAGGCACACTGCATTTTGGGGTGGCTTTTCAGTCTGCAGGGGTGCAGGGAGGGGGGGGGAGTTGTAACGGGTTTCGGTTGGGGGGTGGGAGGGGGTGTTTGGGTTTTCTTTTCTCAAGGCGGCATATTGTTTCTTCCTCTGCTTCAGGTATCCTGCTCTTTGTGGGGAGACTCATACAACACTTGCGGGATGGGGGGTAGTGGGTTGAGGTTGATATCCTGGAACGTCAATGGATTGGGGGATCGTATTAAACGGGGTGTTGTACTGCAATATCTGCGTCGTTTGACTCCTGATGTGGTACTCCTGCAGGAGATGCATTTGGTCAGCAATGTGTGTCATGCTATGAATAGGTGGGGATACCGATTGGTTGCACAGTCCGGGTTCACCACTGGTTCCCGAGGGGTTGGTATTCTGGTCCGGTTTTCCTTCCCACTAGAGATCGATAATGTCATCCTTGACGATAGAGGGCGTTAAGCCGCCCTAACCGGTAGGTGGGAGGGCAAGACTCTTTCTTTAGTCACGATATATGTTCCCCCGGGCCTCCAGACCTCCACTTTCTCTGATGTCGGTCGGATGTTGCTGGAGCTCCCTGACAGTCTTCTCCTCATGGGTGGGGACTTTAACTCTGTGCTATCAGGCGACCTGGACCGCCACCCCCACAGGGCCCTTCCAGTTTCCCAATCATGGCTTGGTGGGTTCTTGGACACCTTTGGTCTGGTGGATTGCTGGAGGTTAATGCATCCGACGCAATGTCACTACACCTTCCACTCCGGGGCTCATGGGAGTCTCTCCAGGCTTGATTACTTCCTCATGCCCGCTGCCCAGTCCTCCTGCGTTGGGGAGGTCAGACACTTGGCCCGGGGCATTTCAGATCACTCCCCTGTGTGGCTTCTTTTCGACACGGGGATGCACGCAGCGGGGCGGATCGCCCTATCAATCCGTGGCATCTGCGCAACCCCAAGACCCGCAACAACCTCAAAGTCGCTCGACCACTACTTCCTGGAGAACGAGGGGTCTGTTTTGTCCTCAATATCCCTGTGGGAAGCCTTCAAAACTGTTATTCGTGGACAGGCCCCATCTTTAATAGTCGAGACCAAGAAAGCTAGGAATGGGGAGGTCGTGAGGCTGGAGGCCGAAATACTGGAGTTGGAGGCTGATCTAGACTTAAGCGTCACCCAGGATAGACTCCACGCCCTTAGCTCGAAACAGTTCGACTATAAATCCCTTGTTACGGATGCTGCCAAGACAATTTACAGGGAACAGCACGGTAGACTGTATGGTGTTGGGGACAAGGCGGGTAAATTGATTGCCTGGCTTGATAAGGAGAGAGCGAATTGTGTGGTCCCTGTGATTCAGAATTCTGACGGCGTGAATGTGACTGACCCTGGTGAGATTGTGGAGTGTTTTGCTGACTACTTTAGTGTGGTCTACTCCCCGGTGTCCGATAGGGATGAGGATGACTCTAGTTTATTGTTGAGGGACATTGCGCTGCCCTGCCTGTCTGCAGAGGAGAGTGCATGGAGGCATCGTTGTCGGTCGACGAGATTGCGACCGCGATCCGTTCCCTCCGTTCTGGCAAAGCGTTGGGCCCAAATGGATTGCCGATTGAATTGTACAAATTGCGCCCGGATAAAGTCGCACCATTTCTCCGTGATACGTTTATGGAGTCGCGTGATCTTGGCTCCCTCCCTTGTGACCAGCGTCTGGCTACTATAGTTGTGATTCCTAAGGAGGGCAAGCCTCGTGATCGTTGTGCCTCATATAGGCCTATTTCCCTACTGAATGCTGAACCGAAGATTCTCGCCAAGGTCCTCGCTAATCGCCTACTCACTGTCATTTGTGACCTGATCCATCCGGATCAATCTGTTTTCATTCCGCACCGGAACACTGCTCTCAACTTGCGGCGCTTACATGGCGTTCGCCAGGGCGGAGTTTCTGTCCGAGCCGGCCATCTTGGCCTCCTTGGACGCCACGATGGCCTTTGACACGATAGAATGGCCATACCTTTGGGCCACTCTGGCGAAATTCGGTTTCGGTGCGGGATTTATCAGTTGGGTGAGACTTTTATATACGGATCCGCTGGCTCAGGTTGTTGTCAATGGTAGGGTGTCCCAGTCCTTCGCTCTCGGGAGGGGTACTAGGCAGGCGCGCCCGTTGTCCCCCCTGCTCTTTGCTCTTGCCCTAGAACCGCTTGCAGCCTGGCTCCGATGGGAACCGTCGATGAGGGGCATTCAGTGAGCCCCCGATTTTGAAGACCGGGTCTCGTTGTACGCTGACTATATTCTCTTGTACCTCACCTCCCCTCGTGAATCCCTTAACGTTCTATTTGACGTCCTCACCTCTTTCGGTAAAAACTCCGGTTTGATCATTAATTGGTCTAAATCGTTTGTGTATGTCATCTCCGGAGGGTTTACAGATCAGACTTGTTTGGGACGGTCGCGCACGCATCGCTCTCGCAAACTGACTCTACCCTGGTATGACTGGGGCATCGCGCTCCCGGACATCAGGAGGTATTATTGGGCCTCCCAGTTGTCCGCCATCAACCATGTTACGTATGCACCCGGTCCAAATCCGGCTTTCGAGATGGACAAATATCAGTTGCCTTGTGGCAACTTCAACAGAGCGCTCTACTCTCGGATAGCAGGGAGGAATCTAACGGGACCCACTAAGATTGCAGTACGTGTGTGGAAGGATGCCAATGTGGAAATGGGATGGAATGATCGATTGACGCGAGCGACCCCTTTGTTTGCTTCGGAACGGTTGGGATGCCTCTGGACAACGAAAGGTTTTGAAAACTGGGCTACGATTGGCATCAGCAGAGTGGGTGATCTCTGGGTAAAAGGTGCGGTCAAATACTTTGCAGTGCTTCAGAGTGAGTACGAGTTGAGTGAGAGGGAGTTCTTCAGATATGCACAGATTCGCCGCACTTTGCTGTCGGTCTTCACGGCCGGTACCACTGTCCCTGTATCTTCCCCACTCGAGGACCGTATACTTGATGGTCATCTGCCCGATAGTACGATTTCTTTGATTTATAAGTAATTAATCAATAATCGGGCGGATCTCCTTGTGCATCTTAGGGAGGCCGGGACCGGAGACGGGTTGGAGCTGGATGACTAAGACTGGCAGTCCGCACTGTCCTCCCCGAAAGAGGTCGCCATTCCTGCCCGTCTCAGTCTCGTCCAGCTCAAAATTCTTCACCGGGTTTATGTGACGGGTCCTCGTTTGGTTGCTATGGGTTTTTCTTCGGATGGTTTGTGTAAGCGCGGATGTGGAATGAGCGCCACCTTCCTTCATATCCTTTGGGAGTGCCGTGAGGTCGCGGCGTATTGGCACCGTGTGCATGCTGTAATGGAGTGCGTCACTGGGGTCGCTCTGTTGCCTGAGGCTCGTAGATGTTTGTTGAATGTGTGGGAGCCGAATGATTACGATGTTGCCCGGGCCCGGTGGGCGGCACTTGGGAACATGATTGCAAAGGGGGATATTGCGCAGCTTTGGGGTTCCTGACGGCCTCCCACCGTGTCAGTATGGAAGGAGAACATGGACTGGTGCATGTTTAGAGAGAAGACGGTATATCTGGCTAGGGGCAAGCCTGGGGCGTGGAGTAAAATTTGGGGCCAGTGGAACACCTACCGAGGTAACATCTGTACGCCCCCCTTTGAGGACACTCCGGACATTTCTGTCCCCCTGATCCTGAGGTTCCTAGACTACTGTACTCCTTTTGCCAATTGTCCTGACTTCCCCACTACCTCCCCCCCCTGGTCATCTCTATTATCCTCCTGATTCTCTACCTGGTATGGCAGGTCCCCCCCATCGGAGCTCAACACCGTTTAGAATGTTTCTCGCCTTGAGTTTTGTTTCATTGGTTTTCTGTTGGTTCTTTTTTCTAAAAATTTAAAATATTGGTATCCTGCCTATCTTCTGAGTTGCCGAGAATATATCCTGTAATTCTGCTGGGCCTCTGGGGATCAGTCGCTGCTTTGTGATGACAGACGACTGATTTGCATATACTAGCGGCCGGCCTTTGCGGTTGTAGGCCCATATTTGTAATGATGATGTTTTGCGCACTAAAGTTTAAAAAAAAAAAAAAGGTTGAAATGGTCCTCTCTCCACAAAGCTCTTCTTTCTCTCAAAGTACTCCTTCTACTTGCTCTTGGGGCTCTTTCTAGCTAATCAGGCTCCCACTCTATAAATAACTGTATGTATATATGTGTATATATGTGTATATATATATATATATATATATATATATATATATATATATATAAATATATATATATAAATATATATATATATATATATATATATATATATATATATAAATATATATATATATATATATATTAAGTGACATTGGTGCAGATCTACAGCAGCAGCTCACATGAGTAAGATGTGAGTACACTACCGATACCAGCAGGCCATGCGAGTGGCCACGCCCACATGGGAGAAACAGAGGTGTACTTAAACAATTGTGAAGTTTATCTGCACAACACTTTCAACCTATGACAAAGGGCAGGGAGCCCGAAACGCGTCGGCGAAGAGGAATTAGTGTTGTGTTGCTGTAGCTCCCATTAAATCTGTTGGCGGATTATACCTTGTGTGGGCTCTTCTGTTTTGAGGCAACTCTTGTGATTATATATATATTATATATTATCTACTGGCGGTCGCCAGTAGATAGTTATAGTTAGGACCGAGTTTCCATAGGAAATCTGAAAATTCTATTTTGAATAACTTTGGCGCCGGTTGACGAATCCTCGCGAAATTTTCGAAACTAATGGGGCGCTCCGCTCAACTCCTACCCTGAAAGTCTCGGGGTGATTCGTCAAGCGGGGGCTGAGAAAAAAGGGGGGTCCCAAAACGCGTTTTCCCCATGCATTTTCCCATAGGACCTTTAGTCGAAGGTACAGCCCGAACGGCTGAACAGAATTACTTGTAATTTGGCAGAGAGGTAGTCCTCAGGTCAAGGAAGTGCCTTTTGTAGGTCTGGTGTAAATCTGTTCAGTAGTTCCTGAGAAAATAGCATTTAAATCAATATATATATATATCTGTAAGCGCGCTCCGAGCGCGCACCGTAAGCTTACCGTACGCGTACGGTGCCGTGCGCGAGCGCGATTCTGATTGGCTGTTAGATCTTAGTGAACATTCGAATCGCTCGAAACCAGGAAGTGTCGGCCGCCATTTTCTCTCTCGCACTCTGAGGGGTGGAGGAAAAACAAAGTTGGATATCATAAAAAGGGGGCAGGCTAGACAGCTCCTAACCACCTAGCCTTGGTTATGGTGTGCCAGAAGGCCATCCAAGGCCAAAAAATTTAAAAAAACGGAACTGCGTGAAGTGGCCGCGCACGGCACGAACGGCGTAAAGTAACTTAGCATTTAAAAAAACGTACAAATTCACTGAAAAAACCATAGGTTTCACACACGTTATAGTTAGGAATTAGCATTTAAAAAACCTTGCAAATTCACTGAAAAAACCATAGGTTTCACACAAGTTATAGTTAGCTGTACATTTCACTCGTAAAAAACCAATGAAATTCCCCGTTATAGTTAGTGCAGGCAACTATAACTCACGCGACCGCAATCCTCTGCTGATGCTAATACTGTATTTAGACACTTATTTGCCCAGGTCTTCTTCCATTAAATTTTAGCTATACATATATTACAAATATTTTTTTTTCATAAAGACACATATGTCATTAGCAGAGGATTGCGGTCGCGTGAGTTATAGTTGCCTGCATTAACTATAACGTGGAATTTCATTGGTTTTTTACGAGTGAAATGTACAGCTAACTATAACTTGTGTGAAACCTATGGTTTTTTCAGTGAATATATATATATATATATATATATATATATATATATATATATATATATATATACACACACACACACATATATATACACCATCACAAATGGTGCCTTTGAATTCAATTGAATAATTCCAGAGATTTGAGTGCTGGTCCATTCTTCATGTGAGAAGTGGCATTTTTTCGTTTGTTAGAGGTGTGATGTGGCATCGCATCAAACTGGCGCTTAGGAAGCACTCCAGAATCCACAAAACCCAGGTTGCAATATATATATATATATATATATATCTCAATATCAAACTTTAAACATTTACTGTGTTTGGGAGCACAAATTCTAGCAGTGGATTTCCAGAATGGAGCTAGCAGTCCTTTGTGCAAGAGTAGAACAAAAATCAAGCTGGCAGTGGTACATCACACCTTTGTATGGGAAGACATTCTCAAAATGAGCTCAGATGAAACATGGGAACCTTTCACAAAGTTGAAACATCTATTTGTTCAGCCTTTTATATTTGGAGTGTAAAATAGAAATTCTTAAAGAAGGCTTAAACATTCTCAAAAAGGCCAATGTCAGCTACAAGAGACTTTCTCAGCGTTGATGTCTTGTTATTTGAAGGGCAAATCATATACAAGAGTCTTGCAAATTGTATTCCTGAACTGCATCTGCTCATAATGTAAGAGTGGAGAAAGTCACTTTGGCTGAAATACAGTTCTTTTTCATGGGAATAAAAACCTCAGAATGTGCCTTCTTTAATTATAGGAAGCTTTCACAATGTTAAAAATAATTTTGAGGAGTGAGCCCAAATGTTGTACTTCAGTGTGTGTGGGATATAAAACTAGGCTTCCTAAAAGGAGCCGGTGGATCCTTTGCTCAGGAATAGCGAAGGACAATTTGATAGTCCTGCACTAGCTGTTTTTATGAGAAAAGAAACCTTAAAATGTGCCCAAGTTAAAGATAGGAGTCCTTCACAAAGTTGAAAAATGTGTTTTTGGCAGAGGGCATTTTATACATACAGTCTTAAACACTAAGGGTCTCATTTATGAAAAGGGTTGCAAAGCTGTGTGAAAGCAGTGATGCAACACTTTCTAGTTCGGCCTCCTTGATGTGCCACATTTATTGTACGCCGCACCATGTTGCAAGGAATGACAGATTTGTCAGGAATCCTGACGTATCTGTCGGCGCCAAACCCACGCATTGCTGGAGTTGTGTCGTAAGTATGATGCAACTCCAGCAATGCATGGGGGAAGCCTATTCCCTTTGCACTGTGTCACCCTTATGCCTGCTGCGATGCATGCATAAGGTTGTGACGCAGTAGCGTCCTAGAAGTGGCGCAGTGAAATCTGATAGATTTCACTGTGCCACTTCTACTAGGCTTTTGCGGGGGAACACCCACACTACATACATTATACCTGACACATGTATAATGTGGCGCAGGGCTTTATAAAGTGACGCATCTGCTTAGATATGTAGCTTTGTAAATATGGTGCAACATGGCGCATTATTTATGCCGCTGCAGCCTCACAAAAAGTGACGCACCGGCGACGTAAAAGTGTAACAAGGGGCTCATCAATAAGCTCCTCATTTTGCAATTTGGGTTGTGGTCCATTTGTGCCGGAGTAGAGACAATGACTAATAGTTGTGTAACTACACTTTTCAAGTGAAAAGGGACATTTTCAAAATGGTTACATGTTAAATATGGCGAATGACACAAATATAGATTCCAAAATATCATGTGACAAATATGTTGTCAAAAATATCACCACTGCAAAAAAAATAGTGGAACAGAATATCACATTTCAGAATGCATGTTTTATTGTATACAGTATGGAAATGAAGAAAATTGTTGTAATTAATATTGTGTCCGTTAGTATACATGTAATAAACATTGCTTTTATTTAATAAATAAATATATATACTTATAATAGTAAAATTCACTTTTTTTAAATCTAGTTTGCAATTTTAAATGTGTAATTGAATTTTTAAAAGGTAACCCCTTTGAAGTCCAATACTTTTCCTTCTGTTTTGTATATATTGGGGTGGGAATAGCAAATCTAATCCCTCTGAAGTCCATCACTTTCCCAGCTGTTGCTTACATTACAGTGGAAATTGTAAATCTAACCTCTCCGAAATTCAGCACTTTCCTTGCTTAGGGTGAAATGAGAATAGTAGATTTGACCCCCTCAGA
The DNA here is from genome assembly GCF_964204655.1 of Triturus cristatus. Taxonomy (NCBI): domain Eukaryota; kingdom Metazoa; phylum Chordata; class Amphibia; order Caudata; family Salamandridae; genus Triturus; species Triturus cristatus. The sequence goes on along the minus strand of NC_140583.1, from coordinate 1,176,083,234 downwards.
GGTTCAACGCCTTCCCTACTGTTGTTTAGACTGGAGTGGAAATGGCCATTTGAACCCCACTGAAGTCCAATACTTTCCCTATTGTTACTTAGATTGGAGTGGAAGTAGCAAACACTAACCTTCTGGTGGACTTGCTCCCTTCGCAGCGAAGCTCCAACTGGTAGCTGCTGCTGACCCTTGGTCGAGGCCCACCTTCACCCACAGGCCCCTGCCTGCACCCTCATATCTGGTGGTCTAGTGTTAGAGCATCACTGCTCTGCTGCAGGGCTGTCCTTTTTTGCCCTTTTCTTTCTTTGTTTGCCACCCTAGTCCCTGTTGCTGTGATCCCCATGGCCCGCCCCCTCCAGTGACCCTTCCCGCTCCCGCATTTCCTGCCTCCCAGTTGTCCAGCCCCCCAGCACAACTTAATGGCAGCCGCTGTGCAGCTGCACCGCGGGCGCGCCAAAGGCAGCACTGTCTGCACCCTTCGTGCCTGAACCATGCCCAGTGCCAGGGACCCTGGTTCTCGGGCCTTTCAACGCTAAGACGCCAGCACCCTCCTCGTCCACAACTCAGGACGCCACACCGCCTGCCACCTCACGTCACCGAAGACCCAAGGACCCTTCTCCTGCCAGAACTGCAGCCACATCCTCACCCAAACCAGCATGCCAGATCCTCTCACCTCCAAACTTACCAACAGCACACTCGACCGACTGCATCCTCGTCAACGTGCGTTTCCTCCACAAACACACCTCAGAAATCTGGGACCTCCTCAACATCGCCTCTCCCGACATCACCTTCTTCACGGAAACCTTGATCAACCCCTGATCTGGACCAGAAAGCACCATCCCCGACGGCTACATAATCACTCGCAAAGACTGCACCGACCAACCAGGAGGAGGCATCGCCATCAACCACAAAGACACCCTCCGACTGACCATGCACTCAAACGACCCAAAGAGAACCATCTTGAACCTGGACCCAGCCTGAGTGAGTTGTGACTCCGAGTGGTTCTCCTCCAGTCCCGGATCCTTAGAAGTGGTGCTGAAGGTGAGCAGATGCCTCAAATCTAAAACTTGGGACTTAAAAAATTGTCTGCCCCAAAATACCCCAAAGACAGAGAAGACCAAGGTACATTTCTGGTTGGCCTGACTTTGAGGTAGCTCCCTTACATTCTTTTCCAATGCTGCAAAACCTGTTCAGTGGTCACTCTGGAAGGGTAGCCAACCTCCTGGAGCCCTCATTTGACCCAGCTGCAGACTCGTCTGCTGTAGATTTATGACTTCCAAAAAAGAGACAAAAGGCCCAGATTTGCCAAAGAATTGCCTGCCCTTCGGTCATTCAGGGTGACTCAAAGGAAATGGAAGGGCAATGCAATCCTTGAGTCAGATTTAACAAGCCAAGCAAGGCCACGTTGCGTGACCCTGTGAGGCTTGGTAAATCTGTAGTAATACAAAGCTGTGTAAGTCACTGCCGTGCGTTAGTGCCAGAAAGGTGTTTCATGGGTAGAGTTTGGGTATTCCCATGCATCCACCCATATATTCTGGCGCATTTCCTGATTTACCATGACAAGTAAACCTGGGGATGCGTCAAAATTGTATGCCTTCCTTATAGAGGCAAAACTAGGAGAAATATCTATATTTCTCCTTGTTTGTTCAGAATATAGCACACTTGGAAAGATGAAAATGAATCTAAGGATTGCCTCTGTGCGGGAATGTGTCCCTTCCTCAATAAAAACGATCTTTCCTGCAACACAGGCACCCTTTCACTACGGCACAAAGGTGCCTGTGTTGGCGCTAGGTAGCACATACAATAATCCTGGTTTTATGTTATTTATTTTTTGACATTTCCGTCTGTATTTATCCATATTTATTTTTTGCTAATTTTATCTGTATTTATCCATATTTATTTTGGGTTTGTGTTAATATGATGCGGGAAATTAGTATATTTCCACATTTATTTAACCGGTAAATATGCACTCATGCTTGAATGCCTACTAGGTTTCAGTGCTGTAAACATCCGCAGAAGATAAATTAATGCACTTTTAAGAAAATATGCACATTTCAGTATCAACCTTGTGCATATCTACTGCTGTTAAAGCCTCTTTACTAAAATTCCTTTCTTTTTTAGCCACCTTACCTATCAATCCGCACAGCTATGCGCCTGGCAGTCATGGGAGACAGTATTTAGAATTATCCAAAAAGTTACACTACTTCAGTTTTTAATCTACATTTAAAAATAAATACAGACAAAAAAATAAATGTTTTCAGTCTGTATTTATCTGTAAAAATAAGTGAAAACAGGTTGCCTTACACATAATGCACCAGCACAGTGAGAAAGCAGCAATGCGCAAAGTATTGATAAATATGCCCTCTCCATTTGATGCAGTGCAGCATGTTGTCGTGCTGCTTTGCGCTACGTCGAAATTTTGATAAATTTGACCCCAAGTCTGAAACTAGGAATCTTCACCATGACTTTGTCCAACGGCTCCACGAAAACAATGCCTCTTCTTCGGATACCCTTGGCTGCCTTGCCCAGCTGAACTTTAACTTCAGACATTTTTCTTCAAAAATTCTTCTAAATCCGAAGGTAAGCCGAGACGCGGCCTAATCTACTTCTTGTATCCTAACTGTGGTCCATTGCGGTCAGCCTTAACTTTTTACTTTGAACTTGTCTTGCACGACTAGATGCCCACAGTTGGTGCTTTGAACATTTAGGCACCATTTTTCACTGATAAAACAAATATAAACATAAGATAATATTCGTCTTATTTCAGAAATTTCTCCATTACCATTACCTGGTGGACCATGTTTAATGTGTTTTTAACATGATTCTTGAATAGCCAACCTGTAAATGATCTTTCTCCTCATGCATCAAACCATTTGGAGATACTTTGACAGACTGCATAGAATGGCTTTACTAGTGTCTTATCTCAATAGCCTTAATGCCTCTGCTTGTTGCGTTAGCCACTTGGAATGGCAAATCCATATTAGTCCCTTCCTCCTGGGATTTTTTTACGCTACACAAAAGAATAGAGGATGAACCATTCTTTCATCTAGCAAATGACATGCCGGCAAAGCGCTGGACAGGCGGCAAACGTTCTACCGTTTGGAACAAAAATCACTGAATTAAAGGGATACAAGTCTGATTTTTACATATAACTAACTAGCCACTAGGAGAGTAATAAAGTCAAAATAGCGTTAAAAAGAACCAGTACATTTAAAATCCAGAAAGGCCACGGTTAGGAAATTCTGAGTCTGGAATCAGTCATTTGTTTTTTGGCACAGTATTCCAATGTATTTTTGGATAGTGTTCTTTATATAGTGGTTGGAAGTTTATCTTGTCTTTGTATTACACTTCAAAGTCAAGTAATGTTGGCATTGTCCACACACTTCTAAACCACAGGATTTTACATTGCCTATCATAATAAGAAATACCAAGTGATAACCACGTTACCTCAAAAGAGCCAACTTATCTTATTACCACCTTTTGATTTCAAATCTAGCCACAAAAAGAACATGATCACCTGTTTAAAAAAAGACCTACAGAACTTCGCCGTGGCCCTATTCCATTATCTCTGCAACATAGGTTGTCCATAGCCTTTTTTTTTGTCAAACACTCCTACCATTGCTAATAAAACCCAACTTAGATTCAAAAGTCCCCAGTAATTATCGACTCATACCATTTTATCCCACATTGAGCCAGCTCACTGAGAACCCAATAGGATCACCATTGCAAGTGTACTGTAAACAATACCAGTTATAAAACACCTCTCAGTGTGGATTCCACCCAGCGTTTGGACAGTTTTACTGAGTATTAGTGAAATTCTCAGAAAGATAACAGAGGGACATATGTACAAGCCCCTATCGCCACCACAATATCACTTTTTCTGATGTTGTGGTGGCGATAGGGGCTGAGCCTTATTTACAAGGCAGTGTTGTGGCTTAACGCTGCCTTGTAAATAAGGCCCCTTTTCACGCTATCGTTCGTGTCAAACGGTTGGGCAGTGGGTGTTTGGGGGCTTTCCAACCCAACACCCATTGATTTTGATGCTGCCCCCTATGTACAAGGGCAGCGTACATAGGAGCAGAGCTAAATATAAGACTAGGGAAAATCTGGCCTTAACTTGGCAAAACGAGGAGAAATGCATTATTTCTCATCGTTTTTGCTTTTTCCATGTGTGCTGCCTTGTGCAGCACACATGGAAAAGTCAAAGAGCCATGGACGGTTTATGTACAGGAAGGTCCCCCTTCCTGTACATAAACAGTCTGTAAAAGCGTGAAGCAGCACACATAGAAGTGGCAAAAGAAAACAAGTTACTTACCTGTAACTTTGGTTCCCCAGTATTGGTAACTTTCATAGATTCTCATGCTTTGTATCATTCCCCGTCGTCGGAATGGGAGCCTCGGTAACAAAAATATATATATATATATATATATATATATATATATATATATATATATATATATATATATATATATATATATATATATATATATGTATAACCATAGAAACAAAAAGAGAAAAAATAGGCCTAGGCCTCATCTCATTTTGTAGTATATCACCCTCTTTGTGTAAAAGAGCCCACATTTTTGCCAGGACCAATCAGCACAGCCTCACCCTCTGGAACCTTCCTGAGAGAGCTCAGAGCCTCAGATTTTCGTAGCCGTTGTGCCAACAGCCACTACCTCAGTAAACCGGCAGAGCTTTCCCAGGGGAGGTGGGTGGGCGCATGAGAATCTATGAAAGTTACCAATACTGGGGAACCAAAGTTACAGGTAAGTAACTTGTTTTCTTACCCCAGTATTGGAACTTTCATAGATTCTCATGCTTTGTATCAGAATAGCAAGCAGTAAATTACGACAAGCACATTTCGGAAAACACATGGCTTTACAAACTCATCTCAGTGTACATGATAAAACCACCATTACTGAAACAAAATGTGCTTACCAGGATGGCGGGATTGTAGGGAAAGCTCACCTCTCATTGAAAAAGATTCCGGAGGACTGCTTGACCAACAGCAGCTTCATCTCGTCCCACCGATTCCAGGCAGTAGTGCTTCGTGAAGGTGTGTACACTGCTCCACGTTGCTGCCCTGCAAATGTCCTTGATCGCAACTCCAGCAAAGAGAGCCACTGAAGACGCCATCGCTCTCGTAGAATGAGCTCAGGCCCTTTTATCCAAAGGTTTGCCCGCAGCCTGAAGACAGTATTGAATTGCACTGGAGATCCAGCGGGAAATGCCACTCTTGGCGAGCGGCAACCCCTTCCGTGGTGCACTGTAGGCAATAAATAGCTGAGTAGACTTTCTGAAAGAGCGTGTGCGCTCGAGATAGAATTTCAGACATCTCTGGACATCCAAAGAATGCAATGTTCGTTCCGCCTGGGTGGAAGGACGCGGAAAAAAGGAGTTCAAAATTAAGGGTTCATTCAAATGAAACTCTGAAGGCACCTTCGGGATGAATTTCGGGTTGGTTCTCAAAATCAGCACATCCCTCTTGAACTGCAGAAAAGGCTCCACTATAGAGAGCCTGGAGTTCACTAACCCTCCTAGCCAAAGTTAATGCCAAGAGAAGGGCTAGTTTCCACGACAGGAACTTCAAGTCCGCCCTGTGAATTGGCTCAAAGGGCGCTTTCATCAGTTGAGCCAGTACTAGGTTAAGTTGCCAGATAGGAGGGGGTGGTCGGACCGGAGGAAACATCCGAAATAACCCCTTAAGGAACTGCTTAACAATCCTTGCGGACCATAGAGATGGCCCCGAAGTCTTCCGTCGAAAACGGGATATTGCAGCCAGATGTACCTTGACCGAAGAGTGCGCCAGACCTGATTTAGCCAGAGACAGGATGTAAGGCAAAACCTGATGTGGCCGGGACTTATAAGGATGGAGTTTATTCCTGTTGCACCATAGACAAAATCTCTTCCATTTTGCCCTATACGTCTTATTAGTGCTTGGCGCTCGCGCCTGAGATCAAACATCCCTGCACTCCTTGGAGAGATTCAGATGACGGAATTCTCTGTGTTCAGGAGCCACGCTGTCAAGTGAAGTGACTTCGGATCCGGATGGAGCACCTGCCCCTGATCTCGCGACAACAGAGATGGAATCAGTGGCAAGCGAATCGGGCGATCCTGGGAGAGAAGCAGGAGTTCCGTGAACCAGAACTGCCGCGCCCATGCTGGAGCAATGAGAATCATCTTGCATGGTTCCGCCCTGACTTTCCTGAGAAATCGAGGAATGAGGGGAATGGGAGGAAAGGCGTAGCAAAATGCGCCGAACCAAGCAATCGAAAGGGCATTCCCCAGAGACCCTTGATGGGGAACCTTGCTTGCGTAAAACCGGCACTTGGCGTTCTCCGGGGACGCAAAGAGGTCTATGGTCGGAGTACCCCATCTCTTGAACACTGCCTCTAGCGTGGCCTGATCTAACTCCCACTCGTGAGTCACTTCTGTCTGTCGACTTAGAGCATCCGCTGTGATGTTGAGACACCCTGCTAGGTGCTCGGCTTGCAGAGTGATCTTGTGAGAGATCGCAAAATCCCAGATCATCTGAGCTTCTTTGGACAGAGTCCGCGACCTTGTTCCCCCTTGCTTGTTGATATAGTGCATGGCCGTCGTGTTGTCTGTCCGGACCAGCACTGCACGATTCTGAAGTCTGGGAAGGAACGCCAGCAAGGCTAAGTGAATGGCCCTCAGCTCCAAAAGATTGATGTGGCGTAGTCTGTCTGCTGGACTCCAGTGACCGCTGACCTGAAGCTCCTGGAGGACAGCTCCCCATCCTTCTAGGGAAGCATCTGTGGTCACCACCATAGGAGGAGGGGGGATCCGGAACGTTAATCCTCCTGCGATGTTCTCCTTCACCAGCCACCATTCGCAGGCTTTGCGCATAGCAGGTGTTATCCACACCTTGTCGTTGAACGACCCTTCTGCCTGGCGCCACTGTTTGTCCAACTCCTCCTGCGGAGGACGCATATGAAGCCTGCAATGCGGTATTAAAGGTATGCAGGATGAGATTGATCCGAGTAAGGACTTGTACCGTCGAACCAATACATGTCTCCTGTGCAGCATTTGGCGAGCGGAAGTGGTCAGTTTGCCTTGACGCTCCTCCGACGGACGAGCCGTGCATCGTTTCGTGTCCAGAATAGCCCCAAGGAACTTCCGTGACCTGGAGGGTATCAGCACCGACTTGGACATGTTGAGCTGAAGACCCAAATGGGCGAACAACCGTATGCAAGTTGACACGGCCTGAGACGTTGCCTTGAACGACGGAGCCTTGACGAGCCAGTCGTCCAAGTACAGGAACACTTCCAAGGACTGCTTCCTTAGAAAAGCAGCGACTGGTGCCAGCATCTTCGTGAATATTCGGGGTGCCGACCGAAGGCCAAACGGAAGCACCTTGAACTGGAAATGGCTCTTGCCTACTGTGAAGCGTAGATATTGCCTGTGAGCTGGGTGGATCGGAACATGGAAGTATGCATCCTCTAAATCCAGGGACGCCAAAAAATCTCCCGGGTTGAGCAGTCGTAGAATATCCTGGAGAGTGACCATCCTGAAAGAGAGTTTGATGAGATAGGTGTTAAGCTCCCTGAGGTCTAGTATAGGACGCCATGTATCTTCCGTCTTCCGAACCAGGAAGAACCTGGAATAAAACCCGTTGCCCCTTTGTGAAAGAGGTACGGGCTCTATCGCCCCCTTGATGAAAAGTTGGTGGGCTTCGAGATGTAATAGTCGGAGATGTTTTCAGAGGCGTAGCTAGGGGGGGGCGGTGGGGGCGGTCCGCCCCAGGCGGCACTATTTTGGGGGCGGTGGCGCGACCCTGGTGGCACATGGCGGCGGTGATTATGATTTAATTGGGAACACGGACACCTCCCCCACACGTGCGGCAGCGGCTGTGAATATATAGCTGAAGTCGGAGCACTGCACACGTGACGGTGACGTGCAGTTAGGTTGTTAGTGAAAGTGCACCGGCTGTAGTGCACGCACGCACCACCTAGCAAGTGATTGTTGCGCGGCGTACCGTCTATGTGGTTCCCAGGGCCGTCAATCATGTTGCGCGCAAAAGCGCTACGAATGACGGCCCTGGGCATAATTTTTATCCAGCCCCTGCGCAGTGCTGCTAAAATGCAGCAGTGACGCGCCACCACCACGCGCTCTTTTTACAAAGTAGAGTCTCGGCAGGGGTCTGCTGGGCGATATGAACCCTCGAGACTTCTTATTGCTTTCTCTATCCCGTCTAAACCCCCCCTTCCCCACACTTTGTTCACCCCCTCATCTGTATTGGTTCGCTTATTGGGCTAAGGAGCTGTTTATCTGTAATTCTTCTGGTAAAGAGATCTTTTTTGATGTCTTGGCAAAAATGGTGAGTGCATCCCTTCCTTTTGTTTAAGTGGCAGAATGTTGGAACTACAAGTTGTGAGGCATGACTTTGACTATTGAAATGCCTAGGTCTTTGCTCGTTAGGACCTCGGAGCTCGCTGTGCATCAGAAACGTGCAAGGAATGTTCAGCTAGAGTTGTCTCGGTGGTGGGGTGGGGGGTAGGGGGGGCAGAGAATATAAGCTGGAAATGGGAGACCAGGGTATAACAAATGTAAACTTGCAATATATTGGATGATGAACTTGTCTAGTCAATACCAGTAGTCCCCGATTTCAGTCTCTGGCTGTATTAAATGGATTCACTGAATTTGTTTTCACCACTTTTGATTTAAAGATGTTCCTTGTAGTCTTTACGTTTTGTGTGTAAAATACATGTTGTAATGTTACTCCTCCACCTGAAAGCCTAGGACTTAGTTTCTTCAGAATTGCTTGACTTTTTATGTACATTTATTTCTCTTTGGTCAATAGATCATGAGGGTGTTTTTAGTAAGCGCATTCTGCAGTAGTCATGCGGTTTGTCTGGTGTAGACTCATCATGACGCAGCAAATTGGTGTCTTCTTTTTACCACGACCCAAAGCCCCTACAAATGAGAACTACTGGGTGCAGGAAAATTTGCTGCCATGATTTTTGCCATTTTGTTCTCTCTTCTGCCCCACTGTGAAGCATCAGCCTCCGTTGCGAGGAAGTACACCAAGGCTGGAAGACGCCTTTAAACGCACTTGAGTTGCTGGTGTTGTTTTAACTGTCTTCGCTCTCTTCCTGATTTACATCCTAGTCTGAGCTGCATTGCCTCTTATCTTTTTTTTGTTGTAGTTTTATATAGCGCAAACTATCAGTATCGGAGCGCTTTACATGAGCACGAGTTGCCTTACAGACTAATTTATTTCAACCTTTACTGGAAACAAGGATATTTTCCCATTTTACTCGTTACCAAACTGGGATCATAGCAATTATTATGATGGCTGGCGTTTTGCCTATGGTACTTTGGAATACTGTAGAAGTGGAGTTGAACCGGAAGTGATCAGATTCATCAACAGTGAAGCGACTTTAGTTCTTTAAATAATATAGGGCAAGAGAGAGAAACTGCGTTTGGCATTTGAGACGTGAAATAGGTGAATAGCTTGCTCTGCCGAAACAGGTTTCCGTTTTTGATACCTGTTAAGGTCACCCTTGCATTCTCATGCTCGTAATTATTTGTGAGAAAAATGATCATGTGATCAATAGTAGAAACCTCTGTATAGTAAAGTATGAATATGGGACTTGCCTGCACTTGTCCAGGTTGCCTACAGGTGGACACTTGATTCTGTGATTCAGAGTATTACTTTTGTCAACAAGCCTTTTCAGACTCAGATTAGCATGTAAGGAAATTACAAGTTAAAGGGGTACCTTGGTACAATAGCATACAAGTAAGGAGTCTACCCCATTCCACTATTAGTAATAAAGGGTCATGACCTGAAAGCACCATGTCAGGTGGTTCAGGGCCAGGATTGGAACCCACCCTGGAAGTAGAGTGCAGTAATCCCCTCCTGCTGATGTACAGGAACCAGGCTCACCGGGGGAAGGCTTCTAGATGGCAGCTCTGTGCTCACTTGTACCATCTACAAAGCTTCCTTTAGAACTTTGTTTGACTTACCCATTTTGACACACCAAGTCCAAATTCGGCTAATGAAACAAACTTGAGATATGGAATCAAATTTTTTGCCACCTTCTTTAAAAAATTATAGGCCCCACTAGAACATCTTTATTGTCGGCAGAAATGTTAACACTAAAAGACACGCCCGGCCATCCTTGACCTAAGTCTCTTAACAGAACATTAAAACTCCTCAACATGGAGAAAAACTGGAATGAAACTATTTAATATTTGCCCTTTAGGGGGACATACTAGCCAATCAGATGAAAGTTAAATCCAAGGGTTTCCAGTGACCTGCAGAGACGAGATACTCATGTATCATCCTGAATTCTTGTAGGTTTTGCCGCTGCATGACTCCTTCTCAATGGAACTGACAATCATGTTCATCAGGATTTTTTACCTGTAGTTTAATTCCACTTTAGCTACAAATCACCCACACCATTACTGATTGCTAGCGCTGCAACTATAAAAGGAGAAACCAGCTAATCCTCATTTGGTTTTGTTTATGGAGCTGGTAATTAGGAAGTTTAATAATGTCTTCATTAGACAGTGAGCAATATGATAATGAAATTTAATGATTATTGACCTCAGCAATTGTGAATCTTTTGATTTGTTTGTTGGAGATGTAAACAACTATTCACAGCTTTTTCTTTGATTAATATTTCATAGTTTCATTTGGAAGATCCAGATAAGCACCACATTGCGGAAATTGTTTGAAGTTGTCACTTAAGCTTGGAATAGGGATTTCAATTTGATAGGATTTAAACATATTGTTAACCCAGACTATTTGAAGGAATCACTGGAGACCCTATTTAAAAGATCAGACAGATCATCAAATCTGCATCCAGGTAAGGGACATAAAGCAGACTTTTAAGGCAAACTTTCATCTTTTAATTAATATACCCAATCTTAAATCTAATTCCTCAATCTGCTAGAAGACAGCAGGCAATACCTGTTGAGTATGTGATTAACATATTGCGATGCAACAGGCTATGGTCCGTAAAAGTCCTTCAACCCCAAATCCTTTCCCCATCTCTTTTGCAAATGGGTCCCACATTAAGGCAAACATCAAAGGGGAGCAGACACAACCCAATATGGCCCCTCTTCGTAGTGGCAAATTGGCAAGACATCAGAAACTGTTCAAGCACAATTCAGAAACTGCATTTAGTAGAACCTTTAGAATCAGTACAGTAGTACTACTCTCATACTACAAAATGCTATTCACAAACCTATGTGTGGAGACCTCTACCTTTACCACTGCTCTGTTTTATGTGCTGAGATCTCCACCCAAGGAGGTATGCGTTTAAGGTGTAATAACATCTATTCAGACCAACACATTGCCACCGCATATAGGACTCTGGTCATATTTTTGGTTAAATATGCTAGAGGTTGCAAATAAGTCAACCTTGATACCTCTGTACTTGTATATTATTATTGCAAAAAGAACAATTGATGGATAGAATACAGAACAATGTCATACGTTCACTGGACCTAAATCCTTAATTTTTCTGCTCCCTATGCCATTCCAGTTTGAACCCAGCCATATGCTAATCAGTCTTGATTTGCATATTACCAAGTCTAAACTGGGGTGGCATGGTGAGCAAAAGAATGATGGATTTAACCCAGATCCATGGACTGGAGGTGAATGTTTTGATTTGTTCTGCATTCCGTTTATCAATTGTATGTCTTTGTACTGCCGGTGTATTCAACTGTGTAGCCTTGGCCCGTGTCATGTATGTGCATATAACTTGCATGATCGAGGTAACTATTAGCGGTTATACCACGTGTCTCTTGGACCTCTTTCAAGTGCTTGACGTTCTTTTTACCGAGCATCCCCCCCCCCCCCCCTTATCCCCGCTACCTGCCATGGGCGGCAATCTGAGGGATAGCCCCGGGCGCCAGAAGCTCTAGCTACGCCACTGGATGTTTTGATGTACGGGCGTCCTGAGCTCTTGTTGGAGGAAGATCTTGGAACTCCAACGTATGGCCACTCTGAACAATATTTAAGACCCACCAGTCCGATGTTAAAAGAAACCAGCTGTCCAGACAAAAAGATATCCTGCCCCCGACCGGTGTTCTTGGTAGGGGAGGAACAGTAGCCAGAGTCAGGAGGCCGCTATTGCCTCTTGGCGTTGTCTCGTCCCTGACGATTCTGACGTCCTCTCTGGGATTGTCGAGAGAAAGACGCCGACTGTCCTTGGCTGGAGTATTGACCTTTATAGGACTGTCCTGATTGTGTGGAATATTGACGTTGGTTTCCTCTGTAATTAGAAAACCCCCGACCACGTGCCCCTCTGAATGGCACTTTGCGATAGTGCAAAGACCCCAAGGACTTAGCTGTGTCTGTGTCCTTTTTTATGCTTTGGAGGGTGTCATCCACATGCTTACCAAAAAGCATCTCCCCGTCAAAGGGAAGGTCCAAGATCTTATTCTGGACCTCCTGGCGAAACCAGGTCGCCTTCAACCAGCCTTGACGGCGCAAGACCGCTGACCCTACCAAAGCCCTGAAAGCAGTAGAGGCTATGTCCATCGCACAGTCAATGACTTCCGAAGAGCATCTTTCCCCTTCCATCAGAACCTGCTTGGCTTCCTCTTGACTCGACTCTGGAAGCTGGTCCATGAACGGCTCCATGTCGCACCACATCTGGCGGTCGTACCTGCCTAGAATAGCCAGAGAATTAGCTGCACGCACCAACAAGCTGGCCATGGTGGAGAATCTTTTTCCCACATTGTCCAGCCTCCTGCCTTCTTTATCCGGAGGCGTGGTTAACGGAGTGGACGGATTCTTTGACTTGCTTTGTGCGGCTTGTGATATTACGGAATCCGGCTTAGGTTGTCCTAGGAGACATGCAGGACTGCCCTCAGGGGCCTTGTATTTCTTCTCCAGCTGGGGAAGAACCGGAATGACCGTCGCCGGATTCTGCATCGTTTTAATTCCCTCATCCCAGACATGTTCTATGATGGGAATTGATCTGACCGACTTCCTATACTGAGCTTTAAAGTCATATAGGAAGCAGTCGGACTGCTCCACTGTAAGGGGCAGACCAAACCTCTTGGATGCCCGTTCCATCAAATTATGGAAACCACCAATATCTGCTGGAGGCGATAGATTTGTCTCCCGGCCCACAGCATCCGGATCCGGCATACCAGTGTCATCAGGGTCCCCATCCGGATCCCCTGGATCAGTAAGAGGGATCACTTGCCCCTCGTCGTCCTCATCTGTATCCAAATCTTGTGTGTCTTGATCGGCAGGTTCCGTACCTGAAGGTTGAGGAACCACTAACGGTACCACCGTTGAAGTGGTACGAGGTATGTCCCTTGGCAGAGGTGGCAAATCCATCGCCATGTCACGTGGCACTACAGACGTAGAAGGACGCACCGGAGTGAGATCTGGTAAAGACGGAAAACGAGCTTTATAGTCTTGCAGCATCATTTGCAAATCCGTCACTAAAGCCACTGGCAAGGCTATCATATCCTGCCTCAGAGAGCGGGGATGTATTTCCTGTGAAAAACTTCGTCGCTCCTCCTGCACTTCTGGACCATAAAACTCCTCAGTATCCGTGTCCTGCTGTTTCACATTGAGGTCTGAAGGGCTGTAGGCGTCCCCATACTGCCCATCCTCTTCCGAGTCATCGAGAAGCATGGATGGTGGCAAAGGCGTGACCCGCCTAGGAGAAGTCATGTCCGGCGTAATCTTCAATCTCTGGATGGCAAATCCCGAATTCTTCGTCGTCGACGGTCCCGTCAACGGAGTCGATGGCAAATGGATTCCCTGCGTCGACAAACTCGACGACGACATCGTCGACTGAAGGGTAACTGTCGTCGACGGGGCTAGAATCGTCGTCGACGATGAGGTCGTCGACGGGGCTAGAATCGTCGTCGACGACGAGGACGTCGACAGTTCCGGAATAGTAGTCGACGGGGCAGTCGTCGACGGAGCCTTCTTCTTCGTCGACGGAGCATGTTTCATCGTCGACGGAGCAACCGTCGACGGTCTCGTCGACGAACTCGTCGTCAGCAACATCAACGAACTCGTCGTCGTCGACGTGGTCTTCGTCGTCGACACCGCCGTCGAAGACGAGAAAGAAGCCGTCGTAGACAATGAAGTAGATATCGTCGACGGTCTCGTCGACGACCCCATGGAAACAGTCTTAACTATGGAGATCGTCGTCGACCTACCTGCCTTAGTCTGCGTCGACGGACGCTGTTTCTTCACTGGAACTGACTGAGGATTTTCTGCAGCATGTTTCTTCACAGATTTCTCCTTCTGGGACGGAGGTGAAGATGTTGCAACCTCCTTCTTGTCCCTAAGGGCTACGTCCACACCAGCAGCCCGTCCCTGCCTCTCCTTTACACTGCCGTGAGGAGATTTCATGGGACCAGCCTCCTCAGACCTTTCAGAGATCCCGTGAGGGGCTTTGAGAGGGGGTTCCGCAGAGGTGGAGGGAGATGACCTACCCCTCTTCTTAGATTTCCTGGATGAGGTACCAGAGATTGATTCCTCCTCATCCGAAGAGAGAACCTCCGTCCTGGTCTTTAGCTTCTGCAGCCACGTCAGCAACCGACCCTCTCTGTCTCGCAAGGTTTTGGTAGAGAAGGTCCGACAAATTTTACAGTCTGTGGCCTTGTGTTCCGGGTACAGGCAGTATATGCAGTTTTCATGCTTATCTTCCACAAACAGTCTCTTCTTCCCACAAGAAGCACAGGATCTGAATAAAGCTTTCTTCTCCTTTTCTGACATTATGTCACAAAAGATGGCAAATAAAGATGACTAATAGTAAAATTCTGAGAAACTGAGCAGAGCTCAGTGGAGACTCCCTAGTACAACGTGAGGTAGGAAAATCTGAGGCTCTGAGCTCTCTCAGGAAGGTTCCAGAGGGTGAGGCTGTGCTGATTGGTCCTGGCAAAAATTTGGGCTCTTTTACACAAAGAGGGTGATATACTACAAAATGAGATGAGGCCTAGGCCTATTTTTTCTCTTTTTGTTTCTATGGTTATACATATATATTTTTGTTACCGAGGCTCCCATTCCGACGACGGGGAATGATACAAAGCATGAGAATCTATGAAAGTTCCAATACTGGGGTAATGGCATTTTAGGATTGTTTATGTGCAGGAACGGACACCTTCCTACACAAACAATCCTCCCCTGCACACAAACACCCTTGCACTATGGTGCAAGGGTGCCTGCATTGGTGCTACAATGCTAAGTTTAGTGCAAGCGCAGGGGGAAACACAAGGCTGCACCATATCCTTGTAATTATGGTGCATCCTTGCGTTTCTGAAGTAGCAGAGTGAGGCATTACGTCATGACAGCTAACACCCCCCTCTGCCACTTCCTCGTACATATATCCCCCAGAGACTGTTGATCTCCGTCTATGTGTCTATCTGCAGTGGTTGAATAGAAAACATCAGCAAAAGGAAGCTTTCCTGCGTTGCATTATTTTGGTCTTCAATGAAGCACAGACCTATAATTTTCAGGAACATTAGGACAATATACAGGAAACACTTATTTTGGCAGGAGCAGAACATAAGGACAGTCACCAATGGAGATAAGAGACTTCCTCAGATCTGCAAAATGTTTGTCTGGCACAGAAGGCACTGTTAAAACCAAATGGGGCACATTTATGAGAGGCTTGCTTTG
Organism: Triturus cristatus; assembly: GCF_964204655.1. Classification (NCBI taxonomy): domain Eukaryota; kingdom Metazoa; phylum Chordata; class Amphibia; order Caudata; family Salamandridae; genus Triturus; species Triturus cristatus. Next base: position 1,176,067,612 of record NC_140583.1, on the reverse strand, counting down.
CGTTTGCAGTATGCAACGTGGTACATGCATGACACAAACCTCTAAGTCAGATTTTTGAAGCTCGTGCAAAGCCACTTTGCATGGCAATGAGGGGTTCCAAAAATCTGGAGTAACGCAACGCAAATTGCGTTACTCTGCCCTGGGAAGGCGTTGCATGGATGTTCCCATGCAACTCCCATGGTTTTTGATGCATCACCAGTTTTACCAAAACTGGTAAACCTGGGAATGCACCAAAACATTATGCCTTTCCAGGGGAGGCACGACAAGGGGAAATCTCTAATAAAAGGTGGAGGGAAGCGCAGCTGGGAGGCGGGAGCTGGAAAACTGGCAGGGGGGAGGGGCCGCGGGTGCAGCAGCAGCAGGCGGGAAAACCTGGCAAGCAACCGGGATTAGAGCAACCAGCAAGCAGGGAGAGAGGCACAAAAAGTTGAAGGCACAATAACAGGGGCAATAACACAATCAAAAATGAAGGCACAGTACCAGGACAATTACAAAAATGAAAAGCACAAATGCCAGGACATTTATGGCACAATACCAGGACACAGACAAGTCTTGCACACAAAACAGGCACTAGCTGTGGCTGGGAAGTTAGGTGTCCCACTCCATGGTGCAAGGGTGCCTACATTGGTGTTAGACTGCCAAAAGGACGGCAATGCAGGCGAAAGGACAGGAATGCACCATATTGGATTAAACATGGCTATTCCTGCTTTCCCTGTCACTCAGTGCAGTGTAGCAAGGTGACTTGCTGCACTGCACTGCGTCACTTTCTCATAAATGAGCCACAAAGTCTTGTGGTTCAAAAGGATTAACTTAAATTTTCCTAACAAAATTAATAAATCATCCATCACCATCTATATTTCCAGCTTTGAATGCTTAGTTTTGCTGGACCTTTTAAAGACGTATAGAGTTGCAAATGAGTTCATTTGTTTTTGCTAAATCATCAAGTATGCTACGCTTGCAACTGATCTGATATGGGTTTATTAAATTCAAATTGCTGCTGTCATAGCCCATCATCAGATCAATAAACATTTTACTACTTTAAGATATTTATTGTAAAATTTTAATTTTGATAGCAGCGGCTTGCAAAATCAAAGCATTTTACATGTGGAGAAAGAGTGCTAAAGTTTGTCACAAGACAGAAAAACATCATATAGTTTTGTATACGTGCGAACACCTCCCTTCCTCTACTCGAACATTTACCTCTTTAGTACGCATATTATTTCCTAGTAATAAAAGTTTAAAGATTTGAAGAGATGCAGTTCTGAAAAAGTTCGTTTTTCACTAAAGAGCATGCTGTAAACTTGAATGCCCTACTTAAGTCAAGGTCATCCCAGTTATATAAAAGCCAATATTTTGTCAGATAAGCTCGTCTACAGACCGGTTCGTATGAGAGGCAGAAATCAGCACAAGACATCAGCTCCACTGACTCTCCTCCCCTACCACCACAGCCCCGTGCTCTGTTCAGGCGCGGGTGCCAGGATGTACACAGGCGTGAATGGAGCCGAGAGCGTCAAGCGCTCGGTCCTTTGTTATGCTGAACGTGGGTCAGGAAGCATTCGCACCTGGGCCATCGCTATGACAACAAAGGGCAGAGGAGAAGTTCCCAACTTGCATATGACAGGTAAGTTTGGAGGGCTGGTGCAATGAATACGCGCCTGCATATTTCAGGTTAGGAGCGGTAGCCGAGAATGAAGAGCAGGGACTTACATTCATGTGTGTTTCAGTTACTTAATGGCTTGACTTGTAAACGCAACGCAAAATTCTACTAGCACCTGCACGAAAATTTCAAGAATATAGGATGAGGAGGATGGAGAACGGAACTCATCGGATGACTCAGAATACAACTTATGCGTATTAAATGTGACCGAAGCAACAGGAAGTGAGGAAAACGGGAATTGCAAAAAGAAAAAGCCAGTTTGCTTAGTCGAAATTGGTGGAATAAGTATTGAGATTGTGGCTGATTCTGGTTCACCATGCACAATAATTAACAAGGATGTATGGAGAGAAAAATTTAAAACGAAGTTAGGAAAACACTTAGAAAAACCTGACATCACACTCAAAACGTTCGGGGGAACCTATTGAACTCATGGGTTACAAAGAACTTCCTTTTACGTTCAAGGAGAGAAAAACTGAGCAAGTTGTATGTAGCTGTTGCAGGGCCTTCGGTGCTTGGTTGGAGGGACCAAGGTAAACTTGGTATTGCTCTGAACCCGAACAGTGCTGAACCTGTGTTAGTCATGCAACAGGAAGATACAAGAGGCAGTAACTTAGTCAACAGGTTCCCCAAAGTCTTCAATGGAAAAATTGGTAAACTGAAAGGATTCCAACATAGGATACAACTTAAAGAGGATGCCGTGCCTTGTGTGCACAAGGTTAGGCACATTCCGATGACATTAAGGGAGGAGGTGAAGAGCGAAATTAATAAACTTATGGAAGCAGACATAATTGAACCAACGGAGTCTTCAGAATGGGTCGCACCTTTTGTGGTCGCAAGAAGGTCCAACGGAAAATTGCGGTTGTGTATTGATTTGCGCGACTTGAATAAGAACATTCTCGTAGACCAGTATCCCCTTCCAAGAACTAACGAGATGTTGTCTCTCACAAAGAACATGACAGTATTTTCCACCATAGACTTAGCTGCTGCCTACCACCAGGTACCCTTGCATCCGGAAAGTAGGCACCTCACCACCTTTTTCGCCTTTCGGTTGTTTCAGGTTCAAAAGAGTACCCTTTGGATTAGCGTCGGCAGCGGCGTTATTCCAGAGACTAATGCATGAAATGTTCAAAGGGATAAAAAAAATCGCAGATTTTTCAAGATGACATTCTCATTATGGGGAGAGATCAGCCAGACCATGACAACAGGTTGCTGATGGTACTCAAAATCTTGGAAAAAAATGGTATGACGGCAGAACATAAAAAATGCAGATTCAGCAACAAGACTGTCACCTACTTAGGTCATGAAATTACTCAAGAGGGAATAAAACCTAAGAAGGAACTAATCAAGGCTATTAAGGACGCTCCAGTTCCACAGAATAAAGATGAATTGAGAGCATTTTTGGGACTGGTGGAGTACTACTCCAAATTCGTAAGGAATTTCTCTACAAAAACGTATAGTATAAGGACGCTTTTGAAAAACAAGAATAAATTTGAATGGTCTAAAGGATGTGAAGAAAGTTTTAAATTACTAAAAAAGGAAATTTGTGACGCACCACCCCTCAAGGGATTGGACACAAAACTAGACTGTGTAGTCACTACGGATGCCAGTGGCAAGGGTATTGGTGCCGTCCTCACACAAATTGAAAGCGATGGCATGGAGGCCACCATCGCATTCGCTTCCCGCTCTTTAACTCCCACTGAGGAGAGGTACTCAGTTATCGAGCGGGAGGCCTTGGCGTGTGTGTGGGGGCTGGAACATTTCCGGCAGTACATTTGGGGCAGAAGAATCGTTTTGCGGTGTGACCACAAACCGCTTGTGAAAGTGCTGACAGTGAAAGGGTTGTATAACGCCTCACCTAGGTTAGCACGATTGTCCATAAGGCTATTGGATTATAATTATGAGGTACAGTATTTACCTGGTGCAAAGAACGTCGTCGCGGATTTTCTAAGCAGATTGCCTTTGCATAATGAGGAAAAAAGGGTGGATGAAGAGGAGCTCTGCGTTGCAAGCATAAATGAAGAGTTCCCTAGTATACTAGAAGAAGACTGGAACAAAGAAGGTCAAAAGGATGAGACACTTAAAGAAGTCAGTAAACTTATTGTGAAGGGTTGGCCTGAGAAAAAGAACCTAAAAAGCGAGTTAAGACCTTTCTGGGAATTGAGAAGTGAGTTGTCGGTGGAGAACAACCTTGTGTTCAGACAGGGTAAATTGGTACCTCCTGTCACCTTAAGGGAAAGAATTGTCAACATTTGCCATGAAGGTCACTTAGGCATTAACAAAACCAAGCAGAGAATAAAAAATTGGTATTGGTGGCCTGAGTGCGACATACAAATTGAGGGCTGTAAGAGACTGCACACAATGTGTGAATTCGGATAAGACGCACATAACTCTCAGACCACCTTTGCGACCTTTGAAGTGTCCTCACATGCCTTGGGAACGCGTAGGGAGATATATAATGGGTCCGATCTAATGGCAGGAAGAAAAATTGAGTATTCTGGTCTTATGATCATTTCTCAAAGTGGCCAGAGATAAAAGTTTGCAGGAAGGTGGAGGCTGTAGACATTGTGACGTTCATGGACAGTATTTTCACAAGAGAAGGTATACCTAAATATATCGTAAGTGATAACGGAAGTCAGTTTTTGTCAGAAATTTTCAAGAGTTTTGTGATCAGGAATGGTATTACCCACAAGACCACGTCAGTGTACCACCCCGCGGGCAATGGTGCCGTGGAAAGATTTAATAGAGTAATAAAGGGCATTATCCAACTAGCAAACAACAACGGCAAATGTTGGAGAAAGGAAGTTAACAAAATGGTTTGGGGATACAGGATCACACCTAGTGAGAAGACATTGATAAGCCCATTTGAGATTATGAGGGGAAGAACACCCATCTCAAAAGACAATATCGGATGGCTCAAAGAGGCAAGGAAATCAGAATGGTCAGTGGAAATCGTCAGGAAGAGAATCCAAGAGGCAAAGGACATGAGTAAAGTGAAGTATGACAGCAAGCACAACTGCAAACAATTAAAACTCAAGGAAGGTGATAGCGTGAGAGTAAGAAGAAGTGGACACATTATTAAAGGGCAGAACAGATTTTCGGAACCATTGAAGGTGGAGAAGGTGTTCTGTAACTCTGCGCTCCTCAGTGATGGAAAGGTTTGGCATGCCTCTGCGTTGTCCGTTTGTCACAGAAAGGAGAGTGTACAACCAGAAATGGATGCAAGGGAAATCAAGGATGCGCAGGACAATTTGGAAACTATAGACAAGTATAGTTGGTTGCACCTAGCATCGTCAGATTCAGAGGATGAATTGGATAGTACAGTGTCACATTCCCTGGAACATACCACTGAGGATGAACAGGAACATGATCTCATCGAATCCATTGGGGAGCTCAGAGACCTCAGCACCAGTGCCTCAGAGGCATCCCCTGAGGCCAGTAACATCACCACCGTGGAAGATCAGGATACTAAGGAACTTGACGTTGAGGTGTCCGATATCCTCACCAAAGATATGAGTAACTCTTGCGAGTCTAGAGGAAGCTCTGCGTTTGAACAAGAACCAGAGTTGGGAAAAGAAACTACAGGCGAAATGGCCAGCTCAAGTAGATATGGCCGCATATCAGTCAAGCCAAGCAAATACAAAGACTTCGTATGCGAATAGAGATGCATCCCTTGTTGTATTCCAACCTCTCCCATTTTCCCTTCCCGGTTCTTTCTAATTGTCGTAAAGGGAAGAGATGTGTTGTGTTTATCTTATCTCTGCCTGCTTCCTATTGCCCTGCCCTGCCCTGCCTCGCGCCCTGCCCTGCCTCGCGCCCTGCCCTGCCTCGCGCCCTGCCCTGCTCACGTCAGCTGGAATGTTGACAGCTGGACGTTCTGTATGACAGTTGGTTGTGGTTGATTTGACAGTTGCATCTGTGTGTCGCGCACAGTGGTTCTCCTGTGAGTGTAGTCCTACTGAGTAATAAACTACTTCTACTTTAATACCGATGGTGTCATCTTTACAAATTCCCATATAAAAACTAATTGCCTATCCTGAGTGAAAGAAACATTTTATATTAAATTCCCGACACCGTTCACTAAAAACAAATGCACTTCTATTCATGCACTAAAGAAGCAGTATTTTTTAAACGCAAGCAATGTAAAGAACTTTGTGAGTTTGAACTTTTCACATAAGTTAAATTTTATAGGTAAAATGTGTGTGATTTTCCATCTTCTGCTCCAGGCATAACTTCTCTGCATTGGCTTAGAGTAGCACATAATCGCATCTAAATTGTATATTTGTTTTTTCGTTTCACACATAGGATTACAAGAGCCAGAATTGAGGTTCTGTAGCGATCCGAACCCGTGAATTCGGTATCATAGTACTGACACGATTTTGGTATCAATGAACCGCAAATGATCCATTATATACATGACAGTGTTTTCGCTGCGCAACTGGCATGAATTCACTGGAAAATAGGGCATTCTGTCAGTAAAGTCATGGCACCCATTTTAGTTACGGCATCCATTTTGTTTCTTGCCCTCACATAGCCAATGAACGGACGATGACACCGGCAGGATCACCTTGTTAAGGACACGTAAGCTCGAGCCCCGAGAAAGGCTGACGCTACATGACTAGGCAGAATCAAGCTGCCTCCCTTGCCTGAGGCCAGTCCTGCTATACTGGTTCTCGTGTCCGTTGTCCTGACTGAAAAGGCCGAAGACGATTGCCCTGCCCATTTATGATCCATAAACACCTCTTATCCTACATTTCAATCCTTTGCACCTGGCTCTGCTCCTTTCTTTCTGGGCTTTTACAATGGGGAGGTTACGATTTTTATGATGGGGAGGATCAAGTAGAAAATGAAGAACTGACAAGAGAGCCTGATCGAATACCGAAAACCTACAACTAATCATTGTTTGATGTTTATTTATTATCTGTTCGGGATACCGGGTTGGGCATGAGAAATATTCGTGTAATGTTGCCCCAAGACATTTTTCTTGTATTTAAGAAACAACCCACTTAATACAATTCGAACAGTCTCCTAGATTCTGCCTCTGTGTGGTTCCTATGATTTCTGTATCCCTGCAGTAAATAAACCTTGGTCTTTGACGCCGCCATCGAGAAGCCCGTGTCTCTGTTTGTTTGTGCGTGCACCGGGACAGGGGGAACTCAGGGGTCTTCGGGTGTTGTTTCCCTGACACCTCTGGACTCTTAAAAGTCCAGAACCTCAAATTGGCGCCCAACGTGGGGCGACGTCATCCGGTACCGGTCCAAAGCCTGAAAAGTTCGAGAAGTTTCGTGTGAAGATTCCGGAGGGAGGTACCCCGCTTCATCGATCCCTGCATGTCGTAAAAGTGGCCCGACTATCTCTTCCACGAGGGTTCCCGTTCCCAGACGGCTACAGAGGACCGCTGCCTTGACTGTCGCCCTGTCTTGGACCCGAGGTGCAGACCTTAGTACGGCGAGACGAAGACGGGTTCTCCTTGGTGACGTCTTCCACATTTCAGTTAAGTATTAAGTGGGTTGTGCTCAGTTTGGTTATTCGGATAAGTTTTGGATTTGTAGATTATCATTGGTTGCTCTTGTTAAGATAATCTTGGTATTTGGTATTGGTTCATTTTGGTAGGCCTAAGTTCTCTGCGCATTTTGGTTGGAATTTGTCTTTGTAGTCATGACTAAGGGTAACAATTGTTTTTTGTCCTGGTTACGTTGCAACGGGGATTCACGGTTGGAGGACTCGTGTTTGGTTCCTCCGATTGGGACTCCTACATATGAGCTCTATTGTAAACATGGTGTGGGTCCTATTACGTATAATGAAGTATGGGTTCGTTATACCAAGAAAGATGGTGTCCTTAGTTGGCCACCGCATGGTAGTTTCGAAACGGAAATTCTAGATAATCTAGAAATGAAGTTGTTTAAGAGAAAAGCCCGGCCGGCGATGTTTGATTCTTTTCGCGTATGGCGCAAAGAAGCCAAACAGAGAGAAATTAGGAAAACAAAGAAAGAACAGAAAGAGAAAGGGTTGACTTTAATGGAGTCTGCTAGGCAGCTGCATGTCAACGAGACCGAGAAAGCAATGGAGATGGCGAGTAGAAAACATAATTTGGCAATTGATAAATGTTACCCTGTATTGCCATCTTGTCCTGCTAAGCCGATAGAGGACCCTGAGAAGGATCCCCTGTTGTCTTACCTGTTGAGTTCACCTCCACCGTATGCACAGGGTATTACAGTACCACAGTTACTACCTGTTGTACAGCCAGCTGTTGGTCAGCCTGGGATAGGTGCTCCACTCCCTTTGAATCCAGCTCCTGTCTTTCCCGTGGTCAATGATCCTATGGCACCCCCTCTTCCTGGGTCGCCTATTCCGCCTTTGCCTATCGTTTCGCAAACTGCTTTACCTACTACTCCTACCCTTACTACTTCATCTGCTTCAGCTGCCCTGTCCCCAAGCCCTGTCATTCTGACTCCGCTTTCCGTTCGTCGGAAAATAACCGACTCTGTAACTAATATATTAACCCCTCTTTACAGGTCCTTAATTGGGACCCCCGTTTCTGACTCTATACAGAGACGTAGCCAGCTTCCTGGTCCCGAGGAACGAGAGACGTTAGATTCGACAGCTCTTAGGTGGATGTCGAAAGCTGTGAAGTATGATGCACGAAGAGTATTAGACACATTTATGCAGTGGAATGAACCAACTCAACGTTATGTTTTTGACGTGATGTGTTCTCTTGTGCGTGAGGAAAGGGAAGATGATGACTTAGATTCCGTCCCTTCTGATTTAATAAATATTCAGCTGAAATTTGCCGCAGGAATGGTGATAGGTTCAAAAGTAGGGAGAGCGATAGAATTAATTTTAGCTTATAGGGATGAGTCCCCTTTTCGGGCGACAAGAGACCCTGATGGTACACCGATAACTAGGAAAAGACGAGGTCAGTATCCGATGAGAGAAGTTCCGCCCATATGGCGCAAAGCAGTTGCCGCTGATGCGAACTTGGGTATTGCAGCTGCTCCAGCACAATTCCAGAGAGTGTGGCTACACATTCCTTGGAAACGGGCTGAAGTATTAGCGGTAAAACAAGCATTACCAGACCCTCGTAAGAATCCTGCTGGTTATTACAAAGAATTAACACAGACAGTCCAAGCGTGTATCATGAATTTGGCAGACATTGAAATGCTGTTTGGTAATGTAGTACCACAACCTATATGGGCCAAGATTCGGCAAGAGAACCACCCAGTCGCCTTAGGAGGTGATTGGCCAGCTATCGTAGCGGCAGACGCACAGCAGGTTGGTGGAGCTAAACCTCAACCTCTGATTGCTGACTTACCTGGCAGAATAATTAACCTGATGAAAACGCGGATGCCAGCGTTACGAGTAAATTGGGATAAACTATCAGCATGCAAGCAAAAGAAGGACGAAAGCGTCTGACTTCTTCACTAGATTTGAAGACACCTTCGTAGATCACAGTGGGCAAGATATGAGTACCGAGGGAGGTCAGAGATTGTTTGTTGATAAGTTCGTGTTTAATTTACTACCTGAGCTTAGTAACAAGTTAAAGGATTCTGAAAGTGCATGGGCAGTGTCGACGATAGCACAGATACTTGCAACTGCACAGTATTACGAGAATAGAGAGAAAGAAGAGAAGGAAAAGTTAGAAAAGAAAACGAAAGATTTAAAAACCAAAGTTCTTTTGCAACAGGCGTATCCGCCTCGCTCGAATCAGTCAGATTCACAGCAGCAACCCCAGTTTCAGCAGCAGCCACAATTCCAGCAAGGGACGGCCCAAAGATTTAATTATGGTTTTCCCCGACAACAGTTAGCATGGAATCAGTGTGCCTATTGTAAAAAGGAGGGTCATTATAATGAGTGTCCAGTACTACACCCACAAACTAGTGGTGTCCCAGCTCAGAGAGGTAATGTTGGATTTATGCAAGCTCCTAGAGGTAGAGGGCGTGGTACGATGACACCACAGACTGATCGCCAATCGAATTATTTCGACCAGCGAAATGTACAACCTACGCAGCCAGGTAGATCTCCACAGTATCATGTTGAAGATTACTATGATCATAATGAAGAGATTCAAAGAAACGAACAATAGGACAGCCGCAGGCAGAGAGAGGGAGTAGTATCAGTTCCAGTTGATCAGAGTGGACCTTATGTCACAGTAGTTACCTCAGGCGTGGTCGAACCGTTTCTGTTGGATACTGGTGCGGCAAAAAGTTCAATCATGCGTGCGAAACTCCCTGGCGCACCTTTGTCCGGCTTAACGAACACTTCAGTAGGTTTCTCAGGCGCCCCTGTTCACAATCCTGTGTCCAGTCCTTTATCTATCACTGTTGGGCCATGCGAGCTAGAAGCACCCCTCATTTTAACAACCGGTTGTAATGAGAATCTGCTTGGTTTAGACCTGTTGAAACGCCTGCATGTGACGACGTACTGTTCTCCTTCGGGAGTACAGCTCACATTAGGTAAAGGAGTCATCTCCCCGATGTACATGTCGATGGACAAGGTCCCACCGGAGTTGCGTTCTCTCCCTGATACTCTTTGGGCAACTGGTCCCAACGATGTAGGCCTCTTGGAAATTCCCCCTTACGTGGTAAGTCTAAAAGCGAATGTTAAATTTCCACGAATCCCACAGTATCGGATTTCAAACGAAGGTGAACAAGCACTCTTACTAATTGTAAAAGACTTGATACAGAAAGATGTGATAGAGGAAACAAGAGGAAACGTCTGCAATAGTCCTGTTCTGCCAATTCTGAAACGTACTGACCCTTCTAAACCACCAATTTACAGATTTGTGATTGACCTCAGAGAAGTTAACAAAATAGTGATTCCACAGTTTCCTGTAGTCCCAGATATCACTGCATTATTGACGTTGATTCCTGCATCGGCATCATGGTTTACGGTGATCGACTTGAAAAATGCATTTTTCAGCATTCCCATAGCAGAAGAAAGTAGAGACATTTTTGGTTTCTCATTAGGAGGACACAGTTTCAGATTCAAACGCGCTCCACAAGGTTATTGTGAAAGCCCTTCAATTTATAGCCAAGCATTAAAAAGTCAATTAGACGCTCTTGTACTTCCTCATGGTGTTGCTCTGATCCAATACGTAGACGATCTTTTACTGGCTGCTAATGACAAGGAAACTTGCAAAGCAGCTACAATTTCTTTATTGCGTCATTTGTCAAACTTACATCACAAGGTGTCACCTTCTAAACTGCAATATTGTTGCCAAGAAGTGACCTACTTAGGTCATCTTTTGTCAAAGGAGGGAAGAAGGTTGACCCCAGAGAGAATCAAAGCAATTTCACAGATGACTGTACCAAGCACACAAAGAGAAGTGCGTGCGTTTTTGGGTATTACGTCATACTGTAGGCAATGGATCCCAAATTTTTCTCTCATGGCAAAACCATTGGTAGCCCTGACTGGAAAAGGTGTTCCAAGCCCTTTGCCATGGTCTGATGAATGTCAACAGAGCTTCTCCGACTTACGTGATGCGCTGTGTTCAGCTCCTGTGTTGGGTACTCCTGACTACAGTAAGCCGTTTACACTATATGTCCATGAAAGAGAAGGTTGTGCATTGAGTGTATTAACACAACAATTCGGCGACAAACAACGGCCTTGTGCATATTTTTCATCCACATTAGATCCGGTAGCCAGAGCATTGCCAAGTTGTTTAAGAGCCACGGCAGCAGCCGCAGTGTCTATTCGACAGTCTGCTGGACTAGTCATGAACAACATGTTAGTAGTCATGGTTCCACATGCTGTGGATACACTCATGAATCGAACGAAAACTCAGCACCTCACCAGTGCTAGATTATCAGGCTATGAGCTGACGCTTTTGGCAAGTCACATTCAGATCAAGCGATGCAACATATTGAATCCAGCAACACTGTTGCCGACTACTCAGGAGTCGAGTGATTCAGAGCCCCATGATTGTTGTTTCAGAACTGAGGAAGAGACAAAAGGTAGAATTGATTTGAAAGATACTCCGTTATCAGACCCAGACGGCACGTTATATGTTGATGGGTCCTGTTTTAAACTACAGAATGGTGATGTGACGGCCGCGTATGCAGTTACGACTTTGAGTACGATTGTTGAGACTGCAAGAGTGAGTCAGAATTCTGCCCAAGCAGCAGAATTAATTGCATTGACAAGAGCGTGTGTTTTAGCTGAGGGAAAGAGAGTGAATGTGTTTACTGATAGCCAGTACGCCTTTGGCGTCGCACACAATTTTGGGCGTCTCTGGAAAGAAAGAGGTTTTCTCACGTCCCACGGAACTAAGATCCAACATGGACAATTAGTCAACGATCTATTAGAATCCCTGACCCTACCGAATGAAGATGCGATTGTGAAGTGTAGTGCACATCGAAAGATTACGGATAATGTTGGCCGAGGGAATGCGTTTGCTGATGAGGTCGCTAAAGAAACGGCCAAGAACATGACGAGCCGAATGTATGTTGCAACGTCTGCAAGATGGATTGCTGAATCAGGAATGTGTGAGAATACGATTGACAGTGTGAAAGCAATCCAAAATGAGGCAACTGAAAATGAGAAGAATGAATGGAAGGAGAAAACGGGTAAAATGGATCCAAGTGGATGTTGGATTGATCTGTCTGAGCAGCAACGTTGGATGTTACCTGACGCGTATGTACTTGCGGTAGTCACGATGGCGCATGGAGCAGCGCACATCAGTTCGAAAGGGATCTGTAAAATGTTAGCTCCAGTATGGAAGAACGATGGAATTACTAAATGTGCGGAAAGAGTGGTGAAAAACTGCATGGTATGCCTGATGCATAATCCTGGCAAGGGAACCCCAACCGGTCATTTTGCTCCCCCTTCATGTCCCTTTGAAGTGATTCAATTGGACTATATCCACATGGACAGGTGTAACAATCTTAAGTATGTCCTAGTGGTAGTATGTGCCTTTTCAAGATGGATTGAGGCATACCCATTAAAGGATAACACTGCCATGTCCACTGCCAAAATCCTCCTCAAAGAATACTTCCCTAGGTATGGTATGCCACGGATTGTTTGGTCAGACAACGGAAGTGAGTTTGTAGGGAAAGTTATGAAGAGTGTGTGTGCAGGTCTAGGAATTGTACAAAAATTCCACAGTGCGAACCATCCACAGTCAGCAGGTTTGGTAGAAGGGTACAATGGCACCCTGAAGCTGAAGCTTGCGAAAATTCAAGCTTCCACTGGTCTCTCTTGGCCAGACGCACTGCCTCTAGCTTTACTGTCCACCAGAGCGACTGTACATTCTCGAGTAGGGCTTAGCCCATATGAGATTGTGTTCGGCCGCCCTGCTAATGTTTGGGGAGTCCCTAGGCCAAAGGAATTCAGACAGATAGATAGAATACCCAATGTTGATTGATTACCTTCATGATCTGACTGCTAAACTAAGCCTTATTCATCAACAGGTATTCGAATCCTTGCCTAAACTGCCGGAGAGTCCAGGTCATACGTTGAAACCCGGCGACCAGGTTGTAGTGCGGAACTTTGAACGCACTCGAAACCTTCAGCCAAGATTCGTGGGCCCGTTCCAGGTCCTCCTCGTAACCAGAACTGCAGTACGCCTAGCTGGCAGGAAAAATTGGGTGCACGCCAGCCACACGAAGCGTGTCCCTCTCCCACTCCCCTATGACAATTGGGTTAGACAGGGAATTGGTGTATCCGAGACAGAACCTGTTCCTAGGCACATCCCTTTCAGCAATGCAGAGTACCTAACGGACCATCCACGAACTAAAACGCAGAACTTTGGCACCTCAGCAGAAACCACTCCTTTGAATCCTGAACCGAGCATTGTACAAAGTGAACACTTGTCGCATGTGGAATCGAACATTTTTGCACCTGTAGACCAGCTATTTCCAGACCAAACAAGACCCGGAAAGTACAGATATAATCTACGTTCTCATGTTATGAACTAATGACATTGCATTATCGCCCTTCTGTTTAAAGACTGTAAAACTGTTTTGATCATACTGCATTCCAGTCAATCAGGAAGTTTGCTAAAATTTTTATTTTTTATGTTTCTTTCACCTTGCCATCTGGGTTACCGTAGGGTCGTAACGTGTGCCTTGTTTTAATTTACAGGGAATCAGACATTAGGTCGGTTTCTTCTGTTTGTCTTGGGAACTCCCAGGATAAACAGAGGTAAGTTTTTAACAGGTACAAACCATCCGTTGCGAACGGTTGTAGAAGATGGAGCTTCCTGAATCACGACGGGTTAAAGTCATAAAGGTGCACAAGACAAAATTATATGACATATTGTATAGTAAATGTTTCCTAATGCAATGTGCCCTGACACTTCTAATTGTTTTTATAACTGATAGGCGGAATTATTTTTGGTATTCAATTGATCTTTGCACCCGTTACGTCTACAGTATCTCCCCATATTTCTGTTTCCCCGACTATTGGTTCTATTCATTCTTTTCATCCTTTTCCTGCCCACGAGCAAGCTCGACGCTCGGAGTTTATAAATAACACTTTCATTCAGCTCTTGCACCAACATCAACTAGTGATTAACACAACAAACTGCTGGGTATGTGGCCTGATACCACATACCATGGACAAGGGCATCCCTTATTTGGTTCTGCCTTTCAATTATAATGGATCATTCTGGGCATTTCAAACCATGTTCGCCTATGCTCTAGAGACCTACCCTCCACGACCTCCGCGTTCCACCTGGTATAACTCTGCTAATAGAGCCTTGGTAAAAGGAATCACTGATATGGTGAGAGATGTCACTAATACTCCGTACATTCCCAAGGATGAGTTGCGAGTTTACATGGGGTGGAACATTACAGAATATGGCATCACTCTGGGTGAGAACAAACGTAAGAGCTCAACTCCGATCTGGGTCGTACCCCACCAAGGTCAGGTCTGTTTGCAAGGAAATGGGAGGAATCCGAAAGCTCGACTAGGGAAGAGTGACTGTATTGAAACATACGTGTTCCCGTCACAATCTTCCCCTGCATTCTTAGCCGCTAAGGGTACCTATTTTGTTTGTCAAGACAGAGCATATACATGGCTGCCCGCTGATTTCTCAGGCTCATGTTATATCGCTCAACTGTTACCTCCGACATACACTGCTGCACCGGATTATCACAAAACGAGAGTTGTGAGAGGTGTATTCAGTAAAGAGGATACTGCTGGCCAAGAAGCAGGAGACTTTTTCAAAGGTTTCCTCCCGTTCTGGGGGCCTATGGTCAACAGTAGAAACCTGCGTCAACTAACACGAGTAGTTGAATCCACCATTATCAAAACTACAGGTGCCCTTAGTAACCTGACAGCTGAGCTTCAAGCGGATCGCCTCATGACGTTACAGAACCGTATGGTTCTTGACGTGTTACTTGCAGATCGAGGTGGGGTATGCAAAATGATCCAATCAAGTTGCTGCGTTTTTATCCCAGATAATGCGCCAACAGTATACAAGGCCATCTCTAAGTTACACAAAATCTCCGACTCCATTCACGTAGAGGAAGGTGACTGGTCACTAATGGGATGGTTCTGGAATCTGTTATCTGCATGGGGGTGGAAGGTTCTAATGGTCATCGGTGTTACGTTAGTATTTTTATTTTCGTGCTGTCTCATTATTCAGTGTGGCCCTGCCTTAAGTAGCGTTTGTGTTTCATCGTGCGTAAGGAGACCACCTGTTTTCGGAAATGCATCACGAGATAAAGTAATGCTCCAACAACATATCAGTGACCTAATGAACATAGAGATGGACTCTGACATAGAGTGAGTTATTGCCTATGTAAGGGCAAAAGGACGGTCTGAGGTTCTGTAGCGATCCGAACCCGTGAATTCGGTATCATAGTACTGACACGATTTTGGTATCAATGAACCGCAAATGATCCATTATATACATGACAGTGTTTTCGCTGCGCAACTGGCATGAATTCACTGGAAAATAGGGCATTCTGTCAGTAAAGTCATGGCACCCATTTTAGTTACGGCATCCATTTTGTTTCTTGCCCTCACATAGCCAATGAACGGACGATGACCCCGGCAGGATCACCTTGTTAAGGACACGTAAGCTCGAGCCCCGAGAAAGGCTGACGCTACATGACTAGGCAGAATCAAGCTGCCTCCCTTGCCTGAGGCCAGTCCTGCTATACTGGTTCTCGTGTCCGTTGTCCTGACTGAAAAGGCCGAAGACGATTGCCCTGCCCATTTATGATCCATAAACACCTCTTATCCTACATTTCAATCCTTTGCACCTGGCTCTGCTCCTTTCTTTCTGGGCTTTTACAATGGGGAGGTTACGATTTTTATGATGGGGAGGATCAAGTAGAAAATGAAGAACTGACAAGAGAGCCTGATCGAATACCGAAAACCTACAACTAATCATTGTTTGATGTTTATTTATTATCTGTTCGGGATACCGAGTTGGGCATGAGAAATATTCGTGTAATGTTGCCCCAAGACATTTTTCTTGTATTTAAGAAACAACCCACTTAATACAATTCGAACAGTCTCCTAGATTCTGCCTCTGTGTGGTTCCTATGATTTCTGTATCCCTGCAGTAAATAAACCTTGGTCTTTGACGCCGCCATCGAGAAGCCCGTGTCTCTGTTTGTTTGTGCACCGGGACAGGGGGAACTCAGGGGTCTTCGGGTGTTGTTTCCCTGACACCTCTGGACTCTTAAAAGTCCAGAACCTCAGAATGCAACCACCCCCAAAAAAAATACAAGCACTAGCAAAACAAGTAGGTTTCGTCTTTTGGTGATCAGCAAGAAGAAAAACAATCATTTGCAATGCAATAGGTCTCATATTACTGAAAGTTTGAGCTACTAGCATTGCATTATTATTTCAATACCTATAGCTCAAACTTTTAGTAATGCGAGACCTATTGCATTGCAAATGGTTGTTGAGCAAAGGCAGCAGGCGAAGGGCAAGACTGAACTGTCTATTTACGGAGGCGGACGTGTTTATTGTTTTGAGTGGAAATTTGTTGGGTTGCCTGTTTGACAGCTGATTAAAATAGACATTTTCGAATATACAAAACAATCTCGGATAAGCAGTTCCTGAGAGTAATCCGCCTTGATCAGTTATAACACAGCGAGTTCACATGCTCCCCATTGGAAAAGCCTTGAACGTTGTGTAGACAGCAACAGTGTTATGGTACATGGAGCTGGTTCAAGACATCTGTGAGGTGAGGTCTCCCGGTTCTGGTGACCTCGAGGGCAACCACACAACCTTTGGAACTGCAGAAACCAGACTACTGCAAGATCACTGAAATATCTTGTGTTTAGGGTTTTGACTTTCAAGGGGTACCAAGGTCAACCAGCAAAGGCTAATTCCTGAATATTGGTTTAGGCTCAGCTAACAATGTAGCAATTTCAATAGTTAGAATGTTAATTTTGTGTTATGGCTTTCATAAAGAGACCTAATCTATATAAAATCAAAATGCTTAGTAATATTTTGTATTTGAGGTCACATTAGAATTGCCACTTAAGAGTCTGTGGATAAACTACATCTATGCTTTGTTCGAGGTCGACAAGCGTTTGACTGGGCTACATAGCTCTTGGGAGCAAAAATCAAACAGGTCAAAATGCAGTGTCTGGTTTGCACGATATAAAACAAAGCAGGGCTTGGTATTTACTAAGTGGGAAAATTATCTCCGACTACAAATTTCGCCCTCCAAAATCAGGCAATACGTGTGGATTTTGAAGCGAAACCAACCAAAATGCCACATGTCCCAGTGCTAATCACGAATATTTTTACCCCTGTTAAATTCCAGCTGGTTCGACCTGTTGGGACGTCTCCAGGGGATAGAGAGTTTTTTACTCCTGGTAATAAATAATGGGAGGAGTTTGGGTTAGGAAGGGGCAGGCGTTATGAATGGGTGTGGAGTGGACAGCGATGGACTGTCACAGTTTGGGCAGCTGAAGTCACAGCAAGAAGATGGTACTCCAGTGGGATGAATGTCTGAAGGCTCACAGGACTTCACAAAGTGGGTCGACACCTCCAATAGAGCGGTTTCTCCTTCCTATGCAGTCAGTGAAGCAATCCTTGGGATTTAGTCAGCAGCAACACACTCATGGTATGGCACATGTAGGAGAAGGAGAGGCACGTCTTTAGATATTAACTCCTATGTTGATCCTTCAAGATTTTGTGATTTCAAGATCTGCAACAAAAAAAAGAAAATGCCACAACCCCTCCGATGGCGGTCATTCTGCTGACCACCCTCTCTTTGTGACACGTCTTTTTGCCCCTCCCTCTCCTTAGTCCACCTTTACTTGTTTTCCACACCCCACCCTCACCAGTCATTCTTTTACCTGCCTTCCCCGTGGCACCGGTTTTCTTGCCTCCCTCCTCCACTGTACATGCTTTCCTGGACCTTCTATCTGCCAAGCTGCCCCATATCCCATGATCACCCCAGACCTTTGACACAGCCGCTGCCCACTTAATTTTGTAGGCATACACCTACAAAACGAAGCAAGTGGTGTTTATGTTCGCATGCAGATCCATGTTGAATTTGTAGCTAAATAGAAAACAAAAAAAAGCATTTTTTTAAGTGGGTGGGGGAAGCAACACAGGACAGAGGAAGCTATATAGGAGGGTTTGGGCAATACAAGGGCACAGGTGAGGGAAGGAGAAGCAATTGGCAATAGACAAACATCGGGCAAGAGAGAATCATACAGGCCAGAAGCCAACGGGGAAGTACAGGGTAGGGAGGAAAAAAAAAAAGGGCAAGAGAGGATGGCGTCGGGAACCAACACAGAGTGCAAAGTTGGAAAGCAGGAGTAACAAGCAATACAACAACATGGAGTGGTTGGGGAAGAAGTACATAAAGGTGAGCATAACCAGAAGGGGATAGGAAGAAGCACACGGACAACAGAGAGCAACATAGAGTGCATAGGGAAATAAGTACACAAAGGTGCATAGATGCAACACACAGGAAGAAGCAACATCCATAGCTACTAGGTAAACTGGGTGTACAGTCAGTTCTGTTGATCAGGTCCTAACGTTTTAATAAGAACTAGGATCAAAAAATGAAAATTAAATCCCATGGTTACAAGGGGACAACATGTTAAAATACATTTTTCATTATATGAACCACTCTAATCTAGAACTTTAGTGCACATGTTTGAACTGAATTACATTCATTGCATCTCCCATTATAGACTAGCTTATTAAATAAATGCTTCAGACAGGAATACAGCAAAATCAAAGGAAATGATGGACAGAGTGTTGAACATTGCAAGCACTCACCCCCAGTCAACTGATCTGGGTTTAATCCATCACCGTTCTTTAGCCCACTCTGCCACCCCAGTTCAGACATGGCCATATGCAAATCAGTCTGACCCTGTGCCTCATGGGAACAGTCCAGCCCGAACTGCCAAGCCATGTCTTCCCTGGACCGGAAACAAGCTTCCTAGGACCGGTTTCTGGCATTTCAGCCGTCTTCAGCCAGGCTTGCTTGAATCCAGTGGCATAACCTGCCAACTTATGGCGAACAAAGCAAAACCAAAGGGAATGATGGACGGAGTGTTGAACATTGCAAGCACTCACCCCCAGTCAACTGATCTGGGTTTAATCCACCACCGTTCTTTAGCCCACTCCGCCACCCCAGTTCAGACATGGCCATATGCAAATCAGTCTGACCCCGTGCCTCATGGGAACAGTCCAGCCCGAACTGCCAAGCCATGTCTTCCCTGGACCGGAAACAGGCTTCCTAGGACCGGTTTCTGGTATTGTTCTGCATTCTGTCCATCAATTGTTGTTTTTGCATTTGTCACCCCGAGTGGGAAGGGTATGCCCAGACGTGGGTCCCTTGCTCTCCGTGCCACTGGAATCAAGCTATCCTGGCTGAAGAGGGGTGAAACCCCAAAACCAGTCCTAGGATGCTTGTTTCTAGTCCAGGGAGGACCTGGCTTGGCAGTTCGGGCTGGACTGTTCCCATGAGGCACAGGGTCAAGACTGATTTGCATATGGCTGGGTTCAAACTGGAACGGCATGGGGAGCAAAAAAACGATGGATTTAGGCCCAGATCTCTGTACTGGGGTGAATGTATGACATTGTTCTGCATTCTGTCCATCAATTGTTGTTTTTGCATCAGACAGGAATACAGCAACACACCTGACACCATACCAACCTGGCTCAATGACTTGAACCTTGACAGCTTTGAACTCAACCTTTCAACAAATGCCAAGTTACTTTGATTCACCCTGCACACCAACCACATCCTCAAGGAACACATTTCCCAAAAAAGTGGCCTGGTTCCAACTCTCTCTTCCGAAAAAAAGGAAACTGTTTCTTCCTGAAAGCAACTTCAAAACTGCTGTTGAAGACTTCTTAATCTTGCATGAATATGGTGACACCCTGCTCCATGGCCTCCTGAACTCCCCACTGGCTCCCTTTAAGAGCATCCTACACACCATAGCACATATCACCCAGGGCCTGAAGAAATATGGTCACATCACTTTCATCCTAATGGAATTACATTGGGTCCCATTGCTGGCCTGCACCATCTTCAAAACAAGCAGTGTCTTTTACAAAGCCATCGCAACAAGTACTCCTGCTTATATTGCAGACAAGTTCACTATCTCTGGAGGTTTTTAGTATATGCACAGCCAGCATACCGTCAGACTGCAAAATAAGGAATGTAAATAAGAAAAGGCACAAGGCATTATGCCTTTTTCATGTATACACCCAGGATTTGGAACAACATCCCTATATCCTTCAGAACTGCACCAACGCTGCTTCAATTTTGGAAAGAGTTGAAGACTCACCTCCTTACGAAATACTAAATCGCACTGCTTTAACTGTTCACAACCCCGCTGTCTCTCCTATGAGTGGTTGACTTTGCTCCTGACTTAGATCTTGGCGGAGGGGAATACTCTGTCACAAACATGACGGATATCCCATCTCCCGCATTACGATCCCATTACATGCTATTGAGATCCTAATATGGAGGATGGGATATCCATCATGATTTTATTGGAATATCCCATCCGCCGAGATCTAAATCAGGGCCTCTATGCTGGTCATCGACCCTGTAAATTAACATACATGCATACATATAAATACATACATAGCCAACAAAAAATGAAGAATGCTAGAAACCTCAGAGGGAAGGCAATGAATTTTAAATGACCCTTTGCTAGGTCATCCTACCCCTTCCAAAATCCAGCCTGAGTTTTATAATTCTCGAAATTTATTTTTACCTTATTCATAGCTCATATATTTAAACTGATGATATTTGATACCTTTATGGACATTCTCACTTTGGGATGTTTTCTCTCTCTCTCTCACTTAAAAAGTCACTATTGGGTCGATTACAAGTCACGTGGTGTGTTAGCCACAGGGAGATTCCACCCCATCCGATTCCAAGTTTTACAAGGTGCACAAATGCACCTCAGTAAAACCACATTGCCATGCATGTTTCATTCCAGCTCAAAGCAGAGCAAAATGGGCTGGGAACAGGCCCAGAATCATCACTTATCTACAAGTAAAAAATGGATTGATAATTACAGTCCATGCGTTTAGTTGCTATTCGGGGTCTAAAAACAGGGGAGAAAAAAACGAGCCAGAAATGGTCATTCTGGTCCAGTATTTATGAACTCCCTGAACCACACTACTCGTAATCAGGTCTTCAATATGCAGTTCCGTTTGATAATACATCTCCTTCTTAAATCTCAAATCTCCCTCTTGGGTTTTAGATGTAAGGTGCCTCTTCTCCTTAAAAAAAAATCACTCCAAGCTCCCCATCTGAATCACCTTACATATTTCCAATGCCATTCTTGTAATTCTCGCCCTGATTCAGCCCTTTCACTCCCTGCTTGCTCTAATCTTTCTACTTCCTATGTGCACTCATTCAGTTCCATACACTTCCCAGGTTTTCACCTCGTCCTATCGCACTCAACATCCCATGTTGTCTTCTGTCATGTCGCTCCATGATCTCCACTTTATATGTTCAGGTTCTTTGTCTGGTCATTTTTTCCTTCCCCAAATATCTCCATTTTTATTGCGAATTGTAGAAGATGTCAGCAGCTTATAAAAACGCAATACAGTAAATATTAGTGTTCACCTTGTGGAGGGCTCTGAGACATTAAAGCCTTTCCCTTTGCACAAGTCATGAAAAATCAGTAGTTCATTAACTAAAAATATAAGAAAGTGCATAGTAAAATGAGCCATTCCATTTGAATCGAACACTTTGCTTAATTGTTGCTATTATAAAACTGCAGGGGGATCAAATCGGTGTTCAGACACAGCCTTTGTTTGAACGCTTCAGCCTTATCCTTGTTGCCATCAGTGTCTCAAGTCAATGTCATCCTATGCGGCCTCCCAGGAAGGTTTGTTGTTAGGCACAAGCCCCATCCCCCAGTCTGGGAAGTTGCCAGACTTCTGGGATTAAGAGCACACAGGTCTCTTGAGATGCTAATGGCCCTTTTGTTATTAGCAAGGATGCATTTGCATCTCATGCCTGTCCCGCTGAAGTCCTGCCTTGAGGTTCCTATGAAGGCAGGACTGATTGTGCGCCAACACTAGGGAGAGAGTAGGACAGTACCATATCTTAGTAGATTTGGTGCTTTCCTACTCTATCCTTCTTATGCCATGCAATGCAGTGCAGCAACTTTGGGTGCTGTGCTGCGTTGTGTGACAGTTTTGTGAATATGGGCCTGTTTGCATCTATGTGCATAACAATCCTTTTTATGCCATTTAGTTTAGTGAACTCAATCAGAATTTGTGCTGCATTGCAGCAATGCTCCAGAAGCTCTGACACAAATGTTATGTCAATTAAAGTGCGTAGAGCCAGTGTGCAGAAGATAACAGAGATGGTTGTATGACGTTACAACGCATGCCATTACCCCGCATGCCGTTGCAATGCAAATCTTTACTCCGACTTGCTTTCGGGGTGCGTTGGAAGTTGGAATAGTTTACGTTACTATTCCAAATCCAGTGTATGCAACTGTAAGGAAGGTGTTGGAGTTACATCCAACACCTTCTATCCCCTGCTACACACCTTTCGCGTTACAACGGCATTCGGGGTAATGGCATGCGTTGTAACGCTTGCGGTGTAACAGCTGTTTCCCCTGCACGATACATTGTAGCTACTCAGTGTCTGCACATGCCATAAACATGTCAAGCTCAGTTTCAATGGGAATAATAACCATTTGATAGGCACATTTGTTATTAAGGGGATGAGCCAAGTAGCGAATGCTGCCATGACCTAACTTGCAAGTGCTGAACCATCTCACACTGGGAAGGGCGACTAGAAGGAAGAATGGGGAAGGCTTGTGATGATGCCCGATAGGAAAGAAGCAATTAAACCTAGTAATGAGGTTTAAGAAATATATATATTGTTTTTTTTGGGTTTTTTTTCAAATATATTTATTAAAAGAAAGAAAAGATACATACCCCAATAATATGGGACACAACCTAACAGGGAAAATAGCCCCACATATACATTAAGGTGAGCATCTATTTATATTCCCTCATCCCACCAGAAGTGTAATGGATGATATAACTAAACCACAAGTAGCTTACCAATCTCAGCTGCACCTAACAAATGGACCTAGACAGAGAGAAGGCCCTAAACCTGGTCTGCAAACCTACCCCTAACTGCATCATCAAAAATAACAAACTAAGGCATCCACTAAAATCTAAGCCCTTTAGTACCTGCAGCAGTTCAATCATCTAGTGAAATTCACTTCTCATTGGTGTTAAGTCATGTCTCCTCATCTCTGATGCCGCGCTAACACAAGCAACCCAGATTGGTTTCTCTCTGATAGGGGTACTTCAGACAGGTGAATCTTGGTTCCAGTGGCACAGTGAGCATGGGACATATGTCTGGGCATTCACGTCACACTGAAGTATTCAGACTCAAACAAGGTCATAGAACCGGAGCTCAAGGAGGGAGAAATGTAGTGTCCATTGTCAAGGCAGTGGGAGAGGGTGGTTTCCCTATTGATTTAATGTAAAATCAATCAAAACAGGCTAGCCTCTCTGTTGTACGCAGTTTTTAAGGAAGCGAAAGATGGTGATTAACTCGCAATGGATTTCATTGTTATACAAAACAGGGAAAGACCAACTACTTTGCTCCAGCTGCAGACTAATCTCACCAACCAACTCCAATGTGAAGTTTTAAGCAAAAGTATTTGCCACTCAATTAAAGAGAGCGATCCCCAGTCTTATCCACTGCTCTCAACTAGGCTTTGTCCCTGGAAGATTATTTAGGAACTACCTTAGAATGCTCCAACACCTCCTGTTGTAAAGTTGTAATGTCTCAGATGAGAAAAAAGGGCATTCCTTGGATGTTGATAAAGCATTTGACAGGGTTGAATGTGAATATATGAATAGCATTATCTCCAGAACGGGTATTCCATCAAACGTTATAGCACAATCTAAGTAGCTGTACACATCTCACAAGTTAAATTCAAAGGTGAAGATTTCTGTAAAATGTCATCCATATTCACAGAGGAATGCACCATAGCGGTCTTGCTTCGCCCCTCATATTCATTCTGACTCTAGAACTTCTGGAGGTAGCCTTTAGGAAACCTGAACAACATACTGTAACAGGCAGGGGAGATCAAACTACAGTTATATGCCATTAACCTTCTTGAAGCCTGATTATTCAGTTACATCCTTGAAGACCTGATTACTGACTTTTCTTCCTTCTTGGATAATAATATTAACTGGTTGTAAAGTGAAGCATCCCCTATGGTTTTAGCAAACATGGCAAGACAATCAGACTCCCACTTACTTCCAAAACCTCAGCAAATGATGTAAAATGAAAGCCTTTATAACTTTCCTTATCAGAAGACTGCAAACTGTTGGAAGGGTTGTGGTCGCCAGATATAACTACCTCTCTAGGATGCTTCCCCTGAAAATCACTGCCACCTATTACAACAGTCTCACAACCAAATACATCGGGTGGAATAACTCCCTGTTTTAAATGTTTAAACTATATGCAGCAACAACAGGTGGACTGTGATTTCTGCACGTGTTGTCTTACCGCAAGGCTCATTATATTTTGCAGTTGAATCCCCTCATACCCAGTGCTCAGGATCCCAGTTGGCTTCTAATCGAGAAGGGACTATTACAATTATAAGTCTCAGCAACAAGCATCCTGTACACAAAAAGCAAGCCCCACTAGACACTGATAACCTATGTTAAATGCAAAGTTTCCCACCTCACACTCCATACTTAAACACTGAAGATTGACAAGCTGAAATGTTCAAATGCTCTGATTTGGGATATTTAAGGTCTGAAATTTGTGTTTAAAAGTTATTTTACGGGGGGCGTGGCTAGTTGCCAAGTAAGATGGCCGCAGCTTGAAGGAGCTGCGAGGGTGAGGCCAACTCCCTGAACATCCGCCCGCTAATCCGTGGTTAATTCTGTGCCCAAGGTCCTTGAGCGGGGAGCTCAGGCGAAGCGACCCCGCCTGATCCCATTTTCGGGTCTCTCCGTGTCCCAGAACAGTATTGGCGCCGCCTTGAGAGTCGCGGCCTACATCGGCGACCTAGACCGGGGCCTCGATTTTTGTGGAGTGTCCCAGGTGCCGCGAGGAAGGTCCGGGCCAGTTGCTCCAGGGGAGCTGGCGGCTCTCTGCGGGCCTGGCGGCGGCGCGTGTTTGCTCTGGTCGTCCCTGTGTGAACCCTGATGGTCAAGACCGGCGAACGGAGGAAGCGGAGCGGTCGGAGGGATCGGACGGCTAGGACTTGGACTGGCGCCTCTCCGCGCATGATGGCATGTAGTGAGCTCAGAGCCCCGCCGAGACCGGAGTGGCCTACTTCACTCTACTTTCTTATACGAACCATGGGACCTTGGGACAGGGGATGTTTTGGTCTTCCTCATGCCTCCTGCTCCTTTGCACGCAAGTAATGTTCGGGGATAAGGGGTTTGAGCACTCTGCTGAGTTGGGGTGGCGGGCAGTTCAAGGTCCGTATGGCAGGGA
Source organism: Triturus cristatus (assembly GCF_964204655.1). Lineage (NCBI taxonomy): Eukaryota > Metazoa > Chordata > Amphibia > Caudata > Salamandridae > Triturus > Triturus cristatus. The sequence goes on along the minus strand of NC_140583.1, from coordinate 1,176,042,062 downwards.
GGGGGTTGGGGGGTTGTTTCACTGTTCTTTTCAAATGTTTTGGTTCATGGCGGCAATGACACTTAAATCAAGCAGTACACACCTTCATCACAGTATACATGTCCTACACCGGTATATCCGTAACGTTTGTTGCCTTTTGCCCCAACCATCGTAATGTCCGACTCATTGCACGGGACACCAACTAAGAATAATCTGACTCCGGTGCGGCCTCTCTCTCTACTCACGTGGAATGTGCGGGGCTTGGGGGACAAAATCAAACGGGGTCTGGTCATGCAGGGCATTAAGAGGTGCGCCCCGGCGGTGGTCTTGCTACAGAAAACCCACCTTACTGGCACTGCTAGTAGAGCGATGGATAGATGGGGGTACAAGATGGTAGCACACTCCGAATTTACCTCCGGGTCTCGGGGGGGGGGGGGGGGGTAGGCATAATGGTGCGCCGACAGTCCCATTTAATAGTGCACAACGTTAAAACTGATGGTTCGGGGCGCTTTGCGGCGGTCCACACCCAATGGGAGGGGCGGCCCCTAAATATAGTGTATTTATATTCCACCTGCACTACATGTCACGGCGCTCCCGGCGCTCAGCGCGTTTCTGCTGACTCTACCGGAGGGGGGAGTTAATACTGGGCGAGACTTTAATGCTGTTATGAACAACCTTAGTGACCGATGTCCTGCACGGGCGGGGGGAGTATCCCGCCTCGGGAGCTTTACAGAAGCACTAGGACTAACAGATTTATGGCGGTTGCATCACCCAACGGCGCAACAATTCACATACCATTCAGGGGTACACAATAGTTTAACTCGCATAGACTACTTCCTGGGTTCGGCTGGCTGCCTCAAAAATGTTGACAGTATAGAAATTAGACCCAGAGGTATATCTGACCACTCCCCGATACTCTTGCAGTACACACACTACCACCTCATGAGACACCACATCTACCCGATGCATCCCGGCTGCCTCCGGCTCCCTGATATCCATAAATCAATAGCGAAGGCGACGAGCCTTTACTTCCAAGAAAATGCTGCCTCTGTTGACTCCCCTACTGTTCTTTGGGAGGCATACAAAACGGTTGTTAGGGGGCAGGCTATGACCACCATTGCGGCGTATAAGCGCGAAAAACACTCCGAGCTGCAGTCACTAGAGCTTGAGCTTCACGCGGCGGAGGTTCATCAGGCCCAAGATCCATCTCTTACAGCCTCCCACAACCTGCGATTGGCGCAGGCAAGGTACAGGGAGCACCTTGCGGAGCACACCAGACAACGCTTGGAAGCCACGAAGCACAAAATTTATGACGTAGGTGATAAAACTGTAAAGTTGCTAGCGTGGCTTGATAGACGAGACAGTGGCGCTAGGTGGATTGCGCAGCTTAGCACCGATGGACAGAGGACGACCGACCCGCGCGCAATAGTGCGTGCCCTGGCAGGGCACTTTCGGGAGGTCTACTCTTCCGCTTCCTCCATGACAGTGGAGGAGGCACTGACATACATCAGAGACCTCGACATGCCCAAACTCTCCCCTGAGGCTCGGGAAACCCTGGAGGCCGAGCCCACGGTGGAGAAGATACAGGCGGCAATCGGCACGTTGCAATCCGGTAAGGCTTTGGGGCCCAATGGCATACCGGTTGAGCTCTATAAGAGGATGACCGGGACGCTTGCCCCACACTTACTAAATATGTTTACTCACAGTTTGCAGAGGGGCGAGCTTCTACTGGATCAACGCACGCCCACCATAGTGGGGATTCCAAAATTGGGTAAGCCAGCCGATCAATGTACCTCCCATCGTCCCATATCGCTGCTTAATGCGGAGGCCAAAATCCTTGCAAAACTGCTGGCAACCAGGCGGACAGCGCACTTGTCCGAAATAGTGCATCCAGATCAGTCTGGCTTCATGCCCGGCAGAAGCACATCCCATAACTTGAGGCGCCTGCACGGGGTGTTGGCCCGGACAGACCGCTTGCGGGAGCCGGCGGTGCTTCTCTCTCTGGATGCGAGAATGGCATTCGATATGGTTGAATGGCCCTTTCTCTTTGCGGTATTGTTACACCTGGGCTTTGGGCCTAAATTCTGTGCCTGGGTCCGGCTCCTATACACCAATCCAATGGCCCATGTCACGGCCAATGGACATATGTCGGAGGACTTCCCCTTGACGCGTGGTATGCACCAGGGCTGTCCCTTATCTCCACTACTTTGCCCTGGCGCTTGAGCCGCTTCCGGCTTGGATACGCTGGGAGCCCATGATACAGGGCCTCATGTGGTCTGACGGCTGGGAGGACCGCATCTCCCTTTACGCGGATGACGTGTTGCTGTATCTGTCCTCCCCTAGACGTTCTATATTAGCTCTACTTAACATCTGTGAGGTCTTTGGCAGAGCGTCTGGCTACACGATTAACTGGTCCAAGTCTGTCCTGTTCGTACTGCATGGCCCTCCTCCACGGCTACCGGCGGACTGTCCTCTCCGAATGATAGAAGGTCCGTTCAAATATATAGATCTATCTATCTCTAGATCTATCTATCTCTAGATCTATCTATCTCTAGATCTATCTATCTATCTAGATCTATCTATCTATCTAGATCTATCTATCTATCTAGATCTATCTATCTATCTAGATCTATCTATCTATCTAGATCTATCTATCTATCTAGATCTATCTATCTATCTAGATCTATCTATCTCTAGATCTATCTCTCTAGATCTATCTCTCTAGATCTATCTATCTATCTCTAGATCTATCTATCTATCTCTAGATCTATCTATCTCTAGATCTATCTATCTAGATCTATCTCTAGATCTATCTAGATCTATCTCTAGATCTATCTATCTAGATCTATCTCTAGATCTATCTATCTAGATCTATCTCTAGATCTATCTCTCTAGATCTATCTATCTATCTCTAGATCTATCTCTCTATCTCTAGATCTATCTCTCTATCTCTAGATCTATCTCTCTATCTCTAGATCTATCTCTAGATCTATCTCTAGATCTATCTCTAGATCTATCTCTAGATCTATCTCTAGATCTATCTCTAGATCTATCTCTAGATCTATCTCTAGATCTATCTCTAGATCTATCTCTAGATCTATCTCTAGATCTATCTCTAGATCTATCTATATATATATATCACGACGGATCAGGCGGAATTTTTCCGGCGAAATCTGCCGCCCCCAATGGACCGCCTCAAGCAGGATGTACGTCACAGGGGAGCGCTGCCGCTGACCCTGTTGGGGAGAGCGGCGCTCTTCAAAATGATGGCTTTGCCACGGTTCCTATACGTGCTGGAGAACACGCCGTATCCGGTACCGCCGGCTTACTTCCATGCGATAGCAGCACAGGTCTCTAGCCTCTTATGGGGCAACGGGCACGAATTGCACAGTCTAAATTAATCCGCGGGTGGTATGACGGGGGAATTGCGTTCCCCGATATCCAACTCTATTACTGGGTGGCACAGCTGAAGGTAATTAATCAATGGCTCCACGCCCCACAGTCTGACCCAGGATTCAAGGCGGACAGAGACATACTGGGCATGAGGGATATGCTGTCGCCTTTATACTATGGTAGACCGGCCCCGACGTTGATCGGCCCTTTGAGATAGACTGTGACCATCTGGCACGCGGCTCAGGCTAAACTGGGGTGGCGAGGAATAGCTTAACCCAGCTCACGCCTCTTTGGGATGCAAAGCGGTTGGGGCGGCTGAGGAATAGCAGGGGCTTCGATGATTGGGACAGCATCGGGATTTCGGTGATAGGCGATATGTGGCAGAAGGGGGCGGTGGTCCCGTTCTCACGCTTGCAACAATATGAACTGGCCCCCTCAGAATGGTTCCGGTACATCCAGATTAAGCATGCCCTGGTCGCCAGGCTGGCTCCCGGCGAAGAGGTTCCGGAGGCATCTCCACTGGAGGACAGATTACTTACGGAATACATGCCTACGAAGGCTACGTCCTTCACATACCGCAAGCTTATCAACAACCTGCCGGACCCAATGGGGCCCGTGCGGGAAAAATGGGCCGCTGAGGTCGGTGAGTTTGATGACCCGGAATGGCGTGAGGTGTTGGCCTCGCCACGGCGAGGCGGGCAAACCCTCGAGGCTACGGCTGGTACAGCTCCGAATTCTGCATCGCTCATACTACACCAGACACTTGTTACACAAAATGGGCAGAGCACTGCACCCCTTCTGCCTGCGAGGTAGTGGGGAGGAGGGAACCTTTTTCCACACCATTTGGGCTTGCCCCGTAATTCAAGACTTCTGGAGACGGGTGATGAGGACAATGTCGCAGGCGAACGGGGTGTCGTTGGTGCAAGAGCCCAGGCGCTGTTTGTTAAACGTGTGGGAATCTAATGATCTCAGCCACCAGGCTCTGAGCTGGGCCACGTTGGGGATAATGACAGCTAAGAGAAACATAGCCCAAAAATGGGGGGCGGTGGGGGTGCCTTCACTGTCCGCATGGGGAAGGGAAGGGATATGGACGCAGCCATGCTTGTGCAGCGATCGGCATTCATCAGGCAGGGTTGCCCCCGTAAATGGGACAAGGTATGGGGGGCATGGAACAAATTCAGGGGAGGAATATGTGACCCGCCACCAGTGCCGGAAGATGACACCTCTGATTCAGACTGATGGAGTGGGTCTTGGGGCGGGAGTGTGGAGTGCTGATGCCAAGAATGTAACACTGTGTAGAGATGGTTCTAATTACAGGGTTGTAGACTGGGGTGCTATACTGTCAAATGCTACGGGTAAACTGCCTACTCAAGTGTCTTGCTGTTTTGTTTACAATATAAACAAACATTTTATAAAAAATAATTTAAAAAAATAATTAAAAAAAAAAAGTTATTTTGCCCACCTAAAAAAACCAAATGGTATTTTATGGCCAAAGCACGAACTACGTGATGGTCATATGAAAACATTTGAACTCTGTGACAGGAATTTCATATGTCTAGTAGTAAAAGTGGAAATACTTACAACTGACACAGTGCCTGAGGAACCATTCATTGCCCTGTGATTGCACTAAAGAGGAATTCATCAATCAATTACTTATTCAAAATTTGGGGACATTAGAGCAGAACTGTGCCGGATATGTACAAAACAATCATCCCAGAAACCACCTTCTAAACAAAATGAAACTTGTTTGATACTAGCCTGGCAGGATGGACCACAAACAACTTTCTTGGTGGACAGTTAGTCAGAGATATTGTCATTACATGACCTTGACTTGAGACAGGCCCACTGGAAACTAAACTTCTTCAAAGTAATCCAAGGCTGGCATTGGTTGCCTCAACACCGGCACATTCCTCTCTCTGGCTAGAGATGCCAACAAATAGACTGTGGCATTGTATATATTCTATGGTTTTGTACAGCCCTTCACACATACTGGTAAAAAATGTGGGAATATTCAAAAGAAACTAGGACTTAACATGCCAATATATGTTGCAAAAAAGATGCGCTCTTCGCACAGGGAAATCTCATAGCTTTCCAGGAACGGACGTCTGACCCTAAAAGCTATATGTAGAGGGGCGTGGCCAAGATGGCGGCAGGATAGGATGCTTGTTCTCTGGCTCCTGCCCGTCGTCCACCCGTTGCAGCACAGCTCAGCTTCCGGAGGGCCTGCTTAGCGTGGACCAGCCCTTGCGGCTGTTGGCCGAACATCCCGGGTGCAAGCCTTTCGACAGTCTGGAGGTGAGCTCACCTCGGATGATATAGCTATCGCAGAGGCCTTTCGAGATTTCTACACTAGGCTGTACTCGGGGGAATCCCCTGACCTGTTGCACAGCCTTGACTATTTAGAAGCGGCCCAGATACCCGCTCTGACTGCTGCTCAGGCTGCCCATCTCGACAGGGATATCAGGTTAGAGGAGGTCGAAGTGGCTATCTCCCACCTCCGGCTTGGCAAATCACCTGGCCCAGATGGCTACTCCGCGGCCTTCTATAAAGCCTTTTGCAACCAGGTGGCCCCCCTGCTGCGTAATCTCTAATACATTTGCACAAACCGGAGCAATTCCGGAAGAAATGTTGGAAACCTCGATTACCGTTATCCCGAAGCCCGGTAAGGACTCTACTTGTTGCAGCGCATATAGGCCGATTTCCCTTTTAAATATAGACATCAAATTATATACGAGCATCCTAGCGTCACGGTTAGCCCCTTACATGCCCCAACTGGTGGAGCCAGACCAAAAAGGCTTTCTCTCAACGGCAAACCAGTGACAATAAGAAGAGGGTACTCCACCTCCTTGAAAAAGCGTCTCGCACGCAGGGGGAGTATATGTTATTGGCTACTGACGCAGAAAAAGCCTTTGATAGGGTTCACTGGCCCTATTTAGAACAAGTCCTGCACCGGTTTGGCTTTGGGGAAAAGTTGCGCACTCATATACTGAACTGTTAGTGCCTGCCCCAGGCCACAGTCTGAGTAAACGGCTAGACGTCCTCACGTTTCCCCAGAGGTAGGTGCACTCGACAGGGGTGTCCCCTCTCTCCTCCTTTTTGCGCTCTAGAATGGAGCCTCTTGCGCGGAGAATCAGACACCACCCTCTGATCACAGGGATTAAATTTGGGGGATATACACATACGATCAGCTTGTATGCGGATGACATTCTGCTTTCCATCACTGACCCTGTCCAGACGTTGCGGGCCCTTTTCATTGAGCTCCATAATTTCGCACAGGCCTCGTGGGTTCAGGATCAACATGGACAAATCGACCGCTCTAAACATCTCATTGTCAGCGACCACATTAACCCATGTAATGGAAGAGCACCCTCTCCAATGGTCCGCCACTACACTCTCTTACTTGGGGGTGCAGTTGGGCCCCACAATTCCGGCCAACGTAACGGCCAACTATGACAGGCTCCGCACCCAAATCAGCAGAGAATTAGGTAGATGGAAGCACTATCCCTTCTCGTGGCTGGGCAGAATCGCAACCTACAAAATGACTGTTCTTCCCCAGATCCTTTACCTTTTCCAGACTCTTCCTCTGCGCCCTCCCACAGGCTGGATTCAACAAAACAAACCCAGTCCGATTTGGCACACTTCATATGGCAGGGCCGCAAGCAGGAGATTGCAGTCCTGCCTCCGGAACATGGAGGGGTTGGCATACCCTCTTTGCAGCTCTACTTGTACGCGGCACAGCTCCGCTATCTAGTAGAGTGGAGTCGACTAGAATCCGAAAAACACTGGTTGTTCCAGGATCAGGAAGTTGCAGCGATGCCCCTGCAGAGTATCCCCTTTCTCTGGAAGCGGCATAGACCAGCCAACCTCTACGCTTCTTACATCACAAGTACTATACTGGAGGCTTGGGACCGCACTGCTACCACACACGGGCCGACTACATTTCGCTCCCCCATGACCCCGCTGTTTGATAATCCCGATTTCACTCCTTGGTTGGACCCTAAGGAATTTACAAGTTGGCGCCTTACCCCTTGCCGGTCCCTGGGACACCTATTTGGCCAAGAGGGCATGCTTTCATTCCCATAAGTCAGAACACACTATGGCGTATCGGAGACTGATAGGCTGCAATACTTACAACTCAGACATTGGGCACTTCAACCACAAAGTAAACCCGGAGCTCAGCGCTTTTTAACCCCATATGAGAAATGGCTGCTTACTCTATCTTCCGATAAAAAAATAATTTCTGATCTTTATAAACGCCTAACTGCGGCCACTACCCTCACATATAATGCTGGACGAGCGCGTTGGGAGCGGGAGTTGGGGAGGACTTTATCTCACAAAGAGTAGGACAGCATATACTACAGGGCCAGACACTTGGCGTACCACGCAGGGCTTACGGAGACGCTGACCAAGGTTGCCACCTATTGATATTATACGCCTCCATCACTTTGACCCTCACGTTAGTGATCTGTGCTGGAGGGGTTGTGGGGAGGTGGGCACCTTGGAGTACCTTTTGTGGAGCTGTGACCGAATCCAAACCTACTGGGCAACAATTCTAGATGACATAGTCGCTCACCTTGACACACAACTCCCTCGTTTTCCAGCCTACATCCTTCTTGGCCTGCCCAACCCGCTGACATATCCCGGAGAGGCCGCCTCATCGCCATTGCCCTAGGAGCAGCTACCCAGAACTTATTGGCGCACTGGCGCTCCCCCCAGGCTCCTCCACATTCGGGCTGGTTACAGCGACTGTGGATGGTTCTGGGCATGGAGAAACTATCCCTTACATTAGCGGGTAAAGGAGATGAATTTCTGCAATTGTGGCGTCCCTTCTCAACTCTGCTCACAACGGAGTTCCGAGAACCGACATGCCCCCGATACATCAGGCTTCTCCGCCTTGCGGACACTCAACTCCCTGAGAAACGCAAACCACAACAGCCACGGTGACCTGCACACAATGGGTGTTCTCTCCTTCTTCTACCTATGGTTTGTGGACAATGGGTGGGAGGAGGGGGGGGGGGGGGGGGGAAAGAGGGAGTTTTTGTTATTTGGTTTTTATTTCTGCTGCTGAGGGTTTCCTTCTGTTAACCCGCTCCTTGCATTTTACTTAGTAATGCTACCATGGCAGGCACTTGTTGTCTGTATTGCATTGTCTTTCAGAAACAGGAGGTCCTGTTCTCTTCTCGGTTTGAAAATCAATAAAACCGATTTAAACCATAAAAGCTATATGTAGATACCGGAGTTGTACACTCAACAATGAGGGGTGTGTGTAAGGTCCATGTCTTTTCTGGGCAAAAATGTACCGACAGTTTCTTGAGCCCTGATAGGATTTGAAGGTGTAGAAGGAAGGTGAGGCCTCAAAGAGTCAAGTTTGTTTATTGAACGAAGCCTATTTCCAGAGGTTCCACCAATGGATTTTGACACTTTCCTAGAGTTACCAACACTGATAAACCTTGGAATGCGTCAAAATGCTACTTCTCACCAGGTGAGGCGTAATGAAGGTAAATATATTTATTTCTCCTTTTTTCTACTTTATAACGCCTCTCAGGATTGTTTTTGTGCAGGAAGGTGCCCCTTCTTGCACAAAAACAATCCTGCTTACAACGCAGGCACCCTTGCACGATGGGGCATGGGTGCCTGCGCTGGTGCTAGGCAGTCTATCATGCGCCAGTGCTGGAAAATGACAGGAATGCACTGTATAATGTTAAGTACAGCGCATTCCTGCCCTTTCCCTATCAAGCAGCGCAGCAAGGTGGCTTGCTGCGTTGCGTGATTTGTTGATCAATGTGCCCCTTAATGAGTGTATGTAACGCCTCTTATAACTCATACCACATCAGTATGGAATGCGTGTAATTTGCAGTGTAAGACTGCACTACAGGCTGAGTTAAGCGAATACATTGTGGTGGGCATATTCAGAGCCTATGGAATAATGTCAGCCTTCACGAAATTAAAAAAGCAAATTATGCACACAGAAAACCAAAATATGTGTAAACTATGCATCTAAAGTGAAATTATGCATCAGATTCTAAGGCTTTATTTCTAGTATTTTTACCATTTAACATACACTGATACAAATTCCAATGTTGTAGAAGATGCAGTGGTTTAAGAAACTTAACTACGAGTTCAGTAAGTAATAATCAAATTGTCAGGCGCGCCCCCGCGCTAGAGGAGGGGCGCACTTAGTAGCGCCACGGGACTGGACCTTCCCCAGGGCCGAAGAGGTGACATCGGGGTGCACAGGAAGATATTTAAGTCCGCGCCCCGTGATCGTCAGCCTCTTTGTCCCCTTGAACCTCCGGCAAGCTGCAGGGGCACATCGCCAACGCGGAGAGAGTTCGAGTCGGCGGTGTGCCGAGTGTGGCACAGGAGGTTTGAGGGGGCCCTAGGGCGTAGTTTTAGGATAGTTTGACGATCATGTATTTAAATAAATATTTCCTTTTAGAGTGCGAGGCGTCTCAGTGCCATATGTGGTGGGGCGCGCCTTTGTTTTTCTTGTGTATTTCCTTTAGAGGACCCAGGGAAGCCGCAAGAACGTCGGAAACAAGGAGAGGCGGGTTCAAGGAGGCCTGGCGTAGTGTGGTTAAACATCGGGCTATTAGCTCAGTTAAGTATTGCTGTGGTGATCAGTACCCTAGTTCACGGGTTCGATTCCTTGTGAAACTATTGCATTTTGTTTAATTTTCTTTGTAATTGAATTCTTTTAGTCACATTGCTAATTTTCATTTTGATCGTAGGGGCCGCGCACAACTAATTCTTATTGTGGGGCCAAGGCGGGAAGCCGTGTGGGTTTTGAGGCTGCTGAGTTGAAGGCGAGCCTGTATGTGGTAGGGAGCGGCTCCGGTGATGGACCATCGTCGTTTCCCTGGGGTTTGGGCTTCGGAGTGTGTTGCGATGAGCCTTTGAGGTTGCTCATATTAATTTTCAACTTTTGGCTTCGACACAAATGCAGTATCTGGTTTTAATTGTTTTTGCTAAGGAGCTTTCTTTAAATATGACGCGCTTATTGTGCGTGCGTAGGACCAATGGGTGCTTTGTCAATACACGTGCGAATGAAGAAGCGTTTAACTTATGAGTGTATACACACTAGCGTGAACATACACTGGTTTCATGTTCATACTTATTTTCCTCTATAAGGCGAACTTCCCCACGTCGTTACTGTGCGCGTGTACGTCTCCCCGCATTACACTGCATGCATGTGCGAGCCCGCAGAGTACCCTGCCAAGCGCATGAAGCCTTCTGTGTAGACGACTAACTCAAGCAAATCATAGCCCAATAATTAATACTGCTACGCATCTGCCCGCGTGCAAGAGCGTTGGAAAGGAGAAGGGCGGCGTGGTACGGAGGGTTTCAAGGAGGTCTATCGTAGCGTGAAGACAGCGAGCTGTTTAGCTCAGCTGATTATTCTCATAGTGTTTGGACGGTGAGTAGGGGGAAATCGATAGAAACGCAATAGGAAATGGGCTCATGTGATGGGGGCTGCCGCCGCGGTATGCAGGGGCCTGTCCGCATGGTGGACAGTACGGGGTCTTGGATCTCGCCGCGATGGGGCATAGACCGGCTTACGTGGAGTTATTGTTGCAGTGGACCTTGAAGTACATATTACTGCTGGTCTCACAAATATAGGCAGTGGGGGGCGGCCAGCGGGATAGATGCTGTGGTTTGCTGGGGCCTGCCTGCCCCATTGGTGGGGGGCGTGGCCTTGGTTGTTGTCGTGCAGTGGTTGGCCCGATCGGAGCAATGAAATTCGCGCAGTGGTTGGTGCCGGTGTCTCCAAAGTCTGTAGTCATGGGTTCGATTCCTGCCAAGGCGGGATGGTTTAAAAATTCAAAAAAAATAATAATAAAAAATTAAAAAATAAAAAAGCATTTTATTTATATTGTGTAATTTTAGTCCATGAGTTTATTATAAAAAAATTAAAAAAAACAAGACAGTGAACAGGATGTTTATGGTGCCTGGCTGGGATTGCGTAGATATGGGTTGTGAACTCTTTGTTACTTGAACACTGCAATGATAACGCCAGCAATAAAATATTGCACACAAACATCATACTGTGTTACACATAAGTAGTTCTGCATTGCAAAGGGATCATGATGTAAGGGTTTTATGCCATTCTGGGCCTAGGGGTTCAGTGCACTAATGCGTCCAATGCAGGGGCCTGTGTTTGACCTCATGGTCGCAGGTTCATTTCCTGGCAGTTGCGCTTAGCCCTTCATCCCTCTGAAGTCAATAAATGAGTACCATGGAGTTCAGTGACAAACATCTGGTATTCGGGTCACAAACGTTCTCGCAGTATATGCTTACAAGAAGCATTTTACCAGTCAGGGTCACTGTGGGCTGACACTAGCGCCCTGGTCACATCACTTACTAACCCGGTGCCTGTATAGAATTTGTTTAATGCACCTACTACCTGGTAAAACACAGTGGATGTCATGGTTGACAATTAAGGTGCCCAGTGTGTTTTCAGGCCTGGGCTATGCTGAGGTATGGTGTGCCTCCTTGCACAAAGGTGGACAATTCATGGCAGATGGTGCAGAAACACACCGTCGCGTACAGCAACCGCACGCTAGTAGCGGGCATTCTTTCGGGGGGGGGGGGGGGGGGGGGGGGTGTATAACTCATGCCAAATGGCGCAGAAACACACCGATGCGATGCGTACAGCAGCCGCATGCTAATAGTGGGTATTCTTACGGCGTGGGTGTACAATTCATGCCAAATGGCGCGGAAGCACATCGCTGCGCACAGCACGCTAGTAGCGGGCATTGCTTCTGGGTGGTCGTACGCTTATTACCACTCTCGGTACATTGCAACGAGACAGTGGGATAGGGGCTGCACGTGGAAATACTGGGAGCTAATCCAGCCCAGTTTCAATAGGCGCCGGATGTGTACCTGAATCCACACGCTTTTGCTGTAGTGGGGTATTAATTATGGAGCTTATGTTAAGTAGGACGATAGGCCGAGCGTTTGCGGTGTGAAACATTCTAAACGTTCCGGGCTAGGCGCCCCCATGTGCGGCATTACGTTGCTCTGCTACAGGTCACCTGGTACAATGCATATACAAGTTCTCTAAACAGCAGGATTTGCGGACTGCTTTCCCTCATTGATAAGGTACACGTTAGAATAGGCTCTTGCAGGCACAGCTGAGCAGAACTTTGCGTATTCGGGCTAGCTCCCATTACACCAACTCCAGTAAGGTTATGTAGTCCAGTAAGAACTCTGTAGATCTAAAACCGGACAATGCTGTTATGGTAAAGGCAGCACATACTTATTTCCGTTTTTATGTTACCAGCAATAAGGAAATCAGCCATTGGTCTCAGTCACTTTTAGTACGTTTAGTCCCAATACTCCCGTCAGTGGCAATAACCAATTTTCCTGGGAATAACACGGTACGGTTAAAATTGCCAGCCATAATGGTCCTTGTGGCTAAGTCTCTGAGGAATGTAAAGCAGCTTGTTTTACCTTATAATCTCTTGAATTACCAAATGAAAGGACACCACACAGGTATATATATCAAATATATATGTATTTATTTCTAAATATACTCTACTAATCTCTTTGAGAGTAGAGCCAGGTAAACATTCAAAGATCAACAATTCTCAATAAATTAAGCAGAAATATGGCTGTAGCCCTAGGGGCGTACCAGACCATAAACTATAAAAAAAAAAAAAATGGTATAACAGTTCAAAACTTTTACCTTCTTCCAGTTATCTGTGGAACGTTATGGTCAGTTCAGCACAAGGGACATAAACTCTGTCTTGCCAACATAATCACATGGCTGGTGTGATAGTATAGGGGGAATCAGCCTTGGCCTGGATGGAGAACGTCTCATGTGCTCATGGTGCTGCTAAGAAGTCAGGAAACAGATGAAATTTTGTCTGCTTACAATTACCCTTGCGCCGCTAGTGCGGGGGAACCAATTCTGGCATGGATGTAGTTTCTTGTTATGTTCACACGGTGATGCCAATAAGTGTGAGGAGACAGTGCAAAATCATTCTCAAGGCTTTGTTGCAGGAGGACCCCTTCCAAAACCCAAGTTTACAATCACCAGTTTGTGCTGATATGGAACAGTATTTATTCCTTTCACGTAGGGGGTTGTTTACGAGGGACATAATAAACGTTAGGGTATTAGTCCGTTTGGGGCTGAACGGTGAGTATTGTTGCGTGGGCTACCGGGTATAGCTAGTTACCAGGCAATATATTAAATCATCCAGCCACTGCTTCCCTCGACCAAGGGCAACGCCATCTTCACATAGTGTTGGCCATGCGGGGGTGGGAGGATTTATAAGTTAAAGAGGCACATAGCAGAGGATACGGTAACCGGAGGCTCCCTGGTAAAGGTGGTGATGGAGTACAATTTACGAACTTCACCTCGGGCACAGGGTAATTACGCGGCAGGTGCTATATTATCATGGTAAAACCAGCCATGTATACCCCTGTGGCAGCCTGTAACCACAGGTACCTGAGTTCAGTAAGTAATAAACAAAAGAGTGGGTATTTTGTGCATAGATGCCTCAGAACACCTTTTTATGACTGCTGTTCATTGACGCGCTTACATTTTTTGTGGGCAATTTCTATATAGAGCAAAATCGACCCAAAGGTATTAGAGTACTTTATTTGAGCACCACTTACATTACACAAGGACTTTTTTTTTCAAGCACAGGGAGTTTAAGTGATTTACCCAGAATCACTGGATCTGATGCTGAGACTCGAACCAGGATCTCCAGTTCCAACGTTAGTCGCTCTGGCCATATGCCAGATCCTCCCCATTAAAGGAGCTAGTGTAAAACAAACGTTGAATTAAAGAGAAAATAACACCAAAGCACAAGTGTACTATTAGGATTGCCTTGTTTTTTGTTTTAAACTGAGTTTTCAATATTGGGTGTACCAAGTGTTCACATTATTGGGCCTCTGGAAGCACCTTCTTCCATTAGAAAAAAGCCCTGACAATCCGTACAAAAATGTAATTATTATTAACGTGTCTCAATGGAGCTTAATACATCTGAGAGATGTGCCATGTTTTGATGTTATTCTAAAATCTGAGAGCGGTTGAAAAAAGTACTGTATTTTCAACAGTGGCAGTGAAATAAATGCCCCTTATTTCAGTGCAATGCCTGTAATGCAAACATGAATGTCTGTCGATTTAAAACAAATTCATGACAAGGAAGAACGCGCTTTTCGCACTTTTCTGAATGGCATTAAAGTATTTCATGTTTTGTTGCATCCTGAAGACAAAATAAAAGAAAGGCCTTCCTTCCAGACATCAATTAGATGTAATACTATCTGCCTTGAATGGAAACTCAAGGCAGGACTTCTGAACTGCAGGCCAGATTGCAAATGCACGTCTGTGCATAACAAAAGGGTCATTAGCATCGCAAGAGACCCGTGCGGCTGAAAACCCCTGAAGTCTCCTACCTTCCCAGACTGGGGGATGGGGTTGCTCCTAACACACCTTCCTATAAAGAAGCGGCATGGGATAGCTCTGATATGCGGCCCTGATTGCAGCAGGTTTGGGGCTGAGGCCGAGGCGTGCAGACAAAGGCAGCCTGTGAACAGAAACTCCATCTCCAAATAATTTTACTGCAACAATCAAGGAGCATTTTTCAATTTAAAGGGCAGAACTAACTTTGAAGTGCACTTTTTAATTTGTAATTAAATAGCTGCACTTCTGCCATGACTTTGTGCAGTAGGAAAGGACCTCATATCTCGAACAAAGTGAACGCTTTGAGTTGTGTTTTATCGAGTTGTTCATTTAATTGAGATGGAGAGATGTGGGAAAGGAGAAAGTGACAGAGCTAGGAAATAAAACATATGAGGGGGGGGGGGGGGACCACGGAGAGACATGACATAAGAGAACACGGAGTGTTTGGGGATTGCTTTATGAAGAGGGATAAAAAGTTGAAAGTGTGCAAAACTGTGTAAGATCAGAGAAATACGTGTAAGGCTTTAGTGCAATTTTAGAGAAGGCAGAGAATTACAGGAATTGCGTGAGAAATATGTAGGGAGGTTCAGATAGATTTGGGGTGATGTGAAATGGGTAAGAGGCACCTTACATCCAACATTTTTAAGCACCCCTGCAGGCCACCATCCTTGTGATTGTAGCCGATCATAATGGGTTGCAATTTGTGACCTAGCTCTTGCATACTAGTAAGGTAGGTCAAATTGTGACCCACTACGATTCTGTATGATGTGAACTGACGTATTAGTACATTAGTTGGCTCGTAAAATACAAATGCATTTGGTGAAAGTTAATGTGCAAATTGCAACCCCTTTTACCAAATGCATTCTTCGTACATTAAGCCAAGGCCCAGATTTACTAAATTGTCACGCAGCGTAGTGCAGCAGCTGCAAATGCTGCGCTGCGTGAGAAGGAGAGAGCAGGAAAGCACCATATTTACAGAAATGACACTCTCCTCCCCTCTCCGGCGCAGAAAAGTGCTGCCGTGTGCCATGCACACATCTTTGCACCATAGTACAAGGGTGTCTGCGTGAGTCTAGCTTAGGTTTTGTACTGGAAGGATGTCCTTCCAGTTCAAAATACTATGCTTACACCAACTTTAAAACTTTTCACATTTTGTATGTTTGCTGTACAGTGCAGCACACATGCAAAGTAAGAAAAGAAAGAAGAAATAAAAGCATTTGAATTAATCTCAGCGACTGGTAATACCAGGGCCACTTCCCAGTCTATTAATTTTTTTTACACTATGCCACCTGACTTTAGACACAGCCGTATGGAAATCAGTCTCGACCCTGCTCCAATGGGAACAGTCCATCCCAAACTGCTAGGCCAGACCCTCCCTGTCCCGTAACACAAGCAACCCAGGAGCGGTTTTGCTCTAGTAAGGGCTCATCAGACAGGTATAGCTTAGTTCCATTGAGACAGTGTGTATGGGACACACAACTTTGTATAATGTAACAGATACTCATGTAAAGTGCTCCAATACCCTCAGAGCAGAGAGCACTGAAAAACCTGTAGGAAGGGATATGTAGGAGCTGTTGATATACCAGAAACTGCTTTGGGACACCACCTACAGTGATTTCAATAGACATTGTTATAGAAAAATGCCTGAAGGGCTGTCACATATGTTTCATTCAAAAGAACGCACAGGACACCATCTCTAAATTTACCTCAGGGTGAATCTAGAGGCTCATTTGTGCAAAGCACCCAAATCGAATTAAGTCTTACCACTGGAGGTGGAGGGAGTTAATAACTTAGACTCAGTATGAAACAGTAAGCAGCACTCAATAACATCAACATCCAGTCTGTACTTTATGCTTTTAAAAGAAAAGGACTTAATTTAACTGGTATATAAATAGTACAGAAATACCTAAGATAAGCAATTAAATATAGGAGTAGATTGTACTTTCAGGCCAGGCGGCAACACCAAATACTTTCATACATGGGTTAAAGTCACTGCTACTGTACATGGAAAGGATATTGCAAATCAGTAAGGAGTTCCATGATTCTGTTTAGCCGAATAAGGCTAAAATAAACAAGCATTTGCAATACAATAGGTCTCGCATTTACGCGAGTATAAGCTATTGGCATTGTAAATGACAATGCCTTTTATTTACATTTTATAAACAAAACAAATAAAATGTATTGTGATTTACAATGCCAATAGCTTAAACTCGCGTAAAAGTGAGACCCATTGCATTGAAAATGCTTGTTCATAGAAAGAAGCCTGCAAATCTTGTAAACAGAAAGCGTTACAGTGTGTCTCAAATAGAAAGTGAAACTTAAAATGTCAAGGCTCGGAACGTGTTAAAAAGCAGCCAGCGAAATCACTTGCTAGTTAATGTTCTGCACGAAAAGAACAGCATTGCCGCTGTCTTCTAATTTTGTTCTTAACGGCATTAAAATGAATACGGAACAAGAAAGGAGCTATAACCCGGAAGACAGTACCTTGGAGTTTGTTTCAGGAGTACCACCCAATATCACAGCTAAATGAGAGGGGAGGAGAGGACGGGTTTTAGAGTATGCTAGCTTATAAAAAACAAGCGCATGTGCCTCGCGCTCAAAGTAAAAAAAATAAATAAAAAAAAAAAAAAGTTTGACGAGAGGCTATAGGGGCAGGGAAGGGGGAGGGTGCCTGTGCCTGTTTCCCTTGCGGGTGCGAGCAGGAACCATCTGTTAATTACAAACAGATGTTGAAAGCTCGCTTCCGCAAGGGAATCGCCAAACGTGCACGCTTTGCCATTCAAAGCAATGCGTGCACGTTTTTGACTGCAAAACTGAATCGATTTCTAAAGGTCTTTTTCCTATGAAGCGCATGCGTGCTGCGTAGGTGAGACCTAAAAATTCCTTTGAAGGTCATTCAAATTCTGAGGTGATTTACAAAATCCTTTTAACGTTCAGCAGAGAAGACTTTATGGCTTATAATACATGATCACACCATCACTCATCTCACAAACCACTTAAATTCTCGTTATCTTGCTCTTTCAAATAAAAGATAATCTGCTTGCCAACATGAAGTGTTACAACAAAATCTGTAGTGTGGAACTTAGCACATCATAAAGAAGTTAGTAACTTGCAGCAAAAAGGTATTCAATCCAATTGTTTGTATTTTAATTGCTGTATATAGTTCTTACTACCACTGACAAGATAGTGAATTATTTTGTGCAGGTAGCACACTAATTCAGTACTCCATTAAACTGAAATTATGAAAATGTCATACATAACAATCTGAAACCTTGGCAGCTATGGTATATGATTACGGGCATGTTCAAAACTGCATATACATAGTGTGTGATAATGATGTTCAAGTCCCCACAGAGATAGAGTAATTACAGGTAAGTTCAAAACCTCAAAGTGATTGTGTGCGAAGGTAATCCTGTTCAAGTCACGACAGAGATAGTGATTGATAATAATGTTCAATTCTCCTCAAAGCGTGTGTGACTGTAATGCTGTTTTAGTATCAGAGAGATACTGTGGTCCGGATTCAAAAGATAAACTAGTTTACTATTTTTCAAAACTCCCATTAAATTTTATGAGTAGTATCTTTAAGATTGAGGAATCTCTGCACTCAGGGCAGAGACTCCACACATAACAAGCATTTGCAATGCAATAGGTATCGCATTTGCAAAAGTTTGAGCTATTGGCGTTGCAAATGATAATGTCTTTTAACAATAAAAAAAAGAACAGAGTTCAATGGAATTTGCTTTAAACAAATGCCTGGAAGGATCCACCTAATACACCTTAAAATAATCAACACCAACCACCTTGCCCTTCTGTAGAAAAAAAGCTGGAAAAAAACAATTTTGCCTCAGCCACTGGCCTACCACCTTGAATGCATGGTTTACCAATCCAACCCTGCTTAGGAGGGAAAATAAAGTGAAGTGCTGGAGTAGGCAGAGAAGCACACATAGAAGACATGTGGAAAAAAAAACATGCACACTCATGAAGCGCTTTAAAAGAAAAAAAAAGAATTGCCGAAAAATCACTTATTTGAAAACAGAAGGTGTGAATCAAAAAGTTAAAAATACACAGGCAGTGCTTGATCGGGGTGGGGGTGGTGGATTGGGGGGTGGGGAGGAACAAAGACAAGATGAACGGGTTAAAAAGCAAATAAGGTGAGTGAACAGAAAGGAGCACATGTGAATGACTAAACACAAAGCCAATCAATCGTAAGGTAGGCTTCGACCTTATAACCACAACTGTCAGGCAAGAATTACCTAGAAACCACACTTAAAAGCACCATCTCTGTTCATGTGATCTCCATGTTAATAGAAACACAACAAAAGGAGGCAAACAGTAGGAAAGTATTAGTTTATCACAATGTATATCTAAAAGCAAAATCTATGCTGATTAGAGAGCACTGTGATTTACATTACCAAGGCAAGTTCTGAAAACGCAATCAAATATGAAACATGTTAGAACAAGAAGCAGGCCCTTCTGGGCTGCTACTTAAAGGCACTATCATAGTCCATCAATTGTCCATGTTCAATGCACGTGCGTAGACGCAAATGCGGAAAGTGCAGAAATCAATACAAAGTAATAGTGAAATGCGTGTGACAGAGAGCACTGCTCTGGGTGTTACTGAAACGTATTGTGAAAACCCAATCTATTGTTGCACATATGATGGCCATAAGCAGGTCCTTCACAGCGGGTCTGGTAGCTACAGAGACTCCTGTCCAGAAGTCTAACTGGAGCAGAAATCGTACTAAAAAGCAGTTTGTTTGTGCGCCGACTTCTGTGGCCTATAAAATAGCATTGCTAGGGGTGAAAGGAGAGCAAGTCCACAGGTTACCAGAAACCATGTAGATGACTAACCTGCTTTCTGAATAATTTGCATATCGCCAAATTTGCCTCTGATTTATTTCCTCTCAGGAAGGACGTCCACATGCTATATAGTGTCTCTTCTAAGACTTCAAAGCCCTATATCTTTATGCTGTCCTGGAGGAGGATTATTTATGTTTGGTTACATTTGTTGCTGTGTGAATTTACAAAGTAGTGGCATTTCGGCCGAGTGTCACACACAAGAAGAGCTTCAAGATAACACCATGATGTAAATGTAATTGTGAATTCCATGCCGATTATAAAGCACTGCAGTTTACAGTACAGTGGTGCGCTTTCAAACCGTAATCTAAAACTAAACATGTAGCGCCCAGAAGCAGGCCCTTCATAGCTCCTAGGATTAGGCAGAACTCGCACTTAAGACATCATCTCTTTGCATCCAATCTTCATGTTCATCCGTTCATCCTGTTAATTGAAAAGCACTAATAATAAGTGGCCGGGTGGGCTGAAAGTGCTCTTAGTTAATATCATGATGTATAATTACAAGTTAGATTCATGCTAATTAGAAAGCACTACAGTTTACAATACTGAGGCGTGTTATGAGAGCTAAATCTAATAGTAAACATGCCGTGCTCTGTAGCAGGCCCTTCATAGTTGTTAATGCAGTTTTCTTTATGAGACTCATCATGAAAATACAGTGGTATATTAAGATTGTTAGGTGTTCACAACCCCGCCCTGGAACCAAAGCCAACAAGAAAAACAAGCCAGGTCCAGGGTGCAGACAGAGCGGCCCAGGGCCGTAGCCAGCAGGTCTGGGGCCCCTCTTACAAAGAAGGAAATACCCCAGGCTGCACAGTAGTGCGACAGCTAAGAACCACCGACGTTAACTAGTTTTATTTCTTCCAGTTTGGAGAGAGCATATTTAGGTCTGTACTTAAGAGCCAACGGGAATTCTGAGGAGGTACCGATACATCTGGTCCACGGGCTGACAAGAGTCGCGTTTCAACATCCCTTTTGGCGTAAATTTTAAGTGCGCCAGTAGGACATGGCGTGGAAACACGAGAGTACATGCGTCTTAAGTTTTCCGGATCAATAAGCAAGCAGCTCATTCAAAACGAGCTTTTTTTAAGCATTCTGGGAATTGTAGTCCGCTTATAGAAAGAACTACAATTGCCAGAATGCAAATTAAATCTACGAAATCGGCCAAGGGTCGGCGCGGTGCCATGGCGACTGACCTGTAAAGAGTTACCGCAGGCCTGGAGCGCGATCCGGAAGGAGACCGTGTTATCCGCACCAAGGGACGTGTACCTGCACAGAGCGGTCCCCAGCTTAAGGTCAGCTGCCTGGACCACCTTGCCCGTACCGAAAAGATCCCGCTGCACAGCGACCACCATACTGGCCTCCTTACACCGCACAGACACCGGCTGCACGGGGGGCAGAGCTCGGCTCCCTGCCAGACTCCACGGGTTATTGAAGAACACCCCTGGAGCCGCCCGGCCGCTCCTTGTCAGGCCCAGCTGAGACCAGCCTCCTACGGAAAACTCCCCCCAGGAACTAGCGCACAATCCCTCATACGCCAAGCACAGGAACACAACCCCTGGGAGCACACTCTGTCCCATGCTGGCGGCGCGAGGCACTAACAGACCGAGCTTTCGGACAGAGTAGGGCCTGCCTTTCACCCAGCTTTATAGCGCAGCCCTCACCTGGCGCCAATTCACATGCGCCCAGGTCACCCACAGCCCTTGTAGTTCCAGGTCACAGTAAGGATCTCGAGCTGAGAAACACTGAAAGTAAAGTGTTGTCTCCAAAAGTAATTGACAGTGGGAATCGAGACGATGTCATTCATGAAGAAAGATTACAGGTTAGCTAACACTTGAACAATTACCACCAATAACGGATGCTGTTCACCAAACCCTCTGTGGAGATTTCCAGTCCCAGCCGACCGCTTACAAGCTAGGCGGAGCGTGGCGCGCGCTTGGGGGCGGGGAAGCGGACCCTTTGAAGTGCTCCCAAAAGGCGGATTGCATGGCAGCACGATGCGCGTGATTGTGCGCGTGCTAGCCATGCAATCCGCTTTCTGGGAGCACTTTTGAAACCCATATTCTATAGTCTCGCTTTGCAATCGCTTACGCGATAGCAAGGCGAGACCTAAAAAGATAGGGAGTCTTAAAAATACTGCTTGTAAAATTGCTTTGTGAATTGCAAGATATCATAAACTTACACAAATGTTTAAGTTTACCTTTGTGAATCAGGCCCTGTGTGATTATGGGAATGTTCAAGACCTTCCACAGATTGTGTGTAAAGTTAATCATATTCAAGTCCCCACAAAGATAGTGGGTGAATATAATAGTCAAATCTCCCCACAGATAGTGTGTGGTTAGTAATATGTTTGAGCCCCCACAGAGACAGCATGTGGTTATTGCGATGTTCAAGCTGCAACAAAGGTAGTGTGTGTTTATTATGATGTTCAACTACCCCCAAATATAGTGTGCAACTTTAGTAGTCTCAAAGTCCAATGATAGTGTTTAAATAATCTTCATGTCTTTACATAGATAGCATGTAAAGGTATGATTGTTCACATTCAAACAGGGATTATAGGCATGTTCAACCCTGCACATCCAGTGTGTTATTATAGTGATGCTTAACTTTCAAAAATATTGCGTGTGAAGTAAATGATGTTTCTGGTCTCCACACAGATAGTGCATGATTATAGACCTGTTCAAGAACTCACACAAATTGTGTGTGAAATGAATCTTATTCAAGTCCCCACAAAGATAGCGTTTGAAAATATTGTTCAAATCTCCCCATAAAAATTGTGTGATTATTAACATGTTCAAGTCCCCACGAAGATAGTGTGTGGTTACAGGGATGCAAAAGTCCCCACAGCAATAGCGTGTCGTTACTGGGATGTTCAAGCTGCCACAAAGATAGTGTGCAAAGATAATAGTGCTCAAGGACCTGATTTAGATTTCGGCGGAAGAGTTACTCTGTCACAACAATGACAAATATCCAGTCCGCCGAAATATAAATCCCATAGTATATTATGGGATTTATATTTCTGCAGATAGGATGTCCGTCATTGTTGTGACGGAGTAACCCGTCTGCCAAAGTCTAAATCAGGCCTTAAGTCCCTACAATGGTAGTGTTTAAATATAATCTTTAAGTCCCCACACAGATAGTGTGTGACGGTAATGATGTTCACATTTAAACAGAGATAGTATATGATTATAGGTATATTCAAATCTGCATATACATAGTGTGTGATTATAGGGATGTTCAAGTCTTAAAAATATTGTGTGTGAAGTAAATGATGTTCAGGTCCTCCCTGAGATAGTGTGTGATTATAGGAATGTTTAAGCACTCACAGAGATTGTGTGTGAAGATTATGATGTTTAAGTGCCCACACAAATAGTGTGTGATTATAGGACTGTTCAAGAAGTCACACAGATTGTGTGTGAAATTAACCTTAAACAAGTCCCCACAAAGATAGTGTGTGAATAAAATGTTCCAATCTTTCCATAAATAATGTGTGGTTACTAACATGTTCAAGTCCTCACAGAGATAGTGTGTAGTTATAGGGATGTTCAGCCACTCTTGAGAAGTATTCCTTGGCTGGCTGAAAATCCACAAACTCACCTGTTGTGGATGATCACAGTTCAGTGGGCAGTCGAAGACTCTTTTTACTCGAGTTACATGCTTAAAGAGTCCAGAAGGCATATCCTGCTGAAGGGAGCAGTGCACCTGTTTTGAATTAACCAAGAATGTCTATGTGGACATGTAATAACTTGAGAAGTACAGGTTAGTGAATAAGCTGGAGATAGCACCGCTGAGAAACAGGGGTGTTGTGTCGCTACAGCGGGGGCTGTAGTTCTTTGTGCTTCTATTCTGTTTGCACCTGGGCTGACAAAATGTCGTCATTAATGCAATAAAGGAATACAACAGAAAAGCAAACAGGAGAAAGGAAGAACAAAAGATAGGTAAATAGAAAAAGGAAAGAAATCAGGAATATTTAAAGGAAGGAAGAGTGAAAGGAAGAAATATAGATGTATGAGTAGGTGGATGAATGAATGGGTGGATGGATGAGTGGGTGAAAAGATGCAAGGAATGAATGGATAGGTGGATGGACAGGTGAAAGGATGGCAGAGTAAATGGCTGGATGGATGAGAGCAAATAAAAGATGGATAAACATGTGAAAGGATGGCAGAGACAAGACATGGATGGATATATAAATGGAAGGATAGGTGAAAGAATGGCAGAGTAAAAAAACTGGATGGATGAGATAGTGAATGAATAGCTAGATGAACATGTGAAAGGATAACAGAGTTAAGACATGGATGGATGGCAGAGTAAAGCAATGGATAGATAGGTGAATGTATTTGTATTTGTATTTGTATGTTGATTTATAGAGCGCGATTGCTGCCCGGGGGCGTCCAAGCGCTAAGAAGCCAACAGAACAAGAGGAGGTAGCCAGGGCGTTATTGAGCAGCATTGAAGAGGAATGTTTTTAGCTGTTTCCTGAATGAGGTAAGATTGGGATTTTTCCTTAGGTGGAGGGGTAGGGTGTTCCATAGCTTAGAGGCGTTGTAGGTGAAAGTCCTACCGCCTGTTCTGGATTTTTTTATTTTGGGGATTGTGGCCGTGAAGGTCTGGTTGGATCGCAGATTCCTAGTGGGAAGGTAGTGTGACACTAGGTTGCGAGTGATGAGAGGGCCCGTTTTCCAGAACGCCTGGTGCGCAATGCATAAGGCTTTGAATTGTGTTCTTTGGGAAATGGGTAGCCAATGCAGTTTTTTCAGTCCATTTTTGACTGATTGACGTCGAGGGATCTGAAGCAAAGTGCGCGCGGCACAGTTCTGCACCGTCTGTAGTCTCCGTATCGTGTACTCTGGGGCGGCGAGGTAAAGGGCGTTGTTATAATCCAGTCGTGACTGGATAAGGCCCTGAATGGCTACTTGTTTTGCCTCCATTGGTAGAAGATGGAGTACCTTTCTTAACACTCTGAGGAGGCCGAAGCAGGTGGCTGCCAGTTTGGTGGATTGGGTGCCGAAGGACAGAGATCTGTCTAGCCACACCCCAAGGCTCTTGATGCTGTCCTTTGGGGCCGGAGGTGTACCCAGGCAGGGTGGCCATAGAGTGCTGAGGGAGTTAGGGTTGGCAGGGCCCAGGAGCATAAGCTCTGTCTTGTCTCCATTCATTTTTAATGAGGAGGAGGACATCCAGTCCTTGACTTCCTCTAGGCATTTCCTCAGCCCTCCTTTCGAGGTCTGGTTAGCTTCCTGTGCCAGTGAGACCACTAGCTGAGTGTCGTCAGCATATGAAATGATCTTAATTCCATACTGACGAACAACTTCAGCCAGTGGCCTCATATATATGTTGAAGAGTGCCGGGCTCAGTGAGGAGCCCTGCGGGACTCCACATTTTAATGGTCTACTGGTAGAGGAAGATGTTCCATCAAATACCCGAAAGGATCTGTCCTGTAAAAAGGATTCAAACCAAGATAAAGCATTGTCCTTTATGCCGATGTTTGCCATGCGGTCCAGCAATATGTCATGGCTGACCGTGTCGAAAGCCGCGCTTAAATCAAGGAGGATCACTGCCACTGATCCTCCCTGGTCCAGGATGTTTCTGGATTCCTCGGTGATCATGAGGAGCGCAGTTTCGGTGCCATGTCTTGGTCTGAAGCCCGTTTGAGTAGGATCAAGAAGCTGGTGGTTTTCGAGATATTTGATCAACTGGCTGTTGATGTGTCTCTCTAGGATTTTACTAAGCCAGGGAAGGAGAGAGATTGGGCGGTAGTTGCTGAGGTTCGAGGGATCCAGGTTGGGCTTCTTTAATAGTGCTCGGACCATGGCTTGTTTCCATTGTGGCGGGACTACGCCAATAGAAATGGAGGAGTTAAGGAGGTCCATTATGACGGGCAGGGTGATAGCCGAGGCTGACATAATGATGTCTGGCGGGGCTGGGTCCCCCGGAGACCCGGATTTGACTTTTTTTGCCAAGGACTCAAGAGTCGAGAGGTTAAGAAGAGCAAAGTGGTCCAAAGTGGGGGAGGAGTTCAGGTCAGAATTGCTCGCGGTAGAGGGGGTGCTGGGAGGAGCGGGGAATGATTCATAAATGGTAGTAATTTTTTGCAGGAAAAAATCTGCCATGTTGTTGCAGTGTTCTGCGGTCTTGGTCTCATCTAGACTGGGTGGGAATTTGGTGAGGCTTTTCACGATACGAAAAATTTCCCTGGGTTTAGATTTCGCTCGGATAATTTCGTTGGCGAAATAAGCTGTTTTGCTGGCCTTGATTTGTTCTTTATATATTTTAAGTAGTTTTTGGTATTGGATTTTGTTTTCTGGCAAAGAGTCCAGGCGCCATTTCCTTTCCGCTTGTCTACACTGACGTTTTGTAGCTCTGAGGGGTTCAGAGTACCATGGAGCTGATTTATGACAGCGTTTTGTGGTGGTTTTCCGTTTAGGTAGGGAAAGATCGAGTGACTTGGTAATCCATTCCTCATAAGAAAGATTTGCGAAGCATGGGTCCTCATTAAGCGGGGGTATATTGCTGGACAGTTTTTTGGTCCATGTCTCGATAGGGAGGCGGGACCACGGTCTGGCTATTCTTATAGTGGGTTTGGAGGTTAGGGGTCTGAGGGTGTGCCATAAAAAAGGGACCAGTAGATGGTCAGTCCAGGGGAGAGGGAGAGGTGGACTAGTTGTCAAATTAGTACAATTGCTGAAAACTGGATCAAGCAGGTGTCCTTGATCGTGGGTAGGAGAGCTGACCAGTAGGTGTAATTGTAACGCGGCAAGGTCGTCGGTAAGAAGAGCTGCTGTGTGGTCTGGTTTGGAATCGAAGTGAAAGTTAAGGTCACCCAACAATGTGAAATTGGCGCTACTGCTGACACGTTCTGCCACAATCCGTGCTAATTGGATATGAAATTGTTTTGGGGGGCCGGGGGGTCTGTATATGAGGGTGCCTGAGAAGCAGTTGTTCGGTGAGAGCTCCAGACTAAACGCTAGGCTTTCGCAGTCTGGGATGCTTTCTGCAATGATTCGGCAGAGGAACTGCTCTTTGTGAACAATTGCTAATCCTCCTCCTCTGCCTTTTGGGCGGTCTTGGCGGGAGATTTGAAAGCCAGGGGGAATGGCTGTAACCAAGGCTGGGTCCGAGTCTAAGGTGAGCCAGGTTTCCGTTAGGAAAACAATGTCGGGCTTGTGCTCCTCCATCAAGAGTGCAAATTCGTTCTTATGCTTGGGCAGAGACCTACAGTTAAGCAAGAACATGCGGTACTCGTGGCACTGGTCCGAGGGTGGGAGGGGCTGGAGGGTAGATTTGCAGAGGTTGCATGTATACGGGAGACATTCAACGTGGTAAGGATGCTGGCTACAATTCTTTTGTAGGAGTCTTAGCTCTAAGAGTTTTTCGGGGCTGTACTGCCTAAATTTCATAGTCAGGGGAGTAAGGGGGGTGGCCCTAGGCCCGGACTCGGCGCGGACGAGCGCAGACGAGCTTGCCTTATGCGCGCCTTCGGCGCGCATTCGTCGCGCCCGCTGCGCTCGTCCGCTGCGCTTCCGGCACATGCACATGTTTTAAGCAAGGGGGCTGTGAAGAGGGCGTGGCCTCGAGTGGGCGTGTCCCCGTCCTAACGTGAGGGATCCAGCTAGTGGGACCGGCGATTTCGCCCTACCCAGCGCTCGTATTTGCGTTCCAATGGGTGCCTGTGCACAGTGATCGTGCAGCAGACAAGAGGGTAAGTTTTAAAAACAGAGTCAAAATTTACAGTTTCACACAATTAAAATCACAGAATACACTGCTGCTCCCGGCTGTGCCTCAGGAGCTGACTGGCTATCAGGGCGCTTGTGGTTCAGCGCGCTATTTCAATGAAATTGACGAAAAAGGGGCGTGGCCTCGAGTGGGCGTGTCCCCGTCCTAACGTGAGGGATCCAGCTAGTGGGATCGGCGATTTCGCCCTACCCAGCGCTCGTATTTGCGTTCCAATGGGTGCCTGTGCACAGTGATCGTGCAGCAGACAAGAGGGTAAGTTTTAAAAACAGAGTCAAAATTTACAGTTTCACACAATTAAAATCACAGAATACACTGCTGCTCCCGGCTGTGCCTCAGGAGCTGACTGGCTATCAGGGCGCTTGTGGTTCAGCGCGCTATTTCAATGAAATTGACGAAAAAGGGGCGTGGCCTCGAGTGGGCGTGTCCCCGTCCTAACGTGAGGGATCCAGCTAGTGGGACCGGCGATTTCGCCCTACCCAGCGCTCGTATTTGCGTTCCAATGGGTGCCTGTGCACAGTGATCGTGCAGCAGACAAGAGGGTAAGTTTTAAAAACAGAGTCAAAATTTACAGTTTCACACAATTAAAATCACAGAATACACTGCTGCTCCCGGCTGTGCCTCAGGAGCTGACTGGACAGGTGAAAGGACGGCAGTGAACAGGGATTGCTGGATGTGTGAGTAAATGAATGGGCAGGTGAAAGGATGACGGATTAAAGTGATCGATGGATGGCTCAATGAGTGGATGAAATGAGTGAATGAATGGCAGAGTGGATGAATGAGTGAATGGATCACAGTAGGTGGGTGGCTGAATGGATGGCAGAGTGGATGGTACAGAGTGGATGGCTGAGTGGATGGCAGAGAGGATAAATGGAAAAGTGAATGGATGGACGGATGGTAGAGTGGATATAGGATAGATGGCAGAATGGAGAGAGGGTTGACAGAATAGGTGGATGGATGCATGGCAGAGTGGATGGATGGCAAAGTAGATGGATGGATGGCACACTGGATAGATGGATGCTTTATGGATGTAATGGGGAAGACTAAATGATGGATGAAAGGATGAATTAATGGACGATTCAATGTAAAAGTGAAATAGTAGATATCAACAAATAGGTGGAAGGGTGAAAGGATGAATGAACAGATGCATGGATGGAAGAGACATTGGAGCTCTTATAGGGCGGGTTGGGCTCACTTATTTGGTGCCATCAGAGCTTTAGTTCAAAGTGGGGAGTATGTTCATTTTCTGGCTACTCTCTTGTTCAGAATTTGGAGCTGTGTTTCCACCCTGTTATCTACATAAACTACAATTGGGGCAGTGCTATATAAACATTTGTAATATTCCATTGCACTCCCTTGGACAAATAGGGAAAATAATACAGCACCACATTTTCGCATGCCAATGTCATCTGTTTTGTGTGATTCTGAGCACTGTACGACAGTGCTAAGGCAAGCTAGTAGTGTCTTGTGTGAGATTTAGATGAGATGAAGCCCTCCAGTACAAACTTCAACACAAGGTTAAGAGGCTAAGGTAAGCTGTGTCAAGTGGATATTTTTGCAGAAATTACATGTGTATGGAAATATCATAAGCTTTTCCGTATACCCACTGTTTGTGCCTGGTTGGTGGTATAACTTCATGCAAAGGCAGGACACGTTAGTTAAGTAGATCTGGCTTTGTGTGGATTCCAGCTGTCTTTGCACTGTTCCCACCCTGCTAGTGGGTTAGTGCACCACAGAGCAGAGAATTTAATGCTGCACTAACGTCAATGTTGGACACAAAAAACAGTTTATGTGGCAAAGTTGATTGAATCCCCCTCAATGGCACACGAGTACATGTCAAGATGTTAGTAACACATGGCTGTATTTATATAATATACTGTCTACAGCTTAGCCACTAACTTAGACTATTTCCATGCTAGGGTATGAGCTGTAGGTAAAGTAGTGCAATTACATTCCAAAACAGACAAACATCTACTGCTTTGTGACCGCACGCATATCCATGCTATGGCTCTTTCTTCTTAGATGTATACCAATAATTTTCTAGGCTTACCCAAAATATTAAAGTGTAGTGCCTTGTTTTAAAAAGTACTGCTTTCCTTAAATGACAGTCTAATTACAGCAACATTCATGCTTCAAATTCCAATTTACATATGGTAGATTCCTCGCTAAAGGTAGGCCTCCAAAACTAATAAACACTCTTAATAGTCTTCAGTTGAGCGAATCACAATCTCTGCTCCCAACTGCTGACCAATATGATCTTAGACTACATATTATGCCAAAGAAATATTTTACTTATAAACTAGAAATTTTTCGCCTCCTAAATGTGATATACTTGTCCATTCTTTATGCACCCTATGTCTGCGGTGCAAGCACTTCATGTCTTGGTGGAGAATGAGGCTCTCCAGGATTGAGTCATTTTAATACAGAATAAGTGTATAGTCGAGATCAGCTGTGTACAACAATGATGTGCTCCGGACATTTTGCTATTGATGTATGTTATGCCGTGAGCAAATGTTTTTGATCAGTGAGGCCCTCTCTTTTGGATGCTTCATTCCCTGCCTAGTTGCTTTCAAGGTCTTCAGTCAGGCACAGTCCATACTGCTTCTCTTTCCAAAGGTGGGAACTTACCAGCAGGGTCCATCTCCCACTCTGGAAGTTGAACCAACTTCAGGAGGTTTAGGTGCACTGGCCTATTCACTTGTTAATGGGCCATTTGTTATGTGCGCGGGCCATTGCCCTGAAGCCCTGCCTGAGTTTCTTCTCAAGGCAGATGATAGTAAAATTGCCAATTGAAGGAAAGAGGAAGGAATATCAACACACAGGCAGTTCATCTTCTCAGTATGTCTAGTACCGATGTGTCACAGGCTGCAGCTACCTCATGACAGATCTCAAGACCTGAGCAGTCGTCTATATCATCCACACCCATGGCTGTGGTTGCATTAGACTTGAAGCACACATAAGTTTTCATGGTAAAGCAACAATATCATCCACACCCATGGCTGTGGTTGCATTAGACTTGAAGCACACATAAGTTTTCATGGTAAAGCAACAGAAGCCACTTCTCACATACTTCTGTGAATGCCTCATTCCCACCAGTGCTGTGCTTGTGTCACTCCACTTTGAAGCACTTTACAT
The DNA here is from genome assembly GCF_964204655.1 of Triturus cristatus. Taxonomy (NCBI): domain Eukaryota; kingdom Metazoa; phylum Chordata; class Amphibia; order Caudata; family Salamandridae; genus Triturus; species Triturus cristatus. Next base: position 1,176,011,557 of record NC_140583.1, on the reverse strand, counting down.
GAGCACCAGTTAAGTCACGTACAATTTCTTTAGGCACAGGGAGATAGAGATTTGACCAGAATCACAGGATGTTAAGCCAACGTCAAGAATTGAGTTACAAGTTTGCAGCTCCAGGATAACGCCACATCCTCTCCACACTTTCGGCTTGAAAACCATCTCACTCATAAGGCAGGTGGTTGCGCACAGCCTATGCTACTGCAGTATGTTGTAATTAAACTAGTGTGATCTAGAAAGGCAAACTATATTTAAATACGCAGGAAGAGCAAATTGAAGTGGACACCAACATGAGGAGTCCCATTTTACAGTGGAACTTTGCACCTTAGCTGAAACACTAAGTCCAAACTGTAATCCGTGTGGGTGCCAATGCAGTAGTAAGGGCAAGATGAGCCCTAATGCAAGATAAGGATTTGGTCTCCTATCTACCTCCCCTGTTTTGGCTTTAAAAAACATTGCCACTAATTAAGGTGAACCAGGACCCTGTGTCTCTACACCTACTTCACTAAGCTTGATATATATCAGAGTCAGCATTTTATAATTGAATAAGCCAAGGAGGCTCTGACAACTGCTTTATATACTGTGATCAGTAGTGGCAGCGTCAGTGATTTTTCTTTTCCCCGCCCCCTCCGTTGTTAGTGTTGACCCCTCACACGCCCCCACCCTCCCATCAGCAATAAAAATCAGTGTCATGATGTGGTCCACTTTGGCTGCATCATAGTGCGTTTTTAAAATTTCTATTTCAATTTTATCCATGCGGCAGAGCAGGCACGCTGCTGTACAACAGGGCAAAAAAAACTCTGACAAAGCCAGTAGCTCTCTCGTAGATGACACATGTTGCCCTTGCCAATGCTTGTTATATGACCGTTCTTCACCCATCTTTGGGAATGAAACAGCTTTAATTTGTAAAGCATTGGGAACAGTTTGGAAACTAAGCAATTCAAAGGATTTAAATGTGATTACATCTAATGGCAATATTTGAATATATTTTCTAAGAATGTCACTAATTTTCTAAGAACAGGCTTTTTCTGCTAAAGTTAAACTTTCCCATGCTGTGGGCATAACATTAACGCAGTTCGGCGTCTGAGAGAACGTAGCTGTTAGCATGTTGCAACTCTAGGCACTCACTCATCTAGCTATCATCTTAAGAACGTATTCCAAAGTGCATATTAATGTAATCAAATTTACAAAAAAAAAATCAGATCAGTTTATATTGTATCATGGTTTAATGCACCTTCATTCTTTAATTGCAGATCAGGATCAAACTGCAATAGTGAAGTAATCTGAGATTCAAAACTGATCCAAATTCCTTTTAGCAAGGTTTATAAAACCACTACTTTTTAAACTCAAATAGTCTAAATTCAAAAGTTTCATTTAAATTAAGTTTTACTTTATTAAATGGGGGAAAGGTTACTTTGCATGAAAAATATTTTTTGACACAGCGTTATGCAGCTTTTCCTTTGAAATATCTGTGCTTTCTGCTGCTAACATGTTCCTGGTAAGAAAGTGTGTTTAAATGCAGTGTGTTTAACCCCTTGAGTGCCCGCCCCTTTCCCCGCCCTGTGCCGGCGGGAGCATTAGCGGGCGGGGTTTATGACGAGCTGGTCTCGTCATGGGCACAGCGCAACTGCGGCCCATGACGAGACCAGCTCGTCATGGGCACTCAAGAGGTTAAGACCGCAGTACTGCCTCCTGTCTACAGGGGCAGACCTGAGCAAAAATATAAACACACTTTATGAAACACAGGTCCCCACAAGACACTTTTTAAAAAAGTTGTAAAAATTGACACAGATGTTCCTGAAGCCATTTTTTAATCATTTAAAGGACAGTGCCTTGTGGGGACCTGGGTTCAGGTCCCCACAGCGTGAGTGTGTTATCACACCCAAGTCCCCACAAGGAGACAGACACACACACACACCCTTCTCCCTTCTTTCATGGGGCCCACTCATGTAGACACACATGGCAATTAAAAGCATTTTTACTTACCTTGCTGCCTCTGCACGCCCAGTTTGGACTTCTGCTGCTTCTTTCTGCTGTCAGTGCTTGAAACTGAAACCTCGAACTCTAGTGGAAGATTCAAGGTTTTAGTCTCTGCTCTTTCACTCTACCCTTGATAACTCTGTGAGAATTAGTGGTGTGACTGGCTGATTGACTCATAGCCCCAGGCACTATAGGGCGCAAGCCTGCAGCATCCGTGGCTACCTTGAGCAGTGACACATTAACATGTCACAGATGGGGAGGCGCTGAGGACAAGGCTTCAGAATCCACTAGCCCTGGATAATCTGATGGCTGGTACAGGTAAACTTTGTGCACCTGCGCCAGCCATCAAACAGTATCACTAGCTGTCTCAGGCGGTTGCTGGACGCCATTTATTTTATTATCCAAAAATAAATAGGAGGTTATTATTCACTTTGTGTAACAAAAACAGAATAGAAAAAAAGGTGGCGTAGCACTGGAGCCCTAAAGGAAGAGCTACATGGCTGCACAACCTCCATGGATGCAGGTCTTACTGGTCTCCCGTACTACCTTTAAAAGTGGGTATCCAGATAAACAAAAGAGACCTTTAAAAGGAGAAGGCTAGAAGAATTGAACACTCATTCTTGAAGGTTATGCTGAGGCATCAAAGCAAATCCTTCTTTCGTCCATCTATGCCAGTCACAGAAATCAGTGGACAGAATTGGGGTGACAAGAGCCTTGTGCTAGCCCTCGGAAACTGCACTGGGGTTATTGAGAGTTTTACCCCCAGACGAGACTGAAAGATCAGTAGGGTCTCAGTAGCCTTCAGCTTCGTGATAACCGCATCCAAAATAAGAGTTCAAGTTTATGATTGGATACAGCCCTGAAGCAAGCACTGTAGTCCAATAGGAGACATATGGCAAGGTCTTGTCCACCTGCTCCTGGAATGATAGATCAGGAGTGGCTAACAGCCCGCAATATAGAGTGCACGTTACCTGTAGAGGCAGGGATCAGCCAAGGAATAATGCAGGCATGCCAAATCCTCAGCGAACCGACTAGAGGTAAAGAGACCTTTGAGCCCTTTGGGGCTGCATAGGAGGCTCCGGGGCCAAATACTGCTCCTCCATAAACTGATTTTGCAGCGACCATGGAAAGATGTAGACCTTTGAATGTTTCATATTGCTTTTGTATCATATTTTATACATCTTTGTATTATGTTGAACTGTCCATAATGTAAATTAAAAAGTAGCGTCCAGTGTGAGAAGTTGGCCTGGTATATGCTGTCCACTAGTTATAGTGGGCACCCTGTACCAGTCCAAACAACCACTTATTGGTTATATGTAGGCTGTCCAGAAATCGGTTAAAACCGACTCTACCCGACAGTACCCTACCGGATGAAAAATCAGCTGACCCGGTTTAAACCGAGTGTCACTGATTTTTAGTTGTTGCAGCACTTGGCCACTTGGACTCAAAGCATTATAAACAGTGGTGCCTGGCGTGGAGGTGTCAGGGGAAAACAGTGCTTCTGGGCCGGTGCGGCACATGAGGAGCTGTGGAGTGAATGGCCCAAGGGCCAGAGCAACACCAGGCCCCCTGCCTGGCTCACGTGGGGAGAGAGGAGCTGTTATGCTCTTCTGTCTTACTGCAGCCGGCTGCAACCGAGTACTTTACAGGTCTTTAAAAAGACCATTTACTTAACAAGGCTTTGATGTTAACAAAGGAGTGGGCGACGGGGGTGGGCACCGGGGAAAGAGGCGGCACGCTTAAGTTTCTTGCACCACTCGCGGGCTTGTCATATCTGGTCTCTCACTAGTCTTCTCTGGGTCAGCTTTTCCTCGCCTGCAGCTTTATAACCCCTCTCTCCTGACGCGCGCTCTTGCTTTGCTATCCAGTCCCTCTTCCGCTTACATGCACACCCAACACTATTACCTCTTGCAGCCAGGTTGAAGGGGTGGCTGCAGGCGAGTGTGCCATGAAGCATGGGTTTGATGTATGGCATTGGAGGAAGACCGGTGTTTACAAGTGAGTGCACCTTGCAGCTGGGGTGAAGAGGGTGCTTCACTGAGGAGCAGCACCTACAGGTGAGTGTGCTTAAACCCGGGTTAAGGTATGATGACGTTGGAGGTGCTTTCAAGTGCGTGTACCTTGCAATCGGGGTAAAGTGGTGGCTACATGTGAATGCTCCACGAAGCCGGAACTTAGGTTATGAAGGGGTGCTGTCCGAGGACGCCTCTTTACTGTTCACCCTCATGACTTCTACCCCCCCCCCAATCTAGCTTTGACCACCTTGGCAACTCAGCCGCAGTACCGGACCCACGTGCCATGAATGGGTGGCTGACTAAATGGGCGAGCAGCTGTATTTCTTTTGCGCATCCTGCGGTCTGACCAGGCCTGAACTACCGTGTGGGCTTCCAAGCACTGTCTTCAGTTTTGGGGCTAGTGGCTCTTGGATAGCGCTCGGTGCTAGTGGGGAGGAGGGGGGGGGGCTGGGTGCTGCTCTCGCTCTTCACTACACCCTTACTTTCGAGATCTCCCTGGTTTTGGGGGGCCAGTCCGCAGGTCTTGGCTGAAACTCCTGACAGGTGATGAAACCTTAAGTTGTCTTGTGTTTTGGCAGTAGCCAATAGGATGAGGACGCCTGCTGGCTGGGAGGGCCCCCTTTACTACTGAAGCAAGTATGTGCTTCCACAGAGCAGGTTTTTATGAGGAGGGGCGCATTTGTTAGGTCTATTGTAGAGCCGAGTGGGCGCTCGAATGCATAATCGCCCATCTAAGCAGGCTATTATTCAGTTTAAGGCCCCATCAGGATTGGTTAGGGGGGTGGGGGTGGTTGGGTGAGGTGCACACTGATTTTAGATAAGACTAGAAGATTATTTTAAGAGCACACAACTATCTCTTATTGGCCGTAAATTACTCCTACCTCAACTCAACTTTGTAGTACTCCCTTGGGTTGCATTTTATCGAGCCTGGTCGCCAATATAAACGTCTGTCCCATGGGTGGGGAGGGTCTATTCAACATGCTCACCAGGCAAGCAGCCCATCCTGTGGCCTGCGGATCGAACTGATCTCCAACATGCACACTGGGCTAGAATAGTGTGAGGATTACAGATTTGTGCAACATGCACACTAGGCCAGCATTTCACCCTTTGTTGTGCGAGTTAAACAGATTTGTGCAACATGGCACCCTGGGACAGTATTTCAACCTGTGGTTCCACCGCCCTCCACACCGTGCACACTAGGCCAACATGTATCCTGTTTAGTCTACAGTTTACAGATCTGTGCACCATGCACACACTGCGCCAGTATTTCAACCTTTGGCATTCAGGTTGAAAAATTCTGTGCTATTCGCACACTGGGGAAACTTGCAACGGTTACGACGAGTTTAAAGTTCATGAATAATTTTGTAAAACTGTTATTCAGGGGAAAAAGTCTTAGCAAAGCCCAACGTTTGATCGTGAATCACTTACAGGAAAAACACATGAGCTAAATCTTCTTTCCAGCAAAGTTGTCCACTCTTTCCGGCCGTCACAAAATGCAAACATTACATTGCAGGTAAAATGTACATTTTGTCCACTCCTCAACCCATATCTTTTCGGAGGGCACACAGCTCTGTGGAGAAGTGTTCTCTGTGGAGAAGTGTGGCTCAATGATTAGAGCAGCAAAGTGGAGAAGTGTGGCTCAATGGTTAGAGCGGCAGACCCTGATGCAGAGGTCTGGCCCGGGACCAGGGTTCAATTCCCCGCCTCGGCGTGTCTTGGGCTCAAAATTCCACGGACCTGACTATTCTCGCCTCGGTGCCTATTCCAATCATGGAGTCCCACTCTGCAACTCTGGGCAATAACTTGCTTAATCTCCACAACGGCCCCCACAACGCTAAGGATGCCTGGCCTCCACCTTGGGGATGCCCAGGAGTGGACACCTCACAGGGAAAGCCAGGATGTGTTCCACAGCGGTATTCGTACAAGCGCCTTGACACCCTTGCGGGTGAGTAGTGCGCTATACAAGTATCAATTTACATTTAGCTTCGCTCTCTGGTGTACCAGAGGGCCGCACTGATGCTTGCAGGGGGGGGTAGGCTGGGGCAGTAAGGTGGGTGTAGGGGAAGCAAAGCGTGTACATCTAATTGCTGAATTGAATTGCCCAATGTGGAACCATAAAACCTGGGGTCCATTCCTGCTTCCCGCCAGTTGACCACATTGTGTGATCTTAGGCTAGTGATACTCAAAGCACGGCCCGAGGACTGCATGTGGCCCTCCAAACTTTTACATGCGGGACCATGGTCTACAGCTGCGCTGGGCTGCTTTTTATTAGATTCAGCTCTAACATTAGAAAGATATTGATTAGATAGGTAAGCATTTGTTTGGAAGTTAATTGAAGTTTAAGAAAGGAATTAGCACCCCATAACTTTAGGAACATCCACATTTTTACAGCCATCTTGCAGCAAAAGTGTAAAAATGTCTTCAAAATTAAAGTGTATTTTAGAACGGTTTCACTTTCGTATATCAGATTATATCAGTGCACTGAAGTCTCGTTAGGTCTCTCCTTAACCCCATTTTCTTGACTTGCATATGCCCCTTCGGCCACACTGCAATTTCATCTTGGCTTTTAAAAAAATTCTCTACGTATATTTATTGACAAACACTGAGTGAACAATTCACGCTTTCATTTAAAACAAGCATTTGCAATGCAATAGGTCTCGCATTTACACAAGTTGAAGCTGTTGACATTGCAAATAAACTGCCTTTTATTTTTGTTTTTAAAACCTAAATAAAAGGCGTCATTTACAATGCCAATAGCTTAAACTCACATAAATGAGAGATCTATTGCATTGCAAATGCTTGTTCAATCTGAGCTGCAGAATAAAAGGACAATGGAAAGTATTTCATGGAGTAATTTAATTCATAAGTTTTACAGAAAGGAAAGTCATAGTCATGAACAAAAATAAGAACTCCCTAGTACATTTAGTTCTAGTTGTTGATTCGTAAAAAGGAGACTTGTGTTTTCTAAATCTTGATCCAAATGGATGACAGCCGACACGTGTTTCGTCACGTATAGTGACTTCATCAGGGCTTTGAAAAAGAGTCTTAGAACGTTTTATATGTCAGACATGCAATTATGCTTCTGCCAAACGAAATATTGATTGTAGGTTATTTCGAAGGACAAACTCAGACGTGCGATATGATTCTGTTAAGAGTATCCAAGAATTTTTGAACCTTGTGATGGTCCAAAGAGGCAAATTCAGTCGCAAGGAATGCTCCTGATGACTGTACCAGTTGTGTGTTAGCAATAACAGATCTCCACCAATAATTTTTAATATATTTTTGTTGGCTCCATCACGTTAGGTGAAGTCAAAGAACCGGCTCTGGTAAGCCCTCGTGGTGTAGTAGGTAGTGACCGAAACGCAACTCCCGTCCCTTCTTTCCAGCAGTGGTCTACTGCTGGAAAGAAGGGAATTTGACTGAATTTGCCTCTTTGGACCATCACAAGGTTCAAAAATTCTTGGATACTCTTAACAGAATCATATCGCACGTCTGAGTTTGTCCTTCGAAATAACCTACAATCAATATTTCGTTTGGCAGAAGCATAACTGCATGTCTGACATATAAAACGTTCTAAGACTCTTTTTCAAAGCCCTGAGGAAGTCACTATACGTGACGAAACACGTGTCGGCTGTCATCCATTTGGATCAAGATTTAGAAAACACAAGTCTCCTTTTTACGAATCAACAACTAGAACTAAATGTACTAGGGAGTTCTGATTTTTGTTCATGACTATGACTTTCCTTTCTGTAAAACTTATGAATTAAATTACTCTTTGTCATATATTTCTGTGAGGACCCAATCTGTTCCACAGCCAGTTTTTCATTATTACTACTGTGTTCCTTGTTTCTTTGGCTAATAACCAATAAGAATAATACGTGACTCTAGAGTGCCGGGATTTCTTTATGTATAAAATCTGTTAATTACGGGGATTGCTTTGCATGATCCGTATATTTCAGCACTTAGGTAGTAGGGTGCTTTCCTATCCCGAGTGGCACCACTTACTCAACTTGTTACCGATCTTACTGTTTTTCTGACAACTATTACTATACACCCAATTTGATGTCAATAATTGCTATGATGTGCACCCTCAGATGCATTACTACCCCATTCTTTTGTTGATGGAAAGTATTTCATGACTGTATCAACTTCTGAAATGTAGAGCAGTATACAATTTCTGAAGAAAATGGAAAAAGCAATAATAAGAGCGAAGCGTTGCATAAACACCAGTAAAACACTGTTTCAGTTGATTTTTCTGGCGCGAAAATGAGTAACCACTGAAAAGCACTGTTTAAGGTATGGAAATCACCGGGAAACACTGAAAAAACACCACCAGAATTTACCAAAAATAGAAACTGAAAACAGGAAAGCCTATTTATATGTTAAAGACAACCTTTATTGAAAGCTATCCTAGTGGTAGCTATGGAGAGAAGCCTTCAGGCTAAGTCTTGAAGGAATGTAAAGCAGCTTGTTTTACCAGTCTATAATCTCTTGAGTGCCTAAATGAAACACTATCACACCGGATATATATATATATATATATATATATATATAGATATATAGATATATATATATATATATATATATAGATATATAGATATATATATAAAATATATGTATTTATTTCTAAAAACACCATCCTAGTCTCTTTATGAGGCTAGAGGTCAAAACACAAGTTACACTTCAAATATGACAGTAATAAGCACAGATACACGTCAGGCCCTAGGGGTGAGACAAACCATATACTAAAATAGTGGTATAAGACCCACAACTTAACTAGTCACAAGGCTTAGAGCCTGTAGAATCGCTGGGACCCAAAGGAACCACCCAAGACAGTGACACAGGGGACCCACGGGGCCGTGTGCAGTGTGTGAACACAGCCGCGAGCTCCCATTAGCTTCTATGGGGAAAGTCGCGGTTAGATTTTTAACGATTAGGGACACTTAGAAGTGAGTCAGGACCAAACCCTTCGGGACTTAGGAAGTTCTATGGCCAACACCCACAGGAGCACAGGAGCACTCGTGTTACCTCACCCAGGGAAGCCACGTGCATAGGTGTCAAATGGTGTTGGGTCACTTCGTCGTTTTCAATGGGAGCTGGCAAAGAAGTGCTGCTGCCGGGAAGATGCTAAGTGTTCGAAGAGATCCAAGCCTGGATCGAAGTCGAGAAGAACCTGAAAGCAGAGGGGACAGAGTCTGGGTCACTTGCCAGTGACCAGGAAGGCGATAAGCAGATGCCCACTGATGTCAGGTGATGGTGAAGCTCGACTCTTCAGCCACGAGGACCAGGAGGCCTCGAGGACGAACAGGAGCTTGATTCGAGCTGTCCCACGAAGGATGTCGAGTGCTGCAGCGTCGGTGCCTGGATTGGACACAACGAGCCTTGGCAACAGCAACCCACGCAGAAACGAGAAAGATGCTTCGGTGCAGACCAGCAAGGTATGTGGGACTCACCACTTGGTAGGGAGTCAGGGCACATCTGGAGCAACCAGAGAAGCCCAAGGAAAATCAAAGTTACCCTCACAGGGACTCACCAGGGATCGCGAAGATACCTAGAGATGAAACACAAAATCGCTGCCCCATGGGTCACTCGGGGTGACTAGGCCGACAATCTTCGTGGATTCTGTGCTCGAGCTGGGGGCTACAAGTCAGCCCAAGCACAACTTCAGGAGAAGTCGAGAAGTCAATGCACTCGCAAAAGTGCACGGTGACCAGGATTTCCGGTTCCACGCTACTCACGAGGGCTGCAGGTGTCAGCTTTGCTGGGAACTCGGGTCGGCCTGTGAAATGTCTGGAAATCCTCTTCCTGGTCTGCAAATACTTCTGAGTCCGGCGGGAGCTTCGGAAATGCAGACCTGCAAATTGCTTTGTTAGTGCCTGCCAAGCAGGGGAGTCACACCTTACCACCCAAGGGAGATTTCTTCAGTTCTCTAGTCTTGAGTACAGCGTTGAAGTTCCAGGATTCAGCTTCAGAGATATCCCTAGGTTCTGGTTACAGAGGTTCCTTACTTTTACCTAAAGAAGGGGTTGGACTAGCTCTGGGAACCCACCTATGGGAGGGTTTGGAAAGAGGGCTGGCTACACCCATTTCCTTTGTCCAGTTTCGCACCAGAGCAGGGGCTCGAAGCCCCTGAACCGGTTTGAGCTGGACTATGCACAGGGACACCAAATGTGCCCCCAGTGCAGGACTTCAAAGCACTCAGAGAGTGCTTCCACCCAGCCCCAATACACATGAGCCTGTCTGGGAGGTGATTACACCTCCCTATGACAGGAAACCTATTGTCCAGGCCTCCCCTGCCAGAATTTTGGTCAGCAGCAGGAGGCCAGACCCGTGTCTGTGGCTGCAGCATCCATTTTGTGATGCCAGGGCTCTAGTAAGCTTCTACCGGGTATACCAGTACTGCCATGCATCTCCCTCTAGAAGGGTGGGATCATACTCCCACACCAGTTACTCGTGTGGGGGTATGATTACAAGGTGTTTGACACCAAACACAACATGTTTCTGTGCAGCCAGTCCAAAGTTAGCATTTACCGTTTAAGATATAATGCACTTAAGAGTATATGGTCAGGCTGCACCACTGACAACCCCGGAGAAGAGATTCCGAAGGCTGCAGAGGGGGCTCAGTTTATGCCTGGGCACCATCTCACATATAACCAAGCACCCTGACTTCAGGATTGATAAGGCCTGCCATAGGGGTGACTGATGCACCACCTTACCCAGGCTGCAGTAGCAGACCTGTGGTGGCATTTTGGTTGGCTTTCCAGGGGTGGCATAATACATGCTTCAGCCCCTGGTAGGCCTCTGGGGTACCTATGCCCTGGGTACATAGTATACCATATACTAGGTGTAGTGACCTGAGGGCAGGGCACTAGGACCCTGCAAGACACTAGGTGGACACGAAGGGAACCGGACACCACATCCGGTCAGGGGATGTGGGAGGGCATTGCAGAGTAAGGGAGCGAGGTGGGCAGACGTGCGTGGGCACGGCGACAACAACATAGACTCCAATAAAGTATTCACTCATCCTTACCTGTCTCCTGTGAGTCTGTCACGAAGCGACACGACATCTGGCGACTGAAGGCGGGATCCGAAGGACAGAAGTGGATTAGAACGTCTGTTTCCTGGAGAAGAAGCGCGACGGAACCAGGAGCCCACTCTGGTCCGCTGGCCAACTCAGGAAACACTCGTGCGTGGTGGAGTGACGGGGAAAGAAGAGCGGAGCCAGGAGCCCACCCTGGTCCGAGCAGTGCAGCCAGAAAACAGCGCGACGCGGGAGCCCACCCCGACCGACACATCGGTAAGCGCGCTGTGCATAGTGAGGAAATAAAGAGGGAAGCGGCAAGCAAATAAGCTCCTGCACCCAAGAGCACTCCGATTAAACTAACGCTGAGAGAAGGAAGGCGCGCGTTAGTTTGAACAAACTATCGCGAGACTACGGCAGCCATTTTAGAGTCAGGCATCCCGGGCCAATCAGAAGCAAGAAACGAGCGGCGGCCATTTTTAAAAGTCAGGCGAAGGGAGAAAGAGAGAAAAGACACCTCGCAAGACTACGGCGGCCATTTTAGAGTCAGGCAAGGGAGCCAATGAGAAGCCAGGCATAAGAGGCGGCCATTCTGAAGTCAGGCGGCCATTGAAATACATTGAAAAAAACAAGAAAAAGTGGAATAAAGGCGCAAATAAAGGAAATAAAGCACAAGGAACAAAGAAATAAGAAGAAAAATAAAGAAATAAAAGGGAAAGGAACAAAGAAAGAAATAAAAGGAATAAAGAAATAAATAAAAGAAAATGAATGACAACGAGGAGAAGCAGAGCACGCAAGCCATTTTCCGCAGGCCGTTACCATTTAGCCTATCGGAGCCACAAGCGGGCATTAGGTGGGAAAGATGGGTCAGGAAATTCGAGCGCTACATAAGTGCCACAGACGTCCCGGATAGCAAGCAACTGCACCTACTACTGAATCTCGCAGGGGATGAAATAGAAGATCTCTTATTAACATTCCCTACTGACCAGACTGCGGACTACAAGGGAGTGATGCAATGTCTCACACAAAAGTTCGACCCCCAACGAAATGTCGATTTTGAAAGATATACATTCAACACGGCATGCCAGCAGGGAGAAGAGAGCTTGGACGACTTTGCAACGAGACTAAGGAAGCTGGTCGCATATTGCGAGTTTGACAAGTTCGACAATGAGCAAGCAATAAGACTGCGCATCATCGAAGGGTGTAAATCGGTGGAGTTCCGAGCACGAGTTCTGAAAGAACCGACGACGTTGGAGAAGATATTGACGATGGCTCGCACAGAAGCACGGGCCACGGAGCAAGCGAAGCAGATGGAGATGGGGAAAGAGAAGAAAGCGGAGCTAGCACATCGCGTCACTGGGAACTTCAAGAAGAAAGAATTCCAGGCGCCGGTCCTACAAAAGAGAGGCGAACAAACGTGCTATCGATGTGGCCTAGAGTTCCCGCATGTAGGCGCCTGCCCAGCAATGGGTCAGAAGTGCAGGAAGTGCAACAGGGACAATCACTTCTCAAGCACGTGCATGACCAGACAATTCAGAAGTGAAAGAGGCAGAACGATGAGGCCACGGATGACAAGCAACAGATACGCACGACACATGGACACGGCAAATCGCAGCTCCTCCGACGAGTCAGAAGAGACGGCAGCATCTGTGAGGGAAGCGAGACTATATCTGATGTCAGACGCCCCAAGAGAGGACAGAGAGACAGAACATGTGCATCTCGTAGAAAAAGAACAAATAAAGAAAACGGCCACTGTGGACATCGGCGTAGGAAACCACAAAGCAAAGTTTGTGCTTGACAGTGGAGCAACCTGCAACATCATGTGCATGTCAGAATATCAAAAAATGATAGTGAAACCACGGCTATCACCATCAACTGTGGACGTGTTCACGTGGGGTTCCAAACGGCCGGTAGAAAACATGGGAAAATTTACAGAGACTCTGACATACAAAGGCAAATCATACCAAGATGAAATACATGTGCTTAAGGGTGACATCCCAGCACCATGCCTGCTCAGCAACGTGACGGCCCAGGTGATGGGGCTACTGGCAATGACGTACCACATGTCAGAAACGGAAAACATCTTACTAGAATACCCAGCCATATTGAAGGGTCTTGGCAAACTAAAAGGAAAACAGATAACATTACACATAAATGAAGCGATCAAGCCAGTGGCCCAGCATCACAGACGAGTACCAATTCACCTACAACCACAAGTTGAGGAGGAAATAACAAGTCTACTGGCACAGGATATAATTGAACCTGCTGAAGGACCGACGCCCTGGGTGTCCCCGATTGTGGCAGTCCCAAAGAAGAACACCTCAAAGATCCGCATCTGTGTGGACATGAGGATCCCGAACACCGCAATCGCAAGAGAACGTCACCCGGGGCCACACCTAAATGACATGATCAGCTGCCTCACTGGGGCTTGCCGGTTCTCAAAGCTGGACCTGTGCAAAGGGTACCATCAGTTAGAACTGGACCACCAGTCCAGGTACATCACAACATTTTCCACACACATGGGTCTGTTCAGATACAAGCGACTGAGTTTTGGAATATCGTCAGCAGCGGAGATATTCCAGGAGACAATAAGGCAAGTGATAAGACCGGTACGGAACAGCCTGAACTACAGCGATGACATTTTGGTATTTGGAAAAACAGACAAAGAACATGATGCAGCTTTGCGTCAAGTGTGCACACAACTGGAGCGAGCGGGCCTCACGCTAAATGGAGAGAAGTGCGAGTTGGGAAGAGGGGAACTAGTGTTCTTCGGGCACATCTTCTCCAAACGAGGGATGAGGCCAGACCCAAGCAAAGTTGAAACACTGAAAAATGCAAACCACCCGACAGATGTTGCAGAAGTACGGTCGTTTCTAGGTCTCGCCAGCTATTGTGCGCGGTACATACAGGACTTCGCCACGGTGAGCACACCACTAAGAGAACTGACAAAACAAGGACAGAAGTTCATCTGGTCTCAGGAATGCGACCGGGCATTTGAAGAAATAAGAGAAGCGGTGGTGACTGTGGAACACCTGGCCTACTTTGACCCACTACTGTGCACTGAACTGACTGTTGATGCCAGCCCAGTAGGACTAGGAGCGATACTAGCGCAGCATCTGCCAGGGAGAGATTCACAAAGGAAAATTGTTGCGTATGCGAGTAAGAGTTTAACGGACATTGAAAGAGCATATTCGCAACCAGAAAAAGAGAGCCTAGCAGTGGTCTGGGCGTGTGAACATTACCACATGTTTATCTACGGGAAGTCATTCACCATCATAACTGACCACCAGGCGCTAGTGACGATCTATGGCAGCCCGTCAGCCAAAATGCCGCCCAGGATTGAACGCTGGGGCATAAGGTTGATGGATTATGACTTCACAATTGTGCACAAGCCAGGGAAAGAGCACAACCCAGCAGATTACATGTCGAGGCACCCACTACCGAAAGCCCATGAGACGACATCGATGGCAGAGGAGTACCTCAATTTTATACTGAAACAAAACACCCCGGCACCAATAACACTAACAGAACTGGCAATTGAGACGAAGAAAGACGCCACGATGCAAATGGCTTTAGAAGTAACAAGAAAGCAGCGATGGAGGCATGTCAACAATAATTGTGCCTGGGAAACAGGAGTATGCAAGGAAGAAGTGCTAGCTCTCAAGAAGATTAATGAGGAACTGTCAGAGACAGCCACAGGGATAATGATGAGAGGAACAAGAATAGTGATACCAAGATCACTCAGGAGGCAACTGGTAAACCTGGCTCATGAGTCACACCGAGGCATAGTAGCCACGAAGAAGTTGATAAGAGAGAAAGTATGGTTCCCTGGCCTAGACAACATGGTAGAAGACACCATAACGACCTGCCACCTATGTCAAGCAACAGGATCACCAGCTAGGAATGAACCACTACAAATGTCGGAACTTCCGAGAGCGGTGTGGACAACACTAGCGGCTGATTTCTTTGGGCCCCTAGAAACAGGCAACTACCTGCTTGTGGTCATAGATGAATATTCACGGTTCCCAATAGTACGACAGGTCCCGTCGACATCAGCAACAGCAACACTACCGATACTGGATGACATCTTTGCAGCATGGGGTTCACCAGAAACACTAAAAACAGACAATGGTCCTCCATTCTCAGGGGAAGACTTCCGCAGATTCATGGCCTACCTAGGGATAAACCACAGGAAGATAACTCCTCTGTGGCCTCAAGCGAATGGAATGGTGGAGAGGTTCATGGGAAACATCAAAAAGGCAGTTCAAAGAGCAAAACTGGCGCAAATTTCACTTGGCCAAGCTCTATGCCAGGTTCTGCGTGATTACAGAAACACACCGCATAACTCCACAGGAAGATGCCCAGCAGAGCTAGTACTGGGGCGAACAAGCAGAACAAGGTTACCGCAAATTGAGGCAACAATGACACCGGATCACAGCAGCATTGCAGAAAGAGACAAAGAGGAGAAGAACAAAATGAAAAGATATGCAGATGCCAAGCGACATGCCAGAGTGTCAGACCTAAAGGAAGGAGACACGGTGATAGTACGTCAGCGGCAACAAAGGAAATCAGACAGCACGTTCTCCAAAGACCCGCTAACAGTAACGAAAGTAAAGGGACCGATGATCACGGCAGAATCAGCACATCAGCGGATAACACGAAACAGTTCACATTTCAAAGAACTAAAAGAGGAAAAAAGAGAGGACCAGGATAAGGACACAGTAGAACAAGAAGAGCAAGAGCATAACAATGGTGAGGGGCCAGCAGAAGAGCAACAGACGGAAGCAAGCCAGAAAAGAGCATGCAGACGTCCAAAAAGACTAATAGAAGAAATGTGATGATGGGAGGCACACCGACAAGTGCCCGGGCAGACTTTGCATCTATCTCTATCTACACATCTCTATGTTTCATTTTTCTCGTCACTTCTTTGTGACAAAAGGGGGAGATGTAGTGACCTGAGGGCAGGGCACTAGGACCCTGCAAGACACTAGGTGGACACGAAGGGAACCGGACACCACATCCGGTCAGGGGATGTGGGAGGGCATTGCAGAGTAAGGGAGCGAGGTGGGCAGACGTGCGTGGGCACGGCGACAACAACATAGACTCCAATAAAGTATTCACTCATCCTTACCTGTCTCCTGTGAGTCTGTCACGAAGCGACACGACACTAGGGACTCACAAGGGTACCCCAGGATCCAATCTGTGGTGTACCTAAAGTACAGGTAATCAATTTATAAAAGAAAGCAGATAGGCTGGGGACCTGAATAGCAGGTTTCCAGCCAAACCAAGTCAAAAACCATCAAAACACCAGGAAAAAAGTGGGGGCAACCATGCAGTCGGATTCCACCTTCCTACATCCAGCTTTATCCATTGTAAGTTCCGTCACAATACTGAAGGAGCACAGCTAACTTCTTCCTCTTCCATAAGGCCAGGAATGTGCATGCTCACACCATATGTGCCGTGCTGCAGCAGGTCTTGTCTGTTTCAAGTGGTAAAAACCATTATCTTCACCCCCTAATCTTCCCCCTTAGCATCCCCACCACCGTTTCAATATTACTATCTCCTAGCAATGTTGCCTTGAACTGCCTTATCCATAGCATTAATGCACATGCAATATGTTTTTTTTTTTTAAACTGATGTATAAAGGCAGAGAATACCTCAGAAGGCGTTGACAGAATTTATGCAGCTTAGCCATAATGGGGGACCCACGCACTGATTTGCCTTTAAAGAGCATAACATCCAGAAAGCCAGGGAGATTGGTCACTTGACCCTCCAGCAAAAGGTAGGGAGGACAGATTCCATTTATTAGTTGAGAATATTCACACCTGGCTCGTGGACTGAGGGCAACGTGTAAGGCTCTAGCAAAGCTGTAATTAAGAAAATGGTGAGCATGTGATTAACGAACAATATTAAATGAAAGGGTGCCCTCTGTTGAGTGTGAAGCCTTATTATAAGACTCTGTTGATTCTCAGTAGTGCCTCAGGGTTGCCCCCCCCCCCCCCCACGCAACATTCATCTTGTCCCTATGGACATGAGGAAAGCCAAAGGAGAGCCATAAGATTCAGAACTCTGTCAACTCATATGAAGCGTACGAGTAGGGACTCCTTGTGAAATACCAACTTTGTAGCAGCGCTGGAAGGAGTACTATGCGAATGTAAAAAAGATAAGAGGAGGCAGTAGAAATAGAGAAATTATTTGTTTGCATAGGACACAAATTTATTTTAGAAGCATACGTTCTTACCAGCTGTGCGAATAACGTCTTGAACACATGTATAGAAGTGGGAAAATAGACCATGAATATGCTTTCCACAGAGGATTCCTATGCTTTCCACAGAGGATTCCTATGCTTTCCACAGAGGATCACTCAAAGGGTTATGTACCGAAAGCCATTCAGCCTCAGTTTGTGGGGCAATGCCTTAGCTGAAAGTGTCTGTGCACATCATGTATGTTTTTTATAAAGTGTAATTACATACCTCACATCTTTTTTATGCATATTGAGTGTTACTGTATATATATATATATATATATATATATATTTTTTTTTTTAATTATTTTCAATGTTGTGTATATGTAAGCATATTGGATGCATAGTTTCCAACCACCGTCTCTTGAGGCACATCGGATAACGTGCATCCTTCATTCCCTTGCAGACGAAAAAAGAACAACCTCTAAATTGCATTTCATAAGTAGTGATACGAAAACACAATTTTGAGGTTTTTTTCTATACAGCTCAGAAGGTTTCAGTCCGTCTGAATAAAGGAGTGATTTCTTGGCTTTTTTGATAGCTACTTTGAAATTCTATGGCAGGACCGGAGGCTTCGGATTAGGCTTTTCTTTCTCCATTTATTATGCTCCAGCAGCTTTACCAAAGGCATGTTACAACAAGAAAACTACATTTCCCAAGATGCTAGGGGACAATGTGAAAGAAAAAATGTCCAACAGTCCTCAGCCAATCTTGTGCTAGGAACACCAACAACTTCCTCTGAGGGACGCTCTGTACTCCTCTTTCTTCGCTGCTCCAGCAGCATTTAGTTAGGTGTTTGACCTTCTCTGTGTGTTTTGAGTGTTTTAGAAGGCTTTTATTTAGGCTTAAATTGTGTTCGTGCTCTGTTTATTCTCACTGGTCTGGCATATGCGCACTGTTTAATTTACAGCTTCTCACGGCCACGGGAGTGTCTTTCGCTCCTTCGTGACCGCAACTATAAGCTGAGGCTCTTGGCGCGGTTGCGACCCTCCCGCCGCTAGGGGTCCGCACGCCCGTTAGTTGGCACGCTTCATCAAGTGTTACACCCGTGCAGCCAGAAAGTCCTATTTCCGCCGTTTTCAAGTTCAGAGAGGAGACTTGCTCGGCTGTGCTTTTCAGTACACGGGGGGGGGGGGGGGGGGGGGGGGGGAGTTTTCACTTATGTAATAAGCGCGGTTAGCGCTCGGGCATCGTTTGGTGAGAGCCCCTGCCTGGAGCACAAACACCCGTAAAGCGGGTAAGACCTTCATTTGTTACCAGGGACCGGCCCAGGCAGATATTTTCCCTCAGTAAGAGCAGGGTGAAGCGGTCCCAGGGCTCAGCTCCCTCACATTGCTTCAGCAATTATTGATTGAGGGGTTTTAATCCCTACCATTTCCCCTAGTTGTGTCATTTACTGTGGCATAGTTTTACTATGCAAGAGTATGATGAATATTACGAGGAGGCAGTCACCTACTTACCCATAGACCATTTCTGTCAGGTGATGGACTCCTCTATCCTCAAAGCGGTGTCTTAAGTGGTTGCGCCACTAGAGAAGAAGGCTGAACAGCTTCAGGCTCAGTGCCTTTTACCCCTCCCTGCGAGGGAAGATTTATCGGGGTCTAAAAAACCCCTACCTCCAGTTGAGCCCTCCACTAGCACCCTGGACTCCAAACGGAAACTCTGAAGCGGAGGGCGTTGATTCAGATGCCTTTGCATTAAGAAGGCTTTCATGGATGCCCAACCTGCCTCAGCGCCCTCAACGCCATTGGAGGATCTGGCGAGACCCTCTGATCTCCGATTGCTTCGCCTGAGGGTGATCCAGATGAGACCCCCCAGACGTCTGATGGGGATGGTGAATCAAGTAGACCCTGGCGTCCCGCTAAAGGGGACCAGTTACCCCCGCCTGCGGCGGACAATGACATGCTTAAATCTAATGACCTCCTCCATCCGCGGTCTTCTGCATGGGTTCCAGCCCCCAAAGTTGCTGCTTATATGGCTGCTCGTTTACACAAATAGTTAGATCAGGAGGTTAGGAGCTGCCTTAGGGCGGAGTGCCCGAGACCGGCCCTGGATGGCTAAGTGGACCCTAAGATGGCCACTTTCTTGGCTAAATTCATCTGTACCCCAAATAAAAGGCATTGATCGCTCATGGAGAGCATGCCAAGATAAGCAGTTGGACATGGCAGGCCCTTGTCGAAGATCCTAGTCATGGCCGAAGAAGCCAATGCTTCTGATACACTCATCTCTCTGGAAGTTCTATCTGGATGGGAAATGCAAATACGGCAATTTCTACTCAGAGACGCAGATCTTTACTTATTAAAATAGACCCTAAGCTTGGGGAGTTGGCCACCTCAGAGGCTGGCCCAGCGGCAGACTGCAATCTCTTTGGAGATCCGTTTGTGAAAGAGTTTGGCAAGTTTGTTAATACTTTCAACTCTTTGGATAAAGCCCAGTCATCTATTAAGCGGATCTTCACCCAGGGTGTTTTTGGCACAGCCGGTCGTGGCAGGGAGCGCTCGACCGGCCTTCCTTACAACCAAGCCTCCTTCAAAATCGTAGGAGCCACGTAGAGGACAGTGGAAGGACCCAGATAAGTTTGGCAACTTCTATCCCACCAGATCCTACCCACACCGTAGAGGTGGCAGAGGAAATGGTTCCTTCAACAATCAGCAAGGTGAGATTTCAGTTCAGGCTTCCGCATAGAGTTCTTTGAGAGACCAATTCAGTTGGTTCGCCCGCACCCTCTGTATTTTTCACAGGATCAGACTGACTTGATAGATAAGGAGGTCTCGGAGCTGTTGCTCAAGGGAGCTATCCTTCCCGCAACCTTACACCCACGAGGCTTTATCAGCAACATTTTCCTCATAGAAAAACGGGACGTGGGTTACCGCCCGATTATCAATCTAGGGAGTTCAGCTAGTGGCTCATCTACCGCCACTTCAAAATGGAGGGGATTCATCTCCTTCAGGATCTTTTCAGCCCCAGGACTGGATGGTGCGTCTGGACTTCTAGGACACATACCTGATGATTCCAATATTTACTCCTCACAGGCATTTCCTGCAGTTCCAATGGAACTCACAGGTCTTCAAATTCACATCCCTTCCTTTTGGTCTGTCCTCCGCTGCTTGGTGTTTCACCAAGATGATGAGGCCAGTGGTGGAGCGTCTCAGATCGGAGGGCATACGTCTGATAGTTTATCTGGACGATATTCTCCTTCTGTGTCAGTGTCCACATCATTTGATTACCCAGCTACAGCAGGTGGTAACGCTTCTGGAGTCTCTGGGGTTTGTGATCAACACCTCCAAGTCCCACTTCCTTCCTTCTGAGAAGATGCAGTTTCTGGGTTTCTTAATAGATTTAGTCAAAGGCACTTTATCCTTCCCGTCGCGCAAACTCTCCAAGATTCAGCACGAACTGAAGAACATTGGCGAAACCCACGATATCCTTCCGACATCTAGCCGGGGTGGTGGGGCTTCGGTCACCATCAATACAGGCCATTTTCCCGGGTCCACTGCATTACAGGGCCCTTCAGCGACTAAAGACATTTTATTTGCGCAAGGTACTCACTTTCTCTCAGTTTGTACCCCTTTCCGTGGAAGCCAAAACCGTGCTTCGGTGGTGGATCTCCCACATGGAGGCCTGGAACGGCGGAGCCATTTTCGGTTCTCAGCCAGATCTTGTGATAGAATCAGATGCCAGTGGCACCGGTTGGGGCACTTGCTGCGGGGCGGTTTCTACCGGCAGAAAACGGTCCTCATCCGAACAAGATCTTCATATCAATTGCCTGGAATTGATGGCAGGTTCTTTCGCGGTAAAATGTTGGATCAAGGACAGGGTCCAATGCTCCGTCCTTCTCAAGATGAACAAAGTCGCGGCAAAACACTACATTAACAATCTAGGGGACACGAGGTCCAGAGCATTATCGGACCTTGCACGAGATCTCTGGCAGTACTGCCTATCCAATCAGATATCTGTCGGCGGAACATCTTCCAGGTGCAGCCAATCTGGTGGCAGATTGTTGTTCCTGCCACTGGAAAGATACAAGTCTATGGAGACTTCATCCTATAGTCTTCCAGGAACTCCAGACTCGTTGGGGTCCCATCTCAATAGATCTCTTTGCTTCCAGGCTGGATGCTCAACTGGAGAGGTACTACAACTGGCATCCGGAAGCTCTGGCGGTGGATGTCTTCCTTCAGGATTGGAGCAAGGAGCAGGGGTACGCTTCCCCCCCCCCTTTGCGATGATAATGCGTCTGTCAACCCAGGTGAGGAGACATCAGGCGGAACTGGTAGTGATCATTCAGATATGGAGATCGCAAGCCTGGTTTCCGGTTCGGATTGAACTTTCCTGGGATTTTCCAATCCCTCTAACCCTAGGTCCTGCTCTCCTCAGAAATCCTCAGGGGAACCCCCATCACCTCTTAGCATCAGGCAGTCTTTGCCTGATGGCTTGGCGGGTTTCCAGGAAAAACGCTAGCAAGTGCAAGGTATTTCGGCAGATGCTGCCTCGCTTCTTGCCAGATCCTAGGCAGAGAGCACCAGTAAGCGATATCGCTCTGCTTGGTCCCGTTGGGGAAGTTGGCGCCTTCGACAACAGGTGGATCCAATGGGGGCACCCGTTGTCTGTATCCTTAACATCTTAGCATCTTTGACGACGGAGAGCTTGCCCTATTGGTCAATCAATACCTTTTGTTCGGCAATCTTGGCGGGTCATACTCCGGTGGATGGCCACACTGTTGGAGAACACCCTTTGGTGTGCAAACTTTTAAGGAGGTATAAGTTTATTGGTGCCTCCTGAGTCTCGTTACTCGGTTCCCTGGGACGTTAATAAGGTCCTTGACTTGTTCAAATCCTGACCGGCTAATAAGTGTTTATCCAGAAAGCAGATGTCGGCAAAACTTGCAACTCGTGTCTTATATCATGCCGCAGGGTTTCGGAGGGGAGAGCCCTTAATCTTACAGGCAGAGTCTTTACTCCAAAGGGAGTCAGTCAGTCATAAGTCTTTATTTCGATTGTATCAATCATAAGACAAAAATTTACAAAAACTTTTTAAAAACAAGTCATATTAAAAGTCCATGATTTAAAAGAATATAAAAGTCAACGACCAACATTTAGAAGTAAAGGGCCCTCCGTATATAAAACACATGATAATTAAAAAATATAAAAATATACAATAGTACATACATATATACACATACATAGACATAAGTTGGAGTTACGGCTATCTACCGACTCCTACGTGTCATGCTGAGAACCCCAACGGTCGGACGAGGGATCACGCAAGATGACCGTCACCACAGCGTGAATGGCCAGCACAGGGAAAAGAGTGGGGATTCGTGTGCTTCGGAGGTGCCCATCTGGGGGCGCAATATGAAAATAACATCGGCATGTTGCCCAAGAACATAACATTCATTATACCGGAGTACACGGACAATATGAAAAATCTGAAGCGGGGCACTGCTATTGGCCCATGATCATCCAATCCCCTCTCCTGTTACTGTGCAGGGACCAATGAGGACCCAGGTATGAATTTAAAAGCAGAATCATGCCAGTGACGTTTATTTATGAAGCAAGCAGAAGAAGGCATACCGCCGAAACGCGTCCTTGCAAATAAAGTCATTTTTAATGATCCCGTGAGTGCAGCAAGTTTCTTGGAAACTGGAGCGGTGATATTTGGCACGGACCCACCTCCGTGCGTGCTTGCAACCCGTCGTGAAGAGTGCAGCTGCGCCTTAAGGTGGACCACGGAGCGAAGTATTGTATACATGGCGTCTTGCACCGCCTGAAGGGAATCCTGGCAGGAAACGGCGACATAGTCGACAGTCATACAGACTGTTGGAGTTACGGCTATCTACCGACTCCTACGTGTCATGCTGAGAACCCCAACGGTCGGACGAGGGATCACAGCAAGATGACCGTCACCACAGCGTGAATGGCCAGCACAGGGAAAAGAGTGTGGGGATTCGTGTGCTTCGGAGGTGCCCATCTGGGGGCGCAATATGAAAATAACATCGGCATGTTGCCCAAGAACATAACATTCATTATACCGGAGTACACGGACAATATGAAAAATCTGAAGCGGGGCACTGCTATTGGCCCATGATCATCCAATCCCCTCTCCTGTTACTGTGCAGGGACCAATGAGGACCCAGGTATGAATTTAAAAGCAGAATCATGCCAGTGACATTTATTTATGAAGCAAGCAGAAGAAGGCATACCGCCGAAACGCGTCCTTGCAAATAAAGTCATTTTTAATGATCCCGTGAGTGCAGCAAGTTTCTTGGAAACTGGAGCGGTGATATTTGGCACGGACCCACCTCCGTGCGTGCTTGCAACCCGTCGTGAAGAGTGCAGCTGCGCCTTAAGGTGGACCACGGAGCGAAGTATTGTATACATGGCGTCTTGCACCACCTGAAGGGAATCCTGGCAGGAAACGGCGACATAGTCGACAGTCATACAGACTGTTGGAGTTACGGCTATCTACCGACTCCTACGTGTCATGCTGAGAACCCCAACGGTCGGACGAGGGATCACGCAAGATGACCGTCACCACAGCGTGAATGGCCAGCACAGGGAAAAGAGTGTGGGGATTCGTGTGCTTCGGAGGTGCCCATCTGGGGGCGCAATATGAAAATAACATCGGCATGTTGCCCAAGAACATAACATTCATTATACCGGAGTACACGGACAATATGAAAAATCTGAAGCGGGGCACTGCTATTGGCCCATGATCATCCAATCCCCTCTCCTGTTACTGTGCAGGGACCAATGAGGACCCAGGTATGAATTTAAAAGCAGAATCATGCCAGTGACGTTTATTTATGAAGCAAGCAGAAGAAGGCATACCGCCGAAACGCGTCCTTGCAAATAAAGTCATTTTTAATGATCCCGTGAGTGCAGCAAGTTTCTTGGAAACTGGAGCGGTGATATATATATATATATATATACACATACAAACACATAAAAGCAATGGTGGCCATAAGACCATCAAAAATCGTATATCAAAATACCTTACACACTAAGTAACACACTGTCAGACACAGAAGTGTGTGTCAAAGCAAACATAATACTACTATGCTGGTCCCATGCCCAAACTCTTTTTATAATTATTGATATAAAACCTGACTAGAGTTATGGCCCCTCATATTTTTAGCACGGATAACCCACATCCAGCTCAGAAATTTGGCAACTGCAATTACGATTGAATCCTGAGTATTCGTTTTCAAAATCCTTAATGCCTCCATGCTTGATCTAGTGCCCATATTGAGGCAAACAGGTTTGAGCCATTTTATCCTAGGATGCTTGTAAGCAGGGCATACAAACATTATATGGGCTATTGTTTCAGTCTGTGCTGGGCATGTAGAGCATTTATCATCCGACCTTGAGTCCCAGCATTTCTAAAATTCTTTTAACGGAAGGGAACCCACCCTAAATTGATGATACCGCTTCCTATCATGGGGTTTAGTGATCACCTCCCAATAAGTTTCAAGCTCGGTCTCATGTTTAAGTTCCAAAAAACGCCTAGACATAGTAGACCTTATTGTGGATGAAAAGCGCTTGATCTTAACCATATTCCAGTATGCTGCTTAATACACTTTAGGTGGAAATGGGTTATGGGCAGGATCCTTCCACAGGCTACTCATCCCCATATCAATCAGGATGGTTTTTAACTTATATAGCCATGTAATTCTACGTGAACAGTCTGCCCCCCTTACTTCGTGCAGTGCATTAGCATACAAGGACAACTCAGGGGTAGTCCAAAGCCTTTGTCAAAAAGCAACAGTCCGAAATCGCGCTATGTCCTCAATTGCTTGGCAACCCAAATCCAGATATAAGGGCAATAATGGCGTTGATTGCGGAAGGCCTATTAAAGATCTCATAAATTTGTTTTGTGCAACCGTAAGGGATGACAAATCCTCAAAGCCCCATAGCTCAGCACCATACAATACCGAGGAGCTGATTTTTGAATTATAAATCTTCAGGGCAGGGGCAATGGGCTTTGTCTGTGATAATCTCTGTTCTTTGATAAGGGCACCTGCTAATTGGGTGTGTTTAAGGGCCAACATATCTACCTGAGGCTTCCAATTTAGTCTCCGGCCTAGAGTAATCCCCAAATATGTGAAAACTGTCTGCTCTAGGAGGACATTATTCATAAAAACTTTCCCTTTAATTACTATGTTTGTGGAGGATCATAAACTTGTTTTTTTCCACATTAACCTCTAGCTCACTGTCATGGCAAAATACCTCAAAGCGGGATAGGATGGATTGTAGACCTATTTGGGTTTTTGACAATATCAAAGTATCGTCCGCAAACATGAGCAGGGGTATCTTCATACCAGCCAGTGTAGGAGCATCCGTGTGGTAAGTAGAAAAATACTGAAATGCCTGGTTGATAAAGAAAACAGGGTGGGGGCCAGCACGCACCCTTGTCTTATCCCCTTTAAAACCGGGAACCTGTCCGTGACATTCCCCAGCGAACCTGTGCATAGTT
Source organism: Triturus cristatus (assembly GCF_964204655.1). Taxonomy (NCBI): domain Eukaryota; kingdom Metazoa; phylum Chordata; class Amphibia; order Caudata; family Salamandridae; genus Triturus; species Triturus cristatus. The sequence goes on along the minus strand of NC_140583.1, from coordinate 1,175,985,831 downwards.
ACAATTGTGTAACTTGACTAAGATAGCCAATATTTCCGATGGCATTCCCATGTCCACAAATGCACTCCACATTTTGGTTCGAGGGACCAAATCAAAAGCAGATTGAGGATCTATGAACGCTGCATAGATTGTACCCCCTCCAATAATAACAACCCTCCAATAGATAAGCATAAATCGAAAGACTTGATCTACGGTACTGGTGTGTGAGCGGAACCCTGCTTGTAATGGGGACAAGATGTTCTTATCAATCCAGGACTTGATTCTGCCCAACACTAGTCTAGCAACAATTTATTGAATGGAATCAATAAGGCTTATCAGCCTATAGTTGCCTGGTAGTGAACGGTCACCCTTTTTAAATATCTGAAGGATTTCTACACCTGCCCAAGTATTTGGGAGTGGTACACAGGTTGCTATTGCATTTGCAAGCACTTGGATATATGTTACCCATGAATCTTTGTCTTGCAAAAACAGATCTGCCGGTATGCAATCTGGTCCAGGGGCCCTACCACTCGGGATTAACTTAAGAACAGAAGCAACCTCTAATCTAGGGAGTCACATTTCATATTTCCAGACAAACCAAGACTAATTCAAGGTTAGTGTCCTATCCCGCTTTTCCGGATACCCCAAAATTGTGTGTGGTTAGGGCGCTTAAGGCCTACGAGGTGGTTACAATTGACATACGTCCACAGGACGTCAATCAGTTATTTATAGCCCTTACTAAACAACATGGGCGGTTTCTTCCCCCACGAATGCTAGATGTGTTCGATGGGCTATGCAGGAGGCAGGTGTAGATACTTCACGCTTTGGAGCTCATTCTGCGCGGGGTGCAATGGCATCTAAAGCTTTTTCACTGGGGGTGCGGCTGGAGGATATACTTCATGCCGCAGACTGGTCTTCTGACTCCACTTTTAAGAGGTTTTATTTTAAACCTGTGGTTTCCCTGGCCTCCTTGGTGGTGGATAAGCTTTAAACTAGCCTAATCCGAACCCTCTGGTCCTGCCATAGAATACAACATTTCCTAGCTATCGTAAAGGAAAGTTTCGATTCTATTAAGGACGCGGAGGCGAGGATCAACCCACCCTGGGGTAACGCCCTCCCAGAACATCTCCGTATCTGCGGTGAGTAATGAGTTTCATTTTTATGACCTCATGTCCTTTTGATTGATGTGTTTTCTGGAATCTGAATGACATTGTTTTCTTTGAGATTGTACATGGGAGTAGCTTTTTTCCCCCAACTTTACAACTATCCTTTTACTTAGGATCGGACACTGGCAAACAAGATTAAACGGAAGAGGGCTTGAGGTGGTCGCAGGAAGAAAGAGGAGTACAGAGTGTCCCTCAGAGGAAGTTGTTCGTGTTCCTAACACAGGATTGGCTGAGGACTGTTGGACATTTTTTCTTTCACATTGTCCCCTAGCATCGTGGGAAATGTAGTTTTCTTGTTGTGACATACCTGTGGTAAAGCTGGAGCATAATAAATGGAGAAAGAAAAGCCTAATCCTCACCTCCGCGTCCTTAATAGAATCGAAACTTTCCTTTAGGATAGCTAGGACATTTGGTATTCTCTGTCATAGTTCCATTGTTTTTCTCTCTAGTTAAGTGTTTTTCCCAACTCTTTCAAGGTTTTGGAAAAAGAATTCTTCAGTTTTATGCTTCAGCTGAGTAAACGGTCTTTGGGCCCATTTGCAGGTGCTGTGAGGATTTAAGAGAAGCCTCTGTATCAAACATTCGAGTAATTCAAGGATAGAATTGTTAAATGGATATCAATGCAGTAAGCATACCAAGAATTCTGTCCAAAACGTGTCAATTTTGAAGCTATTGATTAGGTGTTCCTGGAAAGGGGCAGAGTTAGGCGGTATAACATGCTATGTATAATGTGATGCATTCCTTTGACCAAGATAACATTTTCAGGGGTAAATATGGCATAAAGCATATGGCCTCCGTCTTGTGTCACACCAGTGATGAGCAGGCAACAATTGAGCACATCAAGGCAAGTGAGTTATTTAAGGTGTAGTGGAGACCAGGTTTATGTGAGATGTTGAGATCTCACAGAATACATATATTAGGCTGGTCACGCCTGTTAACCAATATTGAGTCCAAGATGGTGGTGACAAATTCAACCAGAACTATGTAATCAAAAGGCATTTATATTGAAAACATTGGCCCTGCAAAGAACTTCAGTACCAGCAGGAGTACTCACACCTATTCCTAAACTCAAAGCAACAGGCACATGCTTGTGCCCCCTCCTCATCTTCACACCTTTACAGTGATCACCAATATTGCTCTTTAGGTGGCTGTAGTCTTAAATATGGACTAGAAAAATGTAGACCAAAAAAAATAACGGATCTCAAAATCTGTATAGCAAAATTGTTTACATAGATAAAAGTACACAACTAAAATATTGACTACAAAAAATATATCATGTTAAATAAAATAGGAATTTAATCAGTGATCTGCTTTAAAAGATACTGCTCCAAAATCACAAATTAATTTTTTTAATGTACTTAATTACTACATTAAATTACAGTGCAATTTTAAAATACACTGTTTAAAGGGACACTGCTAAAAAAAACTGAAAAGGTAAGTAAAAATGGAAATAACTTTTTTTTAAAGAATTTTCCATTTAAGGAAAGTAAAAAAAAAAAAAATGTATAAAAAGGCTATTTGCGCAAAAGATAATGATTACATATAAAGCATTACAAATCAAAATACAAACCAAAATAAATTGTTAAATGTTAGACTTGGGGGTCTCTAGTTGGCACAGGTATGCACTTGTGACAAAGAGGGACCCTCTCCTCTAGTCAGGGTAAGGGGGTACACTCCTAAAATAACCCCTGCTCACCCCCTTGGTAGCTTGGCACGAGCAGACAGGCTTCTCTCAGAGGCAGTGTGTAAAGCATTTGTGATCACATACAGTAACCAAGTGACAACACTACAGATGGACACCACATAGGTTTTATATTAAAAATAAGTATTCTTTATATAGATTTACCACAAAAACATACAATACTGTTACTTTAGATGGTAGAATTTTGCTTAGTTCTCGTAAGTTCTTTAATGCGACACTCTAAGTCAATGTACCTTTTAGATGCGACACGCAGGGCAACGAAAGTGTTGCAACGATGTTGATGCAATTAAGTTTTTGCTGCAAAGAAATAAAGACGTGAAGATCTTCCAGATGCGGCACGCTTCTCCGATGTTGCGAGAAGTCTTGACTCTATGCTTCAGCGGCGACACCCTTTACGCGATGCGACGACAGCAGCTCCTATGACGGCACGCTTCTCCCTGGATGCGAGACGCTTTTCTTGATGCGGTGCAATGCGTCAGCTACGATGGCTGCAATGGCGACACGCTTCTTCGGCGTTGCGAGACACATCCTGGATGATGCGAGACGCTTCCGCACGATGCGACGCTGCAGCGGCGACACACTTTACGAGATGCGACGACAACAGCTTGACGGCGACACGCTTCTTCTTGAGTCGCGCTTCCAGCCCCTTGCGTCACGCAGTCCCTCAGAAGGCCCAACAACAGCAGCAGGTACTTCCAAAGAACTCTGGGGAGCGAAGTCTGTTGTTCCTGAGACTTCAGCAGGAGGCAACCTCTTTTCCAAGCCCTTGGAGATCCTTCACAAGTTGAGCAAAAGTACACACAAAGTTCCTTTCTCCTCTCTTTGGCAGTAAGGCAACCACTGCAGGCCAATCCCCCAGGTTCAGGGATAGTTTTCTCCTCAGCTTCTTCTGGTTCCTCCCTCAGCAGAGGTTCTTCTTATTTTCCCAAAGTGATCTAAATTCTTGGGATCAGGGTCCCAATATTTATACCCAAAAATCCTTTGTCCTCTGAAGGCAGAGGGGCCTTTGCCTTGTTCAAACCGGTTCTGGTCAGTCCTGGAGCACTTTGTTTACCTAACTCCTCCTTTCCTTTCAGAGAGCAGGGCAGAAACATCAGACTCCCCACAGGAGGTGGAGCCAGCATTGTGAAGGGAACGCACAGCCCTGTAGCACTTGGTTGACATGATTGCTTCTCTCCTTTCACAGTGCAGGGCAGAGACATCAGACGCACTACAGGGGGTGGAGCCAGCACTGTGGGGGGCAGGCACTGTCCTATTCAGGTCCCAGGTGCAACTCCTCCCTCCCATCAAGATGCAGATCTCTCTATTCACCACTGGGCGGACTCACCCTGTTTCCTGGAATCCCCCAGCACTGTCACTCAAACTCCAGACAAGGAATACACAACCTAGCAGAGGCAGGTTTGAATGGTTAGACAAGAAAAGACCTACTTTCTAAAAGTGGTATTTTCAAACCTAGAATGTTAAAACCAACTTCACTAAAAGATGCATTTTATCATTCAGAGTTCAGGCATACTAAATTCGAATTTCTACCATGTTCCCTGAGTCTGTTAGGATTATAAAATGTAATAACCAAACTGCCCATTCTGGCCTATGGATAACCGTTAGCCTTGCAATAGTGAAAAACGAAAATTGCTGTAATTCACTATTAGAACATGCCACACACCAGGGCATGTCCTACCTTATCCTTACAATGCACCCTGTCCTTGGGCCTACCATAGGGGTGTCTGACATGAAGAAAAGGGAAGGTTTAGGGACTGGCAAGTGGGTGCACTTGCCCAGTCAGCATGACAGTATCAGACTGCATGCAGGCTCTGCAATGGCAGGCCTAGACACACTTTTACAGGCTGCTTCTGTGGGTGGCACAACCAGTGCTGCAAGCCCACCAGCAGCATTTGGATTACAAGCCCTGGGCACTCCTGGTGCACTGTACTAGGGTCTGACAGGTAAACCAAACCAACCAATCATGGAATCACAAATCATACATCAATTTACAATAGGGAGAGCATATGCACTTTAGCACTGATCAGCAGTGGTAAAGTGCACAGTCATAAAACAGCGAACAGGTAAGAAAAAATATAGGAGGAAGGCAAGAAGTTCAGGGATGACCCTGGAAAAAGGGCCAAGTCCAATATTAAAGAACACCAATATTAAAATGTTAAATTTTTAATAAAAAATTAAAACATCTCAAAATATTTAATACTCATGCAACCGTGCTCCCTATTGTAAGTTGTTGTTTTGGATTAGTGACTCCATGATTGGCTTATTTGATTTACTTGTCGGACCCTAGTACAGTGCACCATGTGTGCCCAGGGCCTGTAAATCAAATGCTGCTGGTGGGCTTGCAGCACTGGTTGTGCCACCTACAGAAGCAGCCTGTAAAAGTGTGTCTAGGCCTGCCATTGCAGAGCCTGTGTGCAGTCTGGGACTGCCATGTCGACTTCGCAAGTGCACCCACTTGTCAGTCCCTAAACCTTCCCTTTTCTACATAATAGTCACCCCTTAGGTAGGTCCAAGGGCAGGGTGCATTATATGTAAAAGGTAGGACATACCTTCGTATGTGTGGCATGTCCTGATAGTGAATTACAGCCAATTTTTGTTTTTCACTATTGCAAGGTTATCTGTTCCCATAGGTCAGAAAGGGCAGGTTGATTATAAAATCTTATAATCATAACTGACCCAGGGAACAAGATCAGAAAATAAAGTTGAGTATGTCTGAACTCCGAATGTTAAAATACATCTTTTAGCGGGGGTGATTTTTACATTCTGTGTTTGAAAATACCACTTTTAGAAAGTAGGTCTTTTCTTGCCAAACCGTCCAGCATGCCTCTGCTAGGTTTGTGTATTCTGTGTCTGGTTTGTGAGTGTCAGAGGGCTGGAAAGGGCCCTGGCTCCAGCAGTCTGAATGGTCAGGGCTGGGCTAAATAGGACCTGCATTGAATAGGGAGTAGGGGGGTGAGGAGATTTCCTTACACTGACCTGAGCCCTCATAGAACAGAGAGTAGGGGGAGGAGGTTTTCTTCCAGCTACCTGGGCCAAGTCTGCTCTCAAACAATTCTGTCTTCACCTCCTGCCAGGAAGCTGCACCCAGGAGGACAGAACTGGTTTTGGCTGGGCACAGGCACCCTCTGCCTTCAGAGGACAAAAGATTTTGCTGAATAAATATTGGGGCCCAGACCCCAGAACTTTAGATCACTTCTTGGAATCAAGAAGGACCTTTGTCAAGGAGAAAAACCAAAGTAGCTGAAGGAGGAGACTGCCCCATGCTGGTTGCTTTCTGGGGGTTGGCCTGCAGTGGTTACTCGTTTCCAAGAAAAGGGAAAAGGAACTTTGTGTACTTATCATCTTGAGGAAGATCTCCAAGGGCTTGAAGCCGAGCTTGCCTCCTGTTCAGAAGTCTCAGGGTCACAAAGACTTGACCACCAGCTCCCCCTGAATCTCCTTGATGGGAATTCGGCCTGAAGAGGTGCCTGCTGTTTTGGGCCCTCTGGAGACTGTCGCTGGAAGCGCAACGCATCAAGGAATAATCGTGTTGCCGCCGGAGCAGTTGCCGTCCCATCACCTAAGAAGCGTGTCGCCGCCGCAGCAGTTCGCCATCGCATCAACGACGAAACGCATTGCATCACCGGAGAAGCGTGTCGCCGCGGCAGAGGTCGCTGTCGCATCACCGAAGTGTGTCGCAGGGCCTGTCAAGGCTCAAGAGTTCACAGAGTCGCTGCACGGCCATCTGGCATGCATGCATCGCATCCATGTTGTCGCATCGCATCAAAGACGCCATTTTGTCGCATCGCACCGGATCGTCACATCGCATCAAGGCACCATCTTGTCGCATCGTCGCCGGGCTGCAGTAAGAAACGAAGCATCAACTCCCCACACAGTAAGGATGCGACTCATCACCTCCCGTGCGCTGCAGTAAGGAACCAATGCATCCACTCTCCTGAGTGTAAGGAACGGTGCATCAACTTCCCTGCGACCCTTTTGATTGTATTGCGTTACGCAAAAAGCAGTTTGGATTCATCTGGTCGATTAGTAAGAATCTTGCTTACATATGCAGAGAGCGATCGCGCAGCATTTCAGATTAAAATTGATTAATTGAACGCCGAAATTGATAAAATTGAATCATCTGACCATTCAAAACGATAGAGACGAAATGTTCAGTCGCTTAAGGAAAGAGGAAGAAACCATCAAGAAACGAAAAGCGTTTAAATTCCAAAGAGACAAACTGGACTATCAAAACGGACAAATATTTACATTTGCTAAAAAAAAATCTAATTCTTTGAGAACTTCAAGCCAGCAACCTTTTCTCAAACATGTGCAAGTACAAGCGATGTTTTACAAACCTCGTCGTCTTTGTCCGATCTCAGCTCAGCGAGTCGGACAATGAGCAACATCGTCTAGCATCGAGGTTGGGGTTTCGACGACCATCCCTGGCACAGGAAGTGGATTATCTGCGCCAGGATCGACAGTCAACTTTGCGGCCACGCATGGGAAAGGCAAACAAACCCAGCGAACAAATTCGAAACACCGTGAAAGACGACTCTGCAATCAACGGCGACAAACAAAACAAAGAAAAGGCGGCATACAAAAGGAACAAACACTGGAATCGCAAATAAATGATTCATTTGAACCAACGACCCCCAAACTGTCATCAATCTTACATCAACACCATTAAGAGCGGCGGAAATACAAATTCTATCATTAGGTTTGACTTACAGCGCAGCCAGTGATTTCAATTATGCCCAGACACGGATTGACATTTATAAATTCACTCAGTAAATTGAAATTACGCGAATACCATGCACTCAATAAAAATCAACGAGACAGGCAACTTAAAATGACTTTGCCAGCAACATCGGATTTGAGTGCTAATGATCTTGGAACGTTGCAAAATCTTCAAGAAAGCACCGTCAACATTAACAACAAACTTATTGCCTTAAATATGACTGGTAACACACATTTTAAGTCCAAATCAACATTTACTCCTATCATGCTTCATGACAATATTGACACGTTTTCTGAATTGGTTACAATTGAATTAAAACGACTGTATATGTCTATTGGTCATTCCCGGCACAGATACACACAACAGAACAACTGTAATTCCCAACTTATCAGAAAACTTCAAACCAATGGTAACATTATTGTACACCAGGCAGATAAAGGGGGAAATGTTGTGCTATGGGCCAGAGAACTATACCTAGATGAGGCATTTAACCAGCTTAATGATCATAGCTGCTACAGAAGGGATATTGGCAAAGTCAAACAAATGTGGTGTGATTTCTATTTAAAATTGACTGCTTGGAGAAGTGCAGGTCTCATAAGTATTGACGAGTTAAAATTTCTCAAAAACGTTGCCCTGTTATACCAGTTATGTACCTTATCCCTAAAGTGACAAGAGTTTAGAAAGACCCCCAGGTAGATCCATTATTTCCGCTAGGAATAGTATCACTGAAAATACCTCCAGGTATGTAGATTACTTTCTACAGGAGCATGTCAAAAAGCTCCCATCGTACATTCAGGATACAAGTGATTTCTTAAACAAAATCAAAGATATCAAATGGGAATCAGGGTATTTATTGATTACTCTTGATGTTACTAGCCTTTATACCAGCATCCATCATCTAGACGGTATAAAGGCACCTGCTTGCAAAACAATTTCTTTCTGTTTCAAAACCAAGTGCATCAGCAGGTCATAGGAGTTGCGATGGGGGCCTGCTTCTCCCCCAGCTATGCTTGCTTGCATATGGGGTTGTGGGAGGAGCACGTCCTCAGATCAGCCTTTTCTGAGATGCTGGAGACTCATGTCATTTGTTGGTATCGTTTTATTGACTATCTTTTTTTGATTTGGAAGGGTACCGAATTACAGGCTACAAACTACATAGATCAAATTAATGTCAATACCCTTAATTTGGAATTTATGGCAAACATCAGTAAGGAAACTATTGCCTTCTTTGATGTGGAGGTCTATATCTGAGGGCCAATTGCAAACTAGGCACCATAGAAAACTCACTGCTGGGAATTCAGTACTCAATGCATCCAGTCACCATCCGGGCCACCTGATCCGCAGCATCCCCTATGGGGAAATGTTGCGTATTAGGCGTATTTGCAGTCAACATGAGGAATGTTTGATGGCACAAAGTGCAAGCAGAAAAAGATTTCTAGCTAGGGGTTATTCAGTAGATGATATTGATCGGGCAATCACAAGAGCCAATCAGATCTCAAGGACTGGCGTCCTACGAAGTACCCGGGTTGCTCCTCCCATTACCTCCAATCAACTTGTATATTAACCTATAACCGGCAACATCGCACTATACGTAAAATCAAACATAATTGGAATTTAATTTGCAATGATGCTGTTATTGGGGCGCAGACTACTCTGGCCCCCAACATAACATTTAGAAAAGCGCGATCCAGGTCTAGTGACTTAGTCAAAAGCAGCCCAGAGATATTGGTGACTAAAACATGGCTAAACTGCAGTAATGGTTTCTTTCGCTGCACAAATTGCAAAGCATGTAAATATGGTGTAAGTACACCATCATACAGAACTCCTTTCCACATGAAAATGAGATGGATCACAAAGTTGCTCACTTGCAAAACGGAATTTGCGGTCTACGTGCTGGAGTGTCCCTGTGGCCTGCAATATGTTGATAGCACCAAGTTGCAGGTACACAAGAGGATACTCCAGCACGTTAGAGCCACCATCAACAGCAACCCAGCTTATCCAGTCGCCAGACACTTTAAAGAATGCCATTGCAATATGATTGAGCAACTGAAATACTTTGTGATAGACTCTGCAATGCCCCTCAGAAGAGGTGGTAATCGTGAAGCAATGCTACGCAAACTTGAAACCCGTTACATTCTTGAATTAGATACTAAATCACCGAATGTTTTAAATGCCAGTGAAGATCTCTATACTGGTTTATAGAATTGATGTTACAAACTGTTAGTCTTGCATTTGTTACAATTTAAGAGAGTACAAGAATACAGATGACCGACATTTTTTTTAGTGTCATTTTAGCCTCCTCTCACAATCTATGTTATGATATTTCTCAGGAAATCATTTTAGCACATATTTTTTTAGCATTGGGTAGCACTTTTTTGCACACGCACTAACTTGAAACAACTCAACATAGCCCATTTGGGCATAATGTCTAGGCATTGGCACTTTATGTACGATAATACACTTTTACAGCATTATGTTATCTGATCATATCTTTAGTTGATATTTGATCGTAGGGATCCAGCATATATGCTGCTATCAACCTTCAAAAGAAAGCTGTAAATTGAGGGATATTCATGCAAATAAGTTTTATGAATTATTTAATATGCTTTCTCTTTCTCAAATATGTACAATATTTTAAAGAAATTAATTTTAGAATATACCCACTGGGGTTTTATTCTATTAGCATTTTTAGATATGAATACGAATATTTGTATTTATATTCTAAAAATTAATGCATCTCAACTTTACATAACATGATTTTACTGACTCCTTTAAAATTACAACTTGTTTCTGAAATGCATTATTGAATGGTGTAAATTTTTAACAAAGTTGAATTTTACCTTCCTATCATTCTATATGTTGGTTCAGCAGTGACTATTTGCATGAAATCAAACAACAATGCAATTGTGTACGAATAGTAACTAAATGCAGAGGACGTTTTAGATGTCTATAGTGCTTTTTTTCCCACATATCACGTGTTCATGCATTGGCACTTTAAAAATGTGGTTCTCCTCTTTACAGGTCATGTGATCAAGGCCTCTGGAAGGCCGAAAATCGTAATGGCGGCAGTGCTGGGTGATAAACAGAAATACTTGCACGGACATCTGGGTCTGTTTCGTCTGTTCCAGAGAAACGTGGAAGCTGGTGACGGAGTGCACAGCAAATATATATATATATATATATATATATATATATATATACACACACACATACATACACACACACAGATGTAGTTAGTACAGCTAACTATATCGGAGGAATTTCAATGGTTTTGTTCGAGTGAAATGTCCAGCTAACTATAACACCCCTAAAACCTATTGTTTTTTCAGTGAATTTTAAGGTTTTTTAAATGCTAATTCCCAACTATATCAGGCCTGAAACCTATGGTTTTCTCAGTGAATTTCAAAGGTTCTGTAAATGACAATTTTTAGTGTATTAATTGTTATACTGATTTTTTAAATACTGATTTACTACATTGTTTAAACTGATTTAGATATTTTATTTTTTTCATTACATTATACATTACAATACAAAATATACTTTCTCAGAATGAATTACTTTAGTTTAAATACTTTGCAAATAGGCAATAGACTTAAGTACAGTAGTTACAGTTGTTGCAATGGGCAACACAATTTCAAACACAAAGCAACATTGAGCTCAATGTAAATTTCTAGTCAAATGCAATTAGTTACTTTATGGATTACTTTTCTAACCACATGACTGGATGCTAGATTCAGTCCTTGGACATCTCCTGTAAACAGTTGAGTAAAAGCGTTTTGGTTACAGTAGTGATTAAGGATTATTATTGTATTTTAAAAGTTGACACTTAGAAATGTTTTCAGATAGAATCACCAATGTTATCCTATGGCAGAAAATTCACTCAGCAGGTAAGTAGTGTTATTGTTACTTTTTCTTACTCAGTGGTGGATCCTGGATCCAGCACAGGTGAATCTCCTGTCAACAGTTGAAAGAATGTGTTTAAGTTATACAGACGATTTTTTAGGAATATTTTTAGTTTGTGAAAATAGAAACTTTTCTACTTAAAAGCAGACAATGGATTCCTATGGAAGGAAATACAAGTTACGGGTAAGTACGCTTAGAATTAATTTTCAGGGTCAGTGCTGGTCTAAAAGATGCAGCCCTGGGTTCTCTCCTGATAACAGGTGAGTAAATCGTAATTCGTAGTTTGGCTGATTTTAGAGGAATATTTGTACAATGGTAAAGGAAGGGGGCGAGGCCTGAGGTGACTTGTGCAAACACGACCTGTGGCACGTTTTAAGTTGGGGAATTAATTCCTCTTCAATCCTGCGGTCCCCTGGGGGCCAACTAGCCCACCAGGTACCTCCAGTATGCGTCAGGAAGCTGCGTTGCAGATCGGCGTTCAGAGGCCACGCCCCTTTTTACAACACTCTGCAACGCAGCTCCGTGGCGCTTCCTGGAGGTACCTGTTGGGCTAGTTGGCCCCTAGGGGACCTCTGGATTGAAGAGGAATTAATTCCCCATCTTAAAACACGCCAGAGGGCGTGTTTGCACACATATCACCTCAGGCCCCGCCCCCTACCTTCACCACTGGGCAAACGCGCCCCGCGGCGTGTTTTAAGTTGGGGGATTAAGTCCCCTTGAATCCTGAGGTCCCCTGGCGGCCAACTTGCCCACCAGGTACCTCAAGTATGCGCCAGGGAGCTGCGTTGCAGAGAGGTGTTCAGAGGCCACGCCCCTTTTTACAACTCTCTGCAACGCAGCTCCGTGGCGCTTACTGGAGGTACCTGGTGGGCTAGTTGGCCCCCAGGGACCCCCAGTATTCAAGGAGAATTAGTTTCCCCCTCTGCAAACGTCCCAGGGGACGAGTTTGCAGAGTGGTGTAAGGAGGGGGCGTGGCCTCGGCCCGATTCCGTTTTTTTTTGGGTTTTTTTTTTAGATGGGGCAGTGTATCCCCCCCTTTTTCCAATTTATTGGCCCAGGGTACCCCATCCCCCAGGGCCTGCCCCCAATTTTTTTTTTATAAAAAAAAAAAAAAATCTGGAAGGGGGCTGCGTGGCCCCCCTCCCGAGGCCATAATTTGCCCCGGGGACCCCATCCCCCGGGGCAAGGCCCTTTTTTTTTGTATTTTGGAGGTGGGCTGCCTTGCCCCCTCCTGTGGCCCCTTTTGGCCCCGGGGACCCCATCCCCCGGGGCAGTTTTAAAAAAAATATATTTTTTTAATTTTTAGGCGGGGGCCGCGTGGCCCCCCTCCCGGGCCACTACTGGCCCCGGGGACCCCATCCCCCCGGGGCCTGGCCACCTCGTTGGGAACCATGGGGGGGCTCCCCAATCCCCCCACGGTCCCAGCTGGCTCCCCGCCTCCTGCAGGAGCCGGCATTGCTTTTCCACATGGGGAGCAGCTAACATGCTGCTCCCCATGTGGAAAAGCAATCTGCTTTGCTTCATTGAAGCGAGAGCAGGTTTCCCTGCTCTCGCTTCAATGAAGCAAAGCAGTTTGCAATGGCAGGGTGGGAGCCGCAAGGCTCCCGCCCTGCCATTGCAAACAGCAGTGTCCCGGGGGTAGGCACCCCGGGACACTGCAGGAGCCGGCCCTGGGGCAACATTGGCTCCAGGGAGGGGGGGGGGGGGGGGGCGCACGGCACCCCTCCCTCTTAATTTAAAGCCCCGGGGGGTGTTGGCCCCCGGGGCTTGGGGGTCCGTAACGGATCCCCTATTTTAAATACTTAGTGCCCCGGGGAGGTGGCGGTCCCCGGGGCGTGTGGGGGGGGGGGGGGGGGGGCTCAAGCCCCCACACACAGGGTTTTTTGTTTTAAAAAAAAAAAAAAACAAGCCCCGGGGGTGGCGGGCCTTGAGCCCCCCACATACATTGAAATAAAGCCCCGGGGGTGGCGGTCCCCGGGGCTGGGGGGGGGCTGAGAGCCCCCCACCATAATTCAGATAAGCCCGGGGGTGGTGGTCACCGGGGCTGGGGGGCCCCTCCGGGCCCTCCATTATCATTTACATATTGCCCCCGGAACTTGGCCCCCCAGGGGCTAAATAAAAACGAAGCGCATATATATGCGTATATGTATGCGTGTATATATATATATATATATATATATATATATATATATATATATATTTATTATTTTTTTCCACTTAAAAAACCATTTCACACATGTTATAGTTAGGTGGACATTTCACTCGTAAAAAACCAACGAAATTCCCCCCTTATAGTTAGTTCAGATAACTATAACTCGCGCGCCCGCAATCCACTGCTCATGACGTCACATATTACATCACTCATGACTTGGTCAGTGGCATCACTCATGACATCACTGATGACATCATCCTTGTGATAGAGTGGAGGTCGCGCGAGTTATAGTTATCTGAACTAACTATAACGGGGGAATTTCATTGGTTTTTTTACGAGTGAAATGTCCACCCAACTATAACGTGTGAAACCTATGGTTTTTTAAGTGAATTTGCAAGGTTTTTTAAATGCTAAGTTATGTATGTATTATATTTTTTATATATTTATTTTAAAATAAACTACGTATTAAAAAGGTTTTTTTCTTTAGGGTTTTTCACGGTGCGCGCACCGTGCGCGTACACCGCGATTTTTTGAAAAAAATTAAAATGTTTTTTTCTTCCTTCGAGGTCCTTCAGGGACCCCCTGACAAAGGCTAGGGGGTCAGGAACTCTACCCTGCCCCCTTTTCACGTTCGCCACCTTCCTTTTTCACCCTCGCGCTCAAACCAAACAAAATGGCGGCCGACACTTCCTGATTTCGACCGATTCAAACGTTGAATGACATGTAACCACCAATCAGAATTACGCTCGCGCACGTTAGGGTGCGCGCACGGTGCGCGGCTATAGATATTTATGTACTTTTAACTGCAATTTTCTCAGGAACTACTGAACAGATTGACACCATATATGCAAAAGGCACATGCCTGACCTGAGGACTACCTCTTTGCCAAATTTCAAGTAATTCTGTTCAGCCGTTCGGGCTGTACTACCTACTGGCGACCGCCAGTAGAATACATGTATATATACATATACATATATATATAGATATTATCTACTGGCAGTCGCCAGTAGATAGTTATAGTTAGGACCGTGTTTCCATAGGAAATCTCAAAATTCTATTTTGAATAACTTTGGCGCCGGTTGACGAATCTTCGTGAAATTTTCAAAACTAATGGGGCGCTCCGCTCAGCTCCTACCCTGAAAGTCTCGGGGTGATTCGTCAAGCGGGGGCCGAGAAAAAAGGGGGGTCCCAAAACGCATTTTCCCCATGCATTTTTCCATAGGACCTTTAGACACAGCTACAGCCCGAACGGCTGAACAGAATTACTTGAACTTTGGCAGAGAGGTAGTCCTCAGGTCAGGGAAGTGCCTTTTGCAGGTCTGGTGTCAATCTGTTCAGTATTTCCTGAGAAAATAGCATTTAAAAGCATATAAATATCTATACGTGCGCACAGTGCGCGGCCGTGCGCGAGCGAAATTCTGATTGGTTGTTAGAGGTCAGTCAACATTCGAATCGGTCGAAATCAGGAAGTGTCCGCCGCCATTTTGTCTCTCGCACTGAAAAGGAAAGGGGGGAAAAAAGGTGGAAAACGTGAAAAGGGGGCAGGGAAGAGAGTTCTTGACCCCCTAGCCTTTGTCAGGGGGTCACAGAAGGACCCCCCAGGGGGAAAAAAACATTCATTTTTTTTAACAAATCGTGGGGTGCGCGCACGGTAAAAAAAGTTTTTAAAAAAAATATATATTAAGAAATACATAACTTAGCAGTTAAAAAACCGTACAAATTCACTTAAAAAAACCATAGGTTTCACACACATAGTTAGGAATTAGCATTTAAAAAACCTTGCAAATTCACTGAAAAAACCATAGGTTTCACACAGGTTATAGTTAGGTGGATATTTCTCTCGTAAAAAACCAATGAAATTCCCCAGTTATAGTTAGTTCAGATAACTATAACTCGCGCGACCGCCACTATCACAAGGATGATGTCATCAGTGATGTCATGAGTGATCTCACTGACGATGTCGTGAGTGATGTAATATGTGACGTCATCAGCAGTGCATTGCGGGCGCACGAGTTATAGTTATCTGAACTAACTATAACGGGGGAATTTCATTGGTTTTTTACGAGTGAAATGTCCAGCTAACTAGAACGTGTGAAACCTATGTTTTTTTAAGTGAATATATATATATATATATATATATATATATACATACATACATACATACATACATACATACATACACACACAGTACACATTTGGCTGCATAATGATGAATGAAAGTACAGAACTAAAGAGGCGGGACAGGTAATCAATGGACTCAAAATAGAACGTTTTCATTGGAACAGATGGAGTAGTGTCGCGATATTCACGCAAGGCCAAAACAAGAATGGAAAAAATCCAGTCAATTGGGCTGACAGCATGCAGAAATGGCTGGGCCAAGAGACCCCAACATAAAGGGAGCCCATAGCAATGACTAGTGGTGGCGTAATAGAGCCAACAGAAAAAGCCAGAGAACCGACCAGGTAATGATAGGGAGACATGTCTGAAGGACTAGAATAGTCACGGGGCGTGCTGTGACTATACAACAACAAAAAAATAGCGATTAGTAAGTGGATACATCCTTAGGAGTGGATGACATATGGCGTAGTGCACGTGCTATATATACACATGTGATGCTCAAAGTGAATGCAAGTGCACTATGTCTTAAAAGGCATGTGAAAAACAAACAAAAATTACTGTAAGGATACAGCAATGTCATATTTGATCTCTAGATAGAGATCTCGGGTATTATATACTAATATATTATTGTCCCAGCCAGGACAAAGGTAAAATACACTGCATAGTGCATAGAAGGAGCCACAATTAGGGACATGAGAAAGGTGGTCCTATGAATTAATCAAATGATGGAGTGGGTGCCAAGATACCAGAATTGAATAGTCAGAAGGTGAAAGTAAATGGGGACACAAACAGATTGCATGGAGGCATGCACACCAGTGAGGAGGCAAATACAAGGATCACAGATGTTTTTTAAATCCTCGCTCATATTGAGGCCCGATGGTGTCTGTCTCAAGCTCTAGGCTGTACCGTGTTTCTAAATGTCTGAGCTTCTTTTCACGATTGCCCCCTCGTCTCAATGTCGACACGCTGTCTATGACCAAGTATTTCAGGTGTTTGAGATTGTTATTGTGTACCTCTTTAAAGTGTCATGCTACGGGATAGTGGGATCATTGTGGACTATAGCTCTTAATTGTTGTAGGCTCCTCATATGTACTTGGAGTTTAGTGCTCCACACGTATTTGAGGCCGCAGCTGCATTGAAGTATATAAACCGTGTATTCTGTTCTGCATGTGTATCTATTTTGTAACACAATGGGTTCGGTGCGGAACTGGTCAGCAACTGAGGTGCAGAAAGAGGCAAGAGAGCGGTGCAGAAAGAGGCAAGAGAGCGGTGCAGAAAGAGGCATGAGGTGCAGAAAGAAGAGAGTGAGGTGCAAAAAGAGGCAAGAGTTGCACAGAGAAAAGAGTAAGGTGCAGAAAGAGGCTAAAGAGGTACAGAAAGAGTGAGGTGCAGAAAGAGGCTAAAGAGGTACAGAAAGAGTGAGGTGCAGAAAGAAGAGGAGTGAGGTGTAGAAAGACAAGTGAGGTGCCGAAAGAGAGTGAGGTCCAGAAAGAGGCAAGAGATGAGCAGAAAGAAGTAAGAGAGGTTTGTGCACCATTTGTACCAATTTAACAACCAAATTTAGCAATAAGTAACAGGAGACCAGTCCAGCTTTGCAAAGGGCCTTCCACACCAACACGTGCCGCTGCATTTTTGGCAACGTTTGAGCCGTGTGAGCTACAAACAAGGTTTTTTTTGGTTCAAATCTGCAGATTATTCGGCAGATGATGTATAACGTAGCAAATGCAGAAAATGTATAATTATGCAAAATTGGCGCGGATGAACAGTCACATAATTCCAGTGGCCCTACTCATACCTCTGACTAGGTTCAGAAGTGCTCCTCTGTGGCTGCTTCTTTTTTGTGTCTCATTGAGTTTATAGTTTAGCTTCTATGGAAACTAAGAGTAAACCTGAGGTTACCACTTTACAACAGACTACCATACCACATAATTACTCCCCATATACCACATAATTTCTCTGCAAACACGCCCCGTGGCGGATTCTTGGTTGGAGGATGAAGTCTGCTTGCCTCTTGAGGGTCCCTGGGGGCCAACTAGCCTTCCTGTTACCGCCAGTAAGCTCAACACAGCTGGACTGGTGAGAGGTGATTTGAGGCCACGCCCCCTTTTTATGCTACTCTGCAAATGCACCTCCTGGCGCACTGCTGCTTGGGGGTTGAAGTCCACTTTAGTCCTGAGGTCCTAAGGACACAAGGGGTCCTCATCGACCCACCAGAAGTGCACCAAGAGGAGCGTTTGCAGAGTGTTGCAAAGGGGACGTGGCCTACTACCTCAGCAATCTCACTGGGTGAGGCTTACTGGAGGTACCTGGTGGGCTAGTTGGCCCGTAAGGACCCTCAGTAGGAACGGGAATTTCATCTTCCCGACGCATTTAAAAAAAAAAAAATATATATATATATATATATATATATATTCACTGAAAAAACCATAGGTTTCACACATGTTATAGTTAGCTGTACATTTCACTCATAAAAAACCAATGAAATTCCCCCGTTATAGTTAGTGCAGGCAACTATAACTCACGCGACCGCAATCCTCTGCTGATGCTAATACTGTATTTAGACACTTATTTGCCCATGTCTTCTTCCATTAAATTTTAGCTATACATATATTACAAATATTTTTTTTTCATAAAGACACATATGTCATCAGCAGAAGATTGCGGTCGCGTGAGTTATAGTTGCCTGCACTAACTATAACGGGGGAATTTCATTGGTTTTTTACGAGTGAAATGTACAGCTAACTATAACATGTGTGAAACCTATGGTTTTTTCAGTGAATTTGCAAGGTTTTTTAAATGCTAATTTCTAACTATAACGTGTGTGAAACCTATGGTTTTTTCAGTGAATTTGTACGGTTTTTTAAATGCTAACTTACTTTACGCCATTCGTGGCGTGCGCGCCCAGTTAACGCAGTTCGTTCCGTGCGCGCACGGTGGTTACGCGGTGCGCTGTGCGCACCGCGTGCCCACGTTATGCGGGATGGGCCATGTACGCACGATGCGCTTCGCGCACCGTGCGCACACGGGGGACATATTATGCGCATCGTTGTGAAATGTATTCTTTATTATTTTCATATGTTTGATATGCCATGCACAAATGGTGCCCTTCGGGCACCATTTACACACGGGGTGGGGAGAGTGTGGATAATTTTTTTTATTTTGAAATTTTTACCGTCCGCGTACGGTAAGCGTAATCGGCGATTTTTCTAATATACTGCCCCTTCAGACATTTTTTGGCTTCATTTATGCTGCCCCACTCAGAGTGCGAGAGAGAAAATGGCGGCCGCCGCTTCCTGGTTTCGGCCGATTCGAATGTTTACTAAGATCTAAGAGCCAATCAGAATCGCGCTCGCGCACGTCACCGTACGGTAAGCGCACCGTAAGCGCACCGTAAGCTGGCTCAGATATATATATTGATTTAAAGGCTATTTTCTCAGAATCTACTGAACAGATTTACACCAAACCTACAAAAGGCACTTCCTTGACCTGAGGACTACCTCTCTGCCAAATTTCATTTAATTCTGTTCAGCCGTTCGGGCTGTAGCTCTGTCTAAAGGTCCTATGGAAAAATGCATGGGAAAAACGCGTTTTGGGACCCCCCTTTTATCTCAGCCCCTGCTTGACGAATCCCCCCGAGACTTTCAGGGTAGGAGCGGAGCTCAACGCCCCACCTATTTTGAAAATTTCGCGAGGATTCGTCGACCGGCGCCAAAGTTATTCAAAATAGAATGTTGCGGATTTCCTATGGTAAGAGGGTCCTAACTATAACTATCTACTGGCGACCGCCAGTAGATTATATATATATATATATATCAATATCAAAGTGAGGGGGACTGCACGGCACCCCTCCCCTGGCTGATTTCGGCCCCGTGGACCCCATCCTCCGGGGCATGGCCGCTTCTTTGGGGACCGCGGGGGCCAACATGCAACTTCCTTTCCCTAAAAGCAATTCTGCTGCGTTTCATGGAAGCAAGAGCATTTTTCCCGCTCTCGCTTCCATGAAGCGAAGCAGCGTTTACTATGGCATGGCGGGAGAAGTGCTCCAGCCATGCCATAGCAAACTGCAATGTACTGGTGGTAGGTACCCTGGGCCATGCCTGGAGCTGGCCCTGGGGGGGTGGCAGTCCCCAGGGCCATGAAGGGCTCCACAAGGGAGGGGCCACCCGGCCCCCCTCCAACATGTGTGTAGCCCCGGGGAGGTGATTGTCCCCGGGGCCAGGGGTCCACAACAGATCCCTGCATTTAAATAATTTGTGGCTCTGGGAGGTGGTGGTCCCTGTGGCTGTGTGGGGCCTGCGAGCCCCCCGCCCATTAATAATTTAAGCCCCAGGGAAGTGGCAGTGCCCGGGGCTGCGGGCGTGGCCCCCGCATTTAATGCATATAGTCCTGGGGAGGTGGCGGTCCCCCGGGGTAGCGTGGTGAGGCAGGAGCACCCCCACACATTTTTTATGACCCAAGCCCCAAGGAGGTGACTGTCCCCGGGGCAGCAGGGGCCCCCGCATCATAAACTAGGCATTGCCCCTGTGACCCGGCTCATCCGGGGGGTTTAAAAGAAAAGCGTGGGAGGCCGCCCTTTGTGGGTTTTTTTTCTTCCGGATTCGCGAACTCAGCATGAATCCCACTGAAATTATTTAAAAATTTTTTTTTTTTTTTTTAGCCCTCAGTGTCACTGACTCCCTGAGCAGGCCTAGGGGGTCAGGATGTTTCTACCCTGCCCCCTTTTCTTTTGTTAGCTTTTTTGCATGTGACTCGGTTCAACTGGTACACAAGATGGCTGCCACACTTTCTGGTTTGAAGTGTTCACAGACAATCAGATCTCAGGCTCGAGATCGGGAGGGTTGCAATGGCCAGAGTTGTACATCTGTAAATATTTAAATTTCTCAAAAACTACTTTGGTGACATTCCTGGAAGACTGGATTTACACCATTTAACAACACTTTATGAACCAAGAGCTACCTTTTTGCCAAATTTGGTGCAATTCCGTGTAGCAGTTTGGGCGAGTTTCAAGACAAGAGCCGACCTGAGCACCCCATTAGTTTTGAAAATTTAGCTCAGATTAGTCTAACAGCGCCGCACCGCCAGTAGGATATATATCTCAAGCGTCCCCCGTAATTGCCTCTCAAGCGGGGAGAAAGAGCCAGCCGGCCACCCACTCGCAGCTGCGCAGAAGGCAAAACACTCACCATTGGCACCTCCACCATTGCCGCCTTTGTATCCTCCGCGGCCTTTGAAGCCTTGACCCCTTGTTAGGTAAAAGTGGTTGAATCGCGGATTTGCCTGGTACTGCCCGTGTCCGGAGCTCAGATCCCCCAAGGAGGGGTTCTGAGATGTGAACCAGCCGGCCGAGCAGCCCTTACCACGAGCAGCACCTTGGAAAACCGGAGGGTGTAATACCTTAGGGTATAAACCTCGCCTCTGTGTCCTAAATAGAATTGAAACTTACCTTCTCCCAGGCTAGGCAAATTTCTATTCCTATTGAGTTGAGAGAGGAACACGCCAGGGGTGTCGTATATCACCTTTACTATTTGCTTTGGTCATGGAGCCATTGGCGGCAAGAGCAAGATTAGGGCGCCACTACCAGGGATTAGAGATCGGTGGGTATACGCATCATATTGCATTATATGCCGATGATTTGCTGCTCTTTCTGGGTAATGTGACAGAGGAACTTCAGGGAGCTAGAGAACTACTGGCAGCGCTGGAGAGAGTAGCAGGCCTTAAAGTGAGTTGGGCCAAATCATGCCTTTTCCCTACCAAGAAAAGCAGAGAGGGACCACAGGACAGAGTGAGTGCAGTGGGAGAACCAACGTTTACCATATTTGGGAACCCAGATATACCATGACCAAGCGGACCTCCTGGAGGACAACATGGGGCGAGCGATGAGAGGAGTTAAGACCAGCTTTGAATTCTGGGGGACCCTTCCACAATCTGTGGTAGGCAGAGTAGCCCTTTTTAAGATGGTGACACTGCAGAGATTCCTGTATTATTTTGGTGTGCTACCAGTTTGGATCCCGGCTAGCGGCTAGAATGTTAAAACCGTTAGACACAGGTGACGGAGTTTCTATGGGGGACGGGAAGGGGCAGTGTGGCTCTCTCAATATTAATGAGACCCAGGGCAGAAGAATGTTTGGCGGCACCAGACTGAGTGTAATTATCTATATGTAAAAGCACAAAGAATGCCAGATTTCAACTGGTACATTTTTATGTTCTCCACAGGGCATACCTATGCCGGGTTGCATTAACAGATATTTTAATATACAAACGGCAGTATGCCTGCGCTGTAAAGAAGAGGGTGCAGAGTTCCTTCACATGTTCTGGACTTAACCGGGATTGGAGATTTTTGGGATGCAGCAACTACATTACTAGAAGGGGCGACAGAAAAAGAAGTGGCTGCAACTCCGGGGTACTGCCTGTTGCATTGGTTTCTCCACACCTCCAAAAACAAGATTACGAGTAAATTTCAGGACCTGGGACTGGTATTGGCTAAGAGAGATCACAAGTCACTGGAAGTCGCAGAGGGGCCCTAATGCACAGAGATGGAAGGAGTTTACAAAATGGGCTGAATGTGAGGGTGCAGTGCAGTTACATATAGCTAAGAAAAATGGCAGCAAAAAAACACTTGAACGGCTAGAGCGAGGATAGCACTGGTAGAGGTGCTAAAGAATCCAGAGACAGATGTAGTTTCACTAAGGGGTTCTTAGGAGGGAGAAGTAGAAGCCCACAGCCTATCAGTTAGCATGCCAGAAGATTGGGGAAAAGAAGGCAAGTTGCCGGAAGCCCCTCTTCTCAAGAAACTCACGGGAGCGAGACAATAACATAAAACAACCAGGAGAAACACGGCACTCTTACCTACTAGAATATTTTGGAAAAACAAACTCAATGACACGCCTGGGGAGAGGGAAAGGTTGGAGCTATTTGGTTAATTAAGGACTATATATTTAGTGGGCTATGGCCGTTGACAAGGCAAGAGCGATTTAGACTCGCAAGATAATACTGAGCTGTACAGACACTAGTTGATATTTGATGACACTGTGGGAGGCCGGGGCTTTGTTGAGGGTCGGAATCATACACGTAATAATGTCAAGACATTAGATGTTGCAATGTTAGGGGCTATGGGGTGCAGCTGTTTACAAGGCAGATTGAATGCAACTCCAATGATTAAGCAATGCAAATTGTTATAATATATGCCCAATCCAAATGTGTTTAAAAAAAAATAGTGCCCATGTACCCAGGGCATAGGTACCCCAGAGGCCTCCCATGGGCTGAAGCATGTATTATGTCACCCATGAGAGGCCATGCAAAATGGAACTACTGCCCTTCCATTGCAGCCTGTGTAAGATGGTGCATGCACCCCTTACTTTAGATATAGGTTTACTATAGCCAAGGGTCACTGCACTTAAAACCTAAAAGTCACCCCTATTGCAGGCCTTAATCCTGAAGGCAGGGTGCTTGGTTCTAAGTTAGAGGGTGACAATGCATGAGCAGGACACCCCTGCAGTCTATGGAGTACATTCTCCTGGGTTGTCAGTGTATCAGCCATTTACGACAGAGTGGCATTGCGCGACCGTGTGATGACCCAACTCTAAAACGGCTGAAAGTAACCCTATTGTGTTAGGTGTCAAACATTGCGGAACCATATCCCTACACCAGTAACCATGTGGGAGGTATGATTCCACACCTCAGAAGCCAGGTTTGTTGGGTCCCTGGTGTTCCCAGTACCAGCCTTCTAGTCCTGGGCAGTACATATGGTTGCTGCCAACCAGAGACACAGTTCTGCCCTCCTGCTGCTGAGCCAAGCTTAAGCAGAGGAAGGGGGAACAATAGGCATTCTGTCACAGGGAGGTGTGACCACCTCCCAGACGGGATTTAGTGTATTAGGGCTGGGTGGGTGCGCTTGCTAGCGACCGAAAGTCTGCATGAGGGGAACATTTGGTGTCCCTGTGTATAGTCCAGTTCAAACCAGTCCTTGGAACTGTTGGCTCCTGCTCTGGCGCGAACCTGGACAAAGGACATGGGAGTAACGTCCCAACTGTCCAGACCCTCCCCTGGGGAGGGTACCCTGAATCGGTCCAACCTTCTCCTGTAGGTACAAAAGGGCGTACCAGGCTGTAGGACCCTAGATTTGACATGGACAAGATTCTGATCAAGAAACCACTGACCTTCGACCGTCTGGACACTCTGGAGTTGGCTGGACTTCATTTCAATCAATCAGGGGTTTGTTGAGCGTGACTAATCACCCATAAGGGTCTCAAGGCTCTGGGGGTGACGGGGGTGCAGGTTGTAGTACATTAAGGAGGGTGTCCGTTGAAGAGCTAGGTTTTGAAGTTTCTTGCGTATGGGCTTGACCTGGTCTCCCACTCCATCCAAACCATCATCTGTGTCCGTGCACCATACTGGCTCTGTGCAGGACCTGTGGAGCATCAAGGACAACTGAAGATATCTCCCTTGGAGTAAAGGAATCACTCCCCTGCAACGGCTGGCACCACATCTCAACTGACCGGTCTGCTGCTCCTGAGCTCCTACGGACTCAGAAGGCTCCAGAAACACAGGAGGTGGGTTTCTACGTCCCTCGAGGTACGGGCTGCTCTAACCAAGTTTGAGGCCAGAATACCTTGTGGGAGCTGCAATACCCAAACTTTGTGCAACGCATTCATTTGCAAGTGCATATGCTTGTTGGAGTTTCCAGAACAAGTACACTGGGCTCCAAATAGCCTGAATCTCTGGCATCATTTCCTACAAAGAACTCCAGCCTCCTTGCACCGAGTACTCCATGGGCTGCTGCTTTGTGAAAGTGATCGAGAACCTCTCGCGACTCCTGTGCCTCAGGCCTGTGAGTCCACTTGAGGGTCAACTTTATTTTTCTTGGGCTCCCCTGGTTGCTCCAGACCTGCCCTGATTTCCCTTACTTTGGTGAGTCTTCTGGAACTTGCTGGTCCGAACCATAACCTTCATTGACCTTCTGCGTGGGATGCCGTTGCCAAGGCTTGTTGGTGCTCCTGCCAGACACCCACCCCTCAGCACTCAACATCCTTCGTGGGAAAGCTTGTATCAGGCTCCTGGTCGTCTTCAACGTCTCCTGGTCCCTGTAGTTGCAGAATCAAGAACCCCCTCAACGCACCTGAAGCACCAGACGTTGTTGGGCATTTGTCCACCGAGCCCCTGGTCACTCCTGAGTGACCCAGACTCTGTCCCGTCTGCTTTCAGGTACTCTTCATCAAGAATCCACCTTTGGATTCCAACAGACACTTCTTTCCGCCAGTGGTTCTTCAAAGTTTTCCATAGAGTTCGACAATGGTTTCCGACGCCACTTCAGACCTTTCACCCGGCTTCCCTGGGATAGGTAACTCTGGAACTACGGTATCCACGGGTGGGGTGGCTCTCCAACCTCCTAAGTGCCACTGGGTTTCTTCGAAGTCCACTGGGAAGGGTCCTTAAATTTTAAAACTTCAACTACGACTT
Source organism: Triturus cristatus (assembly GCF_964204655.1). Lineage (NCBI taxonomy): Eukaryota > Metazoa > Chordata > Amphibia > Caudata > Salamandridae > Triturus > Triturus cristatus. Next base: position 1,175,960,635 of record NC_140583.1, on the reverse strand, counting down.
CCACATAGAAGTTTAGAGCACGTGGTCGTGTTCCCACACTGCACCCGTCCTCCGTGGGGTCCCTACTTACTCACCTTGGGTGGTTCCTTGGGGTCCTAGCAATTCTACATCCTATAGCCACTGTCTTGAATTGAGTTGTGGTTGTTATACCACTATTTTAGTATATGGTTTGGTCTCCCCCGTGAGCCCACTGTGTATTAGTGCTATTTACTATGGTTTCTGTAATACAGTATTGTGTGCTTTGAGTATCTTTGTGTAGAAAATACTGTGCAGCTTTCTAAGGTTATCTTTGACCTCTTAAATCACCATACGGGTTGTTTGGACTGGTGCAAGGGATGTACGACGATACAACGCAAACATTTACAACGCATGCATATTACAACACAAGTTTTTACATCGCAACATCCATTACAACGCATGATTTTACATCTCATGCCATTTCAACGCATTTTTAGTAACTACATTTACAACCCATTCCATTACAACGCATTCCATTACAACGCATTCCATTACAACGCATTCCATTACAACGCATTCCATTACAACGCACATTACTTTTAGGGGAAAAGTAGGGTAACTGTTGGCTAGTGTAGGGGTAACAATTACTATTCCCACTCCACTGAATGCAACAGTAGGGTAAGTGTTGGATAGGGGAGGGGTAAAAATTACTATTCCCCATTACTTACCTCATATTGCGTTGTAATGACATGCGCTGTAATGGCATGGGCTGTAATGGCATGGGCTGTAAAGGATGTTGCGTTGTAATGCCTGCATTGTAAAGGCAGAGCGATGTAATGACTGCGTTGTAAAGGTTGTTTCCCGGTGCAAGGTGCCCACTTTAATTAGTGGATAGCATATACCAGGCCAACTTCTGTGCACGGTTGGGATTCAAGCCTGCATTGTTTTACCCGATAAATCTTTGTATTGATTAACTGAATATCACCAAGTACTACGTACATATAATACTAGCTTAGAATAAGTAAGTTCTACTGAACTTAGGGTTGGGTAAGTCTCCAACCTCAGAGTTTAGTTCCCACTATGTTGGGTAGGTGCAACACCTCACCACACTTACCATGTCTACTAAAGGAGATGCCAGGGGTTCTCTGCCCACTAGATACAGTGGGCTTTAATTCCTAGAATGGAACGTCCTGTTTGCCTCTAGAAAGCTGAAGACAGGGAGAAGTGCCAACACAACGCCTGGTAGAGGTGTTACTGTTAGAGGACCTAAGGAAGACTCCTGGGTCAGATGAAAAGGACAGAGTGGGTGGGACAGGGAATGAGGATAGGTCCGGAGGGGACACCTATGACCTAGAATCTAACCCTGGCCAGGGGGAACAGGATGGTTCCCACCTGGATAACTCAGATATTCCTCTGTATCTAGCAAGAGGGACCACTCTTATGATAGGGAAAACCAATTTCTTCAACTTGAGAAAGCAAGGCTTAGGCTCAAGCAAGATCAATTGGCCTTTATAAAGTGTCCCTAGACGTCCAGAGAGCTGGAAAGGAGTTGGGACTAAAGACCCAGGGTGACAGCAACAGTGTCCCTAGAGTTAAAGAACATTCATTTGACAATAGGAACCTGAGCAAGATTGTCCCTCCCTACCATGTTGGGGATGACATCCATAAATGGATAACTCCTTTAGAGAGGGCATGTAAAGTTCAGAGGGTCCCTCAAGAGCGGTGGGCAGCTATCTTGTGGCTCTCCTTTGCTAACAAAGGTAGAGATAAGCTCCTCACTGTTAGAGAAGAGGGTGCTGGCAACTACTCAATCTTGAAGAGTGCCCTCATTGATGGGTTTGGTTTAACTACTGAACAGTACAGGAATATGTTCAGAGACACCCAGCAGACACAGAATCGGGATTGGGTAGACGTTGTGGCTAGTGCCATTAAGGCTCTGGAAGGCTGGTTGCTTGGCTGCAAAGTGAATGATTTCAAGGGATTGTAAAGTTTGATTATGAGGGAGCAGATCCTTAATTGCCAAAATCAGTTACGGCATCAATACCTGGTTGACTCTGATCGGACTTCTCCCCAAGAATTGGGAAAGAAGGCAGATAAGTGATTCAGAACCCGGGTGAAGCAGAAAAACCAGAACAATGGTGGTGACCAGAAAAAACAAGATTCTAAAACTCAAGATAAGGGTGGGGACAAGGGTAAAGATCAATAACAGTCTTCGTCAGTGCCCCAAAAACCTGCATCTGGTGGGGAGTCACAATACAACAAAGGTAAATGCAACCTTGGTGTTCTCTGTAAACAGAAAACACATTGGATAAGAGAAGCGGATTGTCCAAAAGCCCAAAAAAAATCCTCCTACCACCGCGCCCCCGAGCACAAATATAGGGGGTGGTACGGGGAACATGGGATTAATAGGGTTAACCTTGGGCTCCGAGATGGGTTCTGGCCTAGTCAGAACTCCAGCTCAGGCTCTGCTTGTCTGAGATGGTGGCATGGATCTTGCCACCTTACTTGTCAGTCCCAGTAACCTGGGCATATAAAGACAACAGCCTTTGATCAATGGTAAGGAAGCCATGGCATACAGGGGCACAGGTGCAAGTGTCACTATGGTGACAAAGAATCTTGTGGACCCTGACCAAATCATACATAAAGAAATGTACCAAGTGACCAATGCTAACAATGTCAGGACTGACCATTCCTTGGCAGTTGTTAATTTCAGCTGGGATGGGGTAACTGGCCCTAAGAAAGTTGTGATTAGCTCAGACCTTCCAGTGGAGTGTTCCTTGGGCAATGATTTGGAAACTTCAGCTTGGGCTGATGTGGAATTAAGGAATCATGCAGCAATGCTGGACATCACTGCAGATGTGTTTGCTGTGACCAGGTCACAGGCCAAACTGACTAACACTGAACAGGCCTTGAATACTGAAACAATGGACCAAGGACATCCAAGAGAAAGAGCAGGAGGGGTAAGGCTATGTCTCCCCCCCCCCCCCCCCAGACAGAGTGAGGATCAGTCTCTTGAGGGAGATGATCTCAGCCCCTGTGAAAGAACTGTCTCAGATTAACTGGAACCTGATCAGGTGGAGTTCTTGGGGACAGGGGGCCCTTCCAGAGCAGACTTGAGTTGGGAGCAGCAAACCAGCCCCTCTTTTGAACCCCTTAGACAGCAAGCTGCTGCGGAGGCTGCTGGGACTGTCAGTGGGTCTCACAGGATCTATAGGGATGAGGGACTCCTTTACTCAGAGGGTAGTGACCGCAAGCCTGGTGCCACAAGGAGGTTGGTCATACCTCTGAGGTTTAGGTGCTTCCTACTCAACTTGGCACTTGACATTCCCGCAGGACACCTAGGCCAAAGTAAGATTTGGGACAGGCTTGTCCCTCACTTGCACTGGCCTCACATATCAGAGGACACAAAGGATATTTGTCGCTCCTGTACCACCTGTCAAGCCAGTGGTAAGTCAGGTGGTACCACAAAGGCCCCCCCTCATACCACTGCAAAAACCAAAGGAAATGATGGACGGAGTGTTGAACATTGCAAGCACTCACCCCCAGTCAACTGATCTGGGTTTAATCCATCACCGTTCTTTAGCCCACTGCCACCCCAGTTCAGACATGGCCATATGCAAATCAGTCTGACCCTGTGCCTCATGGGAACAGTCCAGCCCGAACTGCCAAGCCATGTCTTCCCTGGACCGGAAACAAGCTTCCTAGGACCGGTTTCTGGCATTTCAGCAGTCTTCAGCCAGGCTTGCTTGAATCCAGTGGCAAAGTGAGCAAGGGACTCACGTCTGAGCATACCCTGCCAACTTATGGCGAACAAAGCAAAAACCAAAGGAAATGATGGACGGAGTGTTGAACATAGCTACCTGTGGTGGGGGTTCACTTTGAGAGGGTTGGGATTGATATCATTGGTCTCATAAACCCTCTTACAGCATCTGTACACACTTACATACCAGTGGTGGTGGACCATGCCTCTACGCATCCATAGGCAATACCCCTTAGAACCACCACAGCCCCTGTGGTGGCCAGGGCCCTCCAGGGAATCTTTTCCAGAGTTGGTTTCCCTAAGGAGGTCTTAACTGACAGAGATACAAACTTCATGTCCAGTTATATCACTACAGTGTGGAAGGAGTGTGGAGTGAACTACAAGTTAACCACACCCAATCACCCACAATGCAATGGGTTAGTTGAAAGGTTCAACAAAACCCTCAAGGGCATGATCATGGGCCTCCCAAAAAAGTTTAGGCGAAAATGGGATGTCCTGTTACCCTGCCTGCTCTTTGCCTACAGAGAGGTCCCACAGAAGGGGGTTGGCTACAGCCCTTTTGAACTTCTGTTTGGGCATCCAGTTAGGGGTCCCTTGTGTTTGGTGAAGGAGGGATGGGAGTTACTTCTCAAAGCTCCCAAGCAAGACATAGTGGACTATGTACTTGGTCCCCGCTCCAGGATGGCGGAGTACAGGAAGGCGGCCAGTAAAAACCCTGAGGCAAGTCAAGAATTGCAAAAAGCTTGCTATGACCAAAAGGCTGTGCTGGTTGTTTATCAGCCAGGGCAGAAGGAGTGGGTGTTGGAGCCAGAGGCCCCAGCAGCTCTCCAAGACAAGTGAAGTGGACTCCATACCATTCTTGAGCAGAAGGGAGAGGTCACCTACCTAGTGGACCTTGGTACTCCCCAGAGTCCCCCATAGGGTGCTCCATGTGAACAGGCTTAAGCCATACAATGACAGGGCTGACATGGGCTTGCTCATGGCAAGTGATGAGGGACAGGAAGAAGAGAGTGACCCTCTCCCTGATCTCTCTCAGAACCCTGATGATGGGTCAGTTGATGGTGTAGCTTTGGCAGGCAGCCTCACTGACCAACAGCAGATTGATTGCAGGAATGTCCTCAATCAATACAGACACATGTTCTCTCGGACTCCTAATAAGACCACCTGGTGTACCCATGAAGTGGACACAGGTGAAAGTCTGCCTGTTAAAAATATGATTTACAGGCAACCTGATCATGTCAGGGAGTGCATCAGGACTGAGGTCCTAAAGATGCTAGAATTGGGAGTTATTAAACCCCCAGATACCCCGTGGCTAGTCCAGTGGTCTTGGTAGACAAACCTCACACCCAGGGTGGTAACAGAGAGATGAGATTTTGTCTGGACTACAGATGACTCAATGCAGACACTAGAACTGATGCTCATCCAATTCCTAGGTGTTAGACCTGGCATCCTTGGCGTGGTTTCCCCTGACATTTTGCCTCAACCTCCTGTATTTTTGACACTGTGCTGGATTTCGTTTTTGCTGGTTTAGATGCTTTGGGCACTTTGCCACTGCTGAACAGTGATAAAGTGCAAGTGCTCCCTGTGTAAATTGTTACTGTGATTGGTTATCAATGATTGGTATATTTGTTTTATCAGTAGGTCCCTAGTGAAGTGCACTGAGTGTGCCAGGGCTGATAATTCAAATGCTACTAGTGGGTCTGCAGCACTGATTGTGCCACCCACATGAGTAGCCCTAAAACTATGTCTGAGGCCTGCCACTGAAGTGCCTGTGTGCAGTTTGTTAACTGCCATGTTGACTTGGCCAGTGTAACCACTTGCCAGGCCTGACCCTTACCCTCCCTTTCACATTGGACACTCCTATGGTAGGCCCAAGGTACCCCCCGGGAAGAGTGCAGTGTATGTGAAATGTAGGACATGTACTAGTGTGGGTAACATGCCCTGATAGTAAAATACTGTGAATTTCGTTTTTCACTATTGTGAGAAGTTTGCCTGGCATATGCTGGTCACTAGCTATAGTGACCACCTTGCACCAGTCCAATTCGACTCTTATGGTAGATAGGTTTAAGACAACCTTTTAAAGAAAGCTATCCTAGTGGTAGCTGTGGAGAGCAGCCTTCAGGCTAAGTCTCAGAGGAATGTAAAGCAGATTGTTTTACCTTATAATCTCTTTTATTACCAAATGAAAGGACTCTACACAGGTATATATATCAAATATATATGTATTTATTTATTACTAGACACACTCTACTAATCTCTTTATGAGATTAGAAGTCAGGAACATATGCAAATATCAACGTTTCACAATAAGTTAAGCACAAATATGGCTGGGGCCCTAGGGGCGTACCAGACCATATACTAAAAAAAAGGTTTAGGAATGTTGACTTGCAAGGGTACGAGGCCTAGGGCCTGTAGAATCGCTGGGGCCTCACTAATCCACCCAAGGCAGGTAAGTAAAGGACCCACGGGAGACGCGTGCAGTGTGAGAACACAGCCGCAAGTTCCCTATTGATTTCAATGCAGCAAGTCGTGGTTGGAATTTTAAAAAGTTTTAGGGTACTTCGGAAGAGTCTACAAGCAAGCCACTTACAAGGCAAGTAATTTGAGGGCTAACACGCACAGGAGCACGGAGTGCACGAGTTACCTCACCCAGGGAAGCCGGGTGCATAGGTGTCTTTTGGTGTCGGGTCGCGTCGTCGTTTTCAATGGAAGCAGAAGACGTTTTGCTGCTTGTAAAGACTAGAGAAGTGTCCGGTGGAATCCAAGGCTGGATTCAAGATGAAGAAGACCTGAAAGCAGAAGGGACAGTGTTCACAGTCACTTGCCAGTGACCCGGGGTCAGGAAGATGGATGCCCACGGAAGTTGGGTGATTTCAGGTGATCAAGGGTGTTTTGACTTCAGCCACGAGGTACAGGAGGCGTCGATGACGACCAGGAGCTGGATTTGGAGTGTCCCACGAAGTCTGCAGCTTATTGAGGTGTCGGCAACCGGATTGAAGCCAACAAGCCTTGGCAACAGCAAGTCTCGTTGAAAGTGAAGAAAGTTAGCGGTGCAGACCAGCAAGGTCTGAGGGACTCACCCAGCGAGGGTAAGTCAGGGCAGGCCTGGAGCAACCAGGGGAGCCCTTTGGTTCAATGAGAAAGTCTTCAGGGGACCCACAAGCCAACGGACAAGGGATCGCGAAGACGCCTCGTGTGGATTCACTTCACAGGAGCCCACGGTCACTCGGGACGAGGTAGGCCTCTGATCTTCGGTGGAAATCCTGTTGAAGGCTTGGACCACACGTGGTCCAATGCACAAGGTCGTAAAACGTCGTGAAGGGATTGCACTCGAAAATAGTGCACGGTACCCGGGTATTGCTGTTCCTCGTCACTCGTGGGTTCCACTCGCCTCAGCTCTGCTGGGGACTCACATTGGCCGTCGAGAAGTCAGGAGATCCACTTCCGGGGCTGCAGGGACTTCGGACTCCAGCGCGAAAGTTTGCGACCGTTGATTCAAGTTTTTGGTGCCTGCCAAGCAGGGGAGTCACTCCTTGGATCCAAGGGAGATTCTTCTGTCTTCCAAAGGTAGTGGAACGTCGAAGGGCAAAGATTCTTCTTGTAGAGCGTCGTTCAGAGATATCTGATTTGCAATGGCAAGGTTTCCCCATCTTATACTAAAGGAAAGGGAGAGACTAATATATGACCACTCCTATGGGAGAGTCAGGGGGGTGGGTGGTTACACCCACTTCCCTTTGTCCAGTTTCGCGCCAGAGCAGGGGCAGGTAGCCCCTGAACCGGTTTGAGCTGGCATATGCACAGAGGAGCCCACTGCTCCCCCAGTGCAGGACTTCAAAGCACTCTAGGAGTGCACCCACCTAGCTCCAATACACTAAATCCTGTCTGGAAGGTGGTGACACCTTCCTGTGTCAGGATGCCTATTGTCGGGTCTCCTCCACTGAGTTTCAGTCAGCAGCAGGAGGGCAGCCCAGTGCCTGTGTTGGTGGCATCCATTCTGTGATGCCAGGGCTCTTTCAGATTTCTACCAGAGGCGCTGCCGCCTCTGGTGCAGGAAACCAGGGTTCGAGCCTCGAGGTCGCGTCCACATCTTGTGATTCTGGGCAAATCACTTAATCTCCCCGTGCCTGAATGTGTAATGTAAATACAGCGCTATGTAAAGCGCTCCAATACCTTCGGGTCGAGTTCGCGCTATATAAATATACAAAAAAAAAAAAAATTGGGATCATACTCCCACACCACTTACTGGTGTGGGGGTATGATTACAAGTTGTTTGACACCAAACACAACAGGTTTTGATGCAGTCATTCCAAGGTTAGCATTTACCGGTAGGTTATAATGTACTTGATTATATGGTTTAACCGCATCCACCAACAGCCACAGCCACAGAGAATAGACTCTGCCAGCTGCAGAGGGGCCCTGCTCATGCAGTGGCACCCCCTCACATAGTAAACCAAGCACCCTGCCCTCAGGATTGACAGGGCCTGCCTTAGGGGGTGACTGATAGGTTTATGTGTGTGTATGGTGAGATATAGGGAACCTATACCTCAGTGAGGAGTGCGAACACTACCTCACCCAGGCTGCAGTAGCAGGCCTGTGGTGTCAGATTTAGTCTGCTTCCCAGGGGTGGCATAATACATGCTTCAGCCCCTGGTAGGCCTGTGAAGTACCTATGCCCTTGGTACCCAATGTACCATATACTAGGGGCTCATAAGGTACCACAGTATCCAATCACTAGTGCATCTAATATGCACTCCAAGGTGTTTAGAGAGACCAGAGAGACTGGGGCCCTGATTAGCAGGGACCCAGCCAGACTATAACCAGAAACCAGTGTTAACATCAGAAACAAAAGTGGGGGCAACATAAGTGCAGATCCTACTCTCCTACAACTATTGAAAGGCCATCTTGCCCATAGGACAGAATGGGGAATGCTGTGTAACATGTTTACCCATAGGAGCAAGATAGAAAATTGGAGTCTGGTATCACTGAACTACGAATTTAATAAAACATCTTTTAGTAAAGATGGTTTTTAAATACTTTGTTTGAAAATAGCACTTTTAGAAAGTGGCTATTTTCTTGTTCAACCTTTGTGTGCCTCTGCCTGTTTGTAGATTGACTGACAGGGGCTGGGTTGGCTCCAGGAATCTGGGTGAGTCAGCACTAGGCTGAATAGACCTATCTGCATTTGGAGTGATGGGAGGAGTAGCACCTGGGCCTGAATAGGGCTGTGCCTACCTTCCACAATGCTGGCTCCACCCCCTGCGGTGTGTCTGATGGCCCTGGCCCACACTCACAAAGGAAAAAGAAGTGCACTGGCAGAGTGCCCGCAGAACTGGTTTGGACTAGGTCCAGGACCCCTCACGCATAGATAAAACAGACTTTTGGGGTATAAATATGAGAGCTGAAACCCCTGAAAGTAGACTACTTCTTGATCAAGAGGAACCGGTTGCCAAAGAGGACAGCTGAAGAGACTGGGGAGAAGCACTGCCCTTGCTGTGTCTGGGGTTGGCCTGCAGTTTGCGGTTTCTACTGAGGAGAGGACCAAGGGACTTTGCTGGGTGCTGTGTCCCCTGCTTTAAGAAGGACTTTAGTGTGTGCTGTGTCCATCTGAAGAAAAGTCTTGAAGGGCCTGAGAAGAGCTGGCCTCCTGTTTTTGAAGTCCCAGGCACAAAAGGACTTCACCCCCAGCTTCCCTGAACTTCCTTCCTGGGAGTGCTGACCTGCCAGGAGGTGCCTGTAACTGTGTGCGGGGCCTTTGCTTTTGGGAGCTGGAAGCGCCACGCAACGAGGGAGAAGCGTGCTGCTGGTCGCCGCTGCATCACCGGAGAAGCGTGCCGCAGGGCCTGTCGTGGCTCAGGGAACCACCAATTTCGCCATATACCCGTTGGGCGTTCACACACCGCCCCCCACATTGTCGCATCGCATCAAATATGCCCTTTTTATCGCATCAGATCGTTACAACGCATCGAGGCGCCATCTTGTCGCATCATAACCAGAGCGCAGGAAGTATCGACGCATCGCCTTCTCTGCGACTTTTGTTTGTTCTGTGTTACGCATCCAAGGTACTTTGAGAGTTAAGTGTCGCATTTACCATCAAGTTTATTCTTGCAACAGCCCTTTTCAAAGACATTCTACTGAGTTTCTGTATGTTGGATTTTTGTCGTTTTGGTCGTGGTTAGTTTAGATAAAGATAATTAATTTTTCTAAACTGGTGTGGTGTCCATTTGTGGTATTTTCACTGTGTTACTGTGAGTGTTGCTACAAATACTTTACACATTGCCTTTGGGATAAGCCTGCCTGCTCATGCCAAGCTACCAGGGGTTATCTAAAGTGTGTATCCCCCTTACCCTGACTAAAAGCAAGGGTCCGATTTGGTCAAAGGTACCTACCTCTGCCACCTAGAGAACCCCAGATCGAACACTAGGGCAGATGAGCTTATTGATACTTTGGCCTCAGCCATGTTTTTGAGCACATTTGACCTCACTACTGGCTATTGGCAAATCAGACTAGCTGAGGTTGCCAGACGAAAAACAGCATTTTCAACCCCTAGTGGGCATTATCAATTTATAGTAATGTCCTTTGGTTTGAAGAATGCACCTGCCACATTCCAAAGGCTGGTGAATAAAGTCCTTATAGGCCTGGAGGCCTATAGTGCAGTATTTCTTGATGATATAGCTGTCTTTAGCTCCACCTGGCAGTATCACCTGAGGAATGTTTTGCAGAAAGCAGGCCTCACTATCAAGGCTAGTAGGTGCCAGATAGCCAAGAGCAAGGTTATATACCTGGACCAACTTGCAGGTGGAGGCCAGGTTCAACTATTACAGAGCAAAATCCAGACCATCATGGACTGGGTTGCTCCAACTACCCAGACTCAGGTCAGACCTTTATTATGCCTGGCTGAGAATTACAGGAGATTTTTAAAGGATATGGTTCTATAGTGACTCCCTTGAATGATCTCACAAAGAGAATGCCCAAGAAGGTTATGTGGACAGTTAGGTGTCAGAAGGCCTTTAATGATCTCAAGCAGGACATGTGCAATGCTCCCATCCTGACTACTCCAAGCAATTTATTGTCCAAACAGATGCATCTGAGTTAGGGGTAGGGGCTGTGTTATCACAACTGAATGCAGAGGGTCAGGATCAACCAGTAGCTTTTATCAGCAGAAGACGGACCCCCAGAGTGAAACGTTGGATAGCTATAGAGAGGGAAGCCTTTGCTGTCGTCTGGGCCCTGAAGAAGCTGAGGCCATACCTGTTTGGCACTCACTTCACTGTTCAGACAGGCCATAGGCCTCTTCTGGCTAAAACAGATGAAGGGTGAAAACCTCAAACCTTTGGGGTCGTCCACTTTCCTACAGGGGATGGACTATACAATGGAACATAGACCTGGGAGTACCCATGCCAATGCAGATGAACTCTACAGATATTTCCACTTAGAAAATGAAGAATCAACTGGGCAAAGTTAGTCTCATCTCCCTGCATTGGGAGGGGGGGGGGGGGGGGGGAGAGAGAGAATCTGCTTCTTATGGTTACCCCCACTTTTTGCTAAATGCAATACTGTTTTTAACTAGTCTGACTGGGATTATGGTAAACAGGATCCCAGTCCATCTGCTTTCTCCCTAAACTGTTACGTAATGTACTTAGGTAAACTCCAGATTGGTACTGGGGTACCCTTGTCAGTCACTAGTATATGGTACCCATGTACCCAGGGCACAGGTACCCCAGAGACCTACCATGGGCTGAAGCATTGATTATGCCACCCATGAGAGGCCATGCAAAAGGGAACTACAGGCCTGCCATTGCAGCATGTACAAGATGGTGCATGCACCTCTTACTTTAGATATAGGTTTACTACATCGAAGGGTCACTGCACTTGAAACCTATAAGTCACCCCTATAGCAGGCCTTAATCCTGAAGGCAGGGTGCTTGGTTATAAGTGAGAAGGTGCCACTGCATGAGCAGGACACCCCTGCAGCCTAAGGACTCCATTCTAACCGGTTGTCAGTGTATCAGCCATTTACGACAAATAGAGTGGCATTAAGCGACTGCATGATGATCAACTCTAAAACGGCTGAAAGTAACCCAATCGTGTTTGGTGTCAAACATTGTGGTATCATACGGTGTGGGGGTATGATTTCAACCCTCAGAAGCGAGCTTCGTTGGGTCCCTGGTGTACCGGGTACCAGCCTTCTAATTCCCGGGCAGTACAAAATGGTTGCCGACGACCAGAGACACATTTCTGCCCTCCTGGTGCTGAGCCAAGCTCGAGCAGAGGAAGGTGGAACAATAGGCATTCTGTCACAGTGATGTGTGACCACCTTCCACACAGGATTTAGTGCATTAGGGTGGGGTGGGTGCGCTTGCCAGCAACCAATAGTCTGCATGAGGGGCACATTTGGTGTCCCTGTGGAGAGTCTAGTTCAAACCAGTCCTGAGAGCCGTTGGCTCCTGCTCTGGCACTTTTTTGATAATCAAGTTTATTGATTTTAACAGATCACAAGAAACAATTCTGGCAGTAAGACCATATACATGAGTGAAGAGACCCAATGGCAAGAAGAAGGGGGGCAAAGCCCTGCAAAGTGTCCACAAGGAAAAGAACAACCCATGCACCCACTTACAATCATGACAAAAAAGGGGAAGCTGCACCCCTAAGGCCGCAGGTTGAACCATTTGCCCCATACCTTAACGAAAATCTCAGAACATCCCCGAGCTTCAAAAAGGGCTTCCCCTTGGGTACCGCACCAATCCACCCCCCTCCTCCACTTCCACCTAGTCGGTGGCTTGGCCTAGGACCAGTGCATCGCAATGTCCCTTTTTGGCCACCGCCAATGCAGTGCCCAGAAAGCGCTTACCGGCCCGGGAGCCATCCAAACCATCCAACACCCCCAGGATCAGGCGCAGCGGGTCATGAGGCACCTCCCATCCCAGGGTCTGCGTGAGTTCCAGTTCCACCCCCACCCAAAAGGGCTCCAAGACCGGGCATTGCCAGATCATATGGTAGAAATCCGCCGGGGCCTGACCGCAACGTGTGCAGGATGGAGAAGACCGCAAACGAGCCCTGTAGAGGCGCGCTGGGGTGAGGTATGCTGCATGGAGGTAGTAGGAGTTGGATCAGACGCAGCTTGGAGGAGGTAGTCAGGGCCTGCTCTGACACTTAACTGGACAAAGGACATGGGAGTAACCTCCCAACTGTCCAGACCCTCCCCTGAATCTGTCCAACCCTCTCCTGTGGGTACAAAAGGGCGTACCTGGACCCTAGATTCGATGTGGGCAAGATTCTCATCAAGAAACTACTGACCTTCGACCGTCTGGACACTCTGGACTTCGCTGGACTGTTTTGGGCAGACCTTGTCTCCCACTTGGTCCAGAGCATCGTCTGTACCTGTGTACCATACTGGCTCCATGCAGGACCTGTGGTGCATCAAGGACAACCGAAGATCTCCCTTGGAGTGAAGGAGTCACTCCCGTACTACCGCAGGCACCACATTTCGACTGACCGGTCTGCTGCTCCTGAGTTCCTATGGACTCCGAACGCTCCAGCAACACAGGAGGTGGGTTTCTACGTCCCTCGAGGTCTGAGCTGCCCTCTCACAAAGTTTGTGGCCAGAATCCCTCATGGGGGTTGCAATACCCGTACCCCTGTGCACCGCGTTCATTTGCAAGTGCATATGCTTCTTGGTGTTTCCCGACCCAGAGCACTAGGCTACAAGTAGCCCCAACGTCTGTCACCATTTCCTACAAAGAGCTCCGGCCTCCTCGCACCAAGTGCTCCGTGGGCTGCTGCTTTGTGAAAGTACTCTAGGTCGTCTCGCGACTTCTGTTCCTCCGGCCTGTGAAACCAATTGAGGGTCAACATTTCTTGGGCTCCCCTAGTTGCTCCTAGCCTGCCCGGATTCCCCTTGCTTTGGTGGGTCTCCTGGACCTTGCTGGTCCGAACCGTAACCTTCCTTGACCTTCAGCCAGGGTTGCCGTTGCCAAGGCTGGTTAGTGCTCCCGCCAGACACCGACCTCTCAAGACTCTACATCCTTCGTGGGACAGCTTGTAGCCAGCTCCTGGTCATCCTCGACGTCTCCTGGTCCCTGTGGCTGCAGAGTCAAGAACCCCCTTACCGCAACTGAAGCACCCAACATCGGTGGGCATTCGTCTACTGAGCCCATGGTGACTTCTGAGTGACCCAGACTGTCCCCTCGGCTTTCAGGTACTCTTCAACAAGAATCTACCTTCGGATTCCAACAGACACATTTCTTCTTTCCAGCAGTGTCTCTGCTTTGAAGTCATCTATAGAGTCCGACGGCGGTTTCCGAAGCCATTTCAGGCATATGCACCCGGCTTTCCTGGGATAGGTATCTCTGGTGCAACGGTATCCACAGGTGGGGTGGATCTCCAACCTCCTAAGTTCCATGAGGTTTCTTTGAAGTGCATTGGGAAGGGTCTAACTAACACTTTAACCGCAACTTCCCCATAGAATTGTACGGAGCACAAGGTTGGGTTCCCACACTGCACCTATCCTCTCTGGGGTCCCTACTTACTCACCTAGGGAGGTTCCATGAGGTCCCAGCGATTTTACATCCTCTAGACACGGTCTTGAATCATGGTTCTTATACCACTATTTTAGTACATGGTATGGTTTCCCCCTGGAGCCCACTGTGTTATTTACTATTGGTTCTGTTCTACAGTATAGTGTGCATTGTGAGTATCTTTGTGTAGAAGATACTGTGTCGTACTAGAGATTGTTCTATTAATAAATACATAATTTTATAACTACTGTGTGGTTCTCCTTTCATTTAACCAATACAATAAGGTTGCATTCTGGTTAAACAAGCGAACATTCCTTCAAGACTAAACCAAAGGCTGCTCTCCACAAATACCATTTGGATTGCTTTCTAAGGTTAACTTTGACCTCTTAAATCACAATAAGGGTCGTTTGGACTAGTGAAAAGTGCCCACTTTAATTTGTGGACAGCATATGCCAGACCAACTTCTCACACCAAAGGTTAAATTAACGTTATATTTAGGTGAAATGTTCAGTAACATAACATTTTTGTAAGAAAATGAGTCTTTAATTATGTGGCTTGCACAAGTAATGGGTCAACATTTGTCCTTCACCGTGAACCAAACACCCCATTGTAGCGCTTAACTTTCTCAGGGTAGTGAAGCAGAGCAGCCTACTCAAGAGAAGTGATGTGGACTAGTAATCACAATTCACAGATGAACACCACCACCACAAAAACAATTGTCCAGTTTGTGCTTTTTCTTTTGAAAAAGGAGAAAGTACCTTTATTCCGCACACACTATTCAATACTATGCAGCAATCTACAAATATACATAAGCGGATGGAAATACTTCTTGATGACATTGCATAATAACTTTTAACCCTCCCAGCAAGTCACTTAAAATCACCACTTGTATTAAAATGCAATAATTGATTGTAACTTTAAATGAACATACTTAATATTGGCAATAAAGCAAGTATACCTTAAACCAGAGTGGCTGTTAAAATTATTACTTCATTAAAACATTCCCAAGAGAACATGTCTATGCGTTTCTGGGCGATTTGTGTACTCCGCATCTCTTTTAACTTGAATAATGCAATTAAAACAGCCCTTAAAGAGCACCACATTTATTATCTTTTACTTTTTACTTTGATAGCTTTATTTCGGTCAGATGACCATAAAAGCACAGGTAAAATATATACAAGCATAAAATACATAAATAATTCAGAATTTAAGATAAAAAGTTATTAAACAGCAATTATCAAAGTGAAAACAATCAAGAGTACAATATACATATTCAATCTCTAGTAAGAGGTAAAAACATTTATAGGGGTCCTAACGCCTTTAGAATCCGGTTGCGCGTGTGCCAAACATTGGTCAAAAATTTTGCTAATGCGAAAACAATTGGGCCAGAGAGATCAGTTTTTAAGATTCTGTACATTGGTGCGTATTCCCTACAACCCATGTTCCTTATCAAGGGGAGGAGCCAATATTTACGTGCTATTTTATAGGCAGGGCAGAAGAAAACCACGTGCAAATCAGTTTCTTCCATGGCGTCACAAGCCGGACACTGCTTTAGGGTGGGACCCGATGACCAGGTACTTGTGAAAAATCTGAACGGCAATGTGCCGTATCTCCATTGGAGGAACAGCTTCCTGGTAAGTACGGGGGAGATGGAATCCAACACCCTCTCCAGTCTATAGACATCCTTGCTCTGCATGAACACAGAAGCTAGGGACCCTTCTGCCTGGGTAGCTTGAGCCCTGTCTAGTTTATATTCATGGTAAACCTTAGCCAGGGACCTTTTGGATATTTTCGGTGCGGCTCTCGCCGGGTCATTCCATAGGTCGGGGAGTCCTATTCCCACACAAATGGCTTGGATGTTTTTGACCCAGGGAATACTGAGCGTCATTGGTTCTTTCAAAAGTTCAGCCAATTCCGCCCTATATTCTACGAGATCAATACTGCTCCACAGCCTACGCCAAAATGCTAGAGGTCTCAGGCTTATTTCGTCAGCTAATGGTCGTAGGCCCAGATCTAGCCTCAAGGGGAGGAGCGGAGTACTGGGAGGGAGTGCGGCTATCTGTCTGATAAACTTGCTTTCCACTAATGACAGACTCTTACAGGATGTGTGGCCCCATATTTCCGCCCCATACATTATTGCTCCCCGAGCCTGGGCTTTATATATCTGGATCAATGCCCCCAATGGACGATATGATGAACCATTCATCATACGAGCAATACCCCCAGTGATCTGCGTGAGTTTGAGGCTTGCCCTGCTCTGGTGGGATCCCCAAGTCATGGTCTCGTTAATAGTCACACCAAGGTATTCAAATGTAGTCACTCTCTCCAGCCGTCCAACACCCAATTGCGGATTTGGGCGAAGTTTTTGCCTCGGGTTCAGAACCATATATTTGGTTTTTGCCGCGTTAATTTCGAGCCCCCTATCGTTACAGAAGGCCACGAAGGAGTCAAGAATCCTCTGAATGCCCATAGGGGTTTTGGATAGCAGCAGGGTGTCGTCCGCGAACATAATTGCGGGCACCCTGCTGCCATTCAATTTCGGGGCGTCAGTATATTCAGTGGCATTCAAATGGGCGATTACCCCGTTGACAAAGAGGCAGAACAGGGTCGGTGCCAATACACAGCCCTGCCTTACCCCCCGGTCAACGGGGAGTCTGTCGGTCAGTTCCCCCGCCCTCCCACACCTCACTGGGGCATAGTTGTTGTGATGCAATCTCTGTAAGATCAAGAGGATGTCCGGGAGGACGCCCATCTCTGCCAAGATGCTCCAAAGTTTCCCCCGGGGCACCAAATCAAAAGCGGCCCGTAAGTCCACAAAAATTGTGTACAAACTACCGCCCTCGATTTTTGCTACCCGCCAGTAGACCAGATTCAATCTAAAAACCTGGTCCACTGTGGATACCCCCCTCCTGAATCCCGCCTGGTAAGGGCTAAGGGCTCCCACCTCCTCAATCCAGTCCTGTAGCCTATTCAACATCACCCTACCAAACAGCTTCTGCGTCACATCTATCAAGCTGATTGGTCTATAGTTGGCTGGGAGGAGAGGTGAGCCCTTTTTAAAGATGGGGACCACCTCAGCCCCCAGCCAAGTACTAGGGATCTCCATACCACCAATAACTCCATTGAAGAGGGCGGTAAGATAAGGGGCCCATACAACAGGTTCCTGCTTAAACATATCCCCTGGTAGTCCGTCCAGTCCCGGCGCCTTTCCAGGGGCAAGTCCTGAAATGGCAGCAATCACTTCACCGAGCGTTATCAGCTCCCGTTCATAGTCCGGGAGGCCTACCGCATCAGCAACAGGGGATTCTTCCGAGTCAGGGCTATATAGAGTCTGAAAGTGAGCCTGCCATACCCCAGGAGCAATATTCGGCTCTAGTGCCGATTTTAAGTTTCCCGACCCCCCATTCACGATCCTCCAGAACAACCGATGGTCTTGGGTTGCTAGTGCCTTAGTGAGTTTTTCCCACTGTTCTTCCTCCCATTCTGCCTTAGCGTGGGCAGTGAGTTTCTTATAAACTTGCCTGCTTTGTTTTAGGGTATCCCCACCAGGACCCTCCTTGATTAGTTTGAGGAGCTCTGTTTTTGCCCTTCTGCAGGCCAGGTTGTACCATAGTGTTTTTCCTGGACGCCCCCCTTTTGCCTTTCGCGGGCTACAAGTAAGATGGGGTCCCGCAGCTTTTATAAGTTCCTCATGGGCTTTGAATAATTTACCCTGGGAGTCTTTGTTGAATCACAACATGCGCAATAACAACCTTTCGCCCTAGAAGGCATTTACGCAGCATAAAACCTCAAACTGAACACCTTCAGGCCACAGAGACTGCAGCCATAGATTTTGCCCCTGGAGGTCGCAACACTCCCAGCTGTAGTGCAAAAGCTCCAGCTTTGCGAGTGCTTGAAATGCCAAATAAATCCTGGAGAGATTATTCTTTTGGAGTCCCCCAAATTTAGGGTGGGGGATGCCTAAAATATTTTTTGGGGGAGGTTGCACTGCTCCTGCAGCGGCTCCTGCTATTTGTGACCTAGTTGATGGTGACCCAATCCTCCTGGAGCTACCACTAAGGGTGAAACAAGGCCAAAACAGGCCAAAATAGACATGCCCCTCCGGACCTTATGGGGCGCTCCTCACAAGTGCAGTGAATATGTAATTAGCGTCTCTCTCATTGTGCCGGGAGAGCTGTGTCTTCCTTGGCTCCAATTTTGTTTGAGTTGTCACTCAGCATCCCGTGTGCAGGTTATTTCATCAGGGGAACAGCTCAGGGAGCCCACCCGGAGCAGGCAGCACTCTTCTGGCCTACCCGCTCTTACGGACAGGAGCATGGACTGTGGCTGGCCTTCCAGTCATTGGTCCAGGAAGCAGGGTGTACCAGCCCTGTGGGGGAGTGTGGCAGCACTCCCCTCCTCCCTCCTCCCCCCCCCCCTCTCCTGGGACATCGGGCCCAGGGATGGGGTCCTGGGCCCCTCCATGCAATTGTGGAGGAGCGCAATGGCTCTCCCTAGTCCTCATTCTCCGTGGCCCATGGATGGGGTCCTAGGTCCCTTTCCCACATTGGTAGGGGAGCGCAACGGAGCCCCCCTTGGCTTTCCCATTGACAGGGCCCAGTGATGCTGATTGAGCCCCTTACAGATATTGAGGGTTGCGCGGCGGTGCTTCCTCTGCAGTTCCTTCTTCTCGGGGCAACCTCCGGGCCATGGCCCACCACAGGGGTAAAATTGGAAATGGCAGCGGAGCCCACACTTTGTTACCGGTCAAGGGGTCAAAGGTCACGAGCGCACACTGCCATAACATCGGTCCCCGTGGGGCCTATTCTGATGCTCCGAGTGGCGTGCCCTAGCCACCTGGAGCACTTTGAGGCCTCTTGGGTGACAACCTTTGCAGGGAGTTGGTTTCACAGGCTCCCTGCACCAGCGTTTCTCCTGGTTTTCCTCTGGACCTCCTCTTCCTAGCAGAGAAACCCAGTCTTTCCCCAAACTAGTGGTGTAAGGAGACCAGCATCCCTGGTCCCAGAGAGTCTCCCCACTGTTCCTGGGGTCAACTGAAGACAGGGTCCTTAGTAAGGGTGGGTGGAATTTGCGAAACTGCCTTTCATAAAATATCGCGAAACGGCAAAAAATCTCTGCGAACACGTGAAATTTTGCGTGCTCGCGGATATTTTGGGCTGATTAATGCCTTACTGAATTTGACCTTCAACTCGGGCACCTGCTTTATTTATATCTGTAAGTGCTACCTGTTGAGGCTTAATTTTTGTGACAGGAGCATCGTGCCAGAAGGAATCCTGCCCTGCATATTTATCCAAGAAGATGCCACCGTTTTGTGCAATACCTCTACTCAACTGGAGTACTTTCTACTGGCTAATCAGCAAGTGCTACCTCGGTGGGTAAATGTATAGTGCTTTCCCTACACTACAGCCGCGTAAAGGGCCAGAAGAGTTGTCTCCAGCGACCATGTGTCTTTTACATTTTGCCACCGCGCCGATGGGCGCCGGGGTCCCTCGAGTGAGCTGTCCATCATAGTGGGGAAAGGGCGGGAAGACGCTGCACACCGCTGGTGTGTGGGATGGGGCCAACGGCGGGGCTTCTATGCAGTTCACATGCCTCTGGTTTATAAAGGGTCAGACACCGACCAGAGCAGCAGATGAGGAGACAGAACCTCCTGGTGTCAGGAACTACACAGGGATTGCGCTTGAGAAACTCAAGGATTACAGCAAATTGTTGACGGTAGATATTGGAGAAACACACCTGCCTAGCCTCCACCGTGCTCCCGAATCTTTTGTGCTGATCAATGCGTTACTGAATTTGACCTTCAACTCTGGCACCTGCTTCATTTACATCTGTAAGTGCTTACTGTTGAGGTTTAATGACAGGAGTATCTTGCCAGAATGAATCCTGCCCTGCATATTTCCGTTCCGCGTGGAACGTGAAAATGTCAAAATTTCGCAATTTCCGCTAGCGGAAAGGAAATTGTCGCCCACCCTTTGTCCTTATGGCAGTCAGGGGGTTCTTCCCTCCAACTGTCCATGAAGTCAGCCTCCAGTCCCAGTGTCCACCAGAAAAGCACAACCAAGAAAGAGCTCTCTCCCCTGCATAGGACCTTTTAAAGGGGGGGCGGGAGGTTCAAGCAGGGATGCACCTCTGGCCTATCGTGGTGTGCCACATACCTTCTCCCCCCCTGTCCCAACCTCCCTGCACAGCCTGCTGGGATATTTCAACAAGGTGTCACCCAGGAGTCATTTGCCACATCTGCTCTGGGTCTCTCAGCTCCACCCCTCGCTGACATCACTTTCCCATCAAAACTTCAAAGGAACCCCTCTCCCCTCCTGGTTTGGCTACAGAGGTTTGGGCTCCCTCCTTTGTTTAGAGGGCTTGGGTAGGCTTTCTTCCTGGCACAGGATGACAGCTGGATGTTTGATGCAGAACAGTCCACCCCACCCCTTCCTCCTCAGCCGCGGGGGGAGGGGGGGGGGGGGGAGGGAACGCGGTCTTTGTTCCTGCAGCTGGAGAGAAATTTTAATTAAACCAGCCCAGCAGGATAACAAAAGACCTAGTTTTTGATCCTGAGCCGAGCCAGAGGAATACGAGATTCCTGGATGACCCACAAGCTCTACAGATAGGTCTTTGGACTTCTCAGAATTGAACATTTCACATAGGTTACACTGTGAACCAGTACAACTCTGGTGTCTGTAGGCCAAGGGGAAACAAAACTGCACTTTAAGGCAGCACCTCCCATTGGTGTACAATGAAGTGTGACTGCAGGCAATAAAGTAAAGCACACTGACTTTCCCTGTAAGCGTACACTGGCATTATGGGGCCTGACCCAGTCAGTAACCAATCCTGCAAATTCCCTTCTGTGCCAGGGTACCTGTGCGTAGTTCCTAGGCTGCTCACGATAGGAATCTCCCAGACACAGTCCTTGCAAATGTGCCCAAGTGTTAATATGCAACTACCAAAATGCCTCTTACCCTTTGCTGCACAGCAGCAGCTTTATCTTAAATGGTGGACCCTGCAGTTGACACACTCAGTCCATTTATCTATCTATTATCTATCTAACACTATAAGTGGGTGTTAGACTTGGCATCATTTGGCGTGTTTTTCCAGACTTTTTTGCTTTCTGACCTCCCAGTTTTGACTGGTGTGGGCAGGGTGCAGTGTATGTGAAAGGTAGGACATGCCCTGGTGTGTGTGGCATGTTCTAATAGTGAATTACAGCCAATTTCTTTTTTAACTATGGCAAGGCTACCAGTGTCCCATAGGACAGAATGGGAGGTTTGTTTATAACATCCTATAAACATAACTGGCCCAGGGAAGTCGGTAAGAAAATAAAATTTAGTATGCCTGAATCTAAAGATGCATCTTTTAGTGAAGGTGCTTTTTACATTCTGCGTTTGAAAATACCACTTTTAGAAAGTGGGTATTTTATTGCTCAGTCACCCAGTGTGCCTCTGCTGGAATGTGGATTGCCTGTGTGGGTTTTAGATGATAGGCGCTGGGTGGGCCTGAGGGGCTCCAGATAGTCTAGGTAGGTCAGGAAAGGGCTTCATAGACCTAGGCTACCAAGGGGGAAGGGGAAGGAGATTTCCTTGCACCTCAAAGGGCCTGGTCTGCCTTTGACAAATGCTGTCTCCACCGCCTGCCAGGAATTCACACCAGAGAAGGCCCAACTGGTTCTGGCCGGGCACAGACACCCTCTGCCTGAAGGATCAAATGACATCGATACAAATACTGGGTCCCAGACCCCTGAACTTTATAACTCATCTGGATCAAGAAGACTGCCAAGAAGAAGAGCCAGAGAAGCTGTGAAAAGGAACGACTGCTTTGCTGGGCTGACCTGCAGGTGCTGCTTCTGTCTTGGGTATTGAAAGGCCTGGACTGGACTTTCTGCAACCTAACTTGTGAGTCTCTCCAAGGGCTTGAGGTAGAGCTTGCCCCCTGTTCACAAAGTCTCAGGAACAGAAAAGACATCAAGTTCTTCGACCCGCAGCACTGGGGACTGTGTTTTGTGCTGCAACCCGAATAACACCAACTCAACGACATCACTGCCGACTCAGTGTCCTGAAGGCACCGCAGAGGGCAGCGCCACAATGCCACACCGCAACCCTGGTCTCACAGACGACGCCTGTTGATGCCACTGAACCGCTGTTTGCACCCCGACCTGTGGGCACCTCACTCTGCACCGCCTTGCTTCACGCTGAAGCTTTGGCACCGCAGAGAGCACTGCTGCAACGCCGCACCATGACCCTGGTCTCACCGACGTCGCCTGTGGAAGCTGCCACCGAGCCGCTGCTTGCGCCGCGACCTGTGGGCACCGCACTCTGCACCGCCTTGCTTCACAAGGACGTCTTGGCCTGCCTGACGCTGCCACTTCCCGCCAAAAATCGACGCCACTGCTTGCACCGTGGTTCAAGGGCACTGTCCGTATGTCACAAGACGCACTGCCCTCATTCCGCACCGCAGCCTTGGCCTACTGATGCCAGCGCCATGGACTCCAGTTCTTCAGCCGACGACAGCGCTTCAGCAACGACAACGTCGCTGCTTACATCATGACCTGCTAGCACCGCCTTCATCTCGCACCGCGACCCTGGTCTCACGACGACGCCATTGGACACCGCCACCGAGCCGCTGCTCGCACCGCGACCTGGGGCACCGCAAGCCACACCGCTGCACTTCACACTGCAGCACCAGACGCCTACCAGCGCCAGCACTCCCGATTCCACCAGAGAGGAGCCCAACCTGCAACGTTAGTGACTTCAAGGGTCTCAGCGCCCTGCATTTCTCACAGGTAATGTTTGCGGGTCTTCCCGACTCCGTAGCTGGCCCGCGACCAGCCAGAACTGTTGGATTTGTTTTTCACGACACCGTGGTAGCCCGGACAGAGCTATCCACACAAGAAACTCTATTTAATCAGCGCATTTTTGGAACTGTGAACTTTTAAGTATAGCATTGTAGATTTTTGTCGTATTTGGTCTCGTCTTAAAGTATATAAAAATATTGGCTATTTTTCTAAACTGGTGTGGTGTCCTTTTGTAGTGCGCACACTGCATTACTGTTGGTTATGTGCAAATGCTTTACACACTGCCTCTAAGATGAGCTTGCCTGATCGTACCAAGCTACCAAGGAGTTTAGCAGGGGTTATTTCTTAAGTGTAACTCCCTTATCCTGACTAGAGTGGTGGTTTTTGCCTGGCTTTGGCCCACGCCCTAGCCTACCAAAAATCCCATTTCTAACAGTGGGATAAAAAAAATTGAGTGCGTACTCTAAAAAAGGCATGGGCACAGAAGTTTAACTAGGAATATTTTATTAGAGGCACCGGCTTAGTAATACACCCTGCATATATAATACCTTCATCAGCTTCATCCCAATTATCTTCAAGGAGAAAAAAACGAGTACTCCAGAGGCCGGGCTTACATCCACCCCACCCTCCAAACAAATTAACAGTGGGGAGCCATGGCCAAAGGGAGCCGTGGGTCGAAAAAGTTTGGGAATATATATATATATATATACATATACTTTAAAAAACCATAGGTTTCACACGTTATAGTTGGGTGGATATTTCACTCGTAAAAAAACAATGAAATTCCCCCGTTATAGTTCGTTCAGTTAACTATAACTCGCGCGCCCGCAATCCTGCTCATGACGTCGCATATTACATCACTCATGACATGGTCAGTGGCATCACTCATGACATCATTGATGACATCATCCTTGTGATAGAATGGCGGTCGCGTGAGTTATAGTTATCTGAACTAACTAGAACGGGGGAATTTCATTGGTTTTTTACGAGTGAAATATCCACCCAACTATAACATGTGTGAAACCTATGGTTTTTTAAGCGAATTTGCAAGGTTTTTTAAATGCTAATTCCTAACTATAACGTGTGTGAAACCTATGGTTTTTTCAGTGATTTTTTAAATGCTAAGTGATGTATGTATTTTTTTTTATATATTTATTTTACAATAAACTACGTATTACATTTTTTTTAATGGTTTTTCACCATGCGCGCACCCCCGCGATTTAAAAAAAAAAAAATTAAAATGTTTTTTTCTGCCTTCGGGGTCCTTCAGGGACCCCCTGACAAAGGCTAGGGGGTCAGGAACTCTCTACCCTGTCCCCTTTTCACGTTCGCCACCTTCCTTTTTCACTCTCGCACTGAAAACAAACAAAATGGCGGCCGACACTTCCTGATTTCGACCGATTCGAATGTTGACTGACATGTAACCACCAATCAGAATTACGCTCGCGCACGTTAGGGTGCGCGGCTATAGATATGTATGTGCTTTTAACTGCAATTTTCTCAGGAACTACTGAACAGATTGACACCATATATCCAAAAGGCACATGCCTGACCTGAGGACTACCTCTCTGCCAAATTTCAAGTAATTCTGTTCAGCCGTTCGGGCTGTACCTTCGACTAAAGGTCCTATGGGAAAATGCATGGGGGAAAACGCGTTTTGGGACCCCCCCCTTTTTTCCTCAGCCCCCGCTTGACGAATCCCCCCCGATACTTTCAGGGTTGTTGCTGAGCGGAGCGCCCCATTAGTTTTGAAAATTTCACGAAGATTCGTCAACCGGCGCCAAAGTTATTCAAAATAGAATTTTGAGATTTCCTATGGAAACACGGTCCTAACTATAACTATCTACTGGCGACCGCCAGTAGAAAATATAAATATATATATATATATTTTTCACTGAAAAAAACCATAGGTTTCCCATACGTTATAGTTAGGAGTTAGCATTTAAAAAACCTTGGAAATTCACTGAAAAAACCATAGGTTTCACACACGTTACAGTTAGGAAATAGCATTTAAAAAACCTTACAAATTCACTGAAAAAAACATTCGAATCGGTCGAAATCAGGAAGTGTCTGCCGCCATTTTGTGTGTTGTGTGTGACAGTGAAAAAGAAAGGTGGAGAACATGAAAAGGGGGCAGGGTAGAGAGTTCCTGACCCCCTAGCCTTTGTCAGGGGGTTCCTGAAGGACCCCGAAGGGTGAAAAAAACTTTTTTTTTTCAAAAAAATCGCGGGGTGAAAAACCTTAAAAAAAAAAAAATTAAAAGAGCCATTCCATATTACAGGATACAGTCAATCTATAGCTATATACATAGGTAGTTTATTGTAAAATAAATATATAAAAAATATAATACATACATAACTTAGCATTTAAAAAACCTTACAAATTCACTTAAAGAAACATAGGTTTCACACACGTTATAGTTAGCTGGACATTTTACTCGTAAAAAACCAATGAAAATCCCCCATTATAGTTAGTTCAGCTAACTATAACTCGCGCGCCCGCAATCCACTGCTGATGACGTCACATATTACATCACTCATGACATGGTCAGTGACATCACTCATGACATCACTGATGACATCTCAAATGACATCACTGATGACGTCATCCATTGAGTATGTGTTTCTCAACAATTTTAATATGTTTAATATATATAGGGAAAGGCCTGTTGAAGAATGAGTGGGTGTACAAGTGTGTGAATGGATGATTTTCTAGGTGTGTGACTGACTCTATAAGTGAGTCATTAAATGTATCTTACTGCAGGCTAGTGACTAAACTGTGTGAATGTCTGTATGTGTCTGTATGTTGGTGTATAAGTGGCGGCATGGTTTTGTGAATAGCTATACGAGGGTCTATAGGAGTTATTGATTGCTTGTCTCAGTATGTGTATGGGTTCCTGAGTGTTTGTGTGGGTAGGGTGTGTGTGACTATGCATAAGTGAGTGTATGTATGGGTGTGTTAGGGATTGAATGTATATTTCAGTGGTACATTTGTGACTAACTACATATGTGAAAGGCAGTATATCTGCGTGTAAGAGTATATAAGTGGGTAGATGTGAGTGTGATTGTGAGAGTGAATGTATGGATGAGTGTGTTCTTGTATCAATGATTCTATAAGAGCGTAAGAATGTGGTACTATTTTTATGACTAAGTGAACTTGAGTGTGTATAACCGCATAGGTGAGTAAATGTGTGATTATTTGCATGACTGACTAGGTGTGAGAGTACCTCTATGGATGATTGGTGGTGTGTGAGTGTCTATATAGGTGTATAAATGCATATGATAGTTTTGTATGGAGTGACTAAGTATGAGTGACTGTACAGGTGAATGAGTGGAGGTGTATGTAGACCTAAGAGTTAATAAGCGGGTATGTAGTTATTGGTATTGCAGTATGTATAGTTTTGACATTTGAACTCTTAAATTTTGAGTTGGTGTATCAAAAGTTATATTAGGGTGTGAGAAGATGTGCTAATTTTTCACATGGATCACATCATCAGTGATGTCATCAGTGATGTCATTTGAGATTTCATCAGTGAGGTCATGAGTGATGTCACTGACCATGTCATGAGTGATGTAATATGTGACGTCATCAGCAGTGGATTGCGGGCGCGCGAGTTATAGTTAGCTGAACTAACTATAATGGGGGAATTTCATTGGTTTTTTACGAGTAAAATGTCCAGCTAACTATAACGTGTGAGAAACCTATGGTTTTTTCAGTGAATTTGTAAGGTTTTTTAAATGCTATTTCCTAACTATAACGTGTGTGAAACCTATGGTTTTTTCAGTGAATTTCCAAGGTTTTTTAAATGCTAATTCCTAACTATAACGTATGTGAAACCTATGGTTTTTTCAGTGAATTTCAAAGGTTTTTTAAATGCCAATTTTGTATTTTTTTAATATATTTTTTATGTATTTCTTTTACAAAAATTTCCCTATGTATACATTTATAAATTATCTGTATCCTTTAATTTTGTGTGGGTCATTTTTTTTTTTACTTTGAATTTGGATAAAGTTGAACAGCATAGTTAATATCTTCTATTAACTTATGTCCACTTTATTTCTTTTATATTTTTCTATAAATTTTTAGGGTGCGCGCACTGAGCGCGAACCTAGTACGTTTGTATAAGTTTTTCATGTATGCAGGCGTACGTTATCTACGTACGCATACATACGTTTTAGTGCGCGCTCGCAGCGCGCACCCAGTACGCATGCGTACGTACGCATGCGTGCGTCGTACGTGCTCCACTCGCGTATACGCGTAGAGTACGCGCGCTGACGTTCGCGAATGCGTGCGTGCTGCGTATGCGCGTTATTGCACGGTGCGCGCTCTGAGCTTGCTCCGTGCGCGCGCCTCGGGTTATGTGATTAATAAAACACTTTTAATTGGTTTTCATTACTTTCAGTTTCAGATTGTTTCAACACCACACCCAATCCCCTCATGGCAAGTCATGTGATCAAGAAACATCACTTTTCATTGGTTCAAAGTACTTTCAGTTCCAGATTCTTCCAAAACTACACCCATTCACCTCATTATTAGTTCTGATTCCCTTGGAGAAGGAGCTACTCTGTTTTTGTGAGACAATGGCAGAGCACCAGCCACCTTCTCAGAGTGAGCAGGACACTCTTGAGAGACAGAGGAAGCAGAAAGACTCCTTTATATGGCAGTTTTTCACTTATCCTGAGGGACAAAAGAAGGTGAATGCACCAAAGGTCACCTGCACACTGTCACTGCACCTTGTCACGTGGAAATGCTAATAAGAAGTACTCTTTTAGTATTCACACTATGATGAGGCACGTTGAGGCAATGCATCCTGTGACTTTGTCAAGCTTCTGGAGCAAACCCTCCACCTGCTCAGCCGACGACATCTGCAGCAGCTCAGCCGAGCACATCTTCGGCAGCTCAGCCGAGCACATCTTCTGCAATGGTGCCTTCACCTTCTAACACACCTCTGGATATTCGTCCTTGTTTTGGGAGGATGAGTACACGGTGCATGGATTGTGCTACTCTTATTACTATGGGTGAGAGCAGTATTGATCTCATTCAGAGGAAATTTGAGGAGCATCCTTGCACTAGGCCATAGTTGTTATTTTTTGTTTTCGTTTTTCTCTTCCTCTGTCCCTACATTAACTCAAGGGCTCTTTTTAGAGCCACTTTGGTGAAAACCTTTCTACATCTCCACAGCGTAACCTTATTATTGTGCACTGTGGTGGAAATGACCTAGGCACTTTAACTGGGGTAGGTCTGGAAATGCTTAAGGACACCTTTCTGCAATTGATGTCACTTTTTCCACAAACTGCCTTTGTATATTCTAATATATGCCAAAGGCAAAAGTAGAACTGGTCCAACCAATTTTGTCCGCAGATTGACAAAGCACGTCAATAAGTCTGTTTCTGCTTTCCTCAGAGACTATGGTATGGGTTCTATATACCACAACAACTTGCGTTACAACATGCAAAACATTTATAGAGGAGACGGTGTACATTTCAATGATGAAGGGAACAGAGTCTTCCTCTTGAACTTTAGACTCTGCATCGTACTTACTTGTAGGTACCGAAAAACACTCAATAAACACAAGGGCTCTTTTTAGAGCCACCTAATATCTAAACACTTAAACTTGATTTTTATTTCTATTTTTTTTAAATGTTTTTTTTCGGGTACGCGCAGACTGCGCGCACCTCGCGCAGTTTTTTAAAAAATTTAAATCTTTTTTTTGCCCTTCGTGGTCCTACTGTGACCCCCTGACAATGGCTAGGGGGTCAAGAACTCCCTACCCTGCCCCCCATTCACGTTCTCCACCTTTCCTTTTCAGTGCGACAGACAAAATGGCGGCCGATACTTCCTGATTTCGACCGATTCGAATGTTTACAGACATGTAACAACCAATCAGAATTACGCTCGCGCACGGCAGGGTGCGCGCACAGGGCTTGCACAGTGCGCGCACCCTGCGCGTGTATAGATATTGATATGCTTTTAAATGCTATTTTCTCAGGAAATACTGAACAGATTTACACCAGACCTGCAAAAGGCACTTCCTTGACCTTATGGCTACCTCTCTGCCAAATTTCAAGTAATTCTGTTCAGCCGTTCGGGCTGTAGCGGTGTCTAAAGGTCCTATGGGAAAATGCATGGGGAAAACGCGTTTTGGGACCCCCCCTTTTTTCTCAGCCCCCCAGCCCCCGCTTGACGAATCACCTCGAGACTTTCAGGGTAGGAGCGGAGCGCCCCATTAGTTTTGAAAATTTCGCAAGGATTCGTCAACCGGCGCCAAAGTTATTCAAAATAGAATTTTGAGATTTCCTATGGAAACACAGTCCTAACTATATACTGGCGACCGCCAGTAGATATTTATATATATATATATATATATATATATATATATATATATATATATATATATATATATATATATTTATTTATTTATTTATTTCACCACACTTTAGCAAGCAGGCGCGAAGCTCCAGAACGAGAGGGCGTGCTGGTACTCAGGTCTTGCAAACCCGAGAATAACATTCGAACCAGTCCCACTACTCCAGAAACAGAGGGGGCCGACACTTGCTCGGTGAGAGAAAGGAAGCTTTAATATGCCAGTTCCATCAGCGCACAACATGAACAATTACAGCAGTGAAACGCTGGGCAGACGCGTTTCAGGCATTCGCCTTTCTTCAGTGCCTGTTTCACTTCCGCGTTGTAATCTCTCCTGGGGGCCAAATTAAATACATGGCAGTCCACTCCGATAGGAGTTTGATGTTACGCCCATTCTCCCTCGTTGCAGAAGGCACAGGTCCCAATTGCTGTCCACTCAGGGTTTTGCAAGAGCCACTGCGGGACCTACATACAGTGATTAGGTTCCCGCATACCAAGTGGTGTCCCAACAGAGCTGGCCACGGACACAAAACTTACAGGACAGTCTATTTGGGAGGCATTGATGGTAAGTTTCCTTTACAGACACCTATCCCACAGTCAATGTTGGTACCTCTCTCCCCAACGAAAATGACGATCACAGTGGATGTTTTATCTCGCTGGGGGGGGCGTCGCGCTGTATTGTCAATACTTCACCACACTTTAGCAAGCAGGCGTGAAACTCCAGAAGGAAAGGAAGCTTTAATGTGCCAGTTCCATCAGCGCACAACATGAACACTGGGCAGACGCGTTGCAGGCATTCGCCTTTCTTCAGTGCCTGTTTCACTTCCGCATTGTCATCTCTCCTGGGGGCCAGGGTTTTGCAGAGCTGGCCACGGACACAAAACTTACAGGACTTACCATCAATGCCTCCCAAATAGACTGTCCTGTAAGTTTGGTGTCCGTGGCCAGCTCTGTTGGGACACCACTTGGTGTGCGGGAACCTAATCACTGTATGTAGGTCCCGCAGCGGCTCTTGCAAAACCCCGAGTGGACAGAAATTGGGACCTGCGCCTTCTGCAACGAGGGAGAATGGGCGCAACATCAATCTCCTATCGGAGTGGACTGCCATGTATTTAATCTGGCCCCCAGGAGAGATGACAACGCGACAAGCTGAAAAAGTCACATTTTTGTGTGGGAAAGTTGTGGCATCACCTGGCTGACACAAATTTCCTACCACCCAGCGTTCCCCCGGGTCTCTCGATAAAAACGGTGCCTCACTCGTGTGGGAGGCCCAAGTACCGGCGACAGGCAAGGGCCCAAAACGTAGTGAGGCGACATGAAAATTTCCTACCTCAAAATGACCTGGTTTTGCAAGGGGGGTCACCTGGGTTTTTGGCACGGTGCTCGGCGGCCACCTAGGGGAACCTACAAAACCCACACATTTCTGAAAACTTGACACCCGGGGGATTCCAGGGAGGTATGGCTTGCGTGGATCCCCCAACGTTTCCTTACCCAGAATGCCCTGCAAACCTCAAATTTAGCTGGAAAAAAAAAAAAATCACCTTTTTCACACATTTTTGTTCCCCCGGGTCTCCCGATAAAAACGGTGCCTCACTCGTGTGGGAGGCCCAAGTACCTGCGACAGGCAAGGGTCCTAAACGTAGTGCGCCTCACTACGTTTTGGGCCCTTGCGTCTAGTTTTCAAAAATGTATAGGTTTGCTAGGTTTCCCTAGGTGCCGGCAGAGCTATGGTTCAAAAACTACAGCTAGGCACTTTACCTAAAAAGGGTCATTTTTCGCTACAAAATTGAGGTGCGTCCACGTTGGGTTTTGCGCAGTTTACTGTCGCGGGCACTGGGCTGACTCACACAAGTGAGGTACCATTTTTCTCGGAAGACTTTGGGGAATGCGGGGTGGGTGGAAATTTGTGGATCCACGTAGATTCCAGAACTTTCCACCAGAGAAATGTGGGGAAAATGCGTTTTTTGGCTATTTTTTAGGTTTGCAAGGGATTCTGGGTAACAAAAAGGTGGGAGGCAGTCAAGTCACCCCATCCTGGATTCCCCTGGGTGTCTAGTTTTCAAAAATGTATAGGTTTGCTAGGTTTCCCTAGGTGCCGGCAGAGCTAGGGTTAAAAAACTACAGCTAGGCACTTTGCTAAAAAAGGGTAATTTTGCATTGTGAAAATGTGGTGTGTTCACGGTGGGTTTTGAGCAATTTCCTTTCGTGGGCACTATGCCTACCCCTACAAGTGATGTACCATTTTTATCAGGAGACTTAGGGTAATTCAGATTTGTAAAGGAACTGTTATTACCTATTGACTTTCAATGCATTTCTGCCTTCCAAATGAAAGACATTGTGTAAAAAAGAAGTCATTCTAAAAAATGACTGATAATTCTCATGCGAGTATGAGTATTCCCAAATTCGGAAATGTGCAAATATCTACTGTTTCTAAACTCTATATTTTGTTCCCATTTCAGAAATACATAGGTGTCTTTCATACCGATTTTTCTATGTACACATTTTTACACAATAATTGCTTTATACCCGGTACATAATAAAAACCATTGCAAGTTGCTGCTCAGTTTTTGGCTCTGGGTTCGTCGGGTTCTTGGTGAACCTACAAGTCCTATATATCCCCACAACCAGTAATGTCCAGCGGATGTAACGGTATATTACTTTCAAAGAGCTGTCATAATTAGAAGAAGTTACAGGTGAAAACGTTGACACAAAAGGCGCTTTTTTTCAACAAATTTTCAATTTATCCTATATTTAACGGTTAGTTTCTATAAAGAAACCTTAATGGATCTACACAAATGACCCCTTGCTGAATTCAGAATTTTGTCTACTTCTCTAAAATGTATAGCTTTCCAAGATCCATTATTGCTTTTGTACCCATTTCTACCATTAACTGGAAGGAGGTCAAAAGCACAACAAATTGCACAAATAGGCTATGTCCCAGAAAAATGCCAAAACTGTGTAAAAAATGTTGGGTTTCTGACAAAAGTCTGGTATCCCCTAAAAGCTGGGAAAATGGTGATTTAAACTCCACAAACCCTTTTTTGATAACACTTGCAGGGAAAAACCCAGATGCTTTCATTTGCAGCCTGTTTTTCCCATTTCCCCCCCAAAACCTAAATTTGTGCTGTATTTTGGCTCATTTCTGTGACCCCTCCAGGGGAATCCACAAACCCAGAGTACTTTCAGAATCCCCATGATGTTGGAAGTAAAGGACGCAAATTTGGCGTGGATACCTTGTGGTCAAAAAGTTACAGGGGCCTCATCGCGCACTACCCCAAATAGCCAAAAAAGGGTGTGGCACAGGAGGGGAAAAGGCCTGGCAGAGAAGGGGTAAAAAAAAAAATAAAAAAAAAAAATAAAAAAAATAAAAAAAATAAAAAAAAACGATGTAACGTAGCCAACATTTAACGTTAGTTTGAAAAACTGCAGTGTGTTGTTTTAAAAGTACCAGCTCCTCCCACCAGCCCATGTGGAAGCAAGCATAGCTGGGGGAGAAGCTGGCTCCCATAGCTACTCCGCGTTGTTGTTTATACAGCGAATTCTGAAACAAAAAGATATTGTGATGTGTGTGTGATGTGGGGAAGCAACCTGCTCACCAGGATTTCACTAAGGATTTTAAAATCTAGATTTAACATTGATAGAGGTCTAAAATCCACTACTCTGACATCTTTCTGCTTGGTTTTAGGGAGTGGGACCACCAGCGCGTCCCAAGTAGTACCAGGGGGTTCCCCCCACTCAAGCAAATCGGTGTACAGTCTCTAGCTGTGGTGGCAAACTAGCGGTAAACCGTCTGTAAAATTCCGCCGGGAGGCAGTCCGGTCCCGGCGTTTTACCCGCTGCCATGTCCCCTATGGCCACACGGATTTTGTGCGTTGTCATTGGTCCTCCCAGCTCCTCCTGTGTCTGACGATCTATTGTCCGAAGTGGCAGGGGGTCCAGGAAGTCTCTCATAAGGGATGGGCTAACTGCTGCTGGGGCAGCGTACAACCCCTCGTAGTAGCTTTGGAAAGCAGTATTGATTCCATCCAAGCTGTAGAGCAGTTCACCTGTTTCCTGCCTTAGCTGAGTGATAGGTGACCCACGGTTTTTTGGCTGGATCAGCCATGCCAGGAGCCGGTCTCCCCTCTGCATCCTATCTAAGTACTCATTATGGCTGTGGCAGCAGAGGCGGTTCAGCACCTCATGATGTTTCACTCGTGCCTCTTGTAACCCATTGAGGGAAGTTGGGTCATCTCCCTGAGCATTAACAAATCGGCGCAGCTCCCCCTCCAAGTCCAGAATCTCCTTGCGTATTTCACACTGTGCCCCAATCGAGTGCCCCAATCGACTGCCCCATACAGTGACCACGTACCGCTACCTTAAAAGCCTCCGATTCTAGCAGGGCAGATGACGCCGTATGTGCATTCGCAGGGAAGAAAGATTCTATGAGCACCGTTAATGAGGACCGATACGTGTTAAATCTCCAGGAGGGGATTGGAGGTTGTCCCCCTAAGGGTTGTTAAGACAACAATAGGGGGCTGTGGTCGGATAGAGGACGTGCTAGGTATTCTTAGTGTGTGATGGAGCCACAAAATGTCAGAGTGCAGAGGAAGGTATTTAGTCTGGTGTGCACCTGGTGCATCGGTGAGAAGAAAGTGCTCTCTAGCACTGCCGTGTTGTCGTCTCTAGAAATCCTCGAAGCCCCAATGGTTAATCCATTCCCGAAATCCCCCCTACTGTACGATTGGACTGCGCCCCCGGAAGTAGCAGGTGGGAGCAGTCAGCTCCAGTGTCAGCCACACAAGTCCCCTCCCAGTAGTACCTGCCCACTCATGTACTCCGCTATTTTGGCTGAGAGGGAAGTTAAGAAAGTAGTCTGATCGTGGTTGGGCACATAGATGTTCAAGTGTTACCTCTCTTCCAGCCAGTCTACCCATCAGGAGTATACCTGCCCTCCGTGTCTATTAGCGAATGCTTGAGGTCAAAAGGGACTCTAGGCTTAACCCATATTAGTACCCCTTCGGAAAAGGCCGAGGTGGTTGTTGCCAAGACCTGGCCCCTCAACCTTTTGCGAAGCTTCCCAGCTTAGTCCATAGTCAGATGGGTCTTCTGGGGGAGAGCTATGTGTATGTCCCCGAGATGAATAAATATTATGGCGTTTAGACATGGATCCCTTCCCCCTTATATTCCAGGTCAGAAACAATATGCTATTGTGCATTTGTCATGGTAACTGTAGAACTCTTGCAGGTCACCCCGTGGACCCTACCATGTTCTCTCTCTCCCTCTCTCTCAAAAGCATGTAGAACCACTCTATTCTGCAAACAGTCAAAAGAAAATTAACATAACCTCATTGTGGAATAACTCCCCAAACCCCAGGGCAGTCGGACAACGGTCAGCTACCCAAACTGCATGTAGAACATTGAACACTAGGTGAGGCCCAGTTCCAAGGGAATTGGCGACTCAACGGGGGTGGCAAAGACAAAGGTGTAATCTAAAACGTGTCGAGTGCACATGGGGCACCGACCCAAAGCAATTTAAGCCAAGCCTGGCCTCCGGCAGGCGTCCAGAGCCCTCCCACTACCCCTGGTGGATTCATCAAGAGTCCTTAGCCCACCCCTTCATCAAATAACCTAATGTGCAGTGCCAGGGGTCACCACCTGTCGTGCAGTGCTGCCGTCACAGGAAGAGTCTGACTCGATCCCCTCAGTCTCGCTTGAGGGGCTAGATCCTAGCCTCCGATGGGGGTCTCCTGTCCTGCATGATGGCTGCTACTGCCTCCAGCACCTCAGCCCTCTCCTTTTCAGTTTGTGAGGATGTCGGTCGGTTTGGTGTTCCTCGCCTGAGATGCCTCCTGGATCTCCGCCGGGGTTTCAGTTTCTCAGAGGCCACTACTGGCGACCGTGCAGTTAGGGGGGCTCCTGTTTTGTACGTCTCTAACCACTCCCAGGCAGCCTTGAAATCGTTACAAAAGTGTGTTTGCCCGTCTAGGAGTATACGTAGCCGGGCGGGGAAAAACAAATACTGGAGCCCCTCTTGCCGTATTGCTTTTTTGACCTCTAGAAAGGAGGTTCGCTTTTTTCTGGACATCCAGGGTGTAATCAGGGAATATGGAGACTTTACTATTGTCCACAGTGTATGGGCCTTCCGCCCGGGCTTTGTGTAGGAGAGCATCTCTGTCCCTGAAATGGAGGAGTCTGGCCACAACCGAATTTGGGGGTCGGCCAGGAGCTGGCAGCCTAGCCGGGACACGGTGCACTCTCTCAAGAGTGTAGAAGGTCAATAGGCCTTCTGGGGGCACCACAGTCCGGAGCCATTGTTCAAGGAAGGTCACCATATCGCTGCCCTCCATTCTTTCAGGCTGGCCAAGGACCCTTATATTGTTTTGCCTATTCCCAACTTCAGCATCTTCCGCTCTCCGTTCCAAGGTGTGGATTCGCTCAGTGAGGTCTCCCATCTGCGTTGCTTGTATTTGTTGCGCGGGCTCAAGCACTATGAGTCGAGATTCCGTGATCTTCACTCGCTCGGCCAGCTTCTTGTGTTCTTCCCTGAGCAGGCCCAAACCCACCAACACTGTGCTGATATGCTGGTGGAGGGTGGTCTTAGTGTCAATAGCTTCCAGGATTTTTGCTAATTGCTGCTGTACTGGGCCACCCTGTTCATCCTGCCTTTTGTCAGTTCAAGCATACCTGCACACACGGGGATTCCGCTACTTGGCACCCTCACACGATTCGTGCCTTCTGGGGGAGCAATTTTTTCTCCCACACTGCATGCTTCGCTATCCGTTCCTGGCCAAAGATCCCAGCCCTCAAATGGTCCTCTCAGGGCACCGGCGCTGTATCAGTCCCCCTTCAATGTCTTGCTGTCGTGAGGGGGGGGGGGGGGGGGGGGGGGGGGGTTAGGACTCCTCCGTACAACCACGCTCCACCAAGCACACCACAGTTCTAAGGCAGGTCCTTTACAGGGGTCACCACTGCCTTACCAGTATCCAAATCCTCTCAGGCTGTGGAATAGAGAAAAAGTGGGCACAGCCGTGCCCTAATGTTAGTATGTGTCTAGTTCCCTCCTTGCTGCCAGCCAGGCAGTCTGTGCACAGCCAATTCACCAGCTTCACTTCTCCCAAGGCACCTGTCTTGCCAATACTTGGGCTTCTATCTGTCCCACAACTGTTCTCCAGGGCCTTCCAGCCGGGTTCTCAGGACCCAGCCCGCACCTCCGGAAGTTCCAACCTCACTGGGGCACACACCGCACCTCTGTGGTGGGTCTGCTCCGCCTGCTTCCGCAGGCTCCTGAGTGGGTTCGCAGGCGCCAAGTCACTCACTTGAATTGCTGCACCTTAGGTATCTCTCGCGGTCGCCGCGCTGGCACACCTGATGTCACAAAGCGCCTCAAGGTTTTGCTGGTGCCCACTCAAGAACAAGGGTCGGCCGCTGGCACACGACGCAGGGCTCACTCCTACACTGCCTGCGCGGCTCCCGGGTGTCACCGCTCCGCGGTCTATGGCCCCACAGGTCCCTCAACCGCACAGGTCATACAGTCACTCCTTCACCGGGCTCCCGGGCAGGGCCCCCAGCAGTCTATCCGCTCAGGTACCCAGTGCCCGCTGGGGCCTTCCCTTTGCCTTGTTGTTGTCCAGGTCTTCTAGGCATTCCCAGGCCTCTCCCCCAGCCGTGCCCCAGGGTTCATGACACCCTTTTCTCAGTGCTCCGATCAGCACTGCTATCTCTTGGCAGCTCTGCACCTCTGCTTCCCCACGTCTCGGCAGGTCCCATCTCCTGTCCCGTGGGAGGTCTCCACTGCTCGGGACGGCCCAGGGTGGTGTATTCCGGCTCCTTTTGCCCCCGGGTTAACAGGATGATTGCGGGCCGGTGCGGTGCTGCAGACTCACGCGTCCGCTATCTTCGGCATCCAAACCGAGCCCCCCCCTTCTTTGCCTTCTTCTTGTGCTTCACCTTACCCTTAGAGAGCAAAGACTTGGACGAGGTGTGATGGCTCCGCGACTGGTCTCGAGACCTTCCCCCTTGAGCGAGACCGGGAGCCACGCGGAGCCGAGTGCCGGTCCTCCATAAGATTTCGGAACCGCTCCCGCAAAGACTACGGATTCATAGCCCGACAATTGGAGCACGACTTCGGGTCGTGATCTCGCTCTAGGCACAAGAGGTGCAGATCAGTCACGGACCTCAGCTTGTGACAGGAGTCACAAGGCTTGAATCCGGTCCGACGATGGGACATCGCGCATACCCCAGAAGTCGAAGACTCGAAAAAAGGTGTCCACAAAAGACGAAAAAGTTTAGTCAAAAATAACTAAGGGGCAAGCTTTCTCCGAAACTGAGCTAGGTTGGCGTGAAAAAGAACGGACGTCAGCGGGCAGGGGCGGCGTCTAAATAGGCACAGCAAAATCATTCCAGCGACTGACGCGGAGTCGACCATCACCACCTATCAATGCGTAGGGGTATTAATGAAGAAAGATTCTCCGGACCCAGTCAGACGCCTGAGTGTAGTTCTACGGTAAGGAATCTATAACTAATAGTCTCTTTCAGCTATTATGCCCAAGAAGAAGAAGCATTAATCTATCTTGTGGAGGTCTCCGAATTCCCCAGGGACAGACGCGAGGACCTGGAGTCGCTTAAGAATAAGGTAATATACTGGCTCAGGGAAACAGAGCACTGTTATTCCATTATAAGGGAAGATAACAAGAAAGCCAAAAGACTAACATTACCAGAGATGCTAAAAGATGTAGTTAAAGTTATATTATTTAATAGAGCCGGAGTAGATGGACTGATGGGAATTGACACGCACCATCCCAATTGTCAATACCACCATTGCCATTAAATATAGACTTCCCAAGGGTACAAGCCATGGGTCCAATGGGTTTATCCCGAAGCGAGGAGTCTTGGCGATCCCAGGCATAGAGGGTAGACAGGGATGACGACAGGAAGGAGGATTCTTGCCCCAGGATGATAATTAAATAACCCCCAGTTCCACTGTGGCAAAATCTCAGGTAGCTAAGGGTCCTGGTATGGAATGTTGTGGGGATCGCCAAATTGTTAATCAACCCAGAATGGGGCAACTTCGTGCATTTCCCATGACGTGATCTTATTTCAGGAAACTTGGAGTCTGCATACTCCCTACAGGTGTGGGTATTCATCTTATGGCACTAATGCAATAAGGAAAGAGTTGGGGAGACCCTCTGCAGGCCTAGCAATCTGGGTAAAAATTGCACTTCGGTCCAATGTCAAATTAGTTCCTATTGACTCACATGATATATTAGTAATTGAGCTTGCTTTATACACTGGTCTCAAAATGAGAATTTTTAGTGTTGACAATGGTGGTCCTGGGCTCTGAGTAAACCAAAACTAATCGTTTTTGAGACCATGTCCTGTCTGAATGTCCCGGAAATACCCCTTTACTGGTAACTGGGGATTTCAATTGTACGTTTGACCATCTTGCCCTTGCCCCCTTAGATGTGACCGAGGAGTGGGTCCAAGAAAGGAGGCAAGGTGTTGGCCCTTACACGGCAACACA
Source organism: Triturus cristatus (assembly GCF_964204655.1). Taxonomy (NCBI): domain Eukaryota; kingdom Metazoa; phylum Chordata; class Amphibia; order Caudata; family Salamandridae; genus Triturus; species Triturus cristatus. The sequence goes on along the minus strand of NC_140583.1, from coordinate 1,175,921,754 downwards.
ATTTGAGGGCCAGAAATGGTAGGACGAAATCTGACCCGAATGGTGAATTGATTTTAATAGACCTGGCTATGCCAGTAGAATGGACTACTGTTGGTTGATCTTAGCCTATGGCCCATAGTATACGATATGATAGTGGCTAAAATATCATATAGTGATCATAATACAACCTTTTAGTCATGGTGTGATCCCCAATATTAATGGAGAAACTTTGCTATCTGACGTATGTGAGAAAGTGCCCTCTTTCTTGCATGGTATGCCCCCACTTTTTGCTGAATTGCTGATGTTCTTTGACCCAGTGTGCCCTGGGCTCCTGCTAATCAGGTACCCAGGGCCTATGTTCCTTCCCTAAAAACTGAATTGAAGCCTAAACCCAATTGGCATCTCTGGCCACATGTCAGCCCCTGGTAAATGGTACCACAGGTACCCAGGGCACTGTAACCAGAGAAGGCCTCTAAGGCTGCAGCACTTATTGTGCCACCCTTAGAGGTTCTGTACCCTGACTCTCACACACTGCCTTTGCAGGCTGCATATCTTGGTGCAGAACAAAGTGAAGAGTCGACATGGCACACATCCCTGTGTGCCATGCCCACAAACCACTGCCCTGGCATACATCAGTCACCCCTCTAGCTGGGTGCCCTATGCCAGTGGTGAGGGTACAGGTGCATGAGCCCTGTACCCCAACAATGCCCAAGTCCATTCCTGGGCACTGTAAGTGCAGTGGTGCCATCAAGAGTACATGGTGCAGGGTGTTTGTCATTACGAACTCCACAACACCATAATGGCTACACTGAAGACTGGGAAATTTGGTATCAAACTTCTCAGCACATTAAACCCACACTGATGCCAGTGTGGGATTTAATGTAAAATGCACAACAGAGGGCATCTTAGAGATGCCCCCTGAAACTCAACCAACTTCTAGTGACCTGACTGAGTGGCTGCCTAGGCTGCCACAGACAGACATGTTTCTGGACCCCTGGGTCGAGAGCCTGCTGCTCTCGGGGGCCTGAAACAATGCACATCCTGGGACGAGGTGCCAAGCCTCCTCCCCCAGGATGGGCAGGGTTCACGAAGGGGAAGCTTCAAAGGCATGCCGCCTTTGTGAGCCTCCCCAGACCATTTGCTGTTTCAGCAACTGGTCCCCACTGGTTCTATCCGCCACTATGGGCGGGAGAACTGGCGGGAAAAACAAGTGAGGGAAAGGTGTGCCCAACTCTGCCAACTCCACCCCTCAGGTAAGGGAGGCGAGGAGAAGCACAACTGAGTCCCCGCCATCTTGAGGATGGGGGGGACCTAGCCAACCAGGGACAGGCTCCTGTGCCCCTCCCACTGGAGGGCGGCACGATAGGGGTGTACCCACCCCAGGGAAGGGACCCATTGGTCCCTGCCCTTACCTACCTGTAACACCCCTAAATCTAGTATTTAGAGGGCACCTTGAATCTTGCTCCCTCAGATCCAGCCTGACAACAAGAAAAGAAGAAGGACCAAACAGCCGTGCAGCCAGCTAACAAGAGGACGACACCCACTGACTTGGCCCCAGTCCTACAGGCCTGTCGCCCCTCGGACCTGCTCCAGCGAAATCCTAGTGTGTCCTGCAGCCAGGAACCTCGAAAACCCCGGAGGACCTGCCTGCCTTCACTTCCAAGACAGCTTCCCCCATGAACACCGGATTTGTTCAAACTGCAGCTTCTGGCTTCGGCCAGAAACCGTGAATCCAGCCCACTCTGCACCTGCCGAACCCGGCCCGAGCTTGAGTGGAAAAACACAATGGGAAGGTCCCCCGGGCGAACCATACCAGAGATCCAGCGACCCCCGACCTTCCTCAAGCCTCCAGCCGATGCCTGTAGACTAAATCCAGAAGGCCCCCCTGACCGCGACCCGGAGCTTGTAAAAAGATCTGACCCCAAAAGGCACCCCTGCACCAGACTCCCCACGGCCTTGTGTGCCCAAACCAACGGTGTCTAACCAACCCTTAACATCCCAACTTACCGCTCGAAGTGGTGGTTGCACCCAGAAGTCTTTAATCTCCCTGCCTGCAGTGCTTTTGCCAACCGGAGGTTCTCCACTGAAAACAGGGCACCCAACCTCAAAACAGCACCCTGCACCCGGCCGCCCTAGGGCTTTTGAGGGTGCCCTTTGGTGCTAATTTGGTTACCTATTTGCCCGGACCTAAACCCTAGGAGCGTTGCTCCCACAGCCGTGAGGCCTGCTTGCCAGCAGCCACCAACTGGAGGCCCCCTATCCTCCATAGGATAACATTGGGCCTCAACACTTTGCACCCGGCCGCCCTAGTGCCGCTGAGGGTGAAACAAAAGTGCATCACTGACCCCACAACCTTCACTCCCACAGTCAGTTACTTACCTACAAACTGATAACCTGTTTTTCCTCCATAGGATAACATTGACAATTTTCTGTCAAAAAGTTTTTAAGTGTGGAGTTTTGAAATCTAAAAATATTCTTTAAAAATCGCACAAATAAACAAAACGTATTTACTTACCTGTTTGCAGGAAATGCCCCAGTGCTGAATCCAGGTATCTAGCACCGAGTTAGAAAAGTAACGTAAAAAGTAACTTACCTGTAATTTACTCAAAAAGCCTATTCATTTCAATGCACTGTTTTTCTTCCAAAAAACGACTAAGTGTGGAGTTTTGAAATCTAAAGATATTCTTCAAAAATCATGCGAATAACCAAAACGTAATTACTTACCTGTTTACAGGATATATCCCTGTGCTGAATCTAGATATCCAGCACTGCGTTAGAAAAGTAACATAGAAAGTAACTAACCTGTAATTTACTGAAAATGCCTATTCGTTTCAATGTACTGATTTTGCTAAGTGTTGCAAACTGCTGCATCTCCTGTAAATAAAACAAAGTACAAGTGCTATTGCATTTTCAAACTGTTCTAAATCCAGTAACCTATTACTGAAAAGTATTCAATGCTTACCTGTGCCAGGCTTGCTTGGTTCTAAAAATAAAACAGTATATATTTTTATACAAACACAATTGGCCTAAAGTTCAGTTATTGAGTGTGTGAACTCATTTGCTGACTGTGTACATCAAATGCTTAACACTGTCCTCGGAAACTGCCTTACTGCTCGACCACTCTCCCACAAATAGCGAGTATGGTTCCATCTAACCTTAACCTCTGCCTACCCCTGGGGTCACTTGGTCTCTATACACACACTATACCTCATTTTGGTGTAGTATATATATAGCCAATTTCTTACAATGTATATATAGGCCAAGACCCAATTGCTGGATCCGGTGGTTATAGCCAAATGAAGAAGTCCGGGTTTAGCAAAAAACAGGACTTTCAAATTGGGAACTGGAAAACCTGGCCTGAAATAGAGCCGTGTATTGAACATAGTAAAATAATCTTTCAATGGTCCTTTATCAGTGTTAAACATTTTCTGCAGGAACTTAATCTCATACGCATTAGTGAGGCCAGTGAGTTAGCAGGGCAAATACTAGACCCTAAAAATCGTAAATGGATCAGTGGTTAGGCCACCCACTTTCGAGCTCGGGCGGCAGGTAAATTGTATCAGAAAGTGCAGAGAAAATGGGAAACCCAGGAAGGACTACAGATCTCTACCATGGAATGGAATCAGGTCAATAAGTTTAACGGCTCTTTATTGAAAGCGGCCAATCTAAGATGACTGCAATATTACTCTGAGTGGCTTCTCTATCGAATGCCAGATTGCCTGTATAAAATAATTCTCAGATTTCTGCCAACTGTTTTCGTTGCAATATGGAGGGAGGAGGGAAGTGGACACATCATCTGGGAGTGTTGAAAGTTAAATAGACTTTGGGGTATGATTAATCACTACTGCTTTAACATTGAAAGCTCCGCAGGAGTTCGATACCTAAACTGTTGTGCTAAGATACTCTCCCGACTCAATAGCTACTTCATTGCACAAAAAAAACAGATACATTCTGGTTCTGATGGACCGGTCATTGATTCTTCAAAGGTGGCGGTCTAATGATATACCGACTTTTCAACAGCTAGTATGTAAACTAAACAGGCTTAAAGAATGTGAAAGAAAATATGCTCTAAGATCGGGTTCATATAGGAAGTTTGCGAATTTATGGGAAAATATGCGCTCAGAGGCAGTAGGTACTTGATGGGCTGCTAGGTCGGGTATATAACTATCATGGTTTAAGAATTGTGGTACATGATTCTTGTTCTGAAATTGTGCAATATTAAAATTTTGCCTTTTATTGTATATGGTTTTTATATTTTTTATCATGTGGAAATGTGAGACGGTGTAATAATGTATTATTGTACCAAACTTCGATCAACTATTAAAAAAAAAAAAAAAATAAGAAAAAAATTTAGGATACCAATCATAATGCCCGGATTCTTTCGCTAATAAATCAGGGAGGGAGTGAACCGGGTATTAGGGGTCAGACTGATCTGGGTAAGCGGTTTATTACAAATAATTTGAGAACAATCAGATGGGACTGGGTGGTGGAAAAATTGGGGGCTTTGGAAGTAGTTAAACTCCAAATTCGTGCGGAGGTGTAAACTCTCTAAAGTAGAAATAGAGAAGCTGAGTAATCAGCATGAGATACTCTATAACTAGGTCAGGAAAACACTGAGCCAACCGAAAAATGGAAGAAACACCACGGGAAAAGGTGTGCCCCTGTGGCAGACTGGTACAACCAGGATTGTAGCAAAGTAAAGGGTGAGCTCCCACATGCAGTGAAATCCAAAATCCACACGGATATGGTGGTATGTAGAGTTAGATATAGGCAAGCACTAGAGTCTACCAAGAAAAAAATGAGAATGTTCCTTATGGTCCTTTCTACACAGGGTACTGGCAGCCACAGATAAGACCTTTTGGAGGAAAGCAGCCCACTGTCTGAATGGAACCATGTTGGCTCTATAGTTCACAGTCCAGCCAGAAGAGTTGGCAGCTCATTTTAGGGGCCTATATGCTCTAGGAAACATGGAGGAAGAGGAGTATGTAGGCACGAGAGAGTAAGCTCCACTTGGAACTGTTAAAGATCTAGAAATCTCTCGAAGAAAACCAAGCAGCCATTCGCTCCTGTATGCCAGCTAGAGCTCCTGGCCCCGATCATATATCAAACGATCTATATAGAGAGGATCTAGAAGTCAGGCCCCATAAAATATGTTAACTAATGCTATCCTCTCAGGTATGGAAATCCATTCCTCTTGGTAAATAGCTGAGATTATACCAATTTACAAGAAAGAAGATAGGGCAAACCCGGCCAGCTACAGACCCATCAGTCTAATGGTTTCCTTGCAGAAAATATTCTGCAAGCAGCTACTAGCTCGGATTCATGTAAGGATTTTAGAGTATAATATTCTGTCTGACTTCCAGGCCAATATTAGCACATCGGATCAGGTATTCCATTTCCTGTGCATTTGCAGGAGAAACGTTGCCTTTAAAGGGGAAGGGGGGGGGGGGGGGATGTATGTAGCCTTTGTGGACCTGCGTACCACCTTCGACTTGGTCCCTCGAGCCAAACTTGGAGGGTGGGGGCCAAGATGATGGGACTCCCTCCAAATTTGCTTGATATTTTAATTTCCTTGCATTCAGCAAATAACGTCCAAGTCGGGGGGGGGGGGGGGGGGGGGGGGGGGGATGGATAGGATGGCCAATTAACTGGGCCATTCTCAGCTGAACTGTGGGGTAGCGGGAACACCGATTGTCTTACCATCACAGAATATTGTTTTATAAGAACTCTTCAATCTACCAACTAGTACCCCCCTACCCCAATTTACCTAGACCTGACCAAAAGGAAATTGGTTCACAGGTTGAATTACAAGCATTTAATGCTCTGGCATGGTCTGTGGACAATTGAGGAGCTCGCTCCCTATCAAGTTGCGATTAAGGGCCTTTTGAAACAGCCCCGGGTAACCACAATCCCTTGGTTTAGAACCGGGAGAGATCTGTTGAGTAAACTAGGGATTAAGGCTTACTGGCTCAACCCTGAGCAGTTGTGCTGAATTCCGAAGAACAGGGTCAAAACTCTCTATGGATAGTCCACCTTGTTTAAAGATGTGACAAATTCGGTGGGCACTGACATAGGAGATATTGAACTTTAAAACCCTTCCGTTGTTTGAGGAAACCATTGATGAAATTGTTCCACACCTTGCACAAATTATTTCTCCAATTTATATACAAGTCCCTTCCCACAAAACTGTTCTGTAATAAGTGGCGCACTAATGATCTCTGATGATAAATGTCAGGGTTGTAAAGCAAACCCAAAATCCCTAGTCCATCTGTTATTCTTTTGCCCCCATTAGAAGGCCTCGAGGGGAAAGTGGATAATTCCCTTGTGTAGGCTTATTGGCCCTGGCCACTACCTTGATGTACTGAGAATTCTCTCCACAGACACTCGAAGAGTAATAGTCTTTGGCTTGGCCACAGTTTTGCTAGCTCTATGGATCAAACGCTCAAAATGCATTGCATGAAAAAAAATTATTGCATTTTTATCTGTACATATCAAAGAGATCTAGCTTTTTAATGTTTACACATTAACTTGCCTGCTTTTCTATGTACTTTTTAAGATCTTTGTGATTGAAAATAAAGTTATGATGATATGATAAAAGCTAAGAAAAGTAAATAAGGGAAATTGAAATGCTTAATTTTATTAGAACATAGCAATACATCATGAGAAATGTGTAGTGCTTTGTTACGATTATGAAGTTATTCATTGTTGAAATGATAATTTGTAATTGTATCAATTGTATAACTAACTCATATTTGTATTTTTTTTCTTTTCATACAGATGCATGGCACATCTATTGGAGTAATGTGGTTTACCAATTAGTTCTTTCGGTGTTGTTCCATAGGACTACATTCTCAGGGTTTTCCAAACTACAATTAAAGTAAACATACACCCACTTACACAGACACCCACTTATACTCCGATACAGCCAAAACTCACACCCACTCACACACCACCCCACAGACACAACCATGCAGCCACTCACACACCCACTAACAAGCACATTCACTCTGATATAGCCATTCACATACCCACTCACACAGTGATCCAGCCAGAGAGACACCCACTCTCACCCACACACACACACCAAAATACACTCAGACACACAAAACCACTTACACATCCACTCACAGACTCACTCAGACTCACATTGCCACTCAAACACCCATATAGCCATTCACACTCCTGCACAGCCCCTCACATATCCACACAGCTGACTCACTCACAGCCCCCACACAGCCACTCAGGCTCCCAAACACAGCCCCTCAACCCACTCATACAGCTGACTCAAACTGACAATCACTCACACACCCACAATACAGCCAGTCACATACCCATACAGCAATTCACACCCACTCACACTGATGCACTAGCGCTGCCATACAAACACCCAGCCACACACACACCCAGCCACACACCAATACAGCCACTCACACATCAACACATTCACTCAAACACTCAATCACACACTGATACATCAACTCACACACAATATAGCCACTCACAAAGACAATCACAAACCCTCCCATGGAGCCACTCACACACCCACATAGACACACACCAATATAGTCATTTATACACCTAGTCACACACTGACTCACAAATTCACTCACACCCAGACACTTGTTCAATTAGTGCTAGATCCCACCCACACTGCAGGCCATACCCTAGATGGCATATTCTCCAACCATTATTTCAAAAAGGGGGGACGAACGGACAATTGTTTAACCAGGTCCAGCATACAAGTCCGTGAATAGAGCTCCAACAAAGAAAGTATGCAGTTCCTAATACGCAGGCAGGCTATGTGTATGCAGAGTGAGCTCTAGTAAATACTAGAGTGTAAGAGGGGAGAAGAAACTTCTCCTTGTTGGAATAAGACCCTCACACACCCAGCCAGCTAGGTGTCTTGCTTCATCATCGGGTCTGCTCCTTATCGGGGCGGCGCTGCAATCCCCGATCGGCACCCGAAATGGGGCCTTCCTGGCGGAGATCTTTTTTCCAGAAGCCGATTGGTGAAGTGCAAGTGAGGGCCCTAAAATTGGTGTAGGTGATAATGATGTGTGCGTGAAGAATCTAAAATAGGGGCGGTGGTCCACTCAAACATTTTTTTAATGAACGTGGCCCCAACCCTAATTAAAAATAATAAGACAAACCAACGCTATAACCAACTACAAGGATGCTGGTTAGTTGCGTCTGTCAGATGGTCAACATGTTTCTTGCCTTGGAGTCAATTAGACGGCAATTCATCAGGACCAGAATAAACTACCTACACTTAAGTGGTGGTGGTCTAAGGTAAAGACCTACCCCACGTCGCCGGTCCGGGAATCACATGATTCCCGGACCGGCGACGTGGGGTAGGTCTACCGCCACCTCCGTTTTTGGAACCCGACACTACAACTTAGTGTCTCCACTAGCCGGATCTGAAACACCAATGCCATGACCCTAATGGGTTATGTTTTTTGAGTTACAGGTACCACACTTTATTTGTGTGCTGTAAGGGTGGTCAATTGTATACTTTACCTTAGACCACCACCACTTAAGTGTAGGTAGTTTATTCTGGTCCTGATGAATTGCCGTCTAATTGACTCCAAGGCAAGAAACATGTTGACCATCTGACAGACGCAACTAACCAGCATCCTTGTAGTTGGTTATAGCGTTGGTTTGTCTTATTATTTTTAATTAGGGTTGGGGCCACGTTCATTAAAAATTTTTTTGAGTGGACCACCTCCCCTATTTTAGATTCTTCACGCACACATCATTATCACCTACACCAATTTTAGGGCCCTCACTTGCACTTCACCAATCGGCTTCTGGAAAAAAGATCTCCGCCAGGAAGGCCCCATTTCGGGTGCCGATCGGGGATTGCAGCGCCGCCCCGATAAGGAGCAGACCCGATGATGAAGCATGACACCTAGCTGGCTGGGTGTGTGAGGGTCTTATTCCAACAAGGAGAAGTTTCTTCTCCCCTCTTACACTCTAGTATTTACTAGAGCTCACTCTGCATATTCTCCAACCATCCTAATATTCACTACCAAGGAGTTCTGCCAGTCCCCTGGTCGGATCAGGCAGCCGTTTTCTTTGAAAATTCACTTACCAGGGATCGCAAACCCAAACCTGAACCCATACCCAAGGTGGAAACAAGGGCCTGGAAAAATATTAATAGCTTGGAGTTTGATAATCGTTTGAAAACGACATTGTGCGCCTGGCCTTCCTCGGCGGAAAAGGCCTCGGCGGCATATACCGAATGGCTAGACTCAGCCTGTAGAACACTAGCCCCTTTTAAAATATGCATTCCCAAGAGGCCATCGCCATCAGCCCCCTGGTACTCTGACAGGTTAAAATTGCTTAAAGTTGAATGCAAACGGTTGGAACGTGTTTGGAGGAGAAGTTATATTAATATCACTAAAGAGGCGTATAGAGATAGTCTCTCACGTTATAAAAGATTTTTGATCCAAAAAAAAAAAAAAAAAAAAAAAAAAAAAAGTACTTCGGGGAACAGATTAGTAAAGCTAAATCCTCCACAAAGGAACTTTTTAAAACTCTCAAAACTTACAACTCCCACAAGCGCAAAACCACAGAGTGGTCCTGAAATCTGTGAGACTCTAGCCTCCTTTTTTCAGGAAAAAGTGGACATCATTTTCTCGTCTTTTAGCATTCTGCCAAAGGAGGGCATTAAGATGGGAACTTGGGGCCCATCAAAGGACACCAAGGTAATCCCCACCGTACACAGTTTCGCGACTCTGGAGGCCAAAGATGCCACTAAGCTCTTGCTGGCATCCCAATCAGGCTCTCCCATTGATCCATACCCAGCATCAGTTGCTAAATTCGTCCCGAATACTAATGGGGCGGCTCTTGCCCCAGTTTTCTCCATCATTTTTAAGTATGGTCTGTTTCCCAAGGCCTGGAAAAAAAGCTTAAATCCTTCCACTCCTAAAGAAAGCTAACCTAGACTCTTAAGGAGCCAAAACAACTATAGACCCATCTCCCGCCTTCTGTTGCCGGCCAAGATGATTTAAAAGGAAATTAATTCTCAACTAAGCTCCTTCCTTAAGACTAATAGCCTACTAGATCCAACACAATTTGGCTTTCGTACTGAACACAACAGTGAGCTAGCCCTGATTAAATCTAATGAAGAAATCAGAGAGGCATTAGATCAGGGAGGAGCTGCAATTTTGATTATGCTGGACCTCTCGGCGGCCTTCGACACGGTCCATCATGAAGTACTGTTGGACCGGTTAGTCGAAAGGGGGGTTTTAGGTAAGGCCCATGCCCTTTTAAAATCTTCTCACCAATAGAACCCAAACAGTAGACATGGGCAAAGATCGTTCAAGGCCCTTCTCCTTGCCCTGTGGGGTTCCACAGGGGTCAGCGCTTAGCCCTACATTATTTAATATATATATGTGTCCCAACTGGCAGTCCGTATACGATCATTTGGGCTCCAGTTGACCTCCTATGCTAAGCAGACGACACAAATAGTGTTGTCAATACCGAAGGGCAAAGAGGCTGAGACAGGTCGTGATTGCCACGACTGCATGCAGGCCCTCGCGAGCTGGATGTCAGCAAATTGCCTCAAGTTGAATGCAGGGAAAACAGAGGTGATCATCTTCGGTAATCCCTCGAACCTTTAGTCAACTGATTGGTGGCCTGAAATATTGGGCCCGCCCCCAGTTCCTACTGCTAAAGTGAAGAACTTGGGGGTGATCGTGGACTCTGAACTATCCTTTGGGGATCAGATTGGCAGAGTTGTTTCTTCCTGCTTCCATCTTCTCAGGATTATGAGGAAAGTCAACTTTCTTCTTCCTGAGGATAGCCTTAGGATTGCAATTACTGCGCTCATTTTGTCTCAATTTGAATATTGTAATGCCCTTTATCTTAACATCCAAAAAAGACATCTCAACCGATTACAAGTTGTGCAAAATGCAGCTGCCAGGGTTCTTTTGGGCTCCCCAAGGTTTGTTTCAGTGAAGAAAGGACTTGGGAACCTCCACTGGCTTCCAGTGAAACATGTGGAATAAAGCCCTTTGCACGGTCTTTAAGTCCCTTAAAGGATCTGGCCCTGCTTACATGAAACAATACCTTCAATAGTATGTTCTCGGCAGAGCACTGCGCTCTGCTGAGGCAAAACAAATAAAAGTTCCACGGGTCATAACAGCCAGCTGGGGGGGTAGGAGTTTCTTCTGCTGTGCCTTCCCCTCCGCCTCAGAAGTGCAACCGAGCTCCTTTCATTTAGAAGGGGCCTGAAAACCTGGCTTTTTTCCCAAATCAGTCATACCAGCAACCAAGTAAGCAGCTCCCAGCGCCAGGACACCTCAGGGTAGCAGTGTGCTTTATAAGTTTTATTAACATTAACATAACATTAACACTCACTCACACGCCTATAGGCACTCAGAAACCCACTCACACACCTATATATCCAATCATACTCCCACTGAGACACCCAATCGCTCATGCACATACCAACTAGCACACCCATATAGCCATTTACACCCACACAGCTACTCAGACACTGATACAGACACACAACCATACAGACACTAACACCTCCAGTAAAACACTTCCACAAAAACATAGTTAACTCTTTCTTTGACTCGATGATGTAATTCTAACAAGAATAGTTTTTGAATGGATTTTTTCAAACATTTTATATTATGAATTTCTTTTATTGGGGGGAACAAAAATAAACAGGGTTGTAAAATGGGTAAGTGAAGGGAACTTGGAGGAGAACTGGCCTCTGTGTTTCAAAAAAGTAAAACAACAAACAGGGAGACCAAAAACCAAACGTGTGGCTGTAGCCTGCATCTATAGAAGAGATGTTAAACCAGATGGGCATCTGGCATGTGCCACAATGAGTCACTGCTGTTGCTAGTTTTGATGAAAAACCTTTAAATGGTTATAATTTCTGCGGGTGCCGAAAGTTATCCGGATGTTGCAGGCAATCTGGATGGGCCACCAGTTGCTTTCCGTCTTATCATCCAATAATAGGTCCTTTCATGTAAGGTGCGCGAGTATTTTTTGCCATACCATGGGATAACTTCTTCCCACCGATGGTGTATTCCATGATCTTGGCGACCACCTTTTTCTCCTTAATGCTATTACAAAATACTTCCACATGTCAGAACCTTTCTTCAGTGGTGGCATGTCCTCTTCCACAGATTCTGGATTCCTTTCTTCCTCACCAGGAGAAACAGCAGATACCATAGCTTCCATCACAATAAAACATAGCAGCATTGGATGTCAGGTGGTTCTGTTGAGAGCTGGAATCAAAATTACTTAGGGTGTGGTTTACATTATGCATGGGCGGGGACTTACTGTAACCAATCCGAAGTTGAGGTGCGAGTGTGTTCCTGGCATCACGGTTTTCCAGCATGCATGTATAAATATGTTTAATCTGATTGCATTATTAACATCTGAGGGACATATGCATCTTATTTACATTTTTGCGCGTTTTGATTAACATGCAGACGCGGATTCGATGCAATATCGTCACAGGAACTAGCAACCATAGCGTGCCCATCTTGGTGACTTTCTTTTTCGATCCACAGATCCATAAAATTATTTTTTTTAAACTTGCTTATTGCATTTACAAAAACAGTACACAAATTAGATTACCTTAAATAGTGAATTATTTTACTTTTAAAATGTATATTAATTGACAAAATGTATTTTAGTTGACAAAAATAGTTTCACTAAATTAAACTTTTAGATAAAATTGTAGCACAATTTAAATGAAAAAGTAGTAAAATTCACTAAAAAAAGCTAAAGGGATGTAAAAGTTAGAAATTAATTTTCAAAAAATCAGAAATTCACTAAAAACGAAGGTTACAGTTAGACTTAGATTTTACATGCACAAAACCATAGAAATTCAGCAGTTATAGTTACGTGAGCTAACTATAATTATAGCCCCCCAATGCTTATTTTTTTTACATCACATATTACATTACTCATGACATGGTCAGTGAGATCACGTTTGACATCACCGATAAAATCATCCACGAACGTAAACTTCAATATAGGTTACAAAATACCATTACCTTTTCTTTAAATAATGAAAGAAGGATGAAAGACATGCAGCGAATGGCTCCCTGTACGCTTAACTACTACACTCAGCTGTTACCTAGGAGAGAGCGGTTTGCAGATAGTCTTGCCTCTTGATATTCATTGCTCTAATAACTAATCACCAAAGTAACAAATCAAACCATACAGGTTACTCTCTTGCAAATTAGAACACCACCATTCGACAACAGGGAAAGGGGCTTTAGTGAATGTTAGTTTTACACATAGCACTACAACACACACCCAGTACAGATGTCTTTAGTGGACAAAACACTCACTGGATGATGTCACCAGTGATGTCATTTGAGATATCAGTAATGTCACGGACCACATCACGAGTGATATAATATAAGAGGTCATAAGCAGTGCCTTGTAGGGGGGCCGTACGTTATAGCTAGCTCAGGTAACTATTACTGCTGAATTCGTATGGTTATGTGCGTGCAACGTCTTAGCTTAGCTATAACGTTCCTGTAACCCTAGTTTTTTTTAAGTGAAGGAAGGTTTATTTTTATTTATTTTTTTTAACATCCCTGTGACCTTTGTTTTCAGAGAATATATACTATCTACTGTAAGTCACCAGTAGGAATTTATAGTTAGGACCTTGTTTCCATAGGAAGAGTGCTTTTTGTTTTGCCAATAACGTTGGCACTGTTAGACAAATCCTTGCGAAATTTCAAAACTATTACAACACTCATTGCAGCTGCTGTCTTGAAAGTTTTGGTGTGATCCATCAAGTGGGGGCTTGAAAAAATGGGGGGGGGGGGGGCAAAAAAGTGTTTTCCCCATACAAATTCCCGAAGGGATTTTAGACAGGACTACAGCCCGAACTGCTGAAAATAATTACCCCAAATTTGACACAAAAGTAGCAGATGGGTCAAAAAGCTACATTTTTGAGAATTGCTGTAAATCCATTCAGTTCTTTTTGAGATATTAAAAGAAATTCAAATTTTTATATATAGGGATGTAGATCCTCAGAGGATCAGGCCGCCTGTGTGCCTGTTTTTAATCCAGCAACTGCAAATAAAAAGTAGAAACTATTTCAACTACAAGTGGTGGTCTTGTATGACGTCTAACGGACGTCACCTTCCTTTATTTTGTCGTCTCTGTGCTCTAATCCGATTGGCTGCCGCTTCAACCAGGAAGTGTTGGCAGTCATCTTGAGCTCTGTTTCAGCCGAGTCCCAAAAACAACTTTTAAAAACAAACTTTAAAAAAAAAGGGGCAGGGTAGGAATAACCTGACGACCTACCTGTGGTCCTGGGGTCCCCCTGATACACAGACAAGCATTTTAAAAAGTGCTTTTTGGCCCAGTCTGTGCTTGTTTTGACTAGAACCCTTGGGTGTCCCAGGTCCCAGGGGCATTTATTAAATAAAATAAAAAATACATTAAAAAAGGAGGGCGCATGGGGCCCACTTCCTAAGGCTCTTATAGGCCCGGGTACCACCACCTTCCCGGGACTTAATTTAAAATATTGGAGGTAGAGCCAAGTGGACCCCCCTCCATGGGCTCTTTTGAGCCTCAGGGTCCACCACTTCTCTGGGGTTTAATATGAGTAACAATCGGTGGGCCACGTGGAACCCTCCCAGGGACCACCACCTCCCCGGGGTGGCAAGTAAAATATATGTGGACTCCAACCTCCCTGGGGCTGCCCCGTGAGAATTGAAGAATTGAACGCCAACTGCCATTACATGCATCAGGATGACGGGCATTAAAGGCATGTTATACAAAGTTTACATTTCATCCTCACTTTTTCAATGAATGGTGGAGGCAAGTTCTAAACACAATTCAACGTGTCGTCCCTTTTCTATGTCTACTCCCCACATGGAGTCGTTTTGTAAATTGAAACCCGGAAATAACTTGCCCGCATTGGCACAGAAGTAGCAGTGAAAGAAGATATTGTTGTACTACAGATCGTGATTTATCTGATGCTTGGGCGGGTGTCGCACGTCAGTGACCGCGCTGCGCTCCCTCCAACATGCCTCTTTACTTGTATATCCTGGGAGCGGTGCTTTATAATGTATATGCTTCAGTCTCCGGAGAAGACGTCACTCTAAAGCACTGTCAGCCTGACACTAAACCGGTGAGGCTCTTCACAGAGGAGGACCTGGCGAGGTACAATGAGCAGGAGGGGAGTACGGCGTCTATCCCTGCAAACAAAATGTGTGCGCACAGTTCTGTTTCCCAATGAAGTGTGTGACTGCAGCCCCAGATGCACCTTTTAAGAAAGCATTTCTTGCATGCCAATTCTCCTGCTGCTGAGAGTAGACACACGATGTTCTTAGCAAAAATGACTGCTTTATCTTTCTTAGAAATTTACACTCCGGGTTTTCTAAACCTTCCTCTTTCGAAATGTTTGGGAAGTAAACAAATATGTCTTAAGCTAGCTGACGGAAAACTTTCTAACAAACAAGTTTATTTTCATACACAAAACGTTAAGCTATTCTCTCTTAATGTAGAGTTGATATACATTTTGTAAAGGGACCCTTACATCTGCCTTGAACTGCTGAAAGATTACTGCCCTTTTTTAGACCTCCAAAACCATTTAGTATTCCCTCAAAAAAATCTAAATGGTGGGAAACTCAATCTCCTTAAAATCGTCACAGATCACTGACCCCCAGGGCAAGGCGGGTTAAGTGAGTATCACTTGATGCCAGTTAGGGTGAGAAGGAGGAACTCTGATCTTCTGTGGAAAAAAACAATTAATAGAATAGTAAGGGTAATCCATGTAGAGCATTCAAGGGTAAGTTTTCTATAAGCATGGACAAGGCCAGAGAGGACATCAGTACATATGTATGTGGCATTCCTATAGCGCAAACCTAGCAAAAACAGAAAAAGCAATGTACAGGGTCAAAGACAAGCATACAGTCAGAAAGTAATTGGAGAAGCAGTTGGTTTCTAGACTTTTAATGCAATCTGATGTAGTGTTCTTTAAAAATGTGTGCCTGAAACTCTTAAATTAAAGCAGCGTTGGGGCAGTCCTGATGGGTTCATACAGGGATGTTGTTCCAGTTGCTGGCTGCATAGATGGAAAAGGACCAATACCTTTTTTGTTTTTGCCTTTTCTATATAGCACAAACTCGACTTGAAGATATTGTAGTGCTTTACATGAGCACAAGTTACATTCTTATTTTTTAAGACACAGGGAGATTAAGTGATTTACCCAGAATCACAGGATGTCAAGCCAATGCAGAGACTTGAACCTGGTTCCCCAGTTCCGAAGTCAGCAACTTTGGCCATAACAGCATGTCCTCTCCCCTTAAACTGCTTAGTATGCTATCTGATTGTATCCTTGCTGCAGGGGTGAAGAGAACCACCAGATATGGTGTTCTTGTCTGCAAGAAAAGCAGGGGTGCAGATCATGATAGCTTTACAAATGAAGCAGCTGGTTTGGAAGATAGCACAGGCTTGCAATGGGAGCCAATGAAGTTTCATCGGGATGGGGGTTGAAGTGATCATGTTTTTTTACACTGTGGATGAGATGCGCTACAGCTTTTAGGATGCCTTTGAGGGGTGCCATTGTGGAGACTGTGAGGCCATGGAGCAGGGTGTTGCAATTATACAGATGTGAGTGTATGAGGGCAGTTCTGAATTCGCTTTTTGGAAGAAACAGTTTCACTTAAGAAAAGAGAAATGGTACCAGGCAGTTTTTTTTCTTATCGGTGTGTTCCTTGAGGATGATATTGGTGTCCATGGTGAATCCAAATGATTTGCCATTCGGTGGAAGTTGCGTTTCAAAGATGTCAAGATTTAAGTCAAGTACTGTACTTGGAATGTTGTTTTGGCAAAATAACTGGAATTCTTGTCTTGGTTGGGTTGAGCTTCAGATAGGCAGTGGACAGCTAGCTCTGGATGATGGCAAGCAGTGTTTGAAGGGTTGGTTAGCTAAAGAGGAGATTTTGAAGTAGAGTTGTCTGTCATTTATATATTTGTGAAATTTGATCCTGCTGTCCGAGTAGAGCCCCATTCAAATCCATATTGAGATTGAAGAGGACGGGGGCAGTATGAAACCTTCAGGGACCAGGTAGACGATAGGGATCTTTTGGAACTTGGAGATGTCCATGTGAACGAACTGATGAGTATTGCAAGGGAGAACCAATGAAGGACATGGCCAGTGGACGCCATTTGAGACTCCAGGGTGCGTATGAGCCTCCTCCCTGCCCGAGCTAGCAAATTGCACTTCTAGACAAAGTACCTTTGCGAGGCACTATCGTGTGGGAGACCAGACACCTGCTTACGGAATGGCGAGTGATTATTTAACACAAAGTGTTTTACGTAGTATGTTTTTTTAAAAATGAATCTCCTACAAGACCATGGCTAAAAAACAAGAGATAGAGCCTTTGAACCACATGTATTTAAAATTATCAAGTGATTTTTATTACCCTTGTCTTTAGTGTAGTAATTGCACTCATTTACTACTCGAAGTCCAGAATATTTTCAGTTGATAGCTTGTGGTAGGTATGTGATGCTGCGGATTGTGTCCGACATGGTAAGTTAGAAGTGGGTGGGAAGCATTTATGGTAGCTCCTCAGTGACGTCACGTATGTTCTACTGATATTGCTTCTAACAAATAACCTTTTGGGTGACCAGCATCACTTGAATGCCGTTTTCCGATAAACAGGGTTTGCCAGATAGTAGTCTTACACTAGCAGTCATGCACACCAAAATCAATAGCTGCTAACACAATACATACAAAAATTGCATCTTTCTGCTACTCTGAATCCTGGAGAAGCCAACTCGGTGGTAGTTCCATTCATTGTTTGGGGTTGCTTGAAATGTGGGGCTTGATAGAGGAAGAATTTGGCTGTTTTTCTTTTATTAGTTATCAGCAGACTCTCAATCTATATATTTAATATTGACACCTTTGTGCGCTTTTCGGGTAGGTTTGACGAAGACCACCTCAAATGTCCAGGTAAAATGCTTAGCAACAACAAGTGTTATTGGCATTTAAAAAAATAAATATTGCAGACTTTTTTTGGTGTTAAGGGAATAATTTAACAACATTTTCTTTATTCTAATGAACATCCATATAGAGGATTCATCTGCTTAAATTGTGCCCATATAATCGTTTTGTCTAGACTTTGTTTAGAGCTCATCCTAGTGCTCGTTCTTTTTTCCCCACCTCTTGCATGTTTTCTACTCTCTGAGTGATCTACTAGTGAAGACTTCTCTAAAGGTAATCGCACCCTGCCAGTACCAGCACTTCTTAGGCTGACATGTAAAGTATACAGGAGGTTTGCTGCCATGGGAGGAAGGGTTTCCGTAAGTGAAGCCAAACCGGTGCAGTGAAAGCACATGCAAGTTGGGGTATTATAAAGATTGTAGATAGCCTTAGTAGGTAGACAGATCATTACACACAAGACTGACATCTCCAGGGACTCTATCATGGTTAAAAGTAAAATAAACTTAACGTAAAGAGGTTACATTTCAAGAAAAGACCCTTTAGTGCCTGCTTCTTTCTAGGGTGTGCACTCAAGATGTCAAACTCCTTTTAGTACATAGGCAAGAAAGATGCTGCACAAAACACAAGCATTTGTAATGCAATAGGTCTCGCATTTGCAAGAGTTTAAGCTATTGTAAGTGATAATGCCCTTTATGTTTTAAAACCCAAAACATAAAAGGCATTGTCATTTACAATGCCAAAAGCTCAAACGCACGTAAATGCGAGACGTATTGCATTGCAAATGCTTGTTTTTCTTCTGGCGACAAGCTGATAACTTGTCCCAATAAACCTTTCTCAGTGCAATAAGAGAATGCATATCCGTGATAATGCGGCCTGGCAAAGCAAGTATCTCTGCTTTAGGCTTCTCACCAGGCTTCCTCTCCTAATCCCATACTTTAATTTGATCCCAGGTACCACCCAATTTCGCAACATGATCCTGTGTGTGCACTTGTCTCCAAATATCAACCGGAACCAGTAAACCAAAGAACATTTCAATATCTGCAAGCGTCATGACTGTTGAAGAGGCTGCTTCAGTAAATTCTTTATAATATGCAGTAGGATTTTTCCTAGGATCAGGTAACTGAGTCTTAACAGACAAAACTTTACTCTTTTTCCATGGAGTATAACCCCATTGTTCTTGGACATGGGCTGCTACACCTGGTCTATCAGCATCGTGCTGATGTTTTAGCTCTGGTAATTCGGGGTGATATATATGATGAACCTCCCGCATCGGAAACTGAGATACTGGGGTAGGGCTATTCTCAAGTAATGTAGTGAGGCGCACTACGTTTAGGACCCTTGCCTGTCGCGGGTACTTGGGCCTCCCACACGAGTGAGGCACCGTTTTTATCGGGAGACCCGGGGGAACGCTGGGTGGTAGGAAATTTGTGTCAGCCCGGTGATGCCTCAACTTTCCCACACAAAAATGTGTGAAAAAGGTGATTTTTTCAGCTAAATTTGAGGTTTGCAGGGCATTCTGGGTAAGGAAACGTTGGGGGATCCACGCAAGCCATACCTCCCTGGAATCCCCCGGGTGTCTAGTTTTCAGAAATGTGTGGGTTTGGTAGGTTTCCCTAGATAGCCGCCAAGCCCAGGGCCAAAAACTCATGGGACCCCCTTTGCAAAACCATGTTGTTTTGTGATAGGTAATTTTGATGTCTCCTCAATTGGTTTTGGGCCCTTGCCTGACGCGGACACTAGGCCTACCCACGCAAGTGAGGTACCATTTTTCTCGGAAGACTTTGGGGAACGCGGGGTGGGTGGAATTTTGTGGACCCACGCAGATTCCAGAACTTTCCACCACAGAAATATGAGGAAAATTTGTTATTTTGGACACATTTTTAGGTTTGCAATGGATTCTGGGTAACAGAACCTGGTGAGAGCCAGTCAAGTCACCCCATCCTGGATTCTCCTCTGTGTCTAGTTTTAAAAAATGTACAGATTTGCTAGGTTTGCCTGCGTGCCAACTGCGCTAGGGCCCAAAATCCGCAGGTATGCACATTGCTAAAAAAAAAAAAGGCGGCGCCCAGTGGGCTTTCTGCCGCCCTGGGGGGGGGGGAAATCGGGGAAGGGGGTTTCATCCAGATATGCCCCTAAAGGGGCAGAAAGACTGTGGCTATTTTTTGTGGGGGTGGGGGCATTGGTATGACCATTTTGGGCAGCCCCCACCCCCACGCATAAAAAAAGCCTGCGTACTCGCTGGCGCCTAGTGGGCTTTCTGCTCCCCCCCCCCCCCCCCCTCCCAAGGGGCAGATCAGGGGCTGCTGTCGCCAACTACCCTCCCAGGGGGGCTGAAAGGCTGGAGTTTCTCTGGGGGTGGGGTTATTGTCATGCCCATTTTGGGGAGCCCCTACCCCTACACTAATAAAACGACAACATCTATGGTTTCTTGTGGGCTTTCTGCGCCCTCCAGGGGGGGCCAGATTGGGGGCTACAGCTCCCATATGCCTCCTGGGGGGCAGAAAGACTCATTTTTGTGGGGAGGGAGGGTGGGGCACAGCCCCCCACCCTAAAAAAAAAACTAGAAACTAATCCCTGGTATTTAGTGGGCTTTCTGCCCCCCCCGAAGGGGCAGATTAGGGGCCAATGCCCCATCTGCCCCCCGGGGGGGCAGAAAGACTGTAGTAATTGGGGGATGGGGTGGGGGCATGGGCCTGCCCATTTTGGGCAGCCCCCACCCCTATTTTGATTGATAAAAAAATTCCCTGGGGTCTAGTGGGATTTTTGCCCCCCCCCGGGGGGCAGATTGGGGGCTAATGCCCCCATCTGCCCCCCAGGGGGGGCAAAAAGGCTAAATTGTGCCAAAGGTACATGGGGGAGTAAAAGCCCTTGCCCAAGGGGCCGCTCCCCCCTCCCTGGTGTCTAGTGGGTGGATCCCTGCTTGGGGATCGCCCTCCTGTGGTGACCCCAAGCAGGGATCCACTGGGGAGATTCTCCCCTTTCCAATGATACCTCTCCCGTCTTCCTACGTGCTCAGGGGGCTGAGATAGCCCCCTGAGCACGTAGAAAGTGAAACTGAAATGAGCCTCTTGGCTCATTTGTTTCACTTTCACTGTAAGGACGTTGGCGCGACGTGCGCGCCGATCGTCATTACAGTGAAGGGGGGGGCCTCAGGAGCTGGGGAAGCTCTTCCCCAGCTCCTGAGGCTATTTTGGTTGAAAGGGATTCCCTAGGGAATGCCTCATGACGAGCTGGACTCATCATGGACACAGCGCGACTGTGCTCCATGAAGAGTCCAGCTCGTCATGGGCACAGAAGGGGTTAAGGATTGTTGCGGGAGACTAGGACAGATTCCTGCTAATGCGCTTTAGATTAAATTTTATATTTAGAATAACTAGTTTTCCCCAAACAGAATGACTGGTTCAGATTGATGAGTAAATGCCCATGCGACAACATGTCTTCACAGTCGACACTCCATGTATTTTTCTTTTGAAAATGTAACTGTGTAGAGAAGGAAATGGATTATTCCGATACTTAGATCTCTTGGTCTTAAACAATGTCGTCCCACACTGCTGGCCTTACAATTTCTAGAGAGTGAGTTTGTTATTGCCACTATTATAGTATTTTTAAAAAATGTTCTTAAAGGTAAGAAAACCATTGCAATAGATTATTTTTAGTTACATCAAGAGAATGGAATACTGTGTGTGATTAAACTGATGTTTTAGGATTTTACTGATGAAGCGAAAAGTACTTGTAAAATTATTTTTTATGTGCCTTCATAATTTTATGCAAATAATCGAATAAAGCTTAATTTGACTGACCATGTCGTGAGTGATGTAATATGTGACGTCAAGAGCAGTGCATTGCAGTGGCGCGAGTTATAGTTAGCTTAGCTAACTATAACGGCTGAATTTTGTATGAGAGATATATATATATATATATATATATATATATATATATATATACACACACATACACACATACATACGTGAAACCTTAAAATCTGAATCTCTCATTTTTTTAATTTAGCTGTGCTTCATTCATACTCACCTTTGATCTGTTTTCAGCCGGATTCTGTCCCTGACGCTACCTGCATAAACATTAGGTCACGAAGCTAAAGTTGAGACATTGTAGGCTGCGCAAACATGCAGAGTCAGCTTGCTCGAAGGTTTTCAGGCAATAGTTAATCCTTAAGTAAAGTCTACTCAGAATAGCACATTTTGCTGTTCAGCCTTAAAACGTAGAAATTGCACAAAACACCGAGGCGGTCAGATTCTTGCCTTAGCTCATTTGTGTGTTCTTTCCAAAGTTCTATTTACCTCTGGGCGTTCCTTGTTTGTCATCTTCCCTATAAAATCCCATGTAGCTATTGTTCAAGTGTGCTCCTTTCCTTGAGTAACTCCATGGTGCTCGTTGGATGGAGACCCATTCTGAATGCTTAATAAATTACCTATGGTTTGTACTTCGCTCCACTGTTGATTCCTCCTTATTAGATAAAGAACCCATAGCGAAGTGGTGAGCCCTGCACCAGCAGGTTATAGATTAATCTGCTCCACATACATACACACACCCAAAAGGATGAAGTAGCATTATAGTTAGGTGAATACATTAAAGTTTTGAACTAAAAAAAAAACACAAATTCACGAGTTCTATTTAGAATAACTTACACTGCACCATGCACTGCTTACGACCTCACACATTACATCCCTCATGACATGCTCTATGACAACATTCACGACATCACTGATGATTTCTCAAATGTCACCATTAATGACATCAAATGAGTATGCTAGTTTGTTTTATAGAAAGCAGTCCCTAGCACACGTACTGATTATAGATGCTTAAAAGTATAACGTGTTTTCACAAAAGATTCAATCAAATGTACAAAAGAATGAGTTAGTCTTTTTTCTCTTCTTGGTCGTTCTTTTATTAGTTGCTAGTCTTCTTCAGTAGTTCCAATCAGCCACAAGCCAACACGTGTTTCGTCGCAACATGGGAATGTGGTCCCGCGACTTTCTCAAGGCTGTGTTCACATAAAAGAGTAAAAAGAACTAATATATGTATCCTGACGATAAGCATGTTGTAAACATTAACAATATCACAACACCAGGGTAGTGGAACTGAAACCCAAAACGGGGTGCAAGTAAAGCCTATATCCAGTTGAATAAATGCAACTTTTAGGAAAAATGTCATAGTAACATAACAGTATAGCTTAGTGAAAGATAGAACGTCTATGACCCTAATCACGATGGAGAGAGCTGTCAAACGTGCATTTAGTGAAAAAAAATTTGGTTCCTAATCGATTCCATTGGGTGATGAAAAAAGCGTTGGGTATATCGAAAAAGAAGTGAGGTGGATATAACCGGTGTTCAGAAAATCCAAGAAAAGTGAATTAACGGACTTATGGATGGGTGAGAACCTTGTGCTGTACAAAAGTGCAATAATTGTGAATCGAGCATAAAACGTTTAGACCATAGCTACCTATTTCCGGCTTGATTAACATGTCTGGAAAAATTAATACCACAAAATCAGACTGAAGTAACATGGACCATATTGTTATAAGAATTAAAAGAATAGTGGTGAATAAATTATGAAAAATGAGACCTACTTTCTAAGCGGTGATTAAGTGGTAATTCTATTGGACTTTGTCAGATTGGATAATACTCGAGCTCCTAACTTATTACACCCAACCAAACAGAAACACCAACTAATGACACTTACCAGGTACATCACCACCTATAGTAACTCCGTTGAGTTTAAATAGAATCTAGCAAGCCCTGTAGACAGACTTGAATGTGGTTATACTATGAATATGTTGGATATGATTGTTTTTCTATTGAGCAACCTTCGCTTTTACGCTCTCAGTTGAATTACACCTGTGTTTGTCATCGTGTGGTAATGTTATTTATATACCATTCTGCAAAATGTTTCAAACAGTAATAAGTTTTTTTCGGATATAATGATATTTCTTAGGTTTTGTAATGTACTGAGTCTAATAGATGGAGAGAACAGTTGGCTCCAAATATTTGCCTACTTTCACGAAGCACACGAACGGCCTACGCTTTTAAGATCACCTTAATACGCGGAATTTTGTAATCATTTTGTGACATCCAGGCATGTCTCAAAATGGCCGCCGGTTTAGACAAACACTCTTAGTCCTTCTTTTATTCTCCCAATGAGATTTGGCACGGGACTCAGGAACAAACGTGAACACACGTTCCCGTCCTTTCAACTTTAAATACAGAAGGGATACCACTTGCATGTACGCAGTCGGCATCTGAAAATTTAGTAACTGGCGTCACGTTTGAACTACCTCACAGTTGAATAAGGTAAGCACTATTGGAGGCCAAGACCATGATTCCACGAACGACTCATAGTAAAGGTTTACCTCGTCACGTATATACCAACCGGTTCCTAATCGATTCCATTGGGTGATGAAAAAAGCGTTGGGTATATCGAAAAAGAAGTGAGGTGGATTTAAAAGAATAGTGGTGAATAAATTATGAAAAATGAGAAGGTCTCATTTTTCATAATTTATTCACCACTATTCTTTTAATTCTTATAACCATATGGTCCATGTTACTTCAGTCTGATTTTGTGGTATTAATTTTTCCAGACACGTTAATCAAGCCGGAAATAGGTAGCTATGGTCTAAACGTTTTATGCTCGAGTCACAATTGTTGCACTTTTGTACAGCACAAGGTTCTCACCCATCCATAAGTCCGTTAATTCACTTTTCTTGGATTTTCTGAACACCGGTTATATCCACCTCACTTCTTTTTCGATATACCCAACGCTTTTTTCATCACCCAATGGAATCGATTAGGAACCGAATTTTTTTTTCACTAAATGCACGTTTGACAGCTCTCTCCATCGTGATTAGGGTCATAGACGTTCTCTCTTTCACTAAGCTATACTGTTATGTTACTATGACATTTTTCCTAAAAGTTGCATTTATTCAACTGGATATAGGCTTTACTTACACCCCGTTTTGGGTTTCAGTTCCACTACCCTGGTGTTATGATCTTGTTAATGTTTACAACATGCTTATCGTCAGGATACATATATTAGTTCTTTTTACTCTGTGAACACAGCCTTGAAAAAGTCGCGGGACCACATTCCCATGTTGCGACGAAACACGTGTTGGCTTGTGGCTGATTGGAACTACTGAAGAAGACTAGCAACTAATAAAAGAACGACCAAGAAGAGAAAAAAGACTAACTAATTATTTTGTACATTTGATTGAATCTTTTGTGAACACACGTTATACTTAAGCATCTATAATCAGTACGTGTGCTAGGGACTGCTTTCTATTTTGTACTGGGTCAAGGCCCATGATTCTGGGAAGAAGGGTGGTACTTCTTACCTTGTAGCACCGTTAATCACTTAGTTCAAGATAAAAATACATGTGAACCTTCCCTGTGGCGCCTTTACCTAAAATAAACACCACCGTTTACAGTATTTTAGTTTGTTTTATAGTTTACAAAGAAATGTTCTAGTGCCTTGTGCTCCATTGTCTCTACTTTGCACTGCTATGTTTTAGTTATTTGTTAAAATATGTAAGTTGTTGTTTTTTTGGTAAGTACCATATTACGTTTCTACCTAATTCTATATAGCCTGGATCCCCCTAATGGGTGCAACTGTTTACAAAACGCATGTGCTTCAAATGCATAATAGGTGGGTAGAAGTATTGAACATCTTATAAATATTTGCACTTATGAGTAACTGCATTTAGGTGATGTTAGAAATTGGGGTCTCTATGTTGGCAATGGTTTGCACCTTTATCCAAGCAGGGACCCTTCTTCCTAGTCCGGGTAAGGGGTATACACTGCTAAAATAACCCCTGCTCACCCCCTTGGTAGCTTGACACTAACAGACAGGCTTATCTCAGAGGCAGTGTGTAAAGCATTTGTGCACACATACTGTAATACAGTAAAAACACTATTAATGGACACCACACCAGTTTAGAAAAAAAGTAATCTTTATCTAAACCAAACAAGACCAAAACAACAAAAATAGACAATATAGTAATTAAAATGTAATTCTTAGAAGTTCTGTCCACAGCAAACTATAGATGAAACTCTTAACACAAATTACCTGGGATGCATAAAAATCAAACAAAAACAGCCGCAGGGAAGGTGATGCCTCGGTTCCTTACGCCCAGGGAAGGTGATGCGTCGGTTCCTTTCTAAAGGGGAGGTGATGCGTCTGTTTCTTACTGCGGCCCTGGCATTCTTGTAGACTTGGCACCCTGGTGCAGTGCGTGAGGATCAATGATGCGTCTAAACTCTATGAGGTGGCAACAGTGCTGCGTTGTTCTCTCCTGCCGCAATTCCATCGCTGACACCAATTTTAGAATGGAGGTCTCTAGTTGGCAGAGATAGGTACCTTTTTCTAAATAGGGACCCTTGCTTTTAGTCAGAGTAAAGGGGATACACACTTTAGATAAACCCTGCTCACCCCCTGGGTTGCTTGGCACAAGCAGGCAGACTTATCCCAAAGGCAATTTTTAAAGTATTTGTACTCAAAACACACAATAATAGTGATAAAACCACAAATGGACACCAAACCAGTTAAGGAAAAGCAAAGTATCTTTATCTAAACTCAAAAAGACCAAAACGACAAATCCAACATACATGTAATAAGAATATGACTTTTAAAGGTTTCAAGAAACTTGATCCATAGAAAACTATGGATGCTGGATTTCGTTTTTGCTGGATTAGATGCTTTGGTCACTTTGCCACTATGGATCAGTGTCAAAGTGCAAGTGCTCCCTGTGTAAATTGTTGTTACAATTGGTCTCCCTGATTTGCATATTTGATTTACTAATAAGTCCATAGTAAAGTACACTGTGTGTGCCAGAGCCTGTAAATCAAATGCTACTAATGGGCCTGCATCACTGATTGTGCCACCCACATAAGTAGCCCTGAAAAGGTAACTCAGACCTGCCACTGCAGTGTCTGCGTGCATTTCTGCACTGCCATGTCAACCTGACAAGTGCACCCCCCACTTGCCAGGCCCTAACCTTCCCTTTTCTTAAATGTAAGACACCCCTGGGGTAGGACATAACAGATAAGAGACAAGATCATACATGATATAGGAGCTTTCATGGAAAATGACATAACTGTGACCAAATGTTTCTGATAGTGTTGCATACATGCATGAGCTTATGCCAATTTTGAAGAAAGCTTTGAGAGCCTTGAAGCAGGATAAATCTGAACACTTGGAAAACTGTTTTGTGATCAAATAATCAGTTCTGTTAACACATTCAATAACACTATTGTATATCTAATATCAGCATCATCTGGGGCAGGCAAAGGAGAAGGTGCAAACAACGGCTGGGAAGTAGCTTGCCACAGCGGTTTCAGTACCTACATTGAGGGACCCAATGACCCAGAGGGTGAGGGGTGTGGAATGGAGGCCATCAGCACCTCAATATCATCTTCGGAAGCCTCCTGCAGCGAGGAATCCTTAGTGCTTGAAGACCTTACTCTATTACACCTGCATCCTTGTTTGCCACCCAGAATACCATCTCTATGCTCCCTCTTTGCTCCCCCTCAAGTTGGCCAAATCCGCCTCCCTAAAAGAGGTAGCGTCTTCTTCGCTCCAGGCACAGCACCCCCCGCCCCTCTCTCCCCAGCTGCGCTGAGTGAGGAGCCTATTGACCACCTCGGGAATATCTCTGTAGGCCAGACTGCACTACTGAATGTCATCCAGGGGCTTGGCTGCTAAATGCAACAAATGGTAAGCTATATGGAAGGCAGTCACAGTGCTATGTTTGGCCTACAGGTGTCTTTTCAAGGTCTAGCCTCCTCACGGACCGAAGCCTCCCAACAAGCCCTAACCTGTGTCCCACCTCCCGCCTGTCCCCATCCAAGTTCCATATTACCAAACCGGTTCCAAGCACACTCACATCTTTGCATGCACCCACACAGAGACATGTAGCACACCCACACACAAACACAAAAAATCACAGATGTGCAATCCAAACAGACACCTGGATCTCACACAGGTATTTATCCAGAGAAAATAATTTCTAAGAACTCGCTCAAGATAGTACCATTTGAGGTAGAGTCTTCAATGGTACTACTATTCCACACAGTAGTCCAGTGAGAATACCACAAATGGACATCACAAAAGTTTAGGAAAAATTAAAGTATCTTTATCTAAACTCAACAAAAATCCAACATACAGGATATGAGAATATGACTTGAAAGCAACTTGGTCCACAGAAAACTATGGATGCGTGATTCTACACAAAGTACCTGTAGATGCGTCAAAATTTACAAGCCCAAATGGCCGCAGGAAGGGAAGCACAAGAAACAAAGATGTTCAGTACCTGAGTTATTGGGGAGGCGATGCGACAGTTCTGCTGCACGCAGGAGAAGGGATGCATTAATCCAGACTGTAGGGGAAAGTGAGGCATCGACTCAAAGACTGTTCTAGTCTACATGTGATACGTCGGGAAAGCTTGCCGCACAGGTGCAGTGCATGGAAATCCGGGATGCGCTGGCAATTGATGCGGTAGCGGCAAGTGGTGATGCATCTGTTTCTTCAGACGTGGCCCCACGATGCGTCGGTTCTTGAAGCTGCAAAAGACGCAGCGCTGTCTCTGCAGCAATGCCTGGAGATTGTTCTCACACGACAGTGCTACCATGAAAAACAGTAGCAAGAAGAACGATGTATCAATTTCTTCAGTTTTCTTCCAACTCCCAACAGCAGGAACAACCTCCAGAGGCCCAGTACGGGAACAGGCACCACCCAGCAGTCCAGAATTCTCAGCGACAGTTCAGGGGACCTTCAGAACAAGAGGCCAGCACACACAAGCCCTTGGAGATCTTCTTCAAGCAGGTTCACAGCAAGGTTCTAGTCTTTGTCCTTTCCTACGCAGAAACAGCAACCACAGGCCAACCCCACACAGCGAAGGGACAGTACTCCTCCTCACAACTCGTCAGCGCTTATCCTTGGCAAAGGTTCCCCTCGAGTCCAGAAGTGATCTAAAGTTCTGGGGTTTAAGGTCTACTTCTTATACCCCCATTTTATCTTTGTTCTCTATCTGCAAGGGTCTCTGAGCCCAGTTCAAACCATTTCGGTTCTCACTGGTGCAGTATGATCACAAGGTGTAGAGACAGCATTGTGCAAGGGAGACCGGGCCTATTCAGGTGTAGGGAAAACTCCTCCCACTACTCTAAATGCAGCCAAGCCCTATTCAGCTCAGCTCAGCGTCATCCAGGAACCGCCAGGCACACTTCAACAGCCCCCACCCCCCCCCTCCCAGTGGCGGTCTACAGTGAAGGCTGTCACTCCAAAACCAGACAGACCGTCAACCACAAACAGGCAGAGGCACACAGAATGGTTAAACAAGAAAATACCTACTTTCTAAAAGTGGCATTTTCAAACGCACAATTGAAAAAACATCTCTACTAAAAGATGCCATAATCCTCGCCTTCAAACTCCTTCACCAGGAACAGAACAAGCGTAGACCCAAGTTTAGTGCTTGCTTTCTGTTTTTTTAGCACACCATCACATCGCCATAACGCGTTTCGGCAAATCCCTGCCTTGATCACATGACGGAAAGATGTGTTCTTATATTCTCAGTTCAGAGAGCCTAAACTATTTCTCTATCTTGTCCAAATGAGAAGTTATACTTGTAAGATGCTTCAAAGTATTTCCTATTCTATCTTATAGGACAAGATAGCCTTTCAATAGTGAAAAACAAAAGTGGCAGTATTCCATTATTAAGACATGTTACACACACCAGTACATGTCATACCTTTCACATACACTGCACCCTGCCCAGGAGGGTACCTTGGGCCTACAATAGGGTTGCCTTACATGGAAGAAAAGGGAAAGTTAGGGACTGGCAAGTGGGTGCACTTGCCAGATTGACATGGCAGTACAAAACTATGCGCAGGCGTGAAGTGGAAGGTCTAGTGCCACGATCTCCTGGGCACTAGGTTTGACTTGTATGTTACTATGTCTAGAGCAGGCTGCTCGGCAGTTTTATTATTGTCGATGAAGATTTAGGATTCTTGGTGCCCGTCCCCACTCCTACCTCGCTTTCCTCGTCTTATAAAATACCTGCGTGGCACGTTATGAACCTCGGCCCCCCCCCCCCCCAACCTTCTGGTTGTTGTCAGACTTGTTGGGCCATTTATCCGTTTATACACTCTCCGTTCATTTGAAACGGTGACAGTTATTGCTATGCCTGCTAGTTTGATGGCGATTCTTCCACCTTCCTAATTGTGAAATACGTTGCCCCCATGCATCTAGGAGACGGCCGGTGCCAAGAAGCAAGTGTCATGTAGATAGATAGATAGATACTGAACTTTATTCGATATGTAACAACAATATCAAAAAAGTACATACATGTAAAATCGTTAATACAACAAGAATAGTACATAGTTAATAACATGATTAAAATCACGGGAATTAAAAAAATAAAATAGATACAGTCAGGCAACAAAGTGAGAGGCTGGTTAAAATTGCATTGATAATCTCAGCCTCAACGTCAATTTCAAGTATGATGACATGGCTGCCAGGGCTAGGGGGGTATCTAAGGTTTTCAATTTAAGGTATGCCAATTTACATGAACGTATACCCCAGGATTTCAGCAATGGTATTAAAAAAGTGGTCCTTGGCAGTTGATAAAATCTGCAGAAAAGAATACAATGGATATTGGATTGGGGCGAAAGGCCATCACAAGGGCATTTTTGAAGGTCAGTGAGCCAACAGTTTGGGTTAGGGAAAGTTAGGAGTCTAAAAAACGTGTTGGTGCGGAAACGGGTCAGAAGCATGCGGGTGAATGGAGATGGTTCTAGTAATAGATATTGCTGAATGCCAGTGACGGCAAGTGTCATGTACATACCCCCCTTTTTTTTTTTAACACTTCTTGATGGCCAGAAAACTAGCGGACTTTCCATCATTGCGTAGCTGCTGTATATTCTATTAACAGGTGGGTCTTTGTACATACCCTTCCCGTGCGATCTATGAGACAGGGAACGACGTTCCACCAACTCTAAATACCTCCTTGACATCCTCCATGCTGACTATTTAGGTCTTCCTTTTAGATCAGCCCGCATTGCTACGAGCCATCTATCTCTATATCCTGCCACATACTCTGAACCTGACTAGATTTGACACACTTAGTTTTTGATGAATACGCCGGCCCGATATCAGCATATTGGTAGGTTTCGCCGCTTTTGAATATGATCTCCTGCGTGTTCCCCTACTCTTGTATGAAACTTTTATAAATGAGTCTAGATATTTCAAGTGGCCATATTTCCTTCTACCCTCCGTAGATTACCCCTGCGCTGAGATGAATTGTTGAATCGAGTTATGCTATTCTACAAAGACGTGCACTTAAACCCCCATTATTAGGGGTTACGTTTTTTTTTTTTAAAAACACAAGATTTAGAACTCCTCAATATGTGTATTTGCATATATAATCACCTAAGTTTTCTGTTTTCGAACACTTGTGGTAGATTGGCTTTTCTATTTTCTATCTCTCCATCTTGTTCAGACTTAACTCACTGTATGAACCTCTGATCTTGTTCTATAGTAGACTTAGTCAATAGTCTTTTGCTCTGACTAAATTTTTATTCTGGAGGTGCTCTTTCACACTTGTTCTCTATTGGTACCTTGTGGACCATATATATATTACCTACTGGCGGTCGCCGGTAGGTAGTTATAGTTAGGACCCTGTTTCCATAGGAAATCCGCAACATTCTATTTGGAATAACTTTGGCGCCGGTCGACGAATCCTCGCGAATTTTTCAAAATAGGTGGGGCGCTACGCTCCGCTCCTACCCTGAAAGTCTCGGGGGGATTCGTCAAGCGGGGGCTGAGATAAAAGGGGGGTCCCAAAACGCGTTTTTCCCATGCATTTTTCCATAGGACCTTTAGACAGGGCTACAGCCCGAACGGCTGAACAGAATTACTTGAAATTTGGCAGAGAGGTAGTCCTCAGGTCAAGGAAGTGCCTTTTGTAGGTTTGGTGTAAATCCGTTCAGTAGATTCTGAGAAAATAGCCTTTAAATCAATATATATATCTGAGCCAGCTTACGGTGCGCTTACGGTACGCTTACCGTACGCGTACGGTGGCGTGCGCGAGCGCGATTCTGATTGGCTCTTAGATCTTAGTAAACATTGGAATCGGCCGAAACCAGGAAGCGGCGGCCGCCATTTTCTCTCTCGCACTGAGAGTGATGATGAAAATACAAAGCACAAAAACATGTAAAGGGGCTGTTTAGACAGCTCCCACACACATAGCCAAGGTGGGGGGGTCCCCAAAGATCCCCCAAGGCCAAAAACGGAATTTTATTTTTTTTCGCTAATTTCGCCGATTACGCTTACCGTACGCGTACGGTAAAAAATTATATAAAAAAAAAAATTATCCACAGTCTCCCCACCCCGTGTGCAATTGGTGGCCGAAGGGCACCATTTGTGCATGGCTTATAAAAATTAAAATATTACCTTTCAAAACGAAGTGCATCATATGTCCTCCATGTGCGCACGGTGTTTGAAGCGCATCGTGCGTACATGGCCCATCTAGCGTAACATGGGCACGCGGTGCGCATAGCGCACCGCGTGCCCACCGTGCGTGCACGGCACTAACTGCGTAAAGTGGGCGCGCGGTGCGCGAAGCGCACCGCGTGCTTACTGTGCGCGCACGGAACGAACTGCGTTAAGTGGGCGCGCACGCCACGAATGGCGTAAAGTAACTTAGCATTTAAAAAACCGTACAAATTCACTGAAAAAACCATAGGTTTCACACACGTTATAGTTAGGAATTAGCATTTAAAAAACCTTGCAAATTCACTGAAAAAACCATAGGTTTCACACATGTTCTAGTTAGCGGAAATTTTACTGATAAAAAACCAATGAAATTCCCCCGTTATAGTTAGTGCAGGCAACTATAACTCACGCGACCGCAATCTTCTGCTGATGACATATGTGTCTTTATGAAAAAAAAATATTTGTAATATATGTATAGCTAAAAATGTATGGAAGAAGACATGGGCAAATAAGTGTCTAAATACAGTATTAGCATCAGCAGAGGATTGCGGTCGCGTGAGTTATAGTTGCCTGCACTAACTATAACGGGGGAATTTCATTGGTTTTTTATCAGTAAAATTTCCGCTAACTATGACATGTGTGAAACCTATGGTTTTTTCAGTGAATATATATATATATATATATACACACACACACACACACACACAATGGTATAGACATCATTCTTGTTTGCACTACTTGAGCTGATCCACATGGACAGATGTATCATTCGCATGATCGTATATCAGATTTAATGTATAATGTGTAATGTGTATTTTTGTTTGCGTTTATATTGTTCTTGTATGTTTTTTTGATCAATCTTAGGTATAGCCTATGTCCCCCTCTACCTACCAGTCTGCGCCCTGATGAAGGTGGGACCCTAGCCCGGGTCCAATACCGAAACGCACGTTGGCGCTTGAACTTTCTGCATTTTTTACTCCATTGTATCGTAGGCTCTCCATCTGGATGATATATATGTTTATCGCCCATACGACTACATTGCTGGAATTATGACATCTTGACTGTTATGAGCTAGTGGAACCGTGATGGAATGAATGTTTGTATGCATGTGTTGAGTGTTGTGCAGGACATGTTGCTATTTGTTTACAGGGCTCGACAAAATCCACTCGACCGCTCGCATTTGCGAGGTAAATTTTATGAGGTCGAGCTATTTTTAGGTCCTACTCTCCCTTTCTGGAGAGTAGGAAAACATGCTAACTTTTGTCCTCCGTTTGAAAACGGATACGGAGGTCAAGTAGGTCACTGTTAGGGCGAGGAGAGTTTAAGGTACTAGTCCTGCAGGATTAGTATCATTTTTCAGATTTTTCGAGCCCTGGTTTATATCAATACCATGTATTGTTATTTATATTTGTCTCACTATATTAATATGTCGATGTGCAAAAATTTACAAAAAGTATCTGAAAAACTTGTTGTTTTGTATATATAAAAAAAAGCACAATAAACAAGAAATTTATATTTTTCTATTTAGCAACCTTGTTTGATACTTTGTTATAATCATATAGTGCTTTCAGCTCCAGTCTAGTGTTTCCTGATTTAGGGACCTATGCTCTAGGCCCTTTTATATATCTAAGAGGGTGGGTTCCTTCTTTGGATTTATGTGGAAGGTCTGAGATACCTTTTCAGGGCTACTCTTGTGGGTGGCACAATCAGTGCTGCAGGCCCACTAATAGCATTTGATTTACAGGCCCTGGCACACTCAGTGCACTTTACTAGGGACTTACCAATAAATCAAATATGCCAATCAAGGAGGAACCAATTGTAAACAACAATTTACACAGGGAGCACTTGCATTTTGACACCG
Organism: Triturus cristatus; assembly: GCF_964204655.1. NCBI lineage: Eukaryota > Metazoa > Chordata > Amphibia > Caudata > Salamandridae > Triturus > Triturus cristatus. The sequence goes on along the minus strand of NC_140583.1, from coordinate 1,175,887,468 downwards.
ATCATCCGTGGCAAAGTGCCCAAAGCATCTAAGCCAGCAAAAACGAAATCCAGCACAGCATCAAAAATACAGGATGTAGAGCCAAAACGTCAGGGGAAACCATGCCATAGATGCCAAGTCTAACAGGTGACAGTCGACTATTTGTGTTCATTTTGTTCAACACACATTTTCTTGATATTGCAGAAAAAGTTTCCAGCAGGGCAAAAATTATTATGTTCTACATACTAAGAGTTGTTAGCAGCCTTGAGTTATTAGACCGAATCACCTCAGCATGACAATTTCTACTTAAAATAGAAGTCTGTGTCCACCAGGTATTAAGCTATGTACATGTTTTGCATCAGAAGAATAAGATGGGGTCTCTAAAGCTTTCAACACAGTATGAAGGCTGCAGGTAATATACTCTTCAGTACCTTTAGCATTTCTTACTTTAAGTGAAGAGTATTTTTTTGACAAGTGTTCTTAGTAGATCCTTTTTAATACACTTTAGTGTATATGTATGTATACATACACATCTACACATACATATAAACCCACGCATACACACATATATATACACACATATATACACACATATATATATATACACACACACACACACACACACACACACACTATTATTATTTAAATGTATATGGCGCACAACTACTCTGAGGTTTCCCGGCGCCTACGGACCCGCACAAGAAAGAAGAGGGCAGGACTCTAGTGGTTAAATAGCCATGTTTTTAAGTCTTTGCGAAATTTGTGATAGATAGTTTTGTGACGTAGTTGAGATGGGAGTGAGTTCCATAGAGATGAAGCCAAGTATGCAAAGTACCGTCCGCCCACACGTGCTCCTTTGATCCTGGAAACTTGAAATTGTGACTGATTAGAGGATCGCAGGAGACGCGGGGGGAGGTAAGGATGTGCCACAGTACTAAGATAATGAGGTGCTGAACCCATTTTGATCCTATGCATGTAGCAGAGGGCTTTGAATTTGGAACGATTTTCCATTCTAAGCCAGTGAAGGTCACGGATTGGACCTGTAATGGAGGCCATTCTGGGTAGCTGAGATAGAAGTCTGGCTGCAGAATCCTGGAACACTTACAGCTTACGTATCACCTCCTTACTTGCGCCCAGATGAACAAGTTACTAACCTTCGGTAACGATGTATCTGTAAGAAACATTAGTTAGTTAGATTCCTCACCTTAGAATATCCCCAGGCGTCAGACTGGATCCGGAAGATTTTTCGTCAGCAATACCCCTTGCGCGTCGCTAGGCGTCGTCTGCGGCTCCGCGTCCGTCGTCGGCGTCGTGCGCCGGGATGACGTCGTCGGAGTACTTAGACGCCGCCCTCGCGCGCTGACGTCAGTTCTTGTACATAGCCTTCCGCGCCAGGAACGCAGAGCCATGCAAAGACCGACACTGGTGCCAAAAATAAAATCTAGGGGCCTGAAAGGACAACCTTAACCCTAGATGTCAGTTCGCAGAACGGGGAGGATGGGAGGGTCGGTGAGGAATCTAACTAACTAATGTTTCTTACAGATACATCGTTACCGAAGGTTAGTAACTTGTTCATCTGAAAGAAACACGTTAGTTAGATTCCTCACCTTAGAATAGATACCCAAGCAATACCATCCCCGGTGGTGGGTCTGCGAACCAAGATCACACCAGAAAGTCCTGGAGGACAGAACGGCCAAAGAAGCCATCCCTCCGGACTTGGCTGTCAAGGCAATAATGCCTGGCAAACGTGTGTAGCGAAGCCCACGTCGCCGCCTGACAGATGTCCTGCAAAGGGACTCCCCGTCCCAAGGCAGTAGTAGCCGCCGTGGCCCGAGTAGAATGGGCGCGCAGCCCAACAGGAGGGTCCTTTTTAGCCAAGGAATAGCAGATTTTTATACACAAAACGACCCACCGAGAGATGGTTCGTTTGTGCACAGCTTTCCCCTTCTTAGCGCCCACGTACCCAACAAAAAGCTGGTCGTCCACCCGGAACTGTTTTGTGCGGTCCAGATAAAAGGAGAGCGCACGTTTTGGGTCCAGACGGTGGAGCCTCTCTTCCTCTTTGGAAGGATGCGGAGGCGGAAAGAAGGTGGGCAAGGTGACAGACTGCCCAAGGTGAAATGGAGTCACCACTTTAGGAAGAAAGGAGGGACGAGGCCGAAGGACAACCTTGTCCGGATGAACAGATAGAAAAGGAGGCTTTGAAGATAAAGCCTGGAGCTCACTCACCCGTCTAGCCGAGGTGATGGCTACCAGAAAAGCAGTCTTTAGAGTTAGAAGACGAAGAGGGCAATTGTGAAGAGGCTCGAAGGGAGCGCACATCAGGAATGTCAAAACTAGATTCAAGTCCCACTGAGGCATTACAAAAGGGACAGGAGGGAACGTGTGTGTAATGCCTTTGAGAAAGCGTGTAACCACAGGGGACTTGAAAAGAGAAGGCTGATCAGGAAGCCGCAAGAAGGCGGAGATGGCAGCAAGATAACCTTTCAGGGTGCCCAGGGCAGAGCCCTGCCGGGCCAGAGAAAGAAGGAAGAGGAGAACCTCAGAAAGAGGGGCGGAAAGGGGATCCACAGCCTTTGCTGTGCACCATGCCACAAATTTGTTCCACCGGCAGGCGTATACCGACTTTGTGGAGGGACGCCTGGCTGCCAGAATGATATCACAGACTTCAGGAGGCAAGTCAAATGGCATCAACTGCCGCCGCTCAATCTCCACGCATGGAGGTGGAGGCTGGACAGGTTCGGGTGGAGGACCGTCCCCTGCTGCTGCGACAGAAGATCCTCCCGAAGGGGCAGACGTATCGGGGGATCGGTCAACAGACTGAGTAGCTCGGGATACCAGTATCTTCGTGCCCAATCCGGAGCCACCAAGATGACTTGGGCCCGGTCGCGCCTGATCTTCTTCAGCACTCTGGGCAGAAGTGGTATAGGCGGAAAGGCGTACAACAGACCGCAACTCCACTCGTGACGAAAAGCGTCGCCGAGCGAGTGCCGTCTTGGAAATTCCAACGCGCAGAACTGCTGACATTGCGCGTTCTCTTCGGTGGCGAATAGATCTAACCAAGGCTCTCCCCACTGCTGAAAGAGGCCTTGCACCACTTCGGAGTTCAGACGCCATTCGTGATCCATCATGCACCGGCGGCTGAGTTAGTCTGCTCTGGCGTTCAGAGAGCCCGCCAGATGTTGAACCACCAGGGTGACGCCCTGGTGTTCCAGCCATGTCCAGAGGCGCAGAGCCTCCTGACAAAGGGTCCACGACCCCACCCCGCCCTGTTTGTTGCAGTACCACATGGCGGTGGTGTTGTCCGTGAACACCTGCACGACACTTCCCCTGACAGAGGGAAGGAAGGCTTTCAGTGCAAGCCGGATCGCTCTCAACTCCAACAGGTTGATGTGGAGACGAGACTCCGCCGGAGACCAGAGGCCTCTGATCTCCGCCTCTCCCATATGGCCACCCCATCCCAGGAGGGACGCATCCGTCACTACGACATGCTCCGGTTGGGGAAGGGAGAGGCTCTTGCCCTTGACCCACTCGCGGTCCGTGAGCCACCACTGCAACTGCTGTGCAGTACCCTCCGAGATCAAGACATGGTCGGACAGGTTGCCGTGATGCTGGGCCCACTGAAACTTCAGGTCCCACTGCAGAGCCCGCATGCGCCGCCTGGCGTGATGCACTAGTAGGATGCAGGAGGCCATCAGCCCCAGAAGCCGCAACACTAGCCTGACCGAAACCCGGGATAGAGGCCGAAAGATGGGAATCAGGGCCTGTATATCCCGGACCCGCTGTTCCGGTGGATGGACCCGGAACTGCGCCGAATCGAGAACCGCTCCGATGAAGAGGAGCTTCTGAGAGGGACTCAGGTGTGACTTCGGCACGTTGATGGAAAACCCCAGCAAATGCAGGAGATCCGCCGTAGTCTGGAGGTGGGAGACGACTGCCTGGGGCGAGCCCGCCTTCAACAACCAGTCGTCTAGATAGGGGAAGACTGGGACCCCTGATCTGCGCAGATGAGCTGCGACCACCGCCATCACTTTCGTGAACACCCGAGGGGCACTGGTGAGGCCGAAGGGGAGCACGGTAAACTGAAAGTGCTCTTGGCCCACCGTGAACCGCAGGTAACGCCGGTGGGCCGGCAGGACGGGGATATGGAAATATGCGTCCTGCAAGTCCAACGCTACCATCCAGTCTCCAGGGTCTAGGGCAGCTAAAACCTGAGCCAACGTTAGCATCTTGAACCTTTCCTTTCGGAGGAAGGCATTGACGTTCCGGAGGTCCAAGATAGGGCGCAGGCCCCCCTTGCCCTTCTTGGGAACCAGAAAGTAGTGGGAATAACAACCACGACCTACTTCTGGACTCGGAACGCGCTCGACGGCCCCCTTGGCCAAGAGAGCCGAAACTTCCTCGCGGAGAAGATCCAAATGATCCCCCGAGATACGGTGGTGCTGCGGTGGCATGGCTGGAGGGGTCGTCTCGAAGGGGAGGGAGTAGCCCCTTCGGACGATTTGCAGCACCCACCTGTCCGATGTTATGGACCGCCAGTGGAGCAGGTGATGGCGAACTCTGCCGCCCACTGGCGTGGTATGGGCCTGAAAGCTCGGACTAGGAAGGCTTTGAGGCGGATGCTGCCGGGGTGGATGTGGGCTGACCACGTCGGCCTCCATTTCCGCCACGGCGGAAGCCACGTCCGCGACCGCGCGCAGGTTGGTTCTGCGGCTGGTGGCTTTGCGGACGTGAGGAGGCGCCCCTTCCTTGGCCACGAAAGGGGCGAAAAGCGGAGGTGTGCGCCCGCGGAGCCGAGAGGCCCAAGGACTTGGCCGTAGCCCGGGAGTCCTTAAAGCGGTTCAGCGCACTGTCCGCCTTCTCACCAAACAGGCGAGTGCCATCAAAGGGCATGTCCATGAGGGTGTTCTGGACATCCCCGGAAAATGACGTGGACCGCATCCAGGCGTGGCGGCGGAGCGCCACCGTGGTGGAAATCGCCCGACCTAGCGAGTCCGTGGTGTCAAGCCCACATCTTATGGCGTGCCGTGCTGCATCCCTCCCATCGGCCAAAGCCTGGGTAAGACGCGTCCGGACCTCCTCCGGACACAGGGGCAGCACGTCCTCCACCGTATCCCACAGGGAATGGGAATAACGGTCCAAGAGACAGGCGGTATTTAAGGACCGCAGGCCCAAACTAAGGGACGAGAACAGTTTCTTGCCAAACTGCTCGAGTCTCTTGGAATCCCGGTCCGGCGGAGCGGTCGGGAAGGAGGATTGGGAAGTAGAGGCCTGGATAACCAGACTCTCGGGGGTGGGGTGTTGGGACAGGAAACTGGGGTCGCCCGGAGCAGGGCGGTGGCGCCTGGCAACGTTCCTATCCACAGGAGGAACTGTGGAGGGCTTGGACCAGGTGCCCTGCAGAACGTCAGTGAGGGCCTCGTTGAACGGCAGCAGAGGCTCAGTGGAGCTTGCTGAGGTTTGAAGCACCTCAGTGAGGATGTTGGTCCTCACAGCCACGGCAGGCAACTCGAGCCCAAGGGCCTCAGCCGCCTTGCGCAGCACCACAGAAAATGCTGCACCCTCCTCCGAAGCCACGGTCGGAGGAGAAGTGAATCCAGCGTCTGGCGAGGTGTCCAGCCCGCTGGCCTCCCCCAGTTCATCTGCCCAGTCCTGAGAAAGCTGTGACTGAACAGCCAGAGGGTCCTCGAACCCCTCCCAGTCGCCCCCTTCTTCCGATTCCTGATAAACAGGAGGAATGATCGGAACCGGACTGTAGAGATGGTAGGACTCAAGCGGCGTCGGATGCGGCGTCGGCGGACGTCGTGCCGGCGTCGGGTCCGGATGAGGGCTAAACTGGGGCGTCGGCGTCACAGGCGTCGGTGGCGCCGGTGACGGCGTCGGTGGTTCAGGCGTCGGCGCCGGTGGAGGAGTGACAAGGTCAACCGGCGTCGACTGGGGCCCAGGCAAGGGCCCCGCGGGGACCTGCGGCGTCGAGACCGGAGTCGTCGACGGCGCCGGGGCCGGAGCCGCCGGCACGCGAGGTCGCCCAGTCGAGTCCGCGGGGCCCGAAGGCGCGCCAGCGGGCGTCGACGGCGGGGCCAGGCTCCTCATGGCCGAGAGGAAGGCACTGCTCTCCGCCGGCGCCGCGTCAGCCCCAGGGACCGGAAGGTATGGGGGCGGACGCGGCACCTGCGGCTCCGCCGGAGCCGCGGGGGTGGAACCACTTGGACCCTCGGCCGAGTCGCGCGACCGACGAGGGGAGTCCGAAGAGCGATGTCGCCGCTTGGACTTCTTAGAGTGTTTGGACTTACCCGACGACTTGGAGCCCGACGAGCGATGGTGGCGTCGGCTAGGGCTCCGCGAGCGATCCTTGGACCTCCTCCTGGACCGGGATCGCGCACGACGCGGAGCAGAGTGGCGAAGCTCGAGAAGCTTGCGGGACCGCTCCCGCCTAGCCTTCGAAGTCAGGGCCTGACAGTCGTTGCACGACTCCGCGTCGTGGTCGAGGCCTAAGCAGTAGAGGCACCGGCGGTGGTGATCGGTCACCGACATCAGTCGATGACAATCTTCGCAAGCCTTGAACCCAGGCATCCTACCGGCACCAGATGTCGACAGACAAGGATCAAAAATGATCAAAAAGATTTAGTCAAAAAAGACTAAAAGGGGTAGCTCTCCCGGATCTGCGCTTACTGGCGCGGAAAAAAGAAGAACTGACGTCAGCGCGCGAGGGCGGCGTCTAAGTACTCCGACGACGTCATCCCGGCGCACGACGCCGACGACGGACGCGGAGCCGCAGACGACGCCTAGCGACGCGCAAGGGGTATTGCTGACGAAAAATCTTCCGGATCCAGTCTGACGCCTGGGGATATTCTAAGGTGAGGAATCTAACTAACGTGTTTCTTTCAGATACAAGACATTACCGTAGTCCAATCTGGACACGATCAAAGCCTGGATGACAGTATTTTGCGCGGAAGGTGGAAGCATCACGAGAATTTTTTTTGAGACATTTTAAAATTGTAAAACAGGTTGAGGCAACGTTAACCACTTGCTGTTTCCTAGACAGTTGGTTGTCAATCATTATACCAAGGTTGTGAACAGATTGTGGGGGATTGGGGAGATCACCCATCTGCGGTGGCCAATGCTGGGGACCCCAAAGAGTTTTATTTCCACCGAAGATAAGGAGTTCGTTTTCCCTCCGTTAAGTTTCAACCTATGTGTGTGCATCCAGCCAGCTATCTTTTGCAGCCCAGCCTGGAGAGAGGACACGTTGGAAGTCTCCTTGGAAGACAAGGAGAAAATAAGCTCAGTGTCATCCGCATATGAATATATAGTCAGCCCAGCCTCCTCCTCCTCCTCAGTGGCCAGGGGGCTAACATATGTTGAAAAGTAATGGGCTGAGTATAGAGCCCTGAGGTACTCCATACGAGGAGACATGGGTCTGAGAGCTTGAAGTTGGAGAAAAGATCTGAAATGTCCTGCTAGACACAAAGCTGGACAACCACTTGAGTGCTGAACTGACAATGCCTCTAGAATGTAGGACTTGTAAAAGAGTCGTATGGGAAACTGTGTCGAACGCAGCACTCAAGTTTAGTAAAATGAGTGCCACGGTATCTCCTTTATAAACACATTGGCGAATAGTTTTGGTGACTCCTAAGAGCGTGGATTCAGTAGAGAATCCAGCTCTAAAACCCAATTGAGATGGGTGTAGAATGTTCTGGGAGTCAACAAACTGCGTAAACTGCGAGTGGATATGTTTTCCAGAATTTTGGAAAAAGCTGGAAGTAGGGAGATCGGACGAAAGTTGGATAGAACTTCTGGATCAGAATTTGCTTTTTTTTTTTATAAGGAAGGACCATAGCGGGTTTCCAAGCCGCTGGAACCCTTGCTTCGCGTAGCAATGCATTGAGAAGGTCCATAATAATATTAAGTATTGGTAAATCCAGTTTCTGCAAAATGGAGATGGGATCCTTAGGAGAACCAGATTTGATGCTAGTTAAAATACGACAAAAGGCAGAGATGTCGAAAGATATCCAGTTATCAAGCGTGTTGCCTAGTTATCATATGTGTCCTGCAACAGGGTCAAGATGGGACAATCAAATGAGGAGGCTCAGTTCTCAGGTAACAACTCCACGTTAGTGGTAGTGTTTTTAAATTCTGCATAAATTTTATCGATTTGGTCTATAAAAAAACAACCAGATCTTCGCATTGCGTATTGTCTAACCCCGGTGGCTCCGGTTGGCAAGTATTGCCTGACAATTCTTCCACCACTTTAAACAGAACTTTAGGGCTATTTTGTGACATTAAAATAGTGTTTTTTGCGTGCTCAGCCCAAGCGGCATTACACAGGGCATGATCGCCTTTTAGAGCGAATTTATATGCAAGTTTTGCTGCCGGCGCATAGTCTTTCCTCCAACGTCTCTCCAAGGTTTTGCATTTAGTTTTTTCTGCCTTTAGTTTCAGAAAACCAGAGGGCAGGAGGATGATGGTTCAATTTTTTATTCGCCAGAGGAAGGCATACGTCAATAGACTAGGTCAACCAATTTTGAATAGTGTCAGTGTCTTCTATATGGGTTGTGGTGATAACAGGCAAGGTGTTAAGATGGGGATTAAAACAATCAACGTCTAGCTTTTTCCAATATCTGAAACCCGATTTGATGGAAGGGATATAGGGGTTATCACACCACATTTCCAGTTTCACCTTAAAGCAGACTAGAAAGTGGTCAGACCATAGAATAGGGAAGGCTGTCTGGCATGAGATCTTGGCTAAGTTAGAGAAAATAGGGTCTAATAGATACCCTGCCTTATGGGTGGGGCCAGAGTTGCAAAGAGATGTTCATTGCAGCCAGATCAGTAATGAGAGTGGAGCTAATAGTGCAGGTGGCAAGTATGTTATAATCACCTAAAATAGTAAAATTGGTGGCTTCTAACAATATAGGGGCAATAAGATCAGGGAGTGCAGCTGCCCATGCCCCAGCCGGTCCCGGCGGGCGATAGATCAGGATCCCAGAGGGTGAAATTAGGAGAGAGTGAGAGTTAAAAAAGACTAGCTTCACAGCCCTTAAAAGATAAGTCCTCCCATTTGCAGATGTCCGCAGTTTTGAAAATTATTGCTATACCCCCTCAGATTTTGTCCACAAGATCCTTCCTAAGGATGGTGTAGTTTGGTGGTAGAGCAATTGCAATGTCAGGTCCCAAGCTCCCATTAAGCCAAGTCTCCGTGAGGAAAATGGCATCCGTTTGTGAATTCAGTAAGAGGTCATGAATGTCTTTATGCTTGGAGAGTAACATACAATTAATACTGAAAAAAACAATTTCAGATCGAGGATCAACGTCCTTGTTAGCAGAGAGGAGCGTCATTTTATGTCTGCTGGGGGTGGATTCCCAGCAAGGTGGTGTTGAAAAAGAAACCGCAGCAGAGAAAATTAGATGTAGATTTACCATAAATAAGAGGCTTACAGTTAGGACCTGGCTTGGGCCGAAGAGCATGAAGTAATTTTTGCGAATAAGTTCTCTGGCCATTAAAAGTTGGAGCAGGGGTTCTGGCCCCTAGCCCCGTCCGGCCGCATATGGGCTTGCCTTTGGCGCGCCGCCTGCTCGTCCGCTGCACGAAGCGACAAGCATGTAAATTTATACTCTGCCTCACCCCACCTCTAACCCGGAAGTGAGACTGTCTGCCGCTCCCTCCACAAAAATCGGGAAAACTCGCGGTGGACCGGGGAGCGTGCGGTAAATAAGAGGATGTCCGAGATGTGCAGGTAGGCAAAAGCACTGCAAAGAGCAATAGCGTAAAATTGTTAAAAACAGTGCAATTTTTAAAAGATACGCGATTTAAAAAAGGATACGCTGTACACAGCGTATAGGCCGTCCGCTAAATAATTTTTTTCTTTTTTATAAAAGCCATGCCCTAGGGGGGATATATGGCCTGGGAGGGGGGGCAGGGGGATGCATGGCAACCCTCACCCATTGAAAAAAGGCCTGGCCCTGGGATAGGATCCCCCAGGGCGGAAAATAGTCCGGGAAAGGGGGGCCACACAAACACCATGCCCCCTTCACCACCTCTCTGCAAACGCGCCTCCTGGGGCACTGTCAGTTGGGGGATTAAATCCCCTTGGATGCGGGGGGAGTCCTTGGAGTCCAGGAACCCTTTGTTACCTCCAGTAAGTCCCAGACAGCGGGATTGCCAAGGGGAGTTGGAGGCCATGCCCCCTTTCTCCTGGGGCACTGCTAGTTGGGTAATGAAGGATTATGTTACTTACCCTGTAAGTATCTGTTCTTGCCATCATGTAGAGCAGTAGATTCATAGGCTTTGCTTACACCCGCCATCTAATGTTGGGTCCGGATGTTTGCAAGTTGTTTTTGCTCGAAGAAGTATTTTCCAGTCCTGAGGTAAGGTGACTTCTCCTTTCGGTGACAGTGTTCATGGGCATCAACTCCACTGTAATCCATTCTCACCCTCTTGGGGGAATACGATCTAAGTGTAGTATAAAGATGTGCATGGATATGTGAATGAGAACTGCAACAACCACAGGTGTACGGGGAGGAGGGAGGGCACATGTGAATCGACAGCTGTACATGCCAAGAACAGATGCTTACATGGTAAGTAACATTATGCGTTCAAGGCATGTGTGCAGTAGATACACATGCTTTGCATAGACTGTATAGCAGTACCATTCAAAAGTGGTGGCTAACCAGTGGGTGTTGCAGTTGTTTGAAAATGTGTTTTAGCACTGCTTGTCCTACATTAGCTTGTTGACGTGCCAATACTTTCACACAATATTTGGTAAATGTCTGGTGTAGACCATGTAGCTGCCTTACATGTATCAGCTATAGGAATGTTAGCTAAGAAGGCCATAGATGCTCCTATTTTACGTGTAGAATATGCTCTAGGAGGTATAGTTAAAGGTCTTTTAGCTTTAACATAGCAAGTTTAGCTACATGTAATAATCCATCTAGAAATACCGGATTTGGAGATAGGATTTCATATAAGAGGTGGAGCAAATGCAATAAAAAGTATTGTTTTACGATAATCTTTTGTTCGATCAATGTAGCACACTACTTTTGGAAGGGGGTTTGTACTAAGAACTACTCTTTATGCAGTTGGAAGAAGGGTTCTTCTAAGGTTAATATCTGTAGCTCACCAACAACTCTCAATGACGTAACAGCAATTAGAAATGCAACCTTCCATGAAAGAAATTGTAGTGCACAATTGTGTAATGGCTCAAAAGGTGGGCTCATAAGCCTTGTGAGAACAATGTTGAGGTTCGAGACGGGTGAAGGTGGTATCCTGGGTGGTATTATTCTTTTAAATCCTTCTATAAAAGCCTTAATTACTGGGACTTTACATAAGGATAAATGTCTGTTTCGTAGATATGCAGATACTGCTGCACAATGTAGTCAAATAGATGTTTAAGCTAATCCAACTTGCTATAGATGCAAAAGGTAACAAATATTTTGTATAGATGCATCTAGTGGATTAATTTTACAATCTATAACAAATCTTTTCCACTTTGCTGCATGGCATGCTCTAGTGGTAGGTTTTCTTGGTTCCTCAAGAATTGTCATACAATCTTGTGGTAGATTTAGGTATCCAAACTATAGAACTTCAGGAGCCAGATCGCTAGGTTGAGCTCCTTGGGGTTTGGATGTGATTTCTCCATGGTTGTGTGTGAGAAGGTTGGAAGTGAGGTTACATTTTTGGTGTGGAACTACTGACAGTTCTAGTAGTATGTTGAACCATGGTTGATGAGCCCACGTGGGAGCCACTAGAATTAGTGTGAGCGATGTCTGAGTTTCCAAACTAGAAAAGGGAGGAGAGGGAGAGGTGGAAAAGTTTAAGCAAATATATCTGACCAATTCATCTACAGGGCATTGCCTTTGGATAGGTGGTGTGTAAATCTGGAGGTGAAGTTTGGGCATTTTGAGTTCTCTGCTATGGCAAAGAGGTCTATTTGTGGGAATCCCCATTTCTGGGAATATGGAAGGAGACCCTGGGGATGAAATTCCTATTTGTGTACTTATTGCCCCAGCCTGTTGAGGAGGTCGGCAAATCGGTTGTGCATGAAAATGAATTTTGTAATGTATTGCCAAATGTTCTGAGAGAGGCGCGACAACTGTAGTGTACCCCCTCCCCCCTCATGTTTTTGTACATAGCTGTCATTTTGTCAGTCTGGAGGCTGAAAAGCTTTTACAGCAGGGTAAACTGCTAGAAGCTAGAAGCATCTCCATCCTTTAACAATCCAAGGTTTATGGGACACCAAGCTAGAAGCTCCATGTAACTGATGTGGAGGCTTCTGAGCTTGGTGTCCCATAAACCTTGGATTGTTAAAGGATGGAGATGGGCACCCCAACCTGTGAGAGGCATCTGCTGTTAGTACGACTTGTGGAATGGGGTCGAAGAAAGGCCACCCTTTTTTTGTGTTCCACTACTGCAGAGCGCGATGTGTGGCTGTCTAACACTAGATCTCATAATTGACCCTGTAATTGATTCCACTGACGTTCTAAGCATTCCTATGGAGGTACAGGATGCCATAATTTCTAACATTTGCATGAAAGTCCTCACTGTTAGGTTTTGGTTGTTTTGAAACTGTAGTAATAAAGTTTGACAATTGTGAATACTGGCTGGATTGAGCGAGGCTAGAGTTGTGTGAGTATTTAGCTTTGCTCCCAGATATGTTTGCTGGTGTCAGGGTTGAAGATGGGATGTGTGTGCATTGACTGTAAATCCCAATTGATGGAGAACGTTTATGGTATCTTGAGTATGTTCGAACACTTTCTGTGTGTGTTGGTTTGGATGAGGCAATCATCTAGATATTGAAAGACATGAATGTGTCTTCTGAGATGAGCTGCTACTACTGCTAGGAATTTTGGTAATACTCTGGGTACAGTAGTCACTCCGAATGGCAGTACTTTGAATTGATAGTACTTTCCCGGTATCACAAATCTGAGATATTTGCGATGTGCTGAGTAGAAAGGAATATGTAAGTAGGAGTCCTTGAAGTCTAGTGTGGACAAAGTCGCCTTGTTGTAGAAGTGGAAGCACTTGGTGAAGGGTGACCATATGAAAGTGCTCTCACAGTATGTATAGGTTTAACGGTCTGAGATCAAAGATAGGTCAAAGAGACCCGTCCTTTTTGGGGATTAGGATATAAAGCGACTCAACTCCTGACCCTTGATGTTGTAATGAACTGGTTCTATAGCTCCTTCTGTCAGAAGAGCTTGTACTTCTTGTTTGAGAAGCTGTTGGTGTTGTAGCAAGAGTTTGTGAATTCAAGGTGGAATATTGGGAGGATTGCTGGCAAGCAATTTTTTTTTCCCCCGTCATTCGCCACCAACCTCACTTCAATTCACTCCAAAGATGTCTATACCCACTCTCAGCGAGCTGAGAGGCGTAGGCTTTTTGGAAGTGCAGACCCGCCTACAGGAACAGGACTTACTTAGGTGTTAATGAAGAACCCGCTGAGGTAACTCTTCCGCCAAGCTCCAAGAACTAGATGACACTTGTCGTAAAACTACCAGGTAGGAGCTAGAAGTAACCGACTTAGCCCGAAGAGTATTAAGGCAGCATAATCATGGGACTCAAGAAAAATAAAAAATAAACCTCAGTCAGCTCGGAGCCTCATCTAAGTTGCAGCAGATTCCAAAATGCTTTCTTCTTACTGCCTGATCTAGCAAGGTCTAGCTTAGAGACAGCCAAAACTGAGATCTGCCAGTCTAAAAAAAAGAAGGGGGAGTTGATTCTGTCCATCTTATACAAATTTGCCTCCTGGCTAGAAGGATAGCATAGAAAAGCAACGATCCAGCAGGGCCGGTAACTTTATCTTCCAAGCCAAATATAATTAAAGGTAAGTCTATGTTGATAGGATGCCCCAAGGTACTTGCCAAAAAGATTCCAATATTATCCCAAAAGGAGGCAAGGGCAGGGCATTCTTTGAACATGTGGATATCTGAGGCAGAGGCCAACCCACATTTCTTACAACTCACTGGTGGGCCTTTAGTGATTTTTGACAATTTATGTGGGGAGTAATAGGCCCTGTGGATGGTAAACAGATGGTTCCTTTTTAACCATGCCAGTTTTACCACTTCATTCAAGGTCTTACAGGACTTCTGCCATAAATAATCGGAATCCTGTGTAGGTAAAGAGCCTCCCCACAATTCCTTGGCGAGATTGAATTCGCCATCCACAGCTTCGAGTATGGCCTGGTACCAAAAAGATACTTCCTTATTTCCAGGGGACTTAGTCACAAGCTGGTGTTCTAGAAAACTGCCACATCCCACTAAGTTCTTGTAACTTGATTGAGAGTGCAATCGAGCCCAGCTTTCCAGCTAAAGAAATTTAAATCTAGAGAGGCCTTCTCCAACCTTGACTTTAAGTTGTTCCCATGAAATAAAGGTACCATCTGGGACCAGGTCCCCCCAGACCGCTAACCCAGCATCTCTCAAGGGTATTGCTAGCCTGTCCCTTAAACACTCTAGAGCGCCCGGGGAGTCCCAAAGGGGAGCCAAGCTGGAAAAATAGCCAAGTGCCGCCGAGCACCTCAATTTGGCCCAAGTTTTGGCTAAGCCCTGGAGCACCTTCAACGTAAACTTTCAAAAAAAAATGTTGGTCCCCGAACTTAAATAGAAAACCCTCTTCTGGTTGTTTGGCGCCTCTAAGCATGGCTAGGAACATCCCCCCGCACCGATATTAACAGGCATTTTTAAGAGTATACTTGAGTGAAAATTGGAAAGCCCAGGCATAAAGCTGAAGATCTGGTAAAGCAAGGCCTCCCTTCTCTCTCCTTCACCTGAGCTTTTTCCTAGGTGATTTGTACGCCCAGACAAATGAGTTAATATCCCTCTGCAACTTGTCAATGGTGGATTTTTCAAAGTGAGGGGGGATACAATTAAAGCGAAAGGTGATTTTAGGGAGACTTGACATTTTAATCAAATTGACCCTGCCTATAATGGATAGAGGGAGTAGGGCCTAAGATTTCATTAGCCTCTGACACTCCCTTGCCACCATAGCAATATTGGTCTCGGCGATCTTTGTGATGTCTTGAATATCCCCAGGTATCTCAATTTTGGACTGATCTGATGCTAGTGCTGAGACCCTCCAAGATTCCAAGTCATAGTTTCGGTCTTCGAGGCATTGATTTCATAACCTGAAACCAATCCGAACTCCTGAGCAAGACTGACGACAGCTGGAAAAGCTGACTGCAGATTAGCTGAAAGAACTAAGATGTCGTCGGCATACTGGGCAACCTTCCTCTCCCACTCACTATACTTAAAAGGCTTAATGTTCGGATCGTTTCTAAGCCGTTGAGCAAATGGCTCAATATACAAGTCAAAAAGGAGTAGGGATAGTGGGTAGCCCTGTCCGGTCCCCCTTTAGATCTTAAAGGGATCGGTAATATTGTCATTTAAAAAAAAGGTCTGGCAGTTGGGTTCTGGTATATCAACTGCACTGTATGACAGAAATCATCCCGTAGGTTAAATCTCTGCAAGGCCTCCGACAGGTAGATCAAATTCACTCTGTCGAAGGCCTTAGTGGCATCTAAGGTCATGGCTGCTAGCGGAAGGGAATATGCGGAAGCCAAGTCAATCGCACCAATAAAGTCATAAGTGAGGTCCGATAGCTGCCGACCCCTGATGAACCCTTTGTGGTCTAAATGAAGAATGTCTCCCACCACGGCTCCCAATCTTGCTGCCAATATTGAGGTGAAAATGTTATAGTCCGCATTCAGGAGTGATATTGGCCTATATGACCCGCAGCTTGATGGAACTGGTTTCAAAATCAGGATTATAGTGGCGTTGTTCCACGAAGCTGGGATCTCTAGGCCCTCCTTTAATATCGGATTAAAAAGAAACGTCAGGGTGGGGACAATCTTATCACTTAATAATCTATAGATCTCAGCTGGGAGCCCATCAGGACCCGCTGCTTTCCCGTTCTTGCAGCATTGAATGGCTTCCCTGACCTCAGCGTGAGAGAAAGCCTGATCTAAATAATGTTGTTTGTCAGACTTCAGGGATGGGAGAGGGATGCCTCCCAGCCAGCTCTGGGCACTAAGGTTATCAACCCTGTCATCTTTACGATAAATGTCCTGAAAGAAGGTCTGGAAAGCATCACAGATTTCCCCTTCTGAGGAGAGAGTAACATAATCACTGATAATTTCCTTAATGTGATTCCTTGTCCGGTCTGATTTGGTCTTCCACGCGAAGAGCTTACCTGCCCCTTTCCCATACTTTAAGTGGGCGATTTTACTTGCCTCCCATCTTCCAGTAAGCCTGGTGTGCAAGATGGTCTCTAACTGACCCTTCAAACCAACCAACTTTTCCTGAAGTTCTTGCTGGATTTCGGGGGAAACTTGGCAAATTAAGTCGGCCTGGACACCCCTCAGCTTAGTTTCAATAGATAAGATCTCTTCTTTATATCTTTTATTTCTATAGCAAGACCTGCTGGTAATTTGGCCTCGCAGGAAAGCTTTTAAAGACTCCCATACGATTGTTATAGAGGTCGACCCAGAGTTCAATTTAAAAAACCATTCAGTTTCTTGTAATAAGAAATATCTCCTCTTCCTCCAAAAGTAGGGAGCGGTCAAAGGACCAAGTCCTAATAGGGCAAGGCAAAGGACCCTCTAGGCCCAGAAGAATGCCAGAGTGGTCTGAAAGATGGTTCGCCAAGTAAGAGATTTTTTTGACTCAGCCTCTAAACGAATTACTTATCAGCATATAATCTATTCTAGATTGGTGACGGTATTTGTAATTACGAAACGAGACACCTAGTCGCCGACCAGATCTTTCCCTCCAAATATCTGAGAAGGCGAATTGCTTCTTTGCCCCAGATAGAAAATCCCGAGATTTAGAGGGGACCAAGGCTCTATTGTTCGGAGTCTTATCTAATGAGGGGTCGAGGACGATATTGAAATCCCCAGCTAAGACTATTTTTTCTCACTTGTTAGATTTTCCGGAACCAATAGTCTTGAGGCAGGAGGGGTAATCTCGGCTGGGTCCATAATAGCCGACCAAGGTAAACAGAGTTCCCATTATGATAACTTTCACGATGACCCATCTGCCACCTGGGTCAACTAACTGTAATAAGATATGCACCTTAGCTGTTTTCTTAAATAAAATTAGAACCCCTCGGATGTTAGCCGACTGACTAGTACAGACAAATGAACCAACCCATCTTTTATTTTTAAAAAGAGAGACCGTCTCTTCCTTAAGTAAGTGGGTTTCCTGGAGAACTATGACCTGCGCAGTAGAATCCTGAAGGTATTGTATGATCTTCTCTCTTCTCGGTCTAGTGCGCAGACCATTAACGTTCTAGGACAGGAGCTGCATGTAACTCACGGTGGATCAAACCAGAGACCTATCATCAAAAAGAGACATTGGTGAGACCCGCACCAGCACTCAAACCAATACCATTCTAAGATCATTGCTCTTAAAGTTGAGATTGGTAGAATTAAAAAAGGGAGAATGAGGAAATGTTTTGTTTTTTGCCCTGCTGCACCCAACCCCAACCCCTGTGCCCCTCCCAACCCTTCCCTGGAGAACCCATACCCCAATTATTTGGACAGTTGAAGTCCAGGCAATTGCATCCCGGGGGTACCCGCCCCAGCCCCTCTCCATAAAACAACAAGTAGAAAAAAGTACAAAAAATAAGATTTGCCAAGAGGACCCTTGAGATGCAGTCGGGACCAGTTTAAAAAAAAGAGAGAAGACACCAGTGTGCATGGTTTCTCCCCCTTTGTCTTTTTTCCCCCTTTAATTCAATATTTCCATAAGTTCCTTAATTTTATATTTTTTATTTTATATATATTTTTTTATTGTTTCTTCTCAATATTAGCCCCTTCCTGCATGTAAAAAAAAAAACCACACACAGAGAAGGACAAAACCGCAGTTAAGGAGAAAAATACTAGCCCAGCCAGACCCTGTCCCAAACTAGGACGATCCCTTATGAACCCCCTTTGTTGATACTATCAAGAAGCTCATCCGCCTCCTGAACTGTTCTTAAATTGTGCATTTTGTTATTGTGCATCACTTTCAGGAAGGCCGGAAGTTTTAACTGGGCTACAGCGCCATGCTTTTTAAAATCCTCCCACCTCCTACCGAATTCCCACTGCCTATTCTAAGTGAGCCTCGAGAGGTCGGACCTGATCTCAAACGAGAACTCTTTTGCCCTTACTGTTTTCAATTTCAGTGCTGCATGGAGGATCTTCTCTTTTAGAGCGAAGGTGAGAAAGTTGATAAGAATTTTCCTGGGTTTAGATCTGTTGGGGTTTCTTCGAAATGGATCCCTATGGACCCTCTGTATATCATGGCTTAGTGCTTCTTTTGAGTCTTCGAGCTGTAGGGAAGGCTTGAGTAAGGAGACAATATAAGATCTAATGTCCGATCCTTTCCTGCCTTCGGGAACATTCAGTAGGCTTAAGTTATTTCTACGTGTGTTATTCTCCAATTTTTCAAGTCTATCACTAAGATCTACGCATTCTTGCTTTAGCAGTAGGATGTCCGACTTAGCCAGCCCAAGATCTTCTTTTAATTCGCCAACGCTGTTCTTAAGAGTTACAGCCCTAGAATTTAGAAGATCCACTTTTTTTTTCCAAAGATTCGCAAACATTTCTGGATTTCCAAGATTGCCTAAAGAAACCGCGAAGCTCTTTTTTATGTCTTCTGACAACGTGACAGAGAGCTTCTAAGCCTGAAGGTGAAGGCAAGGATGAAGATGAAGAGCCTGGCTCTTGTTCCCCGCTGGATTCACTATTGGAGACTACTGGTACCGGAAACTGCAGCGAATTCTGAGCCTGTGAGCAAGCTGGAGGACCGATATATTCGAGGCGCTCATGGACTCATGGGGGACCAACACTTCTAAGTCACCCTGCTGAGCGACCAACTATGACGCTGACTCCATATTGCCATCAGGTAACACAGTCAGTGATGATATCAGTGTTATAGAAGAATATAAGCTTACAGAGCTCTGCCTAAGGGTTTCGGCTTGTACAGTGATATCCAGAAACTCAGGTTGGACCCTAAAATCAGGAGCGAAGGAGTAACCCTAACTAAGGTGTTTGCGAAATTACTTTTAGGCCTCTTGGGTTTTATAGATATACCCTTAACCTGGTAAGTCTGGAAGGCAGAGTTGCTAATTGTAACTGGACACGACGACAGGAGGAGACCAGTTCCCCAAAGGTGACATTGTCAGTGCTCAGGTCTTGGACCAACTCAGAGTCCTTGCTGGAATTGTCTGTGCCAATGTAATTATTATTAATGGCCGCCTTTGCCTGACCAAAGCTCACCCCAGCGCCTTTCCTTTGCATCTAGGATCCCCTTCTAGCAGGGATGGCAGGTTGCAGCATTTTCTTAGTGGAAGGAAAAACCTTCTTTGGGGAGCAGAGGGTCTGGGGGGTTTGACCTCTAGGGGGTGACACCTCCTGAGAATGCCGAGATATTGGATGAGCTGTGTCCCCAATCCCAACCCCAGTACCTGAATCCAGTGTAGAAGCAGGGTCCTCCAGAGTCAACATCAATAGGGTAAAGTCCCATATTTTGCCACTTGCTGATTCCACTGCCAAATTCCAACCAGATTTCCCCCTCAAGTGGTGCGACACCACCCTCACCTATTTGGGGATCATACTCTCTCGTAATCGTGAAGAACTCATGAGGGATAACTATGGGCGTGCGCTAGATTCCATCACGGACAAGGTTACTGGCTGGATTGCGCTGCCCTTGTCAATGGCTGGCAGAGTGGCGTTGATCAAAATGGTGATCTTGCCCAAAAGTTTTATATTTATTTGTAAACATCCCGTATGCTCCCAGCCGGCATTTTTTTTTCGGAGATCAGAACCCAGCTAATAAGGCTGGTCTGGAGGGGCAAGCAGGCCAGATTAAAATGGGATGTCCCCACGCGACCCTTCGAAATGGGTGGGCTCTCGGTACCGGATATTGAATTGTACTTTAGCTGTGCACAGGCGCATTACGCCGTGTACTGCAAGAAACCCCCCCCCTTTTATGCCGCATCTGGCAATAGAGGACAGGTATATGACCCCCATCCCAAGCACTGCCTACCCGAGTGGACCCGAGCTCCCACGACACCTTTTGCGCACTACCGTTCAGTCCAAGGTGAGTGCGTGGCATGACCTCGCAAAAGCAACCCACTGCGCTTTCCTATATTCCCCGCTTTTGCCCCTCCCTGGACGACAGGACCTCCAGGTTACACAGGAGGGAGGATGTCGCCGGCTCCTCCGCAAACTCTATTCATACTTGGGGGCATCTCTATACAAAGGGGAAGTTTAAGACTAGTGCAGACTTTTTCAAAGATATTAGTCTCACCCCACTGGAACGCATTTACTATATTAGACTCCGTCAGGCGGTGAAAACTGCCGCACCTACGTTCCCTCTCGAGCCTCCGATTATGCCATTACATGTGTTATTGCAACAGGAGGCCCCCGCGCTCTCACTCCTATATCGTACTGTACAACTCAATGGGGATTATGAGGCCCCGTTAGCTCGCACCCGGTGGGAGGAGGAATTCGGACACCCCCTCACGGAGGAGCAATGGACATACTGTTGCAAGCAGACTGGAGAGATATCCGCCAGCAGCAGATTTAGAATCCAACATTATAAGTATATTCACTGATTATATTACACACCAGCGCGACTGCACAGGTTGAAGATCCGAGACAACGATTGCTGCAAAAGATGTGGTCGGGAAGGGGCGGACTTTAAGCATTTAGCCTGGGATTGTCTGTCCATACAAAGCTATTGGGGAGAGGTACTTGCTGTATTGGACCTCATGACAGGCCTACATATTCCCAAAGATCCCCTGACTGGCCTGCTGGGCTATACTGCCTCTCTTGCCACTAAAATACGTAATTACACCTCCCTTGCGCTGCTTCTCGCCAAAAGGAGAAGTGCTTACAAATGGGGAAGGGGCAGAGCGCCAAAATGTAAGGAGTGGCTCCAGGATCTAATTTGTCAGGAGCAACTCCACACTTCGGCAGATCTTCAACCCCCCCTCATCCCGTCCAGCTGACATATGAGGGCCCCCTTGCACCCATCGTTACTGACGCGGGAACCACACAAGACTTGCCCACAACCCAGCCGTAGTATTTCTTGATTGAGCCTATGTGGGCTGCGCATGGTAGGGGGTGATGGGGGTAGGGGGAGATGGATTGGGGCGGCGCTCCTGACACTATGGGTTACAATGCCTCGCCACCTTAGCCACAATTCCTTAGGGCACAGTGCACTAGTGGAACCAGTCCATGGTTAGGTTCTAGTTGATCGTTAATGTACTTCTTGACTATATGCTTGGATGTCACTAAATGCATGCTTAAGATTCTCCATTAACGCGGCCGGCCCGGTAGGGTTGTAGGTGGCATGCTGTGTACTCCCCTATCCCCTCGTGCAATAGCTAATAATTTGCATTTTCACGCTGATGCATTGCCGGCCAGAAGGTGGTTGTAAGCAATATGCTAAGATGTACACCTTTGTGGTTTTTTTGAAGTGCAATAAAGGTTTAAAAAAAACACAAAAAAAAAAAACACAACCTGACTTGTCCGGACCGCCGGGGCGGGGCATCGTCACAGGATGCACACCCGCTCAACCTGGACTCTATATACCACAACTTACATATCCATATGGATGTGATAAAGGAATCCTTTTTACAGACGGAGGCAGCAGGGTGTTTCTCAACAGCTCAAGATTTCATCCTGTTCTATGTGTACTCTGTCAACAGATCATAAACAAAGGCTTTTTTCAGAGCCAGCCCTTTTCCCAAACGCTGGTTCTTTATTGCCTTCAAATAATTTTTTCTAATTTCTCACTGGGATCCACGGATCCCCAAACCACACGCACACTTTCAATACAAAAACATCATTTAGGATTTGCGACTGATCCATATCCGTTCCCAACCATAATCACTCATTCCAAACAACAACACATTTAATAAAGTGGGTGTGTGAGTGGCTGTCTGGGTCAGTGAGTGAAACTGAGTAGCTGTGTGGGTGTGAGTGGCTGTATAGTTGTTTGAGTGGGTGTCTCCATGGTTTCCACAGAAAACAATCCATCACCTCCTCTCACTACTATTCAAACACAAAACATAGCACACATACAAGCACAACAAAACCTCACACACACCTCATAATACTTTGTCACAAACTATAAACATACACCCACTCCCACCTTCCTGACACATACACCCTAAACCAATTTCAACAAGCTTTCTCTCCCAACAACTAACACATACACAGCAACTCTTAACCGCCTCTAATCCATTGGACAATTTAGAACCTTGCAATATGACCCACATACTGTACCACCACTCATACACCTTCCACCTATAAACGGACACAAAAAAATTAAGCAACATGCCACTTTTCACAACTTCTCATCTCTATGTCTACTGCACAAGGCTACTCTACAAAAACACCACAGCTCACCAACTCACTCTCAAACATCTCCAGCTCCTACAAAGGCAGACCCATTTAATAAATACTGGATTACTCTGAAAAAACAAGCATCATATCTACGACCTTCTCACTGACAACCTAACTTACTCTCCATAACTGAATCATTGTTGGGAGAGGACATGGCAATGAAGCTGTTCCGCTAGGCTTTCAAACTATCACAGAAAATCGTAAAGGCAAAAGATGTGGCCTAGCTGTTGTATTCAAGCAAACATTAAATATCACTAAAGCAACATATCCTTACAAGGTTGTGAGGCCCTCTTCACTGGATGCAACACTACACCATCTTCTTGTAACTTCCTGCTCCTTTACAGACCTACACATAGCAATGCAATATTCCCAAGCACACTTCTAAGCACAGTTTCAAACCCTATACCACTACACTCCAACCTATGCATTCTGGGTGACCAACATTTGGTTTGACAAACCCTATCATGCCACTTAGAAAAACAATCAATGGCCTAAACACCGAACCTACATCAGATCATCCACAAACATCGCTGGACACATCCTAGATGTCATTTTGGAAATACAGAACTAGTAACCTTTAAAACAATGACACCAGTCACATGTTCAGAACCCCCATTTGCTTGCTTTCCGACAAAACACACTTAAAATGCCCTTACATGCATCAACCTATCGCCCAAGGAACAAACTATTTGGAACGCTTGGAAACAAAACTAACATCTAGAACAGATCACGTTCAAAAACTAGGAGTGGCTATAGGAAGCTTTTGATAACCTAATACCACTAAGAACACCACAACAGAACAAAAGAAAACAGGCATTTTGGAAAAATACAGAGATAAAAACAGCTAATTAGAAAGCTGTATCCTACATGGCTCACAACAAACACCAATCAAGACAAACTTAACCTACAGAAACTTAACAGATTATACGAGTCAGCAATCAAAGCTAAGAAAAATACTATTGAGACAGAATTCAAAATGGTAAATGTGCAAAAATAATTCTATATCATTCTCACTGAATTTCGTAAACCTGATTGCCTAGGAGTTCATCTCATTACTCTAGGCAAACTGGCAATTCATTACATGACCAAAGAAGACACCTTGGACACCATTTTAAAACAAAGAAAAACTGCCAGCACCGACCCTTTTCCAAAAAAACACTCCACGACTACGTAAAGCCAGCCTCTCCATTCCTTCTAAGAAATCACACAATTTATGGACCTGGTCAAATCAAGCAGACCTGGCAGCAGCCCTTCTGACCTATGTCCACCACAAACCTTCAAGAAACTTTATTTCTACCTCTGCTGCCACACCACTAAGAAGAATCAACAGTTACTTAACTGCGGGAATATTTCCTTAAGACCTCAAAAAGTTATACGTACGCGCATTACTAAGGAAAACAAACCTGGACCCGCTTAACCCCCGACAACTACAGACCAATTACAAATTTCCTGGGTAAACTAACAGAAAGAGCTGCATTTGGCCAGATGTCACAATTCATTTAAGATAACTACATACTTTCAGACTTCAGACAGAATTCTGTCCAGTAAGAGGTTCAGAATCTGCCCTTGTTGCCATCTGGGATGACCTTAAGAACCAGTTGACTGGAACAGGGTTACTGCACTACTTCTCTTGAACCTTTCAGCTGCCTTTGACACGGTTGATCGTGACACTCAAATACAAAGACTCTATGAAGCCGACAGAGTGGACTCAACTGGATCACATCCTACCTTTAAATCAGAACTAATGTCATCCACACCCCTCAATTTCTCATCCAAACCATACTTAACAAAAGCAGGGATGCCTCAAGGATCGATCATCTGACCCATGCTTTTCAACATTTACATCAACTCATTACCCGCACTAATCAATCAATTTAAACTCACATGCTATAACTATGCGGATGACACACACATACTCCTTAAATGGGAAAGCTCCAAATTTAAAAATCTTAACTTTCAGTTGAGGGGATGACATGAACCTTCTCAAACTGAATGCTTCCAAAACTGTAATACTCCCATGTGGCGATTAGAAAACTTATAACCTACTCGTCGTCTGGGAACACTAGCTAAAGTGTCTAAGGAAGTAAGAAACCTCGGAATGACCATGGACCAAGCTACCAATGAATGCCCAAGTGGACAAATGTGCAAGGTCAAGCTTCATTACTATAAAAACGAACGCATTTTTCCACCTGGGATTACCACACAAGGTCCATGCTACTATCTCTTTTGTTCTGTCTAAACTCGATTACACCGATGCCTCTACAACGGAATTTCTTTAACAACGATGAAAAGACTACAACAGATTCGGAACTCTGTTGCCAGATTACTCTTACATCTAAAGGTACACACCTACATTTCCCCTGCTTTGAAGGCCCTAGCGGTAGGCAGATGATCCACATTCAAGCTACTTTGTATCACCCACAGAGCGATACTTGGAACAAGGCAGCTTTTCAGCAATAAAATCACCAAGTACATTCAACAAAGGAACCTCCACTCTAGATTGGCACCTTGCCTCAAAATCCCATCATACAAGAAAAAAACCATAGGTGGGACATCATTCTCTGTTCAAGCAGCCAAACTATGGAATTTTTTACTCCCAAACACAAGATCCACAGATAACTACTTTATCTTGAAAAGACTACCCACATAACTACCAAACAGATCTATACAGCATATCCCTCTGTATATAACCATTTATTTGGACTATAGATGTGTAGCTACATGTGTATTGCTTTGTATAAACATTTATAATAATGATGTTTATAAATATATAGATATGTTAATCCTGCTTAACAATTGTACATAATATTTATGGTTCATAGTATTCTATTTTTAACATGTATAATATATATAGGTGACTGCTAAAATAAATACATCTTTTTTCACAACTATCAGCAATTGCTTCACTAGTGAGTTACACATTTAAAAAAAAATGTTTTTAAGTATAGTGGCACTTGAAAGTCTGTTTATTAAATACAACTTAAATCTACATATATTACCTCACTTATAGATATATACACCTTCAATGAACTTATGAATTTTTATATTTATTACTTTACTTCTAATTCAACATCTCCAATGCACTACCCTATATCTCATCCCATACCTCTCAATATATTCTCTACCTACACTCCGACTCATCCCAAACCTCATTCTACTACTCTCGCCAATGCCCTACCCTTTTATTCAACCTCTGCCTCTCTCAATATATCATATACCTCTACTCCAACTCATCCCAAACCCCATTCTACTAACATGATCCACAAAATAACCACTTCTAGAGCCTTCCCTCCTCTACCCCTTCTTGCATCACCTCATGGCTCTTACTATTCAGATCTCCCAAACAAGCCTTTATAAGTCTTAACCTCAGACTCCTTCCCCCCCCCTTTTACTCATCCCAAACCTCCTCCTACTGCAATGAGCAAAATAAAAACACATTCAAGATCCTTCCCTCTTCTATCCCTCCATTATCCTCTTCAATCCAACTAAGAGACTAACATGTCCACCGTCCAAATTAAATTAATATCTTCCTATATTAATTCACCATTAATCCTTTTTGGGTTCCGGAGTAGCATGCTACCTGCCGAAAAAGCACCTCGTCAGGGGTAGTAGGCACTACATAAATGCAATTACAATATACACACACACACACACACACACACACACACAACTGGCGGTAGCCAGCGGGTTTATAATTAGAACCTAGTTTCCATGGTAAAAGCATGTGTTTTGCTACTAAATTTGGGACCGAGTGACCAGTTTTCACAACATTTTCAAGCTAGTGTGCCATTCAGCTCAGGTGCAGTCAAAGTTTTAATGTGATTCTTGAAGCAGGGGCTCAGAAAAAAGGGGGGTTCCCGAAATGTGCTTTCCCCATGCAATTTTCCGTAGCGATTTTGAACATGACAATGGACCAAATTGCTATAAAAATTCCACCAAATTTGGCAGAAAGCTAGAGCTTGATCTAGAAAGAGGACTTTTTCTAATTTGGTGTACATCTGTTTAGTAGTTTTGGTGACATTAAAGAAAAAATAATTATCCACTGCGGTGGATCCAGCACAATCAGCAATTCCGCGACTGGCTGGCCGCAACCTGAGAGGATAATTGCGGCACCCTATTTATACATCGGAACACGGTCCTGTGGCCTGTGATCAGAGGGGTCAGGGTAGAGGTATCCTGGCCTAATGGGTCTAATAAAGGGGTCGGTGAGGGATCCCAGACGGGGGAAGAAATAGTTTTTTTTGTTTTACACACGAGGATCTCAGCTGCGGCGCTCAGCACAGCCCCCCATGTGAATCAGCGGTCAATCCTGTGCTCAATAAAAAATAAAATAAATAAATACACACTGACCCACTCCCACACACTCGCCCCGCTACACAACCACTCTCACATCGAGACTCACCCAACTAATTACACACCCACTCAGACACACACACACAACTCACACACACATACACCAACTCGCAGATCTACAAAACCACACACCCTCACAATTCCTCCGACTCCCTCACAAATCCATACAGCCGCACACCCACTGACAGACCGACACAGCCACTGACAGACCAACACAACCACTCGCCCACCTGTACACTCACACAACCATACAGTGACTAACATCCCCTCACATACCCATACAGTCACACACACACACACACACACCCACTCACACTAACAAAACCATGGAGACACCCACTCAAACAATCATACAGCCACTCACATCCACACAGCTACTCACACTTTCACTCACTGACCCAGACAGCCAGACAGCCACTCATACACCCACTGTATTAAATGTGGTGTTGTTTGGAATGAGTGATTGTGGTTGGGTATGGATATGGATCTGTCGCAAATCCTAAATGATGTGTTTTGTATTGAAAGTGTGCTTTTGATTTAGGGATCCGCAGAACTAAGTGAGAAATTAGAAAAAAATATTTGAAAGCAAGAAAGAACCAGCGTTTGGGAAAAGGGCTGGCTCTGGAAAAAGCCTTTTTGTTTATGATCTGTAGACAAAGAGTACACATAGAACAGGATGGAGTCTTAAGCTGTTGAGGAACACCCTGCTGCGTCTGTCTGTAAAAAGCATTCATTTTCAATATTTCACATCCATATGGACATGTAAGTTGTGGTATATAGAGTCCAGGTTGGGGTCTCGGAGGAATGCATAAACTGTTTTATTAAAGAACCTAACTATAGAAAAAGTTCTCTCCCTCAGTTGGAGTCAGAAAAAAAACAAAGTTTGAAAGGAAAAATGTCCTTTGAGTCCCCTCACTCACCAGGGTTTCCCCACGGTGACATGCTTCATCATAGGGGCCATCCCAACCCGCTGCGGGTTGAGGCGTGCTACGACTTGCGACACTACGTAGGAGCACTGTTTTTGAGTGACTATGTGTAGTGCAGTGATGTGGAGCGGGCGAGTTAAAATTATTAACTAGTGGGTAAAGTTACTTTAATCGGGCCCCTAGTTGATATATTAAAAACTGGGTTGGTCTCTAGGGTCCCGGTCTGCAATGGGTCAGGGGTCCCTAGTGGACGTCAACTAGTTTCGAGCTTCCCCAGTGCTCTTCATCAGGACAAACACAGGGTCCAGCCCTGTGAGTACCACTCCTTAAGTGACCTAAAGTGAGGAAAGAATATTAGATCGCGCTGCAATTATTAGACAAGCGAGGTTAATACATACGATATTAATCAGTAGTATCTGTGAATAAAAAGAGAAGTTATCACATATAATCTACACCTTTTGGTGTAGGCAAATTGGATTAAAAAGGTACACATGTTCACTCATTGATTAGACAATGAGACAGTATTGGAGATCAAAGGCAGTTAACATGGAGGGCAGAACATAACATTTAAAAACATATTGGATAGGATGTGGAGATGTGCAGGGAACTAAAATTAGGAAGTAATTTTAAGTAACCCTGGGCGCTCACAGAGATGTGGATTTGGATAAAAAAAAACTCCTCAGATTGACATTTGCCTGTACTTTTTTGTGGAAGGAGTCCTTTTTCCTTTTTATGTATTTAAGGGGAAGGAAGTGCCACAGTCTCTCCAACTTCCTGTTCCTGTCTAGCAGGCTCCTTCCAGTGCTTTGTCCATGTCCCGTTCACTTTTCATTTGGATTTGGAGCTGGAAGGATCACTGTCTGCTGCATCTTATCACTGGATTTGGGGACTTTGGGATTTGATATTTTACAAGTAAGTTGGAGAAATTGTGTTTTTTTTGATTGGGGCATTGCAAGTTGCAACTACAATTTTTTTGTACTTTATCAGTTTAACATTTATAGTGGGTAGACAGTAAGCCCAGAGCTACTCATGGATGCATGAAACAACGGTCTCTGTGGTGTCCGTTGAATTTAAATATTTAGGGCATGGATGGCATTGGATTGAATTACAAAATGTATTTTTTGGGGGGCATTTCACTTTTTTGTGCTTTTTGGTGGGTATTTCACTTTTTTGGTGTGTGTTAAATAAATGCCTTTGTTGGATGTGTGTGGTGTGGTTGTTGTTGTGCAACTTGCAAACCTTGTTTAGCCCTGTGGATTTTCGTTTTTGCCTTTTTGCATTAAAGTAGTGTTTAGCAGGTCTCCTTTGCCATGCCATTATTGGCCTGCTTGAGTTCATCGTTTTCCAGGCCTCCTGCTTGTTGTGACTGAGTGACCATGTGGTTGGTGGCCATTTTGTGGAGCCAGCCAGTGTGCTTTTGCCATAGGCCTGCAAGCTAGTGGCCTAGTCTGCCAATAAAGACCTTTCAGCCAGTAGGCCCAGAGCTACTCGTGGGTACATGAAACAATTGTCTCTGTGGTGTCTGTTGAATTTAAACATCATTAAAGGCATGGATGGCTTTGGATTGAATTGCAAAATGTATTTTTGGGGGGTATTTCACTTTGTTGGTGTGTGTTAAATAAATGCCTCTGTTGGATGTGTGTGTGGGGTGTGGTTGTTGTGTAACTTGCAAACCTTGTTTAGCCCTGTGGATTTTCGTTTTTGCCTTTTTGCATTAAAGCTGTGTTTAGCATGCCTCCTTTGCCTGGCCATTATAGGCCTGCTTGAGTTAATTGTTTTCCAGGCCTCCTGCTTGTTGTGACTGTGTGACCATGTGGCTGGTGGCCATTTTGTGGTGGTAGTTTAGTAGTGTGCTGCTTTTGCCATATAGGCCTGCATGTCTTTCCTTTGTTCCTCTTGGCTTACATCCCCTTTGCCAGCTGCAGCTCCCTGAATGACGTGATGCGCAAATTTATGTCAAATAGGTTCTACTTCCATTACATTTGTAATTTTGTTTTTGTTCTTCTTTCCTATACTCTGAGTGTACACAGTATACCATGAAAACCCTTGTTGTCAAAGTCTCATAAATGGCTACACTGTAATAACGGAGTTAATAAAATGTTATAATAGAAGTTATAACACTAAGAAGTGTGACCACAACACACTAAGTTATATATTATATTTGTTCGTTTGTACTAGTAGTAATTGAACCACAACATCAAATGCAACATTTCACTGATGTTCTTCTGGCTTCTTTGCTTTTAGGTGCACAAAAGACTGAGGAGGAGGGGTTATCATCACCCGTTGTACTGCCAGACAGATGTCCTGCTGCACACAACGTCACATGATGTGTGACCACAGACATCTCTGCAATTGCGTCCTGCTGACATCTGACGAAGATGGCCCCAAATAAAGGTACCGGGTCCTTCAATTCCAAGAAAGTTGCCAGTGAGAAAAAGGAACAGAAGAAGGAAGAAGTGGCACTTACCAAGACTGGTGTGCTGCCCAGGTTGTTTTTGGGGAAACAAAAAGTTAAGCCTGCAGCAGCGGTATCTGCGGAACAGGCTGGGTGCAGCACCTCCACATCAGTGGGCCCACCCCACCAACCTTGGCCGAAGCCCATGAGTGTCGCAGATGTAGCCAGTCAAATTGTGCGATCGCCAACAAGCAGTGATGTTAAAATCGCAAAGTAGTACCCAATCAACGTAGGAGGAAACTCAGATAAGTGGGCAACAACACCCGCAACAACAGCCGCAACCACCACCCACAATAGTAGTTGTTCAAAGGTAAGGAATCTGCAGTTCGATGTCTCTATCAGATATCTCTTTATTGATGTCATAACTAAAATTTCACAATTCCTTTTTTAACCTTCTTGCTTTCCCATATTTGCTTGGAAATGCACCACTTGCCCACCATTTTGTTCAAACTTTTTCAGGGTGAGAACTCCCATGAACCCCTTATTATGACAGTCTGGCTCACTCGCTTGCCACAGGACACTCATCCCAAACCTTTACGGCCCACCACTTTCAATGTCAAAAGCTGTCACTGTATAGAAAAGCACAATTTACCCTGGCAGCATAAATCCCAGACACCCAAAAACAAGTATGCATATACCCCAGTGAAGACGGTTTTAGAAATATGGGATAAAGTTATGCAGGGGGAACAGATTAATATCCTTCCATAGGCCAATACATGATGATTGTCCATTTATACCACAGTCCTCTGGGGGATCTTTAAAGAAATGGGAGAAGGGAGAATATCGAATAATATTGCATATGCTCAAGAGTGGTGAAATAAAATCATTTGATTGTAAGAAAAACTTTGGCATATGTAAAAAAGATAAACTACAGTACCTTTGATTGGACAATGGTTTTTACAGCCACACATCAAGTTAGGGGCAACAAGGGATCGGATGCGATGGAAAAATTCACCAAAATACCTCTAGGTACTACAGATCTCAAAACGGGCATTTATAAAACCTTGAAAATTGACCCTGGGTAGACACCTTGGAAGTACCAAACAAGACGAGACCAAATCTCATAAAGTGACATGGCAAGCATGAGAGGAGACAATGCACAAAAGCAATCCTTGGAAGAGTCCAATAACAGGCTCAATAAATGGTAGTATACTCCAGTGAAATTACATCAAATCTTTACAATGTTCAAATATATCTGTTGGTGCTGCAAGAAGTCGGAGGGTACTACACTGTACATCTGGTGGGACCGCCAAACATTCTGTGAAGAGATGCTCAGCCATACTGGGACATTGAGATTTGAAATACTTCCAACCCTGGTCTATTGTTACTAGGTTTTTCCCCCAACAGACACTGATCTGGTGTGGTTCTATTCAGTGTCATACCTATACAGACTCCAACTCTGCCCCCTGGCTTCCTCTGCCATGACTAGGATGCAAGTAAATGTGATCAGGACATCAAGGACCTTTGTCCTGACATACTGTGGTTCTCCTCCTTATCTAGTGTCTTCCTCACCCAATGGTTCAGGTTATTGGCCATGTGGTCCATAGGCCACAATTCCAAGGGAGTTTAATGTTTGTAGGATTAAACAACTCTCTCTCAAAGGGGTCATTTACCTCCTTGGAATCAGAGGCATGTACTAGATACTCGTCCAGGCTATCCAATAATTCATTGATGTCTTGGGGAACAAAAATACTCATCCCATTCCACGTAGACATTGAATTCTTTTCAAAATGACAAACTGGCTGGTAATTCTCTTGTATCATGAAGGTCACTAAATCAAGTCATGCCGCTATAGGCATTCTGTGTGCCCCAAAAAGGTAGCCCTTTCCTCCTGTGCTGCCAAGAGCACACAACTTTTGTAGTGCACAGGCTGCCTGCGCCCAAGGTGTTTAACGCCTCTCAGTGTGTTACCTCTTATAGGAAACCTTCCCTCTCCCCCCCCCCCTCCAAGACAGGGGTCAGAGGTAGAAGGGGAGTCACCCTCTGAGAAGAAAAACTAATTTTCCTCTCCCGGTGCATCCCTCTTCCGCTTATCTAATGCGGCGTCCATCGCCTCTTACAGAGGATCTTAGTTACTCTTTTGAATTTCTTGAGATTCCTCCATGAAATCTTCTACGTGATTGACCTGAGTGTTAGAATCCTCTGTAATTTTGTTAACAATTAAAATGTGAAACACAGAACTAAAGCGGTCTAAGCTTAAATCCAAAATCACAGAAATATCTTAACTGTCAAGCCTGTTGAACTGTGATCGGTTAGGCTTAAAAAGCCTGGCAATGTTCTATGCAGCAGTAGTCTCTGGGTTACAGAGCCCTGCTTCCAATGTGCAAATGACAAATAAAATCTGTTGCTAAAAAAAAAAGCCTGGCAATGAAGTAAAATGGCCTGGGAATACCAGTGGACAGCAGGGGTATGCCGGTTTACAAAAGTCAGTTTCCACAAGGTTAAGAACTGCGCTTGTTTCTGCTGCCCGTGGCATTTAATACTGCAACTGTAGAGATTTTTAGGTGACACGTAGCGCGTCACCTGTGTGTTTGTTTGAAAAACAAACGACTGACTGCAGCTGGCAGCAACATCGCTAGCGTCAGGGTACTGCCTAGCAACATGTTTGCAGCGACGCTGCCATGCTTCCATAACTACCACCTAGCAACACACCTGATGCGAGATTGCTAGGCATCCTCAATATGTGTCGCTAGGGAAAAATCCCTTGACGGCCATAGTAACACTTCCTACCAAAGTGGTCAGTCGGAGTGAAGGACTCCTCCATGAAAGTCCGGTGAGGAGATCACAGAGGCCGGGAAAAAGGGAGCGGCACCTTCCCCAGGCACACAGAGACCTCCACAACAGTTAAATCCGCATTGATGACAAAGGTAACACATTCACAGATCAGAGCGGTGAGCGCTCCGCTTTCATAAACTGCTCATTTACTCAGAACTTGTAAAAAAAAAATTAGAAAGGAAACTTAAAGACCAAATATCTGGCCCGGCTGTACATTGAAGATGGCTTACTCACTAAAGGAATAACAAAATCACTAATTAAACATAATCAAAGATTAATATGTAGACAAAATATACTCAAATAGGAAGATATAAAGAAGGAAAAACTTATCCTGTTTGGAGCAGAGAAGGATGTCTATGAGCGCGGGAGATAGATTTCTATTTTTTACCTACTGGTGGTGGCCAGTAGGTAGGTATAGTTAGGACTTTGTTTTCATTTCAAAAGCGTTTTTTTCGTTTGTCACTATCTTTGGCGCCGTTTGAGAAATATTCGTGAAACTTTCAAAAAGAACGGCCCGCTCAGGTCAGCACCTGTCTTGAAAGTTTCAGTGTGATTTATCGAGCGGGGGCCCGAAAAAAAGGGGGGCCCAAAAAGCCTTTTCTCCATGTTAATTTCCACAGGAAACTGTGGACGCAGCTACAGCCCTTATTGCTGAACGGAATTACACCAAATTTGGCAGAAAGGTAGCTCTTGGTCCAAAGAGCACGGTTTGTGTTAAATGGTGTAAATCCGTTCAGTAGTTTTTGTGAAAATTAAATATTTATATCTATACAACTGGGGACGCGGAGGATCCGCGGACCCTCTTAATCTCGAGCCTTGCAATGTGATTGGCTGTCAACACTTCAAACCAGGAAGTGTTGGCAGCCATCTTGAGACTGGGCTGAACCAAGTCACAAGAAAAAAGGTGGGGGGGGAAAAAAAAGAAAAGAAAAATGGGGCAGGGTAGAAACACCCTGGGGGACCAAAAAAACGCATTTAAAAAAAATAAATATAACATTTATTAAAATGCAGGTGTCCGTTGCGGACCCCCAGCGACCACCACCTCCCAGAGGCTATTGACAAGATAGGAGGGGGTCCGCAGCCCCACTCCAGGAGCCCCACATGGCCCTGGGGACTGCCAGGGCCGGCTCCAGCAATGTTACGGGGTGCCCATGCCCAGGACATTGCAGTTTGCTATGGCATAACCGGAGCACTGCTGCGGCCATGCCAAAGCAAACGTCTGCTTCACTTCATGGAAGAGAGCAAGAAAACTGCTCTCTTCCATGAAGCGAAGCAGAATTGCTTTTGGGCAAGGCGAGTTGCATGTTAGCATCTCCCTTTGCCCAAACGCAATGCCGGCTACCGCAGGAGGCGGGGAGCCGGCAGGGACCGCAGGGGCATTGGAGCTCCCTCCGCGGTCCCAAACGTGAGTCCAAGCCCGGGGGGATTGCTTCCCTGGAGCCCAAAATGGCCTGGATAGTGTGGCTGCGTAGGCACCCCTTACCATTTAAAAAAAAAAAAATATAGAATTGTCCATGCCCTAGGAGGCGGGCCGCGCAGCCCCCCTCCAAAAAATGTTTGTTTAAAAATTAGAGGGCCCGCTTCGGCGGAAGGGGGTCTACGGGGCCGAAACTGGCCTATGAAGTGAGGGGCACTCGCGGCGCTCAGTGTGGCCCCGCAGTGTAACCTAAATAGTATACAATTCAGAAGGGAGTGTTGCAGTTGTGAACTTTATATATATAGATCTAATGAGATCAATTTTAATTTGATTATTAACTTTAATAGTTAAAAATAATATAAACAAATACAAATTAAAAGTTAAACTTAAAAAGTGAAATGTTTTGTAGTACATTGAATTCATGCTTTTGTTTTCCAGATTTGCAAATCTGGAAAATATTTAAAAACAGTAAAAATGTTTAAAAAAATATATAAGATTCACTGTTGGGTTATAGGGTGGCTCTAACAAGAGCCACTGTGTTCATTATGACTTTGTTGGAGCTACATGTTAAGTGCGGATGCACAGTTTAAGATTGTTGACAAACTGTTCCCTTTATCGGTGAAGTGAATTCAATCACTTCTGTAGATGTCATTCATATCAAAACATAGATTGATGATATAGATAGAGCCCAGCCTATGGTTGCAGAGGTAAGCAGAAACAGCTTTGACATTCTTCCTAGCCTTCTTAATCTGTGGACAGAATTGATTTGAAAACTTCCATTTCTGTTTTTGGCATATGTTAAAAGTATACAAAGAAAGTTTGAGGGAAAAGCAACGTCTGTTGTGCAAAGGAATCCTTCATTATGATTTCCAGCCCTACCCCAGTCACTGTGCCTAGGTCATTGCCACCACAGTGCACAATCTTGAGGCGAGGGGGTTGGAGATGCAAAAAGGTTTTAACCAAAGGCAGCAATTGGTGGCACTTTGATTCTCTCTATGCAAACCATTAAAGATCCACATTTTGCAAACCTAGGTCTCTGTCAATTCCTCTGTGTTCAGCATACCTTTTGTCCCACAAAACATAGCTGTGGCCTACAATCCATACTGTAAGCATTTTGAAGGGATGAATGAAAGGAATCAAAAGCAGTCTGTAGCTGAGTAAGTTAGTTGGTGGAATGACAGGTATCTAAAATGGTGGAAATTGTGCAGTTTTAGAAAAAGCAGATAACGGAATGGTTGGTCAAAAACATTGTGTATTAAAAAAATAGGATACATGTTACTTTCCTTAACTAGCATGTTTGATTATTGAAAAATGTTTGAAAGGTATAGTAGATAGGATAAGGTGATATTTTGCACAAGTCAACCACATCTGCTATTTGCATTTTTAAGCTAGTGTGCTGAACTTCAAAATATGGTGAACTTGCAACCTTCTGGTACAGTTGAATATTGCAGAAAGTGTTACTGTGGAAACAAGGATCAAACGGAATGGGGGAAGGGTTGAAACTGAGCTGAGGTTTTAAAATATGAAATGATAACTTGTATACAAGTGATAATGTATTAAAGTAAGTTTTCCCAAAGCAGTACTGTGTTTAAAAGTAGTGTGTTGTTGAAAAAAAATACAGTATTATTGGAAATAGGTTTTTGAAATTCTGTAAGGGTTCGCGGCTCCATCGCGATGCTACAAGGTTGCACCGCAGTGGAGTCACAACTCCAGAAAATTACAGAACCAGCTTGAGCACTTTACTAATAAAGGGTTCATATGTCTAACCAATAGAAATAGGTTTCAGAATATGAAATAATGAAGGAAGCATTTTGAGTTGTTACTTGCATTCATTTGTGTGCAGAAAGAGAGGGAAATGTTGCCATTACTGGTTTTACCTTGTTGAGTGGTGCATCACATTTATTGCGCGGGAAAGAAAATCTTTAACGAGTTTGATATTTCAAATGTATTCATTATTTAAGAGGTGAGTTACAAATTTGTAAGGTTTGTTACATATTGAGTTGTAGTGCTTCACTCTCTGGAGTGATATTTTTTAACTTTGATAAGCATTATTTGTAAAGTATTAGAGAAGTGTGATGTTTGAAATGTTACCAAATATACAAAAGCGTATTGTAGTTTGTTTTATTGTACTGAAATGAAGATTGAAATAGGTTGTGCACATTAATGTGTGTTTCCTGAGTTTCTAATGATAGTAGTAGAGAAAACTGATGTTTAATTCATATTGACAGATGTAATAAACTATAGCCCGGTATATATAACTATTCCCATGTTCCCTGTATTATGATCAGAAAGGAATACATACACTTTCTTCTACATACATTTAGAGAGTATGCGGTCTGAAATACAAATATTCAAGTATTTCTATGTTTTTTTAAATTTATCTTGTCATTAGCAAAAGACAGGCATACGCATGCATACATTCAGAAATATGGTTAGACTTATAACAGTGACATGGGAAGGATTGCGGATTTAAATTTGGTAGGTCTAACATTGTGAGCAGTCAGTGAAAAATGAACTTTGTAGGAATCTCTGGAAAGGTACACTTTAAGTAGGCCGTATAAATGTAGGTGTCTGCTTGAAATGGGAAGTGCAGTCTGTCAAGTTTAAAGGTTTACGTGCTCTTGTGACTGAGGTATGTGTCTACTTGTACAAGTATTCTCACACGTTATGCATCTTAATATGCTAGACGTCTGAAACACAGGTATACAACTATGTGTATTTTTGTGCTTTTTTTCTTAGAAATTTATTGTATTTGGATCACAAATTGAAGATGGCACGAAAACATGAAAAGAGAAGCGAACAAAGAAAACAGTACTACTTAAGGAAAAGTAAAAAGAGTACATTAAAAAAAAAAAAAGACCAAAATGTTACTCAAGAAAAAATCTCTTCTGGCAAGAGCACTAAACAGTTTCTTAAAACAGTTGTAGAAAGATTTTTTTTTTTTTTTAATCAATAAGAAAGAAAGCAAAAAGAAAATCTTTACAACAAACCAGTAGGAAAAGAAGAATTAACAGTAAAAAAAACATTAGTTTATGGGAAAACACCACATTATAAGAAAGGCAAAAACAATTCAAGTAGATACATATAAAAATGTTTAGACGTAGAGTAATTCAAAATGTATTAAAAGATTGCAAGAAATTTAAAAGATCAGCAGCGTATAAGAAAAAGCAACATTGAAAATATAGTAGATGGTGCTTTTGAATTTAAACGAAAATTATTTATATTAACATTGAAGACAATGAGAACACTGGATAAAACAATGGTGCCTATGAAAGAGAAAACCTAAAGAAAATGACTGGTTAATACTAGTAACTTCTGTAAAACATTCAGTGGTGAATGGAAGCACACTTCTAGTTCTTAGCCTTTTTTTAATGTGGAAAGCTATTCAAGAGAACTCATTAGTACATGCAGTTGATACTAGTGGTCGAGGAATGTGGAAGTAATAGCTGAACAAGTTCAAGGGAGGCATAAACAAGCTTCTGTATATAAGTGGGATTGTAGCAGTATTAACCAGGAATCTCTTGACATATTACGATTTTTTTTACGACAATATGAAAAACCAAACTAGGTTTGTATTTGTCGTTGACGTACTCACTATAGAAGTCAAACTAGGAATGCCGATTTAGATTTAAAATGTGAAAAGGAAAACAATGCTAAGTGGCACCAATTTGGTGCTTATTTGTTGGTAGAAGGTCAGTTTGAGTTGGCTATTGAGCAAGTTATTTGTAAATACTGTTACAACAAATAAGAACAAAATGCCAGCTAGAGCAGTACATAACTTAGAGTTGATACCTATTCCCCAGGAACTGCCAGATTTAAACGCATACGAGTCTATTAGTGTTCAATCTGTACGCCCATTTCAGGCCATAGTTCGTATGGAGCCTAAAACAGGTAAAGTGCCACCAACAGAGTTACAGAAAGGTCTGAAAGGAAGAGTTGTGTACTTGCCTTTAGATTTTAAGAAAAACATTGAAACTGTTGGTGTAGACAGGGAGAAAAATGAGCCTGTACTTATTCTTGTAAATGGTGTACCAACAAAGTCGAAAAATCTGGCAAGAGTTTGTAGATGATCGTAAACCTCAGAAGGCTACATTGTACCTCGTATAGAATAATATTTTTTATAAGAATGTAAAATGTTGATGATCAAGTAATATGCTTAGAAGATGAATCACTAATGTCAACTGGCCTAAAAGAAAAAGTGGACAAGTCCAGGACTGAGGACATTTATGAATATTATACTATCTCTGCATTTGAAAAAATTAATAGGGAACAGTACTGAATTATTTCAAATGAAGGAAGCAAAGGAAACTCCCATGAGTGTATGGGAATAAAATTTAGAAGCTCATTTCGCACAGCTATTCCCCACTGGAGAAGGTGGACGAGTTGCTGAACGAGTTATACGGGTTCCAGTTTCAGAATATCGCTCAACAAGGTTGTACTCTGAAGATCCAAGATTGCCAGTGTATTCCATATATACATTTCACCTTGTGTTTGAAAGGGATTTGTCTACACTTTCATATGCAGTGAACCACATATTAAAAACAGGAGTCCATCTTCAACATGTTTCTGCAAAAGAATTCATGGACAAAGTTCAACATAGATGAAAATTTGGAGTTGGTTAATTAATTTGATGGCATGTTAACGTGGTACCAATGAATATTAGCATAGTTGTCATGGTTAACTTAAAAGTTTAAGAAATATAGGTACACCAACATGGTTTGTGACACTTACCTGTGCTATATATGTGTGGGAAGATTTACTTAAATTTCTACATAGAAGCAAATTCAAATGTTAAAAACACTGAATTCAAGACACCTGGAGAAGACTGTTCCTTGGATTCTATAAATGTTTGCAGGTATTTCAAGAACAGGTTTCAAGCTATGATGTCATTTATCTGCAATAAAAACATTCCAACGCTTGGAGCGGTAACAGATTTATTTTGGAGAAAGAAGTACCAAGTAAGGTGCTGCTCATATACACATGCTATTATGGATAAAGAATACACTGAAATTTGGAACAGATAGTGATAACTGTTTAGTCTTTCATCGAACCGTATGTTACATGTGCCATTCCAAGAGATGGTGGGGAAAAGATTCAGTTAACAAGTTTCACGCTTTCAAAGTTATCTTAGTGGGAAATACTGCAGACGAAAATACAAATGTAAAGGGCAATTTTACACAAAATTTCATTTTGGATGCCCACGTCCTATAATTTCTAAAGGAAGAGTAAATAGTTTTTTGTCAGCAGTAAGACATACAATAACTCGGAAATCTCCCAAGAATACATAAAACGTAAAAAGAACAGAAGCCTCAAAGTACATTAATGACAGTTATTTTGAAAGTGAGGAATGCAAACATGGATATTCTTTATGTTGCAGATAATTCAATTGCTGTTGCTCGCTATGTTACATCACATTTAACCAACTCTGAAAAGACAGATGAAAGAAATGTGGGTAGAAATTTCAGCAGAGAAGAGTCTTAGAAAGAAATTGTACAGCTTTAGCTTGAAAATGCTTTCAGATCGAGAGATTGGATCCTATGAATGCTCGGATCGCTTGAGTTCTGCCACTTTATATTTAAAGTAAAGAGGAATCATTTGGGTAAGTCTAGGTCTTGCCTCCACACAAAATCGAGAATGACATCTTTACAGGAAATCGAATACTTTCATAGAATGAACCAGAAACTAGGAATATTGTGAAAACTAACATGTTGGATACATACTATCCCAAAAAGAGTCTGCATCTCAAAAACCTATGTATGTATGAAATACTTAACATTACAGGTTTAAAAGGAAAGTTACAGAAAATATAAAAGAAGAGAAATCTGCAGTAATTGGATGTGATGGATGTTTAGTAAAACATGCTAAAGGAAATCCTATTAACCACAGAAAACTCAGATGCAAAAGTCCAGATAAGAGAATTTTTCTATTTAGCACTTCTGCAACTGTTCAAGCTTTGGCGTAGTGAAACAGAATTACTTGGAGATTTTGACTGCTATGAAGATTCTTGTAATGCAACAAAAGTCAGCATTCAGTGCCCAATTATTCCAACTTATCTACAAATGTTAAATGATGCGATTATACAAGAAACTACTTTTGCAGTTGAACTAGCTAGAGAAAGTTCACAAGACAGTCAAGGTTCTGGTCCACTGAGTCAAGATCCTCTAGGACAACCAATTATAGAAAATGAAGCAGCCATCAACATGAAGGAGGTAGAAACTGCAATGCAACAAGCACAACAGGTTATTATTCAGTTGGGAAAGTTAGAGGAACAAATAAATATTGAACAAAATGAAATATATACACAAATCGAACAGGTACAACATGGATTGCTGCATGAAAAAAAGTAATGCCAATGTTCATCATTTAAAACTATTTTAATGTACATTAGTGGTCAAGCTGGAACAGGAAAAAGTGTCTTAAAGTTTTGACCAGTTATCTACACAAAACTACAGAATCACATTTATCTTGTGTTGCAACAGCTCCAACTGGATTAGCAGCACACAACATTAAAGGTATTACTTTACATCGATCACTTATTTGTTTACACCTGGCAAAACAGCAGCTGAACTAATGTACAATATGCATGTGGAAAACAAATCTATAGTTCTCTAATGCCTATACTTCAAATGTGTTCTACATTTAATCAACAACTTCTCAAACTGGAAAAACAAGAAACTGTGGAAATTAAAGCTATTGACAAAATTGAACACCAGGGAGTGACAAAGGTTCTTATCGAGAAGCTACAGGCTAAATTGGATTCTTTGGAAAAGACTATCTAAAACTGCAGGATTAGAAAAGACTTTACATGTACGTAAAAATTGTCGAGTAATTTTGCAGCAAAATTTGAATGTAGTAGAAGGGTTAGTAAATAGAGTAATGGGAAAAGTTGTTGATTTTGTAAGTTTTCAAAATCAAGATGCAATAGAATTCTTGATTATAACATTTGATTAGACTGATGAGGTAAGACACTGGGTGTTGTGTTGTATGTTTTTTGCTTGTAAAAGATTGCATGTTTGCAGACAGTTTCCTCTCTCTCTAGCATATGCACTAACTATTCATAAATCACAAGGTTTAAACAGACACAGCTCTTGAAAATATTGAAAGTACAGTGTTCAAAGAGGTACTGGCATATGTTGCATTGTCTTGAGTAAGA
Organism: Triturus cristatus; assembly: GCF_964204655.1. Classification (NCBI taxonomy): domain Eukaryota; kingdom Metazoa; phylum Chordata; class Amphibia; order Caudata; family Salamandridae; genus Triturus; species Triturus cristatus. The sequence continues at coordinate 1,175,846,016 of NC_140583.1, read as the reverse complement.
ACATTGTCTGGTTTGTATTTGATAGATTTTGATGAGAAAAAGGTTAGTGCTGATGCAAATTGTGAGAGTACAATCATTTAGGAAGACTTTATGCTCCTGGTTTAGGGGAGTATCCCATATATGAGAAATGTATAGGTGTCCCCAAAACAGAAATACGTCGAACATTCAACTGATGTTCAAAAATAGAATACAATTGAAGAGAAACTTGAAAGTGTAAAGAAAAAGAAAATGGAAAGTGTTGACGTTGTAGGATACCAGTTGGAAAACAGTTCAGGTATCAACTGTTATGCTATTGTGATTCTGAATGTTGTGTTTAATCTACATAATGACATTATGGGAAAACGTGAAAAAAAGATTCCATTCTTCTCTACATAATGCATTTTAACAGTTGGTAACTGACGGAAGTACAATGCAAACTGCTTTTGGCATTCAACATCTTAGATATATGTACTGGTTCACTGAAATTTACTCTCAACATAAAACAAGATGCGCAAGAAGTTCTAATGCTTATGCTTGGAGTATTAGAACATGAAGGAATACACATTGAAAACTTATTTGGACTAAGTTATAGATGGGATTCTAAGTGTGAAGAGTGTTCATTTACTTCTACCACTCAAATAGAAACAAATCATTTTGTATACTTACCATTACCAGACTACATATCAGTACCTTTTAACAAATTGATAAAAACAGCAAATCAAGAAATGAAATGTTCACATCATAGATCATGATCAGAGATGTTGTCTACATTACATATACAAAGATTTAGAAAATCTCATTATAATGCTACAACGCTGTAGAGCAAATGGAAAAAAATTGAAAAAAACATTTCAAATTTTAAAGGAAGTCAAATATCTATTTCAGGAAGAACATCTGGACACTAAACTGTTTATTTGAAGTGTAATAAAGGATGGACAGTTTGCAATGATGCCCACTTGGAATTCACAGCTAGATTACCTAATGAACTACCAAATTCCTATATGTTATTTCTGCAGCCAAAGTATTGAGTACATCATTCGGTCTATTGGGGAAGATGTGAAGAGAAAGTAGACCGCACTGGAAACCATTGGTGTTTATATATGGAGTTAGGATTATTATTTGCCACAATTGATATTACATTTGGAAAACTGTTTAAAAGCAGATAGTTTATATATTTGTTTTCTATTTTGTAGCAGATGTAAATTTGATTATACGTTTTGTGAAATGTATTTTTGATAAATACAAAATGTAGATGAAAGAACTGATTAAGAAATTAGAGAAAGGAGGACGCATAGCTACACATTGGTAATGATGCTCTGTGCCGATTTGGTTTTATTTTTTTACAGTTCAATTGTTTTTTTCCCCCACGCTGTTTAATGAAGATCGTACATCGAAGTCAGTGTGTGCTGAAGTTATGTGCAATCTGAAAACAGCAAAAAAGGGAAATTGAAAAGCTTATGTAAATCTAAATTAATTGTGTTCTTTAAAATATAATTTCCCTAATAGAACCTTTCTTCTTTATAGTAGCTACTGTTGAAGTTTTAAAACTGTTTAGAATATTACTAATGTGAAATAGATTTCTTGAATGATGTATCTAAATTACTTGAAAGGTAAGAATACATAATACAATATGCATGAATAGATTTTTTTAAAAAAGTTTCTAAGATAAATATTGTTCATCCTTTACACTATTTAAAAAGTATCATTTGAGGAATAGGATCACATCTATTTTTACAAAAGTCCAAAAACTAATAAAAGTGCTTTTATTAAAAAGTTATTTACTCCTTATTATACAGGGCAGGTGAGTATTAAAACCTCTATCCAAGGACTTTTGAGATGCATAATTAGATAACAGATGTCTGCTTTTGTGACTCAAGAGTGCAGAAGGTTGTTAAAGCTATGCACATCCTACATTCTGGGAGTTCACCCTTTGCTACTGTAGCATTCCCAGTTTGGCATTGAATGACATGCTCATGGGAACACTTTGGCTGTTTGTGGCTGTGTTTGGTGGCAAAGAAGAGGCAACAGGGACTCAGAGGTGCACATCGCACCGCGGCAGGAGCCGCTCATGTGACCAAGACAGCGGCGCTCTGAAGCGCGGACTGGGCTCCCGCAGCGCGGGACGTGCGTGGGCGTGCCCGGGCCAAGGACGGGCCCATCTGCCCCAGTCCGCAACTGGTCGATGCTGGGCTGGGTCACCCCTCTTGGCTGTAACGCTGGTGTCCATGATCTACCGCTGTGGCCACCCAGGCAATTAGGACTTGTGGACACTGAAGGAGGTAGGATCGTCTATTTTGCTGTGTTGCTTCTCATCTTGGCCAGTTCAATACATATACAGACTTTCAGCAGGGACTGTGGTGGTGTCCTTGGACTAATACTACGGGCATCCCCAACTACGGGATCATCTGTTTACTTCGCCTGTATTTATTTGTGATTTTGTATTGGCACCGAATCAATTTAAAAAGTAAAAAAAGAGGTTATGGGAAGGTGGAAGATACCAATGGCCTCAGCAGGGGCAAAGGTTAGCAACAGTGCTACTGTTACCACTATGGATTCTTTTCTGCTGAGGGCGGCTGCTGTAATTGACAAGTAGATCGAAGCAGTGAATAGACGTCTTTCTAGATCGCCATCCAGTAGTTTGTGTCCAACATCAGCTTGCCCCAGCGTACCCTCGGCGGAGGCTATCACTGAATCACTGAGCTTAGCCATCTGTTCAGGTTCGTGTGACGGCTCTCAGGCATATACAGAGTTACTTTACTTGCAGGAAGCCCCTCCTAAGGCCACGCACAGGCCTCTCTCCCGTTATTATAATAGAAAACAGGGAGAGTAGTGTTACCCACTGTTTACAAGGTAAAGACGATAACTATACAAAATCAAGCAGATATACATCTAGCTCCTTGTAGCGAGAGCCTCCCAACTGCCCACAAAGGAGACTCCTAAGACCAGTGGGGGCACTAAACTGAAACTTCAAACCATTGGGGGTAAAGCTTAGAAACCAAAATCTAAGCTAGTCACTAAGCCAGTTACCAAGCCCAAAGTTTGTGCCCGTAGCTACGAATTTAGATTCCTCTGTGGTTACAGAAGCCTTCCAAGCTATACGGACTATCCTGCTGGACATTAAGCTGGGTCCCATCTTTTAGAGGTTAACCTCGATCGAGAAATGTCTAGCAGCACGAAATAGGACGGATGAACTTGTGATCCCAGGCGTGCCTAGTGATATTTCAGGACCCATTCCTGCAATTGACACAGGTTCAACTACATGCCCACAGATTACTAACAGGGAACAGCCACATACCCGGTGTCTGACGATTCATGCAGCTCCGGGGGAGGCAGTTTGTCCAAGGGAAAGTCAAGCATCCAGTAGGGTTTCGTCTGCACATCAGCATGGGTTGGGTCACCAATTTACTGGTGGTCGGTTAGCGGGCAAATAGGGGCAGCCAGGGGATGATTTTCAGCGCTTCCCAGTTATTCATCTCCCACCAGAATCTACGCCTTATGTAGTGATTCTGGGGAACGTGACACCGCACCCTTGTGGAGATCCAAGGTATACAAGTATGGCTGATCTGGGTTGCCCCCGAATGTGGGAGTTCCACTTTGAGCATTCTACCCAAGGGGAACTTTCGAATAATTTACTTAAAGAATTTGATCTAATGTCACTAATGTTTCTCTACCCCACACAGTAAAGCCCTTGTTCCTTCCTTTAAAGGGAGAGGTAGTGGATCTTTTATTGATTATATTTTAATTTCATCTACCCTTCATTCTTTATTTTGTGGGTTTACTATTAAGGAAAGTGTTTACAGCGACCATAATCCCCTCTGCGTGCAACTGAGTGGCCCACTTTTATCTAGCAAATCCAGGGTTGTGATACCGGGTATTCTAAGACCAACGGATGGTAGGCGCCGTCTCAAATGGTCACAGGTTGACCCTGATGTCTTTTACAGTGTGGTAAGAGACTCATGTGCTGGAGGAGTCTTTGAATGTTATCCCGAGAAACCAACCACGGATACGTGCCTGTCGTAACGAATATAAACAGGTCCTGGCTATACGTAAGGGTTCCTTGAAGGAGGTGGCTTGGAGGGAGTTGTTCTAGACGAGTACCCTAGGGAACAGTTCAAGGTTCTGGGGGTATCGTCAACAGCCCGCTGTTTGAGAAAGACACAGGTGGCAACCTAGGCTCCCATATCACCGAGGAAGAATGGGGGTCCCATTTTCAATCTATGTTTAAGGGCCCTACGGAGCAATCTCAACAGCCAGATAGGGTCATTAACTTTGCCGCTGTGGTTTGAGAGCAGAAGGAGGTTGAGGTTGGGATTGCCAACCTGACATGTAATAAGGCACCAGGCCCAGACGGCATCCCACCGGACCTCCTTAAATTGGATCCACTGTTTTTGGGCACTGGTTCTTGTGGCCGCGATTAATGCTGCAGCCAGGGATGGTTGCCCTGACTCCTGGGCCACTTCAACCATTGTGCCGGTGTTTAAGAAGGGGGACCGCAATAGCACTTTTTGCTATAGACTGATCTCCCTTCTTGACTCAGTGGTAAAGGTTATAGGAGGGGTGATATTAGAAAGATTATCTTCCTGGGCAGAGGAGCACAAGATAATTTGACACTCAATATGGGTTCCGCCCTGGGTGGTCAACTGTGGCCCAATACCTGAATCTTTATATGATCTTCGGTAGGTACACGATTGCCCACCCAGGTACGATCTACCTGGCATTTATGTACCTTTCATCCGTGTTTAACTGTGTCAACAAGGTCAAGCTGTGGCAGTCAATGAGGGCAATGGGGGTGGAGGACAATATGGTTAACTTCCTAGAGGCTCTGCACAGGGCCACTAAGGCGAACGTTCGATATGCTCAGGATCTTCGTGTCTCTAGGGATTTTAAAATCGGGAGAGGGGTACGGCAAGACTGCATCTTGGCCCCTTTTTTGTTCAACCTTTATATAAATGATTTGGACAGAGCCTTGGTTAATACAGGAGCAGATTTCCCGTATGTAGGTCGACGGGGTCTCCCCGTCCTACTATACGCGGACGATGCAGTCCTTATAGCCAGAACCACTAGGGGACTTCAATCCCTACTTGATACTTTTTTAAATTTTATGGGGGCACGAGACTTCGCAATAAACAACACCAAATCCTATATAATGCAGGTAGGGACGCGGCCCAAGATAAAGTACGTCTTCACAGTAGGCCCTGAAAAGGTCCCTCTGACGACTGTCTTCTCATACTTGGGAGTTTTAGTGGATGTCCATTTGAAGTGGGAGCCTCGTATCCAGAAGAAAAAGTGGGAGCTCACAAGGGTAAAAGCTGCTATCTTCAACTTTGCCGCAAAGATGGGCAAGCACCCAATTGCAGCCATCCTGAAAGTTTCAGGCCAAAAGTGTAGCAACAGCTTGCTATAGTAGCGAAATATGGGGGCACATTGCCACAGATGTATTGCAGGTGGTTGAGAATACATTCTTAAAGCGCTTACTGGGCGTGCCAAGCAGTTTATTGAACTTGGTGGCTCACAAGGAACTGGGGGTGTCTTTTCTATGCAACACCTTGGCTTTGTGCCCCTTAGTGTTCTGGTTCAAGTGTTGGCTGAATAAGGATTTAGTCCTCAGCCAGCAGATTATAACAGATTGTATGAGCCTTGATCACATGTCCGTATACCATGGCTGAAATATATTAAAGGCTGCTTCGAAGAGTTGGGGCGCCTTCAACTGTTCTCAAAGCCTGATCTAATTGTACAAAAGGATGTTGAATTTGTTAAGAAAGCTTTTAGCAGCTTAAGGAAGCGAGAAAGACGAACTAGAAGTGCGAAAATCTAGTGTCCGCAAATTCCTGATGCTAAAAACAAACCCATCCACAGAGCCTTATCTCCTGGGGTCATTGTCTACATAGGAGCGGTTTTTATAGTCCAGGTCTCCTCAAGGATCTGTTCCATTTGTTACTCGCTGTTCCAAAAGGGTGTAGTAGAGGACAGGTGTTCGCACCAAGCGCTGCGACCGTGTCTCTCCGCAGGATTTGCTACACTTTGTTATTTTGTAAATTTTATGAAGTACCCCGGAGACATTTTTTATTCCCCCTTTTAAAGAAGCTGAATTTTAACCAGATTCGCCCAGCGCTTTTTTATCTGCAATTGCTGAAGGCAGACTGTATCTTTTTCGTCGTGGGTTATTTGAAATCTACGGTGAGAACCAGGGCTTGTCTGGAAATTTAGTATCCTCACTTGGCGGCAGGCACCCTCTGTCTCAATGTTTAGTATATGAATTACACGTACGGGCCATCTTTTTTCACTTTTTACTGATATGAATTGTATATTATTTTATTGTATCATGTTTTTAAGGAAATTCGGATGCTGTGAAACTGTTATGGTTTTCTACATATGAAATCGAATAAAGAGGTTTTTGATTTAATTCGAAACTCTAGTACAACTGATCAGATTTGTGCTCTGTATGATAAATTACATAGTTTTGAAGTTAGAGTCAACAGATGCACAACAGGTTTCAGAATAGATGTACAAGCCTACACATACTAGAATAAGTATTTCACGAAATGTGTTCTCTAAATTTGTCTTAATGAAGATGGGTGTATTAGTTTCTCCTAATACAGGTGTGGTGGGTATTGAAAGTGCTTTTTATATTTAAAAATTAGAGAGTTTTGAAGTACGAGGTAGCTTCGCATTTGAAAATTATTTCAAGACATTATAGAACTAATAGGCTTAAAAAGGTAAAGGACAAAATCTACTGTATACAGCACAACCCATACACTCATCCAACTATTCAAACACTATCCTTGCACTCATACATTCACACACTGCATACACTCATCCAATCACCCAGACACTACCAATGCACTCCCCTTTTAAGTCATGTACTACATATTCACTCATGGAATTACCCAGCCCCTTATACAGCCAAACAGCCACTATGCATATACTCATCCAATCACCCAGGCATTACATATATATTTATTAATTCACCCAGGTACTATCCATGCACTCATGGAACCACCAAGGCACTACTCTTGAACTCACCTATTCATGTACCCACTACCCATGCACTCATCAATTCACTCAGGCACTGTCCATGTAGTCATAGAATGACAGAAGCAGGCCCCATGCATTCATACAATCACACAGACACTACCCATGCACTTACTAAATGAGCCAGGCACTTCCCTTATACTCCTATTTACTTCGGCATTATCCATGCACTTAAGCAATCATCCAGACACTACCCATGCACTGATCCAAACACCCAGGCACCACCCATATACTCACTAATTGACCCAGGTACTATCCGTGCACTCATAAAATTACCCAGACATTGCTCTTGCAATCAATTATTCATCTAGCCACTATCTATGCACTCATCGAATCACTCTGGCACTGCCCATCCAGTCAGAGTTATCACAGCAGTCCCCATGCATTCATGCAATCACACAGACCATACCAAGGCACTAGCCAAATGGGCTAGGCACTACCCTTACACTAATCCATTTACATAGCGACTACCCATGCACTTCTACAATCAGTCAGGCACTACCCATGCACTCATCCAATATCCCAGGCACTACCCATACACTAATTCATTCACCCAGGTACTGTCCATGCACTCATAGAATCACCCAGACACTGCTCTTGCACTCAGCAATTCATACAGCCACTACCCATGCAGTCATCGATTCACTCATGCACTGCCCATACAATCAGGCAGTGATAGAGGCAGTACCCATGCATTCAACCAATCACACGGACACAACCAATGCACTCACACAATAAGCCAGGCACTACCATTACACTCATCCATTTACTTGGGTACTATGTGTGAGAAGTTGGCCTGGCATATGCGGTCCACGAATTAAAGTGGGCACCTTGCACCAGTCCAAACGACCCTTATGATGTAGGAGGTCAAAGAGAACCTTTAGAAAGCTATCCTAGTGGTAGCTGTGGAGAGCAGCCTTCAGGCTTAATCTTGAAGGAATGTAAAGCAGCTTGTTTTAACAGAATATTACCTTCTGAATGACTAAATGAAGTAGAACACCAAAAGTTATATAACAATATATATTTATTAATATAACACTCTACTATCCTCTACACAAGGATAGGATACAATGCACACAATACGAGATCAACAGAACAATTGTAAGTAGCACAATAATAGTGGTAGAAAAGTTACGACTGGGATCAAGCCAAGGTCTGGAGCACGTAAAATCGCTGGGACTCCAAGGAACCACCCAAGGTGAGTAGACAGGGACCCCATGGAGGACGGGTGCAGTGTGGGAACACAACCAGGGGCTCTGTACAATTCTATGGGAAAGTCACGGTTACACTTCTAAAGTTTAAGGACCCTCCTAGGAAGACTGCGAGCGAACCCTTTGGAACTTAAGAGTTTAGAGAGCCACCCCACCCATGGATACTGTAGTACCAGAGTTATCTATCCCAGAGGAGCCGGTTGCATAGGTCTGAAGTGTCGTCGGAAACGCTCATCGTTAAATGGAAGGTTGTGAAGTACTGCTGCCGTGAAGGTGAAAAGGGTCCGGTGGAATCCAAACCTGGATTCTGGAAGGAAGGAACCTGAAAGCAGAGGGGACAGAGTCTGGGTCACTTCAGAGTGACCAGGGGCTCGGTAGATGATGGGTGCTTCAGGTGCGAAGAAGGGGTGCTCTACTCTGCAGCCACGAGGACCAGGAGACGTCGAGGATGACCAGGAGCCAGTTACGAGCTGTCCCACAAAGGATGTCGAGTGCTGAGGGGTCAGTGTCCGGTGGGAGCACCAACAAGCCTTGGCAAAAGCAACCCACGCAGGAAGGTCAAGCAGGTTACGGTGTGGACCAGCAAGGTCCAGGGGACTCACCCAGTAATGGCGAGTCAGGGCACGTCTGGAGAAACCAGGAAAGCCTAAGAGAAATCAAGATGACCTTCAGGCCGAATGACCAGGAGCCGCAAGGGGACCTCGAGCCAGATTGTAAAGTACCAGCCCATGGAGCACTCGGTGCGAGGAGGCCGGAGCTCTTTGGTGCAAATACTGCTCAGTGTCAGGACTACACAGAGTCCAATGCACAAGCTCGGGAATTGTCAACAAGCATATGCACTTGCCAAACGGACACGGTGCACAGGGGTTCAGGTTACGCAGTCACGACGAGGGATACTGGCCTCAAACTCGGTGAGAGGGCAGATCGTCCTCAGGGACCTTCAGGAACCCACCTCCTGTGTTGCTGAAATCTTTCTAGTGCGCAGGAGCTCAGGAGCAGCAGACTGGTCAGTTGCACTTTAGGTGCCTGCGAAGCAGGGGAGTGACTCCTTCACTCCAAGGGAGATTCTTCTATTGTCTCTAGGGCATCACTGGTCCTGCACGGAGCCTGTATGGAGCAAAGGCACAAACTAAGCTTCGGACGGAAAGGGGGGTGAAGTCGAGCCCAGTCGATGTCCAGTGAAGTTCAGCGTGTCCAGACGGTCGAAGGTCAGTGGTTTCTTCTTGTGGAATCTTGTCCATGTAAAATCTTGACTCTTACAGCCACGTAAGCCCTTTAGTACCCACAGGAAAGGGTTGGACAGATTCAGGGAACCCTCCTAGGGGAGGGGCAGGACAGAGGGTTGGCTACACCGATGTCCTTTGTCCAGTTTAGTACCAGAGCAGGAGCCAATGGCTCCCATAACTGGTTTGAACTGGACTATGCACAGGGACACCAAATGTGGCCCAAATGCACACTTTCAGGCACTCTGAGTGCACCTACCCAGCCCCAGTACGCTAAATCCTGTCTTGGAGGTGGTTACAACTCCCTGTGACAGGATGCCTATTGTGCTGCCTTCCTCTGCTCAAGCTTGGCTCAGCAGCAGGAGGGCAGAAATGTGTCTCTGGTCGGCAGCATCCATTTTGTGCTGTCCGGGTCAAGAAGGCTGGCATCAGTTAGACCAGTGACCCCACGAAGCTCGCTTCTGAAGGGTGGAATCATACCTCCCACACCAGTTACTGGTGTGGAGGTATGATTCCATGGTGTTTGATACCAAACTCAATATGTTTCTATGCAGCAGTTTGACATAGCATTTACCGCGAGGTTATAATGCACCTCTACCCATATGTTCGGCTGAGTCACAGACAACCCGGGAGAACGATATCCGAAGGCTGCAGGGGGGGCTCTGTTTATGCAGGGGCACCCTCTCACATAAAACCCAGCACCCTGCCTTCAGGATTGTTAAGGCCTGCTATAGGGTTGACTTATAAGTTTTAAGTGTAGTGACAATTAGATATAGTGAACCTATATCTAAAGTAAGTGGTGCAAGTACCATCTTACACAGGCTGCAGTAGTAGACCTAGAGTTCCATTTTGCATTGGCCTCTCATGGGTGGCATAATACATGCTACAGCCCATGGGAGGCCTCTGGGTTACCCAGTGCCTAATTTGTGCCAGTGCTTTCCGGTGCTTAGCACCGGCACCTATTTCTCAGGGCCGAGCCTACAGCTAGTTGAGTCCACATGCATTATAATTCATTCTTTTATTGGCGGCGCACTGTTCAGAGTAGCTGCCAGTGTTCCAGTCCCCCCCTATCCCCATGAAGAGCTGGTATCGCACATGAATGCGTGCGCAGAAAACGTTTCAAATTGGATACAGCTGCTCGGCCGCCCACCTAAATATGAGCCACACAACATTACCGCAAGAAACTGAAGCTGGTGGGTCCCTGCCTCGGCGTAGGTCACCAACACCGTCACACCCCATTTCAATTTTGCAGTCATTCATTGGTAGCTCGCTAGCATAATGCACTAACACTAAACGATTGCAAAATATATTAGTAGCCTGGCCCCTTCCCTCCTTGTCGAATCATCAAGTTTGTGGCCCAAATCGGACCAATGAGAAGTGTTTTCACGCTCGGCCCGCCCAGCATACTGCGCACCTGCCGCCTTAATCGTTATCTGACAGAGGCAATCAGTGTGTCGTGCCGCAGGCCTCCTCCCTCGCACATTAGTTAAAACTAAAAAAGGCTGTCCCGCAGTGCCAGTAAGTAAGCCCTTGCACCAGTGTCATGTGTCTGCAATGTAAGCTTTTAAATGTGTTTTTATGCTGAGTAACGTTTTATAGTGTGGGGCACGTGGTTGCAGCTCTTCCTACACTGCTGCTGGCTTTTAACTTTTGCAGAGAAATCTTTTTTGAAAGTTAAAAAGCCAACAGCAGTGACGGAAGAATAGCATCTGTGGGCCCAACACGATAAAACGTTATTTAGCAAAATATGCAATTTGAATGCTTTGTAGACAACACTGAACACTAGAACACAGCTGATGGCAGAAATACAACACTATCCGAACCCTGCCACTCAACAAAAAATTGCCTTGAGTGGCATGTTCAGATAATCTTGTTTTTCTCTAATCAGCTGTGTGCCAGTGTTCTATTTGTCTAGAAATCATTCAAGTGGCTGATTATGCGAAATTTCATTTTATAGTATGTGGGGCTCAGGGCTGCAGCCCTTCCTCCACTGCTTCTGGCTTAACTTTTGCGGCAAAATAAATCTTTTTTTAAAGTTAAAAGCCGGTAGCAGTGGCGGAAGAACTGCAGCTGTGAGCCCCACACAGTATAAAACGTTATTTAGCATACCAAGTCATTTGAATGCTTTGTAGACAGATATAACACTGAACACTGGCACACAGCTGATGGCAGAAAAGCAAGTTTACCTGAACGTGCTACTCGAGGCAATTTTGCATCAAGTGGCACATTCAGGTAGACTAGGTTTTCTGCCATCAGCTGTGTACTAGTGTTCAGAGTTATATTTATCTGCAAAGCATAGAAATGGCTCATTATGTTAAATACATTTTTATAGAGTGGACCCAGGTATGCAGTTATTCCTCCACTGCTGCTGGCTTTTAAGTAAAAAAAAAAAAAATATGTTGCCTTGAGTGGCACATTCAAGTAGTCTTGTTTTCTGTCATCAGCACACATGCTTGCAATTGTATAATTAAAACTAGAAGTCCTACAACACATTGTGTTATGCTAGTTCTTCAAAGCCTTGTACTGGCTAAAGGTACCATACATTATGGACCAATTGGCCGCTATTCAGGACAGATCACCAACCGTGCCATACCATAATGCTGCTACATAGACTACACAGGCAGTCGTCACTGGAGTTTCACCTTCCTGCAGAGCAGGCTCAATTCCATTGGTGTGCTTAACTGAGTGTGGGGGAGTGGGTTCGGAATTGGTGAGCTGCCAACTGGTAGTGTCTTGTGCAACTGCTTCCTCTGCCAGTCTTCGTTAGCCAAGACCACTTTGGAATAAGGGAAATAGGCCGGTGGAGCCAGTGGAGGAAGTGGGTGGATCTGGGGACGTGGGTGTGGCCTCCTACAAAAATGTGAGCACCTGCACTTAATATTTTACAAATTAAGCACTGGGGGTACCTATGCCATGGGTACATGTGTACCATATACTAGGGACTTATAAGGGTACCCAAGTATCCAATCTGGAGTGTACCAAAGTACAAGTATGTCAATTTAAGGGATAAAGCAGGTAGACTGGGGTCCTGATTAGCAGGATCCCAGTCAGACTAGTCAAAAACAGAGAGACATCAAGCAAAAATTGGAGGTAACCATAAGAAGCAGATACTACTTTCTTACACTATGCATGCACTCGTGCAATCACCCAGGCACTACCCATACACTAATTCATTCAACCATATAGTATTCATGCACTCATAGAATCACCCAGACACTGTTCTTGCAGTCACCCATTCATTCAGCCACTACTCATTCACTCATCCAATCTCTGCATATGCACTCATACAATCATACTCATTACACATTGACTCATCTATACACACAACATATATCTTTTTAAACCAAAATAGGTTGTTTCATGAGAACTGTTTTTTTCTTCTTTTTTTAACCATTTTATATACATTTCTTTTTTAACCTATTTTGCAGTGCTTTTTATGTTTTTTACAGTTTTAAAAGTGAAATTAAACAAAAACAACTAGCACATAACACTGTGCCTAATTGAAGGAACAAAGAAAAATAACAATGGCGGTTATTTATAGTGTCCAGCATTGTTTTCACAACCTGCTCGCCCACACTCAAAACAGTTTTGCACTTTGGACACAAGAGTTGTTGTTACCAGCTTGTTTAAGTGGATGAGCGCGCATCTTGGCCACCTTCTAAAGTGTTCAGGCTAGCCAATTCTGCTACCGCAAGATTGTTTCCATGCATAGTCCTCAAATGCTTGTACATAGAAAACGTGCCGCAGGAATAATTTTTCTAAGCACCCAGAGACAGCACCTTCTGACATACCTTGCACATCACTTTCTGTGCATTTACTTCCTTTGCCCCCTCCGAAATCCTAAAAAACTCCCACACGATACTTTACTTCTTACGTGGGTGCTCATTTTTTTCCTCAAAGACTGTCAGGTCCTCCTCCTCTTGCAGGTCTTTTGATACAGGCATTTTACATTTTCAAAATCAAAATGTAACTAACACCAAACCACCTGCAAACAGCTTCTCCTAGAACGAGATGGACTGTTGGCAACACACCCTAGAGTAGAAGAAAAAGGGTGGGATCCAGCAAGTTTAATGATGACAGGATGTTTTACCAATCACATCTCTTATGTGTCACATGGGGACTCCTACACTGTGCAACCGCATACCCATATTCCATTTTATTTTTTTACATTTTGTATTACAACAATATTTGGTTGTATGTTAGAATATTTCATTCACAAATAACTGTACCTAGTCGTTACTTATGTAAATGATATATGTATATGTAATTTTGCAGTAAAAAAACCCTTGGACTCGCGTTCTGTACGCGAATCTGGAAGTTGCGATCTACGCGGACATACCGTGACTCCAGGACTTACTATTACAAAAACTTTTTAATAACCATTTTATTACTCATTTATTAATTTACCAGTTTAGTAACTATTATATATATATATATATATATATATATATATATATATATATATATATATGAAAAATGTATATGTGAAAAATATATATGTTCAAAATCACACTGGAGCTGCGTTCCGTATGCGGATCCGGAACGAAGGCACGGCAATGTACAGGGATTTGTGTCAGATACGCGCGACACCATGTTTATATTTGGGGGGGGGGGGGGGGGGGAACATTTTAATATTAGATATATATATTTAGATCTTTTTAATGTAAAAAATATTCTAATCGGAAAAAAATGATACATTTAAAAAATATTATATATACACAACAGGAACAGGATTGTCACTGAGGCCCACTGGAGGGTTGGAATCTGGTCCTGGTAAAGGTTCTAAATTGCACATATCCACTGGAGGAATTAATTAACTTTGAACGCAAATCACAAGTTCCGTCATGCACTAATTAATTCTATTCAGAAAGGGCACACCAGAGGCCAATAAAGCAAAGTGAAATGCAGGGAACTGTGGGAGAGGAAATACATGGGTGCACTCAAACTGCCTCTGAGGAAAGAGCTCGTAGGCTCTGAAACACGTCAGGACAGAGTAATTGGAGTGAAAATGCCCGTTCCTTTTGAATAAAATGATTTTGTTTAAATCACTAGATGGACCAGTGCGTGTCCAAATGAATGGAAGTTGTTTCGAGAGATATATATATAATTTTTTTCTGCACAGGAAAACAGAGGTTTCAGGGACGTTATAGTTGGTAATTAGCATTTTAAAAAATCTTAGAAATTCATAGGAACAACCAAAGGTTACAGGGTCATAGTTACCAGAGAAATTCAGCTGCTATAGTTAGTGGAGCTAACTATAACTTGCAGCCCCGCAATGCACGGCTGATGACATCACATATTACATCACTTATGACATGGACAGTGACATCACCTATGTCATCACTGATGACATCTCAAATGACATCACTGATGGCATCATCCACATAATCTTTGATGCAACTACACACACCCTATTATAACCATTCATACACCCACTCCAAAATTCAGATTCCCATTCTCGAAACCATAGACACACCAATACCAGTTAGTACATACCCACTCACTGATCGATAGGTCTACATACACATCCATTCACTTTCCCATACAGACACTCATACAGCAAGTCACTCACCAATACAGGTACTGAGATATCCACCATAACACCCACGCATACACCCTCAGTCACCCATAGAGCTAGTCACACACCTACTCACTCACCCAATCACTCAGCTGCTTGCTCACTCATACAGAAACACACACACTCACTACTAATACAGAAACTAACAAATACGTACTCTACATACAGTTGCTGACACAAGCATGCACTCACCCATACAGTCCCTCACAGATGCACTCATGAACCCAATCACCCAGGGATTCACCCACTCATACATCCATGCAGGGAGTCACTCAACCACTCACACAGACACCCATACAAGTACTCAGACAACTAATCAATAACCCATATAGACACTCATGTATCTACTCACCAACCTATGCAGCCACTCACACAGCAACTGACAGACTGATAGACACTCACACAAATTACTCAGTCACCCATACATTCACTAAGACGGGTTTAATCACTTACTTAGTCATGTTTGCAATAAATCATCCATACAGACACTCCTACACCCACTCATTCTTAATACACCTCTACACATTTATAAATGTGTGTGTGTGTGAGATATATATATATATATATATATATATATATATATATAGATATATTCACTTAAAAAAACCATAGGTTTCACACACGTTATAGTTAGGTGGATATTTCACTCGTAAAAAAACAATGAAATTCCCCTGTTATAGTTAGTTTACATCACTCATGATCAGTGGTATCACTCATGACATCACTGATGACATCATCCTTGTGATAGAGTGGCGGTCGCGCGAGTTATAGTTATCTGAACCAACTATAACGGGGGAATTTCATTGGTTTTTTACGAGTGAAATATCCACCTAACTATAACATGTGTGAAACCTATGGTTTTTTAAGTGAATTCGCAAGGTTTTTTAAATGCGAATTCCTAACTATAACGTGTGTGAAACCTATGGTTTTTTCAGTGAATTTGTACGTTTTTTTAAATGCTAAGATATATATGTATTCAATTTTTTTTTATATATTTATTTTTCAATAAACTACGTATTAAAAAAAATAATTTTTTTTATGGTTTTTCACAGTGCGCGCACGCACCGTGCACCCCCACGATTAAAAAAAAAAAAAAAGAAATTACATTTTTTTTTTCTGCCTTCGGGGTCCTTCAGGGACCCCCTGACCAAGGCTAGGGGGTCAGGAACTCTCTACCCTGCCCCCTTTTCACGTTCGCCACCTTCCTTTTCCACTCTCGCACTGAAAACAAACCAAATGGCGGCCGACACTTCCTGATTTCGACCGATTCGAATGTTGACTGACATGTAACAACCAATCAGAATTACGCTCGCGCACGTTAGGTTGCGCGCACGGTGCGCAGCTATAGATATGCATGTGCTTTTAACTACAATTTTCTCAGTAACTACTGAACAGATTGGCTCCATATATGCAAAAGGCACATCCCTGACCTGAGGACTACCTCTCTGCCAAATTTCAAGTAATTCTGTTCAGCCGAGCAATGTAGAACTAGAGGCTATTCGCCAATTATCAAACAACAATGACCTCACAATAAAACCAGCCGATAAAGGTGGGGCCTTAGTTTTACAAAACACGACTGACTATCAACAAGAATGCCTACGCCTGTTGTGTGATGAACGGAATTATCTGGCAATACAACAGGATCCCACTGAACGCCTACGGATAGAGATCGCGAGTATGGTGGAGGAATCTTTGACCAATGATTGGATTAGTAAAAAAGAAGCGGATTTCTTAGAAAACAAAAAACCTATAATCCCTTACTTTTATACAATCCCAAAAATACACAAATCCATGGAGTCACCCCCAGGTAGACCAATAGTATCAGGAATTCTGGAACCTCTATCTAAGTTTGCAGACGCATTCTTAAGACCTTTGGTCCAAGCTACCGAAACGTACCTACGAGACACAAAGGCAGTCTTTTGTTTAATCCAGGACCTTGAATTCAACCCTGAAACCAGTATACTGATCAGTTTGGATGTAGAGAGCCTTTACACCAGTCTCCCCCATAAGGATACTTTAGATATCTTGGAGGAGGTACTTTTTCATAACAACTGGGGTTACCATACACCCAGGCATGTGGTCCTCGAATGCTGTCGCCTGGCTTTGACTGAAAATTTCTTTCAGTTCAACGATTCCTTGTACAAACAAACCCACGGTACCAGTATGGGAAGCACATTTGCGCCGAGCGTAGCAGGGCTTCACGTACACCATCTGGAGAAACAAAAAATTCTCCACCATCACAACCCACACATCAACCATATAAAATTATGGAAAAGATATATAGACGATGTGTTCTTGATCTGGGAAGGCAATGAAAAAGAGGCTGAAGTTTTCCTAGTCTGGCTCAACCAACAAGACCCATTCTTGAAATTCACATTCACTATGAGCAGGTCTAATATGGTCTTCTTAGATCTCAACATAACAGCCCATGACGGGCGTTTAATCACTACCACACATTTCAAGCCCACAGCAAGGAATTGCTTACTTGTGTACGATAGTTTCCATCCCCGCAGTTTAAAAGACAACCTTCCGTTTGGCCAATTTTTGTGCCTGAGACGGAACTGCACTACACGACAAGATTACAACATCCAAGCCAATGACCTATCACAGAAACTGATACGACGACAATATCCACAACATCTGGTGTCCAGAGCCCGAAAAAGAGCTTCAAACAATAACAGAGAGGCACTCTTGGAAGATAAACCGGTGACTACACACAAAGAGCCTAAAAGACAAATTTGCATCACCACTTTCAATATTGCATCTAATCAAGTCAGCAAAATAATTAAAAAACACTGGCGGATCCTGAACAGTGGTGGTTTAGACTTACAAAAACCCATGTTCAGCCATCGAAAAGCTAAGAATCTGAGGGACTTTCTTGTTCATACTCGTCCTACCCCGACGAAAACCATAGGTCCCCAACGTCTGCTCCATCCCCTACCTGAGGGCCACCACCCATGTGGTAACTGTAGTGTATGCCACCTTACCAAGGTGACCAAAAAAGTTACCTACAACAATGGAATGACATGGAACCTTCGATCCTTCACCAACTGTAATACAACAGGGGTGGTTTACCTGATCACCTGCGTTTGTAACCTTCACTATGTGGGGATGACCACAAGGAAGGTAAACACCAGAATAGTCGAACACCGGAGTAATTTTAGGTGCAAACGCAACAACACCAAAATGACCACTCATTTTTTGAAAAACCAACGCACACCCAATGACCATAATTGGGTCATTCTGGAACATGTCAACCATCACCCAAACATTGAAAGACAACTACACGAAAAAGAACAACGATGGGTTTTTAAGTTACGTTCGGACAGTAAGGGTCTGAATGATGATATACCCTGGGGTCAATTTATATGATCAGTTTTCCAGTGCACTTAGGCTTTTTTCTCGTTGAATTTGGCAGATACTCTCTGTATATCTACTCATTGAATATGTCATTTTTTTCTATTTTTTGGCATTTGCAAATCACTCCTGATTATCTGTTTCACCCCAGGTTTTGTGACAACCCCCCAACCTCTGATTATTTTCCGCCCAATTAGGCAACAATTCCCCTTTTTTGTCATACATTTTTTGTCATACATCTGACCTCTGGACAATATAGTTTTTCCCCAAAAATGTTTTCCAAAACTCTTAGTAAATACCTCGCCTTTACAACCTTCGGCCTGGGGCACAGAATTTTGCAGACATTATCCATCTAGGGCAATTGTGCATCACAATCCGCTTTGTTACCACCACTATATACGAAACATTTCCCCGTAATTCCGTCCCAATTCAAAATGGCCGCTCCAGTTAGGCTCCCGTTCAGGAGCCCTCCTCGCTTTCCATGCGAGTTCAATCATTGACAACCAGCTCCGCACCGGGTACACGCCAGAATGCGGTCCGTGAGGTTTGGCTCCAGTAGGTGTCCATGAGTGTGGTTGTCCACGTACAAGTAAGTGACCTTTGAAGGGCAGGATCTTCAAACCTAAATGCCACAAGGAGATCAGTTTTCCCGTTTTTTCTTACCCGTAGGGCGAATCTTCACTACGGAGCACGCCACAGTCCTAACAATCTCATTTACATTTACAATTCTGTCCTAGATGTACGAGATCACCGCACCCCCTCCGTTGACCATGAGGCACATTGTTGCTTTTTATTAAGTATGGAATGTCTTTTTCTTCGTTAAGTGTATGTGTGTTATATGTTATGTCAGACATATTAGTATTATGAATTTCGATCCACTGTCTCAGCACAACGCCGGCATGGAGAATATAATTAATAATTTATCTTCAGTTTTAATTCACATAGAAGCACATCAGAAAAGAAAGTGTACAAACACTTGGGTGTAGTGTGCTCACGATTAACATTGTAAATAGTACTTTTGATCATATATTTTTTCCTTTAACCTTTGTTTTATATCCTACAGATATTTGCTGACGTACATTATGTATGTATTTCTAAACGCATGCCTTATAGTCGCAGCGTCTCACTTATTGCACCTGATTCAGGTTAACTAGGAGTGGCATTTTTTCACACTAGGCTGGTCCCAGTGGAGTCCTGAAGAAGAGCTGGGGAAGCTCGAAACTAGTTGACCAGACCATATGCTAGGTACACCTCTCCATCATAGTAAGGGTTTTCTAGCATATCACCCCGTTTTAACTTATCAGCTTAGAGCATTAATAAAGTTTATTTGGCCCATTAGCTGATTATTTTAATTTTCCTTATCCCACTCCACCACTTCACTTGCACTACACATATTCTGATTTCTAGTGCTCCTTCGTAATTCGTAAGTTGTAGCACGCCTCAGTCCGTAGAGGACTGGGAGGACCCCAACGATGAAGCATGTCACCGTGGGGAAACCCTGGTGAGTGAGGGGACTCAAGAAAGAGTTAATTTTTCCCTTTCTTTCAAATTGGTTTTTCAGGATCAAGTCGATTTCTGGCACCGCCCATATACCCAGGTTAGGTTCCTTTGACTTGACTTGCTCAGGTTGTTGTTTTGATACATGTACTAGTGGAGGGGGAACCTAACCATTAACCTCTAAATTACCCCCTTTTTTTGAGAACCAAGAATGAAAATGGATGCCACAAACAAAATGGCTTCAGCGTATGCTAATGGTAATTTCTGCAATTTCCATAGGCATTTGTACTTAGGAGACCAACACTCAGAGGACCAAAACAAGGGTGATGATTACATGACTGATATACAAGTCTGTTACTCTATCAGAGCCCATATTCTTAATGGTTTATTGCTACAAAGATGCCTTGGCTATAATTGAGTGGTAAAAGAAAATCACAAAGGAGACAACCATTTGTGAAGTCAGCATGTAAAAACGTGGGGAAACATCAAGATTTCACAAAGTGTATGTACTAGGAATATCTAACCTGAAAGATCTATGGAAATCAATTGAAATTAAAATATTCACCCAGCCACAAATGCTATATGGCATGGCTCAGACTTAATTTTTATGGTATCTCAAACTCAGACAAACCATGCAACTATATATTGATGTGAGGACCACTCAAATAGTTCCCTGCTGGAGTAATATTTACTGTTAGGGCGTATGGGTAAAACTATCTGCCTCCTAAACTTAAAAAAATCCTAGAAATCAATTTCCAAGGGAACCTATATGAATTAAAGAGTAAATGGGAGAGAAACGTGTCCAGTGGAAGATCAATATTGGGAGGGTTCCCTGGTATACCTCAGGGAGGTGGCAATTAATAGAGGCCTCCAACACCTACAATTATAGAAGCTGCAACAAACATTGTACACAATGATGTAGCTGGCAGGCTTTGGCATGGGAGATTGCCCAATCTGTCTCAAGGGATGTGGCAAAATGCCATTTTTCCTACATATCATTTGGGCATGTCCCAGGTTGGGAGAGGTCTGAGAAGGAGATAGGCTAACCCTCTAAAATACGTTGTGTAAATCTATTGACATATCAACAGCACTGTTAAGTGTGTTCATTAAATGTAAGAAACAGTTTGCTGGCAGTGAAACGTAGTTGTATTTTGGAGATTTATATAGCGCCGCTTCTCACTCGTGAGGGTATCCAGGAAATGTCCATGGGCACGGAGAGATTAAGTGATTTGCTCTGAATCACAAAAATGTTTGCGCCGATGCAGAGACTTGAACCCAGATCCCCAAGTTGGCAGTTCTGCCCACTGCGCCACATCCTCTATGCCATGTAGGTACGTTGTGCAGAAATGGGTCAGTCTTCTTAAATTTACCCAGGAATTCTAGTAATCAAACTTGCACTGTTGTATGGCAGTTGAATAGGTGATAACGGTAGAAGCTAGCCACAAATTCTGAAATGTAGGAGGTCTATGGACTCTACACCTTGGGCTCACCTCACTTTGAAAGCCAGCAAAAGATTAACAAATGATCTAGAAACGTCAACCTACATGAGGAGTCTGATGAAAAAGTGCAGACCCATATGCACCCAATAAACTTGTACAAGGCAGAAGTTACTGTAATACTGCTAGCATTAGGAGCAGAAGCTTTTGAATAACAATTTCTATTTTCATTGTTTGAATGCTATTCTTGTGTATTCTTTGTTTAAGGGAAAAAAATAGAATAAATTATGTCACCCAGAAAGCTCAAGTAGAACACACAGATTACTAAAGACTGAACTGCTGAATGAAACAGTGGGTAAACACTTTGTTGATAAAGCCCCAGTGTTATTAAATAAGATTTACTTCAATATTTGAACACTCACATTACAAATATTTGTATCCTTACAGCACCCGCGGGAAGTCAAAGAAGTGACCCACAAAAATATGTGGAAAAACTATTTGGGAATAATGCAGGAGATGATAGAAATGAAGAGTACACATCTAGATACTTCTCAGGACCATTTAATACGGCAATTGAGTTGTTTATGCAGCTTAAAAACGTATTGACTAAGAGAAAGAGAATGCAGGTATACTGCTCACAAGGTAAAACAAAAGTTCCACCAAATAAGTACAATATAAAAACACATGAAATTGCACAACCATCACATCAAGGGTAACAATGAAGCAGATTATAAAATAAAAGTCCTACCTATGCTGTAGTCTCCAATTTTCTTAAAACTCTGCTTCGACTACAAGAGGGAAAAATAAAGAAAAGTTACATATTTGTAATCCCGGTTCTTTGCCACCAGTATTCTCTTTGATACGCTTAAAAGAAAATCTGAGTTTGTGCAAGATCTGGAACAGTGTTTTAGAAAAGTCATGGTTTCTGTTCAAATCAAATACATAAGAATCATGCCCAAATAAGGCAACATTTATGAACCTTTTTAACCAATTAGCCAAAATACAGAGTAACAGTATACTTCGCTACAAAACACCACATAAAAAGCACACGTAGAAAATAAAAAGCATGAAATGGCACAGAAATAAAAAAGATTGTAAAACTAAACTTGGCTCCTTTAATAACTCAGCAAGACTGAATGAACTATACCATCATGCCCAGTTTTTGTTAGGCAGTTTGTTTTATAGGAATAGGGAATATGCAACCATATTATATGTATTTCTAATATGTGGCCCATAAATGAGGGTAGCATGCTAAACCAATCTTAAAAAGCACGATTAGGGCGACTCAACTGGCGAGAAGCCTGGCCTCCAAAGTACCAGTTTAGGAGTGCAAGTTGAGACAATGCTTAAATATATGGACTGATCCTCCTAGAAGTAGCCTTTAAAAAGTCAGGAATGGAAACATTTCTCCAAGCAACAGCAGCCACTTTCCCCTGTTTGAAATGGACTCCAGTTTACAAACAAACACACGGCATGATGGCCGGAGCATCTGGGTTGAATCCATCATTTTTCTTTAGCTCACTTCGCCACCCCAGTTCAAACCAAACCATAGGCAAATCAGTCTTGACCCTGTGTCTCATTGGATTCAACCCAGATCTGTGACTGGGGGGGATGGGGGGGGGATGGGGGGGGGGTAGGGGGGGTGGGCATTTGGGGGGGGGGGGGGGGGGGGGGTGTCTGAAAAGTTTGTGTTCCGTCCATCATCTCCTTGTGTTTGCTTTGTTCGCCCTAAGTAGGCAGGGTATGTCCAGACATGGATCCCTTGCTCACTTTGCCACTGGATTCAAGCTGGCCTGGCTGATTGGGGTGTTACCCTGAAACCGGTCCCAGGATGCTTACTTTCGGTCCAGGGAAGACCTAGCTTGGCAGTTCGGGCTGGACTATTACCATGAGGAATAGGGTCAAGACTGATTTGCGGGGGGCGTGGCCAAGCACCGGCGAAGATGGTCGCCTGATTGCAGAGCTCCGCCGGGACCGCTGTTCCCGTAATATCCGACCATAAATCCGCACTGGAACGCACCTTTGTTGCGGTGCCAGCTCCCTGAGGTGTGCGCTGCTGCCCGGAGAGACGAGCGACATCTGAGCGCCCGGCGGGACCTGATCGCCGCGCTCCGTCCGCGGCGGACTGCCTGCTTCTGCCGCCTGGAGCCTGTGGCGGCGGAGGAAATTACTGCAGCCCCCGGCTTGGGGCCTACGCACTGCATGAGCTTAGGCGGGGTCCGGGACCAGCTGCGGGGGCCGTGACCGAGGCCGGAACACGCGGGGACCTCCGCGAGGCATGACCCAGCGACTGTGCTGTTGGAGGAGGCTGGAGCCTGGGGGGGCGCTGCGTGGGCCCGGCCGGCATTACAAGACCAGATTGCCACGCTCGCCCGCGCCGCGGCCGCCAGCAGCTTCGGACTGAGGCCTTTGCCCCCGGCGTGGGGACTCCGGGGTGAGCCGGGTCCCGGGCTCCGCTGTTGGGCTGAGATAGAAGCTGGGACGCGCTGGGGCCCCCGCGAGGCAGCACACAAGGATCGCGCCGCATTGAGCCGGAGCCTGCGAGGAAGCCTCGGCCTGTGTGGGCGGACGACCCTCTCCATTGCGGACGCTGCTGGCCGTGCTCTGCTGTGGGACCACCCGGAGGTGGGGAGTGGCCCAGGACATCGGCGTGAGGGCCGCCGCTGAGGTGGGTTGCGCAGGAGACTGAATGGGAGCCCAGGGCGCTAGACACTGGACGTGCGGTGAGCACTGGAAGCGGGCCAGCTGGCGGGGCCCGTGTGTGGTGGTGAAGACGCAGAGGTGGACGGGCCGGCCTGTTTGGTTTGAGGCCTTCTCCCGGGCCTGGGGTGCCCTGGTCCATCAATCCTGAGAGGCGGACTGAGCGGTTCCCGGCTGGGGGGGGGGGGGGGCGGGGGGGTGCCCCCGACGTCTGGCCTGTGGCTGGGGACGACTACCCGCGACTTCCCGCGTGGGGGTGGGGCCGACCTACGGCCCGGAGCTACGACTTGGACTGGTGAGGAGGAAGTGTCAGGGCCGGGTCCACAATTGCCACCGCCGGGACGGGGCGCTGAACTCTATCGCGAAACGGTGTACAGCCACCATGCGGCCCAAGGCGGGAGCGAAAACACAAACTAACAATCTTGACAAATATGCGGTGCCTACGGGATCGCTGCAGGCCGGGGCGGCGGACGGAGGCGCTGCGGACCGGGCGGAGCCCTCTTTGACCTCCATAATGGCGGCGATACAGACGCTGGGCACTAATCTTGAAACAAAAATGGACAAGATCTCCATCGAGGTTAACCTGCTCCGCGCGGACCTGGGCAAGACCACGGAAAGATCAAAAGCGAACGAGTCGGACATCAAGGAATTGCAGGCCTCGGAAAAACGGCTTGAAGGGCGTGTCAACGAGCTCGTCCACCAGCACCGCCAGCTCTCTCTCCGCCTCGAGGATCAGGAAGGGAGGGCGCGACGGAGTAATATCCGCGTGGTTGGTGTACCGGAGGGGCAGAGTGTTGAGCTGTTTCTTGAAGACTTAATCCTCCGGCACCTGAAACCAAAGAGACTCTCAAAGTTGTTTACCGTGGAACGTGCTCACCGGGCCCTGCTCCCCAGACCGGGGGCTCCGCCGAGAACAATAATCGCGAAAATTCTGAACTATCGGGATCGGGACGCCATCCTACAAGTGGCCAGACAGCATGGGGACCTGCAGTACGGAGGGGCCACTATCAGGTTCTTTCCTGACTTCACGCTGCGAGTCCAGCAGGAACGGCGCACCTTCCTGGGAGTCAAGGCGGCTCTCAGGGAACGGGGCATCAAGTACATGATGTTTTTCCCGGCCAAATTGAAGATCATTGCAGAGGGAAGGTCCCATTTTTTCACTTCGCCGGCGGCTGTTCAGGAATGGCTAGATGCTGCCGCACCTGGCGTTCCAGGTCTAACAGTCCCCGCTGGGAATCGCCCAGGGGCACGGCGACTTGATAAGCTCAGATTGCTGCACTGCGCCTGGCCGAACAGTAATGTATGAGACACTTACAGGGCAATGGGTGGGATCGCCGGTGTAGGGCGTGGACACATCCGCCGCTCGATTAGGGGGTGCAGTGACTGACCTTTGTTTGCCGTGCACACTTCAGGGACTTATAGTTTGGGGTAACGCAGGTTTGGCGGCTGGGGTTCGGGCCGGCTCACGCTTCCCCCCCCTAACAGAGGTTTTTCCAGGGGAAGGACAGCTCATTCTCGCTGGGGGGGGGGGGGGGCAAAGGCGAGAAGAAAAAAAAAGAAAAATCGGGCGACAGGCGCTCTGCTAATTGGGGCAGTGGGTAGTTTGGAACCTACAGAGCAGGGGGCAGGGGGGGGGGGGGTTTGGTTCAATAGGGTGGGTGGGAACCTTCGGCCAGGAACACACACCTGGAGGTGCCAGGCACATGGTTCGGAATTTAACGCAATATAGGCCGGGGGTGGGAATGTTGTGGTGGCGGGAGGGTGGACGGGGAGTTGGGAAGGTTTTATGGTCACGTAGTGGTATTGAGATCAGAGTCGGTGGCGCCACCGGTGCACTGGGACGGGACAGCTCACACAGTAACGGATATGGCTAGTAGATGGGAGAGGAGTCTGAAGGTCCTTAGCTGGAATGTTAACGGGCTGGGCGACGGGCTAAAGCGTACAATTGTCCTGCAGTTCGTTAAACGACACCTCCCCGACGTCGTGTTTCTGCAGGAAACGCACCTCATGGGTAACACATGTCGGGCCCTCAATCGATGGGGATATGTCCTTGCGGCCCACTCCGGCTTCACCTAGGGCTCCAGGGGTGTGGGCATCCTGCTACGCCGCTCTCTGCCCCTCTATGTTGACCGCACGGAGACGGACCCGCTGGGCAGCTTCGTAGCACTGTCGGGGAGGTGGGAGGGCCGTAGATTAAATCTCCTTTCTGCATATATCCCCCCAGGCCTGCAAACTCCATCATACACCGACTTGGGCAGGCTCCTTCTTTCATTTATGGATGGCCTGTTAATCGTCGGGGGAGATTTTAATGCGGTGGTTTCGGGCACCCTGGATAGACATCCTCCCTCACGCCCCACCACCCCCCCCCCCCCCCGAGACATACCTTCGGGCAGAGGTGGCTGGCTGATTTCCTTGACGCCTTTGGGCTCACGGACTTGTGGGGTCTACTGCACCCTACAGACAGGCATTTCACGTTCCAATCCGGGCCACATCATTCTTTCTCACGCCTAGATTATATATTGTCGCCGCTGCAGCACGAAATGGTGATACGAGAAGCCTCACACCTGGCGCGTGGCATCTCCGACCATTCGCCCGTCTGGACGCATATCACGCTGGGTGGGGGCCGAGAGGACTGTGTGATGCCCATCAATGTCTGGCAAAAACGAGGATCTCAGGAAACAATTGACCCGCTCCATAACTCACTACTTCGAGCGTAACGTTGGCTCAGTGGGCTCCGCGGTAACCCTGTGGGAAGCTTTTAAAACTGTGCTTAGGGGCGAGGCCCTGTCTGCCATCTCGGGCACCCGTAAGGAGAGGGTGGTACAGTTGCAATCTGTTGAATCGGACCTCCGGGCGTTGGAGGGGGTGGCTTGCGCGGATCGTGAACCTGCGTTGCAGCATCGGCTGCGACTCAAAACGGCGGAATACAAGGAGCTGGTCACGCAGGCAGCTCAAACGGTGGCCATGCACAAGGCAGGCAGGATTTACGACCAAGGCGACAAGGCAGGTAAACTTATAGCTTGGCTCGAAAAAAAACAGAGGGCCCAAAAAGTGGTGCCGGAAATACAAACTGCTTCAGGGGCACTGGTCACGGAGCCCCGGGAGATAACCGCGGAGTTTGCGCGGCACTTCCAACGGGTATACAGTAGGGGGTCGTACCGTCCTGAGGAGGACTCTGATGCCCTCCTGACAGATATCCGTATGCCGTGCCTCTCGGAGATCGACAGAGAGGCCCTTGAGGCCCCGCTAACTGCAGCCGCACTAGAACGTGCGATAGTTGACCTTCGCCCGGGGAAAGCCCTTGGACCCAATGGCCTCCCGATCGAGCTTTACAAACTAAAACCTGACGCCATTAGTGGCCACCTCCAACGCATGTTTGAAGAGAGCAGGGCTACAGGACTGCTGCCGCGCGACCAACGCGTAGCAACTATAGTGGCTATCCCGAAGGAGGGCAAGCCGAGAGAGCTATGCTCCTCATACAGACCGATCTCCCTGCTCAACGCGGAGCCTAAAATTTTGGCGAAAACTCTTGCCAACAGGCTGCACTCGGTCCTACCCGGACTGGTCCACCCGGACCAGTCCGGCTTCATGCCGCATCGAAACACGGCTCTCAACATACGACGCCTTAATGGGGTACTGGGAAGGTGCCACACAATGCGGGAGGATGCGGTGGTGGTATCGCTTGACGCCACCATGGCCTTTGATACCATTGAATGGCCGTATATGATGGCGACGCTCCGCAAACTGGGCTTCGGCCCCAACTTTCTAGCTTGGGTTCGCCTTCTTTACTCGGAGCCCCTGGCCCAGGTAGTGGTGAATAACAAGGTCTCTGAGGTCTTTGCCCTTGAGAGGGGAACCAGACAGGGCTGCCCGCTCTCACCCCTCCTATTTGCGCTCTCGCTTGAGCCTCTTGCGGCCTGGATTAGGCAAGACGTTTCCCTCACGGGATTAAAATGGTCAGACGGGTGGGAGGACAAAATTTCCCTGTATGCCGACGATATCCTCCTCTACTTATCCCAGCCTCGTAGGTCTATTATTGTAGCCATGGATATTCTCACGAGTTTCGGGAAAAATTCTGGGTTCCGTATCAACTGGGGCAAGTCCCTTACATACGTCCTTCACGGCAGCCCCCCCGTGCTTCCCAGCGGCTGCCCGCTCACCTTAGCAGAGGACGGATTCCGCTACCTGGGAGTCTTTGTCTCAGTGGATAGGACACTTACATACGAAAAGAATCTAAGGCCGCCCTTGCGGCGGCTCCAACGGGATTCCGAGATCTGGCAGAAGCTTCCGCTATCCTTGCTGGGCCGTGCGGCCCTATTCAAGATGATGGCCCTGCCTCGGTTTCTCTACGCCCTCCAAAATTATCCAGATCTAGTGCCTAATTCTTATTTCGTTGCTGTCGAGGCGGCGCAGCGGACGCTACTCTGGGCGGGCACGCCGCGGATAGCATTGCATAAGCTAACACTGGGATGGTATGATGGAGGGATCGCCCTCCCGGACATCCGCAAGTACTATTGGGCCGCCCACTTGTCGGCAATCAACCAAGGGACGTATAGAGACGGCAATGACCCCGGTTACGGGATGGATAGATGGTTACTTCCCGGTGGGAACTACGAAGTCGCACTCTACTCTAAACCCAGAAAACTTCAGCTCACTGGGCCGACCAAGCACTCGGTTCAAATATGGCACGCGGCGCACAGGCAGCTGGGTTGGTCCAATACCCTGACTATGGCCACTCCACTGTGGGCGTCGGAGAGGCTGGGCAGCCTAGGTCATACTAAGGGGTTCCGCAGTTGGGACCTTATTGGTATCTCGCAGGTCAAGGACCTGTGGGGGCCCGAGAGGGTTCGATCCTTTGCCTACCTGCAGGAAACGTACGATCTAGCGCATACTGAATATTTCAGATATCTGCAGATCAGGCACTCCCTTCAAGCTAACATACCACCGGGGACTAAGCCCCCACAGGCCTCCCCTCTTGAGGATAGGTTACTCGACGGATACATGCCAGAGCACGCCATTTCACTTACGCATAAGAAACTGATTAATAATCCGCCTGACCCTCTTGGTTCCCTTAAGGAGAAATGGGTGGCCGACGGACTGGAGATTGATGACGAGGAGTGGGTGGAGGCGCTGGCGTCCCCGAGGGAGGTGGCAATTTCGGCCAGACTTCGGCTCATTCAACTTAAGGTGCTGCATAGAGTGTATATCTCATGCACGAGACTACAGGCGATGGGGCGGGGGGGGGGGGAGAGGGGAGGGGTTCTGTTGGCGGGGTTGCGGTATAGTGGGTTCGTTCTTCCACATACTGTGGGACTGCCCGAGGGTTCAGAAGTATTTGAGGCGGGTTGTCTCATGTATGCAGGAGGTATGGGAGGTGGACATACGCCCAGAGGCAAAAAGATGCCTCCTGAACATCTGGGAACCCACGGACTTACCTGCGAGAGGGAAACTCTGGGTCACACTGGGACAAATAGTGGCAAAAAGAAACATAGCCCGCCTTTGGGGTGCACCCGCTCCGCCGAAACTGGCAGATTGGCAAAGAGACATCGACTGGTGTATGCTGCAAGAAAAGACTGTTTACACGGCGCGGGGGTGCCCTCGTAAGTGGGGGGAAGTGTGGTCAAAGTGGAATGAGTACAGAGGGGAGATATGTGAGCCCCCGCAGGTCCACCGATCCGACATGGAGATTACGGACTAAGAGTTCTCTGCCTTCAGGGTGCTGTGTCTGGTTCATTGCTTTTGCTGTCCGTGGGGATACCGGGGCCACAGTGATGCGAATGCCTACAATGACCATACTGTTTGTTTGTATTTTGCAAATAAAAAGAAATTTAAAAAAAAAAAGAAAAAAAAATTTTTTAAAAATAAAATACAAATAAAAAGACTGATTTGCATATGGCTGGGTCTGAACTGGGGTGGCGAAGTGAGCTTAATAACGATGATGGATTCAACCCAGATCTGTGACTGGGAAGGAGTGTCTGAAATGTTTCAGTGCTCCATCATCTCCTCGTGTTTGCTCCAGTTTACAAGGCCCATTAGCTTTATCATAATAAGCAATCTTTCACAACACTATCTAACTGTCTATGGTAAGTTTAAAGGAAGCTAGACCAACCCACACAGCACCTTACTCAACAATGAGTTGTTTGAACTTCTAAATCTCTTATCCAAATACTAATGTTAAGTCTACAAAACACTGGGAATATGTAATTGCCTCTGTGCAGGGAATAATGGGTTTCAGAAAAAACACACAAAAGGAAACACTGATTAATGCGAAAATGAGAACACTTTTAGAAAACAAAAACAAGGGAGAGTTCTTATTGACACTTTATTAACATATAAAAACCTGTATGGGCTACACAGAGCCTGAGGCTCACTCACACCCCTACCCACACCGTTCTGTGAATCAGCCATGTGCATCTGTTCAAAAGAGGAAGGGCTGAGAGGGAGCGTGGCTAAGAAGATTACTTGCAAGATGGCCTACTAGCAGCTCTCTCCACCGGCCCACATTATAATCTGCTTTTAATACGGACTTCGCCGAGTCTCTGAAAAGACAGCCAGATTGCCAGGGAGCTGAATGCATGGAAAGCAGAGTCGCTCCAAAGCCATCTAACCACTGAACGATGAATTGAAACCGCTGCATTCCCAAATACGGCGACAAGGGGGGGGGGGCGTGGCCGAGGTTGTGGCGCGCCTGGAAGTCTTGACAAGTCGGCGACCGCAAGGCCCCCTCCTGGCAGTTCGGTACTGAGTGGTGGTTCTGAGCTCCCCTTGCTCCAACAGTGAAGACCACCAGTGCAACTAATCTCCAATCAACGGTGGAGATAAAAAGCCGAAACCTATGACCTCCGCCCCCGGCCCCTCCCAAATATAACTCCCAGTGGCAAGAAACTCAACTGCGACCAATGCTGTGTGCCGCAGCGGTGCCCCCTGTGCAGGTATGGGGTAGAGGCTAGTGAACAGGAGGGCGGCTCTGGCAACCTCACAGGACAGGCCGAGACTTGGATGTCCTTGATTGCAGAGGTGCGCCCTGAGCCCTAAATCAATCAATCAAGATACTTGCGCACTACATACCCGTGAGGATAAAACTCCCACTGTCCCTTCTAGGTAGGATTTCCATCATGAAAATGGTGGTGCCGCAGCGTCTGCGGTTCTTACTTTCCAATATCCCTATGGTGCTCCCAAAGGTTTTTTTAAACGCCTCACCACGCGGATGATAAAACTAGCCTGGGCAGGTAAACAGCCGCGGGTTAAGTGGCAGATATTAGTTTTACCTAATCGTATGGGAGGACTGGGTGCTCCGGACTTAGAGTTATATTACAGGGGTGCGCAAGCATATTACTGGATGCACGGTTCCCCGGACAATCCCCACCTACGAATAGAGAAAGAGGTAGCATCACCACTCCCACAGCCTGCATTACTGTTTTAAGACGTGGATAGGGGGGGCGTGGCCAAGATGGCAGCTTGAGCGGACGTGTTGCTCGGTCTCTCCCGCTGGCCGTCCAGCAAAGCACCGGCCGTATCCCGTGGTGGGGGTCCCATGGCCTTGCGCCTGCGGGGGCCGGTCGCTACACCGACAGCCACGAGAGTGGCATTCAGGCATGGGCAAGGCTTATTAGCCCACGCACGAAGGTGGAAGTCGAGCCTGAGGGGCCTGGCCGGGAGGCGGTGCGGCGTCACCATAGCGAGGCGAAACGAAGACGTCGCGGCCTGGCCGACAGTGGCGTTGGCGCCAAGAGGAGGACCAGATCAGGCGACGCGGGGGACTTTCCGGGCCCGGATCGGTGGCCCCTGGTGCCCGGGCCCGCCCGGATCTCTGGGCGGATTCGGAAGACGCCGGCTCCCTTGCGGCCTGACTGGAGTAGGGGAGGTGCGGAGGCCCTCGGGGCCAGCCTACAGTGACGAGCTACCCCGGCCCTCGGCTGAGCTGATCGGGCGGAGCCGTGAGGGACCTTCACTCATCACCGGACAGCCGAGCAGGCAGGCGATTTCTGGAGCGGCGGCCTGGGGGCGCAACGCCGATCCACCACTTTCAGGGAGAGCTGGAGCGAATTGGCGAGCAGCCCGAGAAGCCGGAGACGCGGAGGGGCTCACCTTAACTGCCGGAGCGATCCCGGGAGGGGAGCGGCCATCGACGCCGCCAATGGGAGCCTGCAAAGTGAGAGGCGGGGGCTGGCTGCTCTCCCCGGGATTGAGTGCTGGAGGTGCTTTGGCTGCCCGCGGAGACAAACAAGTCCCCGCATCAACGCGGCGCGTTGGTGGGGAGCTGCGGGCTCTACAGAGACTGACGAATTTGGGGCGAGGCCGGGGCCAGCTGTTTTGCGTGGTGAGGAGGCCCTGCGTGTCCCAGAGAACGGGCCCGGAGGTGGCGGGAATAGACGGAGGCCCGGTGGGATGCGGTGACGCCCCTCCGCCCTGAGGCCGCATCGCAGAGTGGCCTGGTGCCTTCGGGGGTCGGGGGGGGGAGACTCGGCGCGCCTT
Organism: Triturus cristatus; assembly: GCF_964204655.1. Lineage (NCBI taxonomy): Eukaryota > Metazoa > Chordata > Amphibia > Caudata > Salamandridae > Triturus > Triturus cristatus. The sequence continues at coordinate 1,175,813,528 of NC_140583.1, read as the reverse complement.
GGAAGACCCCCTTGCACCACACAGACAGGCAAGTGACCGCGCTGGAGTGGGAGTGGCGTGGTTCCCGCCTGCGAGGGAGCTGGTGGCGGGGGCCGACATTGAGAGACTCGGGGCTCCCTTTGCTGGGGCCGGCTTTGGGCTGATCGCGCACAGGAGCAGGGGCCCGCCCCTGGTGCGGTGCCCGGGAGGTTTGCTGGGGCCGGCTTTGGGCTGATCGCGCACGGGAGCAGGGGCCCGCCCCTGGTGCGGTGCCCGGGAGGTAACGAGCCCCGGTCCCATCTGGTGCTTCGGCGGGGTTTGGAGGGTCCCGGTGGAGCTGGATTGGGCGACGGGTCAGACGGACCCTGCCGCCTCGTGAGGTGGCCCACCAGAGACGTGTAGAGTTGAAGGCCGGTAGGTGCCGCCTGCACGCCCCGCAGCACTGAAGAGATTTGTGGCTGGGTTCGTGACAAGAACGGATGGCCTGGCGTCGGGGGCCTCGTGAGACGGAAGTGGGGCCACAGCACACCCAAGTAGTCCCTGGCATTGGACACGCCCAGTCAGGGTGGACCGACGGACAGTGGTGGGGAGCGGCTGCAGTGGAAGGAGCTACCGGTGGTGGGACGTGGATCGGCGGGGCTGTGCCTTCCCACGAGGGAGACAGTGAAGGGAGAGCAGGCGCGAGTAATGGTCCCCCTAAAGAATCGGAAAGACAAGACACTGAAAGAACTGTTTGCCAAAACACCGGTTGGTCCCGCGCTGGGCGCCATGGCGGCGGCGCCCGGTCCCTCCTCTGCGCAGCTGGAGGGAACTGAACAGTTCACAAAGTCCTTCCTGGAGTCTATGTTCACTGCCCTGCAAGCGGACATCCAAAATCTTCAAAAGGAATTCGCAACGGAACTTAAGGAAGTCCGCAGGGACGTGGACGGAATCGGAGAGAGGGTCGCAGCGTTGGAGGACAAGGGCGACGGGCGGGACACGGAGCTGGCGGCGCTGCAGCAGGAGCTCATCCGGATCCACGACAAGCAGGTAGACCTCCAGTCCCACGTGTAAGATCTTGAAAACCGTTCTCGGCGCCATAATATCCGCATCCGCAGAGCGAACATCACTGAGGACACGAAAGATCTGTAAAGGCGCTCTTTAATCACATCCTGGAGCGTCCACTGGAGGCGGAGTTGCGGATCGATCGGCCCCGAGGCCCGTAACCACCGCTCCGTCGGACATTCTGGTGTGCATACAGGATTACCGCACTAAGGAGGACATACTCCGGAAGGCTCATCAGAAGCACCCAGCGACATTTAGGGAACACGCACCAGTCCTCTATCAAGACCTCTCGGCCCTCATGCTTCTCAAGCGCATACTCTTTCGGCTGATCACAGCACATTTACAGCAGCGCAACATCCCGTACAGCTGGGGGCATCCTTTCCGCCTGGTGTTCCGCATCGATAACGCACTATACCAATTGCGCTCCTTGAAGGAGGCGGCGCAGCTGTTGGAGGTAGAATTACCGGCGGAGGACAGTGGGGATGATGGAGGCTCGACGGACACGCGGCCTGCCCGGCCGGGGTGGAGCAGGCAGGGTTGCTGCAGGCGAGCCAAGAAGCCCCCGGCAGCAGAGATCCTCAGGGGCCAACAAGCAGCGTTGGAGACTGTTTCTGCAGGTCTGCACGCCTCCTCACCCACCTGAGCTACGCGCTGCTGAGGCTGGCTCGTTGGCTGGGCTGTCGGCGGGAGAGAGGCCTCCCCATTGTGACAACTTATTCCTCGCTGCTTTCTTCCCAGTCTTTGGAAGGTAGAGGACATTGGTACTGGAATTATCCTTTTTTCCCCCTTTAGCTTCGTTGTTGTTTTAAGGTTGTGGGGTCGGGGTAGGGGATGGGGGGGCATTATCCACGAGAGAATTTGGAGTTCATCATTAGGTGGGGTTGCGTCAGCCGACAGGCTGCGGAGCGTACACAGCACTTGTCCATGGTGTGCTTCCCTTGGGGGTGCTGTATCGCTGGTCTGGCACTCTCTAAGTTTTACAGTTAAAGCGAATGGCTCCACACACTCTTAGAGTATGATCACTCAATGTAAGGGGGCTTAACATCCCAATCAAGCGAAGGGCAGTACTGTCTTGTTTAGAAAACTCGCGGGCAGACATCGGTCTCCTTCAGGAGACGCACCTCCTAGCGCAGGACTGTTAGCGGCTCCGATCCCGTAAATTCCCGACACAACTCTTCCCCTCTGGTCCCACCAAGGCAGCAGGGGTAGCGATTCTGGTAGCCCAAGGGTTCCGGGGGAGGTCTTGCAGAGGGAGGCGGAGATTAGGGGGCGGCTTTTGGCTTACAGGTTTGCTCTGGGGGCCCAGACCTTCACCATTGGCTCTCTCTATGCCCCTAACGAGGGCCAAGAGCGTTTTTTTACAGGCCGCACTCACGGAGATTACGACCACAAGCGACCGCAATATTCTTCTAGGGGGAGATTTGAATCTTGTTTTTGATAATGTACAAGATAGGTCCTGCCAGCGTACAAATCAAGCGGGGGCACTCTTGGCGGCAGGATTGACCCGCCTACGGGATTTAGGATTATGCGACTTATGGCGGAGTTTACACCTCCAGAGCCGAGAGTTCTCCTTTTATTCCCATGCACATAAGACGTATGCCAGGCTGGATTATTTTTTGGCCTCGTCCGTAGTCCAGGCAATGGCCTCGGAGGCGGAGATCGGAGTGGCCTCTCTCTCCGACCATGCACCGCTCCTCATGGTTCTGACCCTACCGCCGGTAGTGCGCCCAGACAGAGTATGGCGCCTCAGGGATACTTTGCTGCATCGAGAGGATGTAATGGTGCAGATACGTAGGTCTATCACCGACTTTCTCTCGCATAACGCCAATACTGACACAACCTTAGCGACCCAATGGGGGGCGTTGAAAGCCGTCCTTCGGGGGGGAATTTATTGCTATCTCGGCCGCGGACAATCGGGAGCGTGGGCGTAAGAGGGAAGAACTCACACTGACAACTAAGGAATTAGAACAGATACATCAGAGGACGGGGGGCCCCCCGGGTGTGGCACCAGCTTAAGGCCGCCCGACAACAATTGGCGGCTCTGGATCAAGATAGAGCAGAGTACGCTGCACTGCGCTTAATGCACGCTTATTATACTGGGGGGAGACAGGTGCGGGCGCCTTCTAGCACACAAGCTCCAGGAAGCCCGCAACCAACAGGGGGTTCGTGAAATATGTCGGGAGGACGGCACAAGAGCTACAGAAGACCGAGACATAGCGGAGGCATTTCGTGCATACTATGCCGACCTGTACACCAGCTCCCACCTGACTGCCGATAATGGTGCGGCCTACCTAGATTCGATCACCCTCCCAACTCTGTCCAGATCCCAGGCGGATCAGCTGGACAGGGAAATCCGTCCAGAGGAAGTGATTGCCGCCATCTCACGGCTGAAACTGGGGAAAGCCTCGGGGACAGATGGCTTCACCGCTATCTTCTATAAGCAGTTCTGCACCTTGTTGGCACCCCTGCTTACCCAGCTATTCAATTCCTTTTCGACGGAGGGAGCGATCCCCGCAGACTTGTTGGGGGCCCACATAACGGTCATTCCCAAGCCGGGGAAGGATCGGACCCGTTGTGGGGCATATCGTCCCATTTCCTTATTGAACGTTGATCTCAAGCTTTATACAGGAATACTGGCCAGCCGGTTGGCACCTTGTATGCCAGGTCTCATCGATCCAGATCAGGCGGGGTTTATCCCAGAGCGTCAAGCTCCTGACAATACGAAACTAATCCTGCATCTGGTTGAGAAAGCCTCCCGTACAACAGGAGAGTACATGCTGCTCACGATCGATGCGGAAAAAGCGTTCGATCGGGTCCACTGGCCCTATTTGGAGCAGGTGTTGCTGAGAATGGGCCTAGGGGAGAAATTCCGCACCCACATCTTTAATTGCTACAAATTCCCCTCGGCGGTGGTTCGAGTGAAAGGACACACGTCCTCCAGCTTTCAGATAGAGCGGGGCACGAGACAGGGGTGTCCGCTGTCACCGCTGCTTTTTGCCGCTTATATGGAGCCTCTGGCCCAGAAGATCAGACAGAACCCAGGTATCTCCGGTATTAAATTTGGGGGATATGTACATACCATCAGCCTCTATGCAGATGATGTGCTGTTCTCCATCGCTAACCCGCGGGAGACCCTACCGGCCTGTATGGCGGACCTAGACACCTTCGCACGTGTGGCGGGGTTCAAGGTGAATATGGACAAGTCGCTGGCCCTGGACCTCTCTCTGTCTCGGCCCACCCGGGAATACCTGCAGACTCTACTCCCCTTCCAGTGGGAGGGGGAGTCCATCCCCTATTTGGGGATTCAGCTGGCTTCTACACTGCCGCAGGTGGTGGCCCTCAACTACGCAACCTTGCGTCGGAAGATCCGCAGGGAGCTGGGGCGATGGAAGTATTGTCTTCTTTCATGGTTGGGTAGAGTTGCAGCGGTCAAGATGACCGTCCTACCACAGATTCTTTATCTATTCCGCACTATTCCCCTATATCCGCCCATCGGATGGCTTCGACAGACGCAATCGGAGCTGGCCCAATTTATTCGGAGCGGGCAGAAACCACAAATGAAGAGGCTGTTATCCAGTCTTCCACCGGAGAGCTGGGGATTCCTGATCTTCAGCTCTACTTCCAGGCCACACAGTTACGCCACCTGGTGGAGTGGAGTCGCTGGGAATCAGAGAAACACTGGCTGTTTCAAGACCAAGCAGTTGTGGATCGGCCCCTGCAGGAAATTCCCTTCCTACGTAAGGAGCACAGGCACCCTAACCTCTACGCCTCTCACATCACTCGTGTGCCTTTAGAGATCTGGGACCGCACCAATATCACGCATGCATTCACCACCTTCCCCTCTCCGCTTACCCCCTTGTTTGATAATCCTGAGTTCACCCCCGGATGGACACGGAGGCATACAATAAGTGGAAGCCGGCTGGTTGTCGTTTTCTTTACCACATGTATGATGGGGATGGTGTTTGTCCGTTTACGCAATTCAAGCAGGAATACAGGCTGCAGGAGACGGAGAGGCTCCGTTACCTGCAGGTTCGGTATTGGGCGCTGGACAGACGGGTGCACCCGTTGGCAGATCGGAGATTCTCGCAGTATGAGAAATGGCTAATAACGCGTACATCGGATAAACAACTAATCTCCGATTTGTATAGAATGCTGCAAGTCCGACATATGCATACTTATAATGCGGGTAGGACACGGTGGGAGAGGGAGCTGGGTCGAACATTGACTCACAAGGAGTGGGAGGGAATATATTATAGGGCCCGCCATTCCGCATACCATATGGGACTCACTGACACGCTTACGAAGATCGTGATCTACTGGTATTACACCCCAGAGCGCCTACATGCTATGGACCAGCAGAGGGAGGCTTGTTGTTGGAAGGGATGTGGGCAGGTGGGCACTTTGACCCACTTACTTTGGGAGTGTGAGTCTGTCCGTCCGTACTGGTCACAGGTGCTCGATGAGGTGGACAGGCACTTTAATACAGCGATACCACGCTTCCCTGCGTACACGCTACTAGGCTTTCCAAATCCCCTGACCTACCCGCTTCGAACACGTAGGGGAAGAATGATAGCCATAGCGCTGGGCTCAGCGACACAAAATATACTTATTCATTGGCGCACTAACAGCGTTCCAACTATCACTGGGTGGTTACATCGGTTATGGCAGGTCCTGGGCATGGAAAAACTTACATTAACGCTAGCAGGGGAGGGCCCCAAATATGGGGATCTGAGGAAACCCTTTTTGGCTTGGTTGGCCTCCGAATTTCAGGAGGTCACTTGTCCCTGATATCTACGCTTACTGCGCTTACCCGAAGAACAGAAGACGGAGTAAAGTTTACAGACTGGCAGAGTCCCCGAGGGATGAGGGGTAGATGGACGTGGAACGTGGGGAGGGGGGGCAGGAATAGGGGCGGGAACGGAGGGGGGGGGGGGGTTAATGACCCCCGTGACGGCGATGTTGCAGAGCTACTTAGATGGTCAGCAAGGATTCAAACTACGCTCTCTCGGAAAGGGGGCTGTTGGGGTGGGATGGGAGTTAGAAGTTCTTTTTGGTATTCCTCTTTTATGTTCCAATTTTGTTTCCTGTTCAATTCTGGAACACCTCCTGGACCTTATAGACTCAGCTGGCCGCTTCACTGTATGCACGGCCTTAGTGCTTCTTGACCGTTTCACATGCCTCTCCCGGGCATCATGTAGGAGCCAATACCCACATTTTGCAGACGCGGACGGCCCAGAGGGGTTGTAGGCGACTTGCTGTGTTGAATTGTGGAGAGTATTATATGGTTTGTTGCCTCCTGATATAATCAAATTCACAGTACGCCGGCCCTCTGGGTTGTAGGCATCCTACTCCTGTTCCTTGGATTGGGTTCTGACAATAAAATAGATTTAATACTAAAGACGTGGACAGGAGGACGGGCTTTTTAGATTCGATTAGCTCAATGGCGCATGCCTGGCACCAACTATTGCAACAGCAAGCAGGTGTTCTACTGTATTCGCCGCAAGCCCCACTAGAATGGTGCTTATGGCGGACACCATGCAAAGAAATGTGGGTCACACTTACACTTAATACACTGGGCATACAGACTGTGGGTGACTTATTCGAAGAAGGCACAGCGAAAACATGGGAAGGTATTACCCCACCAGATTCAGAACCCACTCTGCTGACTACATTTCAATTTCATAGGGTACGTCGAGCATAGAGGATGACTTTGGGGGACGACTATCAGGAACCAACAGAATTGTTAGCCTTAACGCACACCATATGCGCTGAATCCCCAAAATGTATAGTATCCACAATTTATAATACATTAATGTTACATAGAACAAATCATTACACCAAAGCCCGTCTGGCATGGCAGCGTGACCTTAACATAGATGTAAGACGATATGTGGACCTATTGTTGCATTAGTACCCAACGTATCTCACTTAATGGGAGGCATAGGTTGATACACTTCAAATACCTCAACAGGGTACATTACACCCCGAGAGGCTACACAGATGCGGTCTGAGGGAAGACTCAAGATGTGACCATTGTTCAGCGCAGTTGGCTGACTTTCTTCACTTAGCCTGGACCTGCCCGGGTGTGTCTGCATTTTGGGATATTGTCTTTAAAGAGCTCGGACAAATCACTAAACTAACATTAGAACCGGACCCTGTGTTAGCCCTGTTGGGCTATTCTAATTCAATACCTAAGGGAGTCAGACGTTTGGAGGATATGGGACTGCTGATTGCCAAGCAAAGGGTCGCCTTTAGTTGGCTCCAGGGCCCCGTTCCGACAATCACACAGTGGTCCCATGATATGACATATTGCAGCACACAGACTAAACTTTTTAGTGAATTACTCCCGCCACATAATAGACCCAAACATTTCTGGGAGTTGTATAAAACATTCATTAGCCGCAACTAATGAAGATACAGTGGCACAGGACTAAGCGCATAAATAAGTGGTTATGTTATTCATAACGGACAAAGATTATGTTGCTCATGCGATTGTCCACACTACAGCTAGCTCTTAACGCACTGGGAAGTGTTAACTGTGGGGTGCGGTAGGGGTGTGGGAGAGCCTTGGATGATGCCTGTTTTTCAGTTGTGTGGTTTGACAGTCTTCATTGGAACATACAGATTATATAATGTTAAAAGATGGAGTATGCTTTGCGAAATGTACAATGTGATTGTGCACTTCTGAGTCTCAATGATGATTGTTTTAAGAAAAATCAATAAAATAAATAAAATATTGTCTCTACCAGATAAGTTCTTACCGAATGGAAGTAATTTGTTCATCTGATAGAGACTTCTAGCTGCCGATTCCATATCTTTAAATAGACACTCAAGCAATACTATCCCTGGTAGTGAGTCTGCCGACAAAGTTGAACTAGGAAGTCCTGCTGGACTGAACGGGCGTAATGCCAGTCCCTGTGGACCTGACTGACCAGGCAGTAATGCTCGGTAGAAATGTGCAGGAAAGCCCACGATGCTACATGGCAAATGTCCAGGACTGGGACTCTACATGGTAATGCAGTGGTTGCAGCTTTAGCTCTGGTGGAAGGAGCCCTTAAGTCTTCAGGTAGCTGCTTCTTACCAGTACGTAGCAGATCTTGAATCAGAGAATGACCCTGGGAGAGCTGGTCCGTTTCTGCACCGCCGAACTGTCTACGTACCAACATACCACACAAAGAGCTAATCGTCCACCTGGAACTCACGTGTGTGATCAAGGTAGAGCGACAACACTCTTTAGGTCCACACAGTCGTCGCTCCGCTTCCTTAGAGGGATGTGGAGGAGCGTAGAACGTGGGCAAGAGGATAGATTGGCCCACATGAAATGGCCTCACCACTTTTGGCAGGAAGGAGACCCTAGTGCGAAGCACCAGTTTGTCAGGATATAGTGAGAAGAGTGTAGGCTTGAAAGAGAAAGCCTGCAGCTCACTCAACCTCCGGGCTGATGTAATTACCACAAGAATGGCTGTTTTGAGATGAGTAGCCTGAGGGGACAGTGGTGAAAAGGCTCGGAAGGAGCACACATCAAAAATGTCAGGACCAAGTTAAGGTCCCACTGAAGCATAACAAAAGGAGAAGGGGAACATATGTAAAAGGCCCTTCAAAAAATCTATTTACAATAGTGAACTTAATAAATAGAGATGGTCAGGCAGCAGCAAGAAGCTAGACAGAATAGAAAGATAACATATCAGAGTGCCCAAAGCAGAGACCTGTTGGGCAAGGGTAAGAATAAAAATAAAAATATCAAAAAGGGAGGCAGAAAGTTGGTCAATCGACTTTTCTGTACAATATGATGCATATCGTTTTCAATGGCAGGCGTATATCATTTTGGTGGAAGGATGCCTGGCTACCAGAATAACATTGCAAACTTCGGAAGGAAGGTCGAAAGCTATTAACTGCTGCCGCTCAATCTCCATGCAAAAAGGAGGAGAGTTGACCGGTTTGGGTGGAAGACCCTCCCCTTCTGCTGCAACAGAAGATCATCCCAAAGGGGCAGCATGATCAGAGGTTCGACATTCATGTTCAGAAGCTCTGGATGCCAGACTATCCTTGCCCAGTCCAAAGCCACAAGGATGACTTGGGCCTGGTTGTTCCGGATGTTCTTGAGAACTCTAGGCAGGAGTGCTATGGATGGAAAGTAGAGGAGGCCTGAGCTCCACTCGAGACTAAATAAGTCTCAGAGTGAGAGCAGCCTTGGAAACTCCAGCACGCAAAACTGCTGACATTGCATATTCTCAGCAGAGGCAAACAGATCATCTAACCAAGGCTCTCCCCACTGCTGAAAGAGGCCTTGCGTCACAGCAGGGTGGAGAAGTCATTCATGATAGACTAGGCATCAAGGGCTGAGTTTGTCGGCTCTGGCATCGAGAAAACCTGCTCGGTGTTGACCCACCAGGGATTTTCCCTGCTGTTAGAGCCATGCAGGACCTCTTGACAGAGGGTCCACGACCCCACCCTGCCTTGCTTGTTGCAGTGCCACATGGTGGTGGTGAGGACTGTGAACACCTGCACTATCCATCACTTGATGTAGGGTAGAAAGGCTTTCAATGACAGTAGAATCGCACAGAGCTCCAACATTTTGATGTGGAGTAGAGATTCCGCTGGAGACCAAAGTCCTCTGATCTTCAACTCTTCCAGGTAGAAGCCCATTCACACAAGTAGCATCTTTCATTACTGTGAAATCTGGCTGGGGAAGGGAGAGGGGTGGTGCCTTCAACCGAATCACGGTTCGTTAGCCACCAGTGCAGGTCCCTTGCAGTTCCCACCGCGATCTCAACCATGTCGTAGAGATTCCCTTGATTGAATTTTAAATGTAATAACAGGTGTTACACATGTGCATACATCAATGATAAACACATTCAGATCACAAACTTTTTGTTCAAGAGGAGTGAAAGCAGCAACTCGTAACATAGTTACTTCCATTGTCCGGAAAGTTCACTGCCAGTTGGCATGATTGACTAAAGACGATAACAAGCCTTTGATGCCGGAAGTATACTTTGTGTGCGCAACATGTAAGGTGTAGGCCAGGAAGGGTGGGTGGGGAGGAATTAAGGAGAGGGAGAGGGAAAGATGGTGAACATTTATGTAACGGGTCAACTGTTGCCCAACTAAGTACTCTGCTGCTGCAGCAACATTTTTTAGGATTAGGTACAAAGCCACTATGAGATCCAGGAGGAAAAACAGCAACAAACAGTAGCAAAAAGCACACGCAGTCAGAAAATCTCGTAATAAACATTTCCAGCCATAATCTCACTAAATTTCAGATACAACCTTTACAAAAAGGAACCTCATTCGTTCCTACGTACCATTCTAATCAACTTGAAACAGAGGTTAGTTTCTTCAAATTTATGAGGTCACTAAGATTAAAACACTTTTTTCAGATCATGAGTACTTCGGACATTCCACGAGATAATACATTACTAGGATTACGCAATAAAAGCACATTCATGGCGCTCACCAGCCACAAAGTATTAGATGTCTTTGAAACAATTGTGAGTAAAGAACTTAAGAGCATCACTTACCACACTAAAACTGTCTTCAACAACATCACTCAAAAAGAACATGACACATTGAAACAACTAGCGACCAAACCAGACTTAACTTTCAGAGAAGCAGACAAAGGAGGAGCACTGGTTATTATGGATTCATCTTTTTACCAACAAAGAGTTAATGACCATGTACAAGATTTAGATATATACATGCCAGTATTATCAGATCCCACCAAAGACTTCACCAATATCCTCAAGACCATCATCAACACTGCAATTGACAACGGGACAATAAAAGAAGACAAAAAATATCTAATCAAGGACAATCCGTCAATACCCTACATCTACATGCTACCGAAAATTCATAAACACGCCACAAAACCTCCATTCAGACCAATCGTCTCTACCATCAACTCAATCCACAAACCGGTGGGAAGATATCTGGACAAACACCTACAACCGCTAGTACAATCCATGACAACATACATCAAGGACACCACAAATTTTCTTAACATCATTGAATCGATTCAAAATCAGATTTCCCCAGACAGAACACTGTGTACCATCGACGTCAAATTATTATACACATCAATTCCTCACGACAAAGGAATCGAGGCCATAGAATCATTTTTACTGACCACGGACAAACCTAATGATCAAGATTTTCCTCATGGAACTCATTCACTTTACACTCTATCACAGCTACTTTGAATGGTCTGGAAAGTATTACATCCAATGCTCTGGTACTTCTATGGGCAACTGTGCCGCTCCTACATATGCCAACCTTTACATGTACCGATTCGAACTCGACAACATCTTATCCAAACAGGAATGGATTGACAATTTGATTCTATATAAAAGATACATCGATGACATTTTCATCATTTGGAAAGGCCCAATTCACCTCCTGGAATCATTGATTAAAATACTCAACTCGGTGGAGCATCGCATTGAATTCACCCACTCAATAAGTCAGGAATCTCTCACATTTCTGGACACCCTCGTAACCAACAAACAAGATCATTTAACCACGCAAGTTTACACCAAATCCACGGACTGCAATAACCTTTTGCATTATCACAGCTTTCACCAGCCCTCACTCAAAAAGCACCTACCATACTCTCAATTACTCCGATTAAAAAGAATATCAAGCACTGATGACTTATATGAAACCAGTAAAGAGCAATGTATGGTTAAATTCAAATAACGTGATTACCCACCACAAATCCTGGAAAATGCCATAGTCAAAGCTGAGACCCACGCGACAGATGTTACTCCAACAAAGATCTTTGAAAAAAAATGAATCTAGGAATGTCTTGGTCTCTAAATTTTCCACACACAGCTATCAAATCAAAAAGATTATCTTAAGATATTGGCCAATGCTGAGCACCCAACTGGACTTCAAAAACATATTTAACACACCGCCTAGATGTGCCTATCAAAGATCGCGAAACCTCAAACAAATCTTGTCCACCCCGAATACAATCACCAGTACTGAATTCAAAGGAACCACACCATGTTTGAACTGTGGCAATTGCAATTCGATCATTAGAGGTAACATCATCCAACATCCACACAAAGGTTATCCGATCAAACTGATGGTAACAGCCACATGTAACAGTCAAAATGTGATCTACATGTTGAAATGCCCCTGTGGGCTTGTTTATGTTGGCAAAACCGAGCAAAAAATGCGCATCAGACTGAATGAACACAAAAGCAACATACGCACCCAACAGACGAAATCTCCCATTGCCAACCACTTTCATCTTTTCCAACACAACATTTGTCAACTCGGTTTCCTAATCTTAGAACAAATTCCATTAACCAAAGGACGCAACAACACACAATTTCTTCTACAACGAGAAATATTCTGGATGAACAAACTTGATTCGCTTTACCCCAAAGGGTTAAATGAAAGATATGACCTTGGCTGTTACCTGTAATCTGATCCCCTGTTCCGGCCACAAATTTGTGTATATGACTTTTCCTGTCTAATTCCAATTACGATTATTTCATGGCTTTGATCTTCACAGATCCTGGAATACGCTATCTTATATACCTGACAATATCACACTTTGTTAATTCCCATTTCATGTTCACCTTCCCTCATTTATTTCTATTCTTATTTCTCATTGCTATGTACAGCTATCTTTACTGTTCTCTCTTTCCCTTTTTTCGCTGTTTTCACATTTTTTTCCTTTTTCACTTTTATATTGCATACCCTTTATTACCCATGTCCACACACATCTTGGATATTTAGGTTTCCTATGTGAACGTGACTCTTATCTTTTCTGACATTTCGTTTGTTTAATTTTTTTTGCGCTTCCTTCTCAGACATCAGACTTTCAATTCCAAGACTACGAGTCTTTCATGTAGTTCTCAATACACCTGCTTACGCCTGTTACTTCTCTTTCCCTTGCTCCCTTACGATGAGACATTCACGAGCACAAGTTTGGTTTTCCTCATTTACGTCACATACCCAACGCGATTCGTTCGCCCGATCACGTGGTGAATCTCAACCAACCCCCCGTTTCCTGGCTTATGAATACACAGATGTGTAGGTATGTTTTCTTTCACTGCACCCGATTCGCTCACGCGTCTTCACCTCACAGGATTCGTTCGCATAAACCACACGGGATACTTTAAATGTAACAGCTGACTTTCACTGGCACATACTTCCGCATTTGTCGTAAGTTGGTTTCACTCGCCGACACGTCTATTCCCAACGACCTGCCGATCTAGAATCCCAAGATACCGCAAGTGTTTAGCGACGTTTGTTTTTTTACCCGCCACTTGACTTGGGTAGTTGGTAACTTCTTTCCCACAATTTTGCTCACGTTTTGCACTCTTTTTTCTTGACATCTGGGACACACCGGCTTACATGCGGTAATCTTCTTCGCCCCTCTTTTCCTTTGCAATATTTTCTTTGGACCATTTTTTCTGATTTGCTTCTTATTGGCACCTTTTCATGTACCTCACTTGTGGTTCAACGATTTTTAGATGCACGTCTCTAATTTTTTACCCGTTACAATTATATGTGGCATGAATTTTGCTATGACCTACCAGGATGTAGGCTGATTTCCTGTCTTTCCTTCCTTGTAGTGCTGCCCCTGATGAAGGGCCCTGCTAGCCCGAAATGCATTGGGCACTTAAGATTATTTTGGATTATACCGAATGAAATGTGATATGTACATCAACAACGTTTTGGAACTTAACGATTATTATAGAATCTAATGTGATGAACAAACATCTCATGTACTTTTGATTTACCTTGGATAATTAAACTCCACCCCGGAGTGCAACACGAGCGACGCGCTCTCATTCAGAATGTGCCTCAACCCACATTCATCCCAGCTCAGGGGGATCTACTCGCTTGCACCCACGACCTTTTTTCCCAACTTTGAGTACCTCGCTTTAAAACACGAGTGCGCGATTTTTGTCCAATTTCGTTGGTATAAGAAGTTGGCCATCCATTTCTTCGAATTAGCAAATTTCAATGCTTTTATTGTGTTCAAGGAGTGTTCTCCTGCGTCAAAGTAGACATTTCTTCAGTTTCAGCACTCGGTGATAGCTAGCCTTGTTGTTGTGGAACAGGCAAGTGTTTCTAGATTTGGAGTGGTGGAGGATGTGGCTCGATTGAGAGATCGCCACTTTCCTGATCTCATTCCTCCCACACCCTCAAAAGATTTTCCCTGTAGGAGATGTAGAGTCTGTTGGCGAAGAAGTACGCGGAAAGAGATTCGTATGTACTGCCCCGACTGTCCTTCTAAACCTGGGCTGCGTGTCCCTGCTTGTTTTAGAGCGTACCACATGCAAAATAATTTTTGGGAGCATTCATGAGTGGTAAAGTGAACTGCCTGGTCTGTATTCTTTGAAAAATTTGATTCTGTTTCAAGGTTGGCGTTCGTGCAATGTATTTAGTTTCTGATTTTGTGTTTGTAGATTTGTATCCATTTGTGTTTTTATATTTGTCTAAAAAAAAATCCTAAATGTGATGGCGGTGTGTGTGGACTGGCACTTGGTTGGCGGTGTGCGTGGAATGGTACTTGGCTGGCGGTGTGCGTGGACTGGCGGTGTGCGTGGACTGGCGCTTGGCTGGCGGTGTGTGTGGACTGGCGCTCGGCTGGCGGTGTGCGAGTAGTGACTTGCTGCTGGTCACTACACACACTGCTAGCTGAGCGCCATTCCACGCAATCCATCAGTTTGAGTAGTTGCTGTGTCAGGAATGTGTTTGTTGGGGGCAAGAGAGTTAATAACCTTCTCCACCTCCTTAGGCGTAAAAGAAACATCTTCGCTCGAACCAGGTGGGCTCAGAGAAGGTAAGACATTAATCCCACTGGTATCATCCTGGGAAGGAGAGTAAAGTTTGAAGAAATGATTAAACCACATCTCCTCAGAGATGTTACAAGTTAACAGAGAGTCAACCGGCCTGTTCCTCGACCTAACTAGGTCCCAAAAACCCCTCAAGTCCCTCCCAGCACTAGCCATTTTCAAATCACACCAGAACTTATCGTCCCACTCTTTCTTAGCGATACTGATAGCATACCTATATTCCATTCTAGCTACGCCAATCAACTCAGAACTCTTGGACTTCACAGCTTCAATTAAAACCCTTTTCGCTCTCCGACATTCCTTGGAATACCATCCATAGTTGCTCCCAGATTCCCTACAAACTCTTGTTGAAGAACCCTTATTCCGTATCACAAATAACTCTCCCAGGGCTTCAATGGTGTGTCAAAAAATGGAGGAAACGTCAGGGTAGGTCAGGGGGCCGGTTCCTAGTCCTAACATAGCCTTACTCAAGGTCAGACCTATTTCCTGAACCTTCCCCTCGTCCAAAATGACCTTTTGCCACATAAGATGCCTCCCACAGTTTGCTGGACAGCCTTCCCCAGTTGACCACAAAACTGGAACTTCTTGAGAGCGAATACGGGCTGACGGCATAGGGGAGAGTGACAAAGAAAGCGGGTTATGATCGCTGTCTATAGATGGGAGGACAGCCATGTCAATCATATGAACCCAGAGCTTAAGGTCCAATAAAACAATCTATTCTAGAGGAATGGCCGACCCTGTTAAACGTATGTGCTCCACAGCGGTCCGAAGTTGTTCTGCCATTTGCCACCCTTAAACCATATTCCAAAACTAGGGCATTAAGCTGTATGGCCCGTTTGGTCCACCTTTTTATAGGTGCTATTGCTAAGGGTGGGATATCTCTCCTCAGACCCTCCTCTGCAATACCCAGAATGTCATCTACAGCAAGAGGCTCAAAGGTGCAATTAAAATCTCCAGCAATCAAAATATGCATATCAGGACTAGACTGAATAAGTTAGTCTTCCAGCCCTGATATAAGTGGCGATGACATACCACTATTACCACCTCTAACATAAATGTTGAAGATTTCCAGGGACCGCCCTCTGTGCGATCCGGTAAGCGAAATTCTCATTAAATCTGGGGACTTAGAAACCCTAGACCTAATCTGGAGGCCCAAGGCAATACTGACCCAGATGAGCAGGCCACCCGAAGGGCGACCTCTCCCTGTGATAGAGGAAATTGCTGGAACAAAATAGGTGGCATAGCCAACCTTATAACAAGGCTCCAGACACCAAGTCTCTTGGAAAATACATATTCCAAAAGACTCAATTAAGATATTCCAGTCCGGAAGGTCTAAATTTCTGGCGATGCCAGCTATGTTCCGGCTGACAATCCTTAAGTCGCCTTTGGTTTTAACTTGAACCACTTGCAGATGTTGTGGGGCCATACTGGGCCCAACACACGACTCACATATTGTGCCCTCAGGCCCTATCATTGTACAATTGTTCTCTAGATGGCAATAATCCGGTACAGCCTCATTCAATAAACCAGGAGAAGGGGAAGACAGGAGCATAGGGATTAGTAGGCACCATTGAACCCCTAAATGCATCAGACTACGGCTTACAGGAAAAACAACTGGAATAGCAGCCCTACCCTCAGTATGCAAGACTTTAGGTCAACAGCCCCACCTCTGCCAACGAGAATCTGTACCTGAAAACTTTGAAAGCACACTATGGGAGGAAAGGTGGATTGAGGCTACAATTTAACCCTTCCCCCCCAGTTCGAAGTGTTATCTGGCCAAAGGGTTGCTTGATACGGATAGAAGTAATTCAGGGTGTAGGTGTTAATTCCTGAATTGCCACCCCTGTAAAAATGACTGCAGATTAAGCTGGCTACCCTGGCGTCTGAAAAATTAACTATAATACATTCACCCCACAGATCTTTAGGCCTGACTCCCAGCCAAGTAACCCGTCTTACATGAAGGATCCGTCCATCCAAAAAGCTAGGTAGCGGTCTGTTTTCCCCTCAACCAGAACATAGTTTTATTTTTTAATTCATTATACGTTTCATGTTTACCAGCTTTAAGCACAGGGACCCCAGTAAGCACCACAACAAAGGGTTGGCAATCGGGCGGTAAATTAACCTGGGGAGTAATAATAGCCCCCACCTCTTCCACTAGCTGCGTGTTAGGGGGAAGAGCTGAGATGGAGCTTGCCCCCCCATTACCTCCCATGTTGTTACTAGCGCTAGAACACAGCGCAAGGCTAGGCTTGTCAGGATGCTGTGGCCATTTTGCCAAATGGGGGGGGGGGGGGGGATGTTAAAATTCATAGGGGCTGAAGATTGTGCAGGGGCGCCTAAAGGTACAAAGTCAGGATTCATGTATGACCCAAATGGACACCCTGAGGAAGATACTGCTACACACGCATTAGAACCCCCCCCCCCCCGCTTCCCCTGGTAACAAGGTTAAATCATTCACCTGTACGGGAGATGAAGTTTCCTGATGAATTATATTCCCCGCCAGCCCGTCTTCCTGAATTTTAAAGTGTAGTTTTATTAGGGTTTTGAGAGAAAAAAAAGTTATCCCGGGAGGTCTGTTCGAAACTGTCCAGCCGTTCTGTTAAACCCTTTATTCTCTCCAAAACCGGAGCAATCATAGCTTTCAATAAATGCTCAATCTGAACTAAAGAAGGAAGCTCAGACTGAACGCCTATGTCTAGACTAGTCTGTGGAATGGCGGCCGTCAGCCCTCCCAAAAAGCCAATTGATTGGCCACCCTATGGTCCTAGCGGGCCCAAAGTAAATGAATTCCTCCGATTTTTATTTTTTTAAACGTCAGTCTTTCTTGCTTCCAAATGTTGTCATTATGCTGTATGCTGTGTTTTACTTCCCTGTGCTGAAGGAGAGAGCAGGCCTGTCTGGAAATGTGTGTGTACTGAAAGAAATGTGTACTGGAAGTACCTATGATTCAAGTACACATTTCAATACTTAATGTTTAGTGTGTTTAATAAACAGGACAACTGTACTTTCCTGATTACTTGCATTGGTGTAAAATGCATTTGGAAAAAACGAAACTATTAACGAGTCTAACAAAATAAAATCCATCATCTTAGGCTTTTTGGAACGCGAAGATCCAGTGAAAAATGGAGGTCATCGCCCTCGACATTCCAGCAATTAAGCACTATGTTTACAGCTTAGGCATGTCACTTACACATCTGCATCATGGGTTTAAGTTTAATAAGTTTAACTGAAGCCAACAGACACTTCAACATTAAATGCATTAAAGTGCTTGGTGCGCGGCTCCCCAGGCTAGGTTGGACTGCTTCCCAGGGATCCACAGCACACAGTTTGGGAACCACTGGTTTTGGTTGTCTGCTTGTTCTCTCGCTGGGTAGAAGCCTATCCAACGAGAAGGAATGATAGTCTAACTGTCGCAAAGCTGCTTCCAAGAGAACTGATCCCTAGATTTGGCTTTCCAGTCACTTTAGAATCAGATAGAGGAACCCATTTCAATAATGAGATAATTCGAATGATTTGTGCAGCATTATTACATCGAAAAAAAGCTACATTGTGCACATCGACCCGAAGCATCTGGAGTGGTTGAGTAGATCAATGGCACAATAAAATCTAGGTTAGGAAAGGTGTGTGCATCCACAGCACTGAGATGGCCAGACGTTTCACCCCTTGTATTGAGGAGTCTTAGGAGCATTCTTGACAAAAATACAGGATTGAGCCCACATGAAATCCTGATGGAAGAGCAATGAGACAAGCATTTGTACCAGCGAACAAACTGATGAATATATCTGATGATCAAGTGCTTGATTATTGCAGAGGATTGGCTCATCTGGTGCGGTCTGCGTCTCACCAGGTTGGAGAAAATGCCACTTCAACACAGCCGAATCAAGCTCATGATCCGAGTCCTGGAGAGTGGGTTCTTGTCAAGAAACATGTGACGAAATAGTGTTTAGAACCCAGGTGGAACGGACCTTATCAAGTAATTCTGGTGACGACAACGGCAGTGAAGTGTGGTGGCTTGCCGAATTGGATTCATGCGAGCCATACCAGACGAGTCCCAAGTCCGCTTGAAAGACAAGAAGAGCAGCAACTGGTAAACCAAAGCCAGAGGCTGAAGTTGTTAAACTGAAGAATCTAAAGTGACAGATTCTGAAGAACAAACTGATTAACAGCCAAGCACAAGTCAATTAGAGGGGGCACCAGATACTGGGTCTCGGGAGTCTGCCTTTGAACCAGATAAAAGTGAGATTACTGTTGAATCAGAAGAAATAAGTTACTGAAAGTACAGAAGAACAAATAAAAGAAAGGGCAAGTAAAAGAATCTGTGAACGAGAAAAAGAAGGTGAAGTAGTTGTTAAAACAAGAAGACCAAGTAAAAGTGACAATTGGCCAAGTGGAGTGAAAAGACTGAAATACACTCTTGTGAGGAGAAAGTCAAAGAAAAGACTAGAGCAAATTAATGAGATCTCAAGCCAAACAGAACAAGTAGAGTCAGGAGAAGATTTAGTACCAAAAACAAGGAGTGTAAGAATTCCAAACAAGAAATACACCGCACTGGAATGGACATACGTGATCTTGGAAGAAATTTAAAGCTCTGATCCAAGTGAAGAAAAAGACAGAACTGACACTGAGTAAGTCGATGAAAGCAAATTGAGACCACCTTAAAAGAACTGTGAAAAACTAATGTGCAATCTTGCCAGACGAAATTAGTTGAATGACTCAGACTTAAATAAAAGAAAGGGGTAAAGAAGAAAAGCCTTAAAGTGTAGGATTATTCTAATTTCAGAAATCATTGAGTAAGTTTAGAGTTTTTTTTTTTATAGATTTAGTAAATATTTTTGATATGATAAAAAATGGCCGAAGCAAAAGTGACTAAAAATCCAAAATCTAGTCTAAAACGTAGCTGTATTTAGGCTTATGTAGTGTCTTTTTTTACTAACATTTATGTGGATATTATTAACTGTCATTGTACCTATTCTAACAGTAACTAATAATGGAAACAATACTAATGATGTAATAAGTGAAAGAGTGAATGATGTTACTAAAGAAACCCCTAATACTGACAGAACAAATAGATGGAAGTATCCTCCATCATGATAAATCATTTAGTGATTTCTCGTTAAATGTTTTTACTAAATTGTTGTAAAAATATGTTAATACAATGAATGTGATTGATTGTTACGTTTGCATGCAATTACCTTCATCTGTCTCAAAGGGGGTGACAGATCACCTACCTTTAACATATGGTGTCTTGCAGTCTTTTAACCAACATATTCTACGTGATGGGGAAGCTAGAGTATCATTATTCAAATATAGATTTAGTATTTTCAGAAATACCTATTATAAAGGAGCTAAACAAGGTTTTAAGTAGAAAAAATGCACGGTATATGGGAATATGTTTCCATATTACTAAGACACTAGATATATGAAATATGCTTATAAAAACAATCTAACATGTAGTTTGCGGGTTGAAGAAAAAGTGTTCATAGACATGGTAGAAAATAGAAGAGAACGTTTCCAAAGAAAAGCTGCTGAACAGAAGTCACAGGGTACCAACGTGGGTATTTAGAGAGGGAAATTATGAGAAAGGTGAGACATACGCTGCAATGTCCTTGGATTGGTATCAAAAAGGGAAAAATCTGTTTGCTTAGACTGAAAACTAACTATAACAATTATTTCATTGGTACTAGTGAATGTGAGCATATTTTCTAAATTACTGGAGGTTGGGGATTGAAGGGTGGAACCAATCCTGTTTTCCCAGGAATGTATTATGTATGTGGTAAGAAGGCCCATTACAGGTGGTCTGCACATTGATATGGTTGTTATTTTGCTATTGTTTTCCCGAAGGTCTACCATATAGAGAAAGATAACAAAAGAATCCATGAAATAAAACCAGGACTAACACGTAATAAGAGAGCAAGTTTCTCAGAAAGAATAGGTGATATTTTTGGTGCACTGATACAATCAGTTGGAGTCGCTCTGAATTCACACAAAATTTAAAAATTGGCCGCAGTGGTTGACCGTTTATCAGCAAATACCGCTGGTAGGTTCTTGATGGACACAGAAATGGTTGCAATCAAATCAATGGTTTTGCAAAATAGACTTGGCCTTAATATCTTATTGGCAAAAGAGGGTGGAGTCTGTTGCATGTTGGAAATTCAACACTGCTGCACTTATAAACCTAACAAAAGTAAAGGTATTGAGGGATATATTAAGAATATTATGAAATTACATGAAGATTTCACCCAACTAGAGGTTGATGGTGTCTGGGAGAGACTTGGTAAGAGTTTCTCTTCTGTAAGGAAATGGTTTTCTACCTTTGGAAGTAGCTGGTTAGGAAAAATAATAATGCCAATCATTTCAGTAGCTGGAGTAGCCTTAGTAATAATAACAATATAGAAGTGTCAAATGTAGGAGTGGACGAATAGAGATGACAGAATCAAAAACGAAAAGCATGAAAGAGAAAAAGATGATAGAACTAAAAGAGATGAAAGGAGAGAACTATGACAAAATGAAGGAATTGGATGAAAAATTAATGAAGAAAAAAAAAGAGAACAGTACTGATCTTTAGATAATAAATATGGCACTTGGTATGGTGGGTATTTTAGGACTGCTCCAGAAAGCCATCAGGGGGGGGGGGGGGGGAATTGTTGGAGCAGGATTTTGTAAACGGAAACCTGCTCGGATTAACAGCCCCGTAATACAGACTAACAGTGTGCAGTGGAAAATTAGCATGCAAATCACATGAACACGGGGAAAACGCTTTGCACATGCATGCACTAATGTGATCTAATGCATTAAAGAACTAGGCCGCATTTTACATTGCGCTTTTAAAGAAAAGAAATGAGTGCATGTCTAGAACGCATGTCGCATCCTGCTTTAAAAATGGTAATAAATAATGCCGCTTTTGATTTAAGCTCCTGCTAAGTAAGTATTAACAGGGGATAGTGCAAAGGTGGGCAGTAAACAGTGAAAATTGCATTTCCATGTAATTAATGAATGCTTATTTTTATTGTGTGCCGAATGGGCCTGTACTTTCTTAAATTGACCAGATAGATGAGGGGCTGGAAAAGAGCGAGAACGACCTGACAAAGCAGGCAGAAGTGCTGAGCACTGCAAAGGGGAATAAAAGTCCAAGGTTTTACAGCTCGGAGAACAATTGATTGCCTGCCAAAAGAGAAGATTGACCGTGGGACCCAAGACTTCTTCCGCAGACGCGGCCGTGAAAGTTATGTGAAAATAATGAAATGCATCTAAAGCTGAATCAAATGAACTGGTCAAACATTATGTAATGTGACAGGATGTAGAACAATGAGCATGCAAAATCTTGAATGAAATCACGGTGGTGTGATGCACCACCTCCCAAACCGACCAACTGAAACTCAAATCCTGTGAATTGGTTCAACTAATGTGGGTTGTACATGTAGGTTTTAAAGTATAACTGGGGTGCTTTTGGGGGTGTGGTTTATGCTTGGCTCAGGTCGAGTGTAGAGGAGAGAGGCGTGATTTCATCGCTATCCGTCGGTTTGCAGAGACCACTACCTAGACCGGTCTCAATTCTGTTCCGGATTCTTGGTAACTGTTCCCAGACTATTTCAGGGGACCCCCACTATCTCCTTGGATAGGTGAGGTGGTATTTCACAGATCTTTGGGTTTGTATTATTTTTATGACTCGTACTTTGCACATTTGTAAATGTATATTTGCATCTGAAACTTATGTCTCTTCATCTATCCACTCCTCATGCAGATCGTACAAATTGATGCGGAGTGTGACACTGTTTGCATTTTACTGATAGTGCTCTCCTTTTGTGGGATTCTGTTTGCATTGTGACCTGTATGCGATGAGCATTAATTATTCACAAAAACTTGATAAACTTTAATAATCTTACTGAGTGTGTGTGATTATTTAGCGAGTTAGATAGTTCTATTATTACCATCAACTACTCAACTAATTGATCCATCGACCAAGAGGAAAGAGTGTTGATAAATGGATTTAGTTATGCATTTAGAAATGTCAAAACTAAATCTGTGAAGGAGATAATTTTTTCGTCATTAAAACGTGACCCCGAGCGCAACAGGGATTTACAAGTTGGGTGAATGTGTATGGGCCATTTGAATTAAATATTAGTGAATATCGATCCCTTATAAAGTGTAGTGCTGGATCGGTTTCCACTTAGCCAATCTTATAAGTTACTTTATTAATTACATTTTATGAAATACCTTGGCTCTTAAGATTTATATATAGTACTTACACTGTGGGATTACATTGCCTAAATAGATAGGTTTGTGTTGTGTTATTCCTTACTTGTTCTTTACTGTTATCATTTTAGCACGTTGTCCTATACAACTCTATGCACGTTATAATGAATGTGACGTTTCTTTGATGGTTTGACTTATTAGGAGAAAGATATTCCATTTGATTCAGTGATCAATTCTTAGATATAAACAATGGGTATTCTATATATCTTTTTAGGTCTCGCATAGGGCAGCGCACGCGCTGCCTCTACGAGGCATTAAGTAATCAGCATTGCTAGTTAAACTCCACCCATTGCATTTCTCTTTACTTCCTCACATACCATTGGTGAAATCGGTCATTGCTCTTCTTAACGTGCTCTTTGTTGGCTGGTGGTCCGTCACGTCATTTCAGTTTTCTTCCGTTTCTGGCGGAAGCAGCATCGATCAACTACTGTTAAATTGCGCTGCAGGGAGGCATCTTGAAATGTAGGCACTACTTTTTTTTTTTTTCCATGGCGCCTGGTTCGCGCCCCTCGCTCTTTGTTGTTCTCAGTAGGCTGAGGTCTTCCAGCCTGTACAGGGAGCCGCGCCGGCTCGGCTGCTCCAGCCACCTACTCTTGTTACACAGCCAGTCGCCATGACCCCTCCCACTCCCTAAGCAAGGAGGTGGATACGGGAGGCCGTGCGCCTTTCATATTTTCTGCACAGCTGTGCTTGATTACTTCGAGCTGCGTCTACATTCTGCACAGCGATGCTTGATTTCTTTGCGCCGCGTCCACACAGGAGGTAAACTGCTGACACATCAGAGGAGACAATGGGGCTGCCGGCAGAAGCACGGGGCTTTGCTTAGTGTTTGGGGAGGGGAGAGCCCGTGTTGCTGGGCTGTAGGGGAAGCAGTGAGAAGGGCGAGCAGCGACAGCATTGCTAGAGCGCGACATGGGCTAGCCACTTCCTACAGTGTGTTGATCCGATGCCACCTTCACCCTGGCCTGGTCCTGCTGCCATCTTGGAATGGGATAGTCACTTTCATTTGGTAACAAAAAAAGTCCCCTTTCTATGCCCATGTATCCGTTTCCTGTTCGGCTGCTTCAGACACATGGAACAGAGTTGAACACTGGCTTTGCGGCCGCCGGTTCTGGTCAGTATTTGACTCGTCTTTCAGTCTGTGATCCATCCCACCCAGTGTGTACTTCCTCTCGAAGAGCAGCAGTGAAGCTCTGAGTCCGAAGCAGTTTTGGGGTTCTTCCAACCGAATCCGCTGCAGCCTTGGGACTCTTCTAACCCCGGTAGCACCAAGGTCCGATCTACATGCCCCCCCTACAGCCTCAGTGCCCCTCTAACCTCTGCCCCGCCTTCCCTTCCCTGCAGCCTGCCACTCCTGCACCCTCCTAGCCCTCCATGCCCCCAGTTAGCCTTTGAAACCCCTTTCCAGCCTAAGTCCTCCGCTCACCCTTCTACTGTCCCTGTGGTCTGCTGAGCCCCTTCCAAACCTAGGGTCCCCCTGGCCATCAGGGACTTAGGTGTGAAGTGCGTTACACTGTTACACAGAGCTTAGTTATCTCTCCTGTCAATCTTAACTAACCGGGTTCTAGTGCTCTTACTTTTGACCAGTTTCCGGTTGCTGCCTTCTAAAAAAAATCAATTTCAGCGGGAGCCTCAGAGCTGCCAAGAGTTTTCATAGCATACATGAAACCTTCAATTACTTTTCACGTTTAAATAATCAACAGTACGTTTAATCCAGCGTTCATACACCTGCAGTGACTCCCCTTTCTAGGTTTAGGCCTACAAATCCCGGCATGCAGTGCTGTGTTGGATAAAGAACTAGTATAGATTGAAGCTGTCCTGTATGATATTGGCCACAGTAGGTATGGAGGTATTGAACGAGTGCACAGGTTTTTGGTGCATTTCGCACGAGGTGTGCCGAATTGGAAGACTAAGCAACCTCGGAAATGGCACACTCAAGGCATTGTGTGGATTGGAAATGTGCGTAACACAGAAGCTGGAGAGCATGGCTTGGTTTTTATTTTGGAAATGTTTTACGGAGTCCGGAACAGGAACGGGCACGGTTCTTTGGCAACTGTTCATGTCAAAGTAAGAAGATCCGGGGCTAGGCACTTGAATAATGGGTGTTACAGGGGCCATATGGTGTAGGGAAAAAGCAGATCTCTCTACCCAGTCTTACATTTATAAAAGTCATCAACAATAAGCATTCTAAAATGTTGCTTTGTTTGATGATGTCAGCTGGGGGTTTGAATGATGTTGTGACGTCATTCACTCAGGGCTTCATTTGAGCTTGTGGTGTCCTGTGCAGGGCACCAGCTCTTAATTGTCAACATCGGCGCTCATAGCACAAACTCGACCCAGAGATATTGGAGCGCTTTGCACGAGCACCAGTTGAGGACACATTCATTTTTTTGGAGGCACAGGGAGAGTAAGTGATTTTCTCAGAATCACAGGACGTTGAGCCTACGCCAAGACTCAAACCTGGTTCCCCAGCTCTAAATTCGGCAGCTCTGGCCGTTACGCTAAATCCTCACCTCACTTATTGGGTTTCATGGTTAATAGTTCTATTATAGGCGGCTCTAATAGGGGCAATGGGCTGGTGCAAACTGCCTCCTGACGAGAGCCCTGGCACATATTTTTTCACACATTAACCACTACATTCACTGGAAGGCCACTCAGTGTTAGTTTTACTGCCTACTAGAATGATGAAACGTTAATCCATGCTAACAGCATTTGTAGTTGAAGGTGCACAGAAATACCTGCAACGTGCTTGGCCTGTCAAGTTATTTAAGCAGTTACATTTCCGCTTTAGCTCTGGTACTACTGCCTTGTTATATTAATCTTGTTTATGTTTTACCTTTGTTCCAGTACTGATTCAGGTACTGTTAGATCAAATGGTACCCCTACCACTCTTCCGGTGCTGTTGGGTACTGTTTTGATACTGCCACTGTTTACATTTATAACAGTCCTGGCAGTGTTAGATCATGGTCCTGAGCTTATCAGGTTCTGTTCCAGTTCTGACACAGGTCCATTGTTACCCATGGTTACTGTTCGATTTCTTTGCAGTTTGCTACTCTCCAGTTTTGTTCCTGTTCTATGTTTTTTCTCGTTCTTTTGCCTTCCTTGCAGTCTTTGGCCCTGTTCCAGTTCAGCTTTCTGTTCTGTCCATGCCTCCTAGTAAAGAAGAGCTATAGAAATTCTGTTGCGTGCAATACTTTTTATGGGCTTCTATTTTAGCAGGGGTACTTTAATAATTCACCCAAACAGCCAGAATGGGATAGTATACTGTTGTACCTTCTATCCTAGACTATTTGAGAAAACTGTGGTTTTTGTTAATGTGATTACACACCATGTATGTTGTGTTCGGTCAGTACAAGGATTAAGATGGGGCCAGCCGCAATGAGGTTCGAGCTAAAGTGACTCATCTCCACAGTGTCCTGAAGCAGTATCCACAGCAGTAGACAGAACAGCAGTGTGTGATTTCTGGGTATATGCTGGGCAGTTTGTAGCGAGTAGGCCATTGGTCACTTTTTCCCACTCATCATTGCACCTGGCTCCAAAGGTCTCACTTTTTTGATTCCTTCTGTCCAATCAGGGTGAAGCTAAAGCCAGCAGAGCAGGGTGTCCCCACACCTTTTCCCACATTCAGTAGCCCATCACGGCAAACAAAGTTAGTCTAAGCATGTAATTTCACACGGTGCAATTCTTTTCTTGGCCAGT
Source organism: Triturus cristatus (assembly GCF_964204655.1). Classification (NCBI taxonomy): domain Eukaryota; kingdom Metazoa; phylum Chordata; class Amphibia; order Caudata; family Salamandridae; genus Triturus; species Triturus cristatus. The sequence continues at coordinate 1,175,786,736 of NC_140583.1, read as the reverse complement.
ATTTTTCCCAATGTAGAACATTTTGTGCCTGTGCGGCCCTTTGTTACGTCTTGCCTAACAGCGAGCACATGCACTGTTGCTGCGGGGGGTATTGTATAAAGTAAATGCTTAAACCCACCCATTACTTACCATTTGATGGCTTTTCTTTTTTGTTTTTTTTAATTCCCAAAGACACAGATCTGGAGCTGGGCTCCTACCTATTTGTTTTTTTTCGACACCAAAAATGCAAAGCTATTCACACGGTTCCGCGCTACACAATTCAACTGCACACCTTTCCAATCAACACCACATAATTCGACACCAAACCACATAACTCAACTCAACAACCCAATTATACAACACACCACATACATCAAAAACACAGCACATAATTCCACATCATGCCACAAAATTCAACAGCACACCACATAATTAACTACATACCCCTCTAGAAAATAAAATACCATCCCACACAATCCCACTCCATAACACACATTCCCCCTCCAAATAATTCCTGTACACTCAATACCACATAGTTAATATCCACATAATTACACTGCACACCATGCCATACAATTCCAACACAAATCCACACCACACCATTCAACGCCACACAAATCCACAACTAACAATTCCGATCCAACCCACATAATTCCACTACACACCACATACACTCCATAAGACATGGGTAAAAGACACTGTCATTTACAACGTCAATAGCTCTAACACAAGCAAATGCGAGACCTATAGCATTTCCAATGCTTGTTTATCCCCGTCTTCGCTTTAGGTTATGCTGTAATATTGTTTTGCTACTGGCACAGATGTGCCCTTTTCCTTGATCATTGGAGGACTAGGAAACCATTTACGAATCAGGCTATTATAGATTGAGGCAAAAAACAACAATTGATGGACAGAATGCAGAACAATGTCATACATTCACCCATTACAGAGATCTGGGCCTAAATCCATCTTTTTTTTGCTCACCATGCCATTCCAGTTTGAACCTAGCCATATGCAAATCACTCTTGACCCTGTGCCCAATGGGAACCCCAAAGTGGGGATTAGAACAGGTGGGAGCCACTTGCTGGAAGCAGCAACTGGCTGGTGTAGCTCACAAAGGCGGCAAGCCTTTGAAGCTTCCCCTTCGTGGACCCTGCCGATCCTGGGGTAGGAGGCTTGGCACCTCGAACCAGGATGTGCTTTGTTTCAGGTCCCCGAGAGCAGCAGGCTCTCGACCCAGGGGTCAAGAAACATGTCTGATGGTGGCAGCTGGCGAGCTGCCACTCACCCATTATGGTACTGTGGAGTTTGTAATTACCAACTCCCATACCGTATACTCTTTATGGCATTACTGCACTCACAATGTCCAAGAATTGACTTTAGACACTGAAGGGGTACGGGCCTCATCCGCCTGTACCCTCACCACTCAACTTTTCACTTTGTTCTGCACCAAAACACGTAGCCTGCAATGGCAGTGTGTGCGTTTAAAGGTACAGGGCCACTGAGGGTGGCATAGTAAGTGTTGCAGCCTGTAGAGGCCTTCCCTGGTCACATTGCCCTTGGAACATAGGGTACCTTGTACAAGGGTCTTTTTGTGGCCAGAGAGTTGCCAATTGTGTTTTGCAATATACAGTTTAGGGAAAGAACAGAGGCCCTGGGTACCTGGTTGGCTGGAACCCAGGTCACACAGTAAAAGAGCATCAACATTTATGCAAAAAGTGGCATGCACTTTCCTAACACATGTAGGGCCATTCTATAGAATCAAAGGCTTTGGTGGCATCAGAGTACCGCCCCTGCCTCGAGGTCGGGTTCAGTTGGTGCAGCTGCGTGAAGATGGTTTATAGGTTATGCACCGTTGATCTTTCTGGCACGAACCTAGACTGGTCTGGGAAGACCATACTGGATATCAATGGTCGCAATCTAGTGTCGAGCATGTGCGCCAATATTTTGGTGCCTGTATTAATATGTGAGAAAGGGCGATACAATTCGCCTTAATCAAGATGTTTGTCCGTCTTCAATGGTACGATCAGAAAAGGCCTCTCAGTGTGTGGGAGGTAGGATATGTTTCGGGAATGCTTCAGTGTAGAATCTTAATAGATGCAGCACCAGTAAGTATGCAAATTCTTGGTAGAACTCGCCACTCAAGCCGTCCGGGCCTGGCACCTTCCCGTTAGGTACTGAGCGAATGGCCTCAGTCACCTCCTCCACATCCATGGGCTGCAGCAAATAATTGTGCTGGCCATCATCCAGCAAAGGTTAGGTCCTTGAGATAGGCATTAATATCGGTTTCCAAGGGGAACGCCTTGGAATCATATAGGTTCTCATAATATGTTGAGAATGACTTAAGGATCAGAGTGTATAGTATTGGTCCACCCCATACTCATCTGTTATTTTTGTTAAGGGCTTATGTCTGCCAGTTGGGCTTATCTTAGCAGCTAGTGGGCAGCCAGGCCGTCCGCCCTATCCTTATGCTCTAGCCACGTGGAGTCTGGATATATAGCGTTTCCATCGTTGCCAAGTCATCGTATTGTAGAATGTTTTCTCTAATCTCCATCAGTGTATCTGTGGAAATATACCTTTTTGGGGTACACTGGTGCAGGGTCACCCTTTTGTCCACGGGTTCAAAAAACCAACAAAGTAGAGATCAGCACTAGAGTTGGGAATGAATAACAAGTTTATTAATCACTCATGAGTGGGACCACGTCCACACAGCACTCTCAAGTGCTGCCTGAGGTAGTACACTGAAGTCACAGAACACAGCTTTTATACAGTTTTTTTGCAGTGTAAGCACGTAAACAGAAATAGGAAGGAAACTTTGTTTAAATAGTTTTCAACAAACAAGGGTAGATGAATAACAACTTGGTCAGCAAAGTGGGAGGGGGAGCAGGAGTGCTTATGGCAGCAGAAATGAGCGACAGTTAACGGGTGTACTGTCAGCTACAAACTCAGCACGTACATTGCTTTTAGCTAAGTCAGGATGTCAAATAAAATAGATAGCACAGGCAGAGTGAAGACACGAAAGAATTACAAAGGAAACTTAAAAGGGACACCACAGCCAAAATGGCTGCAGCTTATGCCAAGTAAAATATTACACATTTTCCACAGACGACCCTTTTGCCATAAGCGAAGACATTTTCTTATGCTTCAAAAAAAGGGGTACGATAAATATCATGTATATCGATCAGCATCACATCGCTGACTCCTAGGTCTATTGCTAAACGGGCATTTACATTTTGGACATTCGTTTTAGATGGTAGACAAGTAGTACAAGTGAAAATACAGAGGAAAAAAAGCACTGGCCCGCATTGGAAACAAACAAGAGCAGAGAATTGCAATAACTATTAATAAGGTCAAAAATATTTTTAAGCCCCATACAGAAAATACACTCCAGAACCATCCAGCCCGAGTCCATGTTCCTGAATCTTGGTCTCTCACAGTAGCTATTATGTGTAGTTTGGAGATGACCGCATACACAGAAGGTGAATTGTCCGGTGTGAAGACAAAACAGCGGGATCTGATGATCCATCATGCCTCAGTCTATATGGTTCCCATGTGGTCTCCGTCTGGTCAACTACACACACACACACACATCGATTGCACGTTTTTCCCTACTACCAGCATCGTGATTGAACAATTGCAAATCTTGATGGTAGGTTGGGGGGAGCTAAAAACACAGATGGTAGATGGAAGGACGGCTATGTAAGAGGTACCAGACCAGCCTGGAGGTAGGAAGTGGTATGCCTTAGTTCCACAAACAAAAGTGTGACGTGATGCAAGGAAGCTGCTTCAGCCTCTCGTAGACATCTGCAACACTGCAGTACAGTTACTGTGGCCCGCTGGCACATCGCCTGTACTTTGAACACAAAAGGGGGCCAGTGGTCACGGCAACAGGGATGACAAGGGGTCCATTTACTTTAGCCGACCTAGAATTTGGGTACACATAATTTGTTGCTGCACTTCCTTTACTATATTCTTCCATTTCTAAAGCAGTCCCTTTTGCTTAAGAGTCCCCATCTTCGTTGGGGTAACAAACTTTGTTCATTAAAGGCATATAGAAGTTTGAACCAAGCTGGGCATGAGCAATTGTGAGATTCGCAGCGGTGACAAAAGGATTCCTTTTATGTACTGATGAGGAGGAATCTTGTCACAAACCCAACAGTAAGTAGCATTGCTTAATTGGTGTGTCTGATGCAACATTTGAAGAAACGTTTTCTCAGATTTTGCCAGTATCCATGTTAATGTTGTGGCAAATCAAAATGATGGTGCTCTTTTGCAGCAAGCGATGCAACAGTAATGGTGGGTAAGGAGGCTCTAGGCATTACTTCCTCCACTACCCACATTACAGTAGCGATTATGGCAGCAGTCAAAGCCAAACCAAGGATGCAGATTGTGCAGCCATTGCACATTGTCGCAGCGATTTCCTTAGGTGAGCTCATGTTCATCGGCAAACAAAATAGATGATGCCCTAAGGTCCTGGGCAGGCGTTGGTTTCTTCACTTACAATGAGACGAGTAGTCACTAATAGGCTACCCCCCCTTTGTAGTCGGTCTTTAACCACCCAGGACAGTGGCTCAAACAGTCTTTCTGCCCTGAAAGGTTTGTCTTCCTGGTTCGAAGCAGATATCTAGATGTACCAGGGATCGTGTGGTCTGGGAAGACTTCCTCAGGTCCTTCAGGTGACGCAGCTCGTCCTCTTTGGGTGACCAAAATGTCACGATGATCTGTCAGCATAGCAGGGCTCACAAAGGAAGAGCTTCCTGCATCTGCTGATCGCTTGTCTTCTATTTATCAGTTAACTGGAACAAATAGTCACTTATCAAGAAAGGGCTTGGCGTTACTGTTGGAAGGCGCTCTGGCACTCAGCAGTCCATGGGGGGGGGCAAAAAAGGGCTAACAAAGGTGTAATACTGTGCGAAAAACTGGGGATCCACTGCCTACAAAAAAAAAAAGTAAGGCCTATCAGTGCATGAACATCCTTCTGAGTGCGGGGTACAGGAGTGTCTAGAATGGTCTGAATGCGGTTTGGTGTGAGTGCATGTCCCCCCTTAGACAGGAGGTGACCTAAATAGGTAACCTGCTGTCTACAATATTGCAATTTTTCACCAGACTTTGTGATGATGGAAGGCAAGAAATTATAACTATAACCGTGTTCCTTTCACACTAGGTAAGGACGCCAGAGCGGCATCCTCATTGAGAAGTCAGAATCTCTCAACCATTGGATAATTGTAAGTAAAACTAACACACACATCTTCCGGAGAACAACGTATTGTGGCACGAAAATATTTAAGCATATCGATACCCACAATACTGTCAGGTGTGGTAGGAGAAAGTAAAAATGGACATGCTGCAGCCAATTTATCAAGTCTGAATTAAAGTGGCTGTGAAAGTGGGCTAGGTGTAGGTGTTCCATCGAATCCTATCGATCTTATCATTGTGCCAGACAGGAGAGCCCTGGGAACCAATTATTTTTTTTTTTTAGACAAAGCGCTACGAATTGCCCCTGTATCAACCAGAAAACGATCAGTAGATCCCAAGACGTTTGCGTCAATATAAGGACCCCATTTGATCTACTGGCACCTCAACTGGTTCCTTACCCCATCCTAGGCATCCCTATGCATAATCGGAATCCGCAAGGGCATCAGCAGAATAATCAGACATTTTATATTGATTTCTTCTATCAAAAGTATAAGAGTAATTTGGTCCTTGTTCAACTGCTTCAAATCTGGGGCGAGCTCCTGTACCTCCCCTGTTTCATGAATTCCCTGGGAGTCCTCCCATACTTCCCCCCCCCCCCCCCCTTCCCCGCTTATACTGCTGACCTCGCAAAAGAGGGAATATAGAAAGAGGCGTGGGTGGTGCACTGCATAAGCTAGGTGAAAGGTATTTTCGTTCAATAAGGTCTGGGTGCGCAATCAGGGTGGTGTTATCCGTCCTAACACCATCAATGAACAGCTGAGTAGTGTCTTGCAGAGATCTGCAAGTACATCCCCTGGGTAGGCACTCCAATGGATAATCAAACTAAGTTGATTCATGCAAAAGTGAATCCTTTTAAGATGCGTGTTTTTAAATGCTTTTATTCAGCAAATTAGTTCAATTCGATATTGTTTGGCATATCAAATGTTCATTTGTAATCCATACTAGCAGATCTATGAATCTTGATCTCCTATGCATTTCGGGCTGGGACGCCCTTGGTCACGGAGCACTGTTGAGGAAGGGAGGGAGGGATGAGTCAGTGAGGGTATACCGCCTGGATTTACACGTGCTTAATGTGACTAAGTGCAACAATAACTAAAACGGGTGTGTTAGCTAACGTTTTAGTGACTGAGTGAAGGTACTGGGTAGTGCAATGGAAATTACTGTGTGTGTTGGTTGAATGCGCGCTGCGCAATGACATGCTGGGTTCTGTAGCGCTGTGGGCGAAGAACACTTACTTCATAGATACCGGTGGCAAAGCGTGCCGTCCATCGCTTAGTCGAGGGGTCTGCGTGTGGTACGGGCGGGTGCTCGTTATGTTTAAACACTCGGTGACGTGAAGAAACGTAAACATAAACAAAGGACTACTCTGAAGTATGCACGGTGGCGGCCATCTTAGAATGTGGGGAGATAGAGTACAGGTAATGCAAACTGGGGAGAATGCAGAGAGACAATGTCAAAAAACAGAAGTAGTATTACGTGAATAAACAGTAACATAATAAGCAATGCATCATATTAGTATTACAGGTAACAACTATACTCAATACGGTCATTAAGACCATGCGGCTTCAGAGTCTGTAACAGATAAATCCATTCAAGTTCTCTTTTTAACAAGAGTTTATGATTGTCAATCCCTTCTCGTTTGGTGAGGGTTTCAAGTACTATGAATTTTAATTGGGCGATGGAATGCCGAGCCTCAGCAAAATGCATGGCGATGTTGGATTTCTCAACTTTCAGCCTGATGTTAGATTTATGCTCGTTGAGGCGAGTTTAAATTTTCCGTTCGGTTTTACCGATGTACAGCTTTCCACAGGGACATTTCAAAGCATATATCAAATTCGAGTCACGGGTAGCATCAACTTGAAGTTTAATGTTGTGACCTTTCATTGGGTGCTGGATACTGTTGCCTTTGATGACACTATTGCAGTGATTGCAATTGAAGCAAGGTATGGTGCCACGGTGTTGTGTGTGGGTTTCAGTGGGTTTAGACAAAATTTCCTTGAAATTTCTGCTTCTTGTGTGTGCAAAAATTGGTGGTTTCTCAAAAATGCCCTTGAAGTCGGGTTCACTTTGTAAGATGGGCCAATGCTTCCGTATAATCTTCTTGTATGTAGGGCTGGCTGTGGAGTATTTGGATACTATCACCATACGTTGTTCTTGCACTCCATTGTTTTTCAAAAGGCTATCTTCTCTGGTGATGAGAGCAACTCTAGATTGTGCTTCATTCAGAGTATGTTCAGGATATCCTCTAGCACGGAATCGTTCACGCATCTCATTAATGCGCATGATGTATGTCTGTTCGTCTGAAACGATGCGTTTAACACGCAACATTTGCGAATATGGCAGGTGTTGCTTCAGGGACCCTTGGTGGAAGCTGGAAAAATGTAAGGTATTATTTCTGTCTGTGTTTTTTCTGTGTAAATCGGTAATGAATCCCTCTGGTGTGATCTTGATATTGACGTCAAGGAAGGAGATATCTGTGTCACTTATGTGCCATGTTAGTTTTATTCGCAAAAGAGGGGACACCAGGTGTATACATTGTGCGTTCGCCTCTTCCACCTCCCCTAAATGGTGGACCATATACTTGAGCCAACATAACTTTTGTCTTTAATTCTTTAACCTTCTTATCCTCCCTGCCTTTTGCTTCCTGTAGCTCATAATATTGGGCTATAGTCAAAAGGGAAATTGGGGAAGACATAGTCCAAGAACTCTTGCTGGCCTTTAAGCGACAAGCTATTTCCGGTAACATATTGGCGACAAATTTATCAACAAACAAATGCCTACCCATATCATCGGCCAGTGACTGACCACAAAAAAATCGTGGAATGTTTCCTCAAACCTTGAAAAGAAGTCACATCCCGCGCTACGCGGCATAATATTCGGCGGGCCCATGTTGCGATTACTGAGGTACAGCGGTTGGGGGTTCCAGCAGCCATGTTGGCAGACATGGATCGGGCATTCGACTCCCTCAGCTGGCAATATCTGTTCCTGCAACGCTTGAACTTTGGTCTGCGGTTCATATCCTACGGCCTCGGTCAGGGTAGCGGGGGCGACTTCAAAGACTTTCCCTGTACAACATGGAACACGCCAGGGGTGCCCCCTGTCCCCATATCTGTTTGCCCTGGATTTGGAGCCCTTGGCAGCCTGGGTGCGGATAGATGCGCAAATCTCCGGTTTTGAGTGGGAGAATGGACTGGTCGATTGCATTGCTCTTTATGCGGATAACGTCCTTTTTTTTTTCCTGACGGACCTTGACCGCACGGGCCCCGGATACTCCGTATCATGCAGATCTTCGGTGAGACTTCGGGTCTCTTCATGAATCCCCGGAAGTCTACCCTGTGGGTATCTGGAGGTCCGACCCAGTTGCGGGAGTGGGCCTTCACGGTGCGGATGGCGGCGGGGGGACTCAAGTATCTAGGGGTGTTTTTATCAACTACCCCGGCGGTTTCTTGGGAGCGTATTGTGGTGCCCGTGTGGGAGCGCGTTTGCCAAGACATCAAATTGTGGGCCCGTATGCCGCTCACTATATTCGGTCGGTCTGCGATTTTTAAGATGGTGGTCCTTCCCCCGTCTTCTGTACCAGCTGCAGAATCATCCGTATACGATTGCACCTGGCTGGTTCCGTCGGGTGAACTCGACCTTGGGTCAGTTCCTGTGGGAGGGTGGGGCGGCTCGGGTGGCCCTGCGGACGTGTTTCCTTTCAACGTATGAAGGGGGACTGGCTATGTCGGATATGCTTTCCTACTATCAGGCCTCCCACCTGCTAGTTCTGAATGAGTGGTGGTATGGGGACGGGGGGGATCCGGCCTACGCGGTGGAGCGGCGACTCATGGTTCCATACACGATACACACCCTGTTATGCTCTGCCCGCTTCGGTCACGCTCGCCCTCGGCGACGCAGGTAGTTTTTCAGATTTTGCGCCAGGCGCTGACACAAATTGGGTGGTGGAACGTTCTCACGCGGGAAACCCCCTTGTGGCACAATGGGCGATTACCACAGATGGCGGCCCTGTCCGGGTTTGAGGGGTGGGATCGGATAGGCATCTCCACAATAGGCGATGTGGTAAGGGACTGTGCCCTGAAGTCCTTCCAGGATCTACAACAAGAATTCAGCATGCCCCGGACATAGTTCTACAGGTACCTCCAATTCAGTCATGCACTATCCCCTAAGCCTGGCGGGCTTGGATTCCATAGCCGAGTTTAGCCCAGTGAAAGCGAAGCTCTTCATGGGGGACCTCCTAGAGCGGAAAATTTCCAAGATATATAGAACACTCGTCATTCACAGTTCCCCCTCACTCCAGCATCTAAAGGGGAAATGGGAGGGTGATGTTGGGCCCCTCGACGAGACGGACTGGATGGAGGCGCTGGCCTCGCCCTGGGGGGGAAGCAACAGCTATTCGACTACGCCTCATTCAATTTAAATACTTGCACAGGGCTTATTTTACCCGTAGGAGGCTGTGGCGGGACGGACTGATCACGTCTCCGGAGTGTCTCCGATTTGGGCGGGAGGAGGGCTCCTTCTTTCACACGGTATGGCTCTGTGTCATTGTCTCGTTTTTGAAGAAGGGTGTTGTCCTGCCCATCTGAGGTGCTAGGATGGGATCTCCCCGCAGACGCTAAGTTGACACTTCTGCACGTCATGGACGATATTGGTGGAAACATATATAAGAGACACTTGCTTCTGTTGGGCCTTACACTGGTCAAGAGAGATATCGCCCGAGCATGGAAGGCTCCGGTGGCTCCCTCTCTGAACATGTGGAACAGGGGTCTGGACTTTAGCATGGGTTTGGAGCTCCCCATATTCGCTGCCAGGGGGTGTCCCCGTAAACATTATAAGATATGGAAGCGTTGGGCAGACTACAGGGGTATCCTCCTGGAGCCAATCCCGGAGGAGCGGGAGGAGGGGTCCCTTTAGTTCCCATGGGGCGGGAGGGCTTACTCTGGGCCCGGGGTCGGAACTGTCTAGCTTATGCTCATACAGGATGCTGTTTATTGGTCATGGTAAAGTGCGGTCGGGGGGGGGGGGGGGGTCGGGGGTTTGTTTTTCAAATGTAGTGCATCTTTAAGTATTCTACTAATGTAAAAGGTCAATGATATAATGGTTGCAATGCTTTGGCAGGTACCCCTGGGACTTCAGGGGCCTGCACTTTGTGTTTGTTGACGAATAAAATCTTTAAAAAAAAAAAAAACAATAGAAGTCAGAAACTGACTTATCAGTTTTCTGTTTACAGGATGCTAACGTAGTCCAATCTATTTTCTTAGGGGGGTATGAGAGTCTTTAACTTTGTGTGAATAGCTTTAGGAAGATCCAATATCTCCTTCTGAGGATTCTGGGCAGGATCCCTTTCCGCATCCATTTGTTCTAAATGTTCCCAGGTATCACCATATGCTACATTGTCATCTATTTTACGTATTGTTCTTCACATATCAGGGGGCCAAAATAAGCCCAAAGAACATATCAATATCTGGCAAGGTCATAGTGTAAGAGCTAATGGATCCTTCCACCTCCTCATAGGAGGCAGGATTTTTTCTGGGGTCGGGCAAAGCAGATTTAAGAGCCATCACATCAGCTCTACTCCAAGGAGTATAAACCCAATATAAAAAATAGCCCTTTGGCTCCAATTCCTGAGAAATTTCTCTATAAATCAAATATTACCTCCCAAACAAATTTTCTACAAAATAAAATTGCTCTGCACTGTCCGACTGTTGAAACATAGTCACAATCAACGATGCCGCGTGAGGCTGGCGAGCCTGCTCCCTAGCAGCGGCTTTTAATTTATCTTTTTCTGCTCTACTCAAAGTAGTGAGTCTGTCGCCCATCTTGCTTATCTTGTTCTTTGTTGTCTTCAGACAAATACTCATAGTCAGAAATCTCATCGGGGCACTTGGAGTGGTAAATTTATACGGGGGTGGGGGGTATTCTAATAGGATGCAGTCATCCTGAGATTTATTAAGTATGGGATAAATAGGGCGCCTAATAGTATACTGGCCACTTAACTCTAATCGACGTTTCCTATCTTTTTCTATTTTTTCCTCTGTCTTAATTTTTTGTTTTAATTCTAGCGCTTTTTGATATATCGTTTTTCATTGTTCTTTTTCTGCAATAGCTTCTGCTCTTTTCACTCTCTCGTACTGCTTTCTCCCACATACGCAAACAATCAAACATATCCGGTCTATTTTTTCTTTCAAATGAACAGTACTCCACATATTGAACCTTTTCAAAATCAAATGACCCATTCACAGGCCATTGTAGATCAGAATCTTTCTTTCTGTATTTGTTCCACAGTGTACTGTACATTATGGAAGAAATACCATATTTGACATATATGTAATTATTAGGTGTCCCCCCCTGGGGGAGCCGGCTGACTTTTTTCTAAACTTTGTTTGGTACCAGAGCAGCAACACCACCTACGGAGTGTGCTGAGAGCAGTCATGTTATACAAATTAGTAAAATATTACTAATCCAAATATTTCAAAAAGGAGAAAAATCTACACATTACCTGCCTTCAATTTTTGCAAAAAGTGAAGCAAAAATTCAAACAAAAAGCCCAGGCTTAACAAATCAAGAGTGCCGCTTTAGCGACCTTACCAGACAGAAGTCTCCAACTCCTATCTGCAGATCTCTGGTCGACGTAATGGTCACTGTAGGAAGGTGGAATCGGACTGCATGGTTGCCCCCACTATTTTCCTGGTTTTTGACTTGGTTTGATTGGGAGCCTGCTATCCAGGTCCCCAGCCTAGCTGCTTTCTCTTATAAATTGATTCGATATACTTTAGGTACACTCCAGATTGGATTCTGGGGTACCCTTGTGAGTCCCTAGTATATGGTATACTATGTATCCAGGGCATAGGTATCCCAGAGGCCTACCAGGGACTGAAGAATGTACTGTGCCACCCCTGCCTGGAAAGCCCTCCAAAATGACACCACAGATCTGCTGCTGCAGCCTGGGTAAGGTGGTGCATGCACCCCTTACTGAGAGGTTCACTATACCTCACCTATCACTGCACATAGTAACCCATCAGACACCCTATGGTAGGCATCATCAATTCTGAAGGGAGGGTGCTTGGTTATATGTGAGAGGGTGCCGAGGCATGAGCTGAGCCCCTCTGCAGCCTTCGGAATCTCTTCTCCAGGGTGGTCAGTGGTGCAGCCTGACCATATACTCTTAAGTGCATTATATCTTAAACGGTAAATGCTACCTTTGGACTGGCTGCACAGAAACATTTCGGGTTTGGTGTCAAACACCTTGGAATCATACCTCCACCTCAATTCTTGATAGGAGGATATGATCCCACCCTTCTAGAGGGAGAGACATGGCAGTACTGGTATACCCGGTAGAAGCTTAATAGAGCCCTAGCATCACAAAATGGATGATGCAGCCACTGACACGGGTCTGGCCTCCTGCTGCGGACCGAAACTCCGGCAGGGGAGGTCTGGACAATAGGTTTCCTGTCACAGGGAGGTGTAACCACCTCCCAGACAGGCTTATGTGTATTGGGGCTGGGTGGGAGCACTCTCTGAGTGCTTTGAAGTCCTGCACTGGGGGCACATTTTTTGTCCCTGTGCATAGTCCAGCTCAAACCGGTTCAGGGGCTTCCAGCCCCTGCTCTGGCGCAAAACTGGACAAAGGAAATGGGTGTAGCCACCCCTCTTTCCAAACCCTCCCATAGGTGGGTCCCTAGAGATAGTCCAACCCCTTCCTTCGGTATAAGTAAGGAACCTCTGTAACCAGAACTTTAGATATCCCTGGACAAAACTCTGAAGCTGAATCCTGGAACTTCGACGCTCTACTCAAGACTAGAGGACTTAAGAGGTCAAGGGGTGACTCCCCTGCTTGGCAGGCACCAACGAAGCATTTTGCCAGTCTGCATCTCCGAAGCTCCTGCCAGACTCCGAAGTATTTGCAGCCTCAGAGGCCCATTGAGTCCCCAGCAAAGCTGAGACCCGCAGCCCTCGGGAGTAGCGTGGAACCGGAAGAAAACAAGTTACTTACCTGTAACTTTGGTTCCCCAGTATTGGTAACTTTCATACTCATGCTTTGTATCATTCCCCGTCGTCGGAATGGGAGCCTCGGTAACAAAAATATATATATATATATATATATATACATATGTATAACCATAGAAACAAAAGAGAAAAATAGGCCTAGGCCTCATCTCATTTTGTAGTATATCACCCTCTTTGTGTAAAAGAGCCCAAACTTTTGCCAGGACCAATCAGCACAGCCTCACCCTCTGGAACCTTCGAGAGAGCTCAGAGCCTCAGATTTTCGTAGCCGTTGTGCCAACAGCCACTACCTTAGTAAACCGGCAGAGCTTTCCCAGGGGAGGTGGGTGGGCGCATGAGAATCTATGAAAGTTACCAATACTGGGGAACCAAAGTTACAGGTAAGTAACTGGTTTTCTTACCCCAGTATTGGAACTTTCATAGATTCTCATGCTTTGTATCAGAATAGCAAGCAGTAAATCACGAGAAGCACATTTCGGAAAACACATGGCTTTACAAAATCATCTCAGTGTACATGATAAAACAACCACTACTGAAACCAAATGTGCTTACCAGGATGGAGGGATTGTAGGGAAAGCTCACCTCTCATTGAAAAAGATTCCGGAGGACTGCTTGACCAACAGCAGCGTCAGCTCGTCCCACCGATTCCAGGCAGTAGTGCTTCGTGAAGGTGTGTACACTGCTCCACGTTGCTGCCCTGCAAATGTCCTTGATCGCCACTCCCGCAAAGAGAGCCACTGAAGACGCCATCGCTCTCGTAGAATGAGCCCGGGCCCTTTTATCCAAAGGTTTGCCCGCAGCCGGATGACAGTACTGAATTGCACTGGAGATCCAGCGGGAAATGCCACTCTTGGCGAGCGGCAACCCCTTCCGTGGTGCACTGTAGGCAATAAATAGCTGAGTAGACTTTCTGAAAGAGCGTGTGCGCTCGAGATAGAATCAGACATTTTTGGACATCCAAAGAATGCAATGTTCGTTCCGCTTGTGTGGAAGGACACGGAAAAAAGGAGTTCAAAATTAAGGGTTCATTCAAATGAAACTCCGAAGGCACCTTCGGGATGAATTTTGGGTTGGTTCTCAAAATCACCACATCCCGTTTGAACTGCAGAAAAAGGCTCCACTATAGAGAGCCTGGAGTTCACTAACCCTCCTAGCCGAGGTTAATGCCAAGAGAAGGGCTAGTTTCCACGATAGGAACTTCAAGTCCGCCTTGTGAATAGGCTCATAGGGCGCTTTCATCAGTTGAGCCAGTACTAGGTTAAGCTGCCAGATAGGAGGGGGTGGTCGGACCGGAGGAAACATCCGAAATAACCCCTTAAGGAACTGCTTAACAATCCTTGCGGACCATAGAGATGGCCCCCGATGTCTTCCGTCGAAAGCGGGATATGGCAGCCAGATGTACCTTGATCGAAGAGTGCGCCAGACCTGATTTAGCCAGAGACAGGATGTAAGGCAAAACCTGATGTGGCCGGGATTTGTAAGGATGGAGTTTATTCCTCTGGCACCACAGAAAAAATCTCTTCCATTTTGCCCTGTAGGTCTTATTAGTGCTTGGTGCCCGCGCCTGAGATAAAACATCCCTGCACTCCTTGGAGAGATTCAGATGGCGGAATTCTCTGTGTTCAGGAGCCACGCTGACAAGTGAAGTGACTCCGGATCCGGATGGAGCACCTGCCCCTGATCTCGCGACAACAGAGATGGAATCAGTGGCAAGCGAATCGGGCGATCCTGGGAAAGAAGCAGGAGTTCCGTGTACCAGAACTGTCGCGCCCATGCTGGAGCAATGAGAATCATCTTGCATGGTTCCGCCCTGACTTTCCTGAGAACTCGAGGAATGAGGGGAATTGGAGGAAAGGCGTAGCAAAATGCGCCGAACCAAGCAATCGAAAGGACATTCCCCAGAGACCCTTGCTGGGGAACCTTGCTTGCGTAAAACCGGCACTTGGCGTTCTCCGGGGACGCAAAGAGGTCTATGGTCGGAGTACCCCATCTCTTGAACACTGCTTCCAGCGTGGCCTGATCCAACTCCCACTCGTGTGTCACTTCCGTCTGTCGACTTAGGGCATCCGCTGTGATGTTGAGACACCCTGCTAGGTGCTCGGCTTGCAGAGTGATCTTGTGAGAGATCGCAAAATCCCAGATCATCTGAGCTTCTTTGGACAGAGTCCGCGACCTTGTTCCCCCTTGCTTGTTGATATAGTGCATGGCCGTCGTGTTGTCTGTCCGGACCAGCACTGCACGATTCTGAAGTCTGGGAAGGAACGCCAGCAAGGCTAAGTGAATGGCCCTCAGCTCCAAAAGATTGATGTGGCGTAGTCTGTCTGCTGGACTCCAGTGACCGCTGACCTGAAGCTCCTGGAGGACAGCTCCCCATCCTTCTAGGGAAGCATCTGTGGTCACCACCATAGGAGGAGGGGGGATCCGGAACGTTAATCCTCCTGCGATGTTCTCCTTCACCAGCCACCATTCGCAGGCTTTGCGCATAGCAGGTGTTATCCACACCTTGTCGTTGAACGACCCTTCTGCCTGGCGCCACTGTTTGTCCAACTCCTCCTGCGGAGGACGCATATGAAGCCTGCAATGCGGTATTAAAGGTATGCAGGATGAGATTGATCCGAGTAAGGACTTGTACCGTCGAACCAATACATGTCTCCTGTGCAGCATTTGGCGAGCGGAAGTGGTCAGTTTGCCTTGACGCTCCTCCGACGGACGAGCCGTGCATCGTTTCGTGTCCAGAATAGCCCCAAGGAACTTCCGTGACCTGGAGGGTATCAGCACCGACTTGGACATGTTGAGCTGAAGACCCAAATGGGCGAACAACCGTATGCAAGTTGACACGGCCTGAGACGTTGCCTTGAACGACGGAGCCTTGACGAGCCAGTCGTCCAAGTACAGGAACACTTCCAAGGACTGCTTCCTTAGAAAAGCAGCGACTGGTGCCAGCATCTTCGTGAATATTCGGGGTGCCGACCGAAGGCCAAACGGAAGCACCTTGAACTGGAAATGGCTCTTGCCTACTGTGAAGCGTAGATATTGCCTGTGAGCTGGGTGGATCGGAACATGGAAGTATGCATCCTCTAAATCCAGGGACGCCAAAAAATCTCCCGGGTTGAGCAGTCGTAGAATATCCTGGAGAGTGACCATCCTGAAAGAGAGTTTGATGAGATAGGTGTTAAGCTCCCTGAGGTCTAGTATAGGACGCCATGTATCTTCCGTCTTCCGAACCAGGAAGAACCTGGAATAAAACCCGTTGCCCCTTTGTGAAAGAGGTACGGGCTCTATCGCCCCCTTGATGAAAAGTTGGTGGGCTTCGAGATGTAATAGTCGGAGATGTTTTGATGTACGGGCGTCCTGAGCTCTTGTTGGAGGAAGATCTTGGAACTCCAACGTATGGCCACTCTGAACAATATTTAAGACCCACCAGTCCGATGTTAAAAGAAACCAGCTGTCCAGACAAAAAGATATCCTGCCCCCGACCGGTGTTCTTGGTAGGGGAGGAACAGTAGCCAGAGTCAGGAGGCCGCTATTGCCTCTTGGCGTTGTCTCGTCCCTGACGATTCTGACGTCCTCTCTGGGATTGTCGAGAGAAAGACGCCGACTGTCCTTGGCTGGAGTATTGACCTTTATAGGACTGTCCTGATTGTGTGGAATATTGACGTTGGTTTCCTCTGTAATTAGAAAACCCCCGACCACGTGCCCCTCTGAATGGCACTTTGCGATAGTGCAAAGACCCCAAGGACTTAGCTGTGTCTGTGTCCTTTTTTATGCTTTGGAGGGTGTCATCCACATGCTTACCAAAAAGCATCTCCCCGTCAAAGGGAAGGTCCAAGATCTTATTCTGGACCTCCTGGCGAAACCAGGTCGCCTTCAACCAGCCTTGACGGCGCAAGACCGCTGACCCTACCAAAGCCCTGAAAGCAGTAGAGGCTATGTCCATCGCACAGTCAATGACTTCCGAAGAGCATCTTTCCCCTTCCATCAGAACCTGCTTGGCTTCCTCTTGACTCGACTCTGGAAGCTGGTCCATGAACGGCTCCATGTCGCACCACATCTGGCGGTCGTACCTGCCTAGAATAGCCAGAGAATTAGCTGCACGCACCAACAAGCTGGCCATGGTGGAGAATCTTTTACCCACATTGTCCAGCCTTCTGCCTTCTTTATCTGGAGGCGTGGTTAATGGAGTGGACGGATTTTTTGACTTGCTTTGTGCGGCTTGTGAAATAACGGACTCCGGCTTAGGTTGTCCTAGAAGACACGCAGGACTGCCCTCAGGGGCCTTGTATTTCTTCTCCAGCCGGGGAAGAACCGGAATGACCGTCGCCGGATTCTGCATCGTCTTAATTCCCTCATCCCAGACATGTTCTATGATGGGAATTGATCTGACCGACTTCTTATACTGAGCTTTAAAGTCATATAGGAAGCAGTCAGACTGCTCCACTGTAAGGGGCAGACCAAACCTCTTGGATGCCCGCTCCATCAAATTATGGAAACCACCAATGTCTGCTGGAGGCGATATATTTGTTTCTCGGCCCACAGCATCCGGATCCTGCGTATCATCAGGGTCCCCATCAGGATACCCTGGATCAGTAAGAGGGATCACCTGTCCCTCGTCGTCCTCGTCCGTATCCACATCTTGTGTGTCTCGATCGGCAGGTTCCGTACCTGAAGGTTGGGGAACCACTAAGGGTACCACCGGTGAAGTGGTACGAGGTATGTCCCTTGGCAGAGGTGGCAAGTCCATTGCCATGTCACGTGGCACTACAGACGTAGAAGGACGCACCGGAGTGCGATCCGGCAATGTCGGAAAACGAGATTTATAGTCTTGCAGCATTAGTTGCAAATCCGTCACTAAAGCCACTGGCAAGGCAATCATATCCTGCCTCAGAGAGCGGGGGTGTACTTCCTGTGTCAAGCTTTGCCGCCCCTCCTGCACCTCAGGACCATAAAAGTCCTCCGTATCTGTATCCTGCTGTTTCACATTCAGGTCTGAAGGGCTGTATGCGTCCCCATACTGCCCATCCTCTTCCGAGTCCTCGAGAAGCATGGATGGTGGCAAAGGCGTGACCCGCCTAGGAGAAGTCATGTCCGGCGTAATCTTTAATCTTTGGATGGCAAATCCTGAATTTTTCGTCGTCGACGGTCCCGTCGACGGTCCCGTCGACGGAGTCGATGGCAAAGGGATTCCCAGCGTCGACGAACTCGACGACATCGTCGACTGAAGGGTAACTGTCGTCGACGGAGCTAGAATCGTCGTCGACGATGAGGCCGTCGACAGTTCTGAAATAGTCGTCGACGGAGCAGTCGTCGACGGAGCTTTCTTCTTCGTCGACGGAGCATGTTTCATCGTCGGCGGAGCACCCGTCGACGGTCTCGTCGACGAACTCGTAGTCAGCAACATCGACGAACTCGTCGTCGTCGACGTGGTCTTCGTCGTCGACACCGCCGAAGACGAGAAAGTAGCCGTCGTAGACGATGAAGTAGATATCGTCGACGTGGTCTTCGTCGTCGACACCGCCGTCGAAGACGAGAAAGTAGCCGAAGTAGATATCGTCGACGGTCTCGTCGACGACCCCATGGAAACAGTCTTAACTATGGAGATCGTCGTCGACGTACCTGCTTTAGCCTGCGTCGACGGACGCGGTTTCTTCACTGGAATTGACTGAGGAGTTTCTGCAGCATGTTTTTTCACAGATTTCTCCTTCTGGGACGGAGGGGAAGATGTTGCAACCTCCTTCTTGTCCTTAAGGGCTACGTCCACAGCAGCAGCCCGTCCCTGCCTCTCCTTTACACTGCCGTGAGGAGATTTCATGGGACCAGCCTCCTCAGACCTGTCAGATCCAGTGAGGGGCTTTGAGAGGGGGTTCCACAGAGGTGGAGGGAGATGACCTACCCCTCTTCTTAGATCTCCTGGAGGAGGTACCAGAGATAGATTCCTCCTCATCCGAAGAGAGGACCTCCGTCCTGGTCTTTAGCTTCTGCAGCCACGTCAGCAACCGACCCTCTGTGTCTCTCAAGGTCTTGGTTGAGAAGGTCCGGCAGATCTTACAGTTTGTGGCCTTGTGTTCCGGATACAGGCAGTATATGCAGTTGTCATGCTTATCTTCCACAAACAGTCTCTTCTTCCCACAAGAAGCACAAGATCTGAATAAAGCTTTCTTCTCCTTTTCTGACATTATGTCCCAAAAGATGGCAAATAAAGTTGACAAATAGTAAAGTTCTTGAGAAACTGAGCAGAGCTCAGTGGAGACTCCCTAGCACAACGTGCGGTAGAAAAATCTGAGGCTCTGAGCTCTCTCAGGAAGGTTCCAGAGGGTGAGGCTGTGCTGATTGGTCCTGGCAAAAGTTTGGGCTCTTTTACACAAAGAGGGTGATATACTACAAAATGAGATGAGGCCTAGGCCTATTTTTCTCTTTTGTTTCTATGGTTATACATATGTATATATATTTTTTTGTTACCGAGGCTCCCATTGAGACGACGGGGAATGATACAAAGCATGAGAATCTATGAAAGTCCCAATACTGGGGTAACTCCTGGTAACCGGGCACTTTTGCAAGTGCATTGACTTTGACGTCTCTTGAAGTCTTGCTTGGGGTTACTTGTAGCCCCCACCTCGAGCAGAGAATCCACCGAAGATTGTCAGCCTAGTCACCCCAAGTGACCCGTGGGCCGCCATTTTGTGTTTCCTCTCAAGGTCCCTTCGCGATCCCTGGTCCGTCGACTGGTGGGTCCCTGTGAAGGTAACTGATTTTCCTTGGGCTTCCCTGGTTGCTACAGACATGCCCTGACTCCCAACCAAGTGGTGAGTCCCTCAGACCTTGCTGGTCTGCACCGAAGCATCTTTCTCCTTTATGCGTGGGTTGCTGTTGCCAAGGCTGGTTGTGTCCAATTCGGGCACCAACGCTGCAGCACTCGACATCCTTCGTGGGACAGCTCGAATCCAGCTCCTGGTCGTCTTCAACGCCTCCTGGTCCTCGTGGCTGAAGAGTCAAGCTTCACCTTCTTCACCTGAAATCACCAGACTTCGGTGGGCCTTCGCCTATCGTCTTTCTGGTCACTGGCAAGTGACCCAGACTTTGTCTACTCTGCTTTCAGGTTCTTCTCTACTTCGATCCAGGCTTGGATCTCTTCGGACACTTCTCATCTCCCTGGCAGCAGCACTTCTTTGCCAGCTCCCATTGAAATGGACGACACAACCAGACACCATTTGACACCTATGCACCCGGCTTTCCTGGGTGAGGTAACACGAGTACTTCGGTGCTCCCGTGGGTGTTGACCCTAGAACTTCCTAAGTCCCAAAGGGTTTGGTCCGGACTCATTTCTAAGTGTCCCTGATCTATAATCTACCCGTGACTTTCCTCATAGAAGCTAACGGGAGCTCGAGGCTGTGTTCTCACACTGCACATGGCCAACATGGGTCCACTGAGTCACTACCTTGGGTGGTTCCTTGGGGTCCCAGCGATTCTACAGGCTCTAGGCCAGGTGTCTAGTTTAGTCGTGGTTCTTATACCACTATTTTAGTATATGGTTTGGCTCGCCCCAAGAGCCTGACGTGCATTTGTGCTATTTTACGGTCATATTCTACGTGTAACTTATGTATTTTGACCCATAGTCTCATAAAGAGACTAGGAGAGTGTGTTTAGAAATAAACATTTTATATATACCTGGTGTGGTTGTCTTTCATTTAGCCATTCAAGAAATTATAGATTGGTAAAACAAGCTGCTTTACATTCATACACACACAGACTTTCATACATACACAGACTTCGCTTCAAGGCTGCTCTCCATAGCTACCACTAGGATAGCTTTCAATAAAGGTTGTCTTTAATCTATCAATAAGGGGTTGTTTGGACTGGTACAAGGTGCCCACTATAATTAGTGGACAGTATATACCAGGCCAACTTCACACAGTCACTACAAAAGTGCGCCAAAGAAAACCCCAGTTGAGTCCGGCACCACCTGGAGAGTCAAATCGGAAAAGTCACGTCGGCCTGCAAAGACAAAGGTCTCCTTGTGCAGTGCGCTTCCTCAGTGAAATTCCAATCCTCCATCAAGACCACTCCTTCGGACAGACGCGTCTCCAATGGGGTCCCACGACAGGCACCAACTGTGGAAATATACTTTTTTAGGGGTACACTGGTGCAGGGTAACCCTTTTGTCCACAGGTTAAAAAAAAACAAAGTAGAGATCAGCACTGGAGTTGGGAATAAATAAGTTCATTAATCATGAGTGGGACCACATCCACAAAGCACTCTCAAATGCTGCCTGAGGCAGTACACTTCAGTCAAAGAACACAGGGCTTTTATACAGTTTTTTCTGCAGTGTAAGCATGTGAACAGAAATAGGAAGGACAAGTTTTTGAAATAGTTATCAGCAAACAAGGGCAGATGAATAACCACCTGGTCAGCAAAGCAGGAGGGGAAGCAGGAGTGCTTATGGCAGCAGAAATGATTGACAGTTAACAAGTGTACTGGCAGCTACAAACTCTCAGCACGTACATTGCTTTTAGCAGAGTCAGGTAGTAAACTATAATAGATAGCACAGGCAGAGTGAAAAGATGAAAGAATTACAAAGGAAACTTAAAAAGGGACACCACAGCCAAAATGGCTGCAGCTTATGCCAAGGAAAAGATTACACGTTTCCCACATATCCATTTTCTATTCTGACTCTAGCCCTCTCCAGTGTCTGCAGCTTTTAAACAGTTCAATCATTATACATGAAGCAAAAGGAGCAACATTGCCCTGAAGAACAGAAGTGATTACAATAGAGAAGTGTACAGGCAACTAGATGACACCACATGTTACAAGATGTTAGACTTGCTCATTGGAAAGATGGACTTATTGTCTGAATCTGAACACTAGTTCCAAATAGTCGAAAACCCTAGGTTTCCTTTCTTGTACTTAGGACCAAAAGGTCCACAAAAGGGAAAATTTCCTCCTGAGCATCTAATCCTCTCTGGTATTGGTTAAATTACAGAACAATTGTAGCAATTTTTAGACTCGTTACTCAAAATCCGGGTGATGGATCTTCGATCATTTGTCAGGGAAGATTTAATTTGGGATGAGTCAAAGTGGTAATCACTCTAGACACAGAGTCTTTGTACACATGTATTAAGATGGAATATGGAGGTAGGGCGGTAGATTTATTTCTCTCCAAGCGTAGGGCGAATTACTATGAACACAACAATGCTGCTGGAGATGGTACAACAAATTCTGTCCCACAAACTTGCTGTATGAGGATACGTGGTTACAACATCTCCAATGTACAACAATGGGGGTCCAAATTATCCCCATCAAATGCAAACCTTTTTATGGGGTGCGTGGAACTTGTACATGCGTGGGCCCCCATCAGCTGCAAAATTATCATAAAATCATCCATTACTGGAGGTGGTACATTGACTATATTATCATTTGGACAGGTATGGAAATCAGTTTCAAGTCAAATTTTGATTACCTGAACAGCAATCCATACAAATGTAAAATTTACAATGAACATGTCCAAAACTAGCATCCAGTTACTGGATGTAGAATTCTATGTACAAGATAAAGACTTATACAGCACCCTCTTCTGTAAAAAGACAGTGGTCAACAGCATTTCACACTTTCAGAGCACACACTCTCCTTGCACGAAACAGGCCATCTCCTATGGAGAGATGATCCGATCGTTGTGACACCTTAAAGACCAGAGGCAGGAATACAAAGGAATGCCTATCGTTTATCACGACAAACTAGTTTGAATCAGGATTTTTTTTAAATTCTAAATAAACACTGGAGCTTGTTGAAAGGTGTTCCTGGGGTAGGTCGCTTTCTTGCAGAGAAACAGAGTGTAACATATAGAAGGTGTAGGTCTATTAGAGAAATGATCTGTCCCAATTACACTTGTCCCAATATAAAGTAGCATGGTACTTGCTAATAAAGAGGTTTTTTTTTTCCCCTTTGTGATGGGTGTAAGGTCTGCAGTTTAGGATTGAAAACCAGAAACTTCGCATACAATACTAAGAGAACACATACCATTAAAGATTACATAAATTGTCAATCAGGTTATGTTGTTTGTGTAATTATCTGCGTCTGTGATGAGATCTACGTGGGCAGCACTATACACCCACTAAAAACACACATTCAGGAACATCGTAGGGCATGCCTGAATGAGGATGCTTCATGCTCTTTAGTGTAGCACTAATGTACTGCAGGAAAAAATAGGGCTAATGAAAAAAAAACTGTTCCTAACTCTCGTTTAGGTAAGTTCCTATTCTCATAAGGACGTGGAGGCAAGGATTAGGCTTAACTCTTCGTTTATTCAACAGCAGCTTATTTTAAAACATTTCTTCAAGCTTCCACATAAAGCGGAGAAAAACTAACAATCCCAGAAGTCTTTGGGAATTACATAACACAGCCAATGGGAGTACAACAGTAGTTCCTTTCATAACCAAATCAGGGTCCACATAAAGGTTTAACAGTCCTCTTTTGCTCCGATTTCCCCCCCCCCCCCCCTCTTTGCACAGGTCATGCCACAGTGATGCTCCTACTGGTCCGATTTGGATCCATCGGAACCTGATAACACAAGAGATGGATCAGAGGTACTCTGAGAACAGTAAACATGTCTCAACAAGGTATGGAATGAACATTAACATCTTCTGACTTTAGACAACTTATTTCTTAGGGCGGGCTTTTTCAGCGAAGTGACTACTCGCCGGGTGGGATAATCCTTGCCTCCACATCCTTAATAGAATGAAAACTTTCCTACACAACAGTTCGGAACAATTTTCATTCTATGACTGGACAGGACAGGACAGGAGGAGAGGATTATTCTGGTTTAAAGCTTGTTCACCACCAAATGAGCCATATCCAGCACCGGCTTAAAGTAGAACCTCTTAACAGTTGAGTTTATCAACCAATCAGCAGCATTCATATGGTCTTCCAGTCTTGCCCCCAAGGAGAAGGCTTTAGAGGCAATCGCTCCCCTGGTAGAATGGGCTACAAACATGGTCAAGGCAATGCCTGCCTCTTGCATGACCCATCTTGCAATTGCGAGTGAGGAGACTGCCAAGTGCGTTTTTTTTAGTGCAATTAGAAGTGGTCTTCCGCCCAGAGGGCGATATTCATCAGACATTAGTTCATTTTCTTTGAGGCATTGGACTACACAAAGTTTTGGATAGTCAGGAAAGGCAGGGTATTCTATAACCCTCGTATTATTTTGCAGACAACTCCTTACGTGACAAAAACCTATTTGGTTGCCAGGAAAGAGACCGGTTCAAAACTCTATTCCCGTCCCAGAGCGCCGAATATCTTGGCGATGGTGGCAGTGAGTCTGATTCCTCAAAGCAGCCTACACACAATAACATGTTAACCCACCGGAACTCCGTCCACCGGATTATGTCAAGCCAATATTGCTGTGCAGAAAGTATTAATGGACCGATAGCCAATTTCCAGCGGAGCGGACAATGGAAGGACTAGCCTATCTAGACTTCGACGCCCAAGGAATTGAAACCCCATCGCAGATACCAACATGTCCATCTGGTCCACACCGACTTGTATCGTCTGTCCAGGCCTCGTCAAGGAGGTTCTGAGCTGAGCTCAAAAAAGGTACAGGGACCTCCCATCATTCCCTGTAATCCTCCAAGTCATCAACGTGAAAACGCCATTGAGGACGAGCTGGTGGGGATCCCTTTCTGGATTGAGAAGATGATGAAACTGGGGGAGTTGGATTGGAGAATCCCAGGAAAGTTCCAGTAGAACTGGAAACCACACTGGAGATCTCCAAATCGGGGTTATCAAAACCACCTCCGCTTGTTGGCTCCTGACTTGAGCTGTCGTTCTGGAAATCGTGGCAAATGGAGGGAAGGCGTACCCCATTTCCTGAGCCCAATGCAAAAAGGCATCCGTTGCTGCCGCCAGCAGATCTGGTCTCCAGCTGAAGAACTGGGGCAGCTGGCGATCCAAGGGGGATGCAAAGAGATCTACAGAGAACGGGCCCTATTTCTCTTGTATGCTCGCAAACACTTGTGTCCAGTTTCCACAAGCTGGAGTCTCTCAGGTGAAAAGAGTGCCAGTCCGCCACTTGATTTTCCTGGCCCGGAAGATACTCTGCAGTTAGAGATCCGATGATCTAGGCAGTATTGCAAAAAAACGGTCGCAAGCTCTGAGTGGACTTTGGAGCATGTACCTCCAAGATGATTGATGTATCTGACGACCGATACGTTGTCCATCCTGAGCAACACACAAGATTGTGCTCTGTCTTTTGTCCAACATCGAACCGCAAAGGAGCCCGCTAGGAGTTCTAAGCAGTTGATGTCTAACAATTGTTCTTGAGGAGACCAGGATCCTCGTGGAAAAATCGCTGCAGCGAGCACCCCAACCAGACCTGCTGGCATGCAATTCCAAGATAAGACCCAGGGCAGAACTGAAGATTGCCCTTCTGTTCCAGGCTTCCATGTGGGAGAGCCACCATGAAATTTTGCCCCTCACTTCGTCTGTGAGCTCTACCATCTGGGAATACGTGAGACCTTTCCGGAGGAGAGTCACTTTGAGGCGCTGCATGACCAGATAGTGCAAGGGCCCCAGAAATATGGCAGAGATAAAAGAGGATAGGAGGCCTACGAGGTGAGCAATCTGTCGCACTGTGGTGCGGGGTTTGGCAAACGTGAGGCGTAGACGGAGGGTTGTAGTTACAGAGTTGATTGTAAACCCCAAGAAGGTTGCGGATTGGGACGGAACCAGAAGTTATTTCTTTATGATTTCTTTATGATTTGTCTTTATGACAAATCCCAAGCCCTCTTAAGAGGCCCGCCGTAGTTTGCAGGTGGCACAATAGTGGAGTGGGGGACTGAGCCACAAGCAGCATTTTATCCAAATAAACGATAAGGCGGATACCTCGCGCTCAAAGGTGTTCCACTGCGGGTTTGAGAACCTTGGTGAAGCACCAGGGAGCCGAGGATAACCTGAAGGGAAGACTCAAAAACTCGAATATCTGTTGGCACCACAGGAAATGCCGATGTGGCGGAAAAACTGGTATCACTAAATACGAATCTTTGAGGTCTAGATGTGCCATCCAATCAGAGGGTCGCAAGACCTCGAAGTGGATTCCCTCCATTTTGAAATGGAGATATACCAGTCATTCGTTGAATTACTTTAGATTTATCACCGGTCGTCGACCGCCGGTCTTGTCCACTAGGAAGATGTTACTGACAAGGATGAATGGTTGTGCGCTGGTTAGAGCGCTTGGCTAGTAAGTCCTGTATTTCTGCATCTATGAGAGCCATTTCGTCTGCAGAGAATTGGATTGGTCGTAGCCTGGTCCTTTGACAAGTGGTTCAATAAAATTCTATCTAGAATCCTTGTATGGTCTGCAAAACCCATACATCTGACGTTAATTCGGGCCATTCTCTCATGAAGCCACCTAGTCTCCCTCCCACCTGAACCCCGGAAGAAGGTTGTACACCCACCAGCATTATAGTTTGTGGATTGTCCTTTCTGGCCTCTGCCGCGGAAGTGCTGTCCTCTGGTAGGAGAGAAGTTCGCAAAACGCGTTTGGGCCTAGTAGCTGTTACCGCGCCTGGAGTCTCGGCCTCTGGAGTAGGGTTGGGAGATACCCCAGCTGCCTCTGCCACGGCCAGCCCCTTGGAAAACCAGAGGGGGGGGGGGGGGGTAAACATTTTTGATGGATGTCTGGGCTTTATCAAGGTAAGATAAGTGTTTTCCAAGCTCCTTGATAAAAAGGTTTCCCAAATAGTCCCCCCTGGGCCACTGCCCCTGCCTCCTACGCGGCCAGGTCTCCAAGTTTTGGGTCCACTTTGATAAGCAGCGACCTTCTGCGCTCCGTGGACAGGGCGCAGTTGGCATTACCCAAAACGATAATTGCCCTTTGCGGCCACCCCGATAACGCCTCAGAGGAAATCAAAGCGCTCAAAGCCTTGGCATTCTCCACCATGTGGAGGATCTTTGTCAGGGGCCCCACAGCATCCAGAAGCTTATCCTGACAAGCTTGCCAAGACCGATCAATTCCTTTCTTCAGATCTTTGACGAACTTTGCCAGGTAAGTGGTCATCTTTGGATCGATGTCAGGTGTAAGTGCCACTTTCTCTTCTAATGAAGGTCTGGGTCACTTCTTTTTCAAGCGGTTTACGCAGTCGGTTGGCCACATATTGCACCACCTTCTCGCATGAAACCCACTCAGCCAAACGGGGATGCAGAATTTGGTCAAGGTCTAACATGTCTGACTGAGTGGCCTCTCCTGGTACCTCAGTGTGGGTGGGGGATGGTCGCCAAGGTCTGGATGAGCCTGCTTTCTCATCCGAGGGATCATCATCCTGAAAATGTGGGGATGGTGGGAAGGGGTCCCTTGTCTGGGGTTCTGGCTCAGCGGGTGGAACAGCAGGCAGGGTCCTGGCCATAAAGGCTTGCCTTAGGTGCTCAAAAGCATCCACATCCACTCCTTTCTCTCTAGAGCGTTTAGCTGGGGTACTATCAGAGGGAACTGGCTCTGGTGAGGTAGGCGCTGGGTTACCTCTGATAGGGGTTGGCTGGCTTCTTTTTCCACACATGCGCTATTAGCTGAGCAAAGCTCTTTCATGGGGGCCACGGCTTGATCTACTGTGTGGTAAATGGAAGCATCTACCACACCGTAGAAGTGTCATCCCATGAGATACTATCCAAGGGGTCCCCATAACCTTCTGAGGCTTCCATATCCAACATGGGGAAAGGTGAACAGTATCAAAACACCTTGTAAATGCCTCTAATTACTTGACCCCCACACGGGTAGGATTTTTGCTCAGCCACTGGCTGAAGTTTGCAGCACTGCGTTTCAGTGAATTTATTTAGGTGGGCTGATCCTGGGGTAATACCCAATTTATGCGGAACACTGTTCCCCTGGTGCTAATATAATTGGGGAAATCCAGCCTGGGGACCAGTGTTCCTTAAATAACCCTCGCAATCACAATTAAGCTTTAGAAACTGGCCCGTCGGGCTAACAGGAAGTACAGACCTCGTTTCCCAAGGCGTTCAGAAATATACACTGACCCCTTTGAAGGGGCGTCAGTCTCCCAGGCAACAGGCTCACAGCACGGCTCCGTAAGCGCACTCGAACCTGGCAGTTGAAACGACAGGAATCGCACATCGGGAGCAGAGGACAGCTAGAGTTGCGCAACCCCTAGCGGGCGGAGGACCGCACCGCAGCACCAACAGTTACAATCGCGAAAGGAGCGAGCAACGCTCCCACGAGCACACCAATTACTGGCTTAAAAACAGAATACATTAAAAAAAATAGGCAATTATCAAGATGCAGTATACCTAATTGTGAAGCCCAATAAGGACAGAAAGTGTAAAGGCACTTAACTGGGGCGGCGAGCAGTGGAGAAAGAGGGAGATCAGAGCAAAGAGAAGAGTATTACACATTTATGTGGACCCTGAATGTTATGAAAGGAACTACTGTTGGACTCCCATTGGCTGTGTTGTGATGTCATTCCCAGAGACTTTTGGGACTGTTACTTTTTCTGCGCTCTATGTGGAAGCATGAAGAAATGTTTTAAAATAAGCTGCTGTTGAATAAAGCGAAGAGAGTTTAGCATAATCCTCGCCACCGGTTCCGACATAGAATTTCAAACTCCATGCGATATATATGGCGTTACCAAATCGAATGTTATGCTATGTTAATTTGGATTTGTTGAGCGCTTAATACCGAAATGAATGATACAGAGGCCCTTAAATTTGGCTCTTTGTTTTATAGGCAACCACTGGAGGCGTTGGAGGAGAGGTGATACTCGTGTGTGCCTGAGTAGTTTGAAAATGAGGCTTGCGGCATCATTCATAACTATCTGGAGTTTGCTGATTAGGGAGTCTGGCAGCACAGATATAGAGCGAGTTGGCATAGTCCAGGCAGGCTAGGATCAAGGCGGACACACCTGTTCTCATGGAGGAAAATGAGAGGATAGGGGAGAGAGTCTCCTTAGTAGCCTGAGTAAGCCCACGCAGGTACCAAATACAGTGGAAATGTGGTTGGCCAACGTGAGCTTGGCATCCACTTTGATTCCTAAGCTTTTAACTGCTGGGGCTGGAGAGTCGCCTAGCACCTGAGCCAGTAGAGGGAGTTCCAAGGATTGTGAACATTCGTTATGGATAAGACCTTAGTTTTGTCTGGGTTAATCTTGAGTGAGTTGGCAGTCATCCAGTTGGCCATGAATCGTAGAACATCTTTCACCCGGGAGTGTGCTTGGGGGGTGTTTTCAATTTGCAGAATAATATGCGTGTCGTCTGCATAGTTGAAAACGTGGCACTCCATATCCGCGAGGGCATTAATTGGAGGTCTGAGGTATATGTTAAATAGGAGGGGTGATAGAGCCGACCCTTGTGGGACTCCGCATGGAATGGGCCCCCTCTCCGAGACCCAGTCGCCCATCTGAATTCTTTGCGTGCGGATCGTCAGGAATGAGGTGATCCATTGTATGACCAATCCCTCAATACCAATGGTTTGAAATCTTTCCAGGAGTAAGGCGTGGTAGACCGTGTCGAACGCTGCCGACAGGTCAAGGAGGACTAGGACGCAAGGTTTTTTGTTGTCAGCCGTCAACCGGATATCGTCAAGCACCGATAGCATCACCAATTGTGTACTGTAGTGGGCACGGAAACCCGCCTGCCTGTCCCCCAGGAGGTGCTGATCTTCTATTTACCTGGAAAGATTATGCAAGACATGCTGCTCTAAAGATTTTCGCAAGGAAGGGGAGTTGGGAGATGGGTCTGTAGTGTTTCATATTGTATATATCTGCACTGGCCTTTTTGAGCAGGGGTTAATTCTGGCTTCCTTAAAGTCACTTGGGACCTATTCAGTCTCCAGGGAGAGGTTCATCAGGGCGAGGATGTCCTCCTCCATTTCTGGGAGAGCTAGATTAAAGATTTTAGGAGGGCAGGAGTCGGCAGGTGAGCCCGATTTGATTTTCATAGCAAAACGTCAGAGGGTTTCAAGGTCGAGGGTTTGAAAGGAGGAGAGGGTTTCAAAGAATAGGGGTGATAAAGAATGGTTTCTTCACCAGTTGGAAGCAAAATGGATCTACGAAATACGATCTGTGAATAAGGGACTTAATGTAGATAACAAGCTTTACTACTTCTTGTAATGGGTTTGTGAAATATGAAGGGCAATTCAATCTTGGGATGACAACACATAGCCGAAGCACATGAAATTGAGACTCAACACAAAATGATGGATTAATGAGTGCAAGTCCTTGTAATAATACATTTGTGATGCTGGCCTTTTGCAGATTATATGGATAAGGTCATGTTGCGTGAGGGATTATGTATGTGTGCATGATTGGCGTTTGAGGTCCAACGTCATTTGTAAGGTTGCAATTTTTATTATCTTTTTACTAATGGCGTCACTTGGATTAAAAACAGTCTGAAAGGTTGGGCATTTCCTAAAAAAAAATTAGAAAGATTGTATGTGTAAAGAAATGTTGGACAAGTCAAAAAAATTAGAAATACTTTATGTGTAAAGGTATAATTAAATGATCAAACAACTGAATACAGGCTTTTAGAGTGAAAGTGATTGATTAAAAAAAAATATGTTTATGACAAATTATATACAATATAGGACTATAAAAATGTAACAGATGGAAACAGCAGCGGTTTAAGAGCGGAGGTCTGAAAGCATGCTGTGCTGGGATCACCTGGGAATTACATTACTCAGCTGTAAACACCCATGGAGATCAGTTTACGCAGTGGACCTTCAGTAAGGTTGTGGATTGGTCGTCATATACAATGTTTGGGTACATAGGGGTAATAGTGAAAAGGCATTTCAGTGTGTGAGACCCGGAAGCAGCAATACGTGCCTGTGCAAGAAGGGCTGGGTTCCCCATGGTAAATGTATTACGTAGCCGTAAGTCTCATGGGATTCGTATCACGTAGTCTGAAACGAACACCAGGTTGACTGTCTAGTTCTGTCAGTCTCATACGCTATCTGGGTACTTAAGGAGGTTCTGAGAACAATGGTGTCTTTAACAATTTTTGAAGAACGTCGAACACGCACAGTGCTGAATGGCCGAACATGGCGATTAGGGAGTTCTAGGAGTGTGTGCCAACAGGGCATTAGCTTTAGGGACTTGGGAGCAGTAACTTTTGGTGACTTTTGACACTAATTTGAGATTATAAAGATAAGCTACTAATTTACAATGGGACACAATATTATAATATAACCTGCAAACAAGCATAGGTTATCGCTGCATAAATTAGGATTAAATTTAGTACAGTAATGCTTCAAATACGTAGGGAATAAGTTTATTTCCATACAGCCGTTGATACAAGAATGAATTGAGAGGAATCAATCTCATGATATTACGGTTGTGAAATATACGCTGTGTGGCCCGGATAACCCTTTGAGGTGTGGATATCCCTCATGCTCATCAAGGGGACCTGTAGAGACTTGCAGTGTGGTTTTGAAAACTGTTCTTGAATCTGAATCCGCTTATGCATTTTGAGTCCGTTTGGCTCACTTCACTGTTTTTTCCTTTTTCACGCCTGTTATGACAATCACAATGGTGTGAATTAATTGGTAAATGAGAATTGAGGTTTACTCACTATTTTCTATGACAACGTAAAGAATCTAGCAGATTGTGTGTAACCATTATATATCTATATATATTTTTTTGTGTAGATTCTTGCCCTCTGAATCACAGGAATGTGCATACCTAACCCGTAAATGGACCTGGACAAACCCAGGAAGGTTTCCTCTTTTGGGAGCTGCGGATAAATATATGAATTTTAGAGGGGTAAATGTGATGGGATACTCAGGGGGTTTAGTAGAATTATCAGTCACAGGTTTGATGGTTTAAGTTGAAAAACCTTGGAGGTTTTCAAATCCTCTTTGTTCCCCTGCTCTACCCTCTTTTATAAGTGACAAAGGTGTCACTGTATCTAACCTTCCACCATTTTTATAAGATGTTAACTCGCTTATCCTATGTAATGGCATGATGGGCGAAGCTGGTGCTTTTTGTCTGTATTGATGAGAGGTATCTCACGGATACAAACTTCACTGTCGAAGACACATAGAAAACAGAGTTCTTAACTTTATGAACAGGAATGTAGCAAGTACAAAAATGAGTAACATGTGATCTTTCTCAGAGTCTTTGGCACTGCAATGCTTTTGTGACCACTGGATAAAACCGTCCCTTAAATACGATAGCTGATAAAAAGGATAACAAAATATTGCAATATGGAATGATTTGGGATACTACTGCAATGATGCAAGCTGATTTTATGTATAGTCCAATTAACTTTACATAGAGAATAATCATGAGAACAATGCACATTGCAATATTGTGTTGCTTGAGTGATCTCAGTTTTTAAAGGAATGCTGTCCCACCACAATTGGCATATCTTAAATAATTCGATGTTTTGTAATGTATTGTTTTATGTAGTAAGGGAATGCAATTCACAATTTTGTATTCAAATGTAATGTTAGTTATGTTTGTATAGGTTTGCAGGCCTGAAACGCTGCGCGGAATTGCTCTTTCGATCAAGAAGACCTTGAATTGAGAATCATAACAATCAAGGAAAAGACCGACTAATCTTTTCCTGTTCTCAATGTAACAATGTGCTTCTATACATTTTCTGAAGTTGCCTCCCGACTATTGTTAATTGAATTATTAATGGCTTTATTTAATGTCTAGCCATTGGAGGTGGGCAATTATTTATTGTGTTCCTAAAACAAGTGACAACACACATGGTGGTACGGCAACGGGTCCCCTTGCTGCCTATACTTGTTTGACTTCCAATGTGTAACCACATAGCAGAGGTCGAATTAGGTTATTTTTAAGGATCCCAAGCTAGTGCTACTGAATTTACCTAGCACGGTGTTGGCCCCTAAAATGAACATCGAATGCTGCTCGGGTTACAAACTGGTGCCTACTATACGAACGTCTAAAAGATTTTCTGTTTTGAGTGATGTGGAGGCACAGGACTGACAGGAAAGCGACTGCGTGGGCCTCTTATTCCATGAGTGCTCTGGTCAGCCGGGGACATGTAGTTGCAGAAGTAATGTATTCTAACAATAGTGCTACTACTCAGGAGAAGGATGATAAAGGGCACCCAGATTCACCTCAAAGGTTTTTAAAGGTGAATAACAGGATTCTTGTTGAAGATATGTCTAGCATGGAGTTCCCTGGAGGGAAGAGAGACGCAGTGGGGTTTTTAACATGGAATACTACAGGCACCTTGTCCAAGACTGATAACTTGGACCGAAGGATGTTTACAGCTGATTCTGTAATCATATACCTATAGGACACAATGTTTTGTCCTTATTTTGTATGCATTCTACCCAGTCTTGTCAGGATAGGGCAAAGGGGAGCTTACCAATCTAGTCGCCTACTTCTGTTCCAGAGTCAGAGTGAAGAAAAAATTCACTAGTTCACAGTTTTATCAATACTTGCTTATTCATTTTTACAATGATCTACTCCTTTCTGCGGTCAATGTAACAAGCGAACTAGAACACAAACTGACAGAGTTTTTGCTGTAGGTGGAAGTTAAATGATTTATGGTTTGTCTAGGAGACTTTAATGCTCATAGATGCGTTTACCCTGCCAGAGAGGTGTGCAGACTAGTGGATCATGAAGAGTGCAATACAACACACTTTGCCATATACAGTAATGTGCTGGAACATTTTATGATTAAATTCAATCTTTCATGTGGGCGACCTTCTTACCTCAATGTTCTCTAT
This sequence comes from Triturus cristatus, assembly GCF_964204655.1. NCBI lineage: Eukaryota > Metazoa > Chordata > Amphibia > Caudata > Salamandridae > Triturus > Triturus cristatus. The sequence continues at coordinate 1,175,752,865 of NC_140583.1, read as the reverse complement.
ATCACCCACAGTTACTGAAAATGGTCACATCCGGACATTTGAATTTATTCTGGTGCAAAGAAATAGTAACTTTTTTTAATTTCTAACGTTTTGATACAAGTGAACTGTCTGAATGACCACAATCCCCTTTCACTGAATGTTAAGGCGGCATGCACAGATGAAAATGTGATTTGTCACAGGCAGGGCCAATGGATTAATGAGTGCAATAACCTTACTATCAAAAGTAGATCCATGGATCCAGTTAATTTCCTAGGACCTTTAATTAGGGAAAATATGAGCTTAGTTGATTGCTGTCCTAGTGAGGAAGCCAGACTCAAGGAAAAAAAAATGTACCCTCATGGGTTGCTTGCTAAGAGAATTGCCTCAACTTTACTAAAACAATAACAGGCAACAACAAAAAAAAAAGGCAAGTTGTTTCATAGGTCCCAAGTGTTGTCCGACAGTGCAGGTTTTAAGGCAGACAAGTGGTTAAAAATGGCTCTCAACAGTAATCCGAGGAATCGTGCCTTGGTTAAAATGGCACAATGGCAAAAAGGTGATCATGGATGAAGTTGGGGGGGGGGGGGGGGGGCTGGAAGAGTCGGCTGGACCAGTACAATGAGGGATAGTGCAGCTTTTTGGAGGGTGATTAACGCGCCTTTAAGGATTCAGGTGTTCAGAGTTTGGAATCCTTTTACCCCCAGAAAGGAGGGTGAACCATTTTAAAATTATTTAGTTAGCCCCCTACATGGTGCCGGAGGATTGTCTGTCTTTTCAGGCTCCACTTAGCTCTACTAGTAGTGGGAGATGAGGTCCCACTAGACTTATTTCTGGGGAATATCAATGTGTGGGCTCCCCTATTAATGAACGTAATTAATGCTGTATCTAGGATAGGCACTCTGCCCATCTAGAATTGTCCCCAGATTCAAAAAGGGTAGTATGGTGGCTCTGAACAGTTAAAGGCCCATTCCCTATCGGACTCTACCCTGAAGACATTAGGGTAAATAGTTCTCGCTCGCCTCCAGGACTAGGCAGGAAGCACCAGGCTATTACCAAGGTGCAATATGGTTTCTACAAAGGAACCGGTACAGTAGAACAATGCTTAAACCTCTCTCTACTGATTAATATGTAAGGGCTAAAAATGGGTCTGAATGTTGTGCTTTTGACTGCATAAATCATGGCAAACTTTGGTCCTTTATGAAAGATATGGGGTTCGAGGAGGTTTTAATTTTTAAAGCAGCTTTACTCTAATACGAAGGCCAGAGTGCACTACGGAAAAAAGGGGGATGCATGGAGGAGTTTGGGATTCACAGAGGTTTGAGGTAGGCTTGCATCACGGCATTATATCCGATCAAAACCACATGCTGTACTTAATAGGGAGATAGTAAGTGACTGATAGTTTTGATATAGCTAGAGATATCCACTGGCTTAGGTACAATAGGCAGGTCTGCCTGGAGATGGTGGGTTATTGTGACCATTCTGAAACTATGCAGCCAGACAATAAAGACCACTTTAAAGCTCTGTGTCACACAAACACTTCAGAAATAAAAGCAATGAACTGAAGGGGACCGTAACTAGACATGTCACTTTGTTAACTAGCAGCGGCTTACAACCATGTATCAATTGGGTGCCTAACCAGCAGTACAGGATTTTTTAGAACTAGATTTCAGATTCATTTTGGTCCCGGTCTTATTCACCATATACGTAAATAATTTGGGGGCTGCTTTATCCATTGCTAGCAAGGACGCCCCTAGAACAGGTTCTAAATTCATTCCTGCTTTCTTATACGTTGATGGCGCAGTTTTACTTGCTAGTACACCAATAGGTCTGCAACTACTTGTAAATAATTTTATTGATTTTATAGTTTCACTCGGCCTATTCGTTTTTCAAGTCCCATATAATGTCTACTGGTAACACACAGTGACAAGCATATGCTCATTTGCAAGGGTGGGGAATTGACTAATGTCGCAACATTTTCTTAGCTGGGCACCCTTTTCGCTGAAAGGGGGTCATGGGTGGCACAGCGAACACTTAAGAAAAATACCCTGTCTAGAGCACCAGGAGCATCTATGATTTCTGCCAGGAGACTGGGGAGCAAACCGTTGCAGCCACTATTGAAGGTCTACAATAAGAAATGTGCCCACATGGCAACGTATGGTAGTGAGGTTTGGGGCTATAAGGAGGCCTGCGACCTTCAAGGGGCTGAAAATAAATCTGTGGAAACCTTTAGCTGTACCAAACCACCCCCCCACCCCCACCCCCGGTATCCTCACTTTTATGGTGCATGAAGAATTACGGCAGGGATACATTTCTGATTACATAGCAGTGGCCCCCATTACTTGGTGGCTTAAAAAAATATGGTCCAGCCTTAATCAAATTGTCCTAGAAGTTTGTATGAGGCTAGATAGGGCCACAGACATTCCCAGGTTAGTTACATCTCTCAGCAGTTAGTGAAACTAGGGCACCCAAGATATTAACGCATCCCAGACAGATGCACCAATGTGAGGTGAAAGATATTAAAAGACTATTTTTAACTAGGAGGATGGTAGAAAGGGAAAACAGGGAAGTTATTAAACCCACAATACGACAATATATAATATTAAGTCCAGGGATCTTAAATCAACCTTTCTGGCATTTTATAAAAAATCCACATGCTTATTTTCTTTTAATTCGATTTTAATATATTCATTGGTGTCTCAGTCCCCAGTGGCTTTTCTAAGCCAGGCTTGCATTTTATGTTTGTATTGTTTTTATAGTGATCTCCTGACAAAATACATCCTACCACTTTTTAAAAAATGTCTGTTTTCCACCAGTGAGACCTGCTTTGATACATCTACAAATGCCGTCTTCACCTTTGATATGTTATGGGGTTGAGCGTTTCTTAGCAGGGGCCATACACCGAATAAAACATTTTTCTTAGGCACTGAACCGGAACTGGAAATGTGTTTTTTTTTAGCTAGTAGTGTTTAAAAAAAAAATTGTTAGTATTGTATAAAATGTTCTTTTTTCTAGGTATACGACGGGACTCTAGCTATGTCTTAAAGTGAAATATATACAAGGGCGTAGAAACAGTCTTACAGCGATTGGTTATGAAATATTGGTTCTTCTCTTTTTATTATTGTGTATCGCATAGTTTTATCTGTCCCTTTTGTTAAGTGTAAGTTGACTTAAATGGTCAAAAATGTGGCCAAATAAAGTTGACTGAAAAAAAGAACTAGATTTCAGTTCAACATTTCATTTTCTTGTGCTGTTCCCCTTGAATCATGATTGGTCGGTTGATTTACCTTTCTGTGACTTACGCAAAGTAGCTTAAATCTACATTTTTTCTGCAACTTATGTGATTACCTGGAAGTGTTTTACATTCCCTTGTTAAATGTTTCACTTTTACACAAGGTCTAACAACTTTTAGACGTCTGCAGCAACTCCAATCAGAGAAAATGTCATTTTTCTCTTATTTAGGAATAATAGTAGACTCTCTGGAGTGGGGTGCTGCACCAGGAAAGCAGGGTCACCCAAACAGGAATGTGATGTGTGAGCTACCAGTTTATTTACAGGACGGCAGGAACACAATTTACCCCAGGTACCTATGAGAGTGTCTGTCTGGGCTTTTTTTAAAGGACTTGGACGAGGTCTGCCCAGGGTGCAAAACATCAGAGAAGTCACTGGTTTTCACCTCGACCGATGGCAACTGCAAGTCTGGGTCTTCAGCTGCTCATCTGATGACCACAGAAAATGAGGCGGTTTCTTTAATCAAAGGTCCAGGAGGGGAACCCAGCTCCGTGTCAGGAGAGTGTCCAAGCCAGTGGCCTTTTGCAAGTCCAAATAGGAACTGTTGGGGGAATTCCGCTATTTCATCACATTTGTTACTAAAACCTTGTTTACTTTGGTCAGAATATGATCCAAAAAGTTGTTGGAGCACTGGATCCCAAGTAAAGGTGCTGTTTTGTCAGAATCCGATTGAACTGGGGCTGGGTGCATTGGAACTGCTGCAGGACGCCACCTCTGTGAAGGTCAAGACTGATTTAGAGTCACACTGGACAGTACGATTGACGTGGATTGTGGTGCCGGATGTGGAGTCGAAGCTGAACCTGAAACAAATTCATTAGACACAGACTCTGCAAAAGACTGATCCACTGGCAGTAACCAGACGGGAGGCCTCTATGGATCAATCGGGTTGAAGGTGAACCAGAGGAAGCCGGCATGGTGTCAAATATGTGCAACCTGGTAGCCTTAAAAAGCCTCAATCTTTTGCTACATCGATATATCCCAAAAAATCATGGTCGGTTGGGATCAGCTGCGAAATCAGTTTCTCGGTGTGGGACCGAGCATCCTTGCCTCTTCTCAGGAGTGTTGTGGGAGTGGAAGGAGCCATCCTTGTGCTTCTTCTTGGACTTAAATGAAGGCTTGGACTATGATGAATCCCTGTTGCGGCACGGACTCTGAGATCGCGTACAAGTCTGCACTCTCAAATTGAGCAGGAGTAAGGCTTAAATGGCTTTCTGCAGTGCTCGGCGACTACCAGTTTGGCATTGCAATCGTGGATTGCTTTCGAATGCACAAGCGCACACTCTCCACATTACATGGAGTCCTGATCCGAACCCAAATACCCGAGACGTAGGGATCGGTCAGACCTCTGATTACGATAGTCCCTACAAGGTTTAACATGCTGTAGTTTTAGAAGGACATGTTTAGTTGCACACTGGAAAAGAATGTAATAAAAAATTACTCCTCCACTGACTAGAGGATGTTAGGAGCTAGTTATGGGTCTGCATACGAATACACCGAAAAAAAATAACTGATGTCAGCATGCTTGGTTTAACGCTTATATGCGGTACTAGCTGTTACCTTTGGGGGTACCACCGAGTTGACACCACCTACCAGCGTGTAGGGCTTATGTTGAAAAATCTATCAGATTTAGTTTAGCGCCTGAGAATAGTCTAAAGGTGAGGAATCTGCAGTTGGAAGTATCCAATAGAAATATTTTGGTATAGATATAGCTACCATATACTAGTGAAGAAGCCTAGGAAATCTGCCTGTACTTAAAGTAAATTTACTGTCTGCCCATGACAATTATAAAGAGTGCAAGTCTTTTATATTAACAGCGTAATAATTTCAAATAAGTTCAGTATGAAGCATTCAGTGTTCTCAATTATCTTTGAAAAGCTAATATTTAAAAAAGTCAATCTAATATTTTGTTCTAAACACATCGTGAAATGCAGAGTTGCCTCACTAAAACAACTTCATTTTGTACAATAGTATTTCTTTTAATGTTCAAAATAAAATCAAACAGGTGCCACCTAGGTTATTTAACATGGTCATTCAGAGCTAGTGAGTGGTTCCTCACAAAACAAGTAGTGTTCAAGTAAGCCCTGCATGTGTATATAATCGCCTACTGGCAGTTGCCAGTAGGTAGTTCTAGTTGGAACCGAGTTCCTATATGAAACCTGTTTTTTTTTTTTTTTGCTAATAACTTTGGCACCGTTTGACGAATCTTAAGGAAATGTTTAAAACTAGTTTTCCTGTCACTTCAGCTGCCATCTTGAAAGTAAGTTCTGGGGTGATCCGACAAGTGGGAGCCGAGGAAAAAGGGAAGGGGTCCCAAAACGCATTTTCCTCATGTAATTTCCCTTAATGATTTTAGACACGGCTACAGCCTGAACGGAATTATACCAAATTTGGCAGAAAGCTAGATCTTGGTCCAGAAGAGGTGCTCTTTGTAATTGGATATTAATCTGGTCAGTAGTTTTGGAGTTAATTAGTAAAAAACATTTATGTGGATCTGGAAACTCTGCTCTACCATGTCAGATTCATAAATGCTCCTGGCAATTGCAGTGCTGTGATGTGATTGACTGAAACCTGAGAGAAAAGTTGCGGCTGTCAATTTGTGACTCCAGACACGTTCCGGTGAGGGGAGGGGGTGGGGGGGGGGGGAAGAGTAAACTATAAATAGGATACAAGGGGTGAGGATGGAGGTATCCTGACCCCATGGAACTGATAGAGGTCTGTGAGGGACCCCTCATGAGCAAACAATTGTCCAAAAATGTTTTTATATCTTCATGAGCATCCACTTATCCACTGTGGAACTCAGTGCAGCCCCCCATGTGAATCTGCAGACCCAGACCCCCCAAAAAAAAAAAAAAAAAGCATACACACACCTCCAGACAACCACTCGCATCTATACAGCCTCTCACACACCCACTCAGACCTACGAAACCCCTCACATACCCACTCAAAAACCAACAAAATCACACACACCCACTCACAGACCCCTACCACCAGTTGCACGCACTCACACCTGAGAGGAAAGTTGCGGCCACCATTTTGTGCATTGGGACTTGGGTCCCAGGGGTGAAATAAAAATTTCGACGTGATCAGGGTAGACCCTGAATCCATGGGACTGATGGAGGGGGTCTGTGAGGGCCCCCCAAATAAAAAATAAAATATATATATATATATATTTTTTTTTTAAAACACACCATTACATCAACACACCCACAAAAGCACTCGCTCACCCACACACAGACCTACAAACGCACACACAGCCTAACACGCCCGCAAAACCCCACACACCCCCACTCCTCCACACAACCACTCACACCCACCCACTCGCAGACCCACTAACCTACTCAGACTCTCGCTGCCACTCACACCCATCTAGACAGCCACCCACACACAACCAGTGCTGCAATTATCGAAATTGCAATAATTTATGCTTGTAATCAATGTGTTGCTTTTTTTTTCTTTAAGTATTTTTATTTGCATTTTGCTCAAAACAAGAAACAAAAGAAGGCGGAGTTCCTTTGGTTACAGTCCAACAAAAGCATATATACAGTCTTTATCGCACCTTATCCCCCCCCCCCCCCCCCCCCCCCATTATCATCCCTTTGGGTATCTAGTGGTTGTATAACCCACCCTTTTGCCAGTTGCCCCTGCGGTGTGGCATGAATCCTCTCGGTCTGGAATGGTCGGGAACAGGCGGGTTGGCGTCCTCCTCTAGAGGGAATTCAAGAACCTCTGGACGGCCCTCAATTCCTCTCCCAGACCTCCATCCAACCCATAGTATACCCTCCATTTCCCCCATTCCTTACGGAATTTTCTCAGCCTTGTAGGTGACCCTCTCTGCCGCCATGTACATGTCCATTCCCATTTTCCAGTCTCTGAGCCGAGATGGGGCTGCCACTCCCCATGATCGAGCAACGTCCCATTTCACCTCCACCAGAACTAACATGGCAAAAATGAGCTGCGGACAGCCCAAGTCTACATCTCCGGGAATGCCCCGCAGTACAAATTCAGGGTCCAATGGTAGTGTCTCACCTAAAACTTTGCCCAGCTCCCCCAAAACCGCTTCCCCGTAGGTCTGTATGACAGGGCAGCCCAGATTGTATGGTAAAGGTCTCCCTGTGTCGGTCCGCATCTCAGGCAGTTCGGGTCACTAGCACGGCCCATGCGGTGAAGCCGGGCTCTGTCGTAATAGACCCGGTGCAGAACTTTGTATTGAAGGAGACGGAAATTAATCGCCACTTCACGGTGGTGCATCAAAGCTGCCTCCCAATCTATATTTTCAAGTGTACCTATATTAAGTTGCCAGGACTCCCTCAGTCTCCCCAGTTTGTCTGGCGCATTATTATTCAAGGTCCAATATGTTAACTAGACTGCCTTACTAAGCACATGTCCTTGTAGTAAGCTTCCTTCCAGTGGTGCTTACTCCGGCAGCGAGGAGGATAATGAGCCCTCTGCCTGCCAGGCATGTTGTCGTTGTGCATATTTGAGGAATTGGGAGGTGTGCAACCCAAAGTAGGCCTGCGACGCATGAAAGCTTTTGAGTTTACCCCTGGCTAGAAAGACCCCGAAAGTAGAGATGCCAATAGCATCCCATCCCTCGAAACACCGCAGTTTGTGAATTTCTTATAACCAAGGACAATGCCAAAGGGGCGTTTGCTTTGTAGGCTTGCGTTCCCAGCCCAGTGCTTTCGAAGCCCTGTACCATACCTCTAGCGTGACCTGTGGGGCTGGGAGAAGTCTTCCCTTGCCCCTACCCCGTAGAGATAATAAATGAATGCACGGTTTGCCATAGTGTCTTTCTAGCCTGTATGTGGGGTGGTCTGCCATGGAGCCAGTCATTCACTGAAGTGAGGTGTTCCGCCCAATAGTAGGCCTCTATATCGGGCAGTGAGATCACCCATTGTATTGGTTGCGACATTACGTGGGCAATGCGATCCTCGGTTGCTTTAGGCCAGAGAAGAGAACGGAGCTCAGCATGTATTGCCTGGATGGTTTGCCGGGGGTGAGGGAAATATTCATTCTGCAGGGTGTAAAGAAAACAGGGCAGGTTAATTATTTTTTAACATAGCCACCCGTCCTAATATTGTGAGGGGGAGGGATTTCCATCTCTGTGCATCTGATGCGAAATTTGTTATGACCCGCTGGATATTTTGCTGGTATGAAAGTGTTCTGTGGTAAGATAAATACCTAGATACGCAAATCCAGTATTGGCTGTCTGTAGGGTCTCCGGGAGAGCAGGCCAGACTGTCACAGCTCCTGGGCTGTAGATAACCGATTTGTGCCAGTTTATGGCATAACCGGAGCATACCCCTTAGAGTTCTATGACGGTAAACAGAGCGGGGATCGTGATAGTTGGGTGGGTGATGTAAAGCAGGATGCCATCTGCATAAAGCGAAATATTTTCCTCCACCGCATCCAGTGGGGTAATGCGGAAACCGTGGATCTTCGGGCTCTGTCGAACCACACAGGCCACAATCTCTATTTTAATAGCAAAAAGTAGTGGGGAGAGGGGACATCCCTGTCGGGTGCCCCTTCTGATGGGGAAATCATCAGAGGTCTGGCCGTTTCCCTTGACCCTCGCCCAGGGATCTCTGTATAAAGTCCTATCCATTTCCGGAACTTGGGGCCTATACCAAATTTGACCAGGGTGGCCTCTAGGAAGGGTCAGTGTACCGCGTCACACACCTTTTCCGCGTTTAGAGACAGTAGGAAGTGTGGATTGTCTGTCCTGAACCGCCATGAGCCAGTTGTGGGTCCTTCGTCGGTTTAACCGAGTCGCCCGGCCGGGCAGAAAGCCCGTTTGGTCTAGGTGTACTAAGTCAGTGATAACCTGACGTAGGTGCAGGGCCAGGATAATCTCCAATATTTTCACCTCCATATTAAGGAAGATGGGGCGGTAGGACGCACAGACCGTGGGGGGCTTCCCATGCTTGTGGATAGGTATGATCATGGCCATTCTCAGATCCAGGGGCAGGATTGCCTCATGAGAGGTGTCCTGGAAAAGCTGCAAGAGGAGTGTACCTATGAGATTGGCGCTTTTTTGTAGAGCTCTGCAGGGAGGCCGTTTGGGCCCGGGGTCTTCCCAAGACGTATTCTAGTTATGGCCATTTTGATTTAGTCTACTGTTGGGTCCAAATCTAGGCCCTCCCTTTAAGCTTTGTCCAATGATGCCCATCAAATAGTCATCTATGGCCGCAGGTGCCCTCGGGTCGTGGGCTTCATATTCACGCTGATAGTAGGACGCAAATGTCTGTACTATCTGTATATCTTGCGTCTTTAGTTCCTAGGAAGTCAACCATGCTCGCTACCAAATGAGCTTCCCTCTCTTTACAGCCAAGCCATACCAGGAGCTTTGCTGATTTGTCGCCCACGTTGTACAGCCTGTGCAATGTCGCTCACTCCAATGATGTGCGTTGATACAGGTGTTTCCAACAGTATGTCCGTCACCCCGTGTAGGGTCCTGGTCTGCAGCTTCTGAAGAACCAGAACCTTTTGGGCCTGGCGGCGCAGGGTACGCCTTAATCTCCTGGGTTTCTCCTCCTCAGCTACACGGAGACACAGGACACTCTGTTAGGCGTTAGAAGATCAGATTTATTAGCTGCAGCTAGTACAGTTGTCCCAGAAGTACACAAGGTAGGTTCTCAGGAGACTGACACTTCACTCTGTGGCGCACAAACTTTTATACCATACAGATACTATATACATTAACCAAGTATACACCCAGCAAATACAAGAAAGAGCCAATAAGGAAAGTTGGAAAATAGGACAGAACCAATAGGAGAGATATAAAAACAAAAGTGTCAGATGACTCGAAGAAACCTTTCCTCCAACTGCGTTTGTCACCCCTCCCTCAAACTAATTTATTAACGGATTTGTAACAAACTTGCAGGTGGCGAGATACGTTTGTGTGTGTTGGAGGACAGTTGTGAAACGAGAGAATGCTAGCAGAGGACAGTGAAGGCCAGACAATAAGATAGTCAGGAAAGAATAGTGTGAACCAACAGATAGTTGAGACGGGGATTAGAAAAACCAGACAGGGATTAGTGTACTCGGCCAGACCTAACACCAGCTTTGCAAATAGAGGCAGAAAGACCATTTTAACACGAGGCTGCAGAAAAAGCAGAATAGACTTTGTTCGTCGTGCTGCCTGAGTGATGGCAACACAAAATGGCGACGGAGCACAAGATGGCGGGTCGCTTCGATCACGATCGAAAATCGAAGTTCCTCAGACCCTCCTTTTGCCAGAACTCAGGCAAGGTAGACTCATGTTAATCTGAGTAAATGTCGATAGCCATGAGGTCATCGAGCTGTTGCTGTAACATCATTCTTATGTTTTCTGTTCTTGGCGATTTGGGCTTAGGGATGCACATAGGTCACAGATGGCGGGACCACAGATGGCGGGACCACAGTGCATACAAAGGCAACAGGAGAAAATAATGGTCAAAATTATTCCGAGAAATGTCAATGCTTTCCAACCCCATTTGGACAGTAGTCCCCAAAACCACTCCGAAAAGGACCACTCCGAAAAGGACCAATCTCCTTCGTCCTGGTGAATCGACTCAGATTATATGCAACTTGGAGATAGCTTGGAATACTGTTGGAGCGTCATTAGGTATGAAAATACAGCAACTTGACCCGATCAATTTGCACACTCCACCACGATCTGAAAGAACAAAATCTAAGGCAACTCGATTTTGTAAGGTCATAAGACGGTCCGCCTGTAGTTCTGCCGTGATATTACTTAAGGCTCCTACGGTGATGTCTATTGTGGTCTCTACGACACGGACCAGTTGCCTTACCTTTCTGCTGTTGGCCATTGGACCCCAAAAAAGAAGAAATCCTTTGAGGAAATCTCCTCCCTCTTGTCCTGCTGTGTCTTTCGAATCAATAATCCCTCTGCCATATCTGTTTCGATGATAGTTTGCAGAAGCGGTGTATGTAGGGGGAAGAAGGAAAGCTATATAACAGGTGCCAGAAAAACCCGTAGGTAACCATGTGTAAGCTCTATTATAGCAAATGAAATAGGTGCCTTGAGACGGCACTAGAGGAGGCAACTTTTGAGAGGAATAAACGTACGTGTGGGAACAGTTATTTCTTTGTATGGTGTCAGAAGAGCGATCATTAATTTGCAGACAGAAATTTCCCTGATGAGGAATCGTCCAAATGGGCGGAGATTTTCTTTGTTTGATTTTATCACTAAGACTAGAGACATGATGGATGACGTTCCAGTTTGTATACGCTTTTCTTTCATCAATGGAAATCTTACTATTTTCCATGATTTTAGCCATAGCTACCATTCCCTTAATTAATGAGCTATGACTAAAATCTGGACCACCAATATATGAACTAATGGAGCGTTTGAACTTACTTTGGTAGGCATTGGCGAAAATGACAAAATAAGCCCAAGCGGAACCCTCATAAGAGAATGGGAGAACCAAATATGGCATTCCTTTCTCTGTGGTATGTGGCATAAGTCCACACACCCAACAGTCAGTCGTATTGACCACTAACTGGTGTTGATGTAACAACTGGACAAAGGAATTGTTGTAATATTAATTTCTTCTAATGAGTTCATGTTGAGGAAGGGTATGAAAGATGTGGAGAGACAGTAGAAGACGACGATGAGGAAGAAGGGGAGACAACTTTTTGCTGCAGAGCATAAGCAATCCAACCTATAAACGCCAAAATACACAATAATATAATAACACATAAGGTTACATTAAAACGACTGTACATTGATCTACAGGATTCTTTCTTCATTTCATCCTCTCTCTCTTTTGTCTTGTGTAGTTTCCATCTTTCTAATGGATGCTCACGGCAATCTTCCTCAATCACTCAATTATGATTATCTGCCGTCCTATGACACTGCAAGTCCTGCAGGCCTATTGCCACTACTCAGGTCACAATTAAGACTTCTACCGTGACCCTGCAACCGGGACCGAATACTACACAAGAGAGGAAAAAAATCTTAAGTGTTCTTTTGTCTAGGTTTCAGATTGTATCGTTCCTTTTCAGGAGTGCTCTGATTTTGAAACAATGTTCGTGGATTGGTTGTATCTAATCGACGATGCGATGGTATTGCTTCCTGTAGAATATAGTCGTCCTCTTTCTCAGACAGTGTCCCATTCAGGCGTGCATCACTAAAGGGTACGAATCGTGGAACCTTCTCGCTCTCAGAGTCACCAATGCCCCTACGCACCCATTGATCGCAAGGTAAGGGCAAAGGCGCTTTCTTGCAATGCACGCCGTGAATCCAATTCTTCTTTCCTTCGATTTTAACTGCTGTTCTCGTGGTGAGCAAAACCATTCGGGGCTCTCTCCATCTGGGCTCCAAATTTCCCGTTCTTTGGAAATTTTTGGTGCAGACCCAGTCACCTGGTCGGATGGAATGACCTGGGTCTGTGGAAGCCTCTGCCAAAGCACTCTGAACCCGTTGATGGAGAACACGCAATTTAGTCGTGAGATCATGCAAGTAATCAATCAACATTGGATATGGCAAGTCTGAGTATTTTTTAGGGCGAGGGACTCCCCATACATTAGCCGGGCGTCCAAAAACCACTTCGTAAGGGCTAAGTCCCAAACAAGAGTACTGCAGTTCTGGTGGATAGTAGAGCTAATGGTAAAGCATCGGGCCAATTGAATCCTGTACTAGCCTGAACCTTTGCTAATTTTAACTTCAATGTACCGTTGTAGCATTCTACTAAACCCGCTGATTGTGGATGATTTGCCGCATGGAACTTTTGTTTGATACCAAGACCCGCACAAACTTTCTGCATGACTTGGCCAACAAATTTGCTCCCATTGTCACTCCAGACAATGCGCGGCAAAGCAAATCTGGGGAAAAATTCTTTCAATAGAATTTTAGCTGTGGATAAGGCTGTGTTGTCCTTTAGGGGGTATGCTTCTATCCATCTTGAAAAGGCGCATTCTACCACCAGAACATATTGGAGGTTATTGCATCGCTCCATATGAATATAATCGATCTGCAACACCTCAAATGGATATGTTGGAGGAGCAAAGTGACCCGCTGGAGTTGGGGTTCCCTTTCCCGGGTTGTACATCAAACAAATACAATGTTTCACTATATTGTCTGCACATTTTGGGATTTGTTCATTTCGCCACACTGGAGCTAGAAGTTTGCATATACCTTTTGCACTTAAGTGGGCTGGACCATGTGCAATAGTGACCAATGGGAGCACATAGGCATCTGGTAACAGCCAACGTTGGTGTTCAGATAATTCCACCCAACAACCCATCTCATCTAACATTCCTTAACTTTCTTTCCACTTGCTCAACTCTTTCTCCGAAGCCTCGTTCTGAATTGCTCGTACACTTTCCACTGTATCCTCATACATTCCTCTCTCTCTCTAACCCAATTTGCAGGACCCGCCACAAACATTCGACTTGTTGCATCTCTCGCTGTCTTTTTCGCTACTTCATCTGCAAATGCATTTCCTCGACCAACGTCATCCGTAATCTTTTTGTGTGCACTACACTTCACAATCGCTATTTGGGTAGGTAAGGCAAGTGATTCAAGGAGATCAGTCACTAACTGACCATGTTGTATTTTGGTGCCATGTGAAGTGAGAAATCCCCTTTCCTTCCAAAGACGCCCAAAGCTGAACGCTACACCAAAAGCATACTGGCGTCGGTGTACACGTTTACTCTTTCCTTTTGACAATACACATGCTCTTATTAAAGCTATCAATTCTGCTGCTTGAGCTGAATTATGCCCAATACGTGCTGTTTCCACAACTGTATGCAAAGTAGTTACAGCATAGGCTGAAACTGTATCCCCATTAGGCATTTTAAAACAAGAACCATCTACCCATAGAGTTCCATCTGGATTCTCTAGCGGTGTGTCTTTCAAATCAATTCTTCCTTTAGTCTCTTCCTCAGTACGAAAGAAACAATCATGTTGCTCCTCAACACTTTTCTCATCTGGAAGGGGCAACAGAGTGGCTGGATTTAGGGTATTACATTGTTTGATGTGTACGTGACTAGCCAACAGTTCGTATCCAGTTAGACGAGCGCTCGTAAGATGCTGCGTTTGTAATATTTAATAAGGTATCCACTGCATGTGGTACCATGACAAAGAGTGTTATCCAACACCACTCCAGCAGACTGTCAAATAGAAATTGCTGCTGCTGCTGTCGCTTTGAGGCAACTGGGCAATGCTTTAGCTACTGGGTCTAACGTAGCCGAAAAATAGGCACATGGCCGCTGTTTGTCTCCAAATCGCTGCGTTAAAACTGACAACGCACAACCTTCCCTTTCGTGAACATAGAGCGTAAAAGGCTTAGTGTAATCGGGGGTACCCAATACAGGAGCAGAACACAGAGCGGTACGTAAATCAGTGAAACTCTTTTGGCACTCATCAGTCCATGGAAGGGGTTGAGGCGTATCTTTCAAAGTGAGGGCCAACAGAGGTTTGGCTATCAGAGAGAAGTTAGGGATCCATTGCCTACAATAAGAGGTGATACCCAGAAAGGCACGTATCTCCCTTTGTGTGGATGGCACAGACATTTGCGTAATCGCCTGAATTCGTTCTGGCGTTAATATCCGTCCCTCCTTTGATAGGAGATGACCCAAGTAGGTAACCTCTCTACGAACGTATTGTAGTTTGGAGGGTGAAACCTTATGATTCAGATCAAACAAATGGCGTAACAATGCAACAGTAACATTTTTGCAAATCTCTTCTGAATCAGCAGCTATTAACAAGTCATCCATATATTGGATAAGAGCAGCGCCAGACGGCAAATGAAAAGTATCAAGATGACTTTTTAAAGCTTGGCTGTAAATAGAGGGACTTTCACAATAGCCTTGAGGTGCGCGATTAAACCGGAAGCTTCGGCCTCCAAGAGAGAAGCCAAAAATGTCCCTACTCTCTTCTGCAATAGGAATACTAAAGAAGGCATTCTTTAGATCGATAACAGAAAACCAGGTCGCTGTAGAAGGTATCATTGTCAACAAAGCAGTGATATCGGATACTACGGGAAACTGTGGTACAACAATTTTGTGTACTTCCCGGAGATCAATCACAAAATGATATACAGGTGGTTGAGAAGGATCAGTGCGTTTAAGAACAGGAAGAATAGGACTGTTGCATATGTTACCTCTCGTTTCCTCAACCACACCCTTCTGAATCAAGTCATGAATGATTTCTAAAAGCGCTTTTTCACCTTCAGTGGAAATCCTATACTGCGGAATGCGTGGCAATTCAACATTAGGCTTGAGAGTGACAACATAAGGTGGAATCTCAAGACAACCCACATCGTTCGGACCCATGGCCCAAAGCGTTGCTGGAAGAAAGCAATTCAGGTGGAAACTGATCTTTGGATAAATACATTGGAGAAGTCAGTTTTTGTCCTAAAGTAAGATGTACACCAGAAGGAGAACAATATATCGTAGCATGCATTCTTTTCAATAGATCCAAGCCCAACAGATTCTCACCGCAACCATTCGTCAAGAGAAGTGGAGGTTCCAAGTCATAAGGGCCAATTGTAATCGGCAAAGGGCAAGAAACTGGGTAACGAACAGGGGCGCCAGAGAATCCTACAGAAACATTCGTTAAGCCAGACAAAGGTGCCCCAGAGAGTTTGGAATGAATGATAGAACTTCTCATCGCCCCAGTATCTAGAAGAAATGGCTCTGAAACACCCATTGTAGTGACGTTAACATAAGGTCCATTCTGATCTACTGGAATCGACATAACTCCCTTACTTTGTCCATGGCTGTCCTAGTTAGCATGAAGATTTTCATTTCCATTTTCAATATAATGATCTTCATTATAATATTGCGTAGACCTAACATTTTGCTGATGAAAATAATTCACAGAATTGGGAGAAGGAAGAGCGCGCAGTTCTTGAGTCAACACACCTCGACCTCTGCTTGCTGACTGAAGGCCAGCACGACCTCGTGGAGCAGATAATGCTCCATTGCGCTGTAATAAAACCAGGCAAATATTCTTAAAATGACCTTCCTCTCTACAATAGGCACATTGATAAGGACCCAACAAAGGTCGCGGAATGTATGATTCAGGTTTTTGATACAACCTCTGAAACTGAGGAGGATAAGCTTGTTGCAAGAGAATCTTCGTTTTTAATTCTTTCGTCTTTTTCTCTTGCTTTTCCTTCTCTTCTTTGTCTCGGTTTTCATAATATTGTGCAGTAGCCAATATCTGGGCAGAAGAAGAAACAGCCCATGAACTTTCAGAATCTTTTAATTTGTGCGACAGCTCGGGAAGCAAATTAAATACGAATTGGTCAACAAATAATCGCTGTCCACCCTCTGTAGCCATATCCTGACCACTGTGATCGATAAATGTCTCCTCAAAACGAGTAAAGAAATCAGAGACACTCTCGTCTTTCTTCTGTTTGCATGCTGCTAATTCATCCCAGTTAACTCTCAATGCAGGCATCATAGTTTTCATTAATGCAATAATCCTACCAGGGAGTTCCGAAATCAGAGCTTCAGGCTTTGCACCACCCACTTGGTCTCTATCTGTGGTAGTTATAACATGCCAAGTAGCACCCAATTCTTAGAAACAATCGCAATGGACCGCACTCCGCTAGCCCCTCCTCCGGGTCGCCCCTGGGGAGGAAGCTGGTACATGGAGTTCTTGAGTGGTTCACCCCAGTGGGTGCAAGTCAGTACTTGTTGAACTGATGATCTCTAGACCCGATACATGTCCCGGGTTTTAAAATATCGCCAGAGACATGGCTCGGGTTTCGGGATAAACTTCCCTCCTCAGTAGAGAAAATAGTTAGGGGTGGAAAAGAGGGCCGCCAAACAACCGTCAAAGGCCTCGTTGCCCGCACAGGCACGCAGGTGCGTCGTCCAGGAGCTCGTCAGCTCAAAGCTCAAGGGAGCCATATTTGTAGAAACAATCGCAATGGACCGCACTCCGCTAGCCCCTCCTCCGGGTCGCCCCTGGGGAAGCTGGTACATGGAGTTCTTGAGTGGTTCACCCCAGTGGGTGCAAGTCAGTACTTGTTGAACTGATGATCTCTAGACCCGATGCATGTCCCGGGTTTTAAAATATCGCCAGAGACATGCCTCGGGTTTCGGGATAAACTTCCCTCCTCAGTAGAGAAAATAGTTAGGGGTGGAAAAGAGGGCCGCCAAACAACCGTCAAAGGCCTCGTTGCCCGCACAGGCACGCAGGTGCGTCGTCCAGGAGCTCGTCAGCTCAAAGCTCAAGGGAGCCATATTTGTAGAAACAATCGCAATGGACCGCACTCCGCTAGCCCCTCCTCCGGGTCGCCCCTGGGGAAGCTGGTACATGGAGTTCTTGAGTGGTTCACCCCAGTGGGTGCAAGTCAGTACTTGTTGAACTGATGATCTCTAACATGAAGTTCTTGAGTGGTTCACCCCAGTGGGTGCAAGCTGCTAATTCATCCCAGTTAACTCTCAATGCAGGCATCATAGTTTTCATTAATGCAATAATCCTACCAGGGAGTTCCGAAATCAGAGCTTCAGGCTTTGCACCACCCACTTGGTCTCTATCTGTGGTAGTTATAACATGCCAAGTAGCACCCAATTCTTGTGCATGATCTTCCTTACGAATCTTAGCCCATATTGTCTGTGGGACCACATTTCCCATCAACATGTCGATATCAGCTAAATTCATGATGCAAGCATCTACTGTCTGCGATAATTCTTTGTAATAACCTGCAGGGTTCTTACGGGGGATCTGGTAGAGTCTGCTTAAGGGCAAAGACTTCAGATCGTTTCCATGGAACATGTACCCATATACGTTGAAAGTGAGCAGGAATAGCTGCATTAGCACCTACTGCTGCAACCTCTTCCTTCCATACTGGAGGAACCTCTCTCATGGGATAGCTTTTCAGTGTTGGTCTAACCGACGGATCAGAATCAAGAAAAGCCTGAGAGAACAACAAGGACCTATAAGAAATAAGTGTCCTTACAGCTCTCTCAACCTCGGAACCCATAACAAGTCCTTTCTCAAAATCAGTCTGGACATCTAACAGATTTTGTGGGATCGGACTCGAATCCACATCTTCCCATTCTTTAATGAGAGTATCGCACATTACATTAAAAACATATCTTTGCGTACGCCCATTCCATTGTGAGAAAGTAGGCGTAATATCGGACACACTGTATTGAGGACCCTTCTTGATCCATTTACGTGCGAGAGAGTCTAGCCTCTCGTTCTTCAAAATCTGGGAACTGACTACGAGACTGTCTTCGAGCAAAAGCCGGAGACACACTTAAAGCTCCAAAGAAAGGAGATAGAATACCAGTGACAGTGTCTGTGAGACGTTTACGCACAGACGGAGAATTAGACATAAGAATTGGAGACAAAGTATTAGGAGAACTGACAGGAGGAGAAACGATAATTGCAGGAGGAGCAGAAGGCAAAGGAGATCTGAGGTCAGGAGATGAGGGCAAAGAAGTTGAAGTTAATGGTAAAACTGGCGGAGGCGGTAATACTGGAGGAGGCAAATGCGTAAGAGCCGGAACAGGCGGAGGTACCGCTGGCGGCTGAACAATTGGGGTGCATTGGCACTTTGTGCATAGGGCGGAGGCAACCTCAATAAATGGGACATTAGGGGATCTTCTTCTATATCTTTCATGTTTTCAGAAGGGGAAACAGGCAACACCGGATAGCATTTATCTATCGCCATTCGATGCCGTCTTTCTGAAATTTCAGTCGCATTATCAATTTCATCATCTTTGAATTGTTGAGCAGCCTGTATAATCGTCATACCCTGTGCTTTCCTATCTCGTTTTGCTTGCTTAATTTCTTTCTGTTTGGCTTCCTTACACCAAAGGCGGAAAGAGTCAAACATTGCCGGTCGGGCTTTTCTTTTGAATAGGACTGATTCCAAATTATCTAGCACATTAGGATCGAAACTACCATTTTCTGGCCATTTTAAAACGCCATCTTTCTTCGTGTATCGGGTCCATGTCTCGTTAAAGGCAATGGGGCCAATACCATGTTTCGAATAGAGCTCATATGTGGGAGTTCCAACTGAAGGAATCGGACAAGAGTCCTCAAGTCGGGAATCCCTATTACAACCAAAACAAAATTTTCCAAACTTAGTCAGACCAGGCATCTCACAATTTCACCTGACTGTTCACAAACGTCAAGGGAGTAAAACTCAGTTTACGCAGCACAAATGCACTTACCCTTGGTTTCGATTATTGCAATAGTCGAGACTAAGGGCTACAAATACTAAGAAAACAAAGGACAAAAATTGTGGGCGCGACCCACGAAGATACTTAACTAAGGACGTCTTCTCACACCAACAGAGGCCCGTCTATTGTCTCGCCTTACCATACATCATCAAAGAAAGGGCCAAGGCAGCGGTCGTTAGTAGCCGTCAGGAAGGAATAACCGCGCTGAAAAAGACCTTCGGACCACTTTCGACATACAGGGGTTGCTTGAGGTGGCTCGCGAACCCTCCGGAATTTTCTTGCGGGGTTCCTCACGACCTTCAGGCAGAACCGGTACCACTGAAGCCGCCCCACGTGGGCGCCAGTTGAAGAACCAGAAGCTTTTGGGCCTGGCGGCGCAGGGTACGCCTTAATCTCCTGGGTTTCTCCTGCTCAGCTACACAGAGATACGGGACACTCTGTTAGGCGTTAGAAGATCAGATTTATTAGCTGCAGCTAGTACAGTTGTCCCAGAAGTACACAAGGTAGGTTCTCAGGAGACTGCCACTTCACTCTGTGGTGCACAAACTTTTATACCATATAGATACTATATACATTAACCAAGTATACACCCAGCAAATACAAGAAAGAGCCAATAAGGAAAGTTGGAAAATAGGACAGAACCAATAGGAGAGATTTGAAAACAAAAGTGTCAGATGACTCAAAGAAACCTTTCCTCCAACTGTGTTTGTCACCCCTCCCTCAAACTAATTTATTAACGGATTTGTAACAAACTTGCAGGTGGCGAGATACGTTTGTGTGTGTTGGAGGACAGTTGTGAAACGAGAGAATGCTAGCAGAGGACAGTGAAGGCCAGACAATAAGATAGTCAGGAAAGAATAGTGTGAACCAACAGATAGTTGAGACGGGGATTAGAAAAACCAGACAGGGATTAGTGTACTCGGCCAGACCTAACACCAGCTTTGCAAATAGAAGCAGAAAGACCATTTTAACACGAGGCTGCAGAAAAAGCAGAATAGACTTTGTTCGTCGTGCTGCCTGAGTGATGGCAACACAAAATGGCGGCGGAGCACAAGATGGCGGGTTGCTTCGATCACGATCAAAAATCGAAGTTCCTCACTTCGGCGGGGCATAGACAGAGGATAGTGACATTCCTCCTTCCCCATGTCCCCTGTCACTCCCACATAGATCCCCAGGGAACCATCCATGTGATCTGGAAAGGCGGTGACTTTTTAATCAGGATGGCAACTCCTCTAGAACCGGAGGTGTATTCCGCATGTGCCCGTACCATAGAGGCCCCCATGCGAGGAACCCACACTTTGTGTCCTTGACATGGGTTTCCTGCAGGAGTACCACATCTGGGTGAGAGCGTTTTATAAATGCCAACACTAGTCCCCTCTTAATTTTGTCGCCCAAAACGTTAACATTCCAGGTAAGCACTGTAAAGGGGCTAACTGTTGGACCAATCACGTTCGATTGTGTATTGGTGCGCCACATGTGCGTAGGTGATAAGTTAATACCCTATCCGGGAAATGTGGGGATTGTGCACATTCTCCAACCTCTGACCGTACCTCAGCGAAAAACTTAATGAACCATAAAAATGACATGAAAGGAAACCCCCTACTCCCAGCCCCGCACCCTACCTCCCCAGTGTCACCCCCCTTGCCATGCACTCGAGATGGTGTTTAAGGGCGGAGAGGTCGGTCGCCCACCTGAACCCAACTTATGCTGCAAGTTCAAACTCCTGCAACGGCCCCAATGCAAACCAAGAAAACAGTCCTGAAAAGATTAACAGATAGCCAGCGGCCAAGGACTGGAAGTGCAGGGGAGGGAAGAGTCAGGTAAGGAAAAGAAAAGCCTGAAAAGGAAAAGTAGGAGAAAGGGCTTTTAGAAGTCTAAGTCTATAGAAAGTCTCAGCCGCTCACCTGCGATGAAAGGGAGCACTTCATGCACTCAGCAGGGGATGCTTTCTATATATCCCAGGATGGGGGAGTGTCCAATCAGCAATCTCCGTCGTGTTATTTGTGATCCCACGGCCAGTTCCACAGGCTCTATATTCAGTAGTGTGAATCGGGAGGCTCCCCCTGCGTTATCAGAGTTTGTCTCTGCATCTTGCTCCATTGCCACTATGGCAGCAGCCAAGGGATGCAAAGAGGGGTAATACACGCCTTCGTCTCCTGACGTGCTGCCTCTAGTATCAGTCTCTGTGTCTGTTTCAGGTCCAGGGTGATCGGGGATGCGTAGAGTGTGTGAGCCCACCAGCATTCAGGGCAGCCCAGGTTCAGCAGGGGCACCCCCCCCTCAGCAACAGGCCAACCTAGGAAAGGGCCGACCCCACCTCTGTGCCGTCAAACCTCACACCGGCACGGCAGAGCGGGATGTGTAGAGCCGTCCTCCCCGCACCGCCAGGGGCCCAGGTTGCAGCAGGCTTTCAGGTCGTATGGGCGGGGGCGCCCTCCAGCGCAGACGCTCGGCCTTCAGACCAGCTCAGCCCCAGGTTGCAAAAGAGGAGGGAAGGGCAGGATGAAAACTAAGGCACAGTCTACGGGGGGGGAGGGGGCCACAAGCACACCGGGAGCCTTCTACGGCCGGCACTCCACTTCAATCTGTCTCACCCTTTCTGTTCTAACCCCCAGGCATCGCTAGCGGGCACCG
Source organism: Triturus cristatus (assembly GCF_964204655.1). Lineage (NCBI taxonomy): Eukaryota > Metazoa > Chordata > Amphibia > Caudata > Salamandridae > Triturus > Triturus cristatus. The sequence goes on along the minus strand of NC_140583.1, from coordinate 1,175,730,806 downwards.
ATGACTCCCGCGGTCGTCCGGCTTACCTGGGGTCGCTGCACGATTCGTGCCAGGCCGTTGGCCTCCCATAGTAGGATGCACCCTCTCCGTGTGGACGATCAGCCAGAGACCTCTTCCACGGGTGCAACACTGTCCAGCCGCACACCAGGCCTCAGGGAAAGAGCCCCCACTTCAGCTCCCTGTCAGGGCTCAGGAGAAAGGGCACACGCGGAGGACCGATAGTCCTCTGATCAGGTCCCCAGAGCTCCGTAGTGCAGAGGAATTGTCCATAACTGCTCAGGGGCTCGCCGGTACCATTTTGCCAGCACGGGCACAGCGTCTAGACCCGGGTCGGCGGCTCCAGGGCAAGAAACTGCTCAAAGGTCCTCCTCGAGTGCAGGTAGTAGGTCAGCAACGCCTAGGGGTGCAGAAGAGGTGTTCTCCGAGCCTTGAAACTGCCGGAATTAACGTCGGATGATGCTTTCTGCAAGAGCTCGGCGAAAGCACGTCTTACAGGGCCATGCTGCTGGCCACACACCCAATGTGTTGCTGTTTTAGTATCGATTGTGTGCAATATAACCGGCAGCCCCTTATTTGTCTGAGGATTCACGATGGATCCATAAAATGATTTTTTTTAAAACAGACTGTGCATTAATCTATAGAAAGACTACGTAATTTACCTGACCGTCATTTTTTAGTTTTAGAATATGTCATCAGATTAACATGCTAATAAAATGTATTTATATACTTGTGAAAATGTATGTTGATAATTTGAATTTGTTGGTCAAATTGGGGCACAATTTATATAAAAAAAAAAAGTTCAATTAATTAACAAACCAAAGGTTACAGAAACGTTATAGTTGGGAACTAGTAGTAAAAAGCCAGAGATTAAATGAAAAAAGCAGAAGTTACAGGGACATTGTATTTAGGAAATAGAAATTAGGAAAAAAAAAAAAAAAAAAAACACCTTTAAAATGTACTTAAAAAAACACTAAGGTTACAGGGACATTCTAGTTGGGTTCAGCCTTTCCATGCACAAAACCATAGAAATTCAGTAGTTTTAGTTATCGCAAGTAACTAACTCGTGCACTAAGGCAAGTATAACTCGTGCCCTCGCCATGCATTGATAATTACCCCACATATTACATCAGTCATGACATCTTATTGGACATCATTGAAAATACCACTGCAACATTTGCAGTAAAATGATTGATGAGAAAACTATGCATGGCAGGGGCACTAGTTATATTCACCTTAGTTACTCGAGACAACTATAACTGCTGAATGTATGGTTTTGTGTGCATAAAATCTGAACACAACTATAATGTTCCTATGGAGGGAGGTTAAAGTTAAAGCCAAGAAATGGGACGCATGAGAGAGGCAGGTATTTGGTGCAAAAAGACATGTACATGAAAGAGAACAGGAACCCGCATGTCCGCTCATTGAGGTTTTCAGGGAAAGGAAAAAAATGTTTCCAAAACGTGAGCAGAAGGATACAAGAGAGTCAGTCAAACAGATGGTAAAGTAAGCAAGCTTCAGGTGAGGGACAAACGCAAGAAGAAGAGGAAGCAAGTCATTGAATAAGTACTCCAATAATCGTGATGGAGCCAACCAGCTGTAAGCAGTGAGCAGGCTCTTAGCCCACTACATTTTTTTTATGGCCCACGTGAGGTATTTCATGAGCAGTTTGCTAAAAACTGTCTGTAGGAGACTTAAAAAGTAAACTGGAACCACAAGTAAATGTAGCCCATGAAGGGAACCTTGTAGCACATTTAAGTTTGAGAGTTAGTCAGGTGTGTATGCATCCGAGTGCAGGTGTGGGTGTGTTAGTTTGGGGGTCAGAATGTGGCTATCCTCACACAAGCTCTAAAGCAGCTAATGCACGAGACTGGGGACAGAGGGACGTGCAGGAGAAAGACCATGGGGTCAAAAGACTGGTGCAAAAGTGAAGTGGTTGGAACAGTTGTGTACAACAGGGAAGAGTTAGGCATAAGAGTAGACTCTCTGGAGTAGGGTGCTGCATCATGAAAGCAGGGGTCACCCAAGCAGGCTTGTGATGTGTGTGCTACCAGTTTTTTACAGGAGGTCTGAGAGGGTCTTCCTTATGACCGTCTCAGACAATGTTTAAGCGAATTGAGCCATTCAAGAAACAAAGGATCTCTTCAGCTTGTCTCATACTGCGGTCGGTAAAAGCCACCTGCTTGCTGGGTTGGTACTCCGACGCATTATGGGACATAGTAGCAGAGGTCGTCAGCAGTCTCAAAGGAATTCCATTCCAACTTGGTGAAAACCATTCAAGATGGCTAAGACATTGGCAAATATGCTATAAGCTCAGGACTGGACACTACTGATTGATTAAACAAAGCAGTTGAGACTGGCAAGGTGCTCCAGGGCCCCACATGGATAAAATCCACGAGTTTCTTGGGCGAGTCAGGTGTCTCATAAATCTTACTTTTGACGCGTCGTCGGGTGTCACTCATGGATATTCCTTTTGACGGGTCTAGCATATTTGGAGAAAAGGCTGATTATGCATGCACTAGAGCACCTCAAAGAAAGTAGAGCCAGAGCACACTCCCTCTGTCTCACCATGTCAGCAAAGCAGTATTCCTAACCGTTTCGCCCCTAACGAGGCATTGCCAGGGGTTTTGCAGATAAATAATGTCAAAGCATCCATACCAGGAAGAGGCACATGTAGAATATTTGGAAATATTATTACGAATGTCATTAGCATATAGAACCCTTTTACTGTTTGCGTTCCAAAGTACTATGTTTATATGAGCTAGGAGTAGAATGTTAAGGCAAATGCTGCTGGAGTGGATGCCACACTTGTACTGTGTTGGGGTGTTAAGATAAAGAAAATAACCACATTTACTACAAGGATTTGGATTCGTTCTTACGACGATATTCCAGCACTCCAGTCTTTTCAGGGGTTGGAGAGTCAGTAGACAATCATCCGACCAGAAGAGGAAACAAACCTCGTAGTCCCCGATTATCCCAACAGCAACCTTCAGGATCCTTAAGTATGCAATTAACGGAACACAGCCACCATGAGGAGGCACAGTCTGTTATCCCAGCATAGTAGCCCACAAAATCCCACAGGTGGGTCCTGTAGGTTATTCACCTGAGCCAAGCCCTGCCTTTCCTTTCCAACTTGCTGCATCTTCCACGACATCAGAGTGGCTTTTGAAGGGTCGCTCTTGCATTTTGCAGCACAAAATAACATCTTTTTTGGCAAAAGGAGTCAAAGAATCCCAGCCTCAGAAATAAGAACCAGTGGTTATTCCCGCCATTTCCTAGTGCTGAAAATGGGTAATTATTTTAGATCTTCAACCTCTCAATATCTTCCTGCCAGGACAAACTGAAGGTACTCGCTCGGGCCCAGGCTCTATCTGCCATGCATCAAGTAGACTAGATGGTAGCTATGATCCTCCATCATACCAATTATATCCCCGTCATGCAGGGCCAGAAGGGTTTCTTGCAGTTCAAAATGGGCCAGAAGGGGGTGTGGCCAAGATGGCAGTCAGGTGAGACGTGCCTTGGTGTCTCAGACTGCGCCAAGAATTTGCTACAGATAGTGCCGCCCTGCCATCTCCCCAGAGCGAGGCTACAGCACAGTATGGGGGGGGGGGGTGGAGTCCCACCTCCCCTTCCTGGCAACAGCCTGATTGGGGGCCCTGAGGCAGAGGCCTGCAGGCAGCTTGGTAGGACGGCGGCGGCAGGAAGTGTCCGCCTGGCGCAAAGGAATGAGGAGATGGAAGAGCTGGCGAGCACCGCTACTGCGTGTGTGGCGCTGCGGGGGCTGCGGCAACCGGCTGATGTTGCTGGGGCAAGGAGACGTCCTAGGATAGAGGAGAGTTCTGTGACAGGGGCCCAGTGGAGGACAGCGGAGCCGGCAGTTGTTTCGGCAGCCGGAGTTGGCTTATAGTAGAGCCTATGAGGCAGTGCAGCAAAAAAGGGCTGTCGACTACTTGGTGAATGGGTGGAGACAGCACTGACCGAGGTCCGGCTGCAGCCGCATGGTCGAGCGGGCCTCAGGTGAGGCACTGACTGGGAGGTGGCGGGCAGGCCTTGGGAGAGGACACGGAGGTAGGCTGCACTTCAGTAGTGCCAGCACAGCCAGGGGGCTTAAATGAGAACGGTGAGGCGGTGAGACCCCCTCCCCCATTCCTGAAAGGCCAGCAGCCAGCACAAATCGAGCCGGGACCTAGAGTGGAGGGTCCCCCGCTTAGCAAGAGGCAGTGGAGGAGGGGGCAGCCTGATTGCGACCCAAATTACTCACGGGCCCAGCAGGCAGACCTGAAACGGGGGCTGCCCTGGTAGAGAACCCGTGGAACACTTTGGAGTGGACTGAGCACCCCAGGGGATGTGAGAGCACCTAGGGGTCTCTGATTTGTTGAAGGTCAGGAGAGCCAGGTGGAGCCCCCTACCGAACTACTACAGAGTGGCCTTGGCCCGACTGCAGAAGGAGACGGACCCGCTGGGCCCAACAATTCAGAGAAAAAACCGTGGCGATGGCCGTGCCCCTTGCTGGGTGCTCGCCAGCAGGGTCCTAGCTGCGTGCTCGCCAGCAGGGTCCTAGCTGCCTGGCACAGAGTGGCCCCCGGTAGTTGTGCACAGGGGCTGACTGATACTGTGGCAGGACCTGGAGGAGGTGGAAGACAGCAGCAGCGCTGGAGGACTGCGAATCCAGAAGGGGTGAGGTGATGGAGGCACACTCAGAGGCCTTAGAAAACAGGTCCCGCCGGAATAACATCCGTATCTGAGAGGTACTGGCTTAAGCGGAGGGAGAAGACCGGAGGGTTTTTGCTTTGTCACATCTTGGGGTCCAACGAAAAAACGGATATCCAAATTGACAGAGTCCCTAGAGTTGGTTTACCCAGAGCGGGGAACACACCTCCCGGGGACATACTGGCATGTGGACACAACTTTACAATTAAGTAATCTATCATTCGCTGGGCAAGGGAGTCCCACCAGGTCCAGTTCAGAGGTCACACTACGACGTTATATCAGGATTTGTCTGTGATCACCATCCACAAACACAGGGGATTTCGCCAAGGTGTAGTGAATGAGCCACTTTTGTGGTCTGACACCCTATGATGACCCTCATCCACCACCATTTTGTACTGACTTAAGTGTGTTATGTTACCCTGGCCTTAATGTAGGATGGGTTTGCATATGCCTGCTTCTCTTCTGTCCTGTAATCTTGCTGTCTTTTAGTGGAATAGTCTTGCCAAGAATAGAAGGTATGGGATGTTGAGGTACAGTGTTGTGGGTGGTGGTGCACACATGTGCTCAATGTTGGATACTGAGGGATTAAGTGTATAATGTTATTTGAGTTGGGTGAATTATGACTTTGACGTGGTCTAATGTCATTCTGTTTTCTGACTTCACCTTGCTTTATGGCAGTGCGGACTATTGCCTTTGACATGGTTTCATGTCATCCTTGCTTTTCTGATTCCATCTTGCTTTGGGCCTTTGTGTGGATGGCTTAACTAACTACATTTTCATGACTGAAGCTATTTTCTGTGCCTGCACGAAGCTGCAAAGGTGGGGAGGGCATGTTTTGCTTTCCTCCTGTTTTTCACACTTTACTGGCTAGAGAGAACTGGTTCTTATCAGAGGAATGTACATGGTCAGTCTCGGAGCCATAGCAAAGGCCTGATCAACCGATGCAGTGGCCTTGAAGCAGGCTGGTACGGGCTCTCATGAGAACGAGGGGGCGAGGCTTGCTAGAAGCTTCATTGTGTTTGAATTTGTATTAAAAAGGGGAGCCTACACTGGCCTGGTGGAAGTTCACGCCGTGGAGCAGATGTGCTGTCACGGAAGAGTGGAGGCTGGTGTCACCTCTGAGCTTTCACCCGTTCAAGCAATGGACTCCCCTTGAGCAAAGTGGGGTGAAATGATGAAGCAGTAGGTGAGGCGTCTCTGCTACTAACTGTCTCTCGATTCTTTCCTTTCATTCGTATTTTCTGAGATGTATATATATATACACATACACATTACCTACTTGCGGTCACCAGTAGGTAGTTATAGTTAGGACCCTGTTTCCATAGGAAAACCGCAACATTCTATTTGGAATAACTTTGGCGCCGGTCGACGAATCCTCGCGAAATTTTCAAAACTAATGGGGCGCTACGCTCCGCTCCTACCCTGAAAGTCTCGGGGGGGATTCGTCAAGTGGGGGCTGAGAAAAAAGGGGGGTCCCAAAACGCGTTTTTCCCATGCATTTTTCCATAGGACCTTTAGACACAGCTACAGCCCGAACGGCTGAACAGAGTTACTTGAAATTTGGCAGAGAGGTAGACTACAGGTCAAGGAAGTGCCTTTTGTGGGTCTGGTGTAAATCTGTTCAGTAGTTCCTGAGAAAATAGCCTTTAAATCAATATATATATATCTGTGGCAGCTTACGGTGCGCTTACCGTGCGCTTACCGTGCGCGTAAGGTGACGTGCGCGCGATTCTGATTGGCTGTTAGATCTTAGTAAACATTCGAATCGGTCGAAACCAGGAAGCGGCGGCCGCCATTTTCTCTCTCGCACTCTGAGGGGGGGGGAGGAAAAACAAAGGTGGAAAATATGTAAAGGAGCATGTTACACAGCTCCTAACCACCTAGCATTGATTTACGTGCCACACAAGACCCCCCCCCCCCCAAGGCAAAAAAATCCATTTTATTTTTTTTCGAAAAAACGCCGATTACGCTGACCGTACGCGTACGGTAAAAATTAATTATAAAAGAAAAATATCCACATTCACCCATCCCCCGTGTGCCAAAGGTGCCCGCAGGCCACCTTTTGTGCATGGCATATCTATAAAAGGAACAATTAATAGATTAAGTTTCTCAACGAAGCGCATAATATGTCCTCCGTGTGCGGACGATGCGCGAAGCGCATCGTGCGTACATGGCCCATCCAGCGTAACGTGGGCACGTGGTGCGCTTAGCGCACCGCGTGCCCACCGTGTGTGCACGGCACGAACTGCGTAAAGTGGGCGCGCGGTGCTTGAAGCGCACCGCGTGCACACTGTGCGCGCACGGTGCGCGCACGGAACGAACTGCGTTAAGTGGGCGTGCACGCCACAAACGGCGTAAAGTAACTTAGCATTTAAAAAAACGTACAAATTCACTGAAAAAACCATAGGTTTCACACACGTTATAGTTAGGAATTAGCATTTAAAAAACCTTGCAAATTCAGTGAAAAAACCATAGGTTTCACACACGTTATAGTTAGCTGGACATTTTACTCGTAAAAAACCATTGAAATTCCCCCGTTATAGTTAGTGCAGGCAACTATAACTCACGCGACCGCAATCCTCTGCTGATGACATATGTGTCTTTATGAAAAAAAAATATTTGTAATATATGTATAGCTAAAATTTAATGGAAGAAGACATGGGCATATAAGTGTCTAAATACAGTATTAGCATCAGCAGAGGATTGCGGTCGCGTGAGTTATAGTTGCCTGCACTAACTATAACGGGGGAATTTCAATGGTTTTTTACGAGTAAAATGTCCAGCTAACTATAACGTGTGTGAAACCTATGGTTTTTTCACTGAATTTGCAAGGTTTTTTAAATGCTAATTCCTAACTATAACGTGTGTGAAACCTATGGTTTTTTCAGTGAATATATATATATATATCAAAGCTCCGTGGTTACCCATCTATAGGAAGCACTCGGACCAAAGTTGAGCTGCAAGCTTTTTATTGGTATAGGCAGTGTCCGTGTATCAACAAAGCAGCTTCGCCGTCAGCCTACGCGTTTTGGATAAGATTCCTTTCTCAAAGGCGTGGCGGGTCAAAGTGTGCAGGTGCGGCTACTCCCAGAATATCAATGCGTCATGGCATGCTCCGATTGGGCAGTCCTGATGGAACGAATACCATGCATGCTGGGACTCGTAGTTCCTTCTGTCCTGAGGGCAGGTCCCTGTGTCGAGGCTCATGGAGAGTCTTATCATTGTAGGAATTTGGTGTGCAGCCATTCAGGACAGCAGGAACTACGAGTCCCAGCATGCATGGTATTCGTTCCATCAGGACTGCCCAATCAGAGCATGCCAGGACGCATTGATATTCTGGGAGTAGCCGCACCTGCACACTTTGACCCGCCACGCCTTTGAGAAAGGAATCTTATCCGAAACGCGTCAGGCAGACGGCGAAGCTGCTTTGTTGATACACGGACACTGCCTATACCAATAAAAAGCTTGCAGCTCAACTTTGGTCCGAGTGCTTCCTATAGATGGGTAACCACGGAGCTTTGATTTAAACGCGGCGGCCCAGCCGCGAGGAGTGCACCACCCCGCGAAACATAGGGGGCCACCTGCGGTGCGATATTTATCAAGCCGACTTTGTGGGACCACTGTTGTGGATTGAGGGCAGGTCCCTGTGTCGAGGATCATGGAGAGTCTTATCATTGCAGGAATTTGGTGGGCAGCCATTCAGGACAGAAGGAACTACGAGTCCCAGCATGCATGGTATTCGTTCCATCAGGACTGCCCAATCAGAGCATGCCATGACGCATTGATATTCTGGGAGTAGCCGCACCTGCACACTTTGACCCGCCACGCCTTTGAGAAAGGAATCTTATCCGAAACGCGTCAGGCAGACGGCGAAGCTGCTTTGTTGATACACGGACACTGCCTATAACAATAAAAAGCTTGCAGCTCAACTTTGGTCCGAGTGCTTCCTATAGATGGGTAACCATGGAGCTTTGACATACATATATATATACATACATACATACATACATACTTCTACATATATGTTTGCCTTCATTGTGTTTCAATCATACTATTGATATGTTAGAGTCTGCTATGATAGGTGCATTTGGCTTACCGTGTGATGCCCATTTACTTATAAATACATCCCAGATATACCAATTTGTCTTTTCCTTGTAGCAGGAGGTGTGGACTCTTCTTGGCCAAGTATTCTGTTGTAGAAGGACGAGCTCACTACGCAGATACTCCTGTGCAACATTTACATCTAGGAGCTGGGATCTCGAGGTGAAGGAGATTCAATCGCCTAGATAAGTCCCGACTGGCCAACACCCTGCACAAGTTCCCTCATTGTGACAAACTGATGTCACTTCTTGTTCTACTGCTTTTTGTTGGTCTGTGTTTACTATGTTTCCCCCCCCACCCAGTTCCTTATAGCGTGTTACTGCAGATGTACTTTTGTATGCTCTAGCTGCTCAGTCAATTCGCATTACCACTACGCCCCCTTCTGCCATGCGACACACTTTCTTCTTGAGCCATGCCTAAGGAGCTAAAGGTACTCCGTCTCAATTTCTGGGCGTTAAATCACCCAGCAAAGCATGCAGCAGTTTGGTGGGGAAGGGGGAGGGGGGGGGGGGGGGGATGGCAAAATACTTCGACAATAGCTGAAAGAAAGGGGCGCCTCTTAGCAGTTTGAGTACAGTGGGGCTCTATTTCCTTTACCCTGGCCAATAACTACGCCCCAAACAAACGGCAGGAAACCTTTATCCTTAATGTGCTTGCAATGGTACTTGCCAGTCCAGATTCAGCAGTATTGGTAGGGAGGTCAACCTGGTCATGGATCCTGCTCGAGCGCTCCAGCTCTCCTTGCAAGCTGTCCTTCACGCCCGACAGCTTTCGTTGGTTGATGGAGGGTGGGCTCTGCGATGGCTGGGGTCTCTGCACCCTTTGGCAAGGGACTACACATTTTGTTCAGCAGCACTTAAGTTATATGAGTGCATGAACAATTTTCTTACCTACCCAGCACTCACAGCTAGGGTTGGACACGAGCAAAGAACCAAGATCTTTCAGACAATGCAATGAGCTCTTTGATGCTAAGAACAGACTTTCTGCCCCGCACCTCCAGATGGTGACTATGCGATGCGTTGCTACAGTCCCCTACCACAACGTCAGCAGTGCGTACAGTGCTAGCGGAGTATCTCCACACTGTAGTGGGGGGGGGGGGGGGGGGGAACTCCCCTGGCATCAGTGTGGGAAGCACTGAAGCTGGTAGTTAGGGGTTAATTTATTGCTATCTCAACGGCAGAAAACCAAATACGCCAGGAGAAAAGTCAACAGCTGGAGCAGGTGGTCACTGAGATGGAGGCCATTCAAACGCAAGGGGGCCCAGGGTCTGGCGAGACCTGGAGCGCAAGAGGCTTCTATTAAAGTGCTTGAACCTCAATAGGGCGGAGTATGCCCTTCTCCGACTCAGGCACAAATTTTACCTGAGCAGTGACCAATTCGGGCGCACGCTGGCCCATAGGCTCCGCACTAAAACTGTCAGAATCCGTCAGCTCACTTAGGCAGGCTAGGGGGAGGAGGTGCACAGAGAAGGAAATTTGACAGACTATGATGTAGGCGCCCATATCAGTAATACTCAAACCATCGAAAGACCCCAGGGACTTTGGGTCATATAGACCAATTTCCCTTCTCAACATTGACGCCAAGCTCTTCGCTGATATCCTGGCATCTCATCTGAACACAGTCATGCCATATCTGGTTGACCCTGACCAGGACTGTTTTATCCAGAGATAGGGTGGAGACAATACCAAAAGGCTTTAAACACCTCTTGGATATCACTCAGAGAACCCGCAAAGGGCGCTTTTCCTCTCCACTGACGCAGAGAAAGTGTTTGGTTGCGTCCAGTGGGCATACCTTTTCAAAACGTTATGCCACTTTGGTTTTGGGGAAACATTTATTAGATGGATAGGATGCATTTATAGCGCCCCAGAGCTTCAGTCTGGATCAATAGGAATCATAAGCTATGGTCCCAATAACTGTGGCACCTGCCAGGAGTGCCACCTCTCCTAACCTCAGTCTGCTCTCTATATAGAGCCCATGGCACAGAGCATTCGAGACAACCTGCAGATTTTGGGAATCCGGTTTGGCGCTGATATTCATACAATCAGTCTGTACGCCGATATGGTCATTCTCTCACCTGCGGACCCGATGGATTCCTGGCTATCCCTACTGGATGAAATGCATCTTTTCGGCATAGTCTCGGGGTTCAAAATTAAACTTATTACGTCCCAGATCTTGAACCCCTCCCCGTGAGGCCGCTCTGCGAGTCAAGTTACTCTTAACATAGACGTCAGAGGCCATTCTGTATCTGGGCATACACCTAGCTTCCACTATAGCCAAGACTCTAGCGACAAAGTACGGGGCCCTACTTGACCAGACGAATAAATCACGATCCTTATGGAGTCGCCTACGGTTGGCCTGGTTGGGGATGTATTGTGGCATTTAAAACAACAGTACTCCCACATATCCTTTACATCTTTTAGACATTACTGTTGAACCACACACACACACACACACACACACACACACACACACACTTTACAACTCAATATAAACAAATCATCTAGGATGGGAAGAAAGCAAGTCTCCAGGTCATTCAACTGGCAGGCCCCAACGGCCAAGGTGGCTTAGGGCTCCCCCTGATCCACCGGTAGTACCAAGCCGCGTAACTCCGATAGCCTTTAGAGTGGAATTGACTTCATCCCTGAAAAGCACTGCTCCTTCATGGACCAGACGGTTGCAGGTAATACCTGGTAGGTAGCCTGGCTCCCTCGCAAACTCAGAGCTTGGGGTTTGCATTCTTCCCCGATGACAGTTTTGACGAAGTATGGGACAGCGGTGCCCTCCGAAGGGGTCTGATGTTGTTCCCCTCCGAGATATTGCAGATTGTCAATAACCCTGAATTCCCCCCTGGGTTCAGCTCGGAAGCGTTTAGGCGATGACGGGAGTAAGAATGTAGACGGGTGGGCTCCCTCTTCAAACCCGCGGGGATTATCCCCTTCGAGCAATTTCAACAGGACTACTCTCTCCCCGCTTCAGATGCGTTCCACTATTTGCAGCGGAGGCACTGGGTCACCTCTCCGGGGTATAAGATGGCTGCCTCCTGACACCCTTACCATGTTCAAGAAGGGGCTGGTCCACAAAGAGGCCGATAAGCGCCTCATCTCTGAACGCCTTATCTCTGAACTCTATGCTACGCTGGCAGAAGGTGGTGCTGCTTGTAAAGCCAAAGGCCAGCTGCACTGAGGGGGCACTGGGGCGCTCTTTCTCCTCCTAGGAGTGGGCTGACTTTTTATAGATCACAAAGCGCACAACATGGCAGATACAGAGGCAGCCTACAAAATAGCCTCTTACTGGTATCTTACGCCTGCTCGAATACACAGATGGAACAAGGGGCGCTTAGAGAAACTCTGGAGGAGTTGCGGGCAAACAGGCTCTCTTCATCGGATATGGCACTGCCCCAGTCGTCCAGATTCTGGAAGATGATATTAAATGACATTGACTTAGCATCTGACACTACTCTTCTGCACTTCGCAGCGTGCACTATTCTGGGGATGCTGAACCCCCCACCCCCAACTTTTCCACTGCGTTCGCTACATGGTCAGCAGATGGCCCTAGCATTAAATGCTGCGCACCAAGTGATCCTCGTACTCTGGGGATCTGAGACCTTCCCAGACCACACCTCCTGGCTTCACAAACTATGGTTCTCTCTGGCTATGGAGCGAATGTCTCTCACAGTGGAGAATAGAGCAGCAGCACACACTGAACTATGGCCCCCCCCCCTTTATTAGTATTCTCTCTGTAGAATTCAGGAAGATAATATGCCCCAAATACTTCCAGATTTTGCGCTTGCTTCCCCCACAAAGATCTGAACTGACATAGTTCCTCTCCACAGGCCTGGACTCCTCTCTGGGCCCTTGGGGGATCTCATCCTAATCAGGGTCCAATGAATACACCCGGAGGGAGGTGGGGGGGGGGGGGGGGAGAAGCAGGGGGGCAATGGGTTGGAAGACTGATGTTTTGGGGCCACAAGCATTTTCAGTTTGCCATGCTCCACTTCAGCAGTATCCTACTGGTGTTCACGAAAGTGATGGTGTTGGTCACAGAATATCTTCAGAGGTAAGAGTAGTGCTAGAGGCACTCTTGTGGTCCGACACCCTGAGATGACATTTGACTACCATTATTTTAATTGACTTTGGTGTGTTTTATCCTAGCCTGAATGTACGACATCCTGCATATGCCTGGTTTCTCTTAAAAGTTTATTTCTTGTAATCTGGCAGAGAGAGTATACTTTTAGGTTTCGAAGTGCAGTGTTATGAGCAGGTGTGCACAAATGAGCAGTGTGTTGTACACGGGGGGAAGAATTATTAAGTTCTTTGACATGGCCTTGTGTCATCCTGAATTCTGACTTTGCCTGGCTTGAGCTTTTTCTGCGCGCACAGACACGCTTGAAAGTTGTTTAGGTTAATCACGTTCAAGGATTGTTTTGGGAGAGTGTTTAATGTACCCTGGAAGGCCTTCGTGAGCGCCGTCAGATGAAGGCTGGAACATGCGAGAATGTAGAGGGAATGTGGGAACTCCTTCCTGTCATGGAATGCTTGTCAATTCCAGTAAGTTTACTTGTGCAGAGAGGAAGACTCTCGAACCTTACAGTGTTTGTTTTGAGACTATAAATCTGAGGTTTGTTGACAGCTGAGTTGGGAGCTCACTTACAGAGTAGAAGCACTGCTGTAAGACCAACTGAACCGAGAGTCCATGCCCAGCTGTGAATGGGTTCCCCCAGCTTGAATTGGCAAGGATGTCGTGTGAACGATCAGGTGAGGTGACTTGTTTCCGACTAGTGCCATTGTGATATGTGGTTCTAGTGGCTGTATTCATTTGAGGTGTTTTCTTTGTGATGTGTAAATGAGTCAGAGTGCACATCCAAAGTAATTGTTTGAAGAATTTAGCGCATATCTATTTCTGCAGGACGTTCAGTATATTTGCTCAAGTCTTCTCACATTATTTGCTGCTGGTTTATTCATTAGTATTATTCATGCATTTAACTGTTGCAGGCATCAAGTGTTTTATTATTGCATGTATATATATATTACACACACACACACACACACACGTGTGTGTGTGTGTGTGTGTGTGTGTATTTGAATGCGATTCATTTTGGCATCTGGGAAAGCCCTTTTGTTAGAGTATTGCATAAATAAAAACCCCAAGCCTTATTCTAAAAAGAGTCTGCATTTTGTAAAATAAAACCCTTTTCTAGGGGTTGTGTTTCAAGTTATGCTTCGCCGTGTTTGAGCCACCATGTGGGGAATTCTGTATTATCTGAAAGGCAGAGCAAGACAGTAGGGTAGTTGGAGATCAGAGTACTCTGGCCTACGGCAGTGCCCTGTCTTCACATAAACCTGCTGGAGCTACACGCTTTTCATTTGGCATTGAAAGCCTTTCTGCACTCCCTCAATGAGAGGCTGGTTAAGGTCCTCATGGATAAAACCAGTGCCATGAAGTGTTGCAACAAGCAGGGTGGGGTTTAGTCCTATACTCTGTGCTAGAAGTCCCTGTAGCTTGGGAATTGTTTAATTCATCAGGTCACTTCTATGATCAAGCATCACATGGTGGGATGTAAAGAAGACGGATGCTACAAACGTCTATTATGGTACTTTAGTATTGCGAAACCCTGAAAACCAATAAAATATGTTTAAAATGTTTTTTTTTTTTTAAATCATCACATTGTGGGATTTATAAACACCACAATGGATGCACTCCGCCAACGACCCCTAGAGGATTACGAATGGCAGTCACACCCGGAGGTGGCATACAGAGTCTTTCAGCAATAGGGAGAACCCTGACTCAACATTTTCATCACTGCTGAGAATGCACAATGTCATCAGTTTTCGGAGTTAAAAGTACCAAGAAAATGGCCTCTCACGGGGACACATTCCACCTAGAGTGGAGTACAGACTCCTGTATGTTCTGAAGTACATTGGGAATGACCAGGCCCAAATCATCCTAGTGTCTCTGGTTTGGGCCAGGAGTGTGCGCTATCCAGAGCTTCTGGGCATAATCATTGGTCCTCTGATCAGACTGCTGCTTAGAGGATAATCGTTTGCAGCAGCACGGCATGGTCTTGCACCCAGGCCTGCAAAATATACACCTCCATAAGTAGGAGCTGAAGCGGCTGCAGTGGTCTACATTCATTCTCCCTGGCCAGATAGCAAACTGAAGCTGCCAGAAACTCAACAAAAAATAAGCATTGGCATAGCCAATAGGTCTTGCCTTTGGGACCTCCCAAGTGTTTAGCCATGCAGCACATAATAACCCACCAGGCGGATTTCTGTAATGGAACTAGTACTTATGTAAAGTGTGCAGGTGAAGATAACCTTCAGCAAAAGACATGTATTAATAATAGGGCGGACACAATTTTATTTTGTCAAGGATTTTTAAATGGCTGATTATCTACTATGCCAAACACAGTTTATTGTGTTTAAATACAATAAATACTGCAGACTCAGCCTTAAAATACAATTCCTTAGGCAGTCACAGAAAATAATAAATAGCCTGACATCTAGTATATTATGGGAACCCAACGTTGTTTCATTGCTTTCAAGAGCGGTCATAGAGCTTCTGTTGACCCGATTTTAATTTTAGGACTCTAGCTAACAAAACCAAAGTTACACTTTACAAGTATTCAGTCTTTACCTAGGGAGAAACTGTGATATTTGCAAAGAAAATCCCAACAGTTGACTAGTCACCACACTTTATACTTGATGCATCTGTTAATTTTTTCATTCCAGTGATAACCACCACGTGCTGGCCATTTTCTAAACTGATGCCTCTGACTGCCCAATCTTAATAAATGACATATCATTTCTACAGGTTGCCCCCAGCCTTAAAATACATACATATTCATACAAAGACACACCTCACCATTCATTAGTAGGCAGCACCTTCCATTAGCCATCTTTTTTAAGAGAGATCAGGAAGGACCCTGGACGTCTTTGGAAAAGGGAACCAAGATAGCGTTGCCTTATAGTTAAGAACATAATCAATATATGTACAAACCTCAATACCACCCAAATTCCGCTTTCGGCGCAGTGCAAATAAAATCGAAAGCAGAATATTTGCCGATTTGAAGGAAAGTGGGGGAGGGGGGAGGTTTAAAACATTCTTGAAAGTATGACCACCAAGTCCGAGAGTCACTGCAGGGGGTGGTACTGGTACCACAAGAGGGCGGGCAGACAGACACTGTACGCGTTTGCACAAATGGTGTATAGTTAAAGTGTGTACCCAGTTACTATCAATGGTCATTCGTGTGCATTTAACTGCTCTGGATGAATGACCAAACATCTCAAAGTGAGCGCCCTATGAACAAGGGTAATGGCGGTTCAAGGAAAAAAAATGCGATTCAAAATAAACCCAATATCGCATAGATAAAACCACAAAGTACGTATAAAGTACAAAGCCACTCCGTGCCGAAGCATCTATAACATTGTTAAAAGAGCACAAAGACCAAACTCTCAGATCGCGTATGTGGTTGCAAAAGTTGCCCTTAAGAGGCATTTAAGAGCCTCAATGCGTTAAAGGGCGCCATCGACGCCACTCTACCGCGTGGGGGCGCTCGTGCATACAACCAACTTCAAGCTACACACTTTTAATTACTTCGACTTCAGCTTCACCAGGATAAGCACTCAGGACACCAAGAACAAGAAACTCATCACACCATCTGTGACTGCAGTCAGTGACACCGACAACTAACCTCAAACCACCACGGGAAGCACCTGCAGACAGGTAGAAGACCCCCCGCGCCCCCTCGAAAGACCGGTGTCATGCATTTAATTTAGCACAGTAACATTCACAGCCCAAAACCCAATCAGCGAGAACTCGCCAATCACTGCCACCACCACTGGGGGCGTTAATGCGCCGTCGGAATTACTGCCGCTCGCTGACAACGTCAGGGTACGCTTGTGCAAGCTGCCGATCATTTACTGCTCGCCACTGCCAACTGAGGGCGTCCTAGCATACTGCTGGTGCAGAGCCCCCAGACATCCCTTCTGAGAAAAGACAACCCATCTGAGAAGAACTCGAAAGCCCAACACTGCAAGGAGTGGCAGGAGAGCAGCCTGTGCACCAGCCAGCAAAGTGCATGTACTGTTCTCGCTTAATCGAAGACTCACTTCTCGCATTGGCATTTGACAAACAAAGAACCCCAGAGAAGGCTGCAATACTTGGACAATCACGCACCATACAAATTAAGCCCAGGGCATGCAGAGGCAATTCCGGTGACGAGAACAGAAGCGGGTTGTCACCTAATCCCAAAGTACATGGATGCAAGCACCTACCTGTCCCTAAAGCTGCATGGCCAAGCCACCGTCAGGTTCGGGTCACAGTGGAGGAGGCGAGAACGAGGAGAGGAGGTGGCAGCAGGGGGAGGGGAGAGAGGGGGCCTGCACCTGTATCCCTTGCGGGAGCGAGCAGGGGCACCATCTAGTTGCAAGTTAATTACAAACAGATGGTTTCAAAGCTCGCTCCCGCAAGGGAATCACCAAACGTGCACGCGTTGCCATTCAAAGCAATGCAACGCGTGCACGTTTTTGCCTGAAAAACTGAATCCATTTCTAAAGGTCTCCTCCTATGCAGCGCATGCACGCTGCGTAGGCGAGACCTAAAAAAAAAAATGTAAATACAAAAAAGATGACATGAAGGTATGAGAGTACAATGGATTAGCAGGTGGGGGGGGTCAAGTTTAAGGTGAGACAGGAGAAGTAGGGACTGGGGTTTAAAAAGAACATAAATTGGCCTCTCCACTGGAAGATAGGCTCCTAACAGACTACATAGACCAAAGGGCCAGCTCCATGACATACCAAGAAATAATCAATAACCTATCCAACCCCATTTCACAACTTTGTGATCTTTGGCAGGTAAACTTAGGGAACCTAGAAGACAAGGAAGCAGGAAGCACTCTCCTCCCCACGGGAAGTAGCCATAACATCGCGACTGACACGGATACTTCTTAAAATACTACATAGATTAAATTACTGCTTAAAATTACTCCATAGATCATATTTTCACTGTGGCACCCTGGTCAAAGTGGGAAGAAGGGATGACGCAATGTGTAAAAGGCTTTGCAAGCAGAAGGGTACGTTGTACCATACAGAATGGGGAATGACCGGCTATCAAACATTATTGGGAGGCGGTGGTGTGTGATGCGAGGTGTTTGTGGTGGGGTACTTCATCCGCTGCCTAAACTATGTTTTCTCATTGTGTGGGAGGCAACAGACAGGACTTGCATGGAGCAACTCTGGATCACCCTGGGACCGATAATTGCGAAAAAAAGACATAGCCCGGAAGTAGAGAGCAGTGGAGATGTTAACGTTAGAGGAGTGGGAACGAGATATGGACTGGTGTATTTTAGCAGAAAGTGAGGTCTATGAAAGCAGGGGGTGGCCCTGGAAGGGGGACCGGATATGGGGAAAATGGAATGCTCATAGTGGCGGTGTTTGTATCTCGCCTTCTAGTCGAGGGAACAGATCCAGCTGGGAAGGGAGTATTATGGATGAAAATGGTGAACAACTGTAATGGGTCACTGATGGTTTGAACTGAATGTTGACAAATAATTCAAAAATTGGTTTGCTTGCCTCATTGTGGCTATAATTAACATCTGCTACACGACTACCTAAGTTTAATAAACAAAGGTGGAGAAAGAAAAAATAAAGCAGGCAGGAGTAACAACACACAAGTGCCATAATGCAACACAAAATATGTGTGGGGTGGTTGCGAGGGAAAGCTGCACAGGAAGAAGCAAACAAGAAAACCCATGTACTCCCACAGAATGCTGAAAACAAAAAAAGGTAGCTCTCTGGTGAGGCACCATGGAATGAAAGAAGGTATGCTACAGTGGAGGGACCAACACAAGAACAGGAGGGAAATAAATTAGATGCAACAAAATAAAAATGACAAGAAAACCAGTCAATTGTAAGCAATAGACTGATTCAAAACCCACTGTAAAATTGGTCTCATCTACAGCAGACCCACCTTAATGTGTGTTGTGTCTGCTGGTGCTCTGCACCACACACTTATTTCTGATAGTCCACCACATAGTGACACTATGTTTGAGAACACATCAGCAGAGGGTTTGAAAATTCAATATACATTAAATCAATACCTCGTCCAAGCCTTCCTCAGAACTTTGGGTGACATGGATTAGTCAGTCAGTCAGAAACAGCTTTATTTCGATTTTAAAAAACAAAACCATAAAAGCACACATATGACATTTCATTCATAATTGGTAAAACAATTAGACTTTTAAAAGTAAAAACAGGTTTTTTCCATATAAAAAAAGACCTAATTCATAGAGATCCTGAATCTTATAATAGTTTTAAGAAACGTTGACATCGAGGAAATAAGAAATTCATCATCTAACATTTGCAATCTGACCAAAGCCACTCTGCATTGTCTCAGGCCTAATTTTTTTAAAATAGGTCGAAGAATACTTTTCCTGGGTTCTGAGTAATATTTGCAAAAAAGAATACAATGAAGGGAAGATTGGACAGAAACCAAATCGCAAGGGCAGGGAATTAATACCTTAAGCCAACAATTCGGCTCAGGGAAGGTAACCAATCTAAAAAAGATATCTGCCCTGAAACGAGACAATAGCATTCGGGAGTAACAACTAGGGACTAAATTCAAATATGGCTGAATTCCTTGATTTTGAATGAGTAGGTGGTTGGCCATGACAGTACTCTTGCATTTCTCTATCTGCCAGCGTTTTTCCGCTAAGAAATACAGGCAGGTTTGCTTGAGCTTTTTTCTTGACAGACCCGCCATGCTATCTGGAGTGTCAAAGAATTCCAGATGGCCCATATCCACAAAGAAATTTTTTAAGTATTTGAGCCATGAGATTTTTGTCGCCCCATCAAGACCTAAGCAGTCCCTTATTATATCCCTATTTAGGCCTGTCTCATTGCCAAACCAAACTTTATGCCACAATAAGATAGGCTCCAGTTTAATAAGATCCGAAATATATCGTACGCCCAGCTCTTGGTGACATACACAAGAGGAAGTAGACCCAGGCACATCCAATAGGTAACGGAGGAAAAATGTTTGACAGCCCCTATTGCTCGTGAAAATGCTAATTTTCGTGTCTCGCCTGCAGCTGTCCAAGTGCCCTTCTTGTCAAAATTAATACCTAGATAAGAAAAAGTATTTACAGTCGCAATTTTTATGTTAGATAAAAAAGAATTACAATTAAGATTCCTCTTTTTAGTACAGCACATGTTAAAGGTTTTACTTATATTAATCTTTAGACCCCTGTTACCCATATATTCTGAAAAATTATTAATCGATCTCTGAAGACCCATTTGGGTCCGGGCCATAATTACAGCATCATCTGCGTATAAAAGAATGGGGATTTAGGAATTGCCAATTTTAGGATAATCTTGCATGTCTTCCAGGAGATGAGATGCTACCGAATTGATACATAAATTAAACAAAAAAGGAGCTAAAATGCAGCCTTGTCTCACACCCTTTCCTATAGGGAATTTGGAAGTACAATCCCCCTTGTCCCCATAGCGAACCCTAGCACCTGCCTCTCGGTATAATTCTCTAATGAATATTAGAAGGTTTGGGTCCACTCCCATGTCCTGCATTGTTTGCCAGAGTTTATTGTGGTTAATACAGTCGAAGGCCGAACTTAAGTCCACAAATATAAGGAATAAACATTTTTGGCCTCGACGTATTTAGCTACTAGGAGTGCTAGGTTCAATCCTTGCTCAGTTGTTCCCATACCTTCCCTAAAACCATATTGGAACTGAGAGAGAATACCTCTTTCATCGACCCATATTTGTAATTTGTTGAGTATAACTCTCCCAGCGATCTTCATGAGCGAATCAAGTAAGGAGATCGGTCTATAACATTTCGGTATATTACGATCTCCTTTCTTGAAAATGGGCACCACGATGGCTTCCTGCCAAGTCAGTGGGAAGCCCACTTTGGTGAAGCTGTTAAAGACATTAGTTAAAAGTGGGGCCCATAGCTTAGTATTAGCCTTAAATATGTCCGCGGGAATTCCATCCGGGCCCGGAGCTTTTCCCGCTGGACTCTTGTCGATAGCAGTCAAGACTTCCTCCAAGGAGAAGTCGACATTTATTGGGTAAGATAACTGTAGCCTGAAATCTAGGATTTAGCCCCGTTTCTACTACTGCCGCAGAGTCTTCTTGGTAGAGCTCCCGAAAATAGGTCACCCATGACTCTTCAGTGATAGCTACTTCAATAGAATCTGTTGTAATATCGTTGAAAAAAGGGGCATTCACCGCTTTCCAAAAAGCAGTACTATCTTTTAGAAGGCAAGCTTCCCGTAGGGTGTGCCAGGCTTCCTGTTTAATTTCTTTTTTCCTGTTTTTTACTGCCTGTTGATAAGCAGATCTGGCAGATCTAACTTCGACCATGACCCTAGGGTCTCGTTTTAACTGGGTCATTAGATGAGCATGAGTATTGCTACATTCTCTATCGAACCATCTCTTCATCCCACTCACCCCAGGATTCTAAGGTTTCAGGAGTAACTTTCTAATTTCCTCAGAAATACTAAGGAAAGCATCATGAATTTTAGAGGGTTCCTCGTTCTCAGAGAGACAGATATTAATTTCCACTTCTTTAGAACAAATTAATTTTCTAAGGAAGGCCACTGGTTCCACTTTGTCCCATTTTAGGGTATAACCATTCTTCCTAGCAAGTTCCAGTCTAAAATTATATAGATTCTGGACTGTTGTATCTGACTTGCTTTTTTCCCTCACGATGGTAAAGGACATACTAAGGGGCAAATGATCACTCATTGCTAACTCACATGTTTTAAACCAGCGAATAGAACAACGAAATGGTTTGGAAATTAACATAAAGTCAATAACTGATTTGCAGCCCCTTCCTATGAATGTAGGGTTAAAAGGGACTGGTGGAGAACAAAGTTCATTTACGAAACCCAAATCCAAAGAAAAAAGTATATCATCATTTAAGGAATTACCCAAAGGTGTGTGGGAGAAGTGTGCCGAAGGGACATCATCAACCTCTCCCAATCCGCAGATATTTTGGTTACTAGATGGGCATATAAAATGCTTGAAATCGCCAGTCCAGATCACACAGGGGTCAGGGCCTTGTTTTTCATCAAAATTTTTAAGGGTCTCGTGTAGTTCTTTCAAAGTCGAGGCCCATGCTTCCTTCGGAATGTTATTATAGAAGTTTATCAAAATTATATTTTGTTTGCCCCCAAACGTTAAAGACAGTATATGATAGAAGACAGAAACTGGGAGAAAAGAAATTTTAGTTTCTTTTAGACAGTTTGATACATAGGTGCATAAGCCCCCTTTATTTCTCCCTCTTAATGTAAGGATTGCCGGCGTGTGAAAAGTACGGTAACCATTCATATGAATAGGGTCAACCGTCCAGCATTCCTGTAGGCAGATAATCGAATACTGTTTTAAAAACGAGATAAAACTTGAATCCCCTAATCTAGCAGACAGCCCTGCAACGTTCCAAGACAAAAGTGTAAAATCAGAACCTGTATCTCCCTCTAGCAATGATCTCACATTGATAGTTTCGCAGGAAACCCCACATTCAGAAATTCCTCTTTCAGGCAGTGCATGATAGTTAACTTCCTCCTCACCCTCAATGATAATAGGAATGTTTTCAAGTTTATCCTGTTGGGAAATTAGCAATTGAACAGGGCGCGAGTCAGGAGGCAAAATTAACACGTCCTCAATTGCGACCTCCCGTGTGAGTTCAGAAGCGGTAGGATTTAGGGGTAGTCAGTCGACCATATCCAGGCAGCTAAATCTATTTGTTGTTGAAAAGGCCTCCAGCCAACCCTGTTCGACTGGGGCCGGCCTGCCTCTTTGGAAATTAGTGTTTGTTTTACCTCTCCCTACCTGTTCCCACATGCTATTATTTGCTTGGTGAGGGTAAAAATAGGCAAGGGGAAGTGGAATGATACTTGAGTAAGGCAGAAATGGTCGTGCCTGCTGGATGTATTTTGCAGCCTGTACATCCTTAAAATTAACGACAATACAATCCCCCGATATGTCTTTGTTCCTTCTGCCCACCCAACTGACTCTCCGGGCAAACAAGATTTTAGTGTGTGTGTGTGTGAGGAGGGAGTGGTCGGTTAGTATTGAGCCAATGCATTATTTTATTCTTCAGCTCATAGTATGTTTCGATGGTGTTTTCTTTCAAACCAGGTACCCCTGTCAGTACGATTACGGACGGCGAGGATTCTGGCGGCAAGTCTAAACTAGGTAGCTTGTGAGCACCATCATAATTAGAATCAGATCTATTTACCGTTTCATTTATGTTTTGTACCATACCACTTTTAACTTTTGCGTTGACATCAGAGGATTTCTGCGGGGACATTACTCTTGTGGATAGATTTTTGGGACCACAGAGGTTTATGGTATTTTTGTTACAGGCAGTGTCCTCTCCTTTATCCCGGGATAATCCCATTTGCCGGTCTAAAGGGAACGTAACCGAGTGGACAAGAGTTTGCTCCTTGGAGTTACTCACTAAATTGCCAAGAGAGAGATGTTCACAGAGTTCTCTAGATGAATTTGTCTTCAACGATTGATTGAATTCAAAGTTAAATGAAGCAATCTGTTCAAGTTTCTTAAGGCGCTCTTCAATCAGATTGAGTCTATCCAGGATCGGGCGAGTTGAAAGTGCTAAAACTTCCCCCATTTTTAAATAAAAACCATCATCAAGTTGTCTGGTTAAATCTACAGTTACTTCAGTCGGGGGTTGATCGACGGCATCCGAAGAATAATTAGATGCAAGTTTGGTATTTTTAGATTTCGTCGATCTTAATTCATTCCCCTTTTTTCCTCGCGGGGCAGGTTTCTGTTTTGGTTTGGCTCCTAGAGTTAAGGCAGAAGAGGAAGGAATAACCTCAGAAACGGCGTGTATTTGTGCTCGGGTAGATACGCCTTCTGATTGGCTATTCATAAGCTCAGCCGTAGTAATTGCAGGCCTAGTTGTACTTCTAGCTGCTTTACTGACCTTTCTTTCCATCATTAAGTCCATACAAGCGTCATTACTTTCATCCTCACTAACCATGAGGTCAGTTCGAATAGGATTTGTGGTATTTGCCTTAGGTGTAACAGACAAAGCAATTTTACCTAAAGATGAACGTTTGTTAGAAGTAGGGTCCAAAGAAAGACGACGCTCTGTAAGATCAATTTCTCGTTCTAGGAGATTAGCAGCTCTTACAATAAAATTGTCCAAAGTACCTGCCATAGTAGTACCAACTACGGCACTTTTACCCCTAGGCATGCCTCCCACCAATGATGAGAAGGTTACTTTTATCCAGCTGTGCTACGGGAATACACAGGGGGTAGTCCAGTCCAGTCTCTACAGGCTCGAACGGGCCCGCCCTTGGCCCGGGCTTCGCCCCGGTCTACGCCCCGCTCGCGCTGGAAAAGGCGTACCTTATGTAGTCAGGGGAGGAGGAGGAGTCAGGAAGAGGTCCCCAGGTGCTGCCGATGATCTTGGCGCTAGGCGCCCTGGTCCTCGCAGTCCTGGCGGTGATCCCAAATTACGTTGCAAAGGATTAGTGTGTTTAACACCCAGCAGCTCCACCGCTTGCCTCACAGGAGTCGGAAGAACAGCAGGAGAGAACCAAGCCTACGAGAGGAGTTCAGGAAGCACAGAACTCAAAGGCTAACATGTCCCGAAAACAATCAGATCCAAAAGTAAAGAGAGAACCAAAAAGTGCTCATAGGAAATGTTACTGGGATAACAGAATGTCACGTAACAGCCAAGAAGCTCAGCACACAACACGCTCCCAATACTTATCTGCCACAGAAGAGAAGGAGCTCCTGTTACTTCACAGTAGCGGTACGTGGAATGCGGGCGGCTATTGTCAGCATAGCAGGAGGCGGAAGCCGCCACTTAAAGAAACAAAAGAAATGCCTCCAGGCAGGTATAGTGGCAAGGACAACCGCCGGGAAGACAGAACGCCTCCAAGCAAGTATTGCGTCAAGGAAAGCCGCCACCGAAGACAAAACGCCTCCAGGCAGGTTTCGTGGCAAGAAAAGCCGCCGGGAAGAACGCTGGCATGGCAGCGCCGTCAGACCGCTAACAAGAGCAGGATCCAGGAATCGAAGCAATGAGGCAGGTCGCGAAGGTCCAAAGAAGGCAGGAACGACTAGCCAACCCATGTACTCCCACAGAATGCTGAAAACAAAAAAAGGTAGCTCTCTGGTGAGGCACCATGGAATGAAAGAAGGTATGCTACAGTGGAGGGACCAACACAAGAACAGGAGAGAAATAAATTAGATGCAACAAAATAAAAATGACAAGAAAACCAGTCAATTGTAAGCAATAGACTGATTCAAAACCCACTGTAAGAATTGGTCTCATCTACAGCAGACCCACCTTAATGTGTGTGTTGTGTCTGCTGGTGCTCTGCACCACACACTTATTTCTGATAGTCCACCACATAGTGACACTATGTTTGAGAACACATCAGCAGAGGGTTTGAAAATTCAATATACATTAAATCAATACCTCGTCCAAGCCTTCCTCAGAACTTTGGGTGACATGGATTAGTCAAAATGGAATAAAAACCAATGAACATTGAGTACTATGAGGAATACATGTGATTACCTACATTTATATACACAATCGAATATTTAGCACCAGCAGAAGCAGTACTACAGGAGGTTCATGATCCCAGGAAGGGAAAGTGGTGTCAGTCGAAATTGACAAATGTATTGGCATGCGATGGTTAGTAGGTAACCCTGGCAATGGCCTTTTGTAGCACCCTCAGGGTAAGTGGGCAGTGCAAGCTGTAGAAGCCTCTAGTGGAATTAAGCACTGGTTTTAAACAACAGACACCTGTTTGTATGTGGGATTTAAAAAGGTGGTGCGTTATTTTCTGTACATACATTTTTCTGTTGCCTATTTCAATGTTATCACCTCAAGGGGTGCTGCACCACATGTCAACTGGTTATAACCATAATGGCCATCTTGGATCTGTTTTCTAAATTCTTTATTAGATTACCAATATGCCCTGGTGGCCAAGTCAACCAGCAGACACAAAGCAGCCCAGCAGCATAAGGAATGAGCACTGTAAAAAGCATCTGAAAAATGAAAACTACAGAAACCAAAGTGGGTATTTTTTTAGATGCCAGTCTGTGCTTTATTACACCATATATGATGTTTGCACTGCCTATGCACACCCAATCCGAGCAACAAATAAATTTCATACCCATTGCCTTTGCCAACTTTGGTTATATGAGCCGTGACAGAAGTTCACCCAACAATGATACATACAAAGTGAGCGCTGGACAGGGAGTATACTTGAGGTAAACTTATCAGGAGGTATATCATGATGCAATAAGAAATAACTGGCTAAATACTATGGTGTTACAACATGCAGGCCTCTATTATGTTATGCTACATTATTGCTTGCATTTTGTGAAATGGGAAACCTGTGACTGCTCGAATTATGTTTCTCTTGGTTTCACTTAAAATTAGATATTAAAAAACTACCAATAATAGTTTTAAAAATACTGTTTGGAATCATTTCTAAGCTCAATCATCACTTTCTGCTGAAGACAAAAATGTATAAGACGTGGTCTACAAAAAGTCTATTGAACAGATCGCGTCACCTGCATTTTTTTATTTTGTAAAGCGCACTCCCAGGTCACTTGAGCATGCGGACAAATAAAATAATCAACAACAAAAAAGTCACCATAAATACTAACCACAATGTCCTATTTCTTTGTGTAATAGGACAGTTGTCTTTGCCTGCAAGGGTCAACCCAGGCATATGTATTATGACAGGGGTTCTTGTTTCACTTCACTGGACCATCATTTAATCATTATTGGTACCCTGGGACACCACACTGAGCAACTATTGTGATCCAGGGACCTCTGCCAAAGCAATTTTGAGGATTTGAACCACAAAATAAGAATTCATCAAATACTTTAAAAATGCTGTATTTCATTAAATTCACAACAAATCTATTTATAAAAAAAAAATCATAACATTAATGGGAAGGTTGGAACTTTTCTTCATTCAAGTGAGGCCAACCAATATCCAAATTATATTCGGTTTGAAGCATTTGCACTACTCCCTCAAATATACGAGTACACCAACTTAATTTTTAGCCTACAATTTCAAATTAGTTGATATTTACAGAACATTTGAAAATTGTCCATTTTATATTGTGCTATTGTATTGATATACACTTTAATAATCTGTTAATATTATTAAAATTTTTAAACAGTCAAGGATTCAGGGTAGGCGTCGCAGAGCGCAAAGGGTCCGGACCACATGTTAAGAGCCGCTGCTTTATGATTTCCTATTATAAACCAACTTTAGGTGCAAATATTCTAAGGCAATATCTCCACTCCTTAATATAAAATTTCATAGTAGGCTTCTATGTGTGTTCCTATTTCATTCTATGCTCCAGGTTACAATTATTATATAGGTTAAGCTTTGAATGTAAACTCGCAACAAATAAATGGACATGCACGAATGGTTCATCTATAAGCTTGCAACTCAACTCAGACATCGAACTACGCCCCATAACCTTTTAAGTGAGGGGCGAGTCATTAATTACTTTAACGTCAAGACAAATGGCCCTTAGTAATAAGTCAAAAACATTTGTTTAACTCATTCATGCTCGAGTTATAAACCAAATTTATCCACACCAAAAATCCACCCCATCTTCCACCAATCCATCAGTAACTCCATTACTTTTTCCAGTTCCACTTCAGCCTCCGGACACTGGTCCCAGCTTGGCGGTAAGAGTCCCACAAATACTCTTTCTCAAGTTCCCCAGTTCTTTCCGCAAGTTCTGATTCTCATTGTATGCAGAGATGTGTAATCCTGATTAGACCATTATGTAACCAAAACTACAAATCATAGAAATCATCAAACTGCTACCCTGGCTAGGCTACTCACACGTGGAACTGGAAACACGCATATCTCTGGAGGAAGCCTTGTCCTTACCCTCCTCCAAGTACTCACCGGAAGCACGTTGTTATTTTGTACGTCGCTGGGCCCCGTGCTAATAAGGCTACTTTTCAAAAGAGGGGATGCCATGGTCCTGGCACACGCACACACTTCTAGACCCCTCGTTTGAACCTCCTTCTCTACTCTGTTTCCAAAGTCGCAGCGTCTTCTAATTACGCAAACGCGCGCTCCCACCGGGCACCACAGTCAAATACCGTGCTTAGGCCCCGCCCTTGCTCAGTCAGTAGCCATTTACGCACGCAGCGTTGTGTTTAGTGAACGTTTACAGAGTTAACAACTGGAGCGAGCGGCCCTGCCCGAAAAATCTGAATTTGGGAAATATTAAGCATTAAAAAGCGCACTAAGATTATCCACTTTTTACCCGGGATATAAAATAAGCGCGCTTTTCTCCATGATATTCGCCGAGGTCAAAAAAAGAGTACATGAAAATTGTTCTATGCGTTGTTATCTTTTTTTGTGTTTTACACATTGTGCGGAAAAGGAATTTGTGCGCCCTACCTATTTTGCATACAATGTGAAATCCCAGGAAATTACGTTACTGGAAGTACCGTTGATTGACAGCTCGGCCAAGAACCACGCATCAGGGGTTAGAGTGACATACATTTGAGTGTAGTGTCTAGACCCCGAACTGGGAGCCCAAAGTTGCCCTGACAATTTTGTCGGACTAGCCCCCCTCCCTGGGGGCAGGTGATCCAGCGGGTTACCAACCTCAGGTACTCAACTACCATATACTCACCTGGGCGCATAAACTCACACACATTCACATAGGCTAGTAAATCCCACTGGTGGTCAATTTTTTGATTAGTAACCAGCTAATTTAACTAATCTTTCACTGAATCAAAAAGTTCTTTCCTCTGGTCAATGGACCTTTTAGTTGGAACTAGTTGATGGTGAAATGACATGGATCTGATTTTCTTTCTGGTTTGAAATAATCACTCTCAGGAAAGTTTTAAATGTTTATCTGGTTAATTTCACATGAGCAAATTTATATACAGTAAGAACTCCGTTTCTCCAAGGAGGAAGGAAAATTAAGTCAATTAGGTCAATCATCTAATTAAACAATATTAGCAACAATGACAGTACCTGGAGAAGAGAAAAGAAAGAGAGCAGTACAATGACATACTACACCAACATATAATTACCTAGAATGGTGTGGAAACCAACCCCTTGGCCAAGGAGCTGGAAAGGTCCCCTGGGACAGATCAGGTGACAAAGCTTCAGGACAGGTTACAGGACAGGATAGGTGACCTCCTCAAGATCTGATGCCTGTGTCGTACCCCTCTTTGACACTATCTTCCTACTCGATTCTTCTGCGATCTTCTTCTATTGCTTTGCCTAATTTACCTCCTCGATTCTACCGCGATCTTCTTCTATTTCTAATTATGTTTAGAATCTAAGTTCTGCAATTCGATTCTTCTTCAGCATTTGTTCAGCTCTTGGACAGCATCCTGGTCTCTCAGCATCTCAGCGACACAAACAGAACTAACTAACTAATTTACCTCAATTATACTTTCCTAATGGCATGTACCACCCCTTAATGTTTCGAGTTTATGAAATTTCTTATTCTGATTGGACAGGCAAGGGGGGATGATCATCACACCATGCTAAGTTTTAATAATTCTCTTTAGTCCTTTGTTTAATAGTCCCTCCATTAATTTATTTTCCCAAGCTTTATTTCCCACACGCATTCACATCTTTATCTACAATTAATTGTATACATTTAGCTTTATTCTTGTTCAGATTTCCGGATGTCCGACAGGTTCCCAGGACATGTTGCGAATGTGGCCTTGGATGAGATTCAAGTACAACATCATGGTTTCTGTTCTGGCTGGTTATTACTGAGCTTGCGCGAAAGTCACGTGCAGTATGCACTTCAGTTACAACCGGAGGCCCAAATACGAACTAGTAGAGAGGTCAGAAAGAAACATTAAATTCAAAATAAAATAATTTCACTGTATACCACCTATATCTACTTTAATTCCATTTAATTATAATAGCTCTTCCCGCATTAGCATTTAGTAAATAGCATGTTTTAGTTTCAGCAAGGCAGATGCTTAGCATGTGAGCTTCCAAGCGACCATTTTAGATGCAATTGCGCAGCTGCAGAAAATTCCCTCCAAGCGAAAGACCGTCATACTGCGTAGATGCAGTTGACGCATGCGCAGTGCAGTTTCCCGCGTTAGCAGCCATCTTGAGTTTCACTCCAGTTAGTATAACACATAGGCAAGCGTCATTCTGGCAACAATATGGAATGTGGTGCATATTAGTTTACACCAAACATTATTAATACCGTATTAGAAATTATATGAGAGGATCGCATCCGAGTAGGTCTCCTTTACACGAGACCTTGCTCCATCAATCCCCTCTTTGATGGCATTTTATGCCATCATAAAATTACCCATCACCTAATCAGATGTCAACTTTAGCACATCTCAATTCTCCTTTCAATCTTTCTGTTTCCTTCCTCATTATTGCCTTGTAAACTTTTCATCCTTTTATTCAATTCGCCTTTCATTTCTTCTAACTGTATTTCCTCATACTTGCTTTTCTTTCCTTTTTCGTTTACTTCATATCTCTTTCCTTTTATACAACATTTGCACCATATCATTATTGCTAAAATTAATATTGTTATTCCAAATATGGGAAGTATTATATGACCTATAATACTCTTCCCTATATTAGTAAACCAACTCCCTATTGAAGTAATACTGTTTGTTAATTTCTTCCATACACCGTCAACTTCCAGTGGTTTCAGATCTTCTTCCAACTTAGAAATAAGTTTAATGTACCCTCCAATTTCGACACTTTTGTCAGGAATATAAGTGCAACAATGTTGCGCTTTCAGAATTTTACAGACTCCGCCCTCTTTTGCCAATAATATATCAAGAGCAAGTCGATTTTGTAAAACCATTGACCTAATTGCAACCATTTCCGTATTGATCATTAAAAACCCTCCAGCAGTATCTTTCAATAGACGATCAACCACTGTGGATAACTGACAAATTTTTCGTGAGTTTAGAATGACTCCCACTGAAGGTATCAATGCACTAAATATGACTATTTCTGAAAAACTAGCTCTTTTTATGCGTTTTAGTTCCTTTGTGTTTTCATTGCTTCCAGTGATTGTTTTTACATGATAGACTTTAAGGAATACTATCCCAAAAGAGCAACTCCTATACCAATGTGCAGGCAGCCTAATATAGGCTTTATTCCCACCCACATAATAGACTCCAGGGAAAACTGGATCTGTTCCACCTTTTAGACTCATCCCCAATAACTAAGAAATTATGTTCACATTCACTGGAACCAAAAAAGATATTGTTATAGTCAGTTTTTAATCTATGGAGACAGATTTTCCCTTTCTTTTCAAAATCTAGGGATATCGTAGCATGAGTCTTGCCAGGTATATAAATCTCCTCTTTCTCAGCCCATTGAGGAATCTGAGGTTTCTTTTCAGAAGCTTTTCTTTGGAAGTCCTGTCTCCTTTACTCAACTAAATTCAAAAATACCTTTTCTTCTTCGTGTAATGAACATGTTAGATTGTTTTGTGTGCTTCTGCTATATCTATTGATTTCATAGTTAAGAAACATTCACCCATAAACTGTGCGTCTTTCGTACTAAGAACTGGATTCATACTCTTTCGAATAGGAACCTCTGAAAAAATTACATCTACGTTAGAATAATAATACTGTAATTTTCCTGTTCTATAAAATAAGCTTGATAATATACTACATGAAATACCATGTGTTAATTGTGAGAAGTTGGCCTGATGTATGATGTCACTAGTTCTAGTGTACACCTTATATCAGTCCAAACAACCCTTATGGTGATTGGTTGTAAAGTCAACCTTATAGACCAGCTATCCTAGTGGTAGCATGGACAAGAGCAGTCTTAGGCTAAACTCTGAATGGCATGTGAAGCCAGATGTTATACCATATGCAATCCCTTGAATACCAAATGAAAGGACACCACAACAGATATATATATAAAATAAAGTGTATTTATTCTAGTCAAACCCTCAGCACTCTTTATGAGATTCGAGGTAAGTACAACACAGTCTTATTCAAGCATACATTAAGTCACACAGGTAAGCAATACAGTTAGGCCCTAGGGGCCACGCAAACCATATACTAAGTAAGTGGTATAAGGACCACTGTCACAGACATACGATAGGCCTAGGCCTAGGGAATCGCTGGGGCTACACTATACTACCCAAGGTTAGGAAGTGGGAGGCCCACGGGATTCAGGTGCAGAGTGGAAACACTCACACGTAATGCGTATAATCGAGGAAAACAGTACAGATTAGAAATAATAAGATTTAGGACACTTCTGGAGTAAGTAGGAAGTCGAGAATGGAAAACTAGACACTAGGATAGTCAATACCCTGTTGAGCACCGGAGTACTCAAGTTACCTAGCCCACGGGCTGCGGGTGCATAGGTGTGAACTTGCGTCGGGTTTCGTTGTCGACTCCTATGGATGCCTGAAGGAAAGATGCTGACAGGCATTCAGTGAAGAGTGTCCGGTGGATCCCAAGGCTGGGATCAAGAAGGAAGGATACCTGCAAGCAGAAGGGACAGAGTCTGGGTCACTAGCCAGTGACCACGTGGGACCAGGAAGGAACCAGGCGATGTCGGGAGATTGCAGGTGAAGAGGGGAAGCTTGTCGCAGCAGCCACGGGTGCCAGGAGATGTTGAGGACAACCAGGACCAGGAGGCGAGCTGTCCCACAAAGGATCTTGCTGACGGCGGCGTCGAAGTTGGACTAGGACTAACCAAGCCTTGGCAAGCGGAACCCACGAAGAATGTAGGACTTGCTTCTGGTGCAGACCAGGAAGGTCTGGGGTGCTTCTCTTTCACAGAGGAGCAGGAGCCAGTCTGGAGGAGCCAAACCAGCAGTGGAAAATTGAAGGTGTGTCGTCACAGAGGTTACTAGCCAACGGGCAAGTAACCGGACAGACGCGGCAAGCAGGAAAATGCAGAAGGGCCCCACGCAGGACTCGTGGAGTGTGGGGGGCTGATCTTCGTTGCAGATGGTGCTTGGGGTTGGGGCTTCTCAATCCCCGGTGCGCAACCTCGAGGGTGCCTCAGAAGCTGCGCTGGAAGATACTCGCCACTTTTCCCAGGTAGCCGGTCCCACGTCTCTCGTCGCCTCCACGGATCTCAGCTCGGCTGTGGATGTGGATCAGGGTCGGAGAAGTCTGGAAGTCAAGTCTCTGGTCAGGCTCTGCAGTCGGTCCCTCGTAGAACTTCAGCAAAGCAAAGGGTAAGTCTCTTGATGGTGCCTGTTCGCACAGAGTGACCACTCCTTGGCCACAAGGGAGATTCTCTTTCGTCGACTGTCGAAGGTCCAGAGTTTCTGTTCAAGTTGCAGGTTCAGGATAATCTAATCTCCTGGGGCCCAGCTACCACACTTATACTAATCTGGGGGGCTGGGTTGCCTGCTAGGTCACACCTTATGGGTGGGACCTGGGAGGGGCGCCAGGACTGGGGCTGGAGTGCCCCAGCACCGGTTTGAACTGGACTATGCATGGGACACCTTGTGTGCCCCAGGCAGTGTCTAGTTTCTTTCATCCCTCCCTGCCCCAATACACTAAGGCCTGTCTGGGGTGGTGCTAGCACCTCCCAAGGCAGGAAACCTATTGTCCAAGCCTCCCGTGCCGGGATCACTCCCAGCAGCAGGAGGTCAGACTGGTGTCGCGGCAGCAGCATCCATTTTGTGATGCTGGGGCTCTGGTTAACTTTAACCGGGTAAGTAGGTTTCAACATGTCTTCTCCCTCTAGAAGGGAGGGATAATATCCTCATCACCAGAAATGGGATGGGGGTATTATTCCAAAGTGTTAGACACCTTACACGACATGTTTTGATACAGCCAAACCATAGTTACCATAACCGTTTAAGATTATAAGGCACTTTAAGAGTATATGGTAGGCTATATCATAGAACAGCTATAAGGACATGGTTCCGAAAGCTGCAGACAGGCTCAGCTCATGCTAGAGCACTATCTCACATGTTACCAAGCACTCTGCCTCCAGGATTGTTAAGGCCTGCCATAGGAGTGGCTGATAGGTACACACGTGTCATATATAAGGTAGGTATAGGAATACTACACCTAAGCAAGGGGTGATTACACGACCTTGCCCCAGCTGAGTGATCAGCCAGTTGTGTCATAATGGAAGGCCAGGCCAGGGGTGGCATAATACATGCTGCAGCCCCTGGTAGGCCTAGGGTACCCCTATGCCCTGGGTACCTAGGGTACACTATACAGGGTCTAATAAGGTGGTCCCTACCAATTGGGTTATGCACCTAACGTACATAGTATTAATTTAGAGAGAGACCAGCAGGGCTGTGGGTCCGATTAGCAGGCCCACAGCCACATCTAAGTCGAAAACCAGTAAAGCAAAAGCAAAAAGTGGGGGTGAACATAGAAAGCAGACCCTACTCTCCTACACAACCCCCCCCCCCCAAACTTAGGGACAATAAACTAACCTTGACCAGTTGAGTCTTCATGTTCTAAGTGGAAATATCTGGATAGTCCATCTGCATTGGCATGGTCAGTCCCAGGTCTATGTTCCACTGTGAAGTCCATCCCCTGTAGGGAAATGGACCACCTAAGAAGTTTGGGATTTTCACCCTTCATCTGATTTAGCCACAAGAGAGGCTTATGGTCTGTCTGAATCTTGAAGTGAGTGCCAAACAAGTATGGCCTCAGCTTCTTCAGGGCCCAAACCACAGCAAAGGCCTCCCTCTCAATGGCTGACCAACGTTTCTCTCTAGGGGTCAGTCTTCTACTTAGCAATGGGCTGGTCTTGACCATCTATATTCAGTTGTGAAAGAACAGCTCCCACACCCAACTCAGAAGCATCTGTCTGGACAATAAACTCTTTGGAGTAGTCTGGACTTTTCAGAATAGGTGCACTGCACATGGCCTGCTTCAGGTCATCAAATGCTTATTGACAGCTTACTGTCCACTGAACTTTCTTTGGCATTTTCTTGGAGGTCAAGTCATTGAGTGGTGTCACAATGGACCCATAGTTCTTAACAAACTTTCTGTAGTACCCAGTCAGGCCCAAGAAAGCTCTGACCTGAGTCTGGGTAGTTGGAGGAGTCCAGTCCTTTATGGTCTGGATCTTGCTCTCCAGTGGTTGAACCTGACCCTCACCAACTAGGTGGCCCAGGTACACAACCTTGCTCTGCCCTATCTGGCACTTTGTGGCCTTGATAGTGAGGCCTGCCTTTTGCAGGGCCTCTAAAACATTCCTCAGGTGGACCAGGTGATCCTCCCAGGTGGAGCTAAAGACAGCAATATCATCAAGATAAGCTGCACAGTAGTCATCCAACCCAGTAAGGACTTGATTCACCAGCCTTTGGAAAGTGGCAGGTGCATTCTTCAAACCAAAGGGCATTACCACAAATTGATAATGTCCTCCTGGGGTCGAGAAAGCAGTTTTGGCTTTTGAATTCTCAGCTAGTCTGATTTGCCAGTAGCCAGCTGTGAGGTCAAATGTACTTAAAAACTTGGCAGCTGCCAATCTGTCAATGAGCTCATCTGCCCTAGGTATTGGGTGGGCATCTGTCCTAGTGACAGCATTGAGACCTCTATAATCCACACAAAACCTCATCTCTCTCTTACCATCTTGGCTGTGAGGCTTTGGCACAAGGACTACAGGACTAGCCCAAGGGCTCTCTGAAGGTTCAATGACTCCCAGCTCCAACATCTTTTGTACCTCAACTTTTATTCAGTCCCTGACATGGTCAGGTTGCCTGTAGATTTTACTCTTCACAGGCAGACTGTCACCAGTGTCCACCTCATGGGTGCACCAGTTTGTCTGACTTGGGGTCAGAGAGAACATATGTCTGTAGGATTGCAGAACTTGTCTGCAGTCCTGTTGCTGATGGACAGTGAGGCTGTCAGAAAAGACCACACCATCAACTGAGCCATCATCAGGGTTCTGATTCAACAGGTCTGGGAGAGGGTCACTCTCTTCCTCCTGCCCCCATCTGTAGCCATGAGTAAGCCCATGTCTGCCCTGTCAACATATGCCTTCAATCTGTTGACATGAAGCACCCTGTGGGGGCTTCTGGGAGTCCCAAGGTCCACCAAGTAGGTGACTTCTCCCTTTTTCTCAACAATAGTGTGGGGTCCAGACCATTTGTCTTGGAGTGCTGCTGGGGCCACTGGCTCCAACACCCACACTTTCTGCCCTGGCTGGTAAACAGTCAGCACAGCCTTTTGGTCATGCCAAGCTTTTTGGAGTTTTTGGCTTGCCTCAAGGTTTTTAGAAGCCTTCTTCATATACTCTGCCATCCTGGAGCGGAGGCCAAGTACATAATCCACTATGTCCAGTTTGGGTTGTCTGAGAGGTCTCTCCCATCCTTCCCTTACTAAACACAAGGGCCCCCTTACAGGATGCCCAAACAAAAGCTCAAAAGGGCTGTAGCCAACTCCCTTTTGTGGGACCTCTCTGTAAGCAAACAGAAGGCAGGGTAAAAGGATGTCCCATCTTCGCCTAAGCTTGTCTGGTAAACCTTTTATCATCCCTTTTAGGGTCTTGTTGAATCTCTCCACAAGCCCATTGCACTGTGGGTGATAGGGTGTGGTGAACTTGTAGTTCACACCACATTCCTTCCACATTGCAGTCAAATATCCTGACATGAAGTTGGCACCTCTGTCAGAAATGACCTCCTTTGGAAAGCCCACTCTGGAGAATACTCCAAGTAGGGCCCTTGCCACAACAGGAGCTGTTGTGGTCCTTAGGGGAATAGCTTCTGGATATCTGGTGGCATGGTCCACTATCACCAGTATGAACCTGTGCCCAGATGCTGTTTGTGGGTCCATTGGTCCTACAATATCTATGCCCACTCTCTCAAAGGGAACCTCCACCACAGGTAGTGGTATGAGAGGGGCCTTTGTGGTGCCACCTGATTTGCCACTGGCTTGGCAGGTGACACAGGAGCGACCAAACTCCTTGGTATCTTCTGACATATGAGGCCAGTGAAAGTGAGGGACAAGTCTGTCCCAAGTCTTGTTCTGGCCTAAGTGTCCTGCAAGGGGAATATCATGGGCCAAGGTAAAAAGGAAGCCTCTGAAATTCAGTGGTATGACCAACCTCCTGGATACACCAGGCTTGGGGTCTCTAGCCTCTGAATACAGCAGCCCTTCATCCCAATACACTCTATGGGTACCTTGAGCATTCCCTGCAGCCTCAGCAGCAGCCTGCTGTCTGAGGGGTTCAAGAGAAGGACAGTCTAATTGTGCCTGCCTCAGATCTGCCCTTGAAGGTCCCCCTGTCCCAAGAAACTCAACCTGATCAGGTTCCAGTTCTTCTAGGACAGTTCCTTCAGGGCTCTCAGGGTCATCCTCCTGTGAGGGCTGATCCACCACCTGAGGCAGGGGGGAAGGCACAGCCTTAACCCTACTGCTTTTTCTCTTGGGTTGTGTCTGGTCCATTGTCCCAGGATCCAGCACCTGTTCAGTGTTGCACTTTTTGGCCTGTGACCTGGTCACAGCAAGGACATGTGCATCTATCCCAAGCATTTCTGCATGGGTCCTATACTCCACTTCAGACCAAACTGAAGTTTCAAGATCATTGCCCAATAAACACTCCACAGGAAGGTCTGAACTAACAACAACTTTCTTGAGGCCAGTTACCCCTCCCCAGGAGAAGTTAACAATTGCCACACTATGGGAAGTAGTGGCATTGCTAGCGTTGGTCACTAGGTAATTCTCACCTAGCATGATCTGTCCAGGGTCCACAAAGGCAGGGGTCACCATTGTGACACTAGCCCCAGTGTCCCTGTAGGCCTGAGCCATTCTCTGGTTGATAAAAGGAGTCTGTCTGTACTTGCCCAGGTTACTGGGACCTATAGTAGAGTACAAAGCTATGTCCCCATCACAGATCAGAACAGCCTGAGTAGGTATCCTGACTAGGCCAGAATCCTCCTCAGTTCCCAGGGTTAACCCTACTACACCCTTTTGCTGGGAACCACCACTTACAGCTGGACTAGGGGGTACAGTTACCTTAGGGGCAATGGTGGCTGGGGGCTTATCCTTTTTGGTGCACTCACTAAATCAATGTGAGTTTGACTTACAATAGTTGCACCATGGTTTCTTTTGGCCATCTTTCTTCTTATCCTTTTTGGGACCACCCTCCCCCTGAGCCTTTTGGGGGCCTGGTGAAGACTTCTGGTCTTTTTGTTTCTGATCATTACCCTTCTGGTCTGCCTTTTTCTGATCACCGCCCTGGTTCTGGCTTTTCTGCTTAACTCTAGTCCTGACCCATCTCTCTGCCTTCTTTCCCAATTCTTGGGGAGAAGTCAGATCAGAATCAATCAGGTGTTGATGCAGTAGCTGGTTTTGACAGTTGTTAAGGATTTGTTCTCTCATGATCAAATTATACAATCCTGTATAGTCCTTAACCTTACTTCCCAATAGCCAGCCTTCCAAAGCCTTAGTGGCACAATCTACAAAGTCAGTCCAGTCCTGAGTCTGTGTCTTCTGGGTATTCCTGAACAACAACCTGTATTGTTCAGTGGTTAGGCCAAACCCATCAATTAGAGCACTCTTCAGGACAGTGTAATTGTCAGCATCCTCATCACTAACCGTGTGGAGCTTGTCTCTACCTTTCTCAGAGAAGGAGAGCCACAAGATAGCTGCCCACTGACTTTGGGGTACCTGCTGTACTTTGCAGGCTCTCTCCAAAGCAGTTATCCATTTGTGGATGTCATCCCCACACTTGTAGGGAGGGACAATCTTGCTCAGGTGTCTATTATCATAGGTCCTGTCCCTCTCCTTAGGGATATGGCTGCCACCAGTGGGTTTTAAACCACTTAACTTCTGCTCTCTAGCCAGAGCAAGCTTCTCCTTGGCAAGGGCAAGTTCTTCCCTCTCAATCCTCAGATTAGCTTCCCTCATTCTGGCTTCATGCTCTTTTCTCTGTGGGGAAGTCATTCCCCTGTGAGAAGAGGCATTGGAGCTGTTAGAGACATGGGAGTGGATGGATTCCCTTGAAGGGGATCTGTCTCTTCTGTTTCTCTGTTTAAGTCCACTTGGGGGTCTGAATGGGGGGGCCCCATTCAGACTCCCATGCAAGCTTAAGTTAGCCTGGCTAAGTCTTCCTACTTCGACCTGGCTGTCTACCTCCTCATCTGAAGTCCCATCTGACTCATCTGTAGTGGGTAGACCCTCCCCTGTACCTAGGGTACCAGCCTGGGAGGCCCTATGAGCATCATACTCCTCTAGGATCTCTACTAGCTGAATGAGGGTAGGGTTTGTACCCTGTTTTAACTTTCTGGAGGTACACAATTGTCTCATCTCCTGAAAAGTTAGGGTATCATATCTAGAGGGGATCTTTCTAGACCCCTCCTGAGAGAGGATCAACTTGATCTCCTCCCAGAGACATGATCTAGTGAGGGTGTGGTGTGTGCACCTACCTACACTAGTTGTATCTACTAAACCTCTCTAGTAGTTGTAGTCAGGGTGTGCTAGGCCCTTCAACCTACAACAACTAAGTCCAGTAGGACTTAAGTATTATAATCTATGTTATATGTACCTAAACAATATCTGTGTGATCTTTCAATTTAGTATCTCAAGATTACAATGGTATTACAACAGCAAGCTCAGATCCCAACCGCTGCTCACCAATGTGAGAAGTTGGCCTGATGTATGATGTCACTAGTTCTAGTGTACACCTTATATCAGTCCAAACAACTCTTATGGTGATTGGTTGTAAAGTCAACCTTATAGACCAGCTATCCTAGTGGTAACATGGAAAAGAGCAGTCTTAGGCTAAACTCTGAATGGCATGTGAAGCCAGCTGTTATACCATATGCAATCCCTTAAATACCAAATAAAAGGACACCACAACAGATATATATATAAAATAAAGTGTATTTATTCTAGTCAAACCCTCAGCACTCTTTATGAGATTCGAGGTAAGTACAACACAGTCTTATTCAAGCATACATTAAGTCACACAGGTAAGTAATACAGTTAGGCCCTAGGGGCCGCGCAAACCATATACTAAGTAAGTGGTATAAGGACCACTGTCACAGAAATAGGATAGGCCTAGTCCTAGGGAATCGCTGGGGCTACACTATACTACCCAAGGTTAGGAAGTGGGAGGCCCACGGGATTCAGGTGCAGAGTGGAAACACTCACGCGTAATGCGTATAATCGAGGAAAACAGTACAGCTTAGAAATAATAAGATTCAGGACACTTCTGGAGTAACTAGGAAGTCGAGACTGGAAAACTAGACACTAGGATAGTCAATACCCTGTTGAGCACCGGAGTACTCAAGTTACCTAGCCCACGGGCTGCGAGTGCATAGGTGTGAACTTGCGTCGCGTTTCGTCGTCGACTCCTATGGATGCCTGAAGGAAAGATGCTGACAGGCAGTCAGTGAAGAGAGTCCGGTGGATCCCAAGGCTGGGATCAAGAAGGAAGGATACCTGCAAGCAGAAGGGACAGAGTCTGGGTCACTAGCCAGTGACCACGTGTGACCAGGAAGGAACCAGGCGATGTCGGGAGATTGCAGGTGAAGAGGGGAAGCTTGTCGCAGTAGCCACGGGTGCCAGGAGACGTCGAGGACGACCAGGACCAGGAGGCGAGCTTTCCCACGAAGGCTCTTGCTGTCGGCGGCGTCGAAGTTGGACTAGGACTCACCAAGCCTTGGCAAGCGGAACCCACAAAGAATGTAGGACTTGCTTCTGGTGCAGACCAGGAAGGTCTGGGGTGCTTCTCTTTCACAGAGGAGCAGGAGCCATTCTGGAGGAGCCAAACCAGCAGTGGAAAATTGAAGGTGTGTCGTCACAGAGGTTACTAGCCACCGGGCAAGTAACCGGACAGACGCGGCAAGCAGGAAAATGCAGAAGGGCCCCACGCAGGACTCGTGGAGTGTGGGGGGCTGATCTTCGGTGCAGATGGTGCTTGGGGTTGGGGCTTCTCAATCCCTGGTGCACAACCTCGAGGGTGCCTCAGAAGCTGCGCTGGAAGATAATCGCCACTTTTCCCAGGTAGCCGGTCCCACGTCTCTCGTCGCCTCCACGATCTCAGCTCGGCTGTGGATGCGGATCAGGGTCGGAGAAGTCTGGAAGTCAAGGCTCTGGTCAGGCTCTGCAGTCGGTCCCTCGTAGAACTTCAGCAAAGCAAAGGGTAAGTCTCTTGATGGTGCCTGTTCGCACAGGGTGACCACTCCTTGGCCACAAGGGAGATTCTTCAGTCTTCTTCTTTCATCGAATGTCGAAGGTCCAGAGTTTCTGTTCAAGTTGCAGGTTCAGGATAATCTAATCTCCTGGGGCCCAGCTACCACACTTATACTAATCTGGGGGGCTGGATTGCCTGCTACGTCACACCTTATGTGTGGGACCTGGGAGGGGGTGGTTACACCCCCTTCCCTTTGTCCAGTTTCGCGCCAGGACTGGGGCTGGAGTGCTCCAGCACCGGTTTGAACTGGACTATGCATGGGACACCTTGTGTGCCCCAGGCAGTGTCTAGTTTCTTTCATCCCTCCCTGCCCCAATACACTAAGGCCTGTCTGGGGTGGTGCTAGCACTTCCCAAGGCAGGAAACCTATTGTCCAAGCCTCCCGTGCCGGGATCACTCCCAGCAGCAGGAGGTCAGACTGGTGTCGCGGCAGCAGCATCCATTTTGTGATGCTGGGGCTCTGGTTAACTTTAACCGGGTAAGTAGGTTTCAACATGTCTTCTCCCTCTAGAAGGGAGGGATAATATCCTCATCACCAGAAATGGGATGGGGGTATTATTCCAAAGTGTTAGACACCTTACACGACATGTTTTGATACAGCCAAACCATAGTTACCATAACCGTTTAAGATTATAAGGCACTTTAAGAGTATATGGTAGGCTATATCATAGAACAGCTATAAGGACATGGTTCCGAAAGCTGCAGACAAGCTCAGCTCATGCTAGAGCACTATCTCACATGTTACCAAGCACTCTGCCTCCAGGATTGTTAAGCCCTGTCATAGGAGTGGCTGATAGGTACACATGTGTCTATATATAAGGTAGGTATAGGAATACTACACCTAAGCAAGGGGTGATTACACGACCTTGCCCCAGCTGAGTGATCAGCCAGTTGTGTCATAATGGAAGGCCAGGCCAGGGGTGGCATAATACATGCTGCAGCCCCAGGTAGGCCTAGGGTACCCCTATGCCCTGGGTACCTAGGGTACACTATATAGGGTCTAATAAGGTGGTCCCTACCAATTGGGTTATGCACCTAACGTACATAGTATTAATTTAGAGAGAGACTAGCAGGGCTGTGGGTCCGATTAGCAGGCCCACAGCCACATCTAAGTCTAAAACTAGTAAAGCAAAAGCAAAAAGTGGGGGTGAACATAGAAAGCAGACCCTACTCTCCTACATTAATGGTAAATGGTGGTAAGTAACATATTCTGCTACCGATGCTGGTAATTTCATACACACATGACAATCACTAACCTCCATAGTGTCTACATATTGTACTAGTAACTTTGTGAATACATTTAAAGCAGTGTCATTATTTGTCACAGTGTGATGTAGGTCTAATTCATCTGGTGCTTCTAATGCTACTCTATCTCCTTTAATGTTAGCTGCTTTTCATTTGTGTTTGTGTTATTTTTCTTTTCTGTTACCATCAAATAAGGGATGGCTATGGTTAATACTAGCTTTGTCAAAGGTGGACACGCCCAATGTAGTGTGGTACGGTCAAATGAAGCAATGTTTGGGAACCCACCAAGTGGGTTAAAAGACCCCTCACACACCAACCTGGTTGGTGTCATGCTTCATCATTGGGGCCCCAACCGGGTGGCCGAATGCCTCCCGGTTGTGCTGCGACGCCTGACTACAGCGGAGCTGGTG
This sequence comes from Triturus cristatus, assembly GCF_964204655.1. Classification (NCBI taxonomy): domain Eukaryota; kingdom Metazoa; phylum Chordata; class Amphibia; order Caudata; family Salamandridae; genus Triturus; species Triturus cristatus. Next base: position 1,175,688,185 of record NC_140583.1, on the reverse strand, counting down.
TAGTGCAAAAATGTGATGTGGTGATAATTTAAAAAATACCGCTGAGAATCCTTACCATTAGAAGATTTATTATTGGCGGCTCAGGGTATTGGTTAAAAAGATATGTGATGCAACTAAATGGAGAAATAATTATCTGTTAGTTGGCTATGTGGTGGGTCTACATGTTTCAGCTCTCGAATAAAAGTAATGGGGAGCTTTCATCAGGACCAGTGTGAAGTGAGTGGCAAAAAGGTGAAGTGCCACGTGGTGAAAAAAATTAATTAAAAATATGAGTTACCTACACACTCGCTAAGGTGTGTGGAACGCGGTGTCAACACATTAGCGGACACTGTGGCGCAAACCTGTGGAAGAAAAACAAGACAGCACACAATACACATGAGAAATCAACATTGGTGCACTGGATGGCAGGCAACATACAAATAGGTTTAATGTGCTGTGAATGATCAAACCTGTCTTCAATGAGCGTACCGTGGGTGACACACATACATATGAAGTGTATCATGCTGCTATGCAAAAGAGCGGAGGCAAGACCATTAGGAATGCTAGGTAATACGTAAAACGTTCTGTGGACTAGGGGTGCCAAGTGGTAGATACCGCGGCACTACATAGGACTATAAGTGAAAGTCACACGAACAGCGCCAAGTGATTCTGCTGGCAATGGTTGCGGAACCTCTGAATGAGGTATGTATATGGTGAGAGGCCCAGAGTGCGCTAAAAGTGAGGGGCTAAATGGAGCCTCCAAGCGCTGAAGAAGAGTGATGGGCACAGGCTCGATAAAACAATGCGCAAAATAGCAGGGGGAAAGGATAATTACACTATGGCTGAGTGAAGGCGCTGTGCAGGAAGCGGGAGGGGGGCGCTTCTTACAACAGAACTGTTGGTAAAAGAAACAACAAGATTAGAGAGCGAGGCTGGCAGGAAGGAGACGGTATCCTGCTAGAGCAAATACGAGACACCTTACTTGGTTGTGAAGCTACCATCGCCTTGCACCTACTGTGGCCTCCCGAAGTCCCGGATGCTGACGGACCCCGGGGGGAGAGGAGGTTAAATAGGGAGGAGCGCCATTGTATACGTGCGTACGTGCTGGCGAGCTAGGGCGTTACTGTCTCAAACGCGCATGCGTGTAGGAGTAGCGTGATGATGGCGCGCATGCGCGAAAGGGCTAGCAAGCTAGTTCGTTACTGCGTGAAGCGCGCATGCGTGTGGAAGTAGCGTGATGATAGCGCGCATGCGCGAGAGGGCGCCAGAGATTAGGGAGAATATCCAGCGTCTAGCGAGCATGTTAGAAGAAATCAGACGCGGGTGTTGTAAGAGGAACCCAGGGTTACTGGGAGAGCCCACACAGGGTGCGAGCCTGGTTGGCAATAGAAGAGGCAATGCTATTCAGTGCCCGGGATGGGGCGCGGGAGGTGGCGCATGCATCCCTGGACAGCCGTGGAGTGGGAGCCAGGGCTTAGGCGAAAATAGGGGGTCTAAGATGGCCAGATGAGCCAGAATGGGAACAAAACGTGGCGAAGCCTATGGATAAAGGCATAGTGGCGAGGACTTTCTTAGGCAGTTCCAAGGGATATTATCGTTCAAGCCAGTGATGTGGCTCGAAAGACGATATATCCATCTTTGTTCCTGTTCTAGGAGGCGAGTCTGAATGTTGGGAATGTTGTTGTCCAAGGCTTCAAGTATCACCCATCTCATGTCGTTAGTCGTGTGGCCTTTTTCCAGGAAGTGGTTTGTCATTTTAGTGGTGTTTTTCTTGCAGCGTATGGTGCTGCGGTGCTCACAGATACGGGTTTTAACTTTGCGGGTGGTCATCCCAATGTAGGTCAGATTACACGGACATGTGATGCGGTATACAACATTCTCTGTGTTGCAGTTGGTGTGTTTTCGTAACTCCCATGTCTTCCCAGGTTCCAAATTCAGCTGCTTGGTTGTCTCTGTGATGTGGCATACGCTGCAGTTACCACAGGGGTAGTGCCCCTTGATGTCGGGGAGGCCCCAGGCATTGAGTACCGTGTTGGGAGGTCTGGCTGGGGCCATTGGTCTGGTAGACACAATGGTGTCCTTGATGGATCTTGCCCTTTTAGTAGAGAGAAGGGGAGGTTCCCAATTCAGGTGGCCTGTGTTGAGGATCTTCCAGTTCTTTTTAACGATCTGCGCAACCTTGTTGGACACTGTGTTGTACGTGGTGACACATGTGAGTGGGGGAGGGGTTGGTTCTTTAGGGTACGTTGTGAGTAGACCGTCTCGGTTTTGATTTCTGGCCCTTTTACTGGCGGTCTTAGTTATGTGCCTTGGGTAACCGCGTTGGTGCAGTTTCAGGCAGAGGTCTTGGGCTTGTATTTTGTAGTCTTTGGGATCGCTACAGTTTCTGCGCAGTCGCAGAAATTGGCCATACGGGAGGTTTTCCCGGAGGGTCCGTGGGTGGAAGCTGGAAAAGTGGAGGAGGGAGTTACGTGCAGTGGGTTTGAAGTGTGTTTTGCTCATGAGTCCTCCTGCCACTGCATAGATGTCGAGATCCAGGAAGGTGGTATGGTATCTGTCAAAACTGTGTGTGAAGCGCAAGTTAGGATCACATGTGTTTAGCCAGTCACAGAAGGTGATGAGTGTTTCGCTCGAACCTTCCCAGATGAGGAGAATGTCATCAATGTAGCGCTTGTAGAACTTGATATGCGGAATGCGTGGCTGGTTGTTGCTGAGCAGGTGTTTGGTCTCAAAGCTAAAAACATACAGGCCCGCTATGCTGGGAGCGAAAACGCTCCCCATTGATGTACCGTACTTCTGTAGGTAGAGCTTACCCTCATATTCGAAGTAATTCTCCTTGAGTGCGAGGGTAGCGCACTTCAGGACAAAAGAGGGGGGCGTGTGGTATTGCCAATCACCCTCATTGAGGGCCTCTTCAAGAACACGTAGGGTATCATCTTGGGGGAGGCTAGTGTACAGACTTTCCACATCCAGCGACACCAAAAAAGAGCTTTCGGCATCGTAGTGAATGTTAGCTAGGAGTCCTAGCAAATCTTTGGTGTCTTTAAGATACGTGCTTGTGGACTGGACCAGGGGTTGTAAGAAGTGGTCACAGAAGCGTGAGAGGGGTTCCAAAAGGGACCCAATGCCTGAAACAATCGGGCGACCTGGGGGGGGGAAACCTGTTCTTATGGATTTTGGGAACAGTATAAAAGTATGGTATTTTTCCTTGGGTGGTGGTCAGGAATTTGGCCTCACTTTTAGAAATGTGCCCACTTTGTTCAGCTTCTCCTACTAGGGTTTGGATGTTCGCTTTGAGTGAGATACTGGGATCATGAGTGAGCAGTTCGTAGTTCTTAGTGTCATTGAGTAGACGTTGGCACTCGTGATGGTAGTCCTTTTTGTTGAGGATTACTGTGCCACCCCCTTTGTCAGCGGGTTTGATGATTATATCAGGGTTATTCTTCAGTGTTTGTAGGGCCAGCCGTTCTTGTTTACTAGTGTTTTGAAATATGTGGGGTTCTTCAAGGGCTTCAATTTCCTTAAACACCGCTTGTTCATATACCAAGATTTCCGGGGGGATAGAGCTTGGGGGGGGCATGAATGTAGATTTTACCCGGAGGGTGGTGTCCCCCTGGTCAATGGGGTCAGGGAGAATCGGAGTATTCTCGAAGAATGCCTTGAGTTTTAGTTTGCGGAAAAATTCAGCTAGTTCGCAATGTAGTTTGAATTTATCCAACTTGGACGTGGGTGCATAGCCTAAACCTTTCTCAAGGATGGCTTCCTCTGCGGGTGTTAAGATGTGTTGGGAGAGGTTGGTGATAAGGCTTAGCGTGTGCTCGGGCCTGGTTGTTGGTCTCTGGTTTGGCTCCTCGTCTGTGCTCCCTGTGGAGGGTCCTCTTGCCAGTGAACTGTGTTCCCTCTGCGTCTCCTTCCGCGACCTCTTCTGCCTCTTCCTAAAAAAGGCTGTGGTTGGTTTTGGTTCATGTAAGGAGGTGGTGGACCAAATGGTGGGTTACAGCCATATCCAAATTGTGGGTGTAATGGGGGATACATAGGTGGATATAGTACGTTGGGACCCCGGGGCCCCGGGGTCCACGGTTGTTGCCATCCTGTGGAACCCCCTCTGCCTTGTTGGCGTCGGCGATAACTGCTATTGCTGGAGTTGCTGCTTCCGGATGAGTCTTCATCTGATGTTGTCCCTGACAGATCCGCCCGATTAGGTGGTTGAAAATCTGCGGCGGCATAGGGATAGGTTTTGGTATAGGAGAATCTCTTGAGATCTTTTTGAAATTTGGTAATCTTGCTTTGGGTGAGGCCTTCTTTATATTCATTTATTTCTTTGTTCGTTTCCTCTAGTTTTTTCTTGAAAGAGGAGAGAGTGGCTTTGAAGTGTGATTCCGTAGTTTGTATTTCTATGAGGAATGCATCGGAGAGGCGTTTGGATGTTTGGATGATGAGAATCATCCAATCACGGGTGCATCTCCACGCTATTTGGGCCCAGTCCTTCCGAAAGATAGGATCCTCTAGAAAGATACGTGGGGCATTCGTGACTATCAGGCCTCTTGGCGCGGTGTTGTTCCTCAGATATTCAGTAAGAATTACCCCGTGGAGTATGGTTCTTATCCGGTTGCGCTTTTTCTCATTAAGGTTGTCCCAATCGGCTGTTTGTGCGATCGAGGTAGCTAAGTTGAAGTCAGCCAGTAATGGAGGATTGTCAAGAATATTGTTGACGTCATCCAGAGTGAACCCTAAGCCAGGGTTCTCAGCCATAGTGAAAAAAAGGGGAAAAGTATTTGCGCAGGTCAAGAGAAGATCTGCTCTCACAGCTGTGCGCTGCGAATAATTATCAAGAACAAAAGGGAGAGCTAGGGACAACTAGGGGGGGTTGTGTCCGTATCCCCTGGATTTAGATAAGCTTTGTCAAAGGTGGACACGCCCAATGTAGTGTGGTACGGTCAAATGAAGCAATGTTTGGGAACCCACCAAGTGGGTTAAAAGACCCCTCACACACCAACCTGGTTGGTGTCATGCTTCATCATGCTTCATCATACGGTACATCAATGGGGAGCGTTTTCGCTCCCAGCATAGCGGGCCTGTATGTTTTTAGCTTTGAGACCAAACACCTGCTCAGCAACAACCAGCCACGCATTCCGCATATCAAGTTCTACAAGCGCTACATTGATGACATTCTCCTCATCTGGGAAGGTTCGAGCGAAACACTCATCACCTTCTGTGACTGGCTAAACACGTGTGATCCTAACTTGCGCTTCACACACAGTTTTGACAGATACCATACCACCTTCCTGGATCTCGACATCTATGCAGTGGCAGGAGGACTCATGAGCAAAACCCACTGCACGTAACTCCCTCCTCCACTTTTCCAGCTTCCACCCACGGGCCCTCCGGGAAAACCTCCCGTATGGCCAATTTCTGCGACTGCGCAGAAACTGTAGCGATCCCAAAGACTACAAAATACAAGCCCAAGACCTCTGCCTGAAACTGCACCAACACGGTTACCCAAGGCACATAACTAAGACCGCCAGTAAAAGGGCCAGAAATCAAAACCGAGACGGTCTACTCACAACATACCCTAAAGAACCAACCCCTCCCCCACTCACATGTGTCACCACGTACAACACAGTGTCCAACAAGGTTGCGCAGATCGTTAAAAAGAACTGGAAGATCCTCAACACAGGCCACCTGAATTGGGAACCTCCCCTTCTCTCTACTAAAAGGGCAAGATCCATCAAGGACACCATTGTGTCTACCAGACCAATGGCCCCAGCCAGACCTCCCAACACGGTACTCAATGCCTGGGGCCTCCCCGACATCAAGGGGCACTACCCCTGTGGTAACTGCAGCGTATGCCACATCACAGAGACAACCAAGCAGCTGAATTTGGAACCTGGGAAGACATGGGAGTTACGAAAACACACCAACTGCAACACAGAGAATGTTGTATACCGCATCACATGTCCGTGTAATCTGACCTACATTGGGATGACCACCCGCAAAGTTAAAACCCGTATCTGTGAGCACCGCAGCACCATACGCTGCAAGAAAAACACCACTAAAATGACAAACCACTTCCTGGAAAAAGGCCACACGACTAACGACATGAGATGGGTGATACTTGAAGCCTTGGACAACAACATTTCCAACATTCAGACTCGCCTCCTAGAACAGGAACAAAGATGGATATATCGTCTTTCGAGCCACATCACTGGCTTGAACGATAATATCCCTTGGAACTGCCTAAGAAAGTCCTGACTACCTGGGACCTCTCCACTATGCCTTTATCCATAGGCTTCGCCACGTTTTGTTCCCATTCTGGCTCATCTGGCCATCTTAGACCCCCTATTTTCGCCTAAGCCCTGGCTCCCACTCCACGGCTGTCCAGGGATGCATGCGCCACCTCCCGCGCCCCATCCCGGGCACTGAATAGCATTGCCTCTTCTATTGCCAACCAGGCTCGCACCCTGTGTGGGCTCTCCCAGTAACCCTGGGTTCCTCTTACAACACCCGCGTCTGATTTCTTCTAACATGCTCGCTAGACGCTGGATATTCTCCCTAATCTCTGGCGCCCTCTCGCGCATGCGCGCTATCATCACGCTACTTCCACACGCATGCGCGCTTCACGCAGTAACGAACTAGCTTGCTAGCCCTTTCGCGCATGCGCGCCATCATCACGCTACTCCTACACGCATGCGCGTTTGAGACAGTAACGCCCTAGCTCGCCAGCACGTACGCACGTATACAATGGCGCTCCTCCCTATTTAACCTCCTCTCCCCCCGGGGTCCGTCAGCATCCGGGACTTCGGGAGGCCACAGTAGGTGCAAGGCGATGGTAGCTTCACAACCAAGTAAGGTGTCTCGTATTTGCTCTAGCAGGATACCGTCTCCTTCCTGCCAGCCTCGCTCTCTAATCTTGTTGTTTCTTTTACCAACAGTTCTGTTGTAAGAAGCGCCCCCCTCCCGCTTCCTGCACAGCGCCTTCACTCAGCCATAGTGTAATTATCCTTTCCCCCTGCTATTTTGCGCATTGTTTTATCGAGCCTGTGCCCATCACTCTTCTTCAGCGCTTGGAGGCTCCATTTAGCCCCTCACTTTTAGCGCACTCTGGGCCTCTCACCATATACATACCTCATTCAGAGGTTCCGCAACCATTGCCAGCAGAATCACTTGGCGCTGTTCGTGTGACTTTCACTTATAGTCCTATGTAGTGCCGCGGTATCTACCACTTGGCACCCCTAGTCCACAGAACGTTTTACGTATTACCTAGCATTCCTAATGGTCTTGCCTCCGCTCTTTTGCATAGCAGCATGATACACTTCATATGTATGTGTGTCACCCACGGTACGCTCATTGAAGACAGGTTTGATCATTCACAGCACATTAAACCTATTTGTATGTTGCCTGCCATCCAGTGCACCAATGTTGATTTCTCATGTGTATTGTGTGCTGTCTTGTTTTTCTTCCACAGGTTTGCGCCACAGTGTCCGCTAATGTGTTGACACCGCGTTCCACACACCTTAGCGAGTGTGTAGGTAACTCATATTTTTAATTAATTTTTTTCACCACGTGGCACTTCACCTTTTTGCCACTCACTTCACACTGGTCCTGATGAAAGCTCCCCATTACTTTTATTCGAGAGCTGAAACATGTAGACCCACCACATAGCCAACTAACAGATAATTATTTCTCCATTTAGTTGCATCACATATCTTTTTAACCAATACCCTGAGCCGCCAATAATAAATCTTCTAATGGTAAGGATTCTCAGCGGTATTTTTAAAATTATCACCACATTGTGGTAAATAATTTAATTACCGGTACTTAATTTGATGCGGAAAATCTATAATAATAGCTCAGTAAAATAAGAGACAGAATCCGTGGTATTAGAGGTTCGGAACGGGCTTTATTCCAAAATCAATTCGAATTGATGGACTCCATATTCCATCACCACGAAGGTTCAGGAAGTGAAGGACCATACTTTATTGACAGGTAATCATTTTTATACAAAGGCATTATAGTGAAAACAGATGCAGGAGGCGTAACAGTTGATAACAGAGATAAAACATACATGCGTAACTAAAGTGGGTGTAACTAGGCGTAACTAAAGAACGTCATTAGATATGATGTCACAAATAGGTGGCACCATGAAAGAATTTCGCAATGTCAGCAGAAATACTTGGCAGAAATGCGCGCGCAGCAGCATGACGTGTGATTGACGTGCAACTAGGGGGTGAAGGGGATTTGACATTTAGCTCTACATGTGGAGACAGAAGTCTGGGGTTATGTCAACCTAATCCCAAATCATATCTAACATCCTATGTTTAAAGAACTATGTTATCCAAAAAGAGAGGTCTCTTAGAATAGAATCTTATTCTATACTGGCTATACTGACTGTTAGTGCGTGTACAAGCGTCTAAGTGTCTACACTAGATGCGAGGGCAGAAATCTTCCATAGTAACAGGGCTATGAATTACTTGCATAAAGACAGGGAAGCCGGGCCCTTTGCTCGGTAGCTGGAAGAATGTTTACTTAAACTACTAGACAGGAATGCATTGGATGGGGAGCGGAGCAGATAATCTCGAAGGTGAAATACAGTTTTTTGGCAGGCAGACAGGTTGAGTCAGGCACCGTTAGCCGCGCAGGGAGTAGGACAAAGTTCATGGATACAGATGCGAGCTCAGACTGGAGCTTTTAGAGGCAGAAGGCAGGGAAAGGCTTAATGGCAGAATCAGGGCCTACTCGCCTGGACTGTAAAATGGGATAAATGAACCATATAAAGCCGGTGGCCTTTCATACTTAGGAATAGAATATCCGGCCCATTCATGGCGGATCTGAAAGAGGACATGTTGACGGTGGACGCACATGTGTTTGCGTCTTCATAACTGGAACTGGAGGAAACATACATGTACTTGTAATTTATACATGAAACCGTTGGGGTCCAAGATAGGGGACATAACTGACCATAAAAATCCATATTTCCACATTCCCTCCTTGTCCCCTACTTGCCCTTAAGAGATATCAATCTTCATTAATCCGTTGATCTGTTCATATAGCATCATTTGTTCTTCTTTCTTCTTCCGTGATGAATGAAATCTTGGTGGTGGAATACACGATGTGGCACACAGACCACAAATCGCTGGTCCACATTGTAGGCATAAACAGCAACTGAATAATATGAGAAAGCCAATACCTAGGAAGGATAGGACCCTCCATCCAAATGTTGACAATACACTCCAAAACCAACCGGACCAAGTCCAGGTGCCTGGATTCTGGTGTATCTGGCTTACAATCTTATGAAGGCGAGTTATGGCTTTATATACAGATGGCGAATTTTCTGGTATGAAAATGCAACAACTTGATCCGATGACCCTACAAGCTCCGCCCCTATCGGCCAGGATGACGTCAAGGACAAGACGATTTTGAAGCACAACAATCCGCATAGCAGACTGCTCTTCTGTTAAATTGCCTAAGGCGGAAATAGTTTCGTTCACTACTGCTTCAAGCGTTCTGGTTAATCTACGTATCAGCTTACTATTGGTAACTGTACCTATATAGGGAAAGAGACCTTTATTGAAATCTGTGTATTTTTCCCATGCTGTCTCAGTGTAGTCGACTATTGGGAGATCTCTCCGTTCTCTATTGTGTACTAAATGAGTATTTCTGTGATAATCAGGAGGAGCTAGGAAAACAGGTGGCAAAAGGAATCCGATGTAGCAGGTACCATCCCAATCTAGAGGCAAACGTATATATGCAGTCTGACCACATATGAAGTAGGAATGGCGAGAAGCTCTAAATGTAGACTTGCCTTGATCACTGAATTCTATTACAGTGGTGCATCTACTATGGCCCATATGTATAGAACCATTCTTTCTTACACATAATTCACCTTTAACTGGAAATACTGACATAGCGGGCAAAATTGGTGCAGCTTCAGATTCAACATTCAGGATCATGAGATTAAGCGTGAAATTCCCTAATCCATATACTTCATTTTCTAGATCAGTTCCTGTTCTTTTGGGAAGTCCCTCCTTGTTAGGGTAGCAGACTTTAAGCAAAACTAAGTTCAGGTTTCCCCATACCCAGTTGTCTTGATAAGTTACTGAGTTTGAATCGAGGGAATTAATTAAACTAAACCATGCTCCACAGGAGCCATTGTGTGTGAACGGATATGGAAAGAGAGGCAGAATTCCTTTATAGTTCTGATAGGGAGGGAGTCGGCCACATATCCAACAATTTGTAGCATTGCTAGCCTGATGGGAATGATGTAACATACTAATAAAAGTGTTATTGCGCAGCGCAAATCTATAGGACAACTCATGCGGGGGTAATTCACTAAAAGAATGTTCAGCAGTAACATTGTAAACATGTTTAGAGATAGGATAATATATGTGCAACAATATACTTGCAGCGATTATTAAAAGACTTAAGAAAAACAAAATTAATAATGTCACTGTGCAATGACTACGCAGTGATTTACAGTACGCATGTTGTTTCAATTGCATCCTTCGGTTTCTTTCTCTATTCAGGTCTAAGGGATACATATCAGAGACAAATTCGACCGATTCACCTTGGAGAGGACTTAAACAATCAAATTGTCTGACTTGTTAGACCGTAGTTTTAGTTTGTATAGTTCCTTATTACTCAGTTCAACCAAAGGAAGCTTTGAGTCAATCGGTGAAGACACGCGAGGTGTATCGTTTACATCAGACGGAAGTCCATGAAATTTCTTGATATGACTTGAATGTATCCAGCCTTTGCGACCTTCGATCTTCACGGCTGTCCTCGTAGTTAACAGTACGAGTTGAGGCGATTTCCACCTAGGATCCAGCTGAGACTTCCGGTCAAAGTTCCTCACTAACACCAGGTCCCCGGGAATTACGTCATGGGGTTTCACCTCGGTGTTGTCGGGAAAGGCTGCAGCTACCTGTGAACGACAAGATTGTAGTGCAGACATCAAGGAAGCCAAGTAATCTGTCAGCATATTACAGTCAACATCAGTTATTTTGCGTGGTATAGGCGTCCCCCACATATTTGGTGGTCTACCGAAGATCACCTCATAAGGGGATAGCCCTGTTCGGGAGTGCGCTACCATTCCCATGTAAAAGAGTGCAACTGGTAAGGCTACTACCCAGTCGACACCTTTCTCTCTACATATTTTGGACAATCTAATTTTCAGAGTTTGATTATGTCGTTCCACGAGACCTGCTGCCTCGGGGTGTCGGACACAGTGAAATCTCCACTGATAGCCTAACAAAAGTGAAACGTGTTTCATTAGTTCGGATGAGAACGGCTGGCCGTTATCTGAGTAGACAACACGTGGTAAACCGTACCGTGGGAAGAATTCTCGAACCAACTGTTTTGCAGTAGTCGGGGCAGTGTAATCTGAAACCGGGTATGCCTCTGTCCAACGGGAAAGAGCACAGACAACTACGAGAACATATTTGAATCCTCGACATCGTTCCATCTGGATATAATCCATCTGGAGGACTTCAAAAGGGTGATCAGGAGGCTGAAATCCACCTTGTTCTACGGGAATGCTTTTACCTGGGTTAAACTGACAACAGATCATACAGGTACGAACTTTTTGTTTAGCTGCTGCTCGTAAATGTTTGTTGAACCAAATGTGTTGAATGCTGTCTAGCATAGCTTTTTCTCCTAGGTGCGCTGGACTATGTACAGTATTAATGATAACTTGGACCATTGAATCAGGAAGGAACCATACAGATTTTTCCTTCGTCATCCATCCTTGATCCGTTTGGATCCCTCCTAATTCAGTCCATTTCTTTATTTCCTCTGGTGTAGCATGTGTCTGTATGTCAATTACGTCAAGAGCGGGATCCTTAACCATCATGCAATGTGTTGGTGTCGGGACTATTGTCTTTGTCATGTCAGATGTGTGAGTTTGAGCAGTCTGTTTAGCTGTTCTGTCGGCTAGATCATTGCCTTGGGAAATGATATCAGTAACTTTCGTATGAGCTTTACATTTCATAATTGATATTGCAGTGGGTAGATGTATTGCATCTAATAAGGCATGAATGAGGGGTCCGTGCTGAATGTGGGCACCGTGAGAAGTTAAATAACCTCTCTCTCGCCACAGCACGCCGAAGTCATGTACAACTCCGAATGCATAACGTGAATCAGTGTATATGTTGGCTTTTTTATAATATAAGGAGTTGTTGAATCATATAGATACCAGCTAAACGCTGTTCATCTGGGGTGAGGTTCAAAAACGTATGTGCTAGTGTATCATCACTATATTTTCCGGGACTGTCAACCCAGTGAACGGCTGACCTGGCTAATTCTTGTTCGTCCATAGAATCGAGTATATGATAACCCCTTCGTTCTCTGAGTAATTTGTCAGCGGCTTGGAACGAATGTTCGGGGGACCTTATATTTATTATAGGGGTTTGGAAATTTCTGCTATTATCTGGACGTATCGGACGTATCGGATCAGTAAAGCATCTAGTATTATTGCAAGATCTTCCTCTACTTACATAGGCCATTGTTTCTAACTGTCCTGTGGGCAGTTCTAATTCTTCCTCCTCCTCGGTTTGTTCAGGCTGGTCCACTGCTAATCTTTCTTCGTGTATTCGTTCTATTTCTTTGCGGATCTTTCGGCACATAGCTACTATACTTAATCGTTTATCATGTCTCCCCTCTGATATATTCCGACTCCATGTGGTAAGAATTTGCATTTCTTCCGGATTTACCCCTGGTCGGTCTTGATTTCTGATCACACAATTTATGAGGAAACGTAACAGTTCCCCCTGTATCTCCACTTTCTGGTACTCCATGGCTCTATTAATACTTTCAGAATCTCGTCCTGACTGGACAAAGTGATATATATTTTCTAAATGTGTAGTCATTCCTGGTAGTCTCCCTAAATATATTGCAGCTCGTCGGATACGTAATGATGCCAACAGCATTTCGTCCTCTTTGCCGGGCACAGGGTCATATCTACAATCTATTAGAAGTTCCTTAAGCATGTCGGGAGTTACTAGTTTGGGCGTACGTTGGAGGGCTAATTCTTGAAAGGAAAGTTTATTTACTCTGGGTGGCGTGGAAAAAATGTTTGTTGTACCTCCTGTAGCACCACCTGGGGTGCTGGATGTGAAAGGATTCGTTGAACGTGATATAGCAACCATAGGTGTGGATACAGCTGTAGAAACAGATGTGCTTGCCGGAACTTGTGTCGGAGTTTGCTGTTGCGGAGGTACAGATGAAGGAGGGTCTTGGCGTTGAACCCCCTCGGCAGGTGGTCTATGTGGTGCAGTATTAGCATACTCGGGAGCTGCGTCGTCTAAATAAGAGGAAAGGAAAACATCTTCTGCGGTTCTGGGATGCCCTTTGGGATGAGCTTTTATCGGAAACAATGGGGGTGGCAAGTCTTTTGGTATCTCCGGAGTAGCCTTAGGTAACCCTTCGGCCAGAAGAGGATACATACCATTCATGAGGGCATTTCTTTGTCTGTCTGTTTGTTCTGACTTTACTCGAGTACCTTCTTCAATTAATAGATTTTCTCGAACTTTATTTGAATTCTCCTTACTTTTCTCTTCCTGTCTGAGCGCTTTTTCTGTACGTCTATATGATTCTTTACGCCATAATTCAATGGCATCTTTCTGTGACTGTCTAGCTTTCTTTTTCCATAATTCTTCCTCTACTTTCATGATGCAATCTGCATCCCAGGTCCCAGCTGCGGGCCACCTCTGACTTTCTGGTAATTCCTTGGTGTAGTCTACCCATAAATCAAGAAATAATATGGCGTCTAGGCCATGTTTATGATACATGAAGTACCCTGGAGTGTCCCTAGGAGGAATGGGAACAGCTTCTTCGAGTACCCCTTTTCTAGTTTTGATCTGTCTTAATTTCGAAAAAAGCGGCATATTGAGAACTGATCTGATACACGTTTAATACAACAAAACACAATAATGAACAGTCATTCACACCACAATATGCAGAACGTATTTAAAAACATTTTAACATTTAACATTTAATGAACAACAATGATGGCCATTTAGGGAACTAGTCACTAAGCATAATACTCGGCACTAACTAGGTAATTCTGAATTATATACTAGACATACTTGATATACTGCTGAACAGTACAGATACACTGCTGAAACAGTGCAGACCGGATTTGTGTACCCAAACCCGTCTTGACCGGCACAACCTATGTGCACGTCAGAACGCCTCCCCGACAATGGTACTCACCGGGTAGCTCGGAACGGAAGGCCTCGGAACTGAACTGAACTGGACTTGAACCGGACTGGACTCGACTCGAAACTTCGGAACCTCGGAACCTGGTGGGCCTCTGTATACCTCGGATCTTGCTCTCTCAGCTAGGCTCTGGTCGGGATACTTCGCACTTCTCACCGCCTCGTCTGGGTGTTGATCGCAGCCTCAGTTACCCCCGCTCGGCAGGAGGGAGATACAGGAAATCCTGTGGGTACGCGTTGTTGTCCGTCCAGCTGTGACAGGAGACCGGGCCTGCAACGCACCTCCGGCGCGTGAGATGAGAAAGTGTCCCTATTCGGGCGCCATATATGTGGTAAATAATTTAATTACCGGTACTTAATTTGATGCGGAAAATCTATAATAATAGCTCAGTAAAATAAGAGACAGAATCCGTGGTATTAGAGGTTCGGAACGGGCTTTATTCCAAAATCAATTCGAATTGATGGACTCCATATTCCATCACCACGAAGGTTCAGGAAGTGAAGGACCATACTTTATTGACAGGTAATCATTTTTATACAAAGGCATTATAGTGAAAACAGATGCAGGAGGCGTAACAGTTGATAACAGAGATAAAACATACATGCGTAACTAAAGTGGGTGTAACTAGGCGTAACTAAAGAACGTCATTAGATATGATGTCACAAATAGGTGGCACCATGAAAGAATTTCGCAATGTCAGCAGAAATACTTGGCAGAAATGCGCGCGCAGCAGCATGACGTGTGATTGACGTGCAACTAGGGGGTGAAGGGGATTTGACATTTAGCTCTACATGTGGAGACAGAAGTCTGGGGTTATGTCAACCTAATCCCAAATCATATCTAACATCCTATGTTTAAAGAACTATGTTATCCAAAAAGAGAGGTCTCTTAGAATAGAATCTTATTCTATACTGGCTATACTGACTGTTAGTGCGTGTACAAGCGTCTAAGTGTCTACACTAGATGCGAGGGCAGAAATCTTCCATAGTAACAGGGCTATGAATTACTTGCATAAAGACAGGGAAGCCGGGCCCTTTGCTCGGTAGCTGGAAGAATGTTTACTTAAACTACTAGACAGGAATGCATTGGATGGGGAGCGGAGCAGGTAATCTCGAAGGTGAAATACAGTTTTTTGGCAAGCAGACAGGTTGAGTCAGGCACCGTTAGCCGCGCAGGGAGTAGGACAAAGTTCATGGATACAGATGCGAGCTCAGACTGGAGCTTTCAGAGGCAGAAGGCAGGGAAAGGCTTAATGGCAGAATCAGGGCCTACTCGCCTGGACTGTAAAATGGGATAAATGAACCATATAAAGCCGGTGGCCTTTCATACTTAGGAATAGAATATCCGGCCCATTCATGGCGGATCTGAAAGAGGACATGTTGACGGTGGACGCACATGTGTTTGCGTCTTCATAACTGGAACTGGAGGAAACATACATGTACTTGTAATTTATACATGAAACCGTTGGGGTCCAAGATAGGGGACATAACTGACCATAAAAATCCATATTTCCACAACATCACATTTTTGCACTACACCAGCTCCGCTGTAGTCAGGCGTCGCAGCACAACCGGGAGGCATTCGGCCACCCGGTTGGGGCCCCAATGATGAAGCATGACACCAACCAGGTTGGTGTGTGAGGGGTCTTTTAACCCACTTGGTGGGTTCCCAAACATTGCTTCATTTGACCGTACCACACTACATTGGGCGTGTCCACCTTTGACAAAGCTTATCTAAATCCAGGGGATACGGACACAACCCCCCCTAGTTGTCCCTAGCTCTCCCTTTTGTTCTTGATATGGTTAATACTAACCAGATTTTGAGTACTAAAAATATACTACATATACATATTCTACAACATTTCTTTATACACTTTTGTTTTGGTCTTCCAGCAACCCTATCATCAGTCATTTTGGAATAAGAAGATTTCTCTTCTTTTCTTTGCTTTTGTTGAACTTATATTTTAGCTTTTCAAGGAGGTCTCACTTTTCCATCGTCAATCTGCTCTGCAATTATTTCTTCGTCACTTTCTTCATTCAAATCTAGATTCTCAAATTCTTCAAGAATCACATAAGTCTATTCAGGACCTTTGAACTTATTGTTCAAAATTCGTAGTCTTTGGCTTCTTCGCCTAGGTTTCTCAGTCAATTGCCCAGATTGACTAGTGACTTCATTAACTTGTTCAATTCTTCACTTATTGTTCTTAAGCGATATTTTAAGGTTTTAACACCACCTGGCCAATTTGGCTGGTACTGCACTTTCTCTTTCCTCGTCTCTTTCAATTATTCTTTTGTTTTCGTTATGTTGTGGCACAATTTGATTATCTTTGTCATCAGAATCCCTCTCTCTCTCTGTCCTGGTTCAGGATTTAGTTAGTGACTTCATTTGCCTAAACACGTTCTTCCTTTATCTGGCCCTGTTCAGGTCGTATTTCATCTTGTTCTCCTTCTTCCTGAACTTGTTCTTCTTTTCCTAACTGGTCCTGCTCAGTTCTTACTGCACTTTGGTTTTCTGCAGCCTGAACATGTTCTTCTAGACCTATCTGTCCCTTCCCAGATTCGTGAATGTATTAGTTCACCTCTGTCTGAGTATATTGTTCTTTCCTTGTCTGATCCTACTCAGGGTCTCCAACAGCTTTATTATCTTTTTCCTGAGCTTGCTCTTCTTTACCTGCCTGGTACTCTCTATTTTCCTGTCTTTCCAATCTGGTTCTGCTTCTTGTTTTAACTATCACCTCAGGTATGTCAACCACTGGTATCCATTCGTCCTGACTTGTGCTTGGTTGTTCTTGGTCACATACTTCAGGATCTGTTATTCTAGATCCTTCAGTTGCACAACCTTCAGCATCCTCAACTACATGAGTTAATTGAGGCCCCTCTTCGTCAGGAGCTGGTACTCTTTTGGTATGACTAGCATGTATCCAAATATGGGGCCAAAGAGGTTCGAACTTTCTGACCTTCAGGCGCAGCTGAGCATGTAAGAAGAAACTGGTGATTTAATTTCCAGCCCACTTTTTTTTTTATCTGTTAAAAAGAGAGGACACTGAATTCGAACTGAATTCACATGGAGAACATTTTTGCAGGTATTGAACTACGGGTTCCAGCATGCTTTAATGATGACTCACCTGAGAAGCCCACGTGGGCAGTACAAATGCATGCAGTCAATGGCGCCCCAACGAGCATGTCAGTTTGAACAGCATCATCCTCTGATGAAGGAGCCTCCGGGTTCTGAAACACGTTAGGAATTTGCATCCTTGGAGCTGAAATGCCGGTTTTTGAATAAAGGCTTTTGTTTAAGCACTCAACTGCGATGGGCATCGTTGCTTCAGGGCAAATTTTTGTGGATTTCTACTCGGGAGCCTGGCCGAGAAGGATGTCCCACTTTGGAGTTAAATATGGGGCCAAAGAGGTTCGAACTTTCTGACCTTCAGGCGCAGCTGAGCATGTAAGAAGAACTGGTTATTTAATTTCCAGCCCACTTGGGTATTTTATCTGTTAAAAAGAGAGGACACTGAATTCGAACTGAACTCACATGGAGAACATTTTCGCAGGTATTGAACTACAGGTTCCAGCATGCTTCAATGATGACACACCTGAGAAGCCCACGTGGGCAGTACAAATGCATGCAGTCAATGGCGCCCCAGCGAGCATGTCAGTTTGAACAGCGTCATTCTCTGATGAAGGAGCCTCCGGGCTCTGAAACGTGTTAGGAATGTGCATACTTGGAGCTGAAATGCAGGTTTTTGAATAAAGGCTTTTGTTTAAGCACTCAACTGCGATGGGCATCCTTGCTTCAGGGCGAATTTTTGTGGATTTGTACTCGGCAGCCTGGCCGAGAAGGATGCCCCACCATGGAGTTAAATATGAGGCCAAAGAGGTTCGAAGTTTCTGACCTTCAGGCGCAGCTGAGCATGTAAGAAGAAACTGGTGATTCCATTTGCAGCCCACTTGGGTATTTTATCTGTTTAAAAGAGAGGACACTGAATTCGAACTGAACTCACATGGAGAATATTTTCGCAGGTATTGAACTACGGGTTCCAGCATGCTTTAATGATGACTCACCTGAGAGTCCCACGTGGGCAGTACAAATGCATGCAGTCAATGGCGCCCCAGCGAGCATGTCAGTTTGAACAGCGTCATTCTCTGATGAAGGAGCCTCCAGGCTCTGAAACGTGTTAGGAAGTTGCATCCTTGGAGCTGAAATGCCGGTTTTTGAAGAAAGGCTTTTGTTGAAGCACTCAACTGCAATGGGCATCCTTGCTTCAGGGCAAAGTTTTGTGGATTTCTACTCGGGAGCCTGACCGCGAAGGATGTCCTACCATGGAGTTAAATATGGGGCCAAAAAGGTGTGAACTTTCTGACCTTCAGGAGCAGCTGAGCATGTAAGAAGAAACTGGTGATTTCATTTCCAGCCAAGTTGGGTATTTTATCTGTTTAAAAGAGAGGACACTGAATTCGAATTGAACTCACATGGAGAACATTTTCGCAGGTATTGAACTACGGGTTCCAGCATGCTTTAATGATCACTCACCTGAGAGGCCCACGTGGGCAGTACAAATGCATGCAGTCAATGGCGCCCCAGCGAGCATGTCAGTTTGAACAGCGTCATTCTCTGATGAAGGAGCCTCCGGGCTCTGAAACGTGTTAGGAATGTGCATACTTGGAGCTGAAATGCAGGTTTTTGAATAAAGGCTTTTGTTTAAGCACTCAACTGCGATGGGCATCCTTGCTTCAGGGCGAATTTTTGTGGATTTGTACTCGGCAGCCTGGCCGAGAAGGATGCCCCACCATGGAGTTAAATATGGGGCCAAAGAGGTTCGAAGTTTCTGACCTTCAGGCGCAGCTGAGCATGTAAGAAGAAACTGGTGATTCCATTTGCAGCCCACTTGGGTATTTTATCTGTTTAAAAGAGAGGACACTGAATTCGAACTGAACTCACATGGAGAATATTTTCGCAGGTATTGAACTACGGGTTCAAGCATGCTTTAATGATGATTCACCTGAGAAGCCCACGTGGGAAGTACAAATGCATGCAGTCAATGGCGCCCCAACGAGCATGTCAGTTTGAACAGCATCATCCTCTGATGAAGGAGCCTCCGGGTTCTGAAACACGTTAGGAATTTGCATCCTTGGAGCTGAAATGCCGGTTTTTGAATAAAGGCTTTTGTTTAAGCACTCAACTGCGATGGGCATCGTTGCTTCAGGGCAAATTTTTGTGGATTTCTACTCGGGAGCCTGGCCGAGAAGGATGTCCCACTTTGGAGTTAAATATGGGGCCAAAGAGGTTCGAACTTTCTGACCTTCAGGCGCAGCTGAGCATGTAAGAAGAAACTGATCATTTAATTTCCAGCCCACTTGGGTATTTTATCTGTTAAAAAGAGAGGACACTGAATTCGAACTGAACTCACATGGAGAACATTTTCGCAGGTATTGAACTACAGGTTCCAGCATGCTTCAATGATGACTCACCTGAGAAGCCCACGAGGGCAGTACAAATGCATGCAGTCAATGGCACCCCAGCGAGCATGTCAGTTTGAACAGCATCATCCTCTGATGAAGGAGCCTCCGGGTTCTGAAACACATTAGGAATTTGCATCCTTGGAGCTGAAATGCCGTTTTTTGAATGAAGGCTTTTGTTTAAGCACTCAACTGCGATGGACATCCTTGCTTCAGGGTGAATTTTTGTGGATTTGTACTTGGCAGACTGGCCGAGAAGGATGCCCCACCATGGAGTTAAATATGGGGCCAAAAAGGTTCGAACTTTCTGACCTTCAGGCGCAGCTGAGCATGTAAGAAGAAACTGGTGATTTAATTTCCAGCCCACTTGGGTATTTTATCTGTTTAAAAGAGAGGACACTGAATTCGAACTGAACTCACATGGAGAACATTTTCGCAGGTATTGAACTCCGGTTTCCAGCATGCTTTAATGATGACTCACCTGAGAGTCCCACGTGGGCAGTACAAATGCATGCAGTCAATGGCGCCCCAGCGAGCATGTCAGTTTGAACAGCGTCATTCTCTGATGAAGGAGCCTCCGGGCTCTGAAACGTGTTAGGAATGTGCATACTTGGAGCTGAAATGCAGGTTTTTGAATAAAGGCTTTTGTTTAAGCACTCAACTGCGATGGGCATCCTTGCTTCAGGGCGAATTTTTGTGGATTTGTACTCGGCAGCCTGGCCGAGAAGGATGCCCCACCATGGAGTTAAATATGGGGCCAAAGAGGTTCGAAGTTTCTGACCTTCAGGCGCAGCTGAGCATGTAAGAAGAAACTGGTGATTCCATTTGCAGCCCACTTGGGTATTTTATCTGTTTAAAAGAGAGGACACTGAATTCGAACTAAACTCACATGGAGAATATTTTCGCAGGTATTGAACTACGGGTTCCAGCATGCTTTAATGATGACTCACCTGAGAGTCCCACGTGGGCAGTACAAATGCATGCAGTCAATGGCGCCCCAGCGAGCATGTCAGTTTGAACAGCGTCATTCTCTGATGAAGGAGCCTCCAGGCTCTGAAACGTGTTAGGAAGTTGCATCCTTGGAGCTGAAATGCCGGTTTTTGAAGAAAGGCTTTTGTTGAAGCACTCAACTGCAATGGGCATCCTTGCTTCAGGGCAAAGTTTTGTGGATTTCTACTCGGGAGCCTGACCGCGAAGGATGTCCCACCATGGAGTTAAATATGGGGCCAAAAAGGTGTGAACTTTCTGACCTTCAGGAGCAGCTGAGCATGTAAGAAGAAACTGGTGATTTCATTTCCAGCCCAGTTGGGTATTTTATCTGTTTAAAAGAGAGGACACTGAATTCGAATTGAACTCACATGGAGAACATTTTCGCAGGTATTGAACTACGGGTTCCAGCATGCTTTAATGATCACTCACCTGAGAGGCCCACGTGGGCAGTACAAATGCATGCAGTCAATGGCGCCCCAGCGAGCATGTCAGTTTCAACAGCGTCATTCTCTGATGAAGGAGCCTCCGGGCTCTGAAACGTGTTAGGAATGTGCATACTTGGAGCTGAAATGCAGGTTTTTGAATAAAGGCTTTTGTTTAAGCACTCAACTGCGATGGGCATCCTTGCTTCAGGGCGAATTTTTGTGGATTTGTACTCGGCAGCCTGGCCGAGAAGGATGCCCCACCATGGAGTTAAATATGGGGCCAAAGAGGTTCGAAGTTTTTGACCTTCAGGTGCAGCTGAGCATGTAAGAAGAAACTAGTAATTCCATTTGCAGCCCACTTGGGTATTTTATCTGTTTAAAAGAGAGGACACTGAATTCGAACTGAACTCACATGGAGAATATTTTCGCAGGTATTGAACTACGGGTTCCAGCATGCTTTAATGATGACTCACCTGAGAGTCCCACGTGGGCAGTACAAATGCATGCAGTCAATGGCGCCCCAGCGAGCATGTCAGTTTGAACAGCGTCATTCTCTGATGAAGGAGCCTCCAGGCTCTGAAACGTGTTAGGAAGTTGCATCCTTGGAGCTGAAATGCCGGTTTTTGAAGAAAGGCTTTTGTTGAAGCACTCCACTGCAATGGGCATCCTTGCTTCAGGGCAAAGTTTTGTGGATTTCTACTCGGGAGCCTGACCGCGAAGGATGTCCCACCATGGAGTTAAATATGGGGCCAAAAAGGTGTGAACTTTCTGACCTTCAGGAGCAGCTGAGCATGTAAGAAGAAACTGGTAATTTCATTTCCAGCCCAGTTGGGTATTTTATCTGTTTAAAAGAGAGGACACTGAATTCGAATTGAACTCACATGGAGAACATTTTCGCAGGTATTGAACTACGGGTTCCAGCATGCTTTAATGATCACTCACCTGAGAGGCCCACGTGGGCAGTACAAATGCATGCAGTCAATGGCGCCCCAGCGAGCATGTCAGTTTGAACAGCGTCATCCTCTGATGCAGGAGCCTCCAGGCTCTAAAAAGCGTTAGGAATTTGCAACCTTGGAGCTGAAATGCAGATTTTTGAATAAAGGCTTTTGTTTAAGCACTCAACTGCAATGGGCATCCTTGCTTCAGGGCGAATTTTTGTGGATTTGTATTCGGCAGCCTGGCCGAGAAGGATGCCCCAGCATGGAGTTAAATACGTGGCCAAAGATGTTTGAACTTTCTGACCTTCAGGCGCAGCTGAGCATGTAAGAAGAAACTGGTGATTTAATTTCCAGCCCACTTGGGTATTTTATCTGTTTAAAAGAGAGGACACTGAATTCGAATTGAACTCACAGGAGAACATTTTCGCAGGTATTGAACTACGGGTCCCAGCATGCTTCAATGATGGCTCACCTGAGAAGCCCACGTGGGCAGTACAAATGCATGCAGTCAATGACACCCCAGCGAGCATGTCAGTTTGAACAGCATCATCCTCTGATGAAGGAGCCTCCGGGTTCTGAAACACATTAGGAATTTGCATCCTTGGAGCTGAAATGCCGTTTTTTTTAATAAAGGCTTTTGTTTAAGCACTCAACTGCGATGGACATCCTTGCTTCAGGGTGAATTTTTGTGGATTTGTACTCGGCAGACTGGCCGAGAAGGATGCCCCACCATGGAGTTAAATATGGGGCCATAGAGGTTCGAACTTTCTGACCTCCAGGCGCAGCTGAGCATGTAAGAAGAAACTGGTGATTTCATTTGCAGCCCACTTGGGTATTTTATCTGTTAAAAAGAGAGGACACTGAATTCGAACTGAACTCACATGGAGAACATTTTCGCAGGTATTGAACTACGGGTTCCAGCATGCTTTAATGATGACTCACCTGAGAGGCCCAAGTGGGCAGTACAAATGCATGCAGTCAATGGCGCCCCAGCGAGCATGTCAGTTTGAACAGCATCATCCTCTGATGAAGGAGCCTCCGGGCACTGAAACACGTTAGGAATTTGCATCCTTGGAGCTGAAATGCCGGTTTTTGAATAAAGGCTTTTGTTTAAGCACTCAGCTGCGATGGACATCCTTAGTTCAGGGTGAATTTTTGTGGATTTGTACTCGGCAGCCTGGCCGAGAAGGATGCCTCACCATGGAGTTAAATATGTTGCCAAAAAGGTTCGAACTTTCTGACCTTCAGGCGCAGCTGAGCATGTAAGAAGAAACCGGTGAGTTCATTTCCAGCCCACTTGGGTACTTTATCTGCCAATTTATTTCTGGCACAGTACTGGGCAACCTGATCAGCATATCAATTACCAGCTACCACATAGTCATCTGACTGATGTGCAGCACATTTGACCACTGACACTTCTTTTGGCAATTGGATTGCTTCTAAGAAGTCATGAAATTCCTCTGCATCCAGAGCTGACCAAAATCATGTACAACCCCGTAATACTTGTGCAGATTTGACTCCTGGTAAATAGGATGCTTCAACTATTCCAGCCAATGTGCATACTGCATAAGCAGCACTTAATCCTCCTGCCTCTTGCCTCATACACGAGTCATCTACAAATAGCTCATGCTCAGATTCTTTCAGGGGCTCTTCCTGTATGTCTGGATGGAGCTTAGTGCATAATTCAGTCACATCCAAACAGTCATGCTCAACCTCATCTCTTACTTCCTCTCCATGTTACATCTGGCAATAGTGTATCAGGGTTTAGCATAGTAAACTTGACTACTGTCACATTTTCGGCTCCTAAAATGATTCTTTCATATGTAGTCATTCGACTAGGAGTAAGGTACTGTGTTCGAGTTATTGTTAAAAGAATCTCAACTGAATGTGGAACATACACCTTCACAGGATGTCCCATCACAATTGACTCACTTTGTTCCAGACTCATACAGGTAGCAGCTACTGATTTTAAACATTCAGGTAATGATGACGCTACAAGGTGCAAAGTAGCAGAAAAGTATGCTACTGGACGTCGACTTAAACCATGTCTTTGTGTTAAAACTGAGCATGCACAACTTTCTCTTTCACAACAAAATAGTGCAAATTCTTTTGTATAATCTGGCATACCTAGAGCGGGGGATTCACACAAGCAATTTCGTAGTCTCACAAATGCTTCCATGCTTTCATCATTCCATTCTACTGGGTCCTTTGCTCGTTTCTTGGTCATTTGTATTAAGGGTTTGGCTAACAACGAAAAACCTGCAATCCATTGCCTACAGTACCCCACCACTCCAAAGAACATCCTAATCTCTCTTTGGGTCTGTGGTAACTGCATTTGTTTAATTATCTTTATTCTTTCGGGGTCACTTTCCTCACTCTATTTGGTGTACTAAATATCTGACTCCGGTTCTACAAAATTGCAATTCCTCTTGTGACACTTTGTGTCCACCATCAGCCAAATGATTTAATAGGGCAATCGAATAAGTTACACAATCATCTTGTTACTTTGATGCGACAAGTAAGGCGTCGATATATTGAACTAAGACTGATTTTCGGGGACTCACTAAAGTTTCTAAACACTTTTTCAAAATGTTATTGAATATCGAAGGACTTTCTGTGTACCCCTGAGGGACTTGATTCCAGACTAAAATAAGGTCCTCGAACTTAAACAAAAAGAGATACTGGCGGTCGGGTGTAAAGGGATGGAGAAAAAGGCTTGGCATAAATCAATTACAGTAAAGAATCCTGCATTCCACAGTATCTGCTATAAAATCACTGCTGGATTTGCTACTATGGGACAACAAGGCACTACAATTTTATTGATTTTTTGTAAATCTTGGACTATTCTGTATTTCCCGCTAGGTTTCTTAATGCCAATTATAGGCGAATTACAAGGACTGCCCATGATTTCCTTCAGGATACCTTGTTTAATCATTCGATCAATTTCTGCTGCAACACCAGCCTTAACTTCAGGACTCATTTTGTACTGTCGAATATTTGGATAAACTGCACCTTCCTTCACAGTCACTTCCTTCACAGTCATTTTCACTGGGTCTACATTTGCCATCAACCCTACTTCTCTTCCAGTAAAATCCCACACTTCTGGGTTCACAGTCGCTTTTAATTCATCAGGTAAATCATCTTTTGTTATTAATAAATACATCTCGTCTACCTCTGTGCCTTGTTTTGCTAACATTATTTTATAGACCCCGTCTTCATTAGGGGTCTGAATTGCAACACCATTCGGTGTGCAAAATATTGTGCAATTCATTTTACACAATAAATCTCTCCCTAGCAAGTTTAAAGGACAGGAATCACACACCACAAACTTGTGCAAGTTGCCAATGTGCATCTCCATTGGTTCTGTAATTGGGGTTCTGATCTGTTTATTAGAAATGCCTCCTACTTTGATGGCTTCTCCCGAGAGGGGTAGGTTTGGAATGTCTGCTGTTCTCACAGTAGCACCAGTGTCCAATAAAAAGGTAATATCCCTTCCTTCTACTTTACCATCAATATATGGACCTGACTGATCTACCCGTAAGGATGCGTCAAGTACCGTCATTGTTCATCTCCGGAAAGATAAATATTCTGCAAAAGAAACTGTGAAGTTACAGAATTTTTCGTACCGCTTTCTCCTAGAAATCCGGTGTCCGCACTGTATTTTGCTCTATTAACAAAATTTGGCATAGTGGCAGGTGGCAACTAACTCTGTGGATTTACAACCTGCTGCGGTTCACTCATTATCGTCTCATTCTGCGTCTGTGGATTTAAATTTTGATTTGGGCCATTATTATTCTGAATATTTTTACATTCGTTTTTACAATTTCCCAATTTCCCAATTTCCCAATTTTCCGCACCCATGACAAGGAAATGTTTTCTTTGCTTCCTCACTATTCATTCGTCCTCTTTGTTCTCCCCCATTATTATCATTCTGACCCTGTCCTCTCACATGATCATCAGTCTGACAATTTAATTTAAGTTATTGATGTTCTGCCAATTTCACTTGTGAAAACCTCATCACTTTTTCCACCAGCTTTTTACGTCTATTTTTAATATCGCCTCCGCAATACTTGGCATATTTTAAGATTTCATCAAAAGGGTTTGCCTGCCAGCACAACATGTGCTGCTGAATCATCTGGGAGATTTCTGGCCTTAAACCTGACACAAAACGATATACAAAATGACCCATGCCTTTGTCTCCGGTATTCTCAAAACCGCTATACTGCTTGAACACCTGTAATAGACGCTCATCATAAGCATGTACAGTCTCATTTACCTCTTGTGTTGTTCTGTCTAATTTTACCCAATCTGTTTATTTCGGTGGGATTTTCCCTTTCAAGAAAGTGATCACTTGGTGATACTTCTTCATTACCCCTTCTGAAGGGGCTCCGGTTTTCTCATCTCTTGGGTACTCTTCACTAGGCCAATCAACTGTGATTTTACATTCTGTCCATAAATCAACCGGCACCACTATGTCAAATAGACCATCCAAATCTTTCAACAAAACCTTCGAAACCTTTACAAACCTCTCAACCTGTCGGTACCATTCAATGGGTTTTTCTCTTAACTTTGGGAAATCATTAGTAAATGACAAAATATATTGTCGAGTCCATGGAACATGCACATATCCCCCTCCTGGAACTTCTCTCATAGGACACAATCTTTCTGCCTTTCCGGTTTCTTTCAATAAAAATTCAGATGTCGATCAGTTAGTCTGTGCTTCTTCCTTTTTCCTCATCCACCTAGTTTTCCATTTGTCTAAGTCTCCCCACTTTTGTAAGATGGTCATTAATTCCTTAACCTGTAATTTTCTTCCAGACACATTCATGTTTTTCAATTCCTTATCACTGAATTCTACTCTATATGGCTTTTGTAGTACTTTTGATCTCCCTATTTCAATCCCCATTTCAGAAGCAAGATCTGTCAATTTCTCATGAAATGTTTTTGCATTTCTAGTGAAGCTTCTACAAATAAACAATAATTCTTCTTCATTGTAAGCATTTAATCTGTCTAATCCCACATTTCCGGCTATCATTTCTTTCAATTCCACTTCCAATTTGTAAATATCTAAAATCTTTATTGGTTGTTTTGGCTTATCCATTCCCTGTGCCCATCTTTCTAATTCTTCTGGGGACACTTTTGTGGCACCTTTAGTTCCTGTAGATGTTTCTAAGTGTATTTCTTTTGAACAACTAGGTTCAACTCTTCTCGGGGTTTCATTTACCTCTTATCGGTAAATCCATTAAGGAAATTACCGAATCACATTCACTGGTTTGATCATCAATTATTATATTTTATTTTCTAGGCTTGATTAGAGGAGTTGTCATAACTGGTGTTTTGGGACAGTTCACTTTATCCCCATACAATAGAACGACTGAAGCTATAGTCACTGGTATAGTCAATGCTTCAGGTGTATTCAATTGGGTTATTTTCTGTATCAGTTCTTTTCTATTTTTATTTATTGCTTCTCTTTCCTTTTCCTGAAGTACCCTTCCATTCATTGAGTCATATATAACGTGTGGAACCAAAGTGTTCCCAAGGCAGGGACACTTGGAGTAATTCTATTAGTTCCTTCCTTATATGGCGGTGGGTTTTTCGTTAAAATATCTTCCATAAACTCATCTTCTGACTCCTGATGGAGCAAGGTTTCGTATAAAAAGAAACTTGCAATCCTCTCGAATAACCTGTAACGTTATAATCAACATGTCTGTGAATACTAATTTTGCATCACATTTTACATATTGTATCTAGGGGAAGCTTTTCTATGTGCTTTACTAATGAGTAACCAGAGTGTCCTTAAAATGGCCGTCAAAAACGCAGGAACTCTTCTGCGCATGCGTCTACTACATCTACGTAGTATGACGTCTTCTGTCGCTTGGGAGGAAATCTTTGCAGCTGCGCAATAGCTTTTAATATGGCTGCTCGAAAACCTCGCAGTAACGCACATGCCGTGCTGAAACTAACCTATGGAAGTTTTACTAAGCCATTAATGCAAAAGAAATACTAAGTAAATGGGGTTAGAGTAGAAGTAAGTGGTATACAGTGAATTCATTTAATTTTGTATTCTAACATGTTCTTTTCTGACTTCATTAATAGCTTGCATTTGGGCCTTGGAGGGTGACCGATGTCCCTATCCTTTGCAACAACTACGCATGCGCGCAACCTCCTTATTCTGATACTAATGAAAATCATTGAATGGCTGGCAATCCATGTGCTCAGCAAGGACATGGGAAAATCAACTCCTGACCCTACGAGAGGAAGAACCTGAAACATTGTGTTACAGATTTATCGATCCACATATGAAATGCTTGTGGTAATAAAGCTTGTGGGTATTAAAATTAAGGGGCGGGGAATTAGACTATAGAACCAAAGAAGAGTATTGCACTTAGTATGGGGTGATGTCCTCATCCCATTGCCTGGCCCAATCAAATTGAGGGGTGTACATGGAATTGAAACATTTGGGGGTAGATCATAAATTTGAATTGGTATAACAGAGGTAAGTTCTAGTTAGTTAGACACACTTGACCCACTTGATGCCGATGCTATGCTGAGATGCTGCCTGATTTTGCTGCAATCTGACTGAAGAACCCATCACTAGGGAAAAATTGTGGAACAACCGAGGAGGCACATCTAGGAAGGGGTCCGGACGAGCACGAACCGGAGAGAGTAGCACCAGAGAGGGGTGTAATGCTGGCGTTACACTAGAAGAGGTCACCTTCCCGGACCTGAACCTGTCCTGAATCCTTGACATTCTGATGTCTAGGTCCTCACACCATTCTAGGTAAATATAGTTCTGTGGGGTTGTGCATCGTATTTTGCTCTCTGTTTTTTCTCTCCTCAGGTACTGTCATCACATGAGATTAATTAATGTGAATTGAATTATAAACTAACTGAACTACTTTCCCTGATGGAGAATCTTAATGTGTTTACATGTATTTGATTTGACTCACAAAATTATTAATTCAGATAAAGCCTTTAAAACTCCTACTGAGTCTAAGGTTCTTTGAATAAAAAGGTTGAATATATTGTTATTACTATTATCGTTTCCTCCCTATTCTAATCTACTACTAGATCTTTTGACAGGTACATTTACTTAGGAGACAGGGTTGGTAAGAATACTGGTGTAAAGGTTCTCTAAGGTAAATCAAAATTGATGACCAGCGGATATTTGCTAGCTCATTGAGTGTATGAATGTATATGGGCCCAAATTAGTGTTTTGTGTATGTATGTGTAGAGCTGGTAAACTCCGCTGCATCAGTTTTGCTTGGTCATCTACTATCATTTTATCTTTTCTAGGTTCTATGCTTGGGTTAGGCATTACAGGAACAGACTTAAACCATATGTTGACAGGGCAGACACGGGCTTTCTCATGGCTACTGATGTAGGACGGTAGGAAGAGAGTGACCCACTCTCTGACCTGCTTTCTCAGAACCCTGATGATGGATCAGTAGATGGTGTAGCCTTGGCAGGCAGACTCACTGTGCAGCAACAAACTGACTGCAGAAAACTTCTCAGCCAGTTCAGACATATGTTTTCTCTGACTCCAAGTCAGACCACCTGGTGCACTCATGAAGTGGACACTGGGAACAGTCTGCCTGTGAAGAATAAGATCTACAGGCAACCTGACCATGTTAGGGACTGTATAAGGACAGAAGTCCAAAAGATGTTGGATTTGGGAGTCATTGAACACTCAGATAGCCCTTGGGCTAGTCCTGTAGTCCTGGTACCTAAACCTCACACCAAAGATGGCAAGAGAGAGTTGAGGTTTCGTGTGGACTACAGGGGTCTCAATGCAGTCACTAGGACTGATGCCCATCCCATCCCAAGGGCAGATGAGCTAATAGATACTTTGGCCTCCGCCAAGTTTCTAAGCACATTAGACTTGACAGCTGGCTACTGGCAGATGAGACTAGCTGATAATGGAAAGTCAAAGACAGCATTTTCTACCCCTAGTGGGCACTATCAATTTGTGGTAATGCCCTTTGGTTTGAAGAATGCACCTGCCACCTTCCAAAGGTTGGTGAATCAAGTCCTTACAGGCCTGGAAGACTAAAGTGCAGTATATCTAGATGATGTTGCTGTCTTTATCTCCACCTGGGAGCATCACCTGGTCCACCTGAGGAATGTTTTGAAGGCCCTGCAAAAAGCAGGCCTAACTATCAAGGCTTCTAAGTGCCATATAGGGCAGAGTCAGGTTGTGTACATGGGCCACCTTGTAGGTGGAGGCCAGGTTCAACCATTGCAGAGCAAAATTCAGACCATAATGGACTGGGTTGCTCCAACTACCCAGACTAAGGTGAGAGCCTTCGTAGGCCTGACTGGATACTACAGAAGATTTGTCAAGGGGTATAGATCAATGGTGACACCCCTGAATGACTTAACCTCTAAGAAAATGCCCAAAAAGGTTCAGTGGACAGTTAGCTGTCAAAAGGCATTTGATGACATGAAGCAGGCCATGTGCACTGCTCCCATTCTGCAAAGTCCTGACTACTCCAAAAAGTTAATTGTCCAAACAGATGCATCTGAGTTGGGGGTTGTGAGAAGTTGGTCTGGTATATACTGTCCACTAGTTATAGTGGGCACCCTGTACCAGTCCAAACAACCCCTTATTGGTTATAGGCTAAAGACAACCTTTATTGAAAGCTATCCTAGTGGTAGCTATGGAGAGCAGCCTTCAGGCTAAGTCTTGAAGGAATGTAAAGCAGCGTGTTTTACCAGTCTATAATCTCTTGAGTGCCTAAATGAAAGACAACCACACCAGGTATATATATAAAATAGATGTATTTATTTCTAAACACACCATCCTAGTCTCTTTATGAGGCTAGAGGTCAAAACACATAAGTTACACTTCAAATATGACAGTAATAAGCACAAATCCTGTTCAGGCCCTAGGGGCGAGCCAAACCATATACTAAAATAGTGGTAAAAGAACCACGACTTAACTAGACACAAGGCCTAGAGCCGGTAGAATCGCTGGGACCCCAAGGAACCACCCAAGGTAGTGACACAGGGGACCCACGGGGCCGTGTGCAGTGTGTGAACACATCCACGAGCTCCCTTTAGCTTCTAAGGGGAAAGTCGCGGTTAGATTTTTAAGGATTAGGGACATTTAGAAGTGAGTCAGGACCAAACCATTTGGGACTTAGGAATTTCTAGGGCCAACACCCAGAGGAGCACTGGAATACTCATGTTACCTCATTTAGGAAGCCGGGTGCATAGGTTTCAAATGGTGTCGGGTTGCGTCGTCGTTTTCAATGGGAGCTCGCAAAGAAGTGCTGCTGCCGGGAAGATGCGAAGTGTCCGAAGAGATCCAACCCTGGATCGAAGTTGAGAAGAACCTGAAAGCAGAGGGGACAGAGTCTGGGTCACTAGCCAGTGACCAGGAAGGCGATAAGCAGGTGCCCACCGATGTCGGGTGATTTCAGGTGAAGAAGGTGAAGCTTGACTCTTCAGCCACGAGGACCAGGTGTCAAAGGTGACCAGGAGCTGGATTCGATCTATCCCACGAAGGATGTTGAGTGCTGCAGCATCGGTGCCCGGATTGGACACAACAAGCCTTGGCAACAGCAACCCACGCAGAAACGAGAAAGATGCTTCGGTGCAGACCAGCAAGGTCTGTGGGACTCACCACTTGGTAGTTAGTCAGGGCACTTCTGGAGCAACCAGAGAAGCCCAAGGAAATTCAAAGTTACCCCCTGAGGGACCTACCAGTTGACGGACCAGGGATCGCAAAGAGACCTCGAGTCGAAACACAAAATTGCGGCTCACGGGTCACTCGACTTGACCCGGCTGACAATCTTTGGTGGATTCTGTGGTCGAGGTGGGGGCTACAAGTCAGCCCAAGCACGACTTCAGGAGATGTCGAGAAGGCAATGCACTTGCAAAAGTGCACGGTGACCAGGAGTTCTGGTTCCCCGCTACTCACAAGGGCTGCGGGTCTCAGCTTTGCTGGGGACTCGGGACGGCTTGTGAGATGTCTGGAAATCCTCTTCCTGGGCTGCAAATACTTCGGAGTCTGGCGGGAGCTTCGGAAATGCAGACCGGCAAATTGCTTCGTTGGTGCCTGCCAATCAGGGGAGTCACTCCTTGACTCCAAGGGAGATTTCTTCAGTCCTCTAGTCTTGAGTAGAGCTCGAAGTTCCAGGATTCAGCTTCAGAGTTTCGTCCAGGGATATCTAAAGTTCTGGTTACAGAGGTTCCTTACTTATACCTAAGGAAGGGGTTGGACTAGCTCTGGGGACCCACCTATGGGAGGGTTTGGAAAGAGGGGTGGCTACACCCATTTCCTTTATCCAGTTTCACGCCAGAGCAGGGGCTGGAAGCCCCAGAACCAGTTTGAGCTGGACTATGCACAGGGACACCAAATGTGCCCCCAGTGCAGGACTTCAAAGCACTCAGAGAGTGCTCCCACCCAGCCCCAATACACATAAGCTTGTCTGGGAGGTGGTTACACCTCCCTGTGACAGGAAACCTATTTTCCAGGCCTCCCCTGCCAGAATTTTGGTCAGCAGCAGGAGGCCAGACCCGTGTCTGTGGCTGCAGCATCCATTTTGTGATGCCAGGGCTCTATTAGATTTCTACCGGGTATACCAGTACTGCCATATGGATAAAGGATGGATGATATGTCCCTGGATGGTAATGGTGCTGCCTCTTTCCGGTATCTGGTCTGTGAAATATCTATCTGTAGGTGCTCAAGGGGAGAGGAGTCACCCGCCCCTCCCAATTCGTAATCCCTAGGGATCACACACAACATAGATTCCATACCCGAGCACACATGAAATATCAAACAATAATTGTCATATAACAATATGAAACAGGACAGATTCGTTGGTGGTCGCACTTTAATTTTCTTTCTTCCGTTGGTCCAGCCAACATGTGTTTCATCACCCGCGAGTGCCCGCGACTTCCTCAGGGCTGGAAGATAAGTTACAAGAACTTGCTTGTGATGTATACATATCATTAAAAACATTAGAATGAAACAAAGGTGGAGCCCACATGGTGTATAAAAATGCACACTCAATGATTGGGTGTAAAACGTCCCAATGGACCAATGGTCCATGTGGATGAATTTAGCGAAGATCAACATTGCTGATCCGGAGTGTGAGGAAAAACTAGAATTGAAGTGTGTCTATGTTACTATGAAGAACATGTGCATGTAGGCATAATCCGTAGCTTAGCCAGTGCTGTGAAGTGAATCATTATAAGAACAGGTGATGGTGCACATTAGCATTCAGTTGATAGTGTCCATGTGCATCTGAGAAACAGGACGACACATACCTTGTGAATATAGTATGGTGAAGATTCCACCTACTGGTAATGGAATAAAAGAGTGACATGTCACTCAAAGGGAAATCACTAACAGGTGTAGGAGAGGAAGCTATAATGATAATATATCTACCTTGTGACCGGTTATAATTCCGTCCCGGCCAATAGGCAGGGAATAAAAGTACATTCCGTCAGGTCAGGGTGTATACTGTGAATCTGTAAGCAAAATTCAGGATGAGACTAAATCCTAGATCCATCTCATTATAACAGCATAATATAAGGCAGAGGTGGTGTACACCCTCTCATATCTTACCATAGTGGCTGAAATCAATTGACTAAATGCTAACTCCTATACAGTTCATCCGAATGTGACATCTCAATATATAACAAGAGAGGGGGGTAGAGTGCGCCTTCTATTCCCTACCCGTTAAGACTGTGAAAGTTCTCTTCATGCTAAACCCCTAAAGCATACTATTATTTATAAATCTGCGATCCTACGTGATCTGTTCTAATTAAAAGATCATCGTAGTCATTTAAGAGTGGTGCCCTACACACCTAGGTGCCGATTCCGATCCGGCAAAATAAATTTGCGTACAACTCGAATCCGTATATTTTCACGTACGAATCGTACAAGTACCGTACAAACTGCGAAGTATGATTCGTACGTGAAAAATACATACGAATTGCGTCGGGAAAAGGGTACGAGAGGGAGCCGGAAATTTTTACGTCCGAATAGCGTCGGGAAAAGTGTACGATAGGGAGCCGGACATTTTTACGTGCAAATCGTAAAACAGAAGTCCGAGCGCGCAAGTACGATCCGTACCGCCCACACGTACACGGGTAAACTTGTGGGCGGATACGAGTCGTACAGCCCCCCTCCCCCCGCATATGTCAGCACCGTACCCCCGTATGTCAGCCCCATACCCCCCCTGTCCGCACTGTACCCCAGCCCCGTACCTGTACGCACCGTACCCACGGCCCGTAGTGCCTGTACGCGCCGCACCTCAGGCCTGTACCACAGCCCCGTACCTGTACGCACCGCACCCCATGGCCGTACCCCAGCCCCGCACCTGTACGCACCGTACCCCAGGCCCGTACCCCAGCCCCGTACCTGTATGCATCGCACCCCATGGCCGTACCCCAGCCCCGTACCTGTACGCACCGAACCCCAGGCCCGTACCACAGCCCCGTACCTGTATGCACCGCACCCCATGGCCATACCCCAGCCCCATACCTGTACGCACCGCACCTCCGGCCCGTACCCCAGCCCCGCATCTGTACGCGTCGCACCCCAGAACCGTACCCCAGCCACGTACCTGTACGCACCGCACCCCATGGCCGTACCCCAGCCCCGTACCTGTACACACTGTACCCCAGGCCCGTACCCCAGCCCCGTACCTGTACGCACCGCACCCCATGGCCGTACCCCAGCCCCGTACCTATACGCACCGCACCCCAGGCACGTACCCCAGCCCCGCACCTGTACGTGCCACACCACAACACCGTACCTCAGCACCCTCCCTCAGCATCGCGTATGTACGGACCTCACCTACGCAAAAAATACTCGTACAGAACCAGGACACTGTAAAACAGCACAAGGAGGGTCAATTCGACTCGCACAACACCACAAAACACACCTACATGCCAACATACATCTCAATGACTGACCTGGGACATCCAAACAGAGGCCCAAAATCACAACCACCTCTTATAACACACCCACCAAAATTTCAAACCCAGCCACACCCACAAATGGACAAATAAAAAGGGCCCACACACACAACCCATGAGCCTTTGCAACAGACCCACTGCTGCCAGACCCCACAGACAAACAACTGCACCTTACTCACATCTTAACTACACCTTAACTTACACACCTTCACACAACCTCCTTCACAAACACCCCCTCTTCACATTCACACACACACCGTCACTTTCACACCCACACACCCACAACCATCCACACCCACACCCCACACCATGCCCACAGACAAGAATCCAAAGTTCACAAGGGCGGAGCTGGACCTCCTTGTCAACGAAGTCATCAGTCGAGCCACAGCTGTTTGGAACATTGGTCAGACAGACCAGCATAGCCCAAAAAACTAGCCTGTGGCAGAGGATCGTCGATAAGGTGAATGCTGTTGCGCCCATCCGAAGGACCAGGCATGAATGCCAAGCCAGGTGGTACGATCTGCGCAGGGCAGTCAAGAGGAAAATGAACGAGGAATACGCCCAGAGTAACATCACTGGAGGTGGGCTGCCCCGCAGACCCGTACATTACCATCCCTGGGAGGAGAAGGTGATGGCCATGCTTCCGCCGGTGGGAGTACACGGAGTCGAAGGAGTCGCAGAGCCTGGTGAGTACACAAACAACTCACGTAACATGGGGGAATGCATCCACACCACAAATACACCAAAGGCACGCAACTTCCCCCAAGCCCTCACCGCACACAACCACACTCAAAAACCACGCTCATGCCACTAACGTCTCCATGCCCCATTCACAAATAAAGGCAATGCCATGTCCCAGGCCACACCAACCACAAACCCAAGACTGGATGTCCGGGATGCTGGGAGGGTGGGGCTCACACAACACATTGTGCAACTCAGAAGCAGACACCAATGCCCTCAGCCCATATGGCCTAGGTACATACCCATGCACCATGCCCAATGCACAGGGACTGGCAAAGTACTGACAAGGTAGCTGACACTTGGCCCTTCTGTATGCAGCACAAGGCCCTCCTGTGACCACTGTACACTCAAACACGAACTCCACAAGCTCAGATATCTAGCACAGGAACTCACACTCACTGACATGCCAGCATGCACTATGAGGGGACAGACACATCACCTGGGAGGCCCAATGACAAATCACACTACATCCAACAGCAGGCCCGGTCACACACCCCCCCTTACACAAGCACACACCCCCGGGGCAGGCAACGGATTTACCCACACTCACAATGGACATGTGACACAACAAGACCAATCCATAGCCAAATAGGCATCCTAGCCAAAATTCAACAGGTCAAATACTCAGGAGAACATATCAATCTGTCCCCCGCAACATACCCATCCCCAAGTGGACATTGAGAGGAATGCTAGGCACATCCAACTACCTGGAGGAACTGTGACAACTTGAGTATGTATGAAACATGGATGTGGCATGAAACAGCATTAACATTGTCTCCCTCTCACACACAGGGCAACGTCATGGACCTCCCCCCAACAATGGGGGGGAACAATCACAGTCACAGGCTCAGCGTGAAGATGATCCCACCGGCAGCGACGACTCTCACCACTCCGTGGATGACCCCGACCAACCTGGCCCCTCTGGTGCCCAAGCCCCTGCAGCACCTGCGTCCGGTACATCTGTGCCAACCCCCACCCCCATTCCTGCCACATCCCAGGAGACACCCAGGAGCCCTGCTCGCACTGAACAACACAGCCAGTCTGACCAGGAGGGACAAGGTTCTCCGGGCACCCAGGAGGAGGCAGACAACCCCGCAAATGCCATCCCTCAGGGGTCCCGTAGACCCGATGTGCCCACAACGGCAGGCCAGGCTCGTGTGGGCAGGGGTGGTGGGAGTGGAGGCAGGCGGAGGCGCGAATCTGACCAGCCAGCTGAGGGAACCGGTATGTCACACATACGCCACATCCTGGACACATACCGGCGTGACACCAGGGGCATCAGCCAGGTAGTGTCGAGCCTCACAGAGATGAAGGGGACCCTCGACGAGATGAAGAACCTGCAGGCCGAGCAACATGCCAGTCAACAACAACACCAAGGACGGATGGAGGCAAGACTGGCTGAGCTCCTGGCGGTGCAAACGGACATGAGCCGTTCACTCCATCGGATCGCCGACAACATGGGCAACCCTCCCTGTGCCACCAGGCGAAGACCACCACCACCCACAGGGAGGGAGGAGGAGTAGGATTCGTCCGACGGAGCATCACAGACATCGTCAAGGCCTGCATCTGAGGGTCCCCCCAGGAAGGTGGGTCGTCCACGGAAAAGACCGTGAGAGTCAGCGGACCATCCACATCTCCCAGGTCACCTGGCCTGGCACCTGGCCCTCTGGCGCAACAGCAGCACCTCATCCAATGACATTCTCTGCCACATGGACTTGCTGGTCACAGTCTGACCAATGATGACCAACACTGTGTTCTGGACTCTGATGACTTCCAAAGCAAAGGATACCATCTCCCCCTGTGAACTTTGGATTCTCTGCACCCGGTAGAGCACCTTAGTTCATCTACCAAAACACGTACCCCACCGTAAATAAAAACTTTATTTTGTCATGAGATGTTGCTGTCATTTTGCATTAGTCCACAACATATGTGTTTGTAAATGTCAAACTATGTCTGAGTGTTGAACTAACTTCACCCATCCATACCCTGGGATCTGAGTCTGGTACAGGACACACATGGGTCACAATGTATCATTCAATGCGGGCATGGAGCACAATACTCACCTGTGATGGCCTCAAGCTGCTGAGGGGGGGCTTGCAATACTGTGCAGACAGACCTATTTGGAAGAGTATTAAGGCGTAGAGGTCATGCCTCATTCGGAGGTTCCCGGGGAGGGAGTCCCAGGTATGTGTTCCCAGGTGGGAGAACTATGTCCTGCATGCTGGAGTACGGTGGATGTGAAGAATGGTGGCCAGGTCAAGGTTGAATGCACAGAGATGGCACTACGGGTCTCGGATGACAGTGGTACAAGGTTGGTTTTGGGTCGGGTTGTGGCCTGCCTCCTGAGTTTGGGTGGGGAGTCTGAAGGTCATCCTGCAGCACACAGTGATCCATTGCAGCTATCTCTGCTGGACGGTGATGTGGCTGGGGCACGGGATGTTGAAGCTGAGGTGTGCAGATGCACCCTGGATGTGGACAAGTTTCCCGGGAGTTTGGATGTGGCTGCTCCGTAGAGGGCAGGGCAGTATTTGACACGGATGTTGTCGTGGACCTGGGGGATGGTCCGTCTTTCCTTGGAGTGGATCTATCGGGGGATCATGTGCATAATGCAGAGGGTGTTGCAGTCTGAAGCACAGATGCTGGTGATTACCATGGCAAATGTGAGCAAGCAATCCATGATGCACACCATCTTGTGTGCGTGGACACTGGGTGCTTGTGCAGGGCTCTTGCGGGTGGGACACAAGCAGTTGACCCAGCTGTAAGGGGACAATCCTCAGATGTTGACCTCAGTCCTGTACAAGTCCTGCCTCAGGTGGCTGATGTTCAGCCATTCATCAATGGATGTCATGCAGTCTTGAATATTGGAACTGGCAATGTCTGCGTCCTTGGTGAGGGTGAGGAGCACCTGGCTGTGAATGGCATACGAGTTGATGATGAGGTGCCGTGCGCATGTGATGGTGGAGAGGGGGGTCCTGGACACATCGTAGATTGACACGCTGAGAGATGATACCTGTGCCACGTGCCTGACGACGACACCATACTACATGCAGAAGCCTTGAGTCCCACTCCCATGGCCTTGCTGGGGTACAGAGCCGGTGGGGAGTAGGAGGGACATGATCTGGTTGGTGTGGCAGGGCCTGGAAGGCGTGGCAGCGCTGTGTAGGCAGTCGGAGTTTCACACTCATCATGCAAAGGTGTTGTGGGTGCGCATAGTGTATGCCTGAGAGCAGGCGGGAGATTTGTGGATGGACATTGCTTGGAGGGTGTCTGCAACATCAGACTATAGTGTGATGTGGGTCATGCAAGGACCTGAGGGTCGTGCAATGTGCACGTTGCATGTGCAGACGGTCCAGCCTTTGGCACCGCGTGGCCGCAACTGTGGCACAGACAAGCTGATGACAGCCAAAAGAATGGGTTGAGGGAGGAAGGGAGGAGCATCTTTGATGTGTGTGTGTTGCCAAATCCGGAAACTTCGTGTGCCCTTGCTGCAGGGGCAGCAACAGCAGGTGGCATGTCCTGGAAACTATGCCGCAAGTTCCACCCAAAGACTAGGATGTCAGAAAGGACTACTGCAACAGGTGTATGTAAAGGAAGGAGTGTCCGGTTTTCCATGGCACACCCAGAGACAAAGGATGCACAATCACCAAAGATGACTGACACCGGATCATGAAACTGAAGGGCGAGCTGCGCACAGGAAACACACCCTCAGCAGGTGTTGACGGCCCGTTGTGGGGACCAACATGCCAAAACACATACACAGCCATGGACTCCATGCACAATAGAGAATCAAATACATGAAGAACAGCATGCAGGTTGCTAATCTACACATAGACTCATATGCACAATCTTTGACAACTATGCCAGAGATGCCGCATGCACAGTGGCAAGAGACCTGCATTGACAGAGATGAGGCACCTTGGAGGGTGAGGAACACCTTTATTACTCAGGCTCACACCTATGGAAATGCATCAATATGAACAGACACACAGGTCTTTTGGATGAACATGTGGGACCTACACTGGACACCCCCTTCGCACCACAGATGCTGTAAATCCATTGGACTGGCACACAAGTGAAGGGGGTGAGCCAAACATCCCCTGCTCCACACGGAGAGGCTGCAATTCCCCATTGAGCCTCTTATGGGGATGTCCCACACTATGTCCACCCGTAGCATCCCGTATGTTTCAGAGGGAAGTTTTACACACATTGATGCCTTCATCACAATCCACAATCCCATTACAGATGACTGTCACGAAGTGTGACTATCAATTCATGTGAGTCATGCTACATGTCATGTGCCCCATGGTGAGTCGACATGTATGCATAGTAACAAAACCTACACAGGAGCAGTGCCCACACATTCCAAACAACTACCACACCCAAAATGGCTTGCTGCAATCCTTACCCAAAGGAGACATCTCACCATGTCCGTGCATGTAACGCTGATTCAGCACACGTTGCAATTCTCATGAGGAATAGCAGGAGCACAACGATGCCACGAGCAGACAGCATGCGCAACTACCTGGGGATGACAGACACACAAGAAGTCAGGAAAAAGATAGTCATCCGCATGCATGGTCATGTACTCTACATGAATAAGGTTGACACCATGCTAGTTGAAAACTGAGTGTGTCAGCTAAAATGTGTGGAATGACATCATCACTCGAGTGACACATCAGAACACACCTCTAAGTCACTTAGCATACAGTCAGCTGGACACACACATTGCAACACATGCCACACAAGGCTCCAAGCGTGCACACTCAGACCCATGGACTGACCATTATGAGAAGAAGTTGCGTATGAGCTGACTCCGGATGTCCTCCTCCTCCTCCTCCTCCTCACTTGCCTCGTGACCAAGGCCTTCATCCTCCACGGGTGGATGTTCCTGCTCATCGGGCTCCAGGATGAGTGGCACAGCTTTCTCCACTGCCATGTTGTGCAGCATGCAGCACACGAGGAAGATTTTGCAGACCTTCACCGGTGCATATGGGAGGGACCCGCCTGTCTTGTGGAGGCACCGGAATCGGCTCTTCAGGAGGCCAAACGTCCTCTCAATCACTCGCCTGGTCTGCCCATGGGCGTTGTTGTAACGGTGATCTGCAGCTGTTCTGGGGTTGCGGAGAGGCGTCACCAGCCATGGCATGTTGGGATAGCCAGAGTCCCCTACATGGAAACATCATGTAAAGAAGTGGGTCAGGAGATGCCGTAACCTACAAAGATACCGCTAAATACAGGACAAACAGAGTATACCCACCAACAAGACATGCTTGTTCGTTGTGCAGCCGCAGCATCATTTCTGGCACCCTGCTACGCCTCATGATGTAGGCATCGTGTGCTGACCCTGGAAAACGTGCACAGACATGGGAAATGAGCATGTTAGCAAGACACACCAAAAGGGCATTGATGGAGTGATAATGTTTTCGGTTTCGATAGGCTACCTCCTGTGCCTGTGGTGGTACCAAAGCCACATGTGTCCCATCAATGGACCCAATTACATGGGGCATCCCTCTCAGGGCATAGAACTCACCCTTGATACCTGTCAACTGCTCACGAGTTGGAAAATGGATGAATTCATCCAGGTGCTCCAACATGGCTTCTAAAACATCATGCAGGACATGGCTGAACATGGTCTGGGACATGCCACCTACATCAGCTATGGTGAATTGAAACGTACCGGTGGCAAAAAAATGTAGGGCTGCCATCACCTTCATCTTGGGGGTCAGCGCAGTAGGATAACTGTGTCGCGGTTGGAGGTGTGGTGCCAGCCTGTTTGTCAGGTCCTCAATTAACTGTTGGGTGAATCTGTAACGGCGTATGCAGTCACGTTCCCTCATGGCACCCAAGTCTGGCATTGGTCGGGGGAGAGGCGGTGCCCTGCAGAAATTTGGAAGATTGAGTACATTACAACACCAATGTCAATGAACTGAGCACATGTTAAACAGCGAATACACTAAGAGGCAGCTACAAACGTTGATTGTCAAGGTCTACATGACATGCCATGAAACTAGCTGTGGCACAGTGCAAGTGAATAGCCAGACACATTACAGGAGTGACATACATCCACATATCTGCATTAGAAGGATGTTATCTCATTCAGACGCTGTTTGTTGGACCTGGCCGGCGCTGCTTGTGTGTAAGGGCTGATTAAATCCACGACTTGCGGAACCCGCTTCGCGGGTCCCGCTGCGGAATCTCCTCACCTTCACCGCCCGCTTGTGGTCTCCTGCCTGGCTGCTCTGTGGGGGCGTGTGAGGCTTTAGGGTTGCGAGCGCGAACCGGGACTCACCTTCCCAGGAGTCCCGGTCCCGGAGGCTGAGTCACCTGGCCCCGCTCTCCCTGAACGCCCCGCCCCCACCTTCTTACAACTTAAAAGGCACTTGGACCCTTTCCTCGTGGGACGCTGTTTGTTGGACCTGGCCGGCGCTGCTTGTGTGTAAGGGCTGCTTAAATCCACGACTTGCGGAACCCGCTTCGCGGGTCCCGCTGCGGAATCTCCTCACCTTCACCGCCCCCTTGTGGTCTCCTGCCTGGCTGCTCTGTGGGGGCGTGTGAGGCTTCAGGGTTGCGAGCGCGAACCGGGACTCACCTTCCCAGGAGTCCCGGTCCCGGAGGCTGAGTCACCTGGCCCCGCTCTCCCTGAACGCCCCGCCCCCACCTTCTTACAACTTAAAAGGCACTTGGACCCTTTCCTCGTGGGACGCTGTTTGTTGGACCTGGCCGGCGCTGCTTGTGTGTAAGGGCTGCTTAAATCCACGACTTGCGGAACCCGCTTCGCGGGTCCCGCTGCGGAATCTCCTCACCTTCACCGCCCGCTTGTGGTCTCCTGCCTGGCTGCTCTGCGGGGGCGTGTAAGGCTTCAGGGTTGCGAGCGCGAACCGGGACTCACCTTCCCAGGAGTCCCGGTCCCGGAGGCTGAGTCACCTGGCCCCGCTCTCCCTGAACGCCCCGCCCCCACCTTCTTACAACTTAAAAGGCACTTGGACCCTTTCCTCGTGGGACGCTGTTTGTTGGACCTGGCCGGCGCTGCTTGTGTGTAAGGGCTGCTTAAATCCACGACTTGCGGAACCCGCTTCGCGGGTCCCGCTGCGGAATCTCCTCACCTTCACCGCCCGCTTGTGGTCTCCTGCCTGGCTGCTCTGTGGGGGCGTGTGAGGCTTCAGGGTTGCGAGCGCGAACCGGGACTCACCTTCCCAGGAGTCCCGGTCCCGGAGGCTGAGTCACCTGGCCCCGCTCTCCCTGAACGCCCCGCCCCCACCTT
Organism: Triturus cristatus; assembly: GCF_964204655.1. Taxonomy (NCBI): domain Eukaryota; kingdom Metazoa; phylum Chordata; class Amphibia; order Caudata; family Salamandridae; genus Triturus; species Triturus cristatus. Next base: position 1,175,645,245 of record NC_140583.1, on the reverse strand, counting down.
CTTACAACTTAAAAGGCACTTGGACCCTTTCCTCGTGGGACGCTGTTTGTTGGACCTGGCCGGCGCTGCTTGTGTGTAAGGGCTGCTTAAATCCACGACTTGCGGAACCCGCTTCGCGGGTCCCGCTGCGGAATCTCCTCACCTTCACCGCCCCCTTGTGGTCTCCTGCCTGGCTGCTCTGTGGGGGCGTGTGAGGCTTCAGGGTTGCGAGCGCGAACCGGGACTCACCTTCCCAGGAGTCCCGGTCCCGGAGGCTGAGTCACCTGGCCCCGCTCTCCCTGAACGCCCCGCCCCCACCTTCTTACAACTTAAAAGGCACTTGGACCCTTTCCTCGTGGGACGCTGTTTGTTGGACCTGGCCGGCGCTGCTTGTGTGTAAGGGCTGCTTAAATCCACGACTTGCGGAACCCGCTTCGCGGGTCCCGCTGCGGAATCTCCTCACCTTCACCGCCCGCTTGTGGTCTCCTGCCTGGCTGCTCTGTGGGGGCGTGTGAGGCTTCAGGGTTGCGAGCGCGAACCGGGACTCACCTTCCCAGGAGTCCCGGTCCCGGAGGCTGAGTCACCTGGCCCCGCTCTCCCTGAACGCCCCGCCCCCACCTTCTTACAACTTAAAAGGCACTTGGACCCTTTCCTCGTGGGACGCTGTTTGTTGGACCTGGCCGGCGCTGCTTGTGTGTAAGGGCTGCTTAAATCCACGACTTGCGGAACCCGCTTCGCGGGTCCCGCTGCGGAATCTCCTCACCTTCACCGCCCGCTTGTGGTCTCCTGCCTGGCTGCTCTGTGGGGGCGTGTGAGGCTTCAGGGTTGCGAGCGCGAACCGGGACTCACCTTCCCAGGAGTCCCGGTCCCGGAGGCTGAGTCACCTGGCCCCACTCTCCCTGAACGCCCCACCCCCACCTTCTTACAACTTAAAAGGCACTTGGACCCTTTCCTCGTGGGACGCTGTTTGTTGGACCTGGCCGGCGCTGCTTGTGTGTAAGGGCTGCTTAAATCCACGACTTGCGGAACCCGCTTCGCGGGTCCCGCTGCGGAATCTCCTCACCTTCACCGCCCGCTTGTGGTCTCCTGCCTGGCTGCTCTGTGGGGGCGTGTGAGGCTTCAGGGTTGCGAGCGCGAACCGGGACTCACCTTCCCAGGAGTCCCGGTCCCGGAGGCTGAGTCACCTGGCCCCGCTCTCCCTGAACGCCCCGCCCCCAACTTCTTACAACACACCCCATTGGTCTTTGGCCCATAAATATCGGAGAGTGGCGCTGCGCGGGAGCGCGCGGGAGCGTCCGGGGCTAAGACCGGGCAAAGAGCGGGCCGTTTGAGGCCGTTCGAGGACTGAGAGGACTGGACTGGCCCACCTCTTTTGGCTTGATATTTTTGGAAGCTAAATCAATAACTGAGGGGAAATAGACCTACCTTTGTCACAGTGCTTTAGCGCTATGGATCCAAGGGTAACCCGTAGCAAGTCTTCTAAACGTGGGTCACAAATCAGTGGCCCCATGGATGACTTTATAACCCACACCAACATAGCCATAGACGAAGAGATATCCAAGCTCCAATCCCGGGTCTCGCTAGAACTAGATGCCGCTAGAAGAGTGTCCCAAGTAATAGCACTTTCCAAGAAATCCTCCCTAGGCCACATAGCCACTTCTGTCACCCCTGAGCGCCCAGCCCGCCCACATTGTATAGTCACTCAGGTAGATGTTCACCATTCACCGACCCCGGCTATTCCCCAACTTGCCTCAGGAAGTAAGGATGAGGAAACCCCATCGACACCTCTTAGTGTGCACATCCCTGTCCCCATTGTATCTCTCCCGAACCTGTCTAATAATATCCCCAGTGGCAAACAACCGAAGAGGAAACGCAATTCTCGCTCAGCTTATTTCCGCAAGAAAGCGAAAATTGCTGTTCCAAAAGATCTGCCAATGACCAACATCACAGCATCCAATGCTGGAGTAGAGAATACCCCTAATACTCAGTCATGTAGTGAGGGGCAGGGAAAAAATCCATCTATTCCCCTCCTTAATACCCCAGCAGGTGAGGACCCCGAAGTAGACGGGTTAACCAATAATAATAAAGAATTTATAGAGGTGGTTTGGGACACACTTAAAAAACTTTTGTCACCTCTAGACCTAAGACTATCAAGGATAGAAAATAACTTGTTAGAAATGGAGAAGAGCATTATTGCTCTGGCCACTCTTGGGTTGAAAAGTCTGGAAAACCAGGGCATTATTGCAGCTGACTCAATGCCACAACCTACCGCACCCCAAACCAATCTAGCTTCCTCTTCAGTACCACCCACAATAAAACCTGTCCCCAAACCAAGGATAGTTACGGTGGAGCAAGCTCGTGTTAAACCAAAGGCTCCCCCACGAGGCCCCACACGTAACCTGCAATATCCCAAACACGAAACACTAAATAGACCGATTCCCAGTGAAACCCAGGTTCCCCCAGTCAAAGATAATTTTAGAGGTGGCTATATTGACCTTCCCCCAGAGGCAAACGACTATGTGGTTGTTTTGACGGGTGTTCCCATGATAGGTAATGGCCAATTTGAAAATCACTGGTCGCTGAAAAATAAAATAATGCACTGGTTAAATGTCAACAGACCAATCCCCAATGGTAGAAGAAGTCGCGTACTGATGGTTCGCAGAACCCCCTGGGTAGGGCCAACGCTGAAATCCAGTCCGGGGGACTGCATAGTAGTGACCTTCGAAGACCCACACACGGCGCACCACATCTGTAGTTGGCCCAGTAATGATGACTCCTTAGTCAAACCCAAACCACTATCCTTTTTTTATCCTCCCCGACCTAACTGTAACCAGGGGGATAATTGGTCATTGGTCCAACACCACCAACGGCCGAATAGGTCCCGGTGCCACCGGGAGACCCTCCTACATTGGAATGGTCTCTCTACTTATAATAGATTTGGTGGCTTAGAGGAGGTGGATTGACTCCCTGTGCAATCACCCAAACAACCCCGAAGGGAATTCTTAACTTCGCAAAGGCATCATTCCATTGATTGTCCTGCCCCTGAACCTGTAATAAGCCGAGTAGGACGATCAAGGGTTGATGGGGTGCCATTGTCATTGGACTTAACAGTAAATTGTAGCAGGGAAGATTGGTCAAACTTGCTCTGCATGACCCCCCCTGCATCTACTTCTCTTGAACAGTCGGATTCTACCTGCCTTGCCCCCTATGCGACCTCCAATCTCCAGCAAATCGAGCCACTTGTGAGGTCTCCAAAACTTGTGGGTGCGACTGTTTCTCCTATGACTATGCCTATTGACCCCATCAAGGTCTCTCCAAAAGATGACTCTGTCTTAAAAATTCTATCTTGGAATGTGGCTGGTCTTGGTCGTAACTTTGACATCCCCGAATGGAACGACTTTCTGGAACCCTTTCACATCTGCCTCTTTCAGGAAACCTGGTGTTTGGAGCCAAGACACCGAGTGGGATTCTCCACCTTTTTTATCCCCGCAGTCCAGGAACAAGGATCCAAAGGTCGCCCGTCAGGCGGCCTTATTATATGGATTAGTATTGCTCTGGGCTTCAGGGTAAAAGAAAGAAACACCCAATCATCGGATCTCCAGTGGCTAACGATAACACACAAAGGGGGAAGAAGTATGGAAGTCTTCAACATCTACCTGAGGGGTGCCAAAGGCGGTGTATCCCATCTACCTCCCACAGGCCTAAACCGCAACCTGGCTGCCTGCAATGCGGACTCCCATATAATGCTTGCAGGCGATTTCAACTGCTGTTTTGAGCCCTTGGCCAGCGAAGATATCTTGGACACTTTTGAGGAGGACACCAGGAGAGGTATTCCTATTTTGAATCTTGACCCGATTCCCAAATGGTCGCAAAACGCAATAGAGATCAATGCCCTCTGTATGGAGCATAATTTGCGACCGACAAATGGCCGATCCAAATCTGACCATATGGGTGCTCACACTTATAACAGACAAGACCATACGTCTAGGATTGATTATATCATGCTTAATTACAACCTCTGGCAACATCACCTAGATATGGAGGTTATAGTGTCGGGTGATAGCGACCACAACCCCTTATCGCTATCTATTTCATCTCCTTGGCAGGCTGGAAGTCAAGGCCCACCCGGTCATAAGTGGAAATCCTCCCACGAATTAGTCCCCGCAAACTGTAGCAGGCGCTTAAAGTGGGCAAAAGTCTTAGCCGATGACACAAGGATGGCCCAAGCCGGGACTATTTTGGAAGAGGTGGAGCCCCGGATGAACACTTTAAGTTTAACCGATAACAAGATCTTACCTCTATTCACTGAGACTGTATTGGCACTGAGTGACTTATTTATTGTTCCCCAAACCACTCGTAGGGGTCCCTCGAAAACCTTGCCTAAACAGTCAGACAAATGGTATACTGCAAAATGTCGTGAAGCTAAGAAGGATCTTGTTGTGACATTAAAGTCCAAAGACGCAGTTGCTATTAGGGCTGCTAGAAAATTTTACAAAAAAACCATATTTGAAGCTAAACAGGTTTATGATTTCAACTTTTGGGGAGATTTAGTAGAGGCTAGCACTAGGAAGGACGCCAAGAGGTTCTGGGACCTATTAAGATCTAGGGAAAAGCCCATTGACCAGCAGCTAACTTGTAACATTACGGGGGGCGTATGGTTCGACCACTTTTCACAACTGTACTCCGCTCCTCCAGGCCCCCCCCAGCTAGCTTGCCCACCCACGGGTTTATTGCCTAATTTTACAATCAACCTCCCGTGCTATGATGGCCTATTCACCAGCTTAGAAGTAGAGAGAGCAATCCAATGTATTGTCTCGAACAAAGCAGCGGGTCCTGACGGAATCCCAGGAGACCTAATCAAGAATTACCCATCCTTTTGGAGTAGATTAATTGCCTCGCTTTTGAATGAAGTTATGTTGGGTGGAGTCTTTCCTGACTCATGGAGGGGTGCTGAGGTCGTACCTATTTTTAAAAAAGGTTCTAGGGACGACCCAGCGAACTACCGTCCAATTAGTTTATTGGACTCTTCTCAAAAGGTAGCAGGGAAGGTGGTATTGGGCAGGATCATCGAGTGGGCAGATGGAAATCACATCCTGTCAGATCTCCAAGCGGGCTTCAGAACAGGAACAGGCACAATCGAGCAGACGTTCCGCCTTCTAATGATCTATTGGAAAGTGGTGGTGCTGGGAGGGGGCAGTCTGTATTTAGTCTTCATTGACTTGCGGACTGCCTTCGACCTGGTACCACGCGCGCTTCTATGGAACGTCCTCGATGGGTTAGGCCTCCCTCCCTATTTGCTGTCGCTGCTCGTAAAATTTCACGATAGGAATTTCGCCCAAATTAGATGGGGTGCACAGGGAGAGAAAACATCTCGTATCCCCGTGGACAGAGGCGTTCGCCAGGGGTGTGTGCTTGCCCCCACTCTGTTTTCTCTTTATATTAACGGAGTGGTGGAGCATCTTCTACAACAACCATCAGATGCACCCACCCTGGCTGGAAGGAAAATCCCAACGCTCTTGTTCGCGGACGATACCCTCCTAATTTCAAAATCACCAATGGGCATCCAATCGTTGCTTTCCAGCTTTCAAACCTTCTGTGAAGGAAGGGGTTTGGCCATAAACATAGGCAAAACTAAGTTTTTAGTCCTTAACCCACCCAAAAAATCTGTCTATCCCCCGGTCCTAGATTCTGTCCCACTTGATCGCGTCAAAGAATTTGACTACCTGGGTATACGCATCAGTGACACCATGAGCTGGAAGGCACACCACCAAAAAATCTTCCTTACTCACAAAAGGGTGGCAGGTGCGTTGCTCAAGGAACAGCGAGCCTCATCATCAAAACCTATTGGGGCTCCCCTAGATATCTATAGGGCTAGGGCTGTAAGCGCGGCACTTTACGGTGCTGAGCTGTGGGGCACTCATAGAATTGACACTCTGGCCCACCTTGAGAACAACTTCCATAAAGACCTAATGGGTTTGCCCCACAGCACGCCAACAATCCCATTGCTGCTAGATGCAGGTACCCGGGCAATCTGCGACCAAGCAAAACTACGCCCACTTTTGTTATGGTCCAGAATCTGGAATGTGCAGGAATTAAGAAGCTACGCAGAAGCTCTGAATGACATTTTGTCATTACCGGGTTCACATAAGATCATCTGGCTTAGGGAGGTAAAAAAGCTGCTCTACAAATTAGTCCTAGGAGAGGCTTGGGCAAATAAATCTGCACCCCCGAAACAACAGCTAAAGAAGGTTTATTGGGCATGGGTAGACAATGAGAGGACCCGAAGTACAAATCATTGTAAATCTGTAGTTCTGTTTCTGTCGGTCAAAGAGTCACCGTTAAGGGAACCTTACCTAGACACCATTCAGAGCTCATGGGACAGAGCACTGTACATTAAGTTTAGGGTGGGGGTGCTTCCATTATGTGAGTTCATGTCCACTTGGAAACCGCCCGCTTAAACTGTACCCTATTGCCCCTTTTGTGATCTAAGGGTAGAGTCTGTGTCCCACATGTTGTTCGAATGTAGTGTTTATGTAGCCCCGAGACGTAGGTGGTTGAAGCCCCTTTGCAGGTGTCTGGGAACTCGTTCTCACTTGGAAGCCCTGCGTATTTTACGTACAGATGCTAGACCCTTCTTTTCCACTTGTATGGCAAAATTTTTGGGTTGGGCTTGGCGTCTAAGAACTGCAAGAAAACTGTTAATCCAGTGAACGACCCCCCCTACCCAACATGCTGTTCCGGATATGAAATGTTTTTATGTTGATGATTGTTGTTAAAAATGTTTTTTTTTTTAAAAATGTGAAAAATGCTTTTATGATATGTTTTTATCGAATAAAGCTATTTACTTACTTACTTACATTCAGACAGCTTGCGGCAAGCTAGACGCACAGGTCACATGTCATTTAAAAAGTACAGATCACACACATTGCAATGAAGGGGTACATGTCAAAACTCATAACACAGACATTGAGACAACGCAGATATGTCTTCAGGTCGAAATACCATGTTCGATGCATACAGACACACGTTACGTGGGATTCCACATGTGGCATGGTGTGCGTAATTGTGTGCCATGCCCATCTACACACAGACACATGTTGGATGCAGCAACAGCAGATGCAGTTGACGGAACACCAACAGCAAGCTCATGGGAACACATGACACGCACATGACATAGTCACATAGTGCCACGATGGTAGTTAGATGTCAGGTGTAATTATCCGTGTACCTGGCATCAGGGGACAGTTGCAGGTGTTGGGGACTGTGCCATACCAGTGATGCAGTGCTTGACACGTTTGTACTACATGCAGACATGTGCAAAGTGTGAAGGGGAAGTGTGCAACATAGTGCCCCATCACACATGACATGTGTACACAGGTCACCACACATCTATTGTGCAAAATCATGAGGAGACATGTGCCACATCACTGCCTGACACACCTAGGCCCTGCACATGAAGGACTGCACTGACAATGACTTGATGTACAGCCTTGTGTGAGTCTGATACCTCCATTCCTTCCCTGTGCGCCTCCTATCACCAGTGTAAGCTGTGAAACTCACTGTACACATGCTCTGAGGGCGTGTGTAAGGTCCTATCACTATTTTGGGTTTGGGTAGGAGTACGGTGTGTGTATGGACCATACACACGTACGTGTACGACCAGTGTGTACACGTATGTGTACTACGGTAGGACACGTACGTGTATGACCAGTGTGTACACACTGGTCGTACACGTACGTGTACACAATGGTTGTATCCCTATAGTAGTGTTGCCGTAGGTGTACGCCATCGTGATACGGCCCGTACACGCGCGTGTATGACCAGTGTGTACACCTAGGTGTACACACTGGTCGTACACATACGTGTACTACCGTAGTACACGTACGTGTACACACTGGTCGTATCCCTAGAGTAGTGTTGGGGTAGGTGTACGCCATAGTGATACGACCCGTACACGTGCGTGTACGGGCCGTATCACTATGGCGTACACCTACGGCAACACTACTATAGGGATACGACACGTACACACGCGTGTACGGGCCGTGTCACTATGGCATACACCTACGGCAACACTACTATAGGGATACGACACGTACACACGCGTGTACGGGCCATATCACTATAGTAGTGGTGCCCTAGGGGTACGTGTGAAACGTACTGTACCTGTGTGGGGATTTTAAAATTACAATGGGGACACATAAGGGACAAGTATTAGGACCTCAATGCATGCTGGTTGTCATGGATAACGAGTTCCAAGATCAAAATTTTCCATCATGTGGGCTGGAAAAAGCAGTTGGCCACATTATACATTGTTGCAAAATGGTTGTTGACTTGACATGCTGCTTCAAATTTGAAAGATGCTAATGCTGTCACTGGTGTATGTTTAAAGGGATTGGAGGAAACGTAGGATGCAAATGAGTCTGACCAATCACTCTGTACTCCTGTAAATGAAATAGGCCAGCAAGGCAGATATAAGTCAGCCAGAACCCATGAGAGGGCACTTGCCTGCACAACAAGTCATTGGACACCACTGCTGCTGTCATTGCTTCCTCTGTCAACATGTCCAGGTCTGTGGAGAGGGCCCAGCCATTCACCCAGGAGGAGAATGAGGCGTTGCTGGATGTCATCCTCCCACAGTACCCCAGCCTGTGTGGGAGACCAGGGGATCAGGTGAGTGCTGACTCCACTAGCTTTGACTGTGCCCCTTTTTTGTGACTGTCACTTCTGGCATTGTGTCCAGGTGTGACAGACATGCAATGTTGTTTAGAGTGGGTCCCAGGGGGGGGGAATGCCTTATGTCTCCCATGCAGAACATGATGTAGTTCATGTCTGCACTCCTCACTTGCATTGTGCTTACTGTGACAATCACTGCATGGTGCATGGCACATACAGCCTGGCTAATCCTTTTGGGCATTTTTGTTCTATTGTCCTGATGTGATTCTGTGGTCCCCCCGGTGTGACAGGTGACTGTACCCACAGATGTGTGTGAGTTGAGTGGAGCTGTGGTGAGAGTATCCAAATGATGTGTACGCCCCCTGGACATTGATGTGTGTGAATGTTCCTTGTCATGTGGGTGAGTGTCTATGTGGAGTGTTGCACCACAGCTACATGGAGGAGGCATATGCTCTACCCATCTGATGTGAGAAGGGAGCCGTGCTGTGTGTCTGACTTGCTGGGCTAGCCCCACGCCGGTGACACCCCCCAGGAAAGTGGCACATGTGCAGAGTGAGGTTTGTATCCGCTGTTGCCAATGGCAGGTGAAAGATCTGTGCCTGTGTGTGTCTGTGTACTCTGCTGAGGTTGCGTCAGTGGCCTGGGGCATGTGACTGCTTGCCGGTGCTGTCCATCAGCCTTGTGTTGCTTGTGATGCACAGTGTGTGCCATGATCAGGGAGTATGTCGAACCCCTCATGCCACCTGTGTACTTTCAATGCCATGTAGTGCATTGGTGCTTACACAGAGGCGAATGTCCCTATGACAAAGGTGCTATTAGTTGGCAGCATACTATGCCCTGTTCAACAAATCAATGATGTTAAAATGTGTTTCTCTGTGACATGGAGCAGGTGTAGTGATGTAGTCTCACTTTGTCATCCTCACAGGTAACCACCTATCAGAAGGGGAGAATTTGGAAGAGGGCCGTCAGGGCCGTGAATACGGTGGAGGGTCACAGTCGGCGCCTGCCCCAAGTGAGGAAATGCTGACAGGATATCCGGTGCTGGACCAGGAGGATCGCCCGGGTCCTGCTGGGGGACTCACCACCACGCCCCGACGGTGGGCGCCGGCGCCTGACCCACCAAATGAAGCATGTCCTGGTGGTGGTCTTCCCTGAGATGGATAGGCGGTTACAGGAGAGACAGCAGCAGGAAGGGGGTAGGCACATGTGTGTTTGTTGTGTGTCACCAGCTTTTGGAAGTGCTCATTCGCCTGGATACAGTGCCAGGGTTTATATGTGCAGTGCATATCCTGTTCCCCCAAGTCAACCGGTGCTGTTCTTCCTCCCTTCCCCTCCTTGACATGTGTTCCCTGGTCTGTGTGTAATCACTATTGCACATGGTCATCTAGGCTGCAAGTTATTCAAGGTGCACACTTATGTGTATGAGTGGGAGATATGCATAGTGCCGGGACGGTTGCTCCTGTTACAGTCAGATCATTCCAGAACCATGGAGCAGTGTGCCCACTCCAGTCCCCTGAGACACCTTTTCCTAGGAATCATGTGTGGCATCAAACACTGTGCCCATTCACTGTGTGTTCAGCATAGGTTGGCCTCTGTGGCATTGTTCCATGGCCTCATTTGTATTTACGTGAAGTGTGCTACATGTCTCCACTGTCCATGCTGACCCCATTAGGCTTGTGCATCCTCACACTGGGCAGTGCCTGTGTGTCTATGTACAACTATCTGTTGATGGTTGTTTGTCACAAGTATGTGTGGTCAGCCACACGAGGTGATGTTGAGTACATATAGGAGTTCTTGATGCACATTTTGTTAATCCCAGATTAAGAGGTGTAAGTACTTGCTCTGTCTCAATCACATTGTCTCAGGTAGGGGGGGTTTGTGCAGGCAAGGCCTACATGTCCAAACCTTATGTCTCCTTGCCAGGTCTGACCTGTGTGTGATAATTGTCTGGACAGACACTCTATGTGCAGTGACCCAGGCATGTTGTGCAGGGGGTAATGTATGTGCTTTGCAGCATGTGTCAAAAGTTAAAAGACATGTTTCCTGCTCATCCATTTTTGGCCCCGGTGTGTGCCCCAGATGCTACGTAGTTTGGTATGTGTGTGCTGACATCTGTGTGGACATTCTTGGTTCCCATGAGGGTGTCTCCTCAGTGCAGGTGCTCCTTATTCCGACACAATTGCAGGGCCATTAGCTAATGCATTGTCCTGTGTCTGGAGATGTGTGCCGCTCCACATGACAGGTAGTGGGTCAGATGTGTTGCCAACTGTGTCATCATGGTACGGATGGCCATGTGACAGGTGGCATGATTCAAGTTATTAGTCAAGATGTCTTGTACTTTGGCACTGACTACACTTGTCAACATGTCCCAATAGTTTATATGGATGAATTTGATATTTTGTTGTGAAGGACAATAATGTGCCTGCATGACAGATGTCTCCCAAGGAAGTGCACAAGAAACCACCTTTACACTTTTAGGGGACACGCTGGCACATTTAAAACATAGGTACAGTTCTGTAATGAAATTGATTAGAGATTATCCATATACATGTTCCCACAGTGTGGTTGCATTTGGGTTAGTCCTCGGTTATTGCTGATACCAACTTACGGGTGTCAAGTCATCCAGACCACCGTGGTGCCATGTATATGTACTTCCTGATACCACATTTCTTCGTAACAGTGGTTTATTTGCATTAGGCTGGCAGCTCATACAATGACTGTGTAAAAGTAGCTTTGTGTGCACCTCCTTGTGTGACTTCTGTTATCCAGGCACATGTGTGTTCTGTTCCAAAAGTGGCACATTCACACATTCCAAACATGTCGATTGTGTAAAGTGTTGTGATTCCTAAGGGATAACAATGTATTTCTTTAGGATTTAGAAAGTACTCACAGGTCTCTGAGTGTGGGGACACCTTCAGCATTGGCGTCTGTTATTTGGCTTTGGGTGCACCAATACTGTTTCTTTCACAGTGAACAAGAGGTGGCATGCCTTCATAGTCTGGCTGTGCTCCACTGTTCACAGACACTAGCTTCTCTGTATAATTGGATATCGAGTTATTTGCAGTTGTGTCCTGATGTTCATTTTATCAGGTCGCATGATGGGTGAACCAACTGGGGAGTGCATGGCTTACATATGTGCGGAGTATTCTAGATGTTACTCATGATGCATTTCCTGATATGCACTGTGACCTATTTTGTTTGGACTCATGTGTCAGATGTACACAGGTGACTGATTATTTCATTTCTCTTCACGTTGCACACAGCATTATCGGGGGACACCGAGGGAGACACCTGCACGGACCAGGAGGAGGGTTCGAGCACCGGTGCCACCACTGCTGGGGAGTCGGTGGAATCAAGTGGCACGGAGGGCGAGGGGAGCCAGTTGGGGGACCTGTCTAGTACCAACACCGACTACGACGCTGACGGGTCCGAGGCTGAGCTCCCTGAGGGGGCGGAGGCTGCTCCAACAGCTGACAGAAGCACTACAACTGTCACCGCCCCCTCCATTCCCATAACCGCCCTCCCACTTGCTCGGGTCCCTTCTGTCCGTGTAGGGCAACAACGTGTCTCCTTCGTGCCAGGCACCGCACCCCCTGCCCCTGTCTCCCCTGCTGCCGTCACTGCCGAGTCTGTGGACATTCAGCGGCAGTTGCAGGTTGGGCAGACATCGATTCTGACTGTACTCCATGGCCACACCAGGCTGCTGACACAGATGGTGTCGTACATGGAGGGCATGTCAACAGCGATGTCTGACCAACGGATGTGCTGAGGTCCATGGACTCGTCACTGACGGCAGCAGTGAGTCTCCTGCAGCGCTTCATCCCCCCCACCCCTGCACCATCCACACTTCCCACTCCCATGCCTGTCCCAAGCACACCCAGACATTCCCAGCCACGCACCCCACCAGACACAGGCAGCACACCAGCAGGGAAGGGCAAGCGCACACCTCCTGTCACCCACACTCAGGGGGAAGAAGGCACACCCACTGGGTCTAGGGCACACAGGCAGACACGCAGCCACAGTCCAAGTCCGCATGCCTCACTCCCCAGTCCCTCCAATGTCACTCCCCTCGGCTCCCCTGCCCCACAGTCTGAGAAGGAGACATACTTGGCTGTGCTGGGCCTCAGCCCCACTGGTTCACCATCACGCAAACGGACAAGGCACTCCACAGGTAGGGGAGTTGAGTCCCCCCCTGTCCACCATTTCCCCCAGTAGCGCTGCAACCCATCCCTCTGACCCCCCCTCCTTGGGACCTGTGGTTCCTTCGGGTGCAGGGGAGACGCTGGCCGAGCTTGCGGATGTGTGCAGCGCCATGCTAACCGCCACCTTTGGCGCTGATCCACCACCTGTGGTGGAGTCGTCCGTCCCTGCACCCACAACACCTACCCTTCCCCCTCCTGTCCCTGCGGTGCCTGGTCCTTCCCCACATGATGCCCCCCCCCAGTCGCTGAACCAGAGGTTTAGTATGTGCAGGCAAGCTCGGGGAGACGCGGGGACATGTGTCCCCCCCAGGACTTCGCATCTGGACTGGCCTATGGCCTTTGTAAATATTTTCCTTTTATACCTTTTAATTTACTGCTGAATAAAGCATTTTGTTTTTCCTTTGACCAGGATTGGTTTTCAGGTATTGATGTTGGTGCTGATGCTCCATGAGTTGGGGTGGTGATCATGTGTTAGGTGTCTGGGAAATGTTGCAGTGTGCTGCTCATGGGGTGGACCCTGGTATCTGCGTGCCATCACAAGGTATCAGAAAATAATATTTGGTCGTGTATGCTCTTTGTAGTTGGAGACATTGTCCCAAGGAGTGTTCCTTCCTCTGTGGCACCTGACATCTTCCCTGCAGGGAGTTGCACAATTTTTGTGCTGAACCTGTGTCTACATTTCCTTTGTGGGTGACGGATCCCTTCAACTATGGCCATGCATGCTCATCAATGTCTCCGGCTGCATCGTCTGTGCCATCCTTGGTAGTCACTGTACTTGTGTATGGAGTATGTTGCCATGCCTTCATGTAGCAATTGTCCCTTTGTCGCACTATGCATGTGTGTACTCCCAGCCTGGCACACATATGGTACTTGTTCAGCAGGGTATTTGTTCACCTGACTCACAATTGTGGGCATTGTATCTGTGGGAAGTCCTCCCTATTCCTTCCATGGGAGACAACAACTTGGTGGCTGTCCCAACACCTGTACATTCCTATCAGTCCTGGAATGTGCGTGACAGTGTGTGTTCCCTTTGGCTCTCTTAGTTTAGTAGGCTTTACCATGACTATACAGTCTAGTGACATGATCTCAGTGTGTGTATTGTGCTGCATCCGCCAGGGGTGGGTATGCATGTGTAATTTGTCCTCACACCCACATGTGGTGTGTCATGCAGTGGGGGGAAGACATCCATCCTCATGGGAGTGGGACACTGCTGTCAGTGATGTGTTGTTATGGCACTCTCAACATTGTCACACATTGGGGATGCGTTCATACACCCATGGAGTTGTGGTCATCTGAGGATGATGTACACACCCCCATGTCTCTGTCCACTTTTGGTAGTGATATGCAGCCACTCCTCATATGTCTGGACACTGCTGGGAGTCCTCTGCACCCACCCCTCATATGTCTGGGCACTGCTGGGAGTGATATGCACCCACCACTCATATGTCTGGACACTGCTGGGAGTTCTCTGCACCCACCCCTCATATGTCTGGACACTGCTGGGAGTTCTCTGCACCCACCCCTCATATGTCTGGACACTGCTGGTAGTCCTCTGCACCCACCCCTCATATGTCTGGGCACTGCTGGGAGTGATATGCACCCACCCCTCATATGTCTGGGCACTGCTGGGAGTGATATGCACCCACCACTCATGTGTCTGGACACTGCTGGGAGTGATATGCACCCACCACTCATATGTCTGGACACTGCTGGGAGTTCTCTGCACCCACCCCTCATATGTCTGGACACTGCTGGTAGTCATCTGCACCCACCCATCATATGTCTGGACACTGCTGGTAGTCCTCTACACCCACCCCTCATATGTCTGGGCACTGCTGGGAGTGATATGCACCCACCCCTCATATGTCTGGACACTGCTGGTAGTCCTCTGCACCCACCCCTCATATGTCTGGCACTGCTGGGAGTGATATGCACCCACCCCTCATATGTCTGGACACTGCTGGGAGTCCTCTGCACCCACCCCTCATATGTCTGGGCACTGCTGGTAGTGATATGCACCCACCCCTCATATGTCTGGGCACTGCTGGGAGTGATATGCACCCACCCCTCATATGTCTGGACACTGCTGGGAGTCCTCTGCAGCCACCCACCCACCCACCCACCCCCTTGGTGCAGTACACTGCTGTCCTGGCCATACACCCCCCCCCAAATTTACTGCTAATATGCTGCACCAGGCCGTAGTCCGACATTTGTGGCGTGTGTACGCCGTGTATCCATAATATACTGGTGCCGTAGGGGTACGGGTGAGACGGACCGTACCCCTGCATTCATAGGGTGTGTACGGTCCGTACCACGGTGCCTCTACATCACCACGACAATGGTGGTACGGACCGTACCCACGCTCTGGGGGGCGTGGGTACGGTCCGTGCCACGCGTACCCCTACGTCACCACTCCAATGGTGGTACGGACCGTACCCATGCTCTGGGGTGCGTGGGTACGGTCCGTACCACCATTGTCATGGTGACTAAGGGGTACGCGTGGTACGGCCCGTACCCATGCCCTCAGAGCGTGGGTACGGTCCGTACCACCATTGTCGTGGTGAGGTAGGGGTACGCGTGGTACGGACCGTACCCACGCTCTGAGGGCATGGGTACGGGCCATACCACGCGTACCCCTACCTCACCACGACAATGGTGGTACGGACCGTACCCACGCTCTGGGGGGCGTGGTTACGGTCCGTGCCACACGTACCCCTACGTCACCACTCCAATGGTGGTACGGACCGTACCCACGACCCCCAGAGCGTGGGTTCGCTCCGTACCACCATTGTCGTGGTGACGTGTATGCGTTCACGTCCACTTCCGTTGTAGCGGTACGTGGGATTGGTGGACACGCCCCCCGAAGTGACCAGACCATGGAGGTAATTTATGTGCAGGATATGTGTTTTACAATGGGTGGGGGTTATGTTTCCTGCCCATCGCCCCCCCCTTTGCCCCTGGGTGTTGTTCTGACCTTCTGCGGCGTCTGCATCGGTTTCTGTGCACCAGGTCGTAGGCTAGGAGGGCCGGGATGACACGTAGGATGGGGTCCATGGCTGTCCGTCGCGTACCGGTGCGCCTTCTTCGCGTCGTCCTCAATTACCCGGGAGTTTTTGGCTGCGGAAAAAAATGAGCGGTGCGGAGTGACGTGGGCACGGATCGTACTTGCTGGTCCGTAAAACGCTGTCTGACTCAGTCCGGACGTCACGTACGCGATGTCCCGGATCAGAATTGTGGGTATTTTTTAGCCGGTCGGTGTTTTGTACGACTCGTACGGAAATGGTATTTCTGTACGAATCGTACTTGCGGGTTTGTAAGGTGGTTTTCCCGGGTACGAGTTGGACGGAGAATACACTTCGTATGACCATTCGTACCCGGGTTTTACAGGATCGGAATCGGCACCCTAATAATAAGAACAGGATATCATGGATCGTGACCTCTGTATCATACGCAGTGGAATGGAAATGCACCCTAGCTGGTCGTGTCTTTATGTAAGAGAGTACTATATGTTGAGCTATTTTAACTGTCTATGTATATACTAATATCTACTACTGTACTAAAGAAGTCCCGTTCTCTAAAAGCACTCCCATCGTAAACTAGTAATCTAAACATGATATCTGAGACAAAAACTTGATAGCGCTGTTTAGTCGCTGTGGTTTTCTAAAATTGCATAATCTAATATTCTTAAATGATATATGAGGCAACTCACATAATATCGCTGTGTCGTTGCTGCGGTAGTCTAATATTTTTTCTTGAGATCCTATGGTGAGTAAGTAGGCACTGAAAACGGAGATAGCACTATCAGTATCCAAATTTAGCTCGTATAACTATAAATATAATCCAAGAGTCACCAAC
This sequence comes from Triturus cristatus, assembly GCF_964204655.1. Classification (NCBI taxonomy): domain Eukaryota; kingdom Metazoa; phylum Chordata; class Amphibia; order Caudata; family Salamandridae; genus Triturus; species Triturus cristatus. The sequence goes on along the minus strand of NC_140583.1, from coordinate 1,175,628,536 downwards.
CCATCCCCTTACCTTTCGTGCTTTGGCGTGTGTTCACGTCAATCCCCAGTCTCCAATGTGGCCGCGGAGTCTCGTGAACCGGAAGTGCTATCTGTATATATCCAGTTCAAAATCTGGGGCATATAACGCTAACCCATGATATCAGTAACCGTACATTTCACACTTTGGGGGCCATATTGGGATTCGTAAAACCTGGTGTTTCTACCACATGATACGCGGAAGAAAATTGATTAAAAATTATATTATTTGAGGGATCTTATTTATTATGTGTTGTCCTCAGTGCCATTGCTCACCATATTGACTCAATATTAGGTGAGTTCAGTTAGTTATAAATAGAAAACGGGATAGTGCGTTATAATTTTCAAGAGCAAGAAATGCATATATGGTGGTGAAACGCTCTATTGGAAGAAAATAAGGTGTAAAGTGTGCATAGCCATACCAGTCGTGCCATCGTTATTTCAATAAATAGTGCTACGTCAATACTCTATTTCAGCAGCGTAGTCTTTAGAAAAGCCAATTGCGTGTCGCCAATCCTGGCAATCACCAATGACAATGCAATAAATGTCAAAGATCTTCTCATGGTGCAAGGATAGCTGTGTTACAACTATCTCGCTAAATCATGCGTATTAATATAAGCAGATATGTGGTAAATACATGGATTAGCATGACAGTACATGTATCAATACAAAGATGCTTAGAATTTCAAAAAACATATGTTTACAAACAGCGGGAAGGAAGAACATTAGTATTTATTATCTGGTAAAATTAAGATATCACTGACAGTTAAAATCAGAAGTCCATTAATATTGATCAAATGTGGAGGCGTTGAGATAGTATACCACTCATCTAAATATATCAATAAACGATCTACTGTTATATTATAGGTGGGAAATTCTGAATAGTCACAGTATCAAATTTGTTATACAGATGCCTTCCCTGGCTCGGGGCATCAAAATGTCAAGCAGAAGTGAATTAATACAATCAATCCCCTAGAAAATAATGTAGCTCATGATCCATGTTTAGGCCGTGGTCAACTGCTCTAATTTTCATAATCCACATTGCTTCTCTACGCCTCAGCTGTTGCTCTTTGTTGCCCCCCCTGGGGTCCGTCTCAATCTTATCAATCCCACAGAAGGTAAATGTTTTATATGTGCCTTGTGCGTCGCATTCATTTATGTGGACGGCAGTGGGATATCTGGTATCTTTATACTTGATGGCTCGTCCATGTTCACTGATACGTTCCTTTAGAGGCCGGATCGTACTGCCTAAGTAAAATTTGTTGCATTTGCATTTAAGCATATATACAACAAATTTGCTGTTGCAGTTGATCATTTGTCTGATTATGAAACGTCTGCCAATTGGACTTGTGAATTCCTTCTTTTTGTCCATAGCTCTGTCACAGACCCTACAGCTCCCACATTTATGGAAACCCATGCATCTCTGGGACAACCAATTGTCCAAGGGTTTGTGTTTCGGATAGCTGGGACTTCATAACGAACTAATAGTTTGGCCCCTCCTGTAGGAAATCAGAGAAATATCCGCTATCTGACCTTCTAGATGTTTATCAGCTTTGAGTATATGCCACTGTCGTTTCATACTGTTCCTTAGGTCTGAAGATATTTCATTGTAATCCGTCACCATTCTGAGTATTTGAGTACGTCTAGTTTTAGATGGTTCGTCTGTCAGTGTATCTGCTCTGTTTGTTGTCATTATCCTGCTTTCTGCCTTGTCAATTGTGAGTCTATTATACCCCCTGGCTATGAAGTGTTGTCTCATATTCTCCACACAGGTTTTGAAGTTAGTTTCATCACTGCAATTCCTTCTAGCCCTCACTAGTTTTCCATAGGGAATGGATTCTTTTTGATGTCTGGGATGAGCACTATCAGCGTGAAGCACCGCGTTACAAGAGGTGGGCTTACGCTGTAGTCTGCTGTGGATTTGATTATTTTCAATGTATAGTACTATATCCAGAAATTCGATTTCTTTGTGACTAAAGTTGGAAGTGAATCTGATTCCTATGTCATTGGAATTTAGAAAGTCACAGAACAGTTTTAGGTTGTCCATTGTACCAGATCAGATCATGATACAGTCGTCAATGTATCTTCCCCAATAAATGATAGAATCACACCAGTTATTGCCTTTTGGGCCCCAGATCCACTCCCCCTCAAACCAACCCATGAAAAGATTGGCATACGAAGGAGAGAATCTGGAGCCCATGGCCATGCCTTGGGTCTGTCTGTACCATTGTTGTTCAAATATGAAGACGTTATTTGTGAGAATGAGCCTTATCATTGTCAGCAACATCTCTACATGTTCCCATTGTTTCGCTGGTCTGCTATTTAAAAATGTCTCTGTTGCTTTGATTCCTAGGTCCTGTCTAATACATGTGTAGAGAGATGTCACATCTAATGTGGCCAAAATCATACCATCTTCCCAGACTACATCTGCAAGTATGCTTAAAATATGCTTGGTGTCTCACACAAAAGAGGGAAGATTTTTAACTAGTGGTTGCAAGAATAAATCTACATAGTGAGACAGGTTTTCTGACGGTCCCCCTATGCTAGAAATGATAGGTCGGCCCGGTGGGAATTGCTGTTTTTTGTGGACCTTAGGTAAGGTATAAATGCAAGGAATTCTTGGTCTGTCAACTTCTAGGTATAAGTATTCATCTTGGTCAATTAGTCCCTTATTACGCCACTCAACCAAAAGTGTGTTGATTCTGATCATGAGTGAGATAATAGGATTGTCTTTAAGTTTCGTGTAACATGTAAGGTCATCTAATTGTGATTGTATTTCTCTATTGTAATCTTGAGTATTCATGATCACAATATTGCCCCCCTTGTCCGCTTCCCTGATGGTAATATTTTTCATATGTTTTAGCTCTTGTAGAGCCTGTCGTTCGTTCAGTGTTAAATTGTCTCTGTTTTGACATTTGGGTTTTGTGTTACCAGTTTGTGAAACACATCAATATTGTTATCACTAGGTAATGTAGGTGTCCAACAGAAAGGCTGTAGTCTGTCTCTATTTCATGATCCATTAGTAGTTCTTCAATACACATGTGATCACGATCATCATCAGTTATTGAAAGAAGTAGTTCCGCATCCCTAATGTCTTGTACAGTTGATAAATCAGGAAAAACATCATTAGGGTATGTTTTAACTGCTTTATTCACTGTGGGCATGCTTGCAAAAAACTTTTTCAATTTAAAATTTCTTACAAATTTGAACAAGTCTACCATTGAATCGCAAATATCACCATAGTTTTTGGGACAAAAGCCCATCCCTTTTTCAAGTAAGGAGGTCATGTCACTTGTTAGTGTTAGGTCACTCAAATTTATGAACTCAACCCCCTTGCATTGTCTCGTCATTAGTTCCTTTTGTCTGATGATCTCAATCTCATGCCTGTCTTTTCTCCTGACTGAGCCTCCTCTCATGCCCCTCCTAGTCTTTTTTGTGTAGTGTCCTGACGCCGTGGCTGATCCCTGTTCCCTCTTTTTACTCTCTTTACATCCCGAAAAAACGGTTGTCAGTGTTATTGATAGACGATAGTGATTTCGCTCCGCTCCCGCTAGAGGGTATTGTGTTGAGGGAAGTAGAACTAGAACTCGCTATGATAGTTTGTTGTGGGGTCTTATCTGATTCTCTATTGTCTGTGTCTACCAGATAATCATACTTTTTGGCAAATGTAAAGATTTGCCCCTGTTCGTAATCATTTTCATCTCTTTTTAGCTTTCTAGCCTTTCTTTGTTTATTGTCGTCCTGATGCTTTTTCACTATCTCATTTAGAATAATATAGTTTTTTTCAGTTGCCTCCTTAAGGTCTAGATCTTTGATTTCTGTTTCTAATTTACTAATTTCCATTTGTAAGTTCCTCACCTTGCGCTCTGCATTTTCAATAAGAATTTCCATTAGTCTATTGGAGTTGGAAGTTAGTTCCTTCTCCCAGGCCTGGAGTAAATCCTCCTCAAGATCGTCGTATGTTGGTAGGATCAAGGATCGTAGGCCTCTTGGTATTCTAACTAGTTTCAGATATTGCCTCAGTGTTGCCCCGTCCCACCATTTGTAATTTTCTGCTTTTTTAAGTTTTTCCGATTTTATGAATTTCTGTCTCAAACCTTCATTATTATGCTGTGGGTCCCCAGTTTGAAGAGAGTGCACCTCTCGCTAAACTGTCAAACAGATCCTCTGCTGCTTTTTCTCTATCCATTTTGTACTACCATAGGAGCTGCCCCACCAGGTTAGGAAGGTAATATGGATAGTGGATGGATGATATGTCCCTGGATGGTAATGGCGCTGCCTCTTTCCGGTATCTGGTCTGTGAAATATCGATCTGTAGATGCTCAAGGGGAGAGGAGTCACCCGCCCCTCCCAATTCGTAATCCCTAGGGATCACACACATATACTGGGGACCCACAACGTAATAATGAAGGTTTGAGAGAGAAATTCATAAAGTTGGAAAAACTTAAAAAAGCAGAAAATTCCAACTTCTTTATAGTGTGGAATGGAAGGACTGAAAGAGGGAACAATAGAGAGATGTTTTTTTTCACTGGGGTAAGAAGTTCTTCAAAAGAGATATATTCAAACAAGATGAAAAGAAAAAATATTTTCCAACCTTACTGAAGGAAATACCATTGCCTACACTTTAGACTGAGCAAACAGTGACATTGAAAGACCAGAGATTAAAAACCTGATCTTCAGAGTAAGAGTCTAAGACTTTAACCATTAGGCCAGACTGACTCTTTACCAGGTGGCCTGAAAACTAATATATGACATGCGGATCAGAAACCCATGGCTAGGTAGAGAAGTATGTTAGTGTCCACCAACATTACTATTCTTTATAGTGTGGAATGGAAGGACTGGAGAGGGAACAATAGAGAGTAATTTTTTTTCACTGGGGTAAGAAGATCTTCAAAAGAGATATATTCAAACAAGATGAAAAGAAAAACTATTTAACAACCTTACTGAATGAAATACCATTGCCTACACTTTAGGCTGAGCAAACAGTGACATTGAAAAACCAGAAACTGAACACCTAATCAGCAAAGTAAGAGTCTAAGACCTTAACCATTAGGCCAGAGTGACTCTTTACCAGTTGGCCTGAAAACTAATATATGACATGCGGATCAGAAACCCATGGCTAGGTAGAGAAGTATGTTAGTGTCCACCAACAGCACTCTTCTTTATAGTGTGGAATAAAATGACTAAGAGAGGGAACGATAGAGAGTTGTTTTTTCACTGGGGTAAGAGGTTCTCTAAAAGAGATATATTCAAACAAGATGAAAAGAAAAATCCTCAGAGTAAGAGTCTAAGACCTTAACCATTAGGCCAGAGTGACTATTTACCAGTTTGCCTGAAAACTAATACATGACATGCGGATCAGAAACCCATGGCTAGGTAGAGAAGTATGTTAGTGTCCACCAACAGTACTATTCTTTATAGTGTGGAATGGAAGGACGGAGAGAGGGAACAATAGAGAGCTGTTTTTTACTGGGGTAAGAAGTTCTTCAAAAGAGATATATTCAAACAAAATGAAAAAAAAAATATTTCCCAACCTTACTGAAGGAAATACCATTGCCTACACTTTAGACTGAGCAAACAGTGACATAGAAAGACCAGAGATTAAACACCTAATCTTCAAAGTAAGCATCTAAGACCTTAACCTTTAGGCCAGAGTGACTCTTGACCAGACAGCCTGAAAACTAATATATGACATGCATATCAGAAACCCATGGCTAGATAGAGAAGTATGCTAGTGTCCACCAACAGCACTCTTCTTTATAGTGTGGAATGGTATGACTGAGAGAGGGAACAATAGAGAGCTGTTTTTTTTCACTGGGGTAAGAAGTTCTTCAAAAGAGATGTATTCAAACAAGATGAAAAGAAAAAATATTTCCCAACGTTACTGAAAGAAATATGTATGCCTTCACTTTAGGCTGAGCAAACAGTGACATTGAAAGACCAGAAACTGAACACCTAATCATCAGAGTAAAAGTCTAAGAGCTTAACCATTAGGCCAGAGTGACTCTATACCAGTGGTCCTGAAAACTAATACATGACATGCGGATCAGAAACCCATGGCTAGGTAGAGAAGTATGTTAGTGTCCACCAACAGTACTATTCTTTATAGTGTGGAATGGAAGGACTGAGAGAGGGAACGATAGTCATTTTTTTCACTGGGGTAAGAAGTTCTTCAAAAGAGATGTATTCAAACAAGATGAAAAGAAAAAATATTTCCCAATGTTACTGAAAGAAATACATATGCCTACCCTTTAGACTGAGCAAACAGCTACATTGAAAGACTAGTGTTTGAACACCTAACCTTCAGAGTAAGAGCCTAAGACCTTAACCATTAGGGCAGAGTGACTCTTTACCACTTTACCTGAAAACTAATATATGACATGCGGATCAGAAACCCATGGCTAGGTAGAGAAGTATGTTAGTGTCCACCAACAGCACTCTTCTTTACAGTGTGGAATGGAATGACCGAGAGAGGGAACGATAGAGAGTTGTTTTTTTTCACTAGGGTAAGAAGTTCTTCAAACGAGATATATTCAAACAAGGTGAAAAGAAAAAACTATTTCCCAACCTTAATGAAGGAAATACCATTGCTTACACTTTAGACTGAGCAAACAGTGACATTGAAAGACTAGAAACTGAGCTCCTAATCTTCAGAGTAAGAGTCTAAGACCTTAACCATTAGGCCAGAGTGCCTCTTTACCAGTTGGCCTGAAAACTAAGAAATGACATGCGGATCAGAAACCCATGGCTAGGTAGAGAAGTATGTTACTGTCCACCAACAGTACTATTCTTTATAGTGTGGAATGGAAGGACTAAGAGAGGGAACGATAGAGAGACGTTTTTTTCCCACTGGGGTAGGAAGTTCTTCAAAAGAGATATATTCAAACAAGATGAAAAGAAAAAATATTTCCCAACCTTACTGAAGGGAAAAACCATTGCCTACACTTTATGCTGAGCAAACAGTGACATTGAAAGAACAGAGATTGAGCACCTAATTTTCAGAGTAAGAGTCTAAGAGCTGAACCATTTGGCCAGAGTGACTCTTTACCAGTTGGCCTGAAAACTAATATATGACATGCGGATCAGAAACCCATGGCTAGGTAGAGAAGTATGTTAGTGTCCACCAACAGTACTATTCTTTATAGTGTGGAATGGAAGCACTGAGAGAGGGAACGATAGAGAGTCGTTTTTTTCCTCTGGGGTAAGAAGTTCTTCAAAAGAGATTTATTCAATCAAGATTAAAAGAAAAAATACTTCCCAACCTTACTGAAGGAAGTAGCATTGCCTTCACTTTAGACTGAGCAAACAATGACATTGAAAGACCAGAGATTGAACACTTAATATTCAGAGCAAGCGTCTAAGACCTTAACAATTAGGCCAGAGTGACTTTATACCAATTGGCCTGAAAACTAATATATGACATGCGGATCAGAAACCCATTGCTAGGTAGAGAAGTATGTTAGTGTCCACCAACAGTACTATTCTTTATAGTGTGGAATGGAAGGACTGAGAGAGGGAACAATAGAGAGACGTTTTTTTTCACTGGGGTAAGAAGTTCTTCCAAAGAGATATATTCAAACAAGATTAAAAGAAAAAATACTTCCCAACCTTACTGAAGGAAGTAGCATTGCCTTCACTTTAGACTGAGCAAACAATGACATTGAAAGACCAGAGATTGAACACTTAATATTCAGAGCAAGCGTCTAAGACCTTAACAATTAGGCCAGAGTGACTTTATACCAATTGGCCTGAAAACTAATATATGACATGCGGATCAGAAACCCATTGCTAGGTAGAGAAGTATGTTAGTGTCCACCAACAGTACTATTCTTTATAGTGTGGAATGGAAGGACTGAGAGAGGGAACAATAGAGAGACGTTTTTTTTCACTGGGGTAAGAAGTTCTTCCAAAGAGATATATTCAAACAAGATTAAAAGAAAAAATACTTCCCAACCTTACTGAAGGAAATTCCATTGCCTACACTTTAGACAGAGCAAACAGTGACATTGAACAGCAAATTTTCAGAGTAAGAGTCTAAGACCTTAACTATTAAGCCAGATTGACTCTTTACCAGTTGGCCTGAAAACTAATATATGACATGCGGATTAGAAACCCATGGCTAGGTAGAGAAGTATGTTAGTATCCACCAACAGTACTATTCTTTATAGTGTGGAATGGAAGGACTAAGAGAGGGAACGATAGAGAGTCGTTTTATTTCTCTGGGGTAAGAAGTTCTTCAAAAGACATATATTCAAAGAAGATATGCTTCCCAACCTTACCGAAGGAAATAGCATCACCTACACTTTAAACTGAGCAAACTGTGACATTGAAAGACCAGAGATTGAACACCTAATCCTCAGAGTAAGAGTCTAAGTCCTTAACCATTAGGCCAGAAAGACTCTTTACCAGTTAGCCTGAAAACTAATATATGATATGCGGATCAGAAACCCATGGCTAGGTAGAGAAGTATGTCAGTGTCCACCAACAGTACTATTCTTTATAGTGTGGAATGGAAGGACTGAGAGAGGGAACGATAAAGAGTCGTTTTTTTTCTCTGGGGTAAAAAGTTCTTCAAAATAGATATATTCAAACAAGATGAAAAGAAAAAATACTTCCCAACCATACCGAAGAAAATACCATTGCCTACACTTTAGACTGAGCAAACAGTGACATTAAAAAACCAGGGGTTGAACACCTAATCCTCAGAGTAATATTCTAAGACCTTAACAATTAGGCCAGAGTGACTCTAGACCTATCAGCCTGAAAACTAATATATGACATGCGGATCAGAAACCCATGGCTAGGTAGAGAAGTATGTTAGTGTCCACCAACAGCACACTTCTTTATAGTGTGGAATGGAATGACTGAGAGAGGGAGCGATAGAGAGTTCTTTTTTTTCACTAGGGTAAGAAGTTCTTCAAAAGAGATAGATTCAAACAAGATGAAAAGAAAAAACTATTTCCCAACCTTACTGAAGGAAAGACCATTGCCTACACTTTAGACTGAGCAAACAGTGACATTGAACGACTAAAAACTGAGCTCCTAATCTTCAGAGTAAGAGTCTAAGAGCATAACCATTAGGCCAGAGTGCCTCTTTACCAGTTGGCCAAAAACTAATACATGACATGCGGATCAGAAACGCATGGGTAGGTAGAGAAGTATGTTAGTGTCCATCAACAGCACTCTTCTTTATAGTGTGGAATGGAATGACTGAGAGAGGGAACGATAGAGAGTTGTTTTTTTTCACTGGCGTAAGAAGTTCTTCAAAAGAGATATATTCAAACAACATGAAAAGAAAAAATATTTCCCAACCTTACTGAAGGAAAGACCATTTCCTACACTTTAGACTGAGCAAACAGTGACATTGAGAGACCAGAGATTGAACACCTATTCTTCAGAGTAAGAGTATAAGACCTTAAGCATTTGGCCAGAGTGACTTTTAAACCAGTTACCCTGAAAACTAATATATGACATGCGGATCAGAAACCCATGGCTAGGTAGAGAAATATGTTAGTGTCCACCAACAGTACTATTTTTTATAGTGTGGAATGGAAGGAGTGAGAGAGGGAATGATAGAGAGTCGGTTTTTTTACACTGGGGTAAGAAGTTCTTCAAAAGAGATATATTTAAACGGGGGTCGTTAGGTGGCGCGCTAGTAAAATGGCCGCATACGAGTAGAGCTCCCGCCGCCCAGTGCTCTTATCCTGCTGTTTCCCCTCTTGGCTGGGCTTCTTGCTGGCACCGGACACCTCTGGTAGCGGGGCCCGGGCTTTCTGCCACCGCACGGTGCGGGTTGGCTGACGCGGCCGCTCCTAACTCTGGCCCCGCGACACGGAAGCGGGCGCCGGTGAGCGCGGAACTGCAGGAGGTGAGCCGCGGGCGGTAGCATTCAGTAATTTAGCCTGCGGCTCGCCACGAGGAGCCTAGGCCGCGCTGACTAGAACGCCGGTGGCGGCGGTGGTGTGGAGCCGCCGGACTTTGTTGGTGTGGAGCCCTGGACCGACGGTGGTCGCGGGAGACAGTCCTGCCCTGCAGTGAAATGCAGGGGATGCCCTGAACTTGTGTGACGCTCTGAATGCAACGGCGGGGGCAACGGAGACGCGGAAGCGGTCGTGGCCTGCTGGTGGCGCCATGAGGTGTACTCATTGACGGAGTTGTAATGCGACGGGCCCTCTGTGGCCTTCCTGGGGTGCTGCTGCGACCTTGCCAAAATACTTGAGGTGCTTCGGCGAGAGGCCTGCCCGAGCGCTTGGTGGCGATCCCCTGGAGGGGTTTTCGCAGGCCTGACAGATGCAGTGAGGTGACTGGAAAGGTGGAGTGGGCCTCCCTACGCATCGCGGTGGAGCGGTGGGTCCGGCGCTGAACTATCTGGTGACCCTCGTTGCAGTGGACTGCCCTGAGACCTGTTGCGACGGCGCGGGCCCTGGAGCCTTGGGGGCCTGCCGGCTGCAGTGTGGTAGGCGATAAGAGGACGACCTGATACCGGACTGCGAGGTGAGCGGCAGTGGCGGAGGGGGCGGCTGCCCGGTGCTGGCGTGGGGGGAGTGCCTGAGCTCCTAGCGCATACCGGAGGAGCTGACGCGCAGCGGTAGCGCCTGGAACCTTTACCTGCAATGCGGCGCCGAGGGACCAGGAGAGGCACGGACTGACCTGTGGGTGTTCGTGGTGCCACACGCTGACTGAGGAGACCTGAGCTAACTGGAGTTGAGGTGCTAGCTGGGGCGCAGCACCACCTGTGTAGTGCCTGCAGTGCCGGAGTGATGCCCAGCGATCGGTGATTGCGCAAGTGCAGCTGCCAGAGGTAGAGGCGGCGGACATTCATCAGCCCTACCTGGTGAGGGTCACCGACGTCCAGACAGAGGAGGGGTGCCCGATGGGGGACCCTGATATATCGGGGGAGTGACGTGCGACGGCCACTGGAGGCCCACGAAACCCGTGAGTAACAGCAAGCTGATTCCTCCTGGTCGACAGCTGCGGACCCTGCCGGGGGGGGCTCTAGCTTCCTTCTCCTTCCTCCATCCTTGCAGCGTTGCCGGAGAGACTGTGGTGTCGACTCTCTCCTGTTGTGGTGGCCTGGGGGCCGGGGCCTGGGCCGCCTGCCTGGTGTTAGAGTTATCGGCAGATGCCTACGGTGCAGCAATTGGTCATGGGCCAGCTACGAAACGCGTCAAAGGGGAGCCGGACACAGGCGGCGGGCCTGGGCCCCGTGCTGGGATGCCGCGGTGAAAGCGGGGAGTTTCAGGCGGCGGCGCTTGCGGCAAAACTGGACACAGTGCTAGCTGCAGTGGAACGAATTGGCTTTACCCTGGAGCAGACGAAGGCTTCTCTAGAGTCCCGGATTGATAAAGTCACGGTGGACTTCACCCTTCTTCATGCGGACCACTGAAAGTTAGCGGACACAGTGGCCCAACAATGCCGCACGCTCCTAGATGTCCAGCCAGTGGTGAATAATCACACTGCAACATTGCAAGACCTAATAGATCGCGTCCACACCCTGGAAGATGGTGTTGAGGATGCCGAAGGGCGCTCCCGGCACATCAATATCAGAGTGGTGGGATTACCGGAGGGCGAGGAGGGACGACATCCAGAGCAGTATGTTGAGGGCTGGCTCCGAGACCTACTCCCCCCGGGGGCACTCTCTCCGCAGTTCGTGGTGGAGCGGGCCCATAGGGTCCCGGCACAGAGGCCCAAGTCAGGGGCTCGACCCCGTCCCTTTCTGTTCAAACTTCTCAATTACTGGGATAGGGATGTGGTGCTACGCGAGACCAGGAAGTTGGGCACCATCACAGTGGGAAGTGGGCAGGTGATGTTCTTCCCGGATTACACGGCGGTGGTGCAGAGGCGGAGAAGCAGCTACCTGGCGGTGAAGCGCCAACTGCGTGACCTGGAGATCCCATACTCCCTGCTGTACCCGTCGCGCCTCAGAGTGGTCACGAAAGAGGGGACCCGGTTCTTTGATGCCCCGTCAGATGTCTGGGACTGGCTAGAGGAGACGGGGCAGAGCATCAATGGGGGACAGGCAATACGTAATGGTGGCTGACTGTTGGCGGATTCTGCTATCGGCTATGGTGCGGTGCTATGTGATGGCGCTGTTGAGTCTATTTTGGTCGCTGCGTGGTTGCGGGGGGGACGGGAGACCCTGCCCCCTAAGGGGGGCCCGCACGCCAGGCGGAATTTGCGTTAGGTGGCGTAGGTAGCTGCTGTAAGGTTATCTGCCCATGCTTGGCCCAGCCCACGCTACAGGAGGCACCTACAGTGTACACTGGGGCACCGCGGTAAGGGAGCTGTTCGCAGTAGCTATAGCCACACTAAGCGCCCGTTAGCCATTACCTGGCTTAGTTTCATTCCATAAGCGTTTAGCTTGCAGTTTGGACAAATGCCCGTACAGGGGTTTGCCCTGATGGTTATACTGTTTTTGACTTTCAGCTCGCGTGTTTGGCAGCACATTTATGTTTATTTGTATTGTTTCTCATTGCAGCACGCCGGCCTGACATATAACGCCCATGTTCCTCCGACTGGTCGACCGGACCCCGGACCCGTCACCTCTGCAGTCTTTTCTTGCTTTACATGGCCAATACCAACGTAATCACATGGAATATTCGGGGCATGCACACGCCAGCGCGTAGGTATTCCACTTTCGCTTATTTGCAGAGACACAAGGTGGCCATAGCCCTCCTTCAGGAGACCCATATGACGCAATCAGAAATAGTCCGGCTGCGTACCCGCTGGAGGGGTCAACTATTTGGAACCACATATTCTGCACACGCCAGGGGCACGTTGATCTGGGTGAGGGCGGGCACTCCATTCGCATGCACGAAAGTAGTAGTCGACCCGGCTGGGCGATACACATTAGTGCGCGGACGCCTTAATGGACAACACATATTACTAGGCTCATTGTACGCCCCGAACGTTGAACAATTGTCATTCCTTGCCCATCTGTCCACGGTGTTAGCAGCGTATGCGGGTCTCCCCTGGCTCTCGTGCGGGGATTTTAATTCAGTCCTCGACGTACATCTTGACCGGTCCTTCCCGCCCCTCCGTAATACACAAGTGGTCTCAAACGCACGGGCTCTGTATGACTGGATATCGCGTTGGGCATTGGTTGATGTGTGGCGTAGTATACACCCTGATGATCGCATCTACTTGTACTATTCGGCAGTGCATGACCTCCATGTGTGTCTTGACAGGGTAGTGGGCTCCTACTCTTTGCTTCCCCTGTTAGAGCAGGCAGAATATCTAGGTGGGACGCACTCCGATCATAATCCTCCTAGACTGTGCCTCCAATGGAACCCCGGCCATCCCCCAATCCCTACATGGCGCCTCCAATCGGCGGCTCTGGAAGATGCAGAATTCCGTGCATCCTTGGGCACTGCAATAGAGCAGTTTTGTGACCTGAATGAAGGCACCACGAGCAGTGAATTGACAGAGTAGGATGCCCATAAGTCCACCATCAGGGGGCATTGTTTAGGCGCGGCGTGGAATATCCGCAAGCAGCTTGCATTGTCGCTTGCTGCCTTGGAGTCTCGCCTACTCCCATATGAGCGACACGGGGAGGGCGGCGGTCGTGATTCGACTCGGCTGACGAGACTCCGGGCGCGCCATGCCGAGCTGCTGGAGCGCTTGAGATGCCACAATTATGCGGCTCACTCGGCTCGTGCCCATGCCACGTCGGACAGGGCGGGGAGGTTGCTGGCCTGGCTGCTAAGGCAGGAGACTGATCACGCTCCGATAGGCGCTCTACGTGGACCAGACGAGTCACTTGTATACACACAGTGGGAGATTCATCAGGCGATGACGGCACACTACGCGTCTCTGTACCGCTCGACGGGACGCCGGCAGACGCAAGATCTGGACCAGTTCCTGGAGGCTGGCTGTCTACCCACGATACCGGATGAGTATCAGGAGTCGCTCGGGAGCCCTCTCAGTGCAGATGAGATCAGAGACGCGGTTGCCTCTGTGGCTTCTGGGAAGGCGCCGGGCCCGGATGGGCTCTTGGCGGAATACTATAAGACCTATCGGGAATCACTGGTACCCAAATTGCACACCCTCTATCTGGCCGCCCTTGAGGAGCGTACATTACCCGGCTCAATGCGGGAGGCCTATCTGATATCGCTGCTCAAACCCGGGCGGGATCCCACCCAGCTGGGGTCCTATCGCCCCCTTGCCCTGCTTAACACAGATTATAAAATTCTCACTAAGGTACTGGAGGTACTGCGTGCCTAAACGCAGTACCTCCCTTAATCTGCGGCAGTTCTTTCGAGTGGCATCTTATAGTATCCAACAATGGCCTAGGGCGGGCTGCCTGGTTTTAGACCTTGAAAAGGCCTTCGACTGCCTGGGATGGGGATACCTGGTGGCGGCCTTGTCGCACTACGGGTTGGGTCTTGGCTTCCTTCAACTGGCAGCCCTCCTGTATAAGGGCCCCACAGTGAGAGTGAGAACCTGGCCGTACATATATGATGCTATCCCTATTGGCCGCGGCACTCGGCAGGGGTGCCCGCTCTCAGCCCTCCTGTTTGCGCTCGCAATAGAGCCGCTGGCGGCCACACTCCGCAGAGAGCTGGCTGACGGCATCCCTCTGGGCGATGCGACGCATCAGGTATCGCTTTATGCGGATGACCTGCTGGTCTTTGTCAGGGATGTGGCTCACATTCCAGTCGACCTGGAGCGTATTCTGCTTAACTTCGAGGCCCTCTCGGGTCTCCGGGTGACCGCTGCTAAGTCCTGCCTATACGCGTTCCGAGCAGACACTCAAGACCCGAGTTGTCATTTACAGGGAGTGCAGGTACAATGGCGGCCGGATACCTTTCGGTATCTGGGTATCCAGATATATCGTCAGCCGGCAGATCTTGTGGAAGGCAACCTTGGCAGAGCTGTGTCCGCAGTCAAGGCTCAGATGCGGTTCTGGGGAACGCTTCCCCTCTCGGTCACGGGCCGAGTAGCCTTAGTTAAAATGGTGATTTTACCCTGTCTCCTGTACTATTTTGCCAACCTGCCCATTTATATTCCGGCGTCTTTCTTTGCGGTATTGGCACGGTCCCTCCGGGACTTCCTGTGGGGTGCCGCGCGTCACAGAGTCGCGGTGCCCAAGCTGTACCTTCCCACTGACCAGGGGTGACTTGCAATGCCGTGTTTTGAACATTACTATCTGGCTGCGCAGCTGTAGTGGATAGCCCGTTGGCTGGCGGACAGGGGTCGGGAGGATACTGCGACTGTGGCGCCCCCCCTCTCATTGGCTGACATCAATAAGCTTTTCAATCCGGCCGCGAAGGTATCGAGGCCTGTATGTCTTGTGGCCTATAAGTGCTACCGCCGGTGTATTCACCGTACCCGGACCCAGACTCCTTATGCCCCGGCCATAACGCTCGAGGGCTCTCCTAGTGGGCAGGGGGTGCTGAGCGCTTTGGAGCTTGAGGATTGGAGCGCGGCAGACATACACACATTGGGGGACCTTTATCAGGACGGGACCCTTCTTTCGTTTGCTGCCCTGGCGGAAGAGACGGGGTTGGCTCCCGGTCACTTCCTGCGTCACCGGTCTTTGATAGCGGCGCTCACGGGATGTTGGGGGGACCTTCGGGAGGAGCTGGAGCAGCACCTCACGATGCAATACCTTCATGTCATGGGGCGGGGGAGACATCTGGTTAAATGGTTTGCGGCGTCCTTGCGCACGCATACTGCGATTAGTTTGACACCGCTACGGGGTAAGTGGGAGGCGGATCTGGCTCGGCCCGTGACTGACAAGGAGTGGGACAGGGTGCTACAGGGCCCGACGAGAATCCCCAGGAACATGCACTTCAGCCAAATACAATTCTTCATCTTACACAGAGCATATCTCACACCTGCCTCTATCAATAGATACTTTCACCGTGCGGATGCATGCTGTCCCCGCTGTGCGGAGCTGGATGTTGGCCTAATTCATATGCTGTGGAGCTGTCCCGCGCTGAGTTCGTACTGGCAGGCAGTGCAGGAAGCGCTTTGTAAGTGTACAGGTCGTGATATCCCATTTGAGTGGCCAGCCTACCTATTACACCTCTTCCGCAGAACCCCTTCCACGAAGGTCACTTCTCGGTTCATTGACTTGGGGTTCGTGGTGGCGAAACGGCTTCTCACCAAGGACTCGAAGCCCCAGGAGCCAGCGGGGGCCGTGACAGGAACGGCAGCCCCTCCCCTCTCACTACCGGGGGCTATTTCAACTCCTTGCGCCTCCCGCTTCACGGGAGACGCGTCGTTCTGCGGCGGCCACACACCAAGCAGTTGGGGGCAGAACTCGAAGCCCCAGGAGCCAGCGGGTGCCATGACAGGACCGGCAGCCCGTCCCCTCTCACTACCGGGGGCTATTTCAACTCCTTGCGCCTCCCGCTTCACAGGAGACGCGGCGTTCTGCGGTGGCCACACACCAAGCAGTTGGGGGCAGGACTCGAAGCCCCAGGAGCCAGCGGGGGCCGTGACAGGACTGGCAGCCACTCCCCTCTCATTATCAGAGGTACTTAACCATCTGTCACTTCCCGCGTTGCAGGACGCGCGCGGGCCGGCGCCGGGCGAAGCCCGGGCAAAGGGCGGGCCCGTCCAAACCCATCACAGCCAGGAAGAGCCAGGGCAGGGCTACCCCCTTTACGTCTTGTCCGCCATTAGCTATCTTAGGGATCGAATCGAGGACTGCAACAAACAAACTGTGATTGTGTTTAAAGGTACTCTTTCGTAAATTCAGAAGGACTTCGGATCTGCTACATTGTCTCTCCGGTTGTATCTCTATGGGTAAAAGGAAAGCCATGGAGGGGGCAGGGGGGGGGGGGGGGGGCAGAAACGAATATAATGCAGGGCCCTAGGAAAGCAAAGAAAGTAAAGAAAAGTAGTAAGAAGATGCCTAAAACTGATGTGATGGACCGTATAGAAACTCTTGTTGAGGATTGTGAAAGTATACTGCTAGGAGATTCAGCTGTAGATTTGGAAACAAAGCTATCACAGAGGGACGAACAGTGTAAATCCTCCAAGTTAGCCCGTATACATATACCGGAGATGTTCCGCAAACTCCCTGGTCCAAGTAGTAAACAGAATATTCCTCCACCAGAAACTACTTCGCCCCCCCAGACACCAGCTCAGTCTTTGGTACAGCATAGGCCGCGCCACTTGGAGCCTACTGTTTTAGTGTGCTCCAATAGGTTTGCGGCCTTGGCCGATGAATTAGCTCCCCTAGACAATTTGACAACTTATGGCCCAGTGGAAGCCTCTGTTGGTGTCCGAATAGAGGATGGATTGGATATAAGTAACGGGACTTCGGCTTTGATATCGACCATTAACTCTTTAACAGCAGAGGTGAGGGATTTAAAAGCCTTAGTCATAGATTTAAAAGCCCCTCTGGAAATATTAGCATCGCACCATACTTCACAAAAACATTTAGCCGCCCTTCAGTCCCCAAATTTATTATCAAAAAACCCCAAACAAATTGGCAGGACAAGCTCCGCATCTAATCAACCAGCGTGCATTATCCCAAACCATAGGGTAGGGCCGCCCAGCGAGTCTATGGTGATAACACAGTGTAGGAAGCAAACTAGCGCTCTACCTGCTTTAGTTCTTCCTACACTCCAGGTAAACACATATAACAGATTAGCGCCAGGTGTACCCTCTGCTGGACGCTTTCCCTGTCCTATACCTTCAAAGCGGACAGTTTTTATGGTTAATGTTCCTAAGGCGGTGGGTCGTGAACACGGGGATTCGTTAATTAACAAGGTTACACACTGGATTAGATATGTTAAGGGCTGCTACTCACTGATAAGAGAGGATATTGTGAAGGCTACTAGACATTCACATCCAGCTCAACGATTAGACACTATTGAGCTTACCCTGATATCCCCTCAGTTAGTAGGGGGACTCTTGGCTTTAGAGTATAGGACCTGCCCTCCCGCTACCTCGGATATTCAACTTAGATGTTATCCACTGGCAGGCAATTCAATCATGAGGGATGAAGCCACTGAGCTTTCTAGAGGGTTGCATTTTAATAACGATTGACTGACAGGAATTTCCCAACCATCAATCTCCTACATATGCGACCCTGCACCACCGCTCATGTATAGTGTCCCTATCACCACTACTGTTCCACAGAGCATACATAACCAGGTTAGATTACCTCAATCCGAACCATCCTACACCCCCCAAAAAAGCCCTGATCCCAGGCAGGTAGCAATAAGCCCCAGCATCATAACTTCCTCTCTGGAATTTAATTGTGCCCATACCCAACTACCTAGTGAGCAGGGGCCCCTAAAAGTGGATAGCGCAAGCTTGAAGATCCTCTCCTGGAATATAGCCGGCCTTTCTAGGAAACTACCTTTCCCAGATTGGAATAGGTTTATTGAAGGCTATAACATTTGCATATTCCAAGAGACGTGGAGCCAGATTGCTCATCATAAAGTAGGCTTTGTGTCTTACTATGTTCCAGCGGTACCAGCGCAAACAGGGAAGGGGCGTCCATCGGGTGGGCTACTGGTATGGATCAGCATATCCCTGGATTGCTCAATTAAACAGATCCAATGCATTTCTCCTGATCTCTTAAGATTAACCATCTGGGAGAACCAAGGAGGTAGAACTCAGGAAATTTTTAATATCTATGTCCGGGGAACAAAGGGAGGAGCAGAATCTCCCATAATTACATCTTTGGAAGCTGAGCTCTCCAATTGCCCCCATGACGCACATCCTGGTAGCGGGAGACTTCAATTGCACTTTTGAGCCTCTCGCTGCCGAGGATGTGCTAGGCATTGAAGAGGATGATGCAAAGCGGGGAATTCCCTTGCTGAGTATCCCGCCGATAAAAAGATGGACCGAGTTGGCTTTCCAGCTGAATTCTTTAGCCGTAGAAAATGGGCTAAGGGCAACCAATGGCAGGTCACTATCTGGTGTAAAAGGGGCACATACCTATAACAGGGTAGGTTCCTCCTCGCAAATCGATTACATCTTACTGTATCATAAATTGTGGCAGCACCTATTAGATATGGTGATAACATCGACAGTTGACAGCGACCACAATCCACTATCTCTAATTCTAAGATCTTCATGGTTGCCTAATTCTGGCTATTTTGGTCTAGAATATCCAATGCCAATACAGGAAGTAACTCCCTCTAACTGTAACAGCTATTTGAAATGGCACAGAGTTCTTCTGGACAACAAGAAATTATGTGGTATTAGAGAAACTGTGGCAGAGGATCTAGACGAACTGAGAGGGGTTTCTACGGACCCTGATGTTACTGAGAAAATCCCTCAAATTTATGAAAAAACAATTAGTACTCTTCGGAATTTCTTTTGTTCAACTACTAGAGCAGGTCACCGTCCAATGTGCGAGAAGCCCAATAGCAATAACACGTGGTACACGAAAACTTGTAGACGGAAAAAAAACGCCCTGGTTTTGGCAGTTAAAAGTAAATCACTCCCTACGATCCAGCTAGCAAGAAGGAACTATAAGGAGGCAGTGTCCAGTGCCAAAAAAGAGTGGGAAGAGCAGCACTGGCAAGATTTAAACACAGTCTGGAGAAGGACGCTAGCCGGTTTTGGAATCACATTAGAATCAAGACACGGCCTGATAGCGAATCAATCACTTGTAATATCTTAAGTCGTATCTGGTACGACCACTTTCTGAAACTTTATTCTAATTCTGAGGATCTCTCATTGGAAGACACATCAACAGATCCCAGAATAGGTTCGGGGGATTTAAACAGCTATCCTTTTTCCGAACTGGAAGTGGAAACCGCCATTCGGCGTATAGTCCCAGCTAAGGCAGCAGGCCCAGATGGCATTCCCGGAGATCTTCTTCGGGCAGATCCCGTTAAATGGGCGAAATTCATTACCATCCTTATTAATGCCATTTATACCGGCTCTCCGATACCAGATTCCTGGAAAGAAGCAGAGGTGGTCCCTATTTATAAAAAGGGTGCTAGGGACGACCCTGCTAATTATCGCCCAATGAGCCTAATTGATTCAGTGCAAATGGTTATTGGGAGGGTGGTGTTGGAGAGAATCTTGGAATGGGCAGATGAAAATAGGATCCTCTCCGACTACCAAGCAAAAAGATCTTATGATGCTGCCCCTGAGGACCCCCACTGGGCCCCTACTGCAAGATCTAGGGTGCCACTCATTTAGAGATTTGGCCAGACTTCGCCTCCTTCTGTTGTGGGCCTGCTTGTGGCGGACCCCAGAATTAGTAAAGTATGCAACTAGGTTAAGCGAAATAATGAACATGGATGGTGGCATAAAATCAAATGGCTTAAGGACCTAAAAACATTGCTGTATGACCTTGACCTTAAAGAGGCGTGGATAAACAGAACTGCTCCACCAAAGGCAGAACTTAAGAAAGCGGATTGGTCCTGGGTTCGCAATAAGGGTTTTCTTGATCATAACTAGGCAGATTATCAGAGGAGTTCATGCAACATAAACATATCACCTACTATGAACCATACCTAGATGTCATAGAAAAACCTTATGACAGAGCTCTGTTTTTTGAGTTCAGGGTTGGTTCGCTCCTCACCCGTGAAATGACCACTCGATGGAAGGCTCCCCATCAGACAGAGAAGTATGTTAGTGTCCACCAACAGTACTATTCTTTATAGTGTGGAATGGAAGGACTGAGAGAGGGAACGATAGAGAGTCGTTTTTTGTCTCAGGGGTAAGAAGTTCTTCAAAAGAGATATATTCAAACAAGATGAAAAGAAAAAATACATCCGAACCTTAGTGAAGGAAATACCATTGCCTACACTTTAGACTGAGCAAACAGCAACGTTGAACAGCTAATTTTCAGAACACGAGTCTAAGACCTTAACCATTAGGCCTGAGTGACTCTTTTCCAGTTAGCCTGAAAACTAATATATGACATGCAGATTAGAAACCCATGGCTAGGTAGAGAAGTATGTTAGTGTCCACCAACAGTACTATTCTTTATAATGTGGAATGGAAGGACTGAGAGAGGGAACGATAGAGATTCGTTTTTTTCACTGGGGTAAGAATTTCTTCAAAAGAGACATATTCAAACAAGATGAAAAGAAAAAATATTTCGCAACCTTACTGAAGGAAATACCATTACCAACACGTTAGACTGAGCAAACAGTGACATTGAAAGACCAGAGATTGAACACCTAATCTTCAAAGTAAGTGTCTAAGACCTTAACCATTAGGCCAGAGTGACTCCAGATGAGTCAACCTGAAAACTAATATATGACATGCGGATCAGAAACCCATGGCTAGGTAGAGAAGTATGTTTGTGTCCACCAACAGCACTCTTCTTTATAGTGTGGAATGGTATGACCGAGAGAGGGAACGATAGAGAGTAGTCTTTTTGACTGGGGTAAGAAGTTCTTCAAAAGAGATATATTCAAACAAGATGAAAATAAAAAATATTTCCAACCTTACTGAAGGAAGTACCATTGAGTACACTTTAGACTAGTTAACAATGACATTGAAAGACCAGAGATTGAACACCTAATTTTCAAAGTAAGCATCTAAGACCTTAACGATTATGTCAGAGTGACTCTAGACCAGTTGACCTAAAAACTAATATATGACATACGGATCAGAAACCCATGGCTAGGTAGAGAAGTATGTTAGTGTCCACCAACAGTACTATTCTTTATAGTGTGGAATGGAAGGACTGAGAGAGGGAACGATAGAGAGTAATTTTTTTCACTGGGGTAAGAAGTTCTTCAAAAGAGATATATTCAAACAAGATGAAAATAAAAAAAACTTCCCAATCTTACTGAAGGAAACACCATTGCCTACACTTTAGGCTGAGCGAAAATTGAAAGACCAGGGATTGAACAGCTAATCTTCAGATTAACAGTCTACGACCTTAACCATTAGGCCAGACTGACCCTTTAGCAGTTGGCCTGAAAAGTAATATATGACATGCGG
The DNA here is from genome assembly GCF_964204655.1 of Triturus cristatus. Classification (NCBI taxonomy): domain Eukaryota; kingdom Metazoa; phylum Chordata; class Amphibia; order Caudata; family Salamandridae; genus Triturus; species Triturus cristatus. The sequence goes on along the minus strand of NC_140583.1, from coordinate 1,175,606,634 downwards.
ATCAGACACCCATGGCTAGGTAGAGAAGTATGTTAGTGTCCACCAGCAGTACTATTCTTTATAGTGTGGAATGGAAGGACTGAGAGAGGGAACGATAGAGAGTCATTTTTCTTCTCTGGCATAAGAAGTTCTTCAAAAGAGATATATTCAAACAAGATGAAATGAAAAAATACTTCCCAACCTTACCGAAAAAAATACCATTACCTACACTTTAGACTGAGTACACAGTGACATTGAACATCTCATCTTCAGAGTAGGAGTCTAAGACCTTAACAATTAGACCAGAGTGACTCTTTACCAGTAGGCCTGAAAACAAATATATGACTTGCGGATCAGAAACCCATGGCTAGGTAGAGAAGTATGTTAGTGTCCACCAACAGTACTATTCTTTATAGTGTGGAATGGAAGGACTGAGAGAGGGAACGATAGAGAGTCGTTTTTTTTTCTGGGGTAAGAAGCTCTTCAAAAGAGATATATTCAAACAAGATGAAAAGAAAAAATGCTTCCCAACCTTACTAAAGGAAATACCATTGCCTACAGTTTAGACTGAGCAAACAGTGACATGGAAAGACCAGGGATTGCAACACCTAATCCTCAGAATAAGAGTCTAAGACCTTAACAATTAGACCAGAGTGACTCTTTACCAGTTGGTCTGAAAACTAATATATGACATGCAGATCAGAAACCCATGGCTAGGAAGAAAAGTATGTTAGTGTCTACCAACAGTACTATTCTTTATAGTGTGGAATGGAAGGACTGAGAGAGGGAACGATAGAGAGTCGTTTTTTTTTCTGGGGTAAGAAGTTCTTCAAAAGAGATATATTTAAACAAGACGAAAAGAAAAAAACCTTCTTCAAACAAGATGAAAAGAAAATCAATTTCCCAACCTTACTGAAGGAAATACCATTGCCTACACTTTCGACTGAGCAAACAGTGACATTGAAAGTCCAGGGATTGAACACCTAATCTTAAGATTAAGAGTCTAATACCTTAACCATTAGGGCAGAGTGACGCTTTACCAGTATCCCTGAAAACTAATACATGACATTAGGATCAGAAACCCATGGCTAGGTAAAGAAGTATGTTAGTGTCCACCAACAGTACTATTCTTTATAGTGTGGAATGGAGGGACGGAGAGAGGGAACGATAGAGATTCGTTTTTTTCACTGGGGTAAGAAGTTCTTCAAAAGAGATATATTCAAACAAGATGAAAAGAAAAAATATTTTGCAACCTTACTGAAGGAAATACCGTTACCAACACATTAGACTGAGCAAACAGTGATATTGAAAGACCAGAGATTGAACACCTAATCTTCAAAGTAAGCGTCTAAGACCTTAACCATTAGGCCAGAGTGACTCCAGGACAGTCCGCCTGAAAACTAATATATGACATGCGGATCAGAAACCCATGGCTAGGTAGAGAAGTATGTTTGTGTCCACCAACAGCACTTTTCTTTATAGTGTGGAATGGAATGACCGAGAGAGGGAACGATAGAGAGTAGTCTTTTTGACTGGGGTAAGAAGTTCTTCAAAAGAGATATATTCAAACAAGATGAAAAGAAAAAATATTTCCAACCTTACTGAAGGAAGTACCATTGAGTACACTTTAGACTAAGTTAACAGTGACATGAAAGACCAGAGATTGAACACCTAATTTTCAAAGTAAGCATCTAAGACCTTAACCATTATGTCAGAGTGACTCTACACCAGTTGACCGGAAAACTAATATATGACATACGGATCAGAAACCCATGGCTAGGTAGAGAAGTATGTTAGTGTCCACCAACAGTACTATTCTTTATAGTGTGGAATGGAAGGACTGAGAGAGGGAACGATAGAGAGTCATTTTTTTCACTGGGGTAAGAAGTTCTTCAAAAGAGATATATTCAAACAAGATGAAAATAAAAAAAACTTCCCAATCTTACTGAAGGAAACACCATTGCCTACACTTTAGGCTGAGCGAAAATTGAAAGACCAGGGATTGAACAGCTAATCTTCAGATTAACAGTCTACGACCTTAACCATTAGGCCAGAGTGACTCTTTAGCAGTTAGCCTGAAAACTAATATATGACATGCGGATCAGACACCCATGGCTAGGTAGAGAAGTATGTTAGTGTCCACCAGCAGTACTATTCTTTATAGTGTGGAATGGAAGGAGTGAGAGAGGGAACGATAGAGAGTCATTTTCCTTCTCTGGCATAAGAAGTTCTTCAAAAGAGATATATTCAAACAAGATGAAATGAAAAAATACTTCCCAACCTTACCGAAGAAAATACCATTGCCTACACTTTAGACTGAGTACACAGTGACATTGAACATCTCACCTTCAGAGTAGGAGTCTAAGACCTTAACAATTAGACCAGAGTGCCTCTTTACCAGTTGGCCAAAAACTAATACATGACATGTGGATCAGAAACGCATGGCTAGGTAGAGAAGTATGTTAGTGTCCATCAACAGTACTATTCTTTATAGAGTGGAATGCAAGGACTGAGAGAGGGAATGATAGAGAGTTGCTTTTTTTCACTGGGGTAAGAAGTTCTTCAAAAGAGATGTATTCAAACAAGAAATATTTCCCAACCTTACTGAAGGAAATACAATCGCCTACACTTTAGACAGAGCAAACAGTGACGTTGAACAACTATTCTTCAGAGTAAGAGTTTAAGACCTTAACAATTAGGCCAGAGTGACTCTTTACCAGATGGCCTGAAAACGAATATATGACATGCGGATCCAAAACTCATGGCTAGGTAGAGAAGTATGTTAGTGTCCACCAACAGTACTATTCTTTATAGTGTGGAATGGAAGGACTGAGAGAGGGAACGATAGAGAGTCGTTTTTTTCACTGGGGTAAAAAGTTCTTCAAAAGAGATTTATTCAAACAAGATGAAAAGAAAATCAATTTCTCAACCTTACTGAAGGAAACACCATTGCCGACACTTTAGACTGAGCAAACAGTGAACAGGGAACGATAGAGAGTCGTTTTTTTTCACTGGGGTAAGAAGTTCTTCAAAAGAGATATGTTCAAACAAGATGAAAAGAAAAAGTAATTCACAACCTTACTAAAGGAAATACCATACCCTACACTTTAGACTGATCAAAGAGCAGCATTGAAAGACCAGGGATTGAACAACTAATCTTCAGAGAAAAAGTGTAAGACATTAACCATTAGGCCAGAGTGACTCCTTACCAACTGGCCTGAAAACGAATATATGACATGCGGATCAGAAACCCATGGCTAGGTAGAGAAGTATGTTAGTGTCCACCAGCAGTACTATTCTTTATAGTGTGGAATAGAAGGACTGAGAGAGGGAACGATAGAGAGTTGTTTTTCTTCTCTGGGATAAGAAGTTCTTCAAAAGAGATATATTCAAACAAGATGAAAAGAAAAAACTACTACCCAACCTTACGGAAGGAAATACCATTGAATACACTTTAGACTAACAGTGAAATTGAACACCTAATCTTCAGAGTAAGAGTTTAAGATCTTAACCATTAGGCCAGATATACTGTTCACCAGTTTGTCTGAAAACTAATATATGACATGCGGATCAGAAACCCATGGCTAGGTAGAGAAGTATGTTAGTGTCCACCAACAGTACTATTGTTTATAGTGTGGAATGGAAGGCACTGAGAGAGGGAACGATGGAGAGTCGTTTTTTTTCTTTGAGGTAAGAAGTTCTTCAAGATAGATATATTCAAACAAGATGAAAAGAAAAAATACTTCCCAACCTTACTGAAAGCAGTACCATTGCCTACATTTTAGACTGAGCAAACAGTGACATTGAAATACCAGAGATTGAACACCTAGTCTTCAGAGTAAGCATCTAAGACGTTAACCATTAGGCCAAAGTAACTTTTAACCAATTGGCCTTAAAACTAATATATGACATGCGGATCAGAAACCCATGGCTAGGTGGAGAAGTATGTTAGTGTCCACCAACAGTACTATTCTTTATAATGTGGAATGGAAGGACTGAGAGAAGGAACGATAGAGAGTCATTTTTTTCACTGCGGTAAGAAGTTCTTCAAACAAGATGAAAAGAAAATCAATTTCCCAACCTTACCGAAGGAAACACCATTGCCTACACTTTAGACTGAGCAAACAGTGAAATTGAAAGACCAGAGATTGAACACCTAATCCTCAGAGTTAGCATCTAAGACCTTAACCATTAGGACAGAGTGACTCTTTACCAATCAGCCTCTAAACTAATATATGACATGCGGATCAGAAACCCATGGCTAGGTAGAGAAGTATGCTAGTGTCCACCAACAGTAATATTCTTTATAGTGTGGAATGGAAGGACTGAGAGAGGGAACGATAGAGAGTTGTTTTTTTTCACTGGGGTAAGAAGTTCTTCAAAAGAGATATGTTCAAACAAGATGAAAAGAAAAAGTACTTCACAACCTTACTAAAGGAAATACCATACCCTACACTTTAGACTGAGCAAAGAGCAGCATTGAAAGACCAGGAACTGAACACCTAATCTTCAGAGTAAGAGTCTAAGACCTTACCCATTAGGCCAGACTGACTCTTTACCAATTGGCCTGAAAACTAATATATGACATGCGGATCAGAAACCCATGGCTAGGTAGAGAAGTATGTTAGTCTCCACCAGCAGTACTATTCTTTATAGTGTGGAATAGAAGGACTGAGAGAGGGAACGATAGAGAGTCGTTTTTCTTCTCTGGGATAAGAAGTTCTTCAAAAGAGATATATTAAAACAAGATGAAAAGAAAAAATACTACCTATCCTTACTGAAGGAAATACCATTGCCTATACTTTAGACTGAGCAAACAGTGATATTGAACACCTAATCTTCTAAGTAAGAGTTTAAGACCTTAACCATTAGGCCAGAGAGACTCTTTACCAGCTTGTCTGAAAACTAATATATGACATGCGGATCAGAAACCCATGGCTAGGTAGAGAAGTATGTTAGTGTCCACCAACTGTACTATTCTTTATAGTGTGGAATGAAAGGACGGAGAGAGGGAACGATAGAGAGTCGTTTTTTCACTGAGGTAAGAAGTTCTTCAAAAGAGATAGTTTCAAACAAGATGAAAAGAAAAACAATTTATCAACCTTACTGAAGGAAACAGCATTGCCTACACTTTAGACTGAGCAAACAGCAACATTGAAAGACCAGAGATTGAACACTTAATTTTCAGCGTAAGAGTCTAAGACCTCATCCATTAGGCCAGAGTGATTCTTTACCATTGGGCCTGAAAACTAATATATGACATGCGGATCAGAAACCCATGGCTAGGTAGTATTCTTTATAGTATTCTTTATATAGTAGTATTCTTTATAGTGTGGAATGGAAGGACTGAGAGAGGGAACGATAGAGAGTCGGTTTTTTTCACTGGGGTAAGCAGTCCTTCAAAAGAGATATATTCAAACAAGATGAAAATAAAAAATATTTCCAAATCTTACAGAAGGAAAAACCATTGCCTTCACATTAGACTGAGCAAACATTGACATTGAAAGACCAGAAATTGAACACCTAATTTTCAGAGTAAGAGTATAAGACCTTAACCATTAGGCCAGAATGATGCATTAGCAGTGGTCCTGAAAACTAATATATGACATGCGGATCAGAAACCCATGGCAAGGGAGAGAAGTATGTTAGTGTCCACCAACAGTACTATTCCTTATAGTGTGGAATGGAAGGACGGAGAGAGGGAACGATAGAGAGTTGTGTTTTTTTCACTGGGGGAAGAAGTTGTTCAAAAGAGATATATTCAAACAAGATGAAAAGAAAAAAAACACTTGCCAACCTTACTGAAGGAAATAGCATTGCCTACACTTTAGGCTGAGCAAACAGAGACATTGAACAACTAATCTTCAGAGTAAGTGTCTAAGACCTTAACCACTAGGCCAGAGTGACTCTTTACCAGTTGGCCTGAAAGCTAATATATGACATGCGGATCAGAAAAACATGGCTAGCTAGAGAAGTATGTTAGTGTTCACTAACAGTACCATGCTTTATAATGTGGAATAGAAGGACTGAGAGAGGGAACGATAGCGAGTCTTTTTTCTCTCTGGGTAAGGAGTTCTTCAAAAGAGATATGTTCAAACAAGATGAAAAGAAAAAGTACTTCACAACCTTACTAAAGGAAATACCATACCCCACTCTTTAGACTGAGCAAACAGTGACATTGAAAGACCAGGGATTGAACGAATATGTGTTCTTACTTCGCAAAGCATTAGTGCGCATACTGTTAGTACGCAATTTTCCTCAGCAGCAATTAACCAAGCGGAACCTGATCCTACCTGGGTGCAGTCTATTGTCCACGGGGCGGCAACGCTGTAAGTCTCCCCTGCCGCCGAGCGACATCGCCGGCCGCAGCGGGGGGAGACTACAGCTCCCGAGAAGCTTAGCGGCACCAGTCCACTTCCGCCCACCAGCGCGCCCGGAGGCGCTTCAAAAGCAGAGGCTCCCTCGGTGGAGCGGGGGACACTTTTCCTCGGCAGCAATTAACCAAGCGGAACCTGATCCTACCTGGGTGCAGTCTATTGTCCACGGGGCGGCAACGCTGTAAGTCTCCCCTGCCGCCGAACGACATCGCCGGCCGCAGCGGGGGGAGACTACAGCTCCCGAGAAGCTTAGCGGCACCAGTCCACTTCCGCCCACCAGCGCGCCCGGAGGCGCTTCAAAAGCAGAGGCTCTCTCCGCCTCTCGGGACGCGCGCGGGCGGCGCCGGGCTAAGCCCGGGCAAAGGGCGGGCCGTCTGTGGCCATCAGGGTCTGGAAGAGGCTGGGCTGGGCCACCCCCCTTGTCGCGAGGTAAGGCTAGGGAAGAGCCATTGACTGACGTTAGTTTCATACTCGCTCATTGCCTGTGCCGAACATCTCATTCAAGGACTAAGCCATATATTATTGACATAGCCCCCATATTTGTGCTGTGATTTCCGTAGTCTTGGTGGCCAGCTTCTGGGGGGGTGACGCTGACGGCTTTTCTGTTGCTTTTTTGTTCCATCGTGTGACAGAGCCAATAGCTCCCTGAAAGCTTTGTGGGCTCTCTTATTTCTTCGCCTCAAACGCATTTGGAGGTACTTTTTGGGTTGGGCTGCTCACTTCATGCCCAGGTGAAAGGAGAAGGGCAGGGCTGCTTGTCGCCTGTTTTGCCTGTTTGCCTGTTACGGCTACCCCCTGACTGTTGCGTCACTTAAGCACGCTTGGTCACAGCAATAAGATTGTTTTTGTATTTCGTGCTTAATGTTTGGGTGATTACTTAATAAGTACTTGTAAAGCTTGAACACTGCTGGTAGCATTTACTCGAGGTGTTTTGTTATATAGCCTTGAGAGTTAAAAAGTGTACCATAAGCACACCAATGGCTAAAAACAAATCAACCATGGATAACTACCTAGTAAAGGTGGTGAGTAAGATCAATAATGATAGAAGAAAATCATTGGGCCGGGAGAGTCTCTCGGAATTAACATCTCCGACCCTTGACGTTAGCAGCAGCCCAAATGTTATTGCACCTCTTGTCACTGACTGCTGATTAGTGGAGTCTCCTGCACTAATGGTTATGGACCAGGATGCATTAGACCTGAATCTATCAGATGAGTCCAGGGTCGCTCCAATAGTACGCTCTCCTGTAAAGAGAGCGGTAAGGAAGTGTAGGAAAACGCAATTTAAGCGGGGGTGTACAGCTCAAGCTATTATCCGACCAGTACAGAGAAGTACTATTGGCCATAAGGAGACTATGACCAACAATTGTGGCACTAATACAGATATGAGTTCAGAAATTTTGGCTCATATAGCCAAGGTACTTGAAGCGAAACTGGAAGTTGTCGTTAAGCCACTTGTTGAAAAGATAGATTCACTAACAGCTGAAGTGACCAGATTGGGTGGTCTTTTATCTAAAATATCCAATGCCCAGAGCAATTCACAGAGGGAGACAGTGGAACAACATGGAAAAGTTGTACAGCCACCGTTGATAGAGAGTGTTTGCACACCTAATCCCAGGGTGATAAGCCGGATGGTCGATAATACTACTCCGACTAAAATGGCTTCAACTAGCACAGCATGGACTTCAGTCCCAGTGAGAAAAATACGCTCCATTAATTTACCTCCAGAGTGTGAGCCATATGTTGTTGTTCTTTTAAATGTTCCACCCTTAGACTCCTCACAACCTAGTACACGAAATGAATCACATGACTCTCTTAAACGGAAAACAATGTCCTGGTTGAATAAAAATTATGGGTTCCCTACAAACTACTCGGATCAGATATTATCGACTAGACAGGTTTCTTGGATTGGTAATGCTAGGAAAACCTGTAGAGGCGAATGTATAATTATAAATTTTAAACATCCCCAACATGTTGCGACTGTGTTCCTCAGAGCGGCATCGCTGGTACTGGGAGAGAATAGTGTGGGTGTGCACCCCTTGGGATATTTCTATAGTCATTTAGCTAGGGCTCCCCAGGCTAATATTACAAGTAGGTTCCAGAATTCCAACAGATGCCCAACCTTCCAGATTCCTACAAATAACAGATATCTGGCATTAAGTACTCTGGATCAGAATGATTGACTTTTGTCGGTTGGCAATTTTGATTTAGAGGCTACTGCAGTTACTCAGGCTGGGGATATGAATCCGAGTATTGTAGAGTTTGAACAAATAAAGATGGAGGCTCCCACATTATCTTACGATGTTAGAGCTAGACCTGTCTCGACTCTTAAAGTTGTGGTAATTGATGAGCTCCCAAACAATATAGGAGCTAGCAATGCTAGTCTGGGTGAGGCTGGACAGTGTTGCATTAGGAGTACTGAGATAGAGGGGATTAATATTGTAAAACTCCCAGTTGATGGAACTAATACCTCAATGGGCCCCGTAGATGGTGCAGCAAGGCATGATAGACTGGCGAATGTATCTTCACCTTGCCCAAAAGAAAATTTACCTGTTAGATTAACATCATGGAATATAGCAGGGATAGCTAGGAACCTACGGGATGCAGCCTGGTGCTCCTATACTGAGGAGTATGATATCATTCTCCTTCAGGAGACTTGGGCCATAGAAATGCCGCATAGACTAGGGTACAAAACATTCTGTTGTGGCGCAATTCCGTCAGTAAGAGGGAGAGCGTCAGGGGGATTGGTGATTTGGGTAAGGGTTACTCTGGAAATAGATATCACCCAACTGTCGATTTCTTCTCCCGATTTACTGGGATTAAAAATGGTGACTAGGGGAAAAGGAATTATATATCTTCTAAATATTTATAATAGACCACACTCTTCTAATAAGGAATCGAAGGTGGTAGAGCTTTTGGATTCTTTTTTAGATACACTAAGACCAAATGTACAGGTAGTAGTTGGAGGGGATTTTAATTGTAAATATGAACCAGTGTCGGGCCTGGACACTTTATTTGATGAACAGGATATTGCAAACAATGTCCTGCCCTTGGATTCCACTGGTTCAGCTAAAAACTCTATAGCTGCTATGCAGATTTTACAACTGACCGTGGCCCATGATTTAAGGGCATGTAATGGCCGTTTCCAGTCCGATAGACCATTGGCTCCAACATTTTGTAAAGGCAACTGTAGGTCACATATAGACTTTATATTGGTCTCCCTGAGCCTATGGTACTTAATAATTGATTTTAAGATAGATCATAGGACAGAGAGTGACCATTTTCCTCTTCAACTATGGTTAGACTCCGAGCCTTTTATATCTAACATAGCTGAAGAAGTTATGTTAAGTAGCTCCCCTGGGGAACTCCAGGTAACAAATAATAGGCGTGCTATAAGATGGCCCTATATCCTGGCTAAAGAAGAGACGATGCTAAATATTTACAATACCTTTGCTGATACCATTGAAGTATGCCAGATGCCCTTATTGGGCACCCAGGGTGTTCTAGATCTGCATTATAAATTGGTAGATGCGCTAACTCCTCACTTGAGTAAAATTTACAAAAAGGACAAGAATCAGAAAGAAAACCATTTAGAGGTAGTAAATCAATGGTATAATAAGGATTGTCGTGTAGCTAAGTCCAATTTGATCCAGGCTGTCAGATTAAAGAACCCTCAGGGTATAAGTGATAGTAGACAGGCTTATAATAAAACACTGACCCAAGCAAAAAAAGCTTGGGATGATGCCCTATGGGATGACCTTCTAAATGCGGCTAAACTGAGAGATCAGGGCGCTTTTTGGAATTTAATTTCAAAAGGAAATAAAAAGGGCAGATCACCTAGGGATATTTATTTAGACGAAAAAACATGGTGTGACCATTTTTCCAAACTATATTTTAATGACAATGAGGGGTTGACCATAGGGGATCAAGAGAATAATTTAGCATCGGGTAATTCTCCCTTGCGATTTGGTCTAGAGGAGACTATCGAGGCATTACAGGCCGTCAAAATGGGCAAAGCCCCTGGTCCTGATAAAATCCCTGGTGATTTATTAAAGCACGATGTGGAAGTTAGGCCCTATATTAATTTCCTATGTAATTCTATAGTGGCCGAAACGCCAATTCCCTAAACCTGGAAAGGGGCTGAAATTGTAACAATTTGTAAAAAAGGTGATCGTTATGATGCGGCCAATTACCGTCCTATAAGTTTAATAGATCTTTTACAAAAGGTTTTTGCCAGATATATTTTAAATAGACTTTTAGTATGGATAGAGGGGACTCAGATATTAACTAAATACCAGGCAGGGTTCAGGTTAAAAACCAGCACGGTTGATCAAGTATTTAGGTTCACGTGCATCTGCTGGAAATACATTAACATAAGGAAGGGCAGTTTGTACGTGGCATTCATTGACTTGAGGGCCGCCTTTGACCTCGTTCCACGTAAATTGTTGTGGTCTACTCTTAAGAATATGGCGGTACCCAGTGAGTTACTTAAAGAACTCATTAGATTACATACAGGGAACTATGCCAAAGTCAGATGGGGGAAGGGCGGTGAAACCTCAAAAGCCATACCAGTAGGACGGGGTGTGCGTCAAGGCTGTGTGCTGGCGCCTACACTCTTCTCATTATACGTTAATGATATACCTATCTACCTAAGAGACTGTGACCATGACTCCCCGAAACTAGGCGATGAGGCGATCACGGCATTACTTTTTGCCGATGATACGATTCTCATCTCACAGACTCCAAAGGGGTTGCAAAATTTAGTGAATTCCTTTAATAACTACTGTGTGGGGAAGGGGTTAGAAATACATTTATCTAAAACAAAATATATGTCCATAAATCCCCAGAAGTCTTTTAGGCAGAATTTGGCCTTAAACAATCAAAAACTGGAGTATTTGGAGAGTTTTAATTATCTAGGAATTATGCTGGATAGTACACTTTCTTGGAAGGGGCAGTTGGAAAAAAGTAAATTAACCTTAAAACAAAATTCGATGCCTATTCTAAAGGTGCACGGCAGTACTCATTCTAAAGCTATTACGCCGGCACTTGAATTATTTAAGGCGAAGGCCCAATCAGCGGCACTTTATTGTGCTGAGGTATGGGGGCATTCTTGTAAAAGCAACTTTGAGAAGGAAGAAAATTATTTTATACGTAGGTTGCTTAAATTACCAATTATAACCCCCCTAGTCCCAGTGTTCCTGGATATTAATCTTAAAAGGACAGACTACCAAGCCATACTAAGGCCATTATTGTACTGGGTTAGGCTATGGACAACCCCTGAGTTGAGTGATTATAAGAGTGGATTGATAGAAATAATCCGGATCGATGGGTATAAGAAGATTGCATGGTTAAAGCACATTTTCCAGTGGTTTAACAGGCTAGGGTTCTCCCACTTTTGGGAAGAACCTCAGAATATGACGCCGCCCCTCAAAAAGCTTGTAAAGTCTACCTTCTGGACATATATCAATGGCGAACTATTTCATAGTTCAACATTTGGCACATTGACCCAGAGATTTTTGACTATAAAGGACATTCCTGAATTTGAACAATTCATGGATGAGACAGCACCACCTTTAGCAAAAACATTATATTTGCAATTTAGATATGGGGTCTTACAAACTTCTGCAAACACTTGTAGGTGGGGGGGCAAGGAGGCCAGTGGGCTGTGTACCCTATGCTTTCAAAAAGCAAAAGAAGATGATGTCCATTTATTGTTCTTCTGCCCAGCCTATAAAAAATCAAGGGACCGTTGGATCAAACCCTTATGTAAAAACATGGGGGTTAGGTCTTATAAAGAGGCAGAACGTATACTCAAGTCAAATACCTCGTAATTAGTAGTGTTTTGTATAAGTAGGTTTTTATTTAATGTGCACCTTATAAGGAAACAGATAGGCTGCAAGTTGTAATGTACCGATGCGGTTTGCACCCTTTTTTAGCCCAGTTAGTTATTATGAAATGCACTGATTCCTTCTTTTTAACGTGTTTTTAGAAAAAAGGTTTAAAACTCTGGCTTTTTAAATTAAATTATAATGTATGTTTTTGATTTTAAAGCTGTAAGTTGCACAACCGATGAGGTGATTAATTGTTGTTTGGCCCTCTGTATGTATTAACTTAAATATTTGGTCTGTGTATTTGTATTCATTTGTTGGAAATGTCTTTTTATGTATTCTTGCTTTTATGGCTATATCAGCCGAAATAAAGCTTAAAGAAGAAGAAAGACAAGGGATCGAACACCTAATCTTCAGAGTAAGAGTCTAAGACCTTACCCATTAGGCCAGACTGACTTCTTACCATATGGCCTGAAAACGAATATATGACATGCGGATCCGAAACTCATGACTAGGTAGAGAAGTATGTTAGTGTCCACCAACAGTACTATTCCTTATAGTGTGGAATGGAAGGACTGAGAGAGGGAACGTAAGAGAGTCGTTTTTTTCACTGAGGTAAGAAGTTCTTCAAAAGAGATAAATTCAAACAAGATGAAAAGAAAAACAAGTTCTCAACCTTACTGAAAGAAACACCATTGCCTACACTTTAGGCTGAGCAAACAGTGACATTGAAAGACCAGAGATTGAACTCCTAATCCTCAGAGCAAGCGTCTAAGACCTTAACCATTAGGCCAGATTGACTCTTTACCAGCTTCCCTGAAAACTAATATATGACATGCGGATCAGAAACCCATGGGTAGGTAGAGAAGTATGATAGTGTCCATCAACAGTACTATTCTTTATAGTGTGGAATGGAAGGACTGAGAGAGGGAACGATAGAGAGTCGTTTTGTTTCACTCGGATAAGCAGTTCTTCAAAAGAGATATATTCAAACAAGATGAAAAGAAAAACTCCTTCCCAACCTTACTGAAGGAAATATCATTGACTACACTTTAGACTGAGCAAACAACAACATTGAAAGACCAGAGATTGAACACTTAATCTTCAGCGTAAGAGTCTAAGACCTCAACCATTAGGCCAGAGTGATTCTTTACCATTGGCCCTGAAAACTAATATATGACATGCTGATCAGAAACCCATGGCTAGGTAGAGAAGTATGTTAGTGTGCACCAACAGTAATATTCTTTATAGTGTGGAATGGAAGGACTGAGAGAGGGAACGATAGAGAGTCGGTTTTTTCACTGCGGTAAGCAGTTCTTCAAAAGAGATATATTCAAACAAGATGAAAAGAAAAAATATTTCCAAATCCTACAGAAGGAAAAATCATTGTCTTCACATTAGACTGAGCAAACATTGACATTGGAAGTATGTTAGTGTCCACCAACAGTACTATGCTTTATAATGTGGAATGGAAGGACTGAGAGAGGGAACGATAGAGAGTCTTTTTTTCTCTGGGGTAAGAAGTTCTTCAAAAGAGATATGGTCAAACAAGATGAAAAGAAAAAGTACTTCACCCTACACTTAGGAAACAGTGACATTGAAAGACCAGGGATTGATGACCTAATCTTCAGAGTAAGAGTCTAAGACCTTACCCATTAGGCCAGACTGACTCCTTACCAACTGAGCTGAAAACTAATATATGACATGCGGATCAGAAACCCATGGCTAGGTAGAGAAGTATGTTAGTGTCCACCAGCAGTACTATTCTTTATAGTGTGGAATAGAAGGACTGAGAGAGGGAACGATAGAGAGTCATTTTTCTTCTCTGGGATAAGAAGTTCTTCAAAAGAGATATATTCAAACAAGATGAAAAGAAAATATACTACCCAACCGTACTGAAAGAAATACGATTGCATACTCTTTAGACTGAGCAAACAGTGATATTGAACACCTAACAGTCAGAGTAAGAGTCTAAGACCTTAACCATTAGGCCAGAGAGACTCTTTATCTGTTGGTCTGAAAACTAATATATGACATGCGGATCAGAAACCCATGGCTAGGTAGAGAAGTATGTTAGTGTCCACCAACAGTACTATTCTTTATAGTGTGGAATGGAAGGGACTGAGAGAGAGGGAACGATGGAGAGTCGTATTTTTTCTTTGGGGTAAGAAGTTCTTCAAAATAGATATATTCAAACAAGATGAAAAGAAAAAACACTTCCCAAAGTAAATACCATTGCCTACACTTTAGACTGAGCAAACAGTGATGTTGAACAACTAATCTTCAGAGTAAGAGTCTAAGACCTTAACAATTAGGCCAGAGTGACTCTTTACCAGTTGGCCTGAAAACGAATATATGAAATGCGTATCCGAAACTCATGACTAGGTAGAGAAGTATGTTAGTGTCCACCAACAGTACTATTCTTTATAGTGTGGAATGGAAGGACTGAGAGAGGGAACGATAGAGAGTAGTTTTTTTTCACTGAGGTAAGAAGTTCTTCAAAAGAGATATATTCAAACACGATGAAAAGAAAAAATATTTCCAAATCTTACAGAAGGAAAAAACCTTGCCTATACTTTAGACTGTGCAAACAGTGACATTGAAAGACCAGAGATTGAACACCTAATTTTCAGAGTAAGTGTCTAAGACCTTAACCATTAGGCCAGAGTGACTCTTTACAAAACAGCCTGAAAATAAATATATGACATGCGGATCAGAAACCCATGGCCAGGTAGAGAAGTATGTTAGTGTCCACCAACAGTAATATTCTTTATAGTGTGGAATGGAAGGACTGAGAGAGGGAACGATAGAGAGTCGTTTTTTTTTCACTGGGGTAAGAAGTTCTTCAAAAGAGATATATTCAAACAAGATGAATAAAAGAACTCTTTCCCAACCTTACTGAAGGAAGTTCCATTGATTACACTTTAGACTGAGCAAACAGTGACATTGAAAGACCAGAAATTGAACATATATTCTTCAGAATAAGAGTCCAAGACCTTAACCATTAGGCCAGAGTGACTCTTTACCAGTTTGCCTGAAAACTAATACATGACATGCGGATCAGAAACCCATGGCTAGGTAGAGAAGTATGTTAGTGTCCACCAACAGTACTATTCCTTATAGTGTGGAATGGAAGGACTGAGAGAGGGAACGTAAGAGAGTCGTTTTTTTCACTGAGGTAAGAAGTTCTTCAAAAGAGATAAATTCAAACAAGATGAAAAGAAAAACAAGTTCTCAACCTTACTGAAAGAAACACCATTGCCTACACTTTAGGCTGAGCAAACAGTGACATTGAAAGACCAGAGATTGAACTCCTAATCCTCAGAGTAAGCGTCTAAGACCTTAACCATTAGGCCAAATTGACTCTTTACCAGCTTCCCTGAAAACTAATATATGACATGCGGATCAGAAACCAATGGGTAGGTAGAGAAGTATGTTAGTGTCCATCAACAGTACTATTCTTTATAGTGTGGAATGGAAGGACTGAGAGAGGGAACGATAGAGAGTCGTTTTGTTTCACTCGGATAAGCAGTTCTTCAAAAGAGATATATTCAAACAAGATGAAAAGAAAAACTCCTTCCCAACCTTACTGAAGGAAATATCATTGACTTCACTTTAGACTGAGCAAACAACAACATTGAAAGACCAGAGATTGAACACTTAATCTTCAGCGTAAGAGTCTAAGACCTCAACCATTAGGCCAGAGTGATTCTTTACCATTGGCCCTGAAAACTAATATATGACATGCTGATCAGAAACCCATGGCTAGGTAGAGAAGTATGTTAGTGTGCACCAACAGTAATATTCTTTATAGTGTGGAATGGAAGGACTGAGAGAGGGAACGATAGAGAGTCGTTTTTTTCACTGCGGTAAGCAGTTCTTCAAAAGAGATATATTCAAACAAGATGAAAAGAAAAAATATTTCCAAATCCTACAGAAGGAAAAATCATTGTCTTCACATTAGACTGAGCAAACATTGACATTGGAAGTATGTTAGTGTCCACCAACAGTACTATGCTTTATAATGTGGAATGGAAGGACTGAGAGAGGGAACGATAGAGAGTCGTTTTTTTCACTGCGGTAAGCAGTTCTTCAAAAGAGATATATTCAAACAAGATGAAAAGAAAAAATATTTCCAAATCCTACAGAAGGAAAAATCATTGTCTTCACATTAGACTGAGCAAACATTGACATTGGAAGTATGTTAGTGTCCACCAACAGTACTATGCTTTATAATGTGGAATGGAAGGACTGAGAGAGGGAACGATAGAGAGTCTTTTTTTCTCTGGGGTAAGAAGTTCTTCAAAAGAGATATGGTCAAACAAGATGAAAAGAAAAAGTACTTCACCCTACACTTAGGAAACAGTGACATTGAAAGACCAGGGATTGATGACCTAATCTTCAGAGTAAGAGTCTAAGACCTTACCCATTAGGCCAGACTGACTCCTTACCAACTGAGCTGAAAACTAATATATGACATGCGGATCAGAAACCCATGGCTAGGTAGAGAAGTATGTTAGTGTCCACCAGCAGTACTATTCTTTATAGTGTGGAATAGAAGGACTGAGAGAGGGAACGATAGAGAGTCATTTTTCTTCTCTGGGATAAGAAGTTCTTCAAAAGAGATATATTCAAACAAAATATACTACCCAACCGTACTGAAAGAAATACGATTGCATACTCTTTAGACTGAGCAAACAGTGATATTGAACAACTAACAGTCAGAGTAAGAGTCTAAGACCTTAACCATTAGGCCAGAGAGACTCTTTATCTGTTGGTCTGAAAACTAATATATGACATGCGGATCAGAAACCCATGGCTAGGTAGAGAAGTATGTTAGTGTCCACCAACAGTACTATTCTTTATAGTGTGGAATGGAAGGGACTGAGAGAGAGGGAACGATGGAGAGTCGTATTTTTTCTTTGGGGTAAGAAGTTCTTCAAAATAGATATATTCAAACAAGATGAAAAGAAAAAACACTTCCCAAAGTAAATACCATTGCCTACACTTTAGACTGAGCAAACAGTGATGTTGAACAACTAATCTTCAGAGTAAGAGTCTAAGACCTTAACAATTAGGCCAGAGTGGCTCTTTACCAGTTGGCCTGAAAACGAATATATGACATGCGTATCCGAAACTCATGACTAGGTAGAGAAGTATGTTAGTGTCCACCAACAGTACTATTCTTTATAGTGTGGAATGGAAGGACTGAGAGAGGGAACGATAGAGAGTAGTTTTTTTTCACTGAGGTAAGAAGTTCTTCAAAAGAGATATATTCAAACACGATGAAAAGAAAAAATATTTCCAAATCTTACAGAAGGAAAAAACCTTGCCTATACTTTAGACTGTGCAAACAGTGACATTGAAAGACCAGAGATTGAACACCTAATTTTCAGAGTAAGTGTCTAAGACCTTAACCATTAGGCCAGAGTGACTCTTTACAAAACAGCCTGAAAATAAATATATGACATGCGGATCAGAAACCCATGGCCAGGTAGAGAAGTATGTTAGTGTCCACCAACAGTAATATTCTTTATAGTGTGGAATGGAAGGACTGAGAGAGGGAACGATAGAGAGTCGTTTTTTTTTCACTGGGGTAAGAAGTTCTTCAAAAGAGATATATTCAAACAAGATGAAAAGAAAAATAATTTCCCAACCCTACTGAAGGATATGCCATTGCCTACACTTTAGACTAAGCAAACAGTGACATTGAAAGACCAGAGATTGAACACCTAACCTTCAGAGTAAGTGTCTAAGACCTTAACCGTTAGGCCAGAGTGACTCTTTACCAGCTAGCCTGAAAACTAATATATGACATGCGGGTCAGAAATTCATGGCTAGGTAGAGAAATAAGTTATTGTCCACCAACAGTACTATTCTTTATAGTGTGGAATGAAAGGACTGAAAGAGGGAACGATAGAGAGTCGTTTTATTTCACTGGGGTAAGCAGTTCTTCAAAAGAGATATATTCAAACAAGATGAAAAGAAAAACTCTTTCCCAACCTTACTGGAGGAAATACCATTGGTCACACTTTAGACTGAGCAAACAGCAACATTGAAAGCCAAGAGATTGAACACTTAATCTTCAGCGTAAGAGTCTAAGACCTTAACTATTAGCCAAGAGTGATTCTTTACCATTGGGCCTGTAAACTAATATATGACATGCGGATCAGAAACCCATGGCTAGGTAGAGAAGTATGTTAGTGTCCACCAACACTACTATTCGTTATAGTGTGAAATGGAAGGACTGAGAGAGCGAACGATAGAGAGTTATTTTTTTTCACTGTTGTAAGAAGTTCTTCAAAAGAGATATATTCAAACAAGATGAAAAGAAAAAAAAAATCCCAACATTACTGAATGAAATGCCATTGGCTTCATTTTAGACTGAACAAACATTGAAAAACCAGAAATTGAACACCTAATCTTCAGAGTAAGAGTCTAAGACCTTAACCCCTTCGCTGCCAGGCCTTTTCCCTCTCCTGTGCTACGCCCTTTTTTGGCTATTTGGGGTAGTGCGCGCTGAGGCCTCTGTAACTGTTTGACCACATAAGGTATCCACGCTAAATTTGCGTCCTTTTCTTCCAACATCATGGGGATTCTGAAGGTACTCAGGGTTTGTGGATTCCCCTGGAGGGGTCACAGAAATTAGCCAAAATACAGCAAAATTTAGTTTTTGGGGGAGAAAATGGGAAAAACGGGCTGCAAATGAAAGCATCTGAGTTTTTCCCTGCAAGTGTTATCAAAAAAGGGTTTGTGGGGCTGAAATCACAATTTTTCCAGATTTTAGGGGATACCAGACTTTTGTCAGAAACCCAACATTTTTTACACAGTTTTGCCATTTTTCTGGGACATAGCCTATTTTTGCTATTTTTTGTGCTTTCGACCTCCTTCCAGTTAATGGTAGAAATGGGTACAAAAGCAATAATGGATCCTGGAAAGCTATACGTTTTAGAGAAGTAGACAAAATTCTGAATTCAGCAAGGGGTCAGTTGTGTAGATCCATCAAGGTTTCTTTATAGAAACTAACAGTTAAATATAGGATAAATTGAAAATTTGTTGAAAAAAAGCGCCTTTTATGTCAACGTTTTCACCTGTAACTTTTTCTAATTATGACAGCTCTTTGAAAGCAATATACCGTTACATCCGCTGGACATTACTGGTTGTGGGGATATATAGGACTTGTAGGTTCACCAAGAACCCGATGAACCCAGAGCCAAAAACTGAGCAGCAACTTGCAATGGTTTTTTATTATGTACCGGGTATATCGTAATTATTCTGTAAAAATGTGTACATGGAAAAATCGGTATGAAAGACACCTATGTATTTCTGAAATGGGAACAAAATATAGAGTTTAGAAACAGTAGATATTTGCACATTTCCGAATTTGGGAATACTCATACTAGCATGAGAATTATCAGTCATTTTTTAGAATGACTTCTTTTTTACACAATGTCTTTCATTTGGAAGGCAGAAATGCATCGAAAGTCAATAGGTAATAACAGTTCCTTTACAAATCTGAATTACCCTAAGTCTCCTGATAAAAATGGTACCTCACTTGTAGGGGTAGGCATAGTGCCCACGACAGGAAATAGCTCAAAACCCAACGTGAACACACCACATTTTCACAATGCAAAATTACCCTTTTTTAGCAAAGTGCCTAGCTGTAGTTTTTTAACTCTAGCTCTGCCGGCACCTAGGGAAACCTAGCAAACCTATACATTTTTTAAAACTAGACACCCAGGGGAATCCAGGATGGGGTGACTTGACTGCCTCCCACCAGGTTCTGCTACCCAGAATCCCATGCAAACCTAAACAATTGCCAAAAAAACACTTTTTCCCTACATTTATCTGGTGGAAAGTTCTGGAATCTGCGTGGATCCACAAATTTCCACCCAAAGTCTTCCGAGAAAAATGGTACCTCACTTGTGTGGGCCAGCCTAGTGCCCGCGACAGGAAACGGCACAAAACGTAACATGGACACACCTCAATTTCGTAGCGAAAAATGACCCTTTTTTGGCAAAGTGCCTAGCTGTAGTTTTTGAACCATAGCTCTGCCGGCACCTAGGGAAACCTAGCAAATCTATACATTTTTATAAACTAGGCACCCAGGGGAATCCAGGATGGGGTGACTTGACTGCGTCCCATGCATATCAGAAACCCATGGCTAGGTAGATAAGTATGTTAGTGTCCACCAACGGTACTATTCTTTATAGTGTGGAATGGAAGGGACTGAGAGAGGGAGCGATAGAGAGTCGTTTTTTTCCTTTGGGGTAAGAAGTTTTTTTTAATTTTTTTTTTTTTATAAAGTTTATTCATGCATTTCATAAACAATACAAAGTTATATAAGTTGGCAGATTCAAGGCAGCAGTACAAAGAATGACACAATTAGCAGTGGTACAGTGAACTTACATTGCTGGAATAACATAGTCCCAAGCAGTCCCGGAATGACAGGGCAAGACAGCCAGGCAACAGCCCGCAGATTCAACAATGAACAGGGCAGCAGACCAACACCAATTCATACATCGACCATTATTAAGCGACAACAGATACGATGTAAGCGGCCTCCAGATGTCTCTTGGCCTTGAGGCTGTTGGCAGCTCCTCCGCATAGCAGGTAGGCTGATCTCGGCAATACATTAAGTCATGCAGCCACATGTTTGCTGTAGGAGCTAATCGGCACTCGCAACAGAGAGAGATTCTTCGCTTAGCCATTAGCAGTGCAATGGACACGAGTTTTTTATTAGAAGGGTGCGCCTTAGTCCCAACTGCCAGCAGGCACAGCCGCGGATGGCAGTCCAGTAGCCCCTCAATCATCAGACCGAGCACTCTCACCACTTCGCCCCAATAAGCAAAGATCTTTGGGCATTCCCATGCCAGATGATAAAAGCCTGCCCAAGACACACCACATCGCTTACAGGCATCGGACAGGCGGAGCCCGAATCTACACAATTGCGCCGGCGTATAGTACATCTGATGCAGATACTTGAAGTGCACCAAGCGCAGGTTGCCATTCGGCGTCAAGCGGCCCGTCAAGCTGCAGCTATCCAGCCACTCACTCTCCGTGAGAGGTTCCGGAAGTACCATATTCCAATTGTCCAGGGCCGTTGTCCCCACTAAGATCCTATCACTCTGGGACGCCTTATAGAGCCTGGTCACCAGCCGAGCTCTAGAAGTGGCCGTGTAAAGAAGCTGCAGTGCCCCAAGAGTCGGCGGTTCAGAGGGGAAGTGCGGATTAAATACACGCATGGCAGATCGCAATCTAGCATATACAAAGTGCTGCATGGCCGAGACCTCGCCACGGGCCGCCAAGTCTGCTGGGGTTATAAACTGACCTCCAGGGAACACGTCCGCCATGACGCCGAGTCCCATCTCCGCCAGCGTTCGCAGCCTACCCGTCTCCTGAGTCACCGAGAGATCCGAGTGATGGAGCAAGGGCATGTTTGGAGCATAGAGCGGTAATTTACCCGCACGCTGCCCCAAAGTCCACCAGGCGCTTGCAGTAGTCTGCACCGTATCGAATTCCCCTTTCTCATATACCGTATGCGTGTTTACAATCATTGCCTTAAGGAGTAGAGGATGGACTGCGCCTGCCTCCACAGCCACATGTGAGATGAATGCAGGGTCATGCTGCCAGTAATAGACGTACTGCGCCTGAGCACAGAGGTAGTAGAGATAGAAATCCGGCGCCGCAAACCCACCCTGGGCATATGGTAATGTAAGTGTTTCCCAGCGAAGGCGAGACTTCTTCCCTCCCCACGCCAGTGTGATCAGGAGGGAGCGAAGAGTGGCAAAAAAGGACTTGCTAAGACGTACCGGAATGTTGCAAAAATAGTAGAGAAAGCGCGGAAGCACTATCATTTTCATCAAAGCTATTCGGTCCGCAAAGGAGAACGGTAGCTTGATCCAGCGAGCCACCTGTTCCTCCAGTCTGGCAACCGCCGTGCCAAAATTTTCTTGAATGACCGTCTGCGAGTCCCTATGCAGCCAGATTCCTAAGTGTTTAACAGCCTCCGACCCTCACAGCAGCGGGTACTCCATATCAAAAGGCCGGGTGCTATCGGTAAGAGACAATATAGTGGACTTGGACCAGTTGATTCCCAGACCAGAGAAGCGCTCAAACCGAATATATTCACGGATAAGCGGCGCTAGATACTGCGCTGGCTCACGCACATACAGCACCATGTCATCCGCATACATTGAAACAGCAAGCGGCCGCTGTAAAAAACGTAATGCAGACGCAGCGTGCCTCTGCCGTATTATGCAAGCCAGGGGCTCCAGTATAAGCGCAAACAGCAGGGGCGACAGCGGGCATCCCTGCCGAGTACCCCGGTGAATCGCAAATTTGTCAGAAAGGTGACCATTAATTCGAACTCTGGCCTCCGGCTTAGTATACAGCAACCAAATCCATTTCGTGAACACAAACGGGACACCCATACGATGAAGGACTGAAATCATATAGGACCATACTATAGAATCGAACGCTTTTGTAGCGTCGAGTAGCACTGCCACTGCCGGAAGCGTGGGCGTCAATACATGCATAACCGCGAATATGGTACGTAGATTGTGGGACGTGGAGCGAGCGGGAACAAACCCTGACGGGTCCGGGAGCACCATAACCGGCAGTAAGAGTTGGAGCCTCGTGGCCAATACCTTTGCCAAGATTTTAATATCAGTATTTATTAGGGACAATGGGCGGTACGAATCGCATTGATCAGGTGGCTTATCAGGCTTCAAAAGGGCGACCACCAGCGCCTCCCGAAGGGTCGGTGGCAAACATTGGGTTTCGTAGGCCTCCTCATAAAGCTGCAACAGGCATGGTGCCAACTGGTCCACGTATTCTTTATAAAATTCAGCTGGCAGCCCATCAGTTCCCGCTGCCTTACCACCAGGTAATGCTTTTATAGCATTGTGTATTTCCCCTAGTGTTAGGTGGTGCATCAAAAACTCTTGCTGTCTGTGCGACAACCACACCAGCGAGATATAATCTAGATATTGTTCGAGTTCATCCGGGCCAGCCGTAGGCCGGTGATCATACATTGCAGTGTAATAATCAGTGAACGCTCCAAGAATACCGTCAGCATCATGCCAGACCTCCTCATCCACCTTAATCCCCTGTACAACATGCGCCCTAAGATGCGGGTCAAGGATGCGGGAAGCAAGCGTCTTACCCGGCCGTCCGCCCTCTCCATAATAGCGCGCCTTACTTCGCCGGGAGAGATGCCTAACCTCCTGATCTGCAGTGTCGTTATATGCTAAAAAAAATTATTTTATTTGTGCCAGGGCGGTCGGGCTAGGCCGGACACTATCGGAGTGCTCCAGTTCCCCCAGCTCCTTCTCCAGCACCCCCATGGTGCGACGGAGAGACTTCAAGACTCCAGCTTGCAGACCGATACATTCCCCCCGGATGGTCACCTTAAAGGCTTCCCATAGCGTCCCCATTGTCGTAACTGACCCTGTATTCACTGCGAAGTAGTCTGTTATAGCCTTTTGAACCCCCTCCGTAAACACAGGGTCCAGTAGAGAGGAAGACTGCAAGCGCCACTGGAAGGGAGGCGGAATCCGAGAGGGCAGCGCCATATCCAGCGCCACTGGGGAATGATCAGACAGTGTTCTAGGTAAATGTCTTATCTGTACTACCCAACTACAAACATCCAGTGTCCCCAGCCAGTAGTCAATACTGGACCAAGCCTGCCGCGCATACGAGTGACATGTTCCCTCCATGGCCTGAGGGTGGCGCTGCCGCCAGATGTCAACCAGCCCCAATGACCTCATTCCCTCCCGTACTGCCCCCGGGGCCCTCCGAGAGGGATAGTAGACCGCTGTTGCTTTTCTATCCAGCGCAGGGTCAAGTACCGCATTGAAGTCCCCACCACATATCATAGTCTCACAGGAGATATTGGAAAGTTTACCCCAGAGAGTATCAAAGAAACCGGGATCATCCGTATTTGGACCGTATACATTAACAAGAGTTAAAGGCGTATTATAGAGCGTGCCCTGAGCTATAATGTACCGGCCCTCTGCATCAGCATCCACCTGAATAGGCGTATAGGGAACATTTTTCTTGACCAGTATCATGACCCCCCGCGTATACGAGGAGTAGGACGCAGCCAGCCTCACCCCGCCCACCCAGTAGCAACCTTCAAGGCGGACTGCTGCGTGAGATGTGTCTCCTGCAGCAGTGCGATCTGCACATTATTCCTATCCAAATAGGCGAGCACCTGCCGCACCTTTCTAGCATTGTTAAGTCCCCTGACATTCCAGCTCAGCCAATTTAGGGTTGACCCGGTGTTAACTACCACAGCAGTGTATTTCGGGACATGGAAAAACCACTGGACAGCAGCCACAGTCGCGGCACCACATAGCATGTATCCTGAGAATCTGCACCAAGCCAACATATTGAGTCATTGATCCCCAACCACCCCATCCCCCCACTGCGGTCAGCAACTGCTGCCGCACACATTCCCTTATGCGAACCAAACAAAAACAGGACAATTGGATTCTCTTAACACACAATGAACAGAGAGCAGAAAAAATCAGTGCCCCAACAAAGGCGCCAACCTGGCACCAACAAATACCCAAAACTTTGCGGGGAATTCCCATATCAGGGGTCACTAGTGGCTCCTGGCCCCCCGCTTAGGCAGGGTGGGTCGAGCTAGAGGAAGATTGGCAGCCACCTCGCGAATTTCACAAAAAAAAAAAAAAAGGAAACATACATAACACAGCCATCGCTACCTGGTCATATCAGTAGAGGTAGAGGAACCGTCTAAACGTGCCCTTCACGAGCACCCCGGGGCAGCAGCTATCAACCACTACACACATAAAGGGGAAATATCACAGCAGCTAATACATACAGTGAGGAGCCATAAGAGCATCAGACAGAACAGCAATAAGTGGCCCAGATAACTTAGCGCACCACATTCAGTCATCTGAATCTGAATGTCCATTTCTCCTGCTGGTTGACTCCTGCCGCTCCAACCGCCGGGCGCATTGCATTGCCTCTTTTGGGGTCATAAAGATGTGCGCCTTCCCATCTTGCTGTATCCGTAGGCGGGCCGGGTACAGCATGGCATATGGAATTTGAAGGGATTGCAGCTTTTTCTTCACAGCCTGAAATTCACAGCGAGCCTGCTGCACCGCCACGGTGAAGTCTGGGAACAGCTCTATTTTCATTCCCTGATAGTCAAGTCTCCCCTTTTCCCTGGCCAGGCGGAGAGCCACATCCCTATCTCTATAATTGAGGAGTCTGGCAATTATCGGTCGCGGTTGGGCGCCTGGGACGGGTCTAGGAGCCAGGGAGCGGTGAGCGCGCTCTACAATAAACACCCTGGAAAAATGTTCAGCGCCCAGTAGTGTTGTGAGCATCGACTCCACATACAATTCCATTGGACCAGTGTTGGTAGTTTCGGCCACCCCAAGAATGCGCAGGTTGTTCCATCGGGAACGAGCTTCAATGTCCTCGCTTCTGGCCTTTATAACTTCAAGCACCTTCTCCATAGTGGCAAATGAGGTACCCACCACCTCCATCTGGTCCTCCGCCGCTGAAATGCGAGTCTCTACCTCCACGAGTTGCGCACCATGTTTATCTAGCCTCGAGGCCATACTGTCCATGTGTAGATTCAAGCCATCGATTTTCGCATCTATAGTTTGGAGGCTTTGCTGCATTGTGAGCATCATTTGCTCCAACCGGGTGGTCGGGCCCTGTTCCAGCTCCGGTTCCAAACTGGGGGCGGCAGGTGCAGGAGCTTTAGTGCTTGTTTCAGCTTCGAACTGAAGCTTACTCTGCTGCTTATCCGTGCGACCCATGCTTGCAGCGCCCCCCAGCCAGAGAAGGAGGGTGTCGCCAAAATCAGCACCTGCAATCACGCTATGCACTAGGGCAGAGTCACAGTTAAGCACCAGTGCCAGAGCGAGCCAACGTCTCACAGGAAGGCGGGCAGTACAGGGTGCAATAGTATCCCGGCCCACACAGCCCCAATCCAAACAGTTATCATTCAGCCCCACCAGAGATTAGCAACTGTCCAGCTATCGCACTGGGGTCCACACACCCCCACAAGGCCAGTACGTCTGTCACTGCGCCCAGGATGTGTCCCTCCCGCCGGCGGCCAAATGCACTGCAGTTTCCCCCGATGGTGGCAAAAATGTCCAGGGGGCCCCCACAGGCCGCCTTAGGTGTGGCGCGCCCCAGATGTCCCAACCAGCGCTCACTCACCAGCGGTCGGGCTCCTCCGCCAAGGTCCTCCGCCGGGATCGGGTCGCACCGCAGGCCCCTCCGGCCTACCCAGGCCTCACCGGCGATGACGGGAAGCTCCTGCTCGCAGGGCCCAGAGAACGGCGCAGTCTCCCTCAGGCGGCAGGTTCTCCGCGAGTCACTGCAGTCGGCGCCGCACCCCACCAGAGTGCCGCCGGGCCGGCCAGAGTCCCAACTCAGGACCCGGGCCAAGAGCTCCGCCGCGTCGTCCGATGCAGGAGCCCCACGGCGGCCTCCGATCCCAGCAGCACGTAGACAGTCTCCGCACCCGGCCGCCGGAGGGACGTCAGCGGGTCACCAGCCACCACGAGGCACGATGCGACAAGCACCGCGCTGCCCAGGGGAGCCATCGGGAATCGTCAGCGCGTGAGCACCGCAGCGCGCCACTCACTGTTAGGCAGGGCTTTCCTCAGGCAGGGCCGTTAGCCGAATCCTCACGCAGCCGCCATTTTCGCTCCAGCGTGGGCCGCCAGCATAAACTCCAATTCCTGGAGACAGAGACAGCGGAGCGTGCCAATCTTTCCACCCGGGCAGTCTGGAGCACGTTATAGCCAGGTAGCAGACATCAGTGGCCACGGATGGCGCCAATTTGTGCGGATAATAGACGGATAATCAGCTCGACCAGCAGAGCTGCACTACGGCGCAGCCATCTTGCTCCGGGCTCGCTAGCACCCCTCCTTTGGGGTAAGAAGTTCTTCAAAATAGATATATTCAAACAAGATGAAAAGAAAAAATACTTGCCGAAGGAAATACCATTGCCTACACTTTAGACTGAGCAAACAGTGACATTGAACACCTAATCTTCAGAGTAAGAGTCTAAGACCTTAACAATTGGGACAGAGTGCCTCTTTACCAGTTGGCATGAAAACTAATATATGACATGCAGATCAGAAACCCATGGCTAGGTAGAGAAGTATGTTAGTGTCCACCAACAGTACTATTCTTAATAGTGTGAAATGGAAGGTCTGAGAGAGAGAACGATAGAGAGTAGTTTTTTTCACTGGGGTAAGAAGTTCTTCAAAAGAGATATATTCAACCAAGATGAAAAGAAAAACTGTTTCTCAACCTTGCTGAAGGAAACACCATTGCCTACACTTTAGACTGAGCAAACAGTGACATTGAAAGACCAGAGATTGAGCACCTAATCCTCAGAGTAAGAGTCTAAGACCTTAACCATTAGGCTAGAGAGACTCTTTAACATTTGTCCTGAAAACTAATATATGACATGCGGATCAGAAACCCATGGCAAGGTAGAGTAGTATGTTAGTGTCCACCAACAGTACTATTCTTTATAGTGTGGAATGGAAGGACTGAGAGAGGGAACGATGGAGAGTCGTTTTTTTTCTTTGGGGTAAGAAGTTCTTCAAAATAGATATATTCAAACAAGATGAAAAGAAAAAACACTTCCCAAAGTAAATACCATTGCCTAAAGTTGAGAGGGAGCAAACAGTGACGTTGAACAACTAATCTTCAGAGTAAGAGTCTAAGACCTTAACAATTAGACCAGAGTGACTCTTTACCAGTTGGCCTGAAAACGAATATATGACATGCGGATCAGAAACCCATGGCTAGGTAGAGAAGTATGTTAGTGTCCACCAACAGTAATATTCTTTATAGTGTGGAATGGAAGGACTGAGAGAGGGAACGATAGAGAGTCGTTTTATTTCACTGGGGGTAAGCAGTTCTTCAAAAGAGATTTATTCAAACAAGATGAAAAGAAAAAATATTTCCAAACCTTACAGAAGGAAATGCCATTGCCTACACTTTAGAATGAGCAAACAGTGACATTGAAAGACCAGGGATTGAACACCTAATCTTCAGGGTAAGAGTCTATGCCCTTAACAGTTAGGCCAGATTGACACTTAACCAGTTGGCCTGAAAACTAATATATGACATGCGGATCAGAAACCCATGGCTAGGTAGAGAAATATGTTATTGTCCATCAACAGTAATATTCTTTATAGTGTGGAATGGAAGGACTGAGAGAGGGAACGATAGAGAGTCGTTTTTCTTCACTGGGGTAAGCAGTTCTTCAAAAGAGATATATTCAAACAAGATGAAAAGAAAAAATATTTCCAAAGCTTACAGAAGGAAAAACCATTGCCTACACTTTAGACTGAGAAAACAGCAACATTGAAAGACCAGAGATTGAACACTTAATCTTCAGCGTAAGAGTTTAAGACCGCAACCATTAGGCCAGAGTTATTCTTTACCATTGGCCCTGAAAAATAATATATGACATGTGGATCAGAAACCCATGGCTAGGTAGAGAAGTATGTTTGTGTCCACCAACAGTACTATTCTTTATAGTGTGGAATGGAAGGACTGAGAGAGGGAACGATAGAGAGTCGTTTTATTTCACTGGGGTAAGCAGTTCTTCAAAAGAGATATATTCAAACAAGATGAAAAGAAAAAATATTTCCAAACCTTACTGAAGGAAAGACCATTGCCTTCACTTAAGACTTAGCAAACAGCAACATTGAAAGCCAAGAGATTGAACACTTAATCTTCAGCGTAAGAATCTAAGACCTTAACCATTAGCCAAGAGTGATTCTTTACCATTGGGCCTGAAAACTAATATATGACATGCGGATCAGAAACCAATGGCTAGGTAGAGAAGTATGTTAGTGTCCATCAACAGTACTATTCTTTATAGTGTGGAATGGAAGGACTGAGAGAGGGAACGATAGAGAGTCATTTTTTTCACTGGGGCAAGAAAGTTCTTCAAAAGAGATATATTCAAACAAGATGAAAAGAAAAAATATTTCCAAACCTTACTGAAGGAAAGACCATTGCCTTCACTTTAGACTTAGCAAACAGTGACATTGAAAGACCAGAAATTGAACACCTAATCTTCAAAGTTAGAGTCTAAGACCTTAACCTTTAGGCCAGAGCAACTCTATACCTGTTTGACTGAAAACTAATACATGCCATGCGGATCAGAAACCCATGGCTAGGTAGAGAAGTATATTAGAGTCTGATGGAGCAGGTTTTTCATTATAAACCCAAATATATGTATGTCATTATTAAAATTACTACTGATTAATTAGTAACTACTAAAGGTTTGTCGTATTTGATTAACCAACCTTATTAACAGAACAATTACACGTGGGAATGCTATTGCTTGGCTAAAATAATAAGTGAACTAAATTGGTGAGCAAATTGACAACATAGATGTTGCTTATGTGATGTTTTGCGCTTTAATTAAAATGCATTAATGGCTTTGATGTCGTAAATGGCTAGATAAATACATACACATAAGGGTATTAGCAGGGGAATAACACTGTATCATCATTTCTGTGCAGTAATTATGTTTTGTGTTTCTTTGCTCTTAAGTTGACCATTGTGGCCTACTGAAAAATGGCCACCATCCGCAGCCTGCATTCGAGTAGATGTAATAATGAAAGAGGCTTTGCGCTGACTGCGACCCTGACTTCTATTTGAACTGAAAAGCCATGAACATGACGACAAATCCAGGATGGCAGCCAAATACCCCTGGATGTGAAAATTTGTAGCAACTGAATAATCCGACTACATGAACTTTTAGTGGTCTCACGAGATGATACATTTTTTTATCCAAAAGAGACATCCGTAGAAGTAATGAAATAGTTATGAACTCCTTATTTTTATTCATTATTTTTGACGATCAATGTGTGTGAAAAACTACTGATGTATCCCAATGTACCAAGACGACAAAATTTCCGCCATTTGTCCGATTTGTACGATATGATTGCAACATTTTGGAATGTAATTTTGGTATAAATATTAGTAGGCTAGAGAGGTCTAGCGCCACTTCTTCCTGAACCTATGATTAGAGGTCCCGATGCTGACGGAGAGGACGGTGACTCTACATGACGGCTAGAAAACTTAAACTTTGCTGAGGACCAGTTCTGACTTAGAAAACGACTTTTAGCCAGAATAGGTAAATATGAGAAGAAATGACTTTGCATTATTTGGCTTTTCTTACAAATTAATTTTAGATAAACTATATTCTGTTTGAATTACTGTGTCGGGTGGTTATTTCATTGTCATGATTTATTGAAAATGCATACTGTTTGAATTGTTTCACCAGATTTATAGCAATCAGTTGATCGCATTGACCTCAGGGTATATGCAGACTGGTTAGGTACAGAGAATTGAAAGTGTTTCTCCTTATACATGGCACGGATAGAGAGGTAGGATGAATGTTGGTGTAATGGGCCCCACCAGCGTGTGATGTGTGTGTGTGCGTGTGACTGCGAAATCACTCCGTCCGTGGAAGTAGAGGAGATTCGGAAGCTCCGATCTGCACCAAGTCCACCAAAAGTACTATTCTTTATAGTGTGGAATGGAAGGACGGAGAGAGGGAACGATAGAGAGTAGCTTTTTCACTGGGGTAAGAAGTTCTTCAAAAGAGATATATTCAAACAAAATGAAAAGAAAAAAGATTTCCCAACCTTTCAGTAGGAAATACCATTGCCTACACTTTAGACTGAGCAAACAGTGACATTGAAAGACCAGAGATTGAACATCTAATCTTCAAAGTAAGCTTCTAAGACCTTAACCATTAGGCCAGAGTGACTCTTGACCATTCAGCCTGAAAACTAATATATGACATGCGGATCAGAAACCTATGGCTAGGTAGAGAAGTAAGTTAGTGTCCACCAACAGCACTTTTCTTTAAAGTGTGGAATGGAATGACTGAGAGAGGGAACGATAGAAAGTGTTTTTTTTCACTGGGGTAGAAGTTCTTCAAAAGAGCTATTCAAACAAGATGAAAAGAAAAAATATTTCCCAACCTTACTGAAGGAAAGACCATTGCCTACACTTTAGACAGAGCAAACAGTGATATTGAAAGACCAGGGATTGAGCACCTAATTTTCAGAGTAAGACTATAAGTCCTTAACCATTAGGCCAGAGAGACTCGTTAGCTTGGTCCTGAAAACTAATATATGACATGCGGATCAGAAACCCATGGCAAGGTTGAGAAGTATGTTAGTGTCCACCAACAGTACTATTCCTTATAGTGTGGAATGGAAGGACGGAGAGAGGGAACGATAGAGGGTTGTGTTTTTTTCACTGGGGTAAGAAGTTGTTCAAAAGAGATATATTCAAACAAGATGAAAAGAAAAAAACACTTCCCAACCTTACTGAAGGAAATAGCATTGCCTACACTTTAGACTGAGCAAACAGTGACATTGAACAACTAATCTTCAGAGTAAGAGTCTAAGACCTTAACCATTAGGCCAGAGTGACTCTTTACCAGTTAGCCTGAAAGCTAATATATGACATGCGGATCAGAAACCCATGGCTATGTAGACAAGTATGTTAGTGTCCACCAACAGTACTATTCTTTATAGTGTGGAATGGAAGGACTGAGAGAGGGAACAATAGAGAGTTGTTTTTTCACTGACGTAAGAAGTTCTTCAAAAGAGAAATATATTCAAACAAGATGAAAAGAAATACAATTTCTCAACCTTACTGAAGGAAACACCATTGCCTACACTTTAGACTGAACAAACAGCAACATTGAAAGACCAGAGATTGAACACTTAATCTTCAGCGTAAGAGTGTAAGACCTCAACCATTAGACCAGAGTGATTCTTTACCATTGGGCCTGAAAACTAATATATGACATGCGGATCAGAAACCCATGGCTAGGTAGAGAAGTATGTTAGTGTCCACCAACAGTACTATTCTTTATAGTGTGGAATGGAAGGACTGAGAGAGGGAACGATAGAGAGTCGTTTTATTTCACTGGGGTAAGCAGTTCTTCAAAAGACATATATTCAAACAAGATGAAAAGAAAAAATATTTCCAAACCTTACTGAAGGAAAGACCATTACCTTCACTTTAGACTTAGCAAACAGCAACATTGAAAGCCAACAGATTGAACACTTAATCTTCAGCGTAAGAATCTAAGACCTTAACCGTTAGCCAAGAGTGATTCTTTACCATTGGGACTGAAAACTAATATATGACATGTGGATCAGAAACCAATGGCTAGGTAGAGAAGTATATTAGTGTCCATCAACAGTACTATTCTTTATAGTGTGAAATGGAAGGACTGAGAGAGGGAACGATAGAGAGTCGGTTTTTTTCACTGGGGTAAGCAGTTCTTCAAAAGAGATATATTCAAACAAGATGAAAAGAATAAATATTTCAAAATCTTACAGAAGGAAAAACCATTGCCTACACTTTAGACTGAGCAAACAGCAACATTGAAAGACCAGAGATTGAACACTTAATCTTCAGCGTAAGAGTTTAAGACCTCAACCATTAGGCCAGAGTTATTCTTTACCATTTGGCCTGAAAACTAATATATGACATGTGGATCAGAAACCCATGGCTAGGTAGAGAAGTATGTTAGTGTCCACCAACAGTTATATTCTTGATAGTGTGGAATGGAAGGACTGAGAGAGGGAACGAAAAGAGAGTCAGTTTTTTTCACTGGGGTAAGAAGTTCTTCAAAAGAGATATATTCAAACAAGATGAAAAAAAAAAAATCCAAACCTTACTGAAGGAAAGACCATTACCTTTACTTTAGACTTAGCAAACAGTGACATTGAAAGACCAGAAATTGAACACCTAATCTTCAAAGTTAGAGTCTAAGACCTTAACCTTTAGGCCAGAGTAACTCTGTACCTGGTTGACTGAAAACTAATACATGACATGCGGATCAGAAACCCATGGCTAGGTAGAGAAGTATGTTAGTGTCCACCAAAAGTACTATTCTTTATAGTGTGGAATGGAAGGACGGAGAGAGGGAACGATAGAGAGTCTTTTTTTTCTCTGGGGTAAGAATTTCTTCAAAAGAGATATGTTCAACAAGATGAAAAAAAACAAAGTACTTCACAACCTTACTAAAGAAATACCATACCCTACACTTTAGGCTGAGCAAACAGTGACATTGAACAACTAATCTTCAGAGTAAGAGTCTAAGACCTTAACCATTAGGCCAGAGTGACTCTTTACTAGTTGTCCTGAAAGCTGATATATGACATGCGGATCAGAAACCCATGGCTAGGTAGAGAAGTATGTTAGTGTCCACCAGCAGTACTAATCTTTGTAGTGTGGAATAGAAGGACTGAGAGAGGGAACGATAGAGAGAAGTTTTTCTTCTCTGGGATAAGAAGTTCTTCAAAAGAGATATATTAAAACAAGATGAAAAGAAAAAATACTATCCAACCTTACTGAAGGAAATACCATTTTCTAAACTTTAGACTGAGTGAACAGTGATATTGAACACCTAATCTTCAATGTAAGAGTTTAAGACCTTAACCATTAGGCCAGAGAGACTCTTTACCAGTTTGTCTGAAAACTAATATATGACATGCGGATCAGAAACCCATGGCTAGGTAGAGAAGAAAGTTAGTGTCCACCAACAGTGCTATTGTTTATAGTGTGGAATGGAAGGGACTGAGAGAGGGAACGATGGAGAGTCGTTTTGTTTCTTTGGGGTAATAGATATATTCAAACAAGGTGAAAAGAAAAAATACTTCCCAAAGTAAATACCATTGCCTACACTTTAGACTGAGAAAACAGTGACATCGAACAACAAATCTTCAGAGTAAGAGTCTAAGACCTTAACAATTAGGCCAGAGTGACTCTTTACCAGATTGCCTGAAAACTTATATATGATATGCGGATCAGAAAACCATGGCTAGGTAGAGAAATATATTATTGTCCATCAACAGTAATATTCTTGAGAATTAGCAAAATGGGGGTATTATTTCAAAATGTCAGGTTAATTACGAGCGCTCTCTTTTATACGTTCTTGTCACAATCCGAATATATCAGTAACGGTGCCACAGAAGAGGGAGAAACAACCCCTAAACCCTCTACAGGTGGGCCACGGCCCACTATATGAACAGAAAGCAAGACTGTGCACACGTTAAATTCACAGTGTCTGAGGCATATTACCATTTGTATCTAAAACAAAACCATACAACAAAATAATTGAGTAATGAGGGACCACAGGACGGCCAGGTGAATTCAGTTTTCGGTTTTTATGATGTATTTCAGAATAATCCAGCCAGCCAACACGTGTTTCGTCATGGGGTACACACACCCCCGACTTCTTCAGGGCTGGTAAAAAAACACATATAGAGTACATATCACAGACAAGTACCTGACTGTTATAACAGAAACAATAGAGTTTTCCAATCCAAATTGGAAGGTGGGAACAAACGCCAATCAAAGTGCACCATGGTCCACAAGACGGTAACCAGGTGTATAGGTTAAGTAACCCATGATTAGGTATAGGTGCAAATACAAGATTTTGAGGAATCTTGACAAAAAACAGAGAAATAAAAGAGAAAAGGCATTCGTCATCAGGAATGCGTGAAATTTCTACAAAGTCCCCTTCACAGCAAGTGCAGCGTGAATGGATATATCATCTATATTATATAAATATTTGTGTGAGAAAAATTTGTGTATTAAAGCACCCTGGTTTGAAATTGCTTAAACAGAGATGACAAAGTGAGTGGGTAAAGATCTATCGTTAGCCCCACGGAAACGGAAAAATTGAAACGTGCGAGCGGATTAACGAAGCACCCCTACCTTCTCGTAGTACGGCCAATATATCGGACCTATAAGCAATTAGGATAACCAACAATCCATCAAAATTGTCTTCCTGACTATATGGTAACCGACAGCATTCAAAATTGAGAGTCCTATAACAGACGAGTATAAAACATGCAACGGAGTGTATACTCAAACTCCAGGCTTACCTTAAACCTGGTGATAATTCCGACCCAGGAGGTCTTATAATTCTGACGGAACCAGTGTGATTCAGCGTTATCAGTATGCAATCACAGTGAAGTCCAAAACAGTCCGTGAGTTTGTGACACCGTTTTTTGACACTCAGGCTCTGTAAGGATTATATACGGAACGGTAAACTCGCTCGCTTCATACTAATCAAATGGGCCAGTGAATATAAAAGTATACAAAAGTTCAAGACTATTTCCTACCAGAAGACGAGTACATCCGTTAGCGCCCGGTGCTCTCCGCGTGTGTTTGCGAGTGTGTTTTGTGCGCATACCCGGAAGTACTTATATTTGGGAAGCTAGTGCAAACACTAGAACGAGTGCGTTCGACCGTGTTTGGTGGTGCGCATGCGTGAGTTGTAGTGTGTTTTATCTCGAAGTTTGTCAAGATACGTCAGCTCGAGGAAAAGTGGAAATAAACCAGATAATTATTACAACAATCCATTAAGAAGAATACATGACAGGAAAAGAATAGATCATCGATTTAAGTTAATAAAAAAAGATACAAAGTCATAGAATCAAGTTCCTAGTTTGCGATAGAGAAAACGGCAAAATTAAGGCAACGAATCACATTTGAAATTTTTTTGCAGCATGAGCATGAATATTTAAGTTTGTAAATCTATAGAATGGCAGCGAAATGCAGAAAAACCAAGTACAAATTGGAGAAGATATGCAAGCCACAAGAGCACAGTCATTAGTAGATGAAGAATATGCATACAGAAGTCTACATTATACTGTACTGTCCACCTTTTATAGTTCTAAGCTTTTCCTCATTTGATGGTTGTGGTAACACTTATTCTTTAAATGACCAAAATTATAGTGTTATGTAGTTGTGAACACATGATGTTTCTTTTAGTGTCTAAAGCGGTGTATGATTCTATTGTAAACATTACAGTTTGTATAAATTGTTGGAGTGGTCAAACATTATGGAAAAAAAAAAAAAAACATGCAAGTTCATTGTCATACATGACTCCAAAAGTGAACACCACATCAGTCTCCTAGGAAATAGTGCATCTCATTGTCACTATTTTTTTTTTTTTTTTTAAAACCTTTATTGACATTTCAACCAAAGACAAGTATGGGCCTACAACCCCCGGGGCCGGCCGCTAAGCAGTTGGATTAACAAAAAACACATTTTAATCACAGGCAGCACCTCGGGGAGCAGAATCTCCATGCTAGTATACTCTTGGCCACTTAGCAGCCCATGTAGGAAACCAGGATATAAAAGGTTTTCATTTTATAATAGAGAATGGAAGGATCAGGTGCCAAACAATTTCCCAGTAGCGAAAAATGGCGGGCAGAATAGTAAACGTCAACAATAAACAGAAATCTATCAAGTCAATGGCGCTGAAACAGGAGGTTCAGGATGTGGAAGAATATCACGAGCCATTTGCGCCTGCAGTCCCCTGCCCTAAGACCCAGAAAGCACCACGGAAATTGAGGCACAAATGAAAAAGCAGTGATTGACAGCGAAGGAAACCTACCGTACTGACCCCAGAAAAGAAAGACAAAGAAAGATAAGAGAAGAGAAAAGAGGCCATAGAAACAAAGTAAAAAACTAAAAAATCTCCTCCCCCAGCCCCCCACCCTGCACCTCTGCAGATGACTACGGCCCCCCCCCCCAGCAGTGTGCCTGTCGCCCCAGAACCAGACCCGAAATATAGAAGAAAAAGAGAAAAAGGAGAAAGAAAAGAAACCCCACCTAACGGGGGAGTGGAGAGAATATTAATAAACTGGAGGAGGGCCTTCAAACATGCCCCCGGCTTCTCCCTCCCGCACAATGTGTTCCTCCCCAAAGCAAACAGTAATCAGCAAAAATTTTCCCATACCAAGAAAAATGGGGAGCGTTATGCACCTATTACACTATTAGTTATGCTGTGAGAGCACGCAACCCCTGTGCCCGCCCGCCTATTAGATGACAACCTCTGGAGGATCAGTCTTATCCTTGGCCTCTCTTTGCGAATCCACCGATGCATACCCATCGACCCAGTGCCATGTCCAATGTTACGAGGAAAAGGAGCGTCCAAAAAGGAACCGGAAGCGACACACACATGTAGGGTGGACGTCTCTGAATACCAACACAGTCACCATTATGGAGGATCATCTTTCCCAGTACTGCCCCAGGACATGCACTGCACACAAGGTCCAGGATGTAGGAATCAGCTAGAGCAGGCGGCCATTGCTTGATTATTGCCTGGGTCGCCGGAGGCTGTGCGTGGGACAAAGCCACCACCTTCTGCTCAAATCTAAAACCTCCGGAACAGACCCGACCTACAGCCAGCCGACCACACGTTGGCACATTGTCAGGAATTTCCAGCTTTCCCCTGTTCACAGGGGCGGCCACGACACTGTCCTCCTGTGTGAAGTAAAACAAGTCCCTGGTTACCTGGGGACAGGCAGATCGCAACTGTTCCGACGCTGACGCAATACCATCAAGCTTTCTCCCCAGTACCCAGGCGCCGTGAACCAGGGTGGAACGAAGGGCACCAAGAGCTTCGAGAAGGTCACCGTACCCCAGCACAGCTCCTCGCGCCCGCTTCGCTACGCTCCTCTTAGCCACACACTCCCAATCTTGCTGCGACCCAGTGAACAGGATGAGAGAATCCATCCTATCAAGATGGCCGCAGGGTAGTTCCACCCCAGATTGGGACAGGGACTCAGGCACAAGCGCATCAAGTTCCATGGTACTGCAAACAGGGTTCCGGGGGCAGGCAAAATATGTATCCGGTGTATGGTCACAGGTAACAATTATCCTCACCCTGGACGAGCGCCCGCAAAGATCCGGGAGCAGCCCGCGAAAATCGGGACGAGTTACAGGCAGCGTCCGAGCAGCTCACTGGCAAGGGCTCAGGCAATTACCGAAGAATCTTGGAATTGCCACCTCGGGCATGCACTCGTTCCGCTACTCCCAGTGGTAGGAATGACCACGGCGAAATTCAGGCCAATATCCGCACCGCTCCGGTATTCCGACTCCACCCAGTCACCAATGGCCGCTGTTGTTGAACTGCCGCCCGGCCATGTTGTCCACTCGAGGTCCCGGTACCAGGGTTGCACAGGCCGCAAACTTCAAGTGAACATTTCTCCGGCGGTACCGCCACCAGAAACTTCAGAATCACGCGATCGTTTGCCGCTCTCAATCACCAACACGGGCATATAGCGCAGGCTAAGGATCTCATGCAGGATATCTGTGCGGGATGCGGAGGTTCACGGAGCCGGGAGCCTACGCTGCCGTCCCGATCGCCATCTTGGCTCCTCCCTCATTGTCACTATTGAAACCTAGGTCATAGGTACGTAAGCGCATGATCCAAAAGGCTTCAAGTCTCCTCAAATTAAGCTCCCTATTGCCTCCTCTAGGGTTCTGTTTCCAAAAGTCTATACCATAGAATTTGAACCTCTTGCTTTGGCCTTGTGTAGGACACTCCCAAATGTGTAATGCCATGGGGTATCTTGAATCTTTCTGTTTTAAGGCTCGAACATGTTCTGCAATCCTTTCCTTCAGGCATCTTATAGTACTGCCTACATATTTGCCTCCACAAGTACATTCTAGTACATAGACTACAAATTTAGTATTGCAATTAATATTCACCCTGATATCATATTCTCTGTTTGGGCTGTGAAATGTCTTTTTCTTGTCGTCAGCCCATCTACATATTCCACAAAAGCCGCATTTAAAAAAAACATTGGATCGTACACTTAGCCATGTGTCTGGGATTACGTTGTGTGTGTAACTGGGACTAAGACGTGCGCGTAATGTTTTGCCCCTACGGTAAGTGATCTGCGGTTTTTTATTAATGAATTTCGATAGAGAGGAGTCATTCGTGAGGATGTGCCAGTGTTTATGTAAGCTTTTAGACAGGGCCCTACTGTAACCATCGTAGTTTGTGATCAGCCTGACCGATGTGTCCGTGAGTTTCTTCTCCTTGTCTGCAATAGTTTTGATTCTGTCTGTGTTTCTGATTTTGTTCCCTGCTTTCTGGATTATAGATTTGCTATAGCCCCTTTTAATAAATCTAGTTTCCATGTCACGTAAACAGAATCGAAAATCTGTGTCTACACTGCAGTTACGTCTGGCACTGGTGTATTCGCCTAGGGGGATAGCATTAATTTGGTGCGGTGGATGTGCACTATTTGCGTGTAGAATCGCATTGCATGCAGTATCTTTCCTATATAGTTTGGTGTGTAATTTGTTATCTTTAATAAAGATTTCAATGTCCAAAAATGTGATACTCGTGCTGCTTGATTCTTGCGTGAACTGCATACGTGAAGTGTTCGAATTAAGGTATGAACAGAATTCCGTCAGACTCTCTGGGGTGCCTGTCCATATCATTAGACAATCATCGATGTAGCGCCCCCAGTATAGAATAGAGTCATGAAATCTGCCTCCTCCTGGTCCCCATATCCAATCCTCTTCCAATTTACCCATGAACAAATTGGCGAAACTGGGAGAAAATTTGGATCCCATCGCAACTCCCTTCTTCTGTCTAAACCATTGAGAATTGAATAAAAATACATTGTTGTTGAGAATAATGCGCATCATGTCGATCAGCATCTCTGTGTGCTTCCATTGAGAAGCAGCTCTTTTAAACAAAATGTTTTCTATGGCTTTCATTCCCAACTCCAGTTCAATGCTGGTGTACAAGGACACCACGTCCATCGTAACCAAGATCATGCCCTCCTCCCATCTTAGATCTGACAGGATGTTCAATATATGCTTCGTGTCCCTGACTTATGATGGTAGATTTTTCACTAGTGGTGACAGAAAAAGATCAACGTACTCCGCTAATCTCTCCGTGGGACCCCCAATTCCTGCTACTATTGGTCTACCCGGAGGGAAAGTGAGGTGTTTGTGTACTTTAGGAAGTGTGTAAATGCATGGGTAGTTGGGTTTAAACACTTTTAGATAATTCATTTCTTCCAGGGTAAGCAGACTGTCATTATACCAATCAGTAAGTTTCTTGTTTACTATTTGCGTCAGTGGACCTATTGGATTCTGGTGTATCGGTTCATAGCATAAGGTATCATTAAGTTGTGATAATATTTCTGCATTATAATCCTGCTTATTCATCACCACTACGTTGCCTCCTTTGTCCGCTTCTCTAATTATAACATCCTTGTTACTTGCAAGTTCTTTAAGGGCCACCCGTTCCCCTTTGGACAAATTATCAGAGTATCTTGATTTCTTTTGATCTCTTTTGTCTTCAAATCTATTAAGGTCAGCCAGTACTAATTTGTGAAAGGTGTCTATTGGATTTCCACTAGTTAGTGTGGGTGTCCACTTAGATTTTGGTCGAAGCCCACTGGTCAATGTGTAATCTGTTTGAATGTCAAGCTCTTGTAATAATGATTCTATTCGTTGAGGCGTTTCCTCTGTGTCCGCTAAAGATAAGAGTAGCTGTGTATTTAACGCGTCTTGGATACTATAACTGATATTCACAGAATCAGTAGGAATATGCATCGAGACTTTATTAGGTACAGGGTTCATTTCAAAAAATGTTTTCAATTTCAAGTTTCTCGTAAATTTGTACAGATCCACCTTGGTATTACACACATCACCCTCATTAGTTGGGTTGAAACTTAAACCTTTTTTTAGCAAATTAACCATTTCATCATTCAAAGGTGTAGAAGACAGGTTCATAACCCCAATGACATCTGTAGACCCTACTGTTACTTCTTGTTCTGACCTGACCTCAGTTTGGTACGGTAATCCTCTTTTTCTCCCTGCCCTCTGACCTCTACGGGTTTTGCGTTTGTGGGATCGCGGATAGGTGGAAGTTTGTTCCCTTTCCTGATTCTCAGTAAAAAACACATATAGAGTACATATCACAGACAAATACCTGACTGTTATAACAGAAACAATAGAGTTTTCCAATCCAAATTGGAAGGTGGGAACAAACGCCAATCAAAGTGCACCATGGTCCACAAGACGGTTACACCTATGCGAGAAAATATGATTATCTTTTTCAGACAGGGAAAGAATCAGAAAAAATTCAAAGACAAGAGACTAGCTCAGTCTCTTCCAGTACCTCATCTTTAAATGCACCAATCACTAGTGACAGTGAATTAGAGAATGTAGGGACATCTTCCTCTTCTTCTTTTTTACGAGAGGTACTGAGAATCAGGAAAGGGAACAAACTTCCACCTATCCGCGATCCCACAAACGCAAAACCCGTAGAGGTCAGAGGGCAGGGAGAAAAAGAGGATTACCGTACCAAACTGAGGTCAGGTCAGAACAAGAAGTAACAGTAGGGTCTACAGATGTCATTGGGGTTATGAACCTGTCTTCTACACCTTTGAATGATGAAATGGTTAATTTGCTAAAAAAAGGTTTAAGTTTCAACCCAACTAATGAGGGTGATGTGTGTAATACCAAGGTGGATCTGTACAAATTTACGAGAAACTTGAAATTGAAAACTTTTTGGGAAATGAACCCTGTACCTAATAAAGTCTCTATGCATATTCCTACTGATACTCTGAATATCAGTTATAGTATCCAAGACGCGTTAAATACACAGCTACTCTTATCTTTAGCGGACACAGAGGAAACGCCTCAACGAATAGAATCATTATTACAAGAGCTTGACATTCATACAGATTACACATTGACCAGTGGGCTTCGACCAAAATCTAAGTGGACACCCACACTAACTAGTGGAAATCCAATAGACACCTTTCACAAATTAGTGCTGGCTGACCTTAATAGATTTGAAGACAAAAGAGATCAAAAGAAATCAAGATACTCTGATAATTTGTCCAAAGGGGAACGGGTGGCCCTTAAAGAACTTGCAAGTAACAAGGATGTTATAATTAGAGAAGCGGACAAAGGAGGCAACGTAGTGGTGATGAA
Source organism: Triturus cristatus (assembly GCF_964204655.1). Taxonomy (NCBI): domain Eukaryota; kingdom Metazoa; phylum Chordata; class Amphibia; order Caudata; family Salamandridae; genus Triturus; species Triturus cristatus. The sequence goes on along the minus strand of NC_140583.1, from coordinate 1,175,564,615 downwards.
TAAGCAGGATTATAATGCAGAAATATTATCACAACTTAATGATACCTTATGCTATGAACCGATACACCAGAATCCAATAGGTCCACTGACGCAAATAGTAAACAAGAAACTTACTGATTGGTATAATGACAGTCTGCTTACCCTGGAAGAAATGAATTATCTAAAAGTGTTTAAACCCAACTACCCATGCATTTACACACTTCCTAAAGTACACAAACACCTCACTTTCCCTCCGGGTAGACCAATAGTAGCAGGAATTGGGGGTCCCACGGAGAGATTAGCGGAGTACGTTGATCTTTTTCTGTCACCACTAGTGAAAAATCTACCATCATATGTCAGGGACACGAAGCATATATTGAACATCCTGTCAGATCTAAGATGGGAGGAGGGCATGATCTTGGTTACGATGGACGTGGTGTCCTTGTACACCAGCATTGAACTGGAGTTGGGAATGAAAGCCATAGAAAACATTTTGTTTAAAAGAGCTGCTTCTCAATGGAAGCACACAGAGATGCTGATCGACATGATGCGCATTATTCTCAACAACAATGTATTTTTATTCAATTCTCAATGGTTTAGACAGAAGAAGGGAGTTGCGATGGGATCCAAATTTTCTCCCAGTTTCGCCAATTTGTTCATGGGTAAATTGGAAGAGGATTGGATATGGGGACCAGGAGGAGGCAGATTTCATGACTCTATTCTATACTGGGGGCGCTACATAGAGAGTCGGTTTTTTTCACTGGGGTAAGAAGTTCTTCAAAAGAGATATATTCAAACAAGATGAAAAGAAAAAATATTTCCAAACCTTACTGAAGGAAAGACCATTGCCTTCACTTTAGACTTAGCAAACAGCAACATTGAAAGCCAAGAGATTGAACACTTAATCTTCAGCGTAAGAATCTAAGACCTTAACCATTAGCCAAGAGTGATTCTTTACCATTGGGCCTGAAAACTAATATATGACATGCGGATCAGAAACCAATGGCTAGGTAGAGAAGTATGTTAGTGTCCATCAACAGTACTATTCTTTATAGTGTGGAGTGGAAGGACTGAGAGAGGGAACGATAGACAGTCGGTTTTTTCCACTGGGGTAAGCAGTTCTTCAAAAGAGATATATTCAAACAAGATGAAAAGAAAAAATATTTCCAAATCTTACAGAAGGAAAAACCATTGCCTACACTTTAGACTGAGCAAACAGCAACATTGAAAGACCAGAGATTGAACACTTAATCTTCAGCGTAAGAGTTTAAGACCTCAACCATTAGGCCAGAGTTATTCTTTACCATTGGGCCTGAAAACTAATATATGACATGTGGATCAGAAACCCATGGCTAGGTAGAGAAGTATGTTAGTGTCCACCAACAGTACTATTCTTTATAGTGTGGAATGGAAGGACTGAGAGAGGGAACGATAGAGATTCGTTTTATTTCACTGGGGTAAGCAGTTCTTCAAAAGAGATATATTCAAACAAGATGAAAAGAAAAAATATTTCCAAACCTTACTGAAGGAAAGACCATTGCCTTCACTTTAGACTTAGCAAACAGCAACATTGAAAGCCAAGAGATTGAACACTTAATCTTCAGCATAAGAATCTAAGACCTTAACCATTAGCCAAGAGTGATTCTTTACCATTGGGCCTGAAAACTAATATATGACATGCGGATCAGAAACCAATGGCTAGGTAGAGAAGTATGTTAGTGTCCATCAACAGTACTATTCTTTATAGTGTGGAATGGAAGGACTGAGAGAGGGAACGATAGAGATTCGTTTTATTTCACTGGGGTAAGCAGTTCTTCAAAAGAGATATATTCAAACAAGATGAAAAGAAAAAATATTTCCAAACCTTACTGAAGGAAAGACCATTGCCTTCACTTTAGACTTAGCAAACAGCAACATTGAAAGCCAAGAGATTGAACACTTAATCTTCAGCATAAGAATCTAAGACCTCAACCATTAGGCCAGAGTTATTCTTTACCATTGGGCCTGAAAACTAATATATGACATGCAGATCAGAAACCCATGGCAAGGTTGAGAAGTATGTTAGTGTCCATCAACAGTACTATTCCTTATAGTGTGGAATGGAAGGACGGAGAGAGGGAACGATAGAGAGTTGTGTTTTTTTCACTGGGGTAAGAAGTTGTTCAAAAGAGATATATTCAAACAAGATGAAAAGAAAAAAACACTTCCCAACCTTACTGAAGGAAATAGTATTGCCTACACTTTAGACAGAGCAAACAGTGACATTGAACAACTAATCTTCAGAGTAAGAGTCTAAGACCTTAACCATTAGGCCAGAGTGACTCTTTACCAGGTGACCTGAAAGCTAATATATGACATGCGGATCAGAAACCCATGGCTAGGTAGAGAAGTGTGTTAGTGTCCACCAACACTAATATTCTTTATAGTGTGGAATGGAAGGACTGAGAGAGGGAACGATAGAGAGTCGTTTTTCTCACTGGGGTAAGAAGTTCTTCAAAAGAGATATATTCAAACAAGATGAAAAGAAAAAATATTTCCCAACCTTACTGAAGGAAATACCATTGCCTTCACTTTAGACTGAGCAAACAGTGACATTGAAAACCTAATCTTCAGAGTAAGCGTCTAAGACCTTAACCATTAGGCCAGAGTGACTCTTTCCCAACTTGCCTGAAAACTAATATATGACATGCGGATCAGAAACCCATTGCTAGGTAGAGAAGTATGTTAGTGTCCACCAACAGTACTATTCTTTATAGTGTGGAATGGAAGGGACTGAGAGAGGGAACGATGGAGAGTCATTTTTTTTCTTTGGTGTAAGAAGTTCTTCAAAATAGATATATTCAAACAAGGTGAAAAGAAAAAAATACTTCCCAAAGTAAATACCATTGCCTACACTTTAGACTGAGAAAACAGTGACATTGAACAATTAATCTTCAGAGTAAGAGTCTAAGACCTTAACAATTAGGCCAGAGTGACTCTTTACCAGTATGCCTGAAAACTAATATATGACATGCGGATCAGAAACCCATGGCTAGGTAGAGAAGTATGTTAGTGTCCTCCAACAGTACTATTCTTTATAGTGTGGAATGGAAGGACTGAGGGAGGGAACGATAGAGAGTCGTTTTTCTCGCTGGGGTAAGAAGTTCTTCAAAAGAGATATATTCAAACAAGATGAAAAGAAAAAATATTTTCCAACCTTACTGAAAGAAATACCATTGCCTTCACTTTAGACTGAGCAAACAGTGACATTGAAAAAACAGGGATTGAACACCTAATCTTCAGAGTAAGCGTCTAAGACCTTAACCATTAGGCCTGAGTGACTCTTTCACAGCTTGCCTGAAAACTAATATATGACATGCGGATCAGAAACTCATGGCTAAGTAGAGAAGTATGTTAGTGTCCACCAACAGTACTATTCTTTATAGTGTGGAATGGAAGGACTGAGAGAGGGAACAATAGTCATTTTTTTTCACTGGGGTAAGAAGTTCTTCAAAAGAGATATATTCAAACAAGATGAAAAGAAAAAATATTTCCAAATCTTACGGAAGGAAAAAACATTGCCTACACTTTAGACTGTGCAAACAGTAACATTGAAAGACCAGAGATTGAACACCTAATCTTCAGAGTAAGAGTCAAAGACCTTAATAGTTAGGCCAGAGTGAAACTTTACAAGGTGCTCTGAAAACTAATATATGATATGCGGATCACAAACCCATGGCTAGGTAGAGAAGTATGTTAGTGTCCACCAACAGTGCTATTCTTTAAAGTGTGGAATCGAAGGACTGAGAGAGGGAACGACGGAGAGTCTTTTTTTTCACTGGGGTAAGAATTTCTTAAAAAGAGATATATTCAAACAAGATGAAAAGAAAAAATATTTCCCAACCTTACTGAAGGAAATACCATTGCCTTCACTCTAGACTGAGCAAACAGTGACATTGAAAAACCAGGGATTAAACACCTAATATTCAGAGTAAGCGTCTAAGACCTTAACCATTAGGCCAGAGTGACTCTTTACCAAATTGCCTGAAAACTAATTCATGACATGCGTATCAGAAACCCATGGTTAGGTAGAGAAGTATGTTAGTGTCCACCAACAGTATTATTCCTTATAGTGTGGAATGGAAGGACTGAGAGAGGGAACGATAGAGAGTCGTTTTTTTAACTGGGTAAGAAGTTCTTCAAAAGAAACATATTCAAACAACATGAAAAGAAACACTATTTCGCAACCTTGCGGAAGGAAATACCATTGCCTACACTTTAGTCTGAGCAAACAGTGACATTGAAAGACCAGGGATAGAACAACTAATCTTCAGAATAAGAGTCTAAGACGTTAACCATTAGGTCAGAGTGACTCGTCACCAGTTTGCCTGAAAACTAATATATGGCATGCGGTTCAGAAACCCATGGCTAGGTAGAGAAGTATGTTAGTGTCCAGCAACAGTACTATTCTTTATAGTGTTGAATGGAAGGTCTGAGAGAGGGAACGATAGAGAGTCGTTTTTCTCACTGGGGTAAGAAGTTCTTCAAAAGAGATATATTCAAACAAGATAAAAAGAAAAAATATTTCCAAATCTTACTGAAGGAAAAACCATTGCCTACACTTTAGACTGTGCAAACAGTGACATTGAAAGACCAGAGATTGAACACCTAATCTTCAGAGTAAGAGTCTAAGACCTTAACATTTAGGCCAGATTGACTCTTTACCAGTTGGCCTGAAAACTAATATATGACATGCGGATCAGAAACCAATGGCTAGGTAGAGAAGTATATTAGTGTCCATCAACTGTACTATTCTTTATAGTGTGGAATGGAAGGACAGAGAGAGGGAACGCTAGAGAGTCGTTTTTTTTCACTGGGGTAAGAAGTTCTTAAAAAGAGATATATTCAAACAAGATGAAAAGAAAAAATATTTCCCAACCTTATTGAAGGAAATACCATTGCTTTCACTTTAGACTGAGCAAACAGTGACATTGCAAGACCAGGGATTGAATACCTAATCTTCTAAGACCTTAACCATTAGGCCAGAGTGACTCTTTATCAAACTGCCTGAAAACTAATTCATGACATGCGTATCAGAAACCCATGGTTAGGTAGAGAAGTATGTTAGTGTCCACCAACAGTATTATTCTTTATAGTGTGGAATGGAAGGACTGAGAGAGGGAACGATAGAGAGTCGTTTTATTTCACTGCGGTAAGAAGTTCTTCAAAGGAGATATATTTAAACAAGATGAAAAGAAAAAATATTTCCCAACCGTAATAAAGGTAATGCCATTGCCTACACTTTAGACTGAGCAAACAGTAACATTGAAAATCCAGGCATTGAACACCTAATCTTCAGAGTAAAAGTCTACAACCTTAACCATTAGGCCAGATTGACTCTTTACCAGTTGGCCTGAAAACTAATATATGACATGCGGATCAGAAACCAATGGCTGGGTAGAGAAGTATATTAGTGTCCATCAACTGTACTATTCATTATAGTGTGAAATGGAAGGACTGAGAGAGGGAACGATAGAGAGTCGTTTTATTTCACTGGGGTAAGCAGTTCTTCAAAAGAGATATATTCAAACAAGATGAAAAGAAAAACTCTTTCCCAACCTTACTGAAGGAATTACCATTGATTACACTTTAGACTGAGCAAACAACAACATTGAAAGACCAGAGATAGAACACTTAGTCTTCAGCGTAAGAATCTAAGACCTTAACCATTAGCCAAGAGTGATTCTTTACCATTGGGCCTGAAAACTAATATATGACATGCGGATCAGAAACCAATGGCTAGGTAGAGAAGTATGTTAGTGTCAACCAACACTACTATTCTTTATAGTGTGGAATAGAAGGACTGAGAGAGGCAATGATAGAGAGGTGTTGTTTTTCACTGGGGTAAGAAATTCTTCAAAAGAGATATATTCAAACAAGATGAAAAGAAAAATTATTTCCCAACCTTAGTGAAGGAAAGACCATTGCCTTCACTTTAGCCTGAGCAAACAGTGACATTGAAAGACCAGAAATTGAACACCTAATCTTCAGAGTAAGAGTCTAATACCTTAATCATTAGGCCAGCGTGACTCTTTAGCAGTTAGCCTGAAAACTAATACATGACATGCGGATCAGAAACCCATGGCTAGGTAGAGAAGTATGTTAGTGTCCACCAACATTACTATTCTTTATAGTGTGGAATGGAAGGACGGAGAGAGGGAACGATAGAGAGTCGTTTTTTCACTGGGGTAAGAAGTTCTTAAAGAGAGATATATTAAAAAAAGGTGAAAAGAAAAAACAATTTGCCAACCTTTCTGTAGGAAATACCTTTGCCTACAGTTTAGACTGAGCAAACAGTGACATTGAAAGACCAGAGATTGAACATCTAATCTTCAAAGTAAGCTTCTAACATCTTAACCATTAGGCCAGAGTGACTCTTGACCATTCAACCTGAAAACTAATATATGACATGTGGATCAGAAACCTATGGCTAGGTAGAGAAGTATGTTAGTGTCCACCAACAGCACTTTTCTTTATAGTGTGGAATGGAATGACTGAGAGAGGGAACGATAGAGAGTGTTTTTTTTCACTGGGGTAAAAAGTTCTTCAAAAGAGCTATTCAAACAAGATGAAAAGAAAAAATACTTCCCAACCTTACTGAAGGAAAGACCATTGCCTAAACATTAAACAGAGCAAACAGTGATATTGAAAGATCAGGGATTGAACACCTAATTTTCAGAGTAAGAGTCTAAGACCTTAACCATTAGGCCAGAGTGACTCGTTAGCAGTGGTCCTGAAAACTAATATATGACATGCGGATCAGAAACCCATGGCAAGGTAGAGAAGAATGTTAGTGTTCACCAACAGTACTATTCCTTATAGTGTGGAATGGAAGGATGGCGAGAGGGAACGATAGAGAGTTGTGTTTTTTTCACTGGGGTAAGCAGTTGTTCATAATAGATATATTCAAACAAGATGAAAAGAAAAAAACACTTCACAAACTTACTAAAGGAAATAGCATTGCCTACACTTTAGACTGAGTAAACGGTGACATTGAACAACTAATCTTCAAAGTAAGAGTCTAAGACCTTAACCATCAGGCCAGAGTGACTCTTTACCAGTTGGCCTGAAAGCTAATATATGACATGCAGATCAGAAACTCATGGCTAGGTAGAGAAGTATGTTAGTGTCCACCAACAGCACTATTCTTTATAGTGTGGAATGGAAGGACGGAGAGAGGGAACGATAGAGAGTTGTGTTTTTTTCACTGGGGTAAGAAGTTGTTCAAAAGAGATATATTCAAACAAGATGAAAAGAAAAAAAAGTTCCCAACGTTTCTGAAGGAAATACCATTGCCTACACTTTAGATTGAGCAAATAGTGACATTGAAAAGACCAGGGATTGAGCACCTAGTCTTCGGAGTAAGAGTCTAAAACCTTAACCATAGGCCAGAGTGACTCTTTATCAATTGGTCTGAAAGTTAATATATGACATGCAGATCAGAAACCCATGGCTAGGTAGAGAAGTATGTTAGTGTCCACCAACAGTACTCTTCTTTATAGTGTCGAATGGAAGCATTGAGAGAGGGAACGATAGAGAGTCGTTTTTTTTCTCTGGGGTAAGAAGTTCTTCAAAAGAGATATATTCAAACAAGATGAAAAGAAAAAAACGCTTCCCAACCTTACTGAAGGAAATAGCATTGCCTACACTTTAGACTGAGCAAACAGAGACATTGAACAACAAATCTTCAGAGTAAGATTCTAAGACCTTAACCATTAGGCCAGAGTGCCTCTTTACCAGTTGGCCTGAAAACTAATATATGACATGCGGATCAGAAACCCATGGCTAGGAAGAGAAGTATGTTAGTGTCCACCAACAGTACTATTCTTTATAGTGTGGAATGGAAGGACTGACAGAGGGAACGACAAAGAGTCGTTTTTTTTCTCTGGGGTAAGAAATTCTTCAAAGGAGATATATTCAAACAAGATGAAAAGAAAAAATACTTCCCAAACTTACTGAAGGAAATACCGGTTGGGAAGTATTTTTTCTTTTCATCTTGTTTGAATAAATCTCTTTTGAAGAACTTCTTAACCCAGAGAAAAACAACGACTCTCTATCATCAGGGCTGCCCTCTCTCCCCGCAACTCTTTAATTTTATATGGAGCCATTTGCATTTAGACTTAGAAGTACAAGTGCTATCCCCCCATTTCAACAGGGAGATTGGGTCCAAAAGGTTGCGCTATATGCCGACGATCTAATTGTGTACTCATCAGATCTGAGCATTGCCTTACCTACCATCTTAAGAATAGCGTTAGAATTTGGAGAGGTGTCCGGGTACTCTGTGAATGAGCATAAAACAGAAATCATGGTATGGAATCAAGTAAGCGCCAACCCCCAGGTTAAAAGAGAAAAGCGATATCTTGGATTAAGGATAGTTCAAGTTATAAATGAAATAGCAGAAACCAATCTGAGGAGGGTCTTTAAAGAGATTATTCAATTAATGAAGAGCTGGCTGCACCTTCCGTTAACGATCTTAGGAAGAGTCAGTTTGGTTAAGATGACCATATTGCCTAAGATTACTTTTATGTGTAATTCCATACCATTGCATTTCGACAAAATCACTATAAATAAAATACAGCAGGCTATAAATTCATTCATTTGGGCCAACAAAGGGATAAGGATTTCCTGGAAAAAGTTGCGGAGGAGGAGGGAGAAGGGAGGCTTAACATTGCCTGATATACAATACTATGCATGGGCCTTTCAATTAAAAAATGCTAGAATGCTCACAAAGTCACCAGACGGCTCTAGAATTGGTTCAATGTTTCTAGTAATGTTAAAATCATTTAGAGTAAATATAGACAGATTCCTTTTTAAATTTGGCGACCCCAAATTCTTTAAAAAAATCAAACTAAAGGTGCTTCAATCGATGGCAAAAGTGTGGTATCATATTAGACGCCTATCAAAATTGAACTATTACTCTTACTTTGCTGCAGTCTGGGAATCACCAAGGACCCCTGAGTGCCTGGTCGATAAACTGGCGGCGCCCATTAAAAACTCTAACCTAAACAATTGGGGGGACCTGACCAGAGATGGGAGCTTGCTACCCTGGCAAGATCTTAAAGGATTGACGAAAGGTACACTGTCAAGGTTCAAATATATACAATTAAAAAAGCAGGGAGCAAAGTAGAAAACAAACACTTGGAGTTTGCAACATATTAGAGGAGCAACTTGTAAAAAAAACCATTGGAAACAAGGAAGTAGCAACCTGGTATTGGCATCTTATGGAGACCATGGACGGAGAGTTCACGCTGGCTGAGGAACTGTGGGGAACATACTTGCCGAGGGAGCAACTGCAGAATATTTGGCAAGTATCTATGTGCACACTTTACCTCATAGTCAAACCTGCTTTTTTAAGAAGGAACCATCTTTTTTCGATCCACAGGGCTTATATATCACCCGAAAAACTATCAAAGATGGGGAACGGGAGTCGAACAAGCTGTGGTAAATGTGGTTTAGAAAAGGCAACGGATGTGCACATGTTCTATCAGTGCCCTGAAATCAGAGATTTTTGGGATAAATTGGAGTCATCAATGTCAGGTACTTTGAGCCAGCAAATAAAGGTAAGCCTGTCTTTGGTCATCTTTGGAGTAGGGAATCTTTTTACGGGCCATACAAGACACTTGCTGTTCTATGCAATGTTACTAGCAAGAAGAGAGATCTGTCGTAAATGGGTGAGCAATATACCTCCACAGTATTCTGAATGGCTGGAATCCCTTGTGTATATGTCCAAAATGGACTTATTAGGAAAAAAATCTAAGGGGAAAGATTTCTGGAATCTGTTGATGGCATGGATGGAGAACCCAGATAGGATGGTGTAGAGTTTGAAGGGTATTGAAGATTTAAGAACATAACTAAGTCCAATGATTACACTGGCAATTTCTACTCTGGACTGCTAAAGAGGCGCTTCCCTTATATCCAGAATCTTAAAGCAGTGCCGGTGTATGTCTGTACACTGAGTGAGAGATAAAACCGCAAGAAGGAATATTCCTATTGTAGTAAGCCCAACAGTGGGCAGTATCTCTCTCATGTGAAGGGCTGAAAATCTGGACATTGGAGCCTTCTGAGGTGAATGAGGACAAAAAAAAAAGTTTTAAAAAAAAAATAGTAATGTTGGTGGACACCAACATACTTCTCTACCTAGCCATGGGTTTCTGATCCGCATGTCATATATTAGTTCTCAGGAAAGTTGGTTACAAGGCACTCTGGCCTAATGGTTAAGCTCTTAGACACTTACTTTGAAGATTGGGTGTTCAATCGCTGGTCTTTCAATGTTTGCTCAATCTAAAGTGTAGGCAATGGTACTTCCTTCTGTAAGGTTGGGAAGTATATTTTCTTTTCATCTTGTTTGAATATATCTCTTTTGGAAAACTTCTTACCCCAGAAAAAAAAAACGACTCTCCGTCGTTCCCTCTCTCAGTCCTTCCATTCCACACTATCAAGAATAGTACTGTTGGTGGACACTAACATACTTCTCTACCTAGCCATGGGATTCTGATTCGTATGTCATATAATAGTTTTCAGACCAATTGGCAAAAGTCCCTCTGGCCTAATGGTTAAGTTTTTAGACTCTTACTCCCTGGTCTTTCAATGTCATTGTTTGCTCAGGCTAAAGTGTAGGCAATGGTATTTCCTTCAGTAAGGTTGAGAAGTATTTTTTCTTTTCATCTTGTTTGAATATATCTCTTTTGAAGAACTTCTTACCCCAGAGAATAAAAAAGACTCTCTATCGTTCCCTCTCTCAGTCATTCCATTCCACACTGTAAAGAATAGTACTGTTGGTGAACACTAACATACTTTTCTACCTAGCCATGGGTGCCTGATCCGCATGTCATATATTAGTTCTCAGGAAAATTGGTTAAAAGTCACTCTGACCTAATGGTTAAGGTCTTAGACACTTACTCTGAAGATTAGGTGTTCAATCTCTGGTATTTCAATGTCAATGTTTGCTCAATCTAAAGTGTAGGCAATGGTACTTCTTTCAGTAAGGTTGGGAAGTATATTTTCTTTTCATCTTGTTTGAATAAATCTCTTTTGAAAAACTTCTTACCCCAGAGAAATAAAACTACTCTCTATCGTTCCCTCTCTCATACTAACATACTTCTCTACCTAGCCATGGGTTTCTGATCCGCATGTCATATATTTGTTTTCAGGCCAACTGTTAAAGAGTCCTGCTGTCCTAATGGTCAAGGTCTTAGACTCTTACTCTGAAGATTAGGTGTTCAATTCCTAGTTTTTCAATGTCACTGTTTCCCCAGTCTAATGTGTAGGTAATGGTATTTCCTTCGGTAAGGTTGAGAAGTATTTTTTCTTTTCATCTTGTTTGAATATATCTCTTTTGAAGAACTTCTTACCCCAGTGAAAAAAAACGACTCTCCGTCGTTCCCTCTCTCAGTCCTTCCATTCCACACTATAAAGAATAGTACTGTTGGTGGACACTAACATACTTCTCTACCTAGCCATGGGATTCTGATTCGTATGTCATATATTAGTTTTCAGGCCAATTGGTTAAAGTCCCTCTGGCATAATGGTAAGGTCTTAGACTCTTACTCTGAAAACCAGGTGTTCAACCACTGGTCTTTCAATATCACTGTTGGCTCAGTATAAAGAGTAGGCAATGGTATTTCCTTCAGTAAGGTGGTGAAGAGTTTTTTCTTTCCATCTTGTTTGAATATATCTCTTTTGAAGAACTTCTTACCCCAGAAAAAAAACGACTCTCTATTGTTCCCTCTCACAGTCCTTCCATTCCACGCAATACAGAATGGTACTGTTGGTGGACACCAACATACTTCTCTACCTGGCCATGGGTTTCTGATCCGCATGTCATATGTTAGTTTTTAGGCCAACTGATAAAGATTCATTCTGGCCTAATGGTTAAGGTTTTAAACTCTTACACTGAAGATTAGTTGTTTGATCCCTGGTCTTTCAATTTCACTGTTTGCTCAGTCTAAAGTGTAGGCAATGGTATTTCCTTCAGCAAGGTTGGTAAGTATTTTTTTCTTTTCATCTTGTTTGAAGAAGTTCTTACCCCAGAGACAAAAAACAACTCTCCGTCGTTCCCTCTCTCAGTCCTTCCATTCCACACTGTAAAGAATAGTACTGTTGGTGGACATTAACATACTTCTCTACCTAGCTATAGGTTTCTGATCCGCATGTAATATATTACTTTTCAGGCCTATTGGTAAAGAGTCACTCTGGCCTAATGGTTAAGGTCTTAGACTCTTACTCTGAAGGTTAGGTGTTCAATCCATGGTCTTTCAATGTCCTTGTTAGCTCAGGCTGAAGTATAGGCAATGGTATTTTGTTCAGTAAGGTTGGGAAGTACTTTTTCTTTTCATCTTTTTTGAATATATCTCTTTTGAAGAACTTCTTACTCCAGTGGAAAAAAAACGACTCTCTAGCGTTCCCTCTCTTAGTCCTTCCATTCCACACAATAAAGAGTAGTACTGTTGGTGGACGCTAACATAGTTCTCTCCCTAGCCATGGGTTTCTGATCCACATGTCATCTATTACTTTTCAGGACAATTGGTAAAGAGTCACTCTGGCCTAATGGTTAAGGTCTAGACTCTTACTCTGAAGATTAGGTGATCAATCCCTGGTCTTTCAATGTCACTGTAGTCTCAGTCTAAAGAGTAGGCAATGGTATTTCCTTCAGAAAGGTGGTGAAGACGTTTTTCTTACAATCTTGTTTGAATATATCTCTTTTGAAGAAATTCTTACGCCAGAAAAAAAAACGACTCTCTATCGTTCCCTCTCACAGTACTTCCATTCCACGCTATAAAGAATAGTACTGTTGGTGGACACTAACATACTTATCTACCTAGCCATGGGTTTCTGATCCGCATGTCATATATCAGTTTTCAGGCCAGCTGGTAAAGAGTCAATCTGGCCTCATGGTTAAGGTCTTGGACTCTTACTCTGAAGATTAGGTGTTCAATTCCTGGTCTTTCAATGTCACTGTTTGCTCATTCTAAAGTGTAGGCAATGGTATTTACTTCCGTAAGGTTCGGAAGTATTTTTTTCTTTTCATCTTGTTTGAATATATCTCTTTTGAAGAACTTCTTACCCCAGAGAAAATAAACAACTCTCTATTGTTCCCTCTCTCAGTCCTTCCATTCCACACTATAAAGAATAGTACTGTTCGTGGACACTAACATACTTCTTTACCTAGCCATGGGTTTCTGATCCGCAAGTCATATATTAGTTTCAGGGCAACTGGTCAAGAGTCACTCTGGCCTAATGCTTAAGGTCTTAGACTCTTATTCTGAATATTAGGTGTTCAATCCCTGGTCTTTCAATGTCACTGTTTGCTTAGTTTAAAATGTAGGCAATGGTTTTTCTTTCAGGAAGGTTGGGAAGTATGTTTTCTTTTCATCTTGTTTGAATATTTCTCTTTTGAAGAAATTCTTACCCAAGAGAAAAAAAAGACTCTCTATCGTTCCCTCTCTCAGTCCTTCCTTTCCACACTATAAAGAATAGTACTGTTGGTGGACACTAACATACTTCTCTACCTAGCCATGGGTTTCTGATCCGCATGTCATATATTACTTTTCAGGCCAATGGGTAAAGAGTCACTCTGGCCTAATGGTTAAGGTCTTAGACTGTTACTCTGAAGGTTAGGTGATCAACCCATGGTCTTTCAATGTCCCTGTTAGCTCAGGCTAAAGTGTAGACAATGGTATTTTGTTCAGTAAGGTCGGGAAGTACTTTTTCTTTTCATCTTGTTTGAATATATCTCTTTTGAAGAACTTCTTACTCCAGTGGAAAAAAAACGACTCTCTAGCGTTCCCTCTCTTAGTCCTTCCATTCCACACAATAAAGAATAGTACTGTTGGTGGACACTAACATAGTTCTCTCCCTAGCCATGGGTTTCTGATCCGCATATCATATATTAGTTTTTAGGCCAACGGATAATAAGTCATTCTGGCCTAATGGTTAAGGTCTTAGACTCTTACTCTGAAGATGAGGTGTTCAATCCCTGGGCTTTCAATGTCACTGTTTGTTCATTCTAAAGTGTAGGCAATGATATTTCTTCCAGGAAGGTTGGGAAATATTTTTTCTTTTCATCTTGTTTGAATATATCTCTTTTGAAGAACTTCTTACCCCAGACAAAAAAAAAGACACTCTATCGTTCCCTCTCTCAGTCCTTCCATCTTCCATTCCACACTATAAATAATGAAATGAAATGAAAAGGGGTTTTATTAAGCGCGACTGCTGCCCTTAGGCGTCCAAGCGCTAATAGAAAGGATAGTGCTTTGAGGAGAGCAGCTGGGGGTTAGTTAGTTGCTGAAGAGGAACATTTTGAGCTCCTTGCGAAAGGATGACAGATTAGGGTTCGATCTGAGATGTAGGGGGAGGGAGTTCCATAGCTTAGCAGCGTTGAACGTGAAGGACCTTCCTCCTGCTCTTGACCTTTTGATCCGAGGGGCTACCGCTAGGAATGCGTGGGTGGATCTGCCGGGGCAGTAGGGGGAAAGCAGGAAGTGGTTAATTTTGGGGCCAGTTCTCCAGAAGGCTTGGTGGGAGATACACATGGCTTTGAATTTTACTCTCTCCCTGACAGGGAGCCAGTGTAGGGTCCTCAGCCCGGGCACCGCTGATACTCTGCGTGGAATCTGCAGCAACGTGCGTGCAGCGCAGGTCTGAATCCGCTGAAGTTTTTGCAGCACGTATTCCGGCGCCCCTAAGTAGAGGGCATTGTTGAAATCAAGTCGGGATTGAATAAGGCCTTGAATGACAATTTGTTTGGCTTCAAAGGGCAGAAGTGGCAGGCTTTTTCTTAGCATTCGAATGATCCCGAAACAGTTTGCAGATGTTTTTGTAGCTTGGGTATTGAGGGTTAAGGATTTGTCCAACCAGACCCCTAAGCTTTTGATATTGTCTTTCGGAATTGGGGGTAAGCCTAAGGTGATGGGCCATAGGCGGTCAATGCTGGACAAAGCTGGAGGGCCGAGCACCATGAGCTCAGTTTTATCGCCGTTGATTTTAAGAGAGGATGCCGTCATCCATCTCCTGACCTCTTCCATACAAGTCGTTAGGTTGACCTGTACTGGCTCACTGTTCTTCTGTGCGAGGAAGACCACTAGCTGAGTGTCGTCCGCATATGTAACGATCTTAATGCCATATGGACGGACGATCTCAGCCAGCGGCCTCATGTACACATTGAACAGCGTGGGGCTTAGTGATGAGCCCTGCGGTACCCCGCAGTCCAGCGGTTTACTTGTGGAGACGGCATCTCCGTCATAGACTTGGAAGGTCCTATCGCTCAGGAAGGATCCTAGCCAGGCCAGAGCATCTCCTGAAACTCCTAGATCGAGCAGTCGGCACAGCAAAGTTTTGTGACATACCGTGTCAAACGCGGCGCTCAGATCGAGGAGGATGACTGCCACTGACCCCCCTCAATCCAGGATCCGCCATGTTTCTTCTGTCACGGCCAGCAGAGCTGTTTCCGTCCCATGTTTGGGGCGGAACCCTGTCTGTGAGGCATCGAGTAGGTGGTTAGATTCGAGAAACCTTGTGAGATGGAGGTTGATGTGTTTCTCCAGGATCTTGCTCACCCAAGGCAGAAGGGAGATGGGGCGGTAGTTATTATAGTTATTGGGGTCTAGGATGGGCTTTTTCAGGAGTGCTCGCACCATAGCTTGTTTCCAAGTTGGTGGCACACTTCCTTTTATCAAGGAGTTGTTGAGCAGCTCCATGAGAGTAGGAAGAATGACTTTACTGGCGGCGGTCATAGTGCGGGGCGGGGCTGGGTCGTTAGGGGAACCTGACTTCACCTGTAGTATCACGGGTTCTAGTGACTCTAGGTCGACTAGGGGGAAGTGATCCAGAGCTATTCGCGAGTGGCCCTCCGCCCTAGTAAGGGGCTGAGGTCCAACCCTGGGGGGTTCCCAGGTTGAGGCTGTAAATGTTACATACATTTTGTTTATTTTCTGATAAAAGAAGTCCGTTAGTTCGTTGCAGCGCGCCTTGGTGTTGTCATTTGGGACTACGGGAGGGGGCAACTTAGTGAGGCTTTTTACTATTTGATAAATTTCTCTCGGTTTAGATCTGGCCTTCATAATTTTGCTACTAAAGTAGGAGGACTGTGCCGTTTTTATTTCAGTTTTGTAGGCTCTGATGGCTTCCCTATACATGGCTTTGTCTGCTGTGGCATACCCCAAACGTCACTTCCTCTCAAATTTCCTGCAGAGTCGTTTTTTCCCTCTGAGTTCATCTGAGTACCAGGGGGCTATTTCACGAGGTCTCTTTAAGGTCATTTTGCGAGTGGGGAGTATGGAGTCAATAGACTTCCGGATCCAGTTGTCAAATTCCCTGCTGTCTAACGAGGGATTCTGAGAAAATGAGGGTCTTGAGGCTACCAGGGACCTAGTCCACTGTTCTAATGGGAGCCTGGACCAGTTTCTCATTTTTCGTGGGAGGGGAGTGCAGGATACAGGTTTATGTATGGACCGGGTGAGAGGGTTAAGAAAATGGTAGGACCATGGAAGGGGGGTGATGGGCCCTACCCTGAGGTTGTTGCAGTTGCTGAATACAGGGTCCAGTAAGTGTCCTTTATTATGAGTAGGGGTTTGGACTAGTTGCTCCAATTGCAATGCGGCCAGACTTGCGGTAAGATCATTTACTGTGCTGTCTGAGCTATTGTCGAAATGAATGTTAAGGTCGCCCAGCAAGGTAAAGTTGGAGGGGGACAAAGCTAGTTCTGCTACTAGGGAATGTAAAGTAGTATGAAATTGGTTCAGTGGGCCTGGGGGGGCGATAGACAAGTGATCCTGTGAAGCTGTCATTAGGGGAGAATTTAAGGGAAAAAGACATGCTTTCACAATCTGGAATGGGGTCCGGAATACAGTGGCACTGATATAGGGATTTGTAAATAATTGCGAGTCCTCCGCCTTTCCCTTGTGTGCGGTCTCTACGTGAAATTTGATAACCGGAGGGGAGTGCTTGTATCAAGTCAGGTTCAGAATCGGGGGTAAGCCAGGTTTCGGATAGAAAAACTGCGTCTGGCGTGAATTCATTTATCATTAAAGAGAATTCCGTGCTATGTTTTGGAAGGGATCTGCAGTTTAGAAGAAGCATAGTATAATTCTGTAGATCATTTTCCTGCTCAGCGATATTGAGCTTAGTGTTACAGTCTGGGCAACGGGAGGGAAGTTCTAGAGGATGGTGGAGATGACAACAACTGGTTTTTAAAGAGGGTCTTAGGTTGTGAAGGGACCCTGAGCTATAATATTTCCTGAGTCTTAGGGGGGGTCCAGGGAGAGTGGCCCCTGTCCCCGGCCGTCCGCGGACGGGTGCAGACGGGCTTGCCTTTGGCGTGCCGGTGGCGCGCCCGCTGCGCGCGTCCACTGCGCGTCCGGGAGAGACACCTCATTTAAGGGAGTGGGAGGGGGGCGTAACCGAGCGTCAGTGGGCGTGTCCAGGAGCGAGGGCTTCCCTGGAGATGGCGGCAATCACCGTGGCAGCGCCTTAGTCGGCTGCGCGGTGCAAATGTAGCAAGGTAAGAGCTTTATAAACAACAGATTATTGCACAAGTAGTCTAAAAACAGAGTTAAAACGCCAGCTCCCGGGTTCCGCCTCAAGAGCACAATCCGATGCTAAGACGCGCTGAGGGAGGGGCGCGATTTACATAGTGTGGGAGGGGGGCGTGACCGAGCGTCAGTGGGCATGTCCAGGAGCAAGGGCTTCCCTGGAGATGGCGGCAATCACCGTGGCAGCGCCTTAGTCGGCTGCGCGGTGCAAATGTAGCAAGGTAAGAGCTTTAAAAACAACAGATTATTGCACAAGTAGTCTAAAAACAGAGTTAAAACGCCAGCTCCCGGCTAGTACTGTTGGTGGACACTAACATAGTTCTCTCCCTAGCCATGGGTTTCTTATCCGCATGTCATATATTAGTTTTCAGGCAAACTGGTAAAGTGTCACTCTGCCCTACTGGTTAAGATCTTAGACTCTTACTCTGAAAATTAGGTGTTCAATCCCTGGTCTTTCAATGTCACTGTTGCATCAGTCTAAAGAGTATGCAATGGTATATTCTTCAATAAAGTTCAGAATTAGTTTTTCTTTTCATCTTGTTTGAATATATCTCTTCTGAAGAACTTCTTACCCCAGAGAATAAAAGCAACTCTCTATTGTTCCCTCTCTCAGTCCTTCAATTCCACACTATAAAGAATAGTACTGTTAGTGGACAATAACATACTTCTCTACCTAGCCATGGGTTTCTGATCCGCATGTCATATATTATATTTCAGACCAATTGGTAAAGAGTCACTCTGGCCTAATTGTTAAGGACTTAGAATCTTACTCTGAAGATTAGTTGTTCAATGTCACTGTTTTCTCAGTCTAAAGTGTAAGCAATGGTATTTACTTTGGGAAGTATTTTTTCTTTTCATCTTGTTTGAATATATCTCTTTTGAAGAACTTCTTACCTCAGTGGAAAAAAAGACTCTCTATCGTTCCCTCTCTCAGTCCTTCCATTCCACACTATAAAGAATAGTACTGTTAGTGGACACTAACATACTTATCTACCTAGCCATGGGTTTCTGATCCGCATGTCATATATCAGTTTTCAGGAGAACTGGTAAAGAGTTTTTCTGGCCTCAAGGTTAAGGTCTTGGACTCTTACTCTGAAGATTAGGTGTTCAATTCCTTCTCTTTCAATGTCACTGTTTGCTTATTCTAAAGTGTAGGCAATAGTATTTCCTTCTGTAAGGTTCTGAAGTATTTTTTCTTTTCATCTTGTTTGAATATATCTCTTTTGAAGAACTTCTTACCCCAGAGAAAATAAACAACTCTCTATTGTTCCCTCTCTCAGTCCTTCCATTCCACACTATAAAGAATAGTACTGTTCGTGGACACTAACATACTTCTTTACCAAGCCATCGGTTTCTGATCCGCATGTCATATATTAGTTTCAGGACAACTGGTCAAGAGTCATTCTGGCCTAATGGTTAAGGTCTTAGACTCTTATTCTGAAGATTAGGTGTTCAATTCCTGGTCTTTTACTGTCACTGTTTGCTTAGTCTAATGTGTAGGCAATGGTATTTCTATCAGGAAGGTTGGGAAGTATGTTTTCTTTTCATTTTGTTTGAATATATCTCTTTTGAAGAACTTCTTACCCCAGTGAAGAAAAACGACTCTCTATCGTTCCCTCTCTCAGTCCTTCCATTCCACACTATAAAGAATAGTACTGTTGGTGGACACTAACATACTTCTCTACCTAGCCATGGGTTTCTGATCCGCATGTTATATATTACTTTTCAGGCCAAAGGGTGAAGAGTCACTCTAGCCCAATGATTAAGGTCTTAGACTCTTACTCTGAAGGTTAGGTGTTCAATCCCTGGTCTTTCAATGTCGCTGTTGGCTCAGTCTAAAGAGTAGGCAATGGTATTTCCTTCAGAAAGATGGTGAACATGTTTTTCTTACGATCTTGTTTGAATATATCTCTTTTGAAGAAATTCTTACGCCAGAAAAAAAACCGACTCTCTATCGTTCCCTCTCACAGTACTTCCATTCCACGCTATAAAGAATAGTACTGTTGGTGGACACTAACATACTTATCTACCTAGCCATGGGTTTCTGATCCGCATGTCATATATCAGTTTTCAGGCCAGCTGGTAAAGAGTCAATCTGGCCTCATGGTTAAGGTCTTGGACTCTTACTCTGAAGATTAGGTGTTCAATTCCTGGTCTTTCAATGTCACTGTTTGCTCATTCTAAAGTGTAGGCAATGGTATTTACTTCCGTAAGGTTCGGAAGTATTTTTTTCTTTTCATCTTGTTTGAATATATCTCTTTTGTAGAACTTCTTACCCCAGAGAAAATAAACAACTCTCTATTGTTCCCTCTCTCAGTCCTTCCATTCCACACTATAAAGAATAGTACTGTTCGTGGACACTAACATACTTCTTTACCTAGCCATGGGTTTCTGATCCGCAAGTCATATATCAGTTTCAGGGCAACTGGTCAAGAGTCACTCTGGCCTAATGGTTAAGGTCTTAAACTCTTATTCTGAAAATTAGATGTTCAATTCCTGGTCTTTCAATGTCACTGTTTGCTTAGTTTAAAATGTAGGCAATGGTATTTCTTTCAGGAAGGTTGGGAAGTATGTTTTCTTTTCATCTTGTTTGAATATTTCTCTTTTGAAGAAATTCTTACCCAAGAGAAAAAAAAGACTCTCTATCGTTCCCTCTCTCAGTCCTTCCATTCCACACTATAAAGAATAGTACTGTTGGTGGACACTAACATACTTCTCTACCTAGCCATGGGTTTCTGATCCGCATGTCATATATTACTTTTCAGGCCAATGGGTAAAGAGTCAATCTGGCCTCATGGTTAAGGTCTTGGACTCTTACTCTGAAGATTAGGTGTTCAATTCCTGGTCTTTCAATGTCACTGTTTGCTCATTCTAAAGTGTAGGCAATGGTATTTACTTCAGTAAGGTTGAGAAGTATTTTTTCTTTTCATCTTGTTTGAATATATCTCTTTTGAAAAACTTCTAACCCCAGAGAAAAAAAACGACTCTCCGTCGTTCCCTCTCTCAGTCCTTCCATTCCACACTATAAAGAATAGTACTGTTCGTGGACACTAACAAACTTCTGTACCTAGCCATGGATTTCTGATCCGCATGTCATATATTAGTTTCAGACCAACTGGTCAAGAGTCTCTCTGGCCTAATGGTTAAGGTCTTAGACTCTTATTCTGAAGATTAGGTGTTCAATCCCTGCTCTTTCAATGTCACTGATTGCTCTGTTTAAAGTGTAGGCAATGGTATTTCTTCCAGGAAGGTTGGGAAATATTTTCTTTTCATCTTGTTTGAATATATCTCTTTTGAAGAACTTCTTACCCCAGAGAAAAAAAAAGACACTCTATCGTTCCCTCTCTCAGTCCTTCCATCTTCCATTCCACACTACAAATAATAGTACTGTTGGTGGACACTAACATAGATCTCTCCCTAGCCATGGGTTTCTAATCCCCATGTCATATATTAGTTTTCAGGCCAACTGGTAAAGGTTCACTATGGCCTAATGGTTAAGATCTTAGACTCTTACTCTGAAAATTAGGTGTTCAATCCCTGGTCTTTCAATGTCACTGTTGGCTCAGTCTAAAGAGTATGCAATGGTAGTTATGTCAGTAAAGTTGAGAATTATTTTTTCTTTTCGTCTTATTTGAATATATCTCTTTTGAAGAAATTCTTACGCCAGAAAAAAAACCGACTCTCTATCGTTCCCTCTCACAGTACTTCCATTCCACGCTATAAAGAATAGTACTGTTGGTGGACACTAACATACTTCTCTACCTAGCCATGGGTTTCTGATCCGCATATCATATATTAGTTTTTAGGCCAACGGATAATGAGTCACTCTGTCTTAATGGTTAAGGTCTTATACTCTTACTCTGAAAATCAGGTGTTCAATCCCTGGGCTTTCAATGTCACTGTTTGTTCATTCTAAAGTGTAGGCAATGGTATTTCTTCCAGGAAGGTTGGGAAATATTTTTTCTTTTCATCTTGTTTGAATATATCTCTTTTGAAGAACTTCTTACCCCAGACAAAAAAAAGACACTCTATCGTTCCCTCTCTCAGTCCTTCCATCTTCCATTCCACACTATAAATAATGAAATGAAATGAAAAGGGGTTTTATTAAGCGAGACTGCTGCCCTTAGGCGTCCAAGCGCTAATAGAAAGGATAGTGCTTTGAGGAGAGCAGCTGGGGGTTAGTTAGTTGCTGAAGAGGAACATTTTGAGCTCCTTGCGAAAGGATGACAGATTAGGGTTCGATCTGAGATGTAGGGGGAGGGAGTTCCATAGCTTAGCAGCGTTGAACGTGAAGGACCTTCCTCCTGCTCTTGACCTTTTGATCCGAGGGGCTACCGCTAGGAATGCGTGGGTGGATCGCAGTTGTTTGCCGGGGCAGTAGGGGGAAAGCAGGAAGTGGTTAATTTTGAGGCCAGTTCTCCAGAAGGCTTGGTGGGAGATACACATGGCTTTGAATCTTACTCTCTCCCTGACAGGGAGCCAGTGTAGGGTCCTCAGCCCGGGCACCGCTGATACTCTGCGTGGAATCTGCAGCAACGTGCGTGCAGCGCAGTTCTGAATCCGCTGAAGTTTTTGCAGCACGTATTCCGGCGCCCCTAAGTAGAGGGCATTGTTGAAATCAAGTCGGGATTGAATAAGGCCTTGAATGACAATTTGTTTGGCTTCAAAGGGCAGAAGTGGCAGGCTTTTTCTTAGCATTCGAATGATCCCGAAACAGTTTGCAGATGTTTTTGTAGCTTGGGTATTGAGGGTTAAGGATTTGTCCAACCAGACCCCTAAGCTTTTGATATTGTCTTTCGGAATTGGGGGTAAGCCTAAGGTGATGGGCCATAGGCGGTCAATGCTGGACAAAGCTGGAGGGCCGAGCACCATGAGCTCAGTTTTATCGCCGTTGATTTTAAGAGAGGATGCCGTCATCCATCTCCTGACCTCTTCCATACAAGTCGTTAGGTTGACCTGTACTGGCTCACTGTTCTTCTGTGCAAGGGAGAGCACTAGCTGAGTGTCGTCCGCATATGTAATGATCTTAATGTCATATGGACGGACGATCTCAGCCAGCGGCCTAATGTACACATTGAACAGCGTGGGGCTTAGTGATGAGCCCTGCGGTACCCCGCAGTCCAGCGGTTTGCTTGTGGAGACGGCATCTCCGTCATAGACTTGGAAGGTCCTCTCGCTCAGGAAGGATCCTAGCCAGGCCAGAGCATCTCCTGAAACTCCTAGATCGAGCAGTTGGCACAGCAAAGTTTTGTGACATACCGTGTCAAACGCGGCGCTCAGATCGAGGAGGATGACTGCCACTGACCCCCCTCAATCCAGGATCCGCCATGTTTCTTCTGTCACGGCCAGCAGAGCTGTTTCCGTCCCATGTTTGGGGCGGAACCCTGTCTGTGAGGCATCGAGTAGGTGGTTAGATTCGAGAAACCTTGTGAGATGGAGGTTGATGTATTTCTCCAAGATCTTGCTCACCCAAGGCAGAAGGGAGATGGGGCGGTAGTTATTATAGTTATTGGGGTCTAGGTTGGGCTTTTTCAGGAGTGCTCGCACCATAGCTTGTTTCCAAGTTGGTGGCACACTTCCTTTTATCAAGGAGTTGTTGAGCAGCTCCATGAGAGTACGAAGAATGACTTTACTGGCGGCGGTCATAGTGCGGGGCGGGGCTGGGTCGTTAGGGGAACCTGACTTCACCTGTAGTATCACGGGTTCTAGTGACTCTAGGTCGACTAGGGGGAAGTGATCCAGAGCTATTCGCGAGTGGCCGTCCGCCCTAGTAAGGGGCTGAGGTGCAACCCTGGGGGGTTCCCAGGTTGAGGCTGTAAATGTTGCATACATTTTGTTTATTTTCTGATAAAAGAAGTGGGCTAGGTCGTTGCAGCGCGCGGTGGAGTTGTCATTTGGGACTACGGGAGAGGGCAACTTAGTGAGGCTTTTTACTATTTGATAAATTTCTCTCGGTTTAGATCTGGCCTTCATAATTTTGCTACTAAAGTAGGAGGACTGTGCCGTTTTTATTTCAGTTTTGTAGGCTCTAATGGCTTCCCTATACATGGCTTTGTCTGCTGTAGCATACCCCAAATGCCACTTCCTCTCAAATTTCCTGCAGAGTCGTTTTTTCCCTCTGAGTTCATCTGAGTACCAGGGGGCTGTTTCACGAGGTCTCTTTAAGGTCATTTTGCGAGTGGGGAGTATGGAGTCAATAGACTTCCGGATCCAGTTGTCAAATTCCCTGCTGTCTAACGAGGGATTCTGAGAAAATGAGGGTCTTGAGGCTACCAGGGACCTAGTCCACTGTTTTAATGGGAGCCTGGACCAGTTTCTCATTTTTCGTGGGAGGGGAGTGCAGGATACAGGTTTATGTATGGACCAGGTGAGAGGGATAAGAAAATGGTCGGACCATGGAAGGGGGGTGATGGGCCCTACCCTGAGGTTGTTGCAGTTGCTGAATACAGGGTCCAGTAAGTGTCCTTTATTATGAGTAGGGGTTTGGACTAGTTGCTCCAATTGCAATGCGGCCAGACTCGCGGTAAGATCATTTACTGTGCTGTCTGAGCTATTGTCGAAATGAATGTTAAGGTCGCCCAGCAAGGTAAAGTTGGAGGGGGACAAAGCTGGTTCTGCTTCTAGGGAGGGTAAAGTAGTATGAAATTGGTTCAGTGGGCCTGGGGGGCGATAGACAAGTGATCCTGTGAAGCTGTCATTAGGGGAGAATTTAAGGGAAAAAGACATGCTTTCACAATCTGGAATGGGGTCCGGAATACAGTGGCACTGATATAGGGATTTGTAAATAATTGCGAGTCCTCCGCCTTTCCCTTGTGTGCGGTCTCTACGTGAAATTTGATAACCGGAGGGGAGTGCTTGTATCAAGTCAGGTTCAGAATCGGGGGTAAGCCAGGTTTCGGTTAGAAAAACTGCGTCTGGCGTGAATTCATTTATCATTAAAGAGATTTCCGTGCTATGTTTTGGAAGGGATCTGCAGTTTAGAAGAAGCATAGTATAATTCTGTAGATCATTTTCCTGCTGAGAGATATTGAGCCTAGTGTTACAGTCTGGGCAACGGAAGGGAAGGTCTAGAGGATGGTGGAGATGACAACAACTGTTTTTTAAAGAGGGTCTTAGGTTGTGAAGGGACCCTGAGCTATAATATTTCCTGAGTGTTTGGGGGGGTCCAGGGAGAGTGGCCCCTGTCTCCGGCCGTCCGCGGACGGGCGCAGACAGGCTTGCCTTTGGCGCGCCAGCGGCGCGCCCGCTGCGCGCGTCCGCTGCGCGTCCGGGAGAAACACCTCATTTAAGGGAGTGGGAGGGGGGCGTAACCGAGCGTCAGTGGGCGTGTCCAGGAGCGAGGGCTTCCCTGGAGATGGCGGCAATCACCGTGGCAGCGCCTTAGTCGGCTGCGCGGTGCAAATGTAGCAAGGTAAGAGCTTTAAAAACGACAGATTATTGCACAAGTAGTCTAAAAACAGAGTTAAAACGCCAGCTCCCGGCTTCCGCCTCAAGAGCACAATCCGATGCTAAGACGCGCTGATGGAGGGGCGCGATTTATATAGTGTGGGAGGGGGGCGTGACCGAGCGTCAGTGGGTATGTCCAGGGGCGAGGGCTTCCCTGGAGATGGCGGCAATCACCGTGGCAGCGCCTTAGGCGGCTGCGCGGTGCAAATGTAGCAAGGTAAGAGCTTTAAAAAGAACAGATTATTGCACAAGTAGTCTAAAAACAGAGTTAAAACGCCAGCTCCCGGCTAGTACTGTTGGTGGACACTAACATAGTTCTCTCCCTAGCCATGGGTTTCTGATCCGCATGTCATATATTAGTTTTCAAGCCAACTGGTAAAGTGTCACTCTGGCCTAATGGTTAAGATCTTAGACTCTTATTCTGAAAATTAGGTGTTCAATCCCTGGTCTTTCAATGTCGCTGTTGGCTCAGTCTAAAGAGTATGCAATGGTATTTTCTTCAGTAAAGTTGAGAATTCTTTTTTCTTTTCATCTTGTTTGAATATATCTCTTCTGAAGAACTTCTTACCCCAGAGAATAAAAACAACTCTCTATTGTTCCCTGTCTCAGTCCTTAAATTCCACACTATAAGGAATAGTACTGTTAGTGGACACTAACATACTTCTCTACCTAGCCATGGGTTTCTGATCCGCATGTCATATATTATATTTCAGGCTAATTGGTAAAGAGTCACTCTGGCCTAATTGTTAATGTCTTAGTCTCTTACTCTGAAGATTAGTTGTCCAATGTCACTGTTTTCTCAGTCTAAAGTGTAGGCAATGGTATTTACTTTGGGAAGTATTTTTTCTTTTCATCTTGTTTGAATATATCTCTTTTGAAGAACTTCTTACCTCAGTGAAAAAAAAGACTCTCTATCGTTCCCTCTCTCAGTCCTTCCATTCCACACTATAAGGAATAGTACTGTTAGTGGACACTAACATATTTCTCTACCTAGCATTGGGTTTCTGATCTGCATGTCATATATTAGTTTTCAGGCCAACTGGTAAAGAGTCACGCTGGCCTAATGGTTAAGGTCTTATACTCTTTCTCTGCAGTTTAGGTGTTCAATTTCTGGTCATTCAATGTCACTGGTTGCTCATTCTAAAGTGTAGGCAATGGTATTTCCTTCCGTAAGGTTGGAAAGTATTTTTTCTTTTCATCTTGTTTGAATATATCTCTTTTGAAGAACTTCTTACCCCAGAGAAAAAAAACGACTCTGTATCGTTCCCTCTCTCAGCCCTTCCATTCCACAATATATTGAATAGTACTGTTGGTGGACAATAGCATACTTCTTTACCTAGCCATGGGTTTCTGATCCGCATGTCATATATTAGTTTTTAGGCCAACTGATAAAGAGTCATTCTGGCCTGATGGTTAAGGTCTTAGACTCTTACTCCGAAGATTAGGTGTTTGATCGCTGGTCTATCAATGTCTCTGGTTGCTCAATCTAAAGTGTAGGCAATGGTATTTCATTCAGTAAGGTTTGGAAGTTTTTGATTTTCACCTTGTTTGAATATATCTCTTTTGGAGAACTTCTTACCCCAGAGAATAAAAACGACTCTATCGTTCCCTCTCTTAGTCCTTCCATTCCACACAATAAAGATTAGTACTGTTGGTGGGACACTAACATACTTCTCTCCCTAGCCATGGGTTTCTGATCCGCATGTCATATATTACTTTTCAGGCTAGCTCATAAAAAGTCACTCTGGTCTATTGCTTAAGGGCCTCAACTCTTACTCTGAAGATTAGGTGTTTAATCCCTGATCTTTCAACGTCACTTTTTGCTCAGTCTAAAGTGTAGGCAATGGTATTTCCTTCAGTAAGGTTGAGAAGTATTTTTTCTTTTCATCTTGTTTGAATATATCTCTTTTGAAGAACTTCTTACCCCAGAAAATAAAAACTACTCTCTATCGTTCCCTCTCTCAGTCCTTTCATTCCACACTATAGGGAATAGTACTGTTGATGGACACTAACATACTTCTCTACCTAGCCATGGGTTTCTGATCCGCATATCATATATTAGTTTTCAGGCCAACTGTTAAAGTGTCACTCTGGCCTAATGGTTAAGATCTTAGACTCTTACTCTGAAAGTTAGGTGTTCAATCCCTGGTCTTTCAATGTCACTGTTTCCTTAGTCTAAAGTGTAGGCAATGGTATTTCCTTCAGTAAAGTTGTGAATTATTTTTTCTTTCCATCTTGTTTGAATACATCTCTTTTGAAGAACTTCTTACCCCAGAGTTAAAAAACGACTCTGTATCGTTCCCTATCTCATCCCTTCCATTCCACAATATATTGAATAGTACTGCTGGTGGACACTAGCATACTTCTCTACCTAGCCATGGGTTTCTGATCCGCATGCCATATATTAGTTTTTAGGCCAACTGATAAAGAGTCATTCTGGCCTGATGGTTAAGGTCTTAGGCTCTTACTCTGAAGATAGGGTGATTGATCACTGGTCTATCAATGTCACTGTTTGCTCAATCTAAAGTGTAGGTAATGGTATTTCTTCTGTAAGGTTTGGAAGTATTTTTTCTTTGAAACCTTGTTTGAATATATCTCTTTTGGAGAACGTCTTACCCCAGAGAATAAAAACAACTCTCTATCATTGCCTCTCTTAGTCCTTCCATTCCACACAATAAAGAGTAGTACTGTTGGTGGACACTAACATACTTCTCTCCCTAGCCATGGGTTTCTGATCTGCATGTCAAATATTACTTTTCAGGCCACCTCATCAGAAGTCACTCTGGCCTATTGGTTAAGGGCCTCGACTCTTACTGTGAAGATTAGGTGTTTAATCCCTGGTCTTTCAACATGACTTTTTGCTCAGTCTAAAGTGTAGGCAATGGTATTTCCTTCAGTAAGGTTGAGAAGTATTTTTTCTTTTCATCTTGTTTGAATATATCTCTTCTGAATAACTTCTTACCCCAGAGAAAAAAAACAGCTCTCTATCGTTCCCTCTCTCAGGCCTTCCTTTCACACTATAAAGAACAGTACTGTTGGTGGAAACTAACATACTTCTCTACCTAGCCATGGGTTTCTGATCCGCATGTCATATATTAGTTTTCAGGTCAACTGGTAAAGAGTCACGCTGGCCTAATGGTTAAGGTCTTACCCCAAAGTTAAAAAACGACTCTCTATCTTTCCCTCTCTCAGTCCTTCCATTCCACACTATAAAGAATTGTACTGTTGGTTAACACTAACATACTTCTCTACCTAGCCATAGGTTTCTGATCCGCATGTCATATATCAGATTTCAGGCCAACTGTTAAAGAATCAATCTGGCCTAATGGTTAAGGTCTTTTAGACTCTTACTCTGAAGATTAAGTGTTTGATCACTGGTCATTCAATGACACTGTTTGCTCAGTCTAAAGTGTAGGCAATGGTATTTCCTTCAGTAAGGTTGGGAAGTGTTTTTTCTTTCCATCTTGTTTGAATATATCTCTTCTGAAGAACTTCTTACCCCAGAGAATAAAAACGACTCTCTATCGTTCCCTCTCTCAGTCATTCCATTCCAAACTTTAAAGAATAGTACTGTTGGTGAACACTAACATACTTCTCTACCTAGCCATGGGTTTCGGATCCACATGTCATATATCAGTTTTCAGGCCAACTGGATACGAATCAATCTGGCCTTATGGTTAAGGTCTTAAACTCTTACTCTGAAAATTAGGTATTCAATCCCTGGTCTTTCAATGTCACTGTTGGCTCAGTCTAAAGAGTACGCAATGGTATTTCCTTCAGTAAGGTGGTGAAGAATTTTTTCTATCCATCTTGTTTGAATTTATCTCTTTTGAAAAACTTCTTTCTGCAAAAAAAAAAAAACGACTCTCTATCGTTCCCTCTCACAGTCCTTCCATTCCACGCTATAAAGAATAGTACTTTTGTTGGACACTAACATACTTCTCTACCTAGCCATGGGTTTCTGATCCGCATGTCATATATTACTTTTCAGGCCAAATGGTCAAGTGGCACCCTGGCTTACTGGTTAAGGTCTTAGACTCTTACTCTGAAAATTAGGTGTTCAATCCCTGGGCTTTCAATGTCACTTATTGCTCAGTCTAAAGTGTAGGCAATGGTATTTCCTTCAGTAAGGTTGGGAAAGAGTTTTTCTTTTCATCTTGTTTGAATATATCGCTTCTAAAGAAATTCTTAACCCAGACAATAAAAACGACTCTCTATCGTTCCCTCTCTCAGTCATTCCGGTCCAAACTATAAAGAATAGTACTGTTGGTGAACACTAACATACTTCTCTACCTAGCCATGGGTTTCCGATCCGCATGTCATATATCAGTTTTCAGGCCAACTGGGAAAGACTCAATCTGGCCTTATGGTTAAGGTCTTAGACTCCTACTCTGAAAATTAGGTATTCAATCCCTGGTCTTTCAATGTCACTGTTGGCTCAGTCTAAAGAGTAGGCAATGGTATTCCTTCAGTAAGGTGGTGAAGAATTTTTTCTTTCCATCTTGCTTGAATATATCTCTTTTGAAGAACTTCTTACCCCAGAGTTAAAAAAAGACTCTCTATCGTTCCCTCTCTCAGTCATTCCATTCCACTCTATAAAGAATAGTACTGTTGGTGGACACTAACGTACTTCTCTACCTAGCCATGGGTTTCTGATTCGCATGTCATATATAAGTTTTCAGACCTACTGGTAAAGAGTCACTCTGGCCTTATGGTTAAGGTCTTAGCCTCTTACTCTGAAGATTAGTTTTTCAATGTCACTGTTTTCTCAGTCTAAAGTGTAGGCAATGGTATATACTTTGGGAAGTATTTTTTCTTTTCATCTTGTTTGAATATATCTCTTTTAAAGAACTTCTTACCTCATTGAAAAAAAAAGACTCTCTATCGTTCCCTCTCTCAGTCCTTCCATTCCACACTATAAAGAATAGTACTGTTGGTGGGCACTAACATATTTCTCTACCTACCCATGGGTTTCTGATCCGCATGTCATATATTAGTTTTCAGGCCAACTGGTAAAGAGTCACACTGTCCTAATGGTTAAGGTCTTAGACTCTTACTCTGCAGTTTAGGTGTTCAATTTCTGGTCATTCAATGCCACTGTTTGCTCAGTCTAAAGTGAAGGCAACAGTATTTCCTTCAGTATGGTTGGGAAGTACTTTTTCTTTCCATCGTGTTTGAATATATCTCTTTTGAAGATCTTCTTACCCCAGAGTTAAAAAACGACTCTCTATCGTTCCCTCTCTCAGTACTTCCATTCCACACAATAAAGAATAGTACTGTTTGTGGACACTAACATACTTCTCTACCTAGCTATGGGTTTCTGATCCGCATGTCAAATATCAGTTTTCAGAACTTCTGGTAAAGAGTCACTCTGTCCTTATGGTTAAGGTCTTAGCCTCTTACTCTGATGATTAGGTGTTCAATCCCTTGTCTTTCAATGTCACTGTTTGCTCATTCTAAAGTGTAGGCAATGGTATCTCCTTCTGTAAGGTTGGGAAGTATTTTTTCTTTTCATCTTGTTTGAATATATCTCTTTTTTTTTTTTTTTTTTTGAAAAACCTTTATTGACATTTCAACCAATAACAAGTATGGGCCTACAACCCCCGGGGCCGGCCGCTAAGCAGTCAGAGTAACAGAAATCAATATTTATCACAGGCAGCACCTCGGGGAGCGGAATCTCCATGCTATTAAACTGTCGGCCACTGAACAGCCCAAGTAGGTGACCAGGATACAAAAGGTTTTCATTTTATAATAAGGGAGGATGGAAGGATCAGGTGCCAAACAGTTTCCCAGCAGCAAGAAATGGCAGGCAGAATAATAAACGTCAACAATAAAGCAATTTATCTAGTCAATGGCGCTGAAACAGGAAAGTCAGGATGTGGAGGAATATCACGGCCATTTGCGCCTGCAGTCCCCTGCCCTAAAACCCAGAAAACACCACGGAAATTGTGGCACACATGAAAACGCAGCGATTAACAACGAAGGAGTTTTACCATGCTGATCCCAGAAAAGAAGGACAAAGAAGAATAAGAGAAGAAAATGGAGGCCATGGAAAAAAAGGGTTAAAGACTAAAGGATCCCCTCCCCCAACCCCCCACCCTGCACCTCTGCAGATGAG
Source organism: Triturus cristatus (assembly GCF_964204655.1). Lineage (NCBI taxonomy): Eukaryota > Metazoa > Chordata > Amphibia > Caudata > Salamandridae > Triturus > Triturus cristatus. The sequence goes on along the minus strand of NC_140583.1, from coordinate 1,175,533,505 downwards.
TACGGCCCCCCCCCCCAGCAGTGTGCCTGTCGCCCCGGAACCAGACCCGAAATATAGAAGAAACAGAGAAAGAGGAGTAAGAAAAGAAACCCCACCAGACGGGGGGGTAGAGAGAATATTAATAAACTGGAGGAGGGCCTTCAAAACATGCCCCCGGCTTCTCCCTCCCGCACAGTATGTTTTCCCCCAAAGCAAACAATAAGCAACACAGAATCGACCATGTCAAAGAAGAATGGGGAGCATTATGCGCCTATTACACTACCAGTTATGCCGTGAGAGCACGCAACCCCTGAGCCCGCCCGCCTATTAGATGACCACCTCTGAAGGATCAACCTTATCCTTGGCCACTCTTTGCGAATCTACCCATGCATACCCATCGACCCAGTACCATGTCCAATGTTACAAAGAAGAGGAGCGTCCAAAAAAGAGAAGGAAGCGACACACACAGGCAGGGTGGAAGTCTCTGAATACCAACACAGTCAGCAGTATGGAGAGTCGTCTTTCCCAGTGCTGCCCCAGGATCTGCACTGCACACAAGGTCCAAGAAGGCGAGATCAGCCAGAACAGGCGACCGTTGCTTGAATATTGCCTGGGTCGCCGGAGGCCGCGCACGGGACAAGGCCACCACCCCCCACTCAGGTCCAAGACCTCCGGAACAGACCAGACCCACAGCCTGCCGATCACACGTTAATATACTGTCTGGAGTTTCCAGCTGGTCACTATCCACAGGGCCGGCCACGACACTGTCCTCCTGTGTGCAGTGTAGGAAGTCCCCGTGTACCTGGGGACAGGCAGGCAGCAACTGTTCCGATGCTGATGCCACCCCATCAAGCTTACTCCCCAATACCCAGGCGCCGTGAACCAAGGCGGAATGAAGGGCACCGAGAGCCTCGAGAAGATCACCATACCCCAGCACAGCTCTCGGCGCTCGCTCCGCTACGCTCCTCATAGTCGCACACTTCCAATCGTGCTGCGACCCAGTGTACAGGATGGTAGACTTCGTCCTGTCAAGATGGCCGCCGGGTAAGTCCAACCCAGATTGGGACCAGGACTCAGGGACAAGCGCCGCAGGTTCCATGTCACTGGAATCAGGGTTTCGGGGGCAGGCAAAAAATATATCCGGTATGTGGTCACAGGCAACAGTCATCCCCACCACGGACCTGCGCCCGCGAAAATCCGGGAGCAGGCCGCAAGAATCAAGGCGAGTTACGGGCGGCGGCCGGGCAGCTCACCGGCGAAGGCTGAGGCAATCACCGGGGAATCTTGGATTAGCCACCTCGGGCCTGCACTCGTTCCGCTACGCTTAGTGGTAGGAACGGTCACGGCGAAATGTAGGCCGATATTCGCACCGCTTCGGTTAGTCCGACTCCACCCAGTCACCAAAGGCCGCTGTTGTTTAACTGCCGCCCGGCCATGTTATCCACTCGAGGTCCCGGTTCCAGGGTTGCACAGGCCGCAATCTTCAAACGGACATTTCTCCGGCGATACCGCCGCCGAATATATCTCTTTTAAAGAACTTCTTACCCCAGAGAAAAAAAATGACTCTGTATCGTTCCCCCTCTCAGCCCTTCCATTCCACAATATATTGAATAGTACTGTTGGTGGACACTAGCACACTTCTCTACCTAGCCATGGGTTTCTGATCCGCATGTCATATATTAGTTTTTAGGCAAACTGATAAAGAGTCATTCTGGCCTTATGGTTAAGGTCTTAGACTCTTACTCTGCAGATTAGATGTTTGATCACTGGTCTATCAATGTCACTGCTTGCTCAATCTAAAGTGTAGGCAATGGTATTTTCTTCAGTAAAGTTTGGAAGTATTTTTTCTTTTCACCTTGTTTCAATATATATCTTTTGAAGAACTTCTTACCCCAGAGAATAAAAACGACTCTCTATCGTTCCCTCTCTTAGTCCTTCCATTTCACACAATAAAGAGTAGTACTGTTGCTGGACACTAACATACTTCTCTCCCTAGCCATGGGTTTCTGATCTGCATGTCATATATTACTTTTCAGGCCAACTCATCAAATGTCACTCTGGCCTATTCATTAAGGGCCTCGACTCTTACTCTGAAGATTAGGTGTTTAATCCCTGGTCTTACAATGTCAGTGTTTGCTCATTCTAAAGTGTAGGCAATGGTATTTCCTTCAGTAAGGTTGGGAAGTTTTTTTTCTTTTCACCTTGTTTGAATATATCTCTTTTGAAGAACTTCTTACCCCAGAGAATAAAAACTACTCTCTATCGTTCCCTCTCTCAGTCCTTCCATTCCACACTATAGAGAATAGTACAGTTGGTGGACACTAACATACTTCTCTACCTAGCCATGGGTTTCTGATACGCATGTCATATATTAGTTTTCAGGTCAACTGTTAAAGTGTTACTCTGGCCTAGTGGTTAAGATCTTAGACACTTACTCTGTAGATTTGGTGTTCAATCTCTCGTCTTTCAATGTCAGTGTTTGCTCAGTCTAAAGTGTAGGCAATGGTATTTCCTTCAGTAAGGTTGGGAAGTTTTTTTTCTTTTCACCTTGTTTGAATATATCTCTTTTGAAGAACTTCTTACCCCAGAGAATAAAAACGACTCTCTATCGTTCCCTCTCTCAGTCCTTCCATTCCACACAATAAAGAGTAGTACTGTTGCTGGACACTAACATACTTCTCTCGCTAGCCATGGGTTTCTGATCCGCATGTCATATATTACTTTTCAGGCCAACTCATAAAATGTCACTCTGGCCTATTGGTTAAGGGCCTCGACTCTTACTCTGAAGATTAGGTGTTTAATCCCTTGTCTTTCAATGTCAGTGTTTGCTCAGTCTAAAGTGTAGGCAATGGTATTTCCTTCAGTAAGGTTGAGAAGTATTTTTTCTTTTCATCTTGTTTGAAGATATCTCTTTTGAAGAACTTCTTACCCCAGCGAATAAAAACTACTCTTTATCGTTCCCTCTCTCAGTCCTTCCATTCCACACTATAGAGAATAGTACAGTTGGTGGACACTAACATACTTCTCTACCTAGCCATGGGTTTCTGATCCGCATGTCATATATTAGTTTTCATGTCAACTGTTAAATTTTTACTCTGGCCTAATGGTTAAGATCTTAGACTCTTACTCTGAGGGTTAGGTGTTCAATCCCTGGTCTTTCATGTCACTGTTTCCTCAGTCTAAAGTGTAGGCAATGGTATTTCCTTCAGTAAGGATGGGAAGTTTTTTTTCTTTTCATCGTGTTTGAATATATCCCTTTTGAAGAACTTCTTACCCCAGAGAAAAAAAAAAGACTCTCTATCGTTCCCTCTCTCAGGTCTTTCATTCCACACTGTAAAGAATAGTACTGTTGGTGGATACTAACATACTTCTCTACCTAGCCATGGGTTTCTGATCCACATGTCATATCTTACTTTTCAGGCCAACTGGTCAAGAGTCACTCTGGCTTAATGGTTAAGATCTTAGACTCTTACTTTGAAAATTAGGTCTTCAATCCCTGGTCGTTCAATGTCACTGTTGGCTCAGTCTAAAGAGTAAACAATGGTATTTCCTTCAGTAAGGTGGTGAAGAATTTTTTCTTTCCATCTTGTTTGAATATATCTCTTTTGAAGAACTTCTTACTCCAGAAAAAAAAACAGGCTCTCTATCGTTCCCTCTCAGAGTCCTTCCATTCCACGCTATAAAGAATAGTACTGTTGGTGGACACTAACGTACTTTTCTACCTAGCCATGGGTTTCTGATCCGCATGTCATATATTAGTTTTCAGGGCAGCTGGTAAAGAGTCACGCTGGCCTAATGGTTAAGGTCTTAGACTCTTACTCTGAAAATGCAGTGATCAATTCCTGGTCTTTCAATGTCACTGTTGGCTCAGTCTAAAGAGTAGGCAATGGTATATCCTTCATTAAGGTGGTGAGGAACATTTTCTTTCCATCTTGTTTGAATATATCTCTTTTGAAGAACTTCTTACTCCAGAAAAAAAAAAAAACTCTCTATCGTTCCCTCTCTCAGTCCTCATCCGCATGTCATATATTGGTTTTCAGGCCAACTGGTAAAGAGTCACGCTGGCCTAATGGTTAAGGTCTTAGACGCTTACTCTGAAGTTAAGGTGTTCAATTTCTGGTCTTTCAATGTCACCGTTGGCTCAGTCTAAAGTGTAGGCAATGGTATTTCCTTCGGTAAGGTTGGGAAGGATTTTTTCTTTCCATCTTGTTTGAATATATCTCTTTTGAAGAACTTCTTACCCCAGAGTTAAAAAACGACTCTCTATCGTTCCCTCTCTCAGTCCTTCCATTTCACTCTATAAAGAATAGTACTGTTGGTGGACACTAACATACTTCTCTACCTAGCCATGGGTTTCTGATCCGCATACCATATGTTAGTTTTGGGGCCAACTGGTAAAGGGTCACTCTGGTCTAATGGTTAAGGTGTTAGACTCTTACTCTGAAGTTTAGGTGTTCAATCCTTAACTGAAGAAAATACCATTTCCTACTCTTTAGACTGAGCCAACAGTGACATTGAAAGACCAGGGATTGAACACCTAATCTTCAGAGTAAGATTCTAAGTCCTTAACAATTAGGCCAGAGTGACTCTTTACCATTGGCCCTGAAAACTAATACATGACATGCGGATCAGATACCCATGGCTAGGTAGAGAAGTATGTTAGTGTCCATCAACAGTACTATTCTTTATAGTGTGGAATGGAAGGACGGAGAGAGGGAACGATAGAGAGTCGTTTTTTGTCTCTGGGGTAAGAAGTTCTTCAAAAGAGATATATTCAAACGAGGCGCGGCGTTCTGCGGCGGCCACACACCAAGCAGTTGGGGGCAGGACTCGAAGCCCCAGGAGCCAGCGGGGGCTGTGACAGGATCGGCAGCCCCTTCCCTCTCACTACCGGGGGCTATTTCAACTCCTTGCACCTCCCGTTTCACGGGAGACGCGGCTTCTGTGGCGGCCACACACCAAGCAGTTGGGGGCAGGACTCGAAGCCCCAGGAGCCAGCGGGGGCTGTGACAGGACCGGCAGCCCCTCCCCTCTCACTACCGGGGGCTATTTCAGCTCCTTGCGCCTCCCGCTTTGCGGGAGATGCGGCGTTCTGCGGCGGCCACACACTAAGTAGTTGCGGGCAGGACTCGAAGCCCCAGGAGTCAGCGGGGACCATGACAGGACCGGCAGCCCCTCCCCTCTCACTACCGGGGGCTATTTCAACTCCTTGTGCCTTCCGCTTCGCGGGAGATGCGGCGTTCTGCGGCGGCCACACACCAAGCAGTTGGGGGCAGGACTCGAAGCCCCAGGAGCCAGCGGGGGCCGTGACAGGAACGGCAGCCCCTCCCCTCTCACTACCGGGGGCTATTTCAACTCTTGCGCCTCCCGCTTCGCGGGAGACGCGGCGTTCTGCGGCAGCCACACACCAAGCAGTTGGGGGCAGGACTCGAAGCCCCAGGAGCCAGCGGAGGCCGTGACAGGACCGGCAGCCCCTCCCCTCTCACTACCGGGGGCTATTTTAACTCCTTGCGCCTCCCGTTTTGCGGGTGACGCGGCGTTCTGCGGCGGCCACACACCAAGCAGTTGGGGGCAGGATTCGAAGCCCCAGGAGCCAACGGGGGCCGTGACAGGTCCGGCAGCCCCTCCCCTCTCACTACCGGGGGCTATTTCAACTCCTTGCACCTCCCAATTCGCGGGTGTCGCGGCGTTCTGCGGCGGCCACACACCAAGTAGTTGGGGGCAGGACTCGAAGCTCCAGGAGCCAGCGGGGGCCGTGACAGGACCGGCAGCCCCTCCCCTCTCACTACCACTGGCTATTTCAACTCCTTGCGTCTCCTGCTTCGCGGGAGACGCTGCGTTCTGTGGCGGCCACACACCAAGCAGTTGGGGGCAGGACTCGAAGCCCCAGGAGCCAGCGGGGGCCTTGACAGGACCGGCAGCCCCTCCCCTCTCACTACCGGGGGCTATTTCAACTCCTTTCGCCTCCCGCTTCACGGGAGACGCGTCTTTCTGCAGTGGCCACACACCAAGCAGTTGGGGGCAGGACTCTAAGCCCCAGGATCCAGGGGGGGTCGTGACAGGACCGGCAGCCCCTCCCCTCTCACTACCGGGGGCTATTTCAACTCCTTTCGCCTCCCGCTTCACTGGAGACGCGTCGTTCTGCGGCGGCCACACACCAAGCAGTTGGGGGCAGGACTCGAAGCCCCAGGAGCCAGCGGGGTCCATGACAGGACCGGTAGCCCCTCCCCTCTCACTACCGGGGGCTATTTCAACTCCTTGCGCCTCCCGCTTCGTGGGAGACGCGGCGTTCTGCGGCGGCCACACACCAGGCAGTTGGGGGCAGGACTCGAAGCCCAAGGAGCCAGCCGGGGCGATGACAGGACTGGCAGCCTCTCCCCTCTCATCATCAGAGGTATTTAACCATCTGTCGATTCCCGCGTCGCGGGACTCTCGCGGGCCGGTGCCGGGCGAAGCCTGGGCAAAGGGCGGGCCCTTCCAAACCCATCACAATCAGGAAGAGCCAGGGCAGGGCTACCCCCTTTACGTCTTGTCCGCCATTAGCTATCTGAGGGATCGAATCGAGGACTGCAACAAACAAACTGTGATTGTGTTTAAAGGTACTCTTTCGTAAATTCAGAAGGACTTCGGATCTGCTACATTGTCTCTCCAGTTGTATCTCTATGGGTAAAAGGAACGCCATGGAGGGGGCAGGGGGGGCCCAGGAACGAATATAATGCAGGGCCCTAGGAAAGCAAAGAAAGTAATGGAAAGTAGTAAGAAGATGCCTAAAACTGATGTGATGGACCGTATAGAAACTCTTGTTGAGGATTGTGAAAGTATACTGCTAGGAGATTCAGCTGTAGATTTGGAAACAAATATATCACAGAGGGACGAACAGTGTAAATCCTCCAAGTTAGCCCGTATACATATACCAGAGATGTTCCGCAAACTCCCTGGTCCAAGTAGTAAACAGAATATTCCTCCTCCAGAAACTACTTCACCTCCCCAGACACCAGCTCAGTCTTTGGTACAGCATAGGCCGAGCCACTTGGAGCCTACTGTTTTAGTGTGCTCCAATAGGTTTGCGGCCTTGGCCGATGAATTAGCTCCCCTAGACAATTTGACAACTTATGGCCCAGTGGAAGCCTCTAATGGTGTCCGAATAGAGGGTGGATTGGATATAAGTAACGGGACTTCGGCTTTGATATCGACCATTAACTCTTTAACAGCAGAGGTGAGGGATTTAAAAGCCTTAGTCATAGATTTAAAAGCCTCTCTGGAAATATTAGCATTGCACCATACTTCACAAAAACATCTAGCCGCCCTTCAGTCCCCAAATTTATTATCAAAAAACCCCAAACAAATTGGCAGGACAAGCTCCGCATCTAATTAACCAGCGTGCATTATCCCAAACCATAAGGTAGGGCCGCCCAGCGAGTCTATGGTGATAACACAGTGTAGGAAGCAAACTAGCGCTCTACCTGCTTTAGTTCTTCCTACACCCCAGGTAAACACATATAACAGATTAGCGCCAGGTGTACCCTCTGCTGGACGCTTTCCCTGTCCTATACCTTCAAAGCGGACAGTTTTTATGGTTAATGTTCCTAAGGCGGTGGGTCATGAACACGGGGATTCGTTAATTAACAAGGTTACACACTGGATTAGATATGTTAGGGGCTGCTACTCACTGATAAGAGAGTATATTGTGAAGGCTACTAGACAGTCACATCCAGCTCAACGATTAGACACTATTGAGCTTACCCTGATATCCCCTCAGTTAGTAGGGGGACTCTTGGCTTTAGAGTATAGGACCTGCCCTCCCGCTACCTCGGATATTCAACTTAGATGTTATCCACTGGCAGGCAATTCAATCATGAGGGATGAAGCCACTGAGCTTTCTAGAGGGTTGCATTTTAATAACGATTGACTGACAGGAATTTCCCAACCATCAATCTCCTACATATGCGACCCTGCACCACCGCTCATGTATAGTGTCCCTATCACCACTACTGTTCCACAGAGCATACATAACCAGGTTAGATTACCTCAATCCGAACCATCCTACACCCCCCAAAAAAGCCCTGATCCCAGGCAGGTAGCAATAAGCCCCAGCATCATAACTTCCTCTCTGGAATTTAATTGTGCCCATACCCAACTACCTAGTGAGCAGGGGCCCCTAAAAGTGGATAGCGCAAGCTTGAAGATCCTCTCCTGGAATATAGCCGGCCTTTCTAGGAAACTACCTTTCCCAGATTGGAATAGGTTTATTGAAGGCTATAACATTTGCATATTCCAAGAGACGTGGAGCCAGATTGCTCATCATAAAGTAGGCTTTGTGTCTTACTATGTTCCAGCGGTACCAGCGCAAACAGGGAAGGGGCGTCCATCGGGTGGGCTACTGGTATGGATCAGCATATCCCTGGATTGCTCAATTAAACAGATCCAATGTATTTCTCCTGATCTCTTAAGATTAACCATCCGGGAGAACCAAGGAGGTAGAACTCTGGAAATTTTTTATATCTATGTCCGGCGAACAAAGGAAGGAGCAGAATCTCACATAATTACATCTTTAGAAGCTGAGCTCTCCAATTGCCCCCATGACTCACACATCCTGGTAGCGGGAGACTTCAATTGCACTTTTGAGCCTCTCGCTGCCGAGGATGTGCTAGGCATTGAAGAGGAAGATGCAAAGCGGGGAATTCCCTTGCTGAGTATCCCGCCGATAAAAAGATGGACCGGGATGGCTGTCCAGCTGAATTCTTTAGACGTAGAAAATGGGCTAAGGGCAACCAATGGCAGGTCACTATCTGATGTAAAAGGGGCACATACCTATAACAGGGTAGGTTCCTCCTCGCGAATAGATTACATCTTACTGAATCATAAATTGTCGCAGCACCTAATCGATATGGTGCTAACATCGTCAGTTGACAGCGACCATAATCCACTATCTCTAATTCTAAAATCTTCATGGTTGCCTAATTCTGGCTATTTTGGTCTAGAATATCCAATGCCAATAAGGGAAGTAACTCCCTCTAACTGTAATAGGTATTTGAAATGGCACAGAGTTCTTCTGGACAACAAGAAATTATGTGGCATTAGAGAAACTGTGGCAGAGGCTCTAGACGAACTGAGAGGGGTTTCTACGGACCCTGATGTTACTGAGAAAATCCCTAAAATGTATGAAAAAAAATTAGTACTCTTCGGAATTTCTTTTGTTCAACTACTAGAGCAGGTCACCGTCCAATGTGCGAGAAGCCCAATAGCAATAACACGTGGTACACGAAAACTTGTAGACGAAAAAAAAACGCCCTGGTTTTGGCAGGTAAAAGTAAATCCCTCCCTACGATCCAGCTAGCAAGAAGGAACTATAAGGAGGCAGTATCCAGTGCCAAAAAAGAGTGGGAAGAGCAGCACTGGCAAGATTTAAAAACAGCCAGTCTGGAGAAGGACGCAAGCCGGTTTTGGAATCTCATTAGAATCAAGACACGGCCTGATAGCGAATCAATCACTTGTAACATCTCAAGTCGTATCTGGTACGACCACTTTCTGAAACTTTATTCTAATTCTGAGGATCTCTCATTGGAAGACACATCAACAGATCCCAGAATAGGTTCGGGGGATTTAAACAGCTATCCTTTTTCCGAACTGGAAGTGGAAACCGCCATTCGGCGTATAGTCCCAGCTAAGGCAGCAGGCCCAGATGGCATTCCCGGAGATCTTCTTCGGGCAGATCCCGTTAAATGGGCGAAATTCATTACCATCCTTATAAATGCCATTGATACCGGCTCTCCGATACCAGATTCCTGGAAAGGAGCAGAGGTGGTCCCTATTTATAAAAAGGGTGCTAGGGACGACCCTGCTAATTATCGCCCAATAAGCCTAATTGATTCAGTGCAAAAGGTTATTGGGAGGGTGGAGTTGGAGAGAATCTTGGAGTGGGCAGATGAAAATAGGATCCTCTCCGACTACCAAGCAGGCTTTAGGGCAGGTACAGGGACAATTGAGCAGGTGTTTAGGTTAATTCTTCTCTACTGGAAGGTGGTCAAGATAGGCAAAGGCAGTCTTTACCTTGCATTTATAGATCTAAAGACTGCCTTTGACCTAGTCCCTCGAGGGCACCTGTGGAAGGTCCTAGATGACCAGGGGGTTCCCAAGTTTATTTTAAATTTCTTGATGCGTCTCCACGAAGGTAATTACGCCCAGGTCAGATGGGGCTCCCAGGGGCAGAAGATGGACAGAATACCGGTTCACTGGGGTGTCCGCCAGGGCTGTGCTTTAGCTCCCACCCTATTCTCTTTGTACGTGAATGGGGTGGTGGAGCACCTGCAGCGAGTACCATCTGACGCACCAGCCCTGGCAGACGAAAAAATCCCCACCATCCTGTTCGCCGATGATACCCTTCTTATCTCCAAGATCCCGAGGGGCTTGCAGAGTTTGTTGGACAGCTTCCAGTCATTCTGCACCAATAGAGGGTTGATCATTAACTCTGAGAAAAAAAGTATTTGGTGCTGAATCCCCCTAAGAATCTTAGAACTCCACCTGTATTAAATTCTGTCCCGTTAGAGAGGGTCACCACGTTTGACTACCTGGGTATCCGTATCTCTGACTCCATGCTCTGGAGTACCCATATACAAAAAATGCTTTTGAACCACAAAAGGGTAGTGGGGGCAATACTCAAAGAGCATCGTATTTCAACAAGCAAACCTATTGCTCCTGCAATTGATATATATAAGGCCAGAGGAGTGAGCTCAGCCCTTTATGGTGCTGAACTCTGTGGTTTTTCTAACTTAGATCAAATTGTGAGGTCAGAAAATAAATTTTTAAAAGATCCTATGATGCTGCCCCTGAGGACCCCCACTAGGCCCCTACTGCAAGATCTAGGGTGTCACTCATTTAGAGATTTGGCCAGACTTCGCCCCCTTCTGTTGTGGGCCCGCTTGTGGCGGACCCCAGAATTAGTAAAGTATGCAGCGGGGTTAAGCGAAATAATGAACATGGATGGTGGCATAAAATCAAATGGCTTAAGGACCTAAAAACATTGCTGTATGACCTTGACCTTAAAGAGGCGTGGATAAACAGAACTGCTCCACCAAAGGCAGAACTTAAGAAAGCTTATTGGTCCTGGGTTCGCAATAAGGGTTTTCTTGATCCTAAACTAGGCAGATTATCAGAGGAGTTCATGCAACATAAACATATCACCTACTATGAACCATACCTAGATGTCATACAAAAACCTTATGACAGAGCTCTGTTTTTTTAGTTCAGGGTTGGTTCGCTCCTCACCCGTGAAATGACCGCTCGATGGAAGGCTCCCCATCAGACATCAGCCTCCTGCCCGAATTGCGAAGCCAATCTTGAGTCAATAGCTCATGTCATGTTCATGTGCCCAGCCTATAAAGCGCCAAGGGAACGATGTCTTAAACCACTCTGCAGGGAGTTGGGTACTCGTAGCCACTTAGTGGCGTTGCGCATCTTAAGATCTGATGCACGAGCCCTACATGTGTGTGGTTTGGCCAAATTCCTGAGTTGGGCATGGAACATCAGATCGAGAACCCTGAAAGCCAATCTCTAAGTATTGACACTGCTATGAGCTACCTGCACCCTGTGAATTGTATTTTTTATATATTTTATCTAGTAAATACTATTTTTAATGTTACTGTCAATTATTCCATCACAAGGATTTTTTGATGAAGTATGTTATTTAGTCACTTAGGGTACATTTATTACTTGATAAAATGTATTGTATTTTTTATACTATTGATTTTAACTTGTGTCCCACAGCTTTTACGATATGTTTTTATCGAAATAAAGCTAATATGACCGACTGATATATTCAAACAAGATGAAAAGAAAAAATGCTTCCCAAGATTACTGAAGGAAACCCATGGCTAGGTAGAGAAGTATGTTAGTGTCCACCAACAGCACTATTCTTTATAGTGTGGAATGGAAGGCCTGAGAGAGGGAACGATAGTCGTTTTTTTTTCTCTGGGGTAAGAAGTTCTTCAAAAGAGATATATTCGAACAAGACGAAAAGAAAAAATACTTTCCAACCTTACTGAAGGAAATACCATTGCCTACACTTTAGACTGAGCAAACAGCGACATTGAAAGACCAGAGATTGAACACCAAGCCTTCAGAGTAAGAGTCTAAGATCTTAACCATTAGGCCAGAGTGACACTTTAACAGTTGCCCTGAAAACTAATATATGACATGAGGATCAGAAACCCATGGCTAGGTAGAAAAGTATGTTAGTGTTCACCAACAGTCCTATTCTTTATAGTGTGGAATGGAAGGACTGAGAGAGGGAACGATAGAGAGTAGTTTTTATTCTCTGGGGTAAGAAGTTCTTCAAAAGAGATATATTCAAACAAGATGAAAAGAAAAAATGCTTCTCAATCTTACTAAAGGAAATACCATTGCCTACACTTTAGACTGAGCAAACAGTGACATTGAAAGACTAGGGATTAAACACCTAATCTTCAGAATAAGAGTCAAGGCCCTTAACCAATAGACCAGAGTGACTGTTTATGAATTGGCCTGAAAAGTAAGATATGACATGCGGATCAGAAACCCATGGCTAGGGAGAGAAGTATGTTAGTGTCCACCAACAGTACTACTCTTTATTGTGTGGAATGGAAGGACTAAGAGAGGGAACAATAGAGAGTCGTTTTTATTCTCTGGGGTAAGAAGTTCTTCAAAAGAAATATATTCACACAAGGTGAAAAGAAAAAATGCTTCCAAACCTTACTGAAGGAAATACGATTGCCTACACTTTAGATTGAGCAAACAGTGACATTGATAGCCCAGTGATCGAACACCTAATATTCAGAGTAAGAGTCTAAGACCTTTACCATTAGGCCAGAATGACTCTTTATCAGTTGGCCTAAAAACTAATATATGACATACGGATCAGAAACCCATGGCTAGATAGAGAAGTATGCTACTGTCCACCAACAGTACTATTCAATATATTGTGGAATGGAAGGGCTGGGAGAGGGAGCGATACAGAGTCGTTTTTTTTCTCTGAGGTAAGAAGTTCTTCAAAGGAGATATATTCAAACAAGATGAAAAGAAAAAATACTTCTCAACCTTACTGAAGGAAATACCATTGCATACACTTTAGACTGAGCAAACAGTGACATTGAAAGACCAGGGATTATACACCTAATCTTCAGAGTAAGAGTCGAGGCCCTTAACCAAAGGCCCAGAGTGACTTTTTATGCGTTGGCCTGAAAAGTAATATATGACATGCGGATCAGAAACCCATGGCTAGGGAGAGAAGTATGTTAGTGTCCACCAACAGTACTACTCTTTATTGTGTGGAATGGAAGGACTAAGAGAGGGAACGATACAGAATCGTTTTTTTTTCTCTGGGGTAAGAAGTTCTTTAAAAGAGATATATTCAAACAAGATGAAAAGAAAAAATACTTCTCAACCTTACGGAAGGAAATACCATTGCCTACACTTTAGAATGAACAAACATTGAAAGACAAGGGATTGAACACCTAATCTTCAGAGTAAGAGGCTAAGACCTTAACCATAAGGCCTGAGTGACTCTTTACCAGTAGGTCTGAAAACTGATATATGACATGCAGATCAGAAACCCTTGGCTAGGTAGAGAAGTATTTTAGTGTCCACCAAAAGTACTATTCTTTATAGTGTGGAATGGAAGGACTGAGAGGGGGAATGATAGAGAGTCGTTTTTAACTCTGGGGTAAGAAGTTCTTCAAAAGAGATATATTCAAACAAGATGAAAAGAAAAAATACTTCCCAAAGTAAATACCATTGCCTACACTTTAGACTGAGAAAACAGTGACATTGAACAACTAATCTTCAGAGTAAGAGTCTAAGACCTTAACAATTAGGCCAGAGTGAGTCTTTACCAGTTTACCTGAAAACTAATATATGACATGCGGATCAGAAACCCATGGCTAGGTAGAGAAGTATGTTAGTGTCCACCAACAGTACTATTCTTTATAGTGTGGATTGGAAGGCGTGAGAGAGGGAACGATAGAGAGTCATTTTGTTTCACTGGGGTAAGCAGTTCTTCAAAAGAGATATATTCAAACAAGATGAAAAGAAAAAACATTTCTCAACCTTACTGAAGGAAACACCATTGCCTACACTTTAGACTGAGCAAAGAGTGACATTGAAAGACCAGAGATTGAACACCTAATCCTCAGAGTAAGCATCTAAAACCTTAACCATTAGGCTAGATTGACTCTTTACCAGTTGTTCTGAAAACTAATATATGACATGCGGATCAGAAACCCATGGCTAGGTAGAGAAGTATGCTAGTGTCCACCAGCAGTACTATTCTTCATAGTGTGTAATGGAGGGACTGAGAGAGGGAACGATAGAGAGTCGTTTTGTTTCACTGGGGTAAGCAGTTCTTCAAAAGAGATATATTCAAACAAGATGAAAAGAAAAACTCTTTCCCAACCTTATTGAAGGAAATACCATTGCCTACACTTTAGACTGAGCAAACAGTGACATTGAATGACCAGAAATTTAACTCCTATACTTCAGAGTAACAGTCTAAGACCTTAACCATTAGGACAGCGCGACTGTTTGACATTTCACCTGAAAACTAATATATGACATGCGGATCAGAAACCCATGGCTAGGTAGAAAAGTATGTTAGTGTCCACCAACAGTACTATTCTTTATAGTGTGGAATGGAAGGCCTGAGAGAGGGAACGATAGAGAGTCGTTTTTTTTTCTCTGGGGTAAGAAGTTCTTCAAAAGAGATGTATTCGAACAAGATGAAAAGAAAAAACACTTCCCAATCTTACTGAAGGAAATACCATTGCCTACACTTTATACTGAGGAAACAGTGACATTGAAAGACCAGGGATTCAACACCTAACCTTCAGAGTAAAAGTCTAAGATCTTAACCATTAGGCCAGAGTGACACTTTAACAGTTGGCCTGAAAACTAATATATGACATGCGGATCAGAAACCCATGGCTAGGTAGAAAAGTATGTTAGTGTTCACCAACAGTACTATTCTTTATAGTGTGGAATGGAAGGACTGAGAGAGGGAACGATAGAGAGTAGTTTTTATTCTCTGGGGTAAGAAGTTCTTCAAAAGAGATATATTCAAACAAGATGAAAAGAAAAAATACTTCTCAATCTTACTAAAGGAAATACCATTGCCTACACTTTAGACTGAGCAAATAGTGACATTGAAAGACTAAGGATTAAACACCTAATCTTCAGAATAAGAGTCGAGGCCCTTAACCAATAGGCCAGAGTGACTTTTTGTGAGTTGGCCTGAAAAGTAAGATATGACATGCGGATCAGAATCCCATGGCTAGGGAGAGAAGTATGTTAGTGTCCACCAACAGTACTACTCTTTATTGTGTGGAATGGAAGGACTAAGAGAGGGAACAATAGAGAGTCGTTTTTATTCTCTGGGGTAAGAAGTTCTTCAAAAGAAATATATTCACACAAGGTGAAAAGAAAAAGTGCTTCCAAACCTTACTGAAGGAAATACGATTGCCTACACTTTAGATTGAGCAAACAGTGACATTGATAGCCCAGTGATCGAACACCTAATCTTCAGAGTAAGAGTCTAAGACCTTTACCATTAGGCCAGATTGACACTTTATCAGTTGGCCTAAAAATTAATAGATGATATGCGGATCAGAAGCCCATGGCTAGGTAGAGAAGTATGCTACTGTCCACCAACAGTACTATTCAATATATTGTGGAATGGAAGGGCTGAGAGAGGGAGCGATACAGAGTCGTTTTTTTTCTCTGAGGTAAGAAGTTCTTCAAAAGAGATATATTCAAACAAGATGAAAAGAAAAAATCATTTTCAACCTTTCTGAAGGCAATGCCTTTACCTACACTTAAGACTGAGGAAACAGTGACATTAAAATGCCAGGGATTGTACACCTAATCTTCAGAGCAAGAGTCTCATACTTTAACCATTAGGCCAGCAAGACTTTTTACTGGTTGGCCTGAAAACTAATATATGACATGCGGATCAGAAACCCATGGTTAGGGAGAGAAGTATGTTAGTGTCCACCAACAGTAATACTCTTTATTGTGTGGAATGGAAGGACTAAGAGAGGGAACGATACAGAATCGTTTTTTTTCTCTGGGGTAAGAAGTTCTTCAAAAGAGATATATTCAAACAAGATGAAAAGAAAAAATAATTCCCAACCTTACGGAAGGAAATACCATTGCCTACACTTTAGAATGAACAAACAGTGACATAGAAAGACCAGAGATTGAACACCTAATCTTCAGAGTAGGAGGCTAAGACCTTAACCATAAGGCCTGAGTGACTCTTTACCAGTAGGTCTGAAAACTGATATATGACATGCAGATCAGAAACCCATGGCTAGGTAGAGAAGTATTTTAGTGTCCACCAACAGTACTATTCTTTATAGTGTGGAATGGAAGGACTGAGAGAGGGAATGATAGAGAGTCGTTTTTTAACTCTGGGGTAAGAAGTTCTTCAAAAGAGATATATTCAAACAAGATGAAAAGAAAAAACACTTCCCAAAGTAAATACCATTGCCTACACTTTAGACTGAGAAAACAGTGACATTGAACAACTAATCTTCAGAGTAAACGTCTAAGACCTTAACAATTAGGCCAGAGTGACTCTTTACCAGTTTACCTGAAAACTAATATATGACATGCGGATCAGAAACCCATGGCTAGGTAGAGAAGTATGTTAGTGTCCACCAACAGTACTATTCTTTATAGTGTGGATTGGAAGGCCTGAGAGAGGGAACGATAGATTGTCGTTTTGTTTCACTGGGGTAAGCAGTTCTTCAAAAGAGATGTATTCAAACAAGATGAAAAGAAAAAACATTTCTCAACCTTACTGAAGGAAACTCCATTGCCTACACTTTAGACTGAGCAAACAGTGACATTGAAAGACCAGCTATTAAACACCTAATCCTCAGAGTAAGCGTCTAAGACCTTAACCATTAGGCCAGATTGACTCTTTACCAGTTGTCCTGAAAACTAATATATGACATGCGGATCAGAAACCCATGGCTAGGTAGAGAAGTATGCTAGTGTCCACCAGCAGTACTATTCTTCATAGTGTGTAATGGAGGGACTGAGAGAGGGAACGATAGAGAGTCGTTTTGTTTCACTGGGGTAAGCAGTTCTTCACAAGAGATATATTCAAACAAGATGAAAAGAAAAACTCTTTCCCAACCTTATTGAAGGAAATACCATTGCCTACACTTTAGAATGAGCAAACAGTGACATTGAATGACCAGAAATTGCACACTTAAACTTCAGAGTAAGGGTCTAAGATATTATCCATTTAGCCAGAGTGACTCTTTACCAGCTGGCCTGAAAAGTAATATATGACATGCGGATCAGAAACCCATGGCTAGGTAAAGAAGTATGTTAGTGTCCACCAACAGTACTGTTCTTTATAGTGTGGAATGGAAGGACTGAGAGAGGGAACGACGGATATTCGTTTTTGTTCTCTGGGGTAAGAAGTTCTTCAAAAGAGATATATTCAAACAAGATGAAAAGAAAAAATACTTCTCAACCATACTGAAGGGAATACCATTGCCTACACTTTAGACAGAGGAAACAGTGACTTTGAAAGACCAGGGATTGAACACCTAATCTTCAGAGTAAGAGTCTAAGACCTTAACCTTAGGCCAGCGTGACTGTTTGCCAGTTGCCCTGAAAACTAATATATGACATACGGATCAGAAACCCATGGCTAGGTAGAAAAGTATGTTAGTGTTCACCAACAGTACTATTCTTTATAGTGTGGAATGGAAGGACTGAGAGAGGGAACGATAGAGAGTAGTTTTTATTCTCTGGGGTAAGAATTTCTTCAAAAGAGATATATTCAAACAAGATGAAAGGACAAAATACTTCTCAACCTTATTGAAGGAAAGACCATTGCCTACACTTTAGACTGAGCAAACAGTGACATTGAAAGACCAAGGATTAAACACATAATCTTCAGAGTAAGAGTCGAGGCCCTTAATCAATAGGCCAGAGTGACTTTTTATGAGTTGGCCTGAAAAGTAATATATGACATGCGGATCAGAAACCCATGGCTAGGGAGAGAAGTATGTTAGTGTCCACCAACAGTACTACTCTTTATTGTGTGGAATGGAAGGACTAAGAGAGGGAACGATAGAGAGTCGTTTTTATTCTCTGAGATAAGAAGTTCTTCAAAAGAAATATATTCACACAAGGTGAAAAGAAAAAATGCTTCCAAACCTTACTGGAGAAAATACAATTGCCTACACTTTAGATTGAGCAAACAGTGACATTGAAAGACCGGGGATTCAACACCTAATCTTCATAATAAGAGTCTAAGACCTTGACCATTAGGCCGGAGTGACTCTTTACCAGTTTGCCTGAAAACCAATATATGACATGCGGATCAGAAACCCATGGCTAGGGAGAGAAGTATGTTAGTGTCCACCAACAGTACTACTCTTTATTGTGTGGAATGGAAGGACTAAGAGAGGGAATGATAGAGAGTCGTTTTTATTCTCTGGGGTAAGAAGTTCTTCAAAAGAGATATATTCAAACAAGATGAAAAGAAAAAGTACTTCCCAACCTTACTGACGGAAATACCATTGCCTACCCATTAGACTGAGCAAACAGTGACATTGAAAGACCGGGGATTGAACACCTAATCTTCATAATAAGAGTCTAAGACCTTAACCATTAGGCCAGAATGACTCTTTACCAGTTAGCCTAAAAACTAAGATATGACATGCGGATCAGAAACCCATGGCTAGGTAGAGAAGTATGCTACTGTCCACCAACAGTACTATTCAATATATTGTGGAATGGAAGGGCTGAGAGAGGGAATGATAGAGAGTCGTTTTTTAACTCTGGGGTAAGAAGTTCTTCAAAAGAGATGTATTCAAACAAGATGGAAAGAAAAAATACTTCCCAACCTTACTGAAGGAAATACCATTGCCTACACTTTAGACTGAGCAAACAGTGACATTGAATGACCTGAAATTGAACACCTACACTTCAGAGTAAGAGTCTAAGACCTTAACCATGAGGCCAGCACGATTCTTTACGAGTTGGCCTGAAAACTAATATATGACATGCGAATCAGAAACCTATGGCTAGGTAGAGAAGTATGTTAGTGTCCACCAACAGCACTCTTCTTTATAGTGTGGAATGGAATGACTGAGAGAGGGAACGATAGAGAGTGTTTTTTTCAATGGGGTAAGAAGTTCTTCAAAAGAGCTATTCAAACAAGATGAAAATAAAAAACATCGCCCAACCTTATTGAAGGAAAGACCATTACCTACACTTTAGACTGAGCAAACAGTGACATTGAACAACCAGGGATTGAACACCAAATTTTCAGAGTAAGAGTCTAAGACCTTACCCATTAGGCCAGATTGACTCATTAGCAAAGGTCCTGAAAACTAATATATGACATGCGGATCAGAAACCCATGGCTAGGTGGAGAAGTATGTTAGTGTCTACCAACAGTACTATTCTTTATAGCGTGGAATGGAAGGACTGTGAGAGGGAACGATAGAGAGTCGTTTTTTTTTTTTGGAGTAACAAGTTCTTCAAAAGAGATATATTCAAACAAGATGGAAAGAAAAAATTCTTCGCCACCTTACTGAAGGAAATACCATTGCCTACTCTTTAGACTGAGCCAACAGTGACATTGAAAGACCAGGGATTGAATTCCTAATTTTCAGAGTAAGAGTCTAAGACCTTAACCATAAGGCCAGATTGATTCTTTACCAGTTGGTCTGAAAACTGATATATGACATGCGGATCAGAAACCCATCGCTAGGTAGAGAACTATGTTAGTGTTCACCAACAGTAACATTCTTTATAGTGTGGAATGGAAGGACTGAGAGAGGGAATGATAGAGAGTCATTTTTCTTCTCACAAGTACTACTCCTTATTGTGTGGAATGGAAGGACTGAGAGAGGGAACGATAGAGAGTCGTTTTTTAACTCTGGGGTAAGAAGTTCTTCAAAAGAGATATATTCAAACAAGATGGAAAGAAAAAATACTTCCCAACCTTACTGAAGGAAATACCATTGCGTACACTTTAGACTGAGCAAACAGTGACATTGAATGGGCAGAAACTGAACACCTAAACTTCAGAGGAAGAGTCTAAGACCATAACCATTAGGCCACCGTGACTCTTTACCAGTTGGCCTAAAAACTAATATATGACATGAGGATCAGAAACCCATGGCTAGGTAGAGAAGTATGATAGTGTCCACCAACAGTACTATTCTTTATAGCGTGGAATGGAAGGACTGTGAGAGGTGAAGAACCAGAACTCTTTGGGTCTGGCGGCGCAGGGTACGCCCAAGTCTCCGGAGTTCTCCTGCTCAGCTTCACAGAGACACGGGACACTCTGTCGGCGTTAGAAGATCAGATTTATTTAGCTGCAGCTAGTACAGTTATCCTAGAAGTACACAAAGTAGGTTCTCAGGAGACTGCCACTTCACTCTGTGGCGCACAGGGTTTTATACTATACAAGGTTCAGACATGTTAACAGAGAGCACTCCCAGCACACACAAGAAAGAACCAATAAGGAAAGTTGGAAAACAGGATAGAACCAATAGGAGAGATTGGAAAACAAAGGTGTCAGATGACTCGAAGAAACCTCTCCTCCAACCATGTTTGTCACCCCTCCCTCAAGCTAATTCATTAACAGATTCATAACTAACTTGCAGGTGGCGAGATACGTTTGTGTGTTGGAGGACAGTTGTGAAACGAGAGAATGCTAGCAGAAGGCAGTGAAGGCCAGGGGACAAGATAAAGTCAGAAAAGAATGGTGTGAATCAATAGATAGTTGAGACAGGGATTAGGAAAGCCAGACAGGGATTAGTGTACTCGGCCAGTCCTAACACCAGCTTTGTAAATAGAGGCAGAAAGCGTATTTCGACACCAGGTTGCAGAAAAAGCAGAATAGACTTTGCTCGCCGTGCTGCCTGATTGATGGCAACATAAAATGGCGGCGGAGCACAAAATGGCGGGTCGATTCGATCGCGATCAGAAATCGAAGTTCCTCAGACCCTCCTTTTGCCAGAACTCAGGCAAGATAGACTCATGCTAATCTGAGTCAATGTCGATAGTCATGAGGTCATCGAGTTGTTGCTGTAACATCATTCTTATTTTATCTGTTACTTGTGGTTTGGGTTTTGGGATGCACAAAGTAGCACAAAGGTCACAGATAGCGGGACCACAGTGCATACAAAGGCAACAGGAGAAAATAATGGTCAGAATTATATCAAGAAATGTCAATGCTTTCCAACCCCATTTGGACAGTAGTCCCCAAAACCACTCCGTAAAAGACCAATCTCCTTCGTCCTGGTGAATAGACTTAGAGATTATGTGCAACTTGGAGATAGCTTGGAATACTGTCGGAGCGTCATTAGGTATGAAAATACAACAACTTGACCCGATCAATTTGCACACTCCACCACGATCTGCGAGAACAAAATCTAAGGCAACTCGATTCTGTAAGGTCATAAGACGATCCGCCTGTAGTTCTGCCGTGATGTTACTCAAGGCTCCTACAGTGATGTCTATTTTGGTCTCTACGACACGAACCAGTTGCCTTATATTTCTGCTGTTGGCCATTGGACCCCAGAAAGGAAGAAATCCTTTGAGGAAATCTCCTCCCTCTTGTCCTGCTGTGTCCTTTGAATCGATAATCCCTCTGCCGTATCTGTTTCGATGATGGTTTGCGGAAGCGGTGTAAGTAGGGGGAAGAAGAAAGGCTATATAACAAGTACCGGAGAAATCCGTTGGTAACCATGTATAAGCTCTGTTATAGCAAATGAAATAGGTGCCCTGAGACGGCACTAGAGGAGGCGAGTTCTGAGAGGAATAAACGTACGTATAGGAACAGTCATTCCTTTGTATAGTGTCAGAAGAGCGATCGTTTATCTGTAAACAGAAGTTGCCCTGATGTGGTATAGTCCAAATCGGTGAAGACTTTCCTTTCTTAACTTTATCACTAAGACTGGACATATATTGGGTGACATTCCAGTTGGTGTATGCCTTTCTTTCGTCAATGGAGATTTTACTATTTTCCATGATTTTAGCCATAGCTACCATTCCCTTAATCAAAGAACTATGACTAAAATCAGGATCGCTAACATGTGAACTAATAGATCGTCTGAATTTGCTTTGATAAGCATTGGAGAAGATGACGAAATAAGCCCAAGCAGAACCCTCATAAGAAAATGGGAGAACTAAATATGGCATTCCTTTCTCTGTGGTGTGTGGCATAAGTCCACACACCGAACAATCAGTCGTATTGACCACTAACTGATGCTGATGTAATGACTGGATAAAGGAATTGTTATAATATTCAGTTCTTCTAATGAGTTCATGTTGAGGAAGAGTATGAAAGAGATGTGGAGAGACAGTTGAAGAAGACGAAGAAGGAGATATAACTTTTGGCTGCAGAGCATAAATAATCCAACTTATAAACGCCAAAACAATACACAATAATATAATAACACATAAAGTTATACTGAAACGACTGTACAATATATTACAGGATCCTTTCTTTATTTCTTCTTTTCTCTCTCTTTTGCCTAGTGTAGTTTCCATCTTACTAATGGATGCTCACGGCAATCTTCCTCAATCGCTAAATCACGATTGTCTACCGTCCTATGACACTGTTAAGTCCTGCAGGCCTATTGCCACTACTCAGGTCGTGATTCAGACTCCTACCGTGACCCTGCAACCGGGACAGAATACTAGACAGGAGAGAAAAGTTTTAAATGTTCTTTGGTCTAGGTCTTAAATGGTATTGTTCCTTCCCAGATACGCTTTGGTCTTGGAACAATGTTCGTGGATTAGTCGTTTCTAAGCGACGATGTGGTGTTATTGCTTCTTGCAAAACGTCGTCGTCCTCTTTCTCAGACAGTGTCTCTTTCAGGTGTGCATCACTAAAAGGCACGAATCGTGGAGTCTTTTCACTTTCACAGTCACCAACACATCTACGAACCCACTGATCAAAGGGCAAAGGCAAAGGCACTTTCTTGCAATGCACACCGTGAATCCAATTTTTCTTTCCTTCGACTTTAACTGCTGTTCTCGTGGTCAGCAAGACCATCCGGGGCTCCCGCCATCTGGGTTCCAAATTCTTTGTCTTCTGAAAGTTTTTGATGCAGACCCAGTCACCTGGTCGGATGGAATAACCCGAGTCTGTGGAAGCCTCCGGCAGAGCACTCTGAACCTGTTGATGGAGAACACACAATTTAGTCGTGAGATCATGCAGATAATCAATCAACATTGGATACGGCAAGTCTGAGTATTTCTTAGGGCGTGGGACTCCCCATATATTAGCTGGGCGTCCAAAAACCACTTCGTACGTGCTAAGTCCCAAACGAGAGTGTACTGCAGTTCTGGTGGTTAGCAAGGCTAATGGCAAAGCATCAGGCCAATTGAGTCCTGTACTCGCTTGAACCTTTGCTAGTTTCAACTTCAAGGTTCCATTGTAGCATTCTACTAATCCTGCTGATTGGGGATGGTTTGCCGCATGAAACTTTTGCTTGATACCAAGACCTGCACAAACTTTCTGCATAACTTGGCCAACAAATTCGCTCCCATTGTCACTCCAGACAATGCACGGCAAACCAAACCTGGGGAAAAATTCTTTTAGTAGAACTTTAGCTGTGGATAAAGCTGTGTTATCCTTTAGGGGGTATGCTTCTATCCATCTTGAAAAGGCGCATACTACCACCAGAACATATTTGAGGTTGTTGCATCGTTCCATGTGAATATAATCGATCTGCAACACCTCAAATGGATATGTCGGAGGGGCAAAATGACCTGCTGGAGTTGGGGTTCCCTTTCCTAGATTGTACATCAGACAAACAATACAATGTTTCACTACATTGTCTGCGCATTTTGGGATTTTATTGTTTTGCCACACTGGAGCCAGAAGCTTGCATATGCCTTTCGCACTTAAGTGGGCTGGACCATGGGCCATAGTAACCACTGGAAGTACATAGGCATCCGGTAACAGCCAACGTTGATGTTCAGATAGTTCTATCCAACAACCCATCTCATCTAACATTCCTGTACGTTCTTTCCACTTGCTCAATTCCCTCTCTGAAACCTCTTTCTGAATCTCTTTTACACTTTCTACTGTATTCTCATACATCTTCTCTCTCTGACCCAATTCGCAGGACCTGCCACATACATTCGACTTGTGGAATCTCTTGCTGTCTTTTTCGCTGTTTCATCAGCTAATGCATTTCCTCGACCAACATCATCTGTAATCTTTTTGTGTGCACTACACTTCACGATCGCTATTTGGGTGGGTAAGGCAAGTGATTCGAGGAGATCAGTTACTAATTGACCATGTTGTATCTTGGTGCCATGTGAGGTGAGAAAACCCCTTTCCTTCCAGAGACGCCCAAAGTTGAACGCTACACCAAAAGCATATTGGCTGTCAGTGTACACGTTCACTTACTTCCCTTTCGACAATACACAGGCTCTTGTTAAAGCTATCAATTCTGCTGCTTGTGCTGAATTATGTCTAATACGTGCAGCTTCCACCACTGTGTGCAAAGTAGTCACAGCATAGGCCGAAACTGTATCTCCATTAGCCATTTTAAAACAAGAACCGTCTACCCATAGAGTTCCATCCGGATTCTCTAGTGGTGCATCTTTCAGGTCAATCCTTCCTTTTGTCTCTTCCTCAGTACGGAAGAAACAATCATGCCGTTCTTCAACACTTTCCTCATCTGGAAGTGGCAACAGAGTGGCTGGATTCAGGGTATTACATCGTTTGATGTGTACGTGACTAGACAACAGCGTCAGCTCGTATCCAGTTAGACGTGCACTCGTAAGATGCTGCGTTTTCGTTCTGTTTAGTAAGGTATCCACTGCATGCGGCACCATAACAATGAGAGTGTTATCCAACACTACTCCAGCAGACTGTCGGATAGAAATTGCTGCTGCTGCTGTCGCTTTGAGACAACTGGGCAATGCTTTAGCTACAGGATCTAACGTAGCCGAAAAATAGGCACATGGCCGCTGTTTGTCTCCAAATTGCTGTGTTAGAACTGACAATGCACAACCTTTTCTCTCATGAACATAGAGCGTAAAAGGCTTAGTGTAATCAGGGGTACCCAATACAGGAGCAGAACACAGAGCGGTACGTAAATCAGTGAAACTCTTTTGGCACTCATCAGTCCATGAAAGGGGCTGAGGCGTATCTTTTAAAGTGAGTGCCAACAAAGGTTTGGCTATCAGAGAGAAGTTAGGGATCCACTGTCTACAATAAGAGGTGATACCCAGAAAGGCACGTGCCTCCCTTTGTGTGGATGGCACAGACATTCGCGTAATCGCCCGAATTCGTTCTGGCGTTAATCGTCGTCCCTCCTTTGATAGGAGATGACCCAAAAAGGTAACCTCTCGACAGGCATATTGTAATTTGGAAGGTGAAACCTTATGATTCAGATTAAACAAATGGCGCAATAATGCAACAGTGACATTTTTACAAATCTCTTCTGAGTCAGTGGCTACTAACAAGTCATCCATATACTGGATGAGAGCAGCACCAGACGGCAAATGAAAAGTATCAAGATGACATTTTAACCCCTTCGCTGCCAGGCCTTTTCTCCCTCCTGTGCCAGGCCTTTTTTTGGCTATTTGGGGTAGTGCGCGCTTAGGCCCCTGTAACTTTTTGACCGCATTAGGTAGCCACGCCAAATTTGCGTCCTTTTCTTCCAACATTATGGGGATTCTAAAGGTACTCAGGGTTTGTGGATTCCCCTGGAGGGGTCACAGAAAAGAGCCAAAATACAGCAACATTTTTTTTTTTTTTTGAAAAATTGGAAAAACGGGCTGCAAATGAAAGCATCTGGGTTTTTCCCTGCAAATGTTATCAAAAAAGGGTTTGTGGGGTTGAAATCACCATTTTCCCAGCTTTTTGGGGATACTTGACTTTTGTCAGAAACCCAACATTTTTTACACAGTTTTGGCATTTTTCTGGGACATAGCCTATTTTTGCAATTTTTTGTGCTTTTGACCTCCTTCCAGTTAGTGGCTGAAATGGGTACAAAAGCAATAGTGGATCCTGGAAAGCTATACATTTTCGAAAAGAAGACAACATTCTGAATTCAGCAAGGGGTCATTTGTGTAGATCCATCAAGGTTGTTTTATAGAAACAAACAGTTAAATGTAGGACAAATTGAAATTTAGTTGAAAAAAACAGCCTTTTGTGTCAACGTTTTCACCTGTAACTTCTTCTAATTATGACAGCTCTTTGAAAGCAATATACCGTTGCATCCGCTGGACATTACTGGTTGTGGGGATATATAGGACTTGTAGGTTCACCAAGAACCCGACGAACCCAGAGCCAAAAACTGAGTAGCAACTTGCAATGGTTTTTTATTATGTACCGGGTATATAGTAATTATTCTGTAAAAAAGTGTACATGGAAAAATCGGTATGAAAGACACCTATGTATTTCTGAAATGGGAACAAAATATAGAGTTTAGAAACAGTAGATATTTGCACATTTTTTAGAATGACTTCTTTTTTACACAATATCTTTCATTTGGAAAGCAGAAATGCAGGGAAAGTCAATAGATAATAACAGTTCCTTTACAAATCTGAATTACCCTAAGTCTCCCGATAAAAATGGTACCTCACTTGTGTGGGTAGGCATAGTGCCCACGACAGGAAACGGCGCAAAACGCAACGTGGTCACACCACATTTTCACAATGCAAAATTACCCTTTTTTTGCAAAGTGCCTAGCTCTAGTTTTTGAACCCTAGCTCTGCGGGCACCTTGGGAAACCTAGCAAACCTATACATTTTTGAAAACTAGACAACCAGGGGAATCCAGGATGGGGTGACTTGACTGCCTCCCACCAGGGTCTGTTACCCAGAATCCCTTGCAAACCTAAAAAATTGTCAAAAAAACCACATTTTCCACACATTTCTGTCGTGGAAAGTTCCGGAATCTGCGTGGATCCACAAATTTCCACCCACCCCGCGTTCCCCAAAGTCTTACGAGAAAAATGGTACCTCACTTGTGTGGATCGGCCTAGTGCCCGCGACAGGAAACGGCGCAAAACGCAACCTGGTCACACCTCAATTTCGCAGTGAAAAATGACCCTTTTTTGGAAAAATGACTAGCTGTAGTTTTTGAACCCTAGCTCTGCTCTGCGGGCACCTTGGGATACCTAGCAAACCTATACATTTTTGAAAACTAGACACCCAGGGGAATCCAGGATGGGGTGACTTGACTGCCTCCCACCAGGGTCTGTTACCCAGAATCCCTTGCAAACCTAAAAAATTGGCAAAAAAAACACATTTTCCCCACATTTCTGTCGTGGAAAGTTCCGGAATCTGCGTGGATCCACAAAATGGCTAGTCTATAATAGCTCTACAGTACCTCCATAATCATGAACACTTGTTTAACTAGTAGCTTTCGGGCCACATATATGGCCATGTTTTTTATTCTTTTAGAAAACGATTGCGAGACTTTCCTTTGATAGGTTTTCTATTCTTTGACACACAGGTATATTAGCACCTGTATATTGAGATTTCTGCCTGATCGTGACTATTTGAGTGGGGAATGCTCGAGGCATTAGAAAGAAAATTCTGACATGAAACACTGATCGTTTAATGCCAAGACTGACCATTGCGAACAAGAAGTGGTCGTTCATATCTGATTTTATACATATGGAGAGAGACTCTACTTTCCATTGAGGTTAGTTCCATGATATTACACCATTAGCAGACACTAATCTGTTGTCATACTATAAAGTATCTCACACTCCAACAGTTTCTTGATGGTCCTACTGGTGGTGGCTCTCTCTACTCTATTGCTTACATCTTCTTTACCAACTGTGTATTTATGGCCTTCTTTTTTCATTGTATTGATTGGCACTAGCCCCTCATTTGTATCGAGTGCCAATATATAAGGAATCAATACCGCATAGATGTATGTAAATTTGTTTTTTAACAAGAGGACCATTTTAAAACAAAATTGTGTTTTTTAACATCAACACTTTAGACAGCTAATGTTTTTATGTATTTTGTAATATTGTATGTTTGTATCCATTTGTTACAGCCTTGAAAAAGTCCGGATGGACGAAACACGTGTCGGCTGTTATGTGTTATATTGAAATTCTACAATCCAAGAAAAGAATAATAAACAAATGATAACTAACTAAACTCTTTGATTTGTTTGTGGACTTTGAAATTCTCTTTGACTCTGTTACCATATGAAATTTTTGAAAGACTAATACCTATAATGTGCCTCAACTGATGCGTAATTAGTGTGTGACCTTAGTGGGATATCCTTTCGGGCTTCTCTACGGGTTTGTGTTTTTCCTTCGACAAGCAGAGGAGGAAGTTAGGTTTGAGAGCACTATAGGCTAAATAGAAAGAAAATTATACAAAAAACATACTGTCAATTATTGTGAAGCTAAAAACTGACAAAAAGACTGATGTGAATGTGCATGTAACTTCTGACAAATTGCTGCTTAGGTGTATGTGTGTCAGGATGGGGTGACTTGACTGCCTCCCACCAGGGTCTGTTACCCAGAATCCCTTGCAAACCTAAAAAATTGGCAAAAAAAACACATTTCCCACACATTTCTGTCGTGGAAAGTTCCGGAATCTGCGTGGATCCACAAATTTTCACCAAAGTCTTTCGAGAAAAATGGTACCTCACTTGTGTGGGTCGGCCTAGTGCCCGCGACAGGAAACGGCGCAAAACGCAACCTGGTCACACCTCAATTTCGCAGTGAAAAATGACCCTTTTTTGGAAAAATGACTAGCTGTAGTTTTTGAACCCTAGCTCTACGGGCACCTTGGGAAACCTAGCAAACCTATACATTTTTGAAAACTAGACACCCAGGGGAATCCAGGATGGGGTGACTTGACTGCCTCCCACCAGGGTCTGTTACCCAGAATCCCTTGCAAACCTAAAAAATTGTCAAAAAAAACACATTTTCCACAAATTTCTGTCGTGGAAAGTTCCGGAATATGCGTGGATCCACAAATTTCCACCCACCCCGCGTTCCCCAAAGTCTTACAAGAAAAACGGTACCTCACTTGTGTGGATCGGCCTAGTGCCCGCGACAGGAAACGGCGCAAAACGCAACCTGGTCACACCTCAATTTCGCAGTGAAAAATGACTCTTTTTTGGAAAAATGACTAGCTGTAGTTTTTGAACCCTAGCTCTGCGGGCACCTTGGGAAACCTAGCAAACCTATACATTTTTGAAAACTAGACACCCAGGGGAATCCAGGATGGGGTGACTTGACTGCCTCCCACCAGGGTCTGTTACCCAGAATCCCTTGCAAACCTAAAAAATTGGCAAAAAAAACACATTTTCCCCACATTTCTGTCGTGGAAAGTTCCGGAATCTGCGTGGATCCACAAATTTCCACCCACCCCGCGTTCCCCAAAGTCTTACGAGAAAAACGGTACCTCACTTGTGTGGATCGGCCTAGTGCCCGCGACAGGAAACGGCGCAAAACGCAACCTGGTCACACCTCAATTTCGCAGTGAAAAATGACCCTTTTTTGGAAAAATGACTAGCTGTAGTTTTTGAACCCTAGCTCTGCGGGTACCTTGGGAAACCTAGCAAACCTATACATTTTTGAAAACTAGACACCCAGGGGAATCCAGGATGGGGTGACTTGACTGCCTCCCACCAGGGTCTGTTACCCAGAATCCCTTGCAAACCTAAAAAATTGGCAAAAAAACCACATTTTCCACACATTTCTGTCGTGGAAAGTTCCGGAATCTGCGTGGATCCACAAATTTCCACCCACCCCGCGTTCCCCAAAGTCTTTCAAGAAAAATGGTACCTCACTTGTGTGGGTCGGCCTACTGCCCGCGACAGGAAACGGCGCAAAACGCAACCTGGTCACACCTCAATTTCGCAGTGAAAAATGACCCTTTTTTGGAAAAATGACTAGCTGTAGTTTTTGAACCCTAGCTCTGCGGGCACCTTGGGAAACCTAGCAAACCTATACATTTTTGAAAACTAGACACCCAGGGGAATCCAGGATGGGGTGACTTGACTGCCTCCCACCAGGGTCTGTTACCCAGAATCCCTTGCAAACCTAAAAAAGTGGCAAAAAAAACAAATTTTCCCCACATTTCTGTCGTGGAAAGTTCCGGAATCTGCGTGGATCCACAAATTTCCACCCACCCCGCGTTCCCCAAAGTCTTTCGAGAAAAACGGTACCTCACTTGTGTGGGTCGGCCTAGTGCCCGCGACAGGAAATGGCGCAAAACGCAACCTGGTCACACCTCAATTTCGCAGTGAAAAATGACCCTTTTTTGGAAAAATGACTAGCTGTAGTTTTTGAACCCTAGCTCTGCGGGCACCTTGGGAAACCTAGCAAACCTATACATTTTTGAAAACTAGACACCCAGGGGAATCCAGGATGGGGTGACTTGACTGCCTCCCACCAGGGTCTGTTACCCAGAATCCCTTTCAAACCTAAAAAATTGGCAAAAAAAACACATTTTCCCCACATTTCTGTCGTGGAAAGTTCAGGAATCTGCGTGGATCCACAATTTTCCACGCACCCCGCGTTCCCCAAAGTCTTACGAGAAAAACGGTACCTCACTTGTGTGGGTCGGCCTAGTGCCCGCGACAGGAAACGGCGCAAAACATAGTGAGGTGACATCAAAATTGCCTATCTCCAAACCACCTGGTTTTGCAAGGGGGGTCTCTTGGGTTTTTGGCCCGGGGCACGGCGGCCATCTAGGGAAACCTACCAAACCCATACATTTCTGAAACCTAGACACCCGGGGGCTTCCAGGGAGGTATGGCTTGCGCGGATCCCCCAACGTTTCCTTACCCAGAATCCCCTGCAAACCTCAATTTTAGCTGAAAAAATCACTTTTTTCACACTTTTTTGTGCGGGAAACTTGTGGCATCACCGGGCTCACTCAAATTTCCCACCTCCCAGCGTTCCCCTGGGTCTCCCGGTAAAAATGGTGCCTCACTTGTGTGGGAGGCCCAAGTACCCGCGGCAGGCAAGGGCCCCAAACGTAGTGATGCGACATCAACATTGCCTATCTCAAAACCACCTGGTTTTGCAAGGGGGATCTCTTGGCTTTTTGGCCCGGGGCACGGCGGCCATCTAGGGAAACCTACCAAACCCATACATTTCTGAAAACTAGACACCCGGGGGCTTCCAGGGAGGTATGGCTTGTGCGGATCCCCCAACGTTTCCTTACCCAGAATCCCCTGCAAACCTCAATTTTAGCTGAAAAAATCACTTTTTTCACACTTTTTTGTGTGGGAAAGTTGTGGCATCACCGGGCTCACTCAAATTTCACACCTCCCAGCGTCCCCCTGGGTCTCCTGGTAAAAATGGTGCCTCACTTGTGTGGGAGGCCCAAGTACCCGCGACAGGCAAGGGCCCCAAACGTAGTGATGCGACATCAACATTGCCTATCTCAAAACCACCTGGTTTTGCAAGGGGGGTCTCTTGGCTTTTTGGCCCGGGGCACGGCGGCCATCTAGGGAAACCTACCAAACCCATACATTTCTGAAAACTAGACACCCGGGGGCTTCCAGGGAGGTATGGCTTGCGCGGATCCCCCAACGTTTCCTTACCCAGAATCCCCTGCAAACCTCAATTTTAGCTGAAAAAATCACTTTTTTCACACTTTTTTGTGTGGGAAAGTTGTGGCATCACCGGGCTCACTCAAATTTCACACCTCCCAGCGTTCCCCTGGGTCTCCCGGTAAAAATGGTGCCTCACTTGTGTGGGAGGCCCAAGTACCCGCGACAGGCAAGGGCCCCAAACGTAGTGATGCGACATCAACATTGCCTATCTCAAAACCACCTGGTTTTGCAAGGGGGGTCTCTTGGCTTTTTGGCCCGGGGCACGGCGGCCATCTAGGGAAACCTACCAAACCCATACATTTCTGAAAACTAAACACCCGGGGGCTTCCGGGGAGGTATGGCTTGCGCGGATCCCCCGACGTTTCCTTACCCAGAATCCCACGCAAACCTCAATTTTAGCTGAAAAAATCACTTTTTTGTGTGGGAAACTTGTGGCATCACCGGGCTCACTCAAATTTCACACCTCCCAGCGTTCCCCTGGGTCTCCCGGTAAAAATGGTGCCTCACTTGTGTGGGAGGCCCAAGTACCCGCGACAGGCAAGGGCCCCAAATGTAGTGAGGCGATATCACCATTGCCCATCTCAAATGTCGCATCACTACGTTTTGGGCCCTTGCCTGTCGCGGGTACTTGGGCCTCCCACACAAGTGAGGCACCATTTTTACCGGGAGACCCAGGGGAACGCTGGGAGGTGTGAAATTTGAGTGAGCCCAGTGATGCCACAACTTTCCCACACAAAAAAGTGTGAAAAAAGTGATTTTTTCAGCTAAAATTGAGGTTTGCAGGGGATTCTGGGTAAGGAAACGTTGGGGGATCCGTGCAAGCCATACCTCCCTGGAAGCCCCCGGGTGTCTAGTTTTCAGAAATGTATGGGTTTGGTAGGTTTCCCTAGATGGCCGCCGTGCCCCGGGCCAAAAAGCCAAGAGACCCCCGCAAAACCAGGTGGTTTTGAGATAGGCAATGTTGATGTCGCATCACTACGTTTGGGGCCCTTGCCTGTCGCGGGTACTTGGGCCTCCCACACAAGTGAGGCACCATTTTTACTAGGAGACCCAGGGGAACACTGGGAGGTGGGAAATTTGAGTGAGCCCGGTGATGCCACAAGTTTCCCACACAAAAAAGTGTGAAAAAAGTGATTTTTTTCAGCTAAAATTGAGGTTTGCGGGGGATTCTGGGTAAGGAAACGTTGGGGGATCCGCGCAAGCCATACCTCCCTGGAAGCCCCCGGGTGTCTAGTTTTCAGAAATGTATGGGTTTGGTAGGTTTCCCTAGATGGCCGCCGTGCCCCGGGCCAAAAAGCCAAGAGACCCCCCTTGCAAAACCAGGTGGTTTTGAGATAGGCAATGTTGATGTCGCATCACTACGTTTGGGGCCCTTGCCTGTCGCGGGTACTTGGGCCTCCCACACAAGTGAGGCACCATTTTTACCGGGAGACCCAGGGGAACGCTGGGAGGTGGGAAATTTGGGTGAGCCCGGTGATGCCACAACTTCCCCACACAAAAAAGTGTGAAAAAAGTGATTTTTTCAGGTAAAATTGAGGTTTGCGGGGGATTCTGGGTAAGGAAACGTTGGGGATCCGCGCAAGCCATACCTCCCTGGAAGCCCCCGGGTGTCTAGTTTTCAGAAATGTATGGGTTTGGTAGGTTTCCCTAGATGGCCGCCGTACCCCGGGCCAAAAAGCCAAGAGACCCCCCTTGCAAAACCAGGTGGTTTTGAGATAGGCAATGTTGATGTCGTATCACTACGTTTGGGGCCCTTGCCTGTCGCGGGTACTTGGGCCTCCCACACAAGTGAGGCACCATTTTTACCGGGAGACCCAGGGGAACGCTGGGAGGTGTGAAATTTGAGTGAGCCTGGTGATGCCACAACTTTCCCACACAAAAAAGTGTGAAAAAAGTGATTTTTTCAGCTAAAATTGAGGTTTGCAGGGGATTCTAGGTAAGGAAACGTTGGGGGATCCGCGCAAGCCATACCTCCCTGGAAGCCCCCGGGTGTCTAGTTTTCAGAAATGTATGGGTTTGGTAGGTTTCCCTAGATGGCCGCCGTGCCCCGGGCCAAAAAGCCAAGAGACCCCCCTTGCAAAACCAGGTGGTTTTGAGATGGGCAATGTTGATGTCGCCTCACCACGTTTGGGGCCCTTGCCTGTCGCGGGTACTTGGGCCTCCCACACAAGTGAGGCACCATTTTTACCGGGAGACCCAGGGGAACGCTGGGAGGTGTGAAATTTGAGTGAGCCCGGTGATGCCACAACTTTCCCACACAAAAAAGTGTGAAAAAAGTGATTTTTTCAGCTAAAATTGAGGTTTGCAGGGGATTCTGGGTAAGGAAACGTTGGGGGATCTGCGCAAGCCATACCTCCCTGGAAGCCCCCGGGTGTCTAGTTTTCAGAAATGTATGGGTTTGGTAGGTTTCCCTAGATGGCCGCCGTGCCCCGGGCCAAAAAGCCAAGAGACCCCCCTTGCAAAACCAGGTGGTTTTGAGATAGGCAATGTTGATGTCGCATCACTACGTTTGGGGCCCTTGCCTGTCGCGGGTACTTGGGCCTCCCACACAAGTGAGGCACCATTTTTACTGGGAGACCCAGGGGAACGCTGGGAGGTGGGAAATTTGAGTGAGCCCGGTGATGCCACAACTTTCCCACACAAAAAAGTGTGGAAAAAGTGATTTTTTCAGCTAAAATTGAGGTTTGCGGGGGATTCTGGGTAAGGAAACGTTGGGGGATCCGCGCAAGCCATACCTCCCTGGAAGCCCCCGGGTGTCTATTTTTCAGAAATGTATGGGTTTGGTAGGTTTCCCTAGATGGCCGCCGTGCCCCGGGCCAAAAAGCCAAGAGACCCCCCTTGCAAAACCAGTGGTTTTGAGATAGGCAATGTTGATGTCGCATCACTACGTTTGGGGCCCTTGCCTGTCGCGGGTACTTGGGCCTCCCACACAAGTGAGGCACCATTTTTACCGGGAGACCCAGGGGAACGCTGGGAGGTGTGAAATTTGAGTGAGCCCGGTGATGCCACAACTTTCCCACACAAAAAAGTGTGAAAAAAGTGATTTTTTCAGCTAAAATTGAGGTTTGCAGGGGATTCTGGGTAAGGAAACGTTGGGGGATCCGCGCAAGCCATACCTCCCTGGAAGCCCCAGGGTGTCTAGTTTTCAGAAATGTATGGGTTTGGTAGGTTTCTCTAGATGGCCGCCGTGCCCCGGGCCAAAAAGCCAAGAGACCCCCCTTGCAAAACCAGGTGGTTTTGAGATAGGCAATGTTGATGTCGCATCACTACGTTTGGGGCCCTTGCCTGTCGCGGGTACTTGGGCCTCCCACACAAGTGAGGCACCATTTTTACCGGGAGACCCAGGGGAACGCTGGGAGGTGGGAAATTTGAGTGAGCCCGGTGATGCCACAACTTTCCCACACAAAAAAGTGTGGAAAAAGTGATTTTTTCAGCTAAAATTGAGGTTTGCGGGGGATTCTGGGTAAGGAAACGTTGGGGGATCCGCGCAAGCCATACCTCCCTGGAAGCCCCCGGGTGTCTAGTTTTCAGAAATGTATGGGTTTGGTAGGTTTCCCTAGATGGCCGCCGTGCCCCGGGCCTAAAAGCCAAGAGACCCCCCTTGCAAAACCAGGTGGTTTTGAGATAGGCAATGTTGATGTCGCATCACTACGTTTGGGGCCCTTGCCTGTCGCGGGTACTTGGGCCTCCCACACAAGTGAGGCACCATTTTTACCGGGAGACCCAGGGGAACGCTGGGAGGTGTGAAATGTGAGTGAGCCCGGTGATGCCACAACTTTCCCACACAAAAAAGTGTGAAAAAAGTGATTTTTTCAGCTAAAATTGAGGTTTGCAGGGGATTCTGGGTAAGGAAACGTTGGGGGATCCGCGCAAGCCATACCTCCCTGGAAGCCCCCGGGTGTCTAGGTTTCAGAAATGTATGGGTTTGGTAGGTTTCCCTAGATGGCCGCCGTGCCCCGGGCCAAAAAGCCAAGAGACCCCCCTTGCAAAACCAGGTGGTTTTGAGATAGGCAATGTTGATGTCGCATCACTACGTTTGGGGCCCTTGCCTGTCGCGGGTACTTGGGACTCCCACACAAGTGAGGCACCATTTTTACCGGGAGACCCAGGGGAACGCTGGGAGGTGGGAAATTTGAGTGAGCCCGGTGATGCCACAAGTTTCCCACACAAAAAAGTGTGAAAAAAGTGATTTTTTCAGCTAAAATTGAGGTTTGCGGGGGATTCTGGGTAAGGAAACGTTGGGGGATCCACGCAAGCCATACCTCCCTGGAAGCCCCCGGGTGTCTAGTTTTCAGAAATGTATGGGTTTGGTAGGTTTCCCTAGATGGCCGCCGTGCCCCGGGACAAAAAGCCAAGAGACCCCCCTTGCAAAACCAGGTGGTTTTGAGATAGGCAATGTTGATGTCGCATCACTACGTTTTGGGCCCTTGCCTGTCGCGGGTACTTGGGACTCCCACACAAGTGAGGCACCATTTTTACCGGGAGACCCAGGGGAACGCTGGGAGGTGGGAAATTTGAGTGAGCCCGGTGATGCCACAAGTTTTCCACACAAAAAAGTGTGAAAAAAGTGATTTTTTCAGCTAAAATTGAGGTTTGCGGGGGATTCTGGGTAAGGAAACGTTGGGGGATCCACGCAAGCCATACCTCCCTGGAAGCCCCCGGGTGTCTAGTTTTCAGAAATGTATGGGTTTGGTAGGTTTGCCTAGATGGCCGCCGAGCACAGGCCAAAAAGACAGTTGACCCCCTTGCAAAACCAGAACGTTTTGACATTGTTTCTACAACGTGAGAATTTCGGCACAATATTGCATGGACAATGTGACAGATATTTTGAGGCTTGCAGGACATTGAGGATAAAAAACCTTTTTGTAATGCACAAGAGAGACATCACCATGAACTCCCATGGGTTTACGACAATATCTACAGTCGGTGGGTTATTTTTACATGGAACATACACCTTGGCAGAGAAACTAAAAAGACCAAGAATCCTGCACAGCCACCTATTCCTCAAACGCACACACATACTGGTTGGATTTGGCACGAGGGCGAGTGATGGTTCAGTATATTAAATTTTATTAACAAGAGATTTCACAAAAATGAAATGCACTGTCAATAATTTAATGGAGAAAAAACTGAACCAATGACTCGCAGCTCGTGAGCTGTAAAGCCACGGCAAGGCACCAACCGCTTTACAGGCCATTCACACATCTTTCATACGTGATACACACAAGACCATTCGCACCATCAGGCACAAAAACAACACATTACAAAATTCACAAAAGGGACAAGGTACACCCTGCTTCAGAAAGGCAAATATTACTGCACAGCCATCAAATCCTCAAGCACGCACACATACTGGTTGGATTTGGCACGAGGGTGAGTGATGGTTCAGAATATACAATTGTATTAGCAAGTGATTTCACAAAAATGAAATGCACTGTTAATAACTGAAAGGGCAAGAAACTGAACCATTGACTCACAGCTCGTGAGCTGTAAAGCCACGACAAGGCACCAACCTCTTTACAGGCCATTCATACACCTTTCATACGCGTGAGACATACAAAACCATTCACACCGCCAGCCGCGGGCCCATCACATAACAAAACTCACACCAGCACACAGCGCCATTCAAGGGCCCATCACTTTCACACGCCCACATTCCTGACGCAGCAACTACACAAGCAGATGGATTGCGTGGAGTGGCACTCAGCTAGCAGTGTGTGTAGTGACCAGCAGCAAGTCACTACTCACACACAGCCAGCCGAGCGCCAGTCCACGCACACCGCTAGCCGAGCACCAGTCCACGCACACCGCTAGCTAAACACCAGTCCACGCACACCGCTAGCC
The DNA here is from genome assembly GCF_964204655.1 of Triturus cristatus. Classification (NCBI taxonomy): domain Eukaryota; kingdom Metazoa; phylum Chordata; class Amphibia; order Caudata; family Salamandridae; genus Triturus; species Triturus cristatus. Next base: position 1,175,496,097 of record NC_140583.1, on the reverse strand, counting down.
AAGCGCCAGTCCAGGCACACCACCAGCCAAGCGCCAGTCCAGGCACACCACCAGCCAAGCGCCAGTCCACGCACACCGCCAGCCAAGCACCAGTCCACGCACACCGCCAGCAAAGCACCAGTCCATGCACACCGCCAGCCAAGCACCAGTCCACACACACCGCCAGCCAAGCACCAGTCCACGCACACCGCCAGCCAAGCACCAGTCCACGCACACCGCCAGCCAAGCACCAGTCCACGCACACCGCCAGCCAAGCACCAGTCCACGCACACCGCCAGCCAAGCACCAGTCCACGCACACCACCAGCCAAGCACCAGTCCACGTACACCACCAGCCAAGCACCAGTCCACGCACACCACCAGCCAAGCACCAGTCCATGCACACCGCCAGCCAAGCACCACTCCACGTACACCGCCAAAGAAGTGCCAGTCCACACACACTGCCAACACATTTAGGATTTTTTTAGACAAAAATAGAAACACAAACAAATCACAAATAGATACAAATCTACAAACACAAAATCAGAAACTAAACACATTGTACTAACGGCAACCTTGAAACAGAATCAAATTTTTCAAAGACTACAAACCAATCAGTTAACTTTACCACTCATGAATGCTCCCAAAAATTCTTTTGAGTATGGTACGCTCTAAAACAAGCAGGGACACACAGCCCAGGTTTAGATGGACAGTCGGGGCAATACATACGAATCTCCTTCCGCGTACCTCTTCGCCAACAGACTCTGCATCTCCTAGTGGGAAAATCTTTTGCCGGTGTGGGAGGGATGAAATCAGGAAAGTGGCGATCTTTCAATCGAACCACATCCTCCACCACTCCAAATCTAGGAACACTTGCCTGTTCCACAACAACAAGGCTAGCTATCACAGAGTGCTGAAACTGAAGAAATGTCAACTTTGACGCAGGAGAACACTCCTTGAACACAATAAAAGCATTGAACATTGCTAATTCGAAGAAATGGATGGCCAACTTCTTATACCAAACATAAGCCTTCCGAATAGCAGAGTAAGGTTTCAACCTCTGATCTACTCTGTCAACACCACCCATGTGCTTATTGTAGTCTAGAATGCACACAGGTTTGCGCACTTCAGCAACCTGACCCCAAACAGTCACAGGTAAAGTGCTCTCATCATGGATGGTAGTCAGCATGTACACATCCCTCCTGTCCACAAATTTTACAGCTAGTAGTTCATCACTACGCAAGGAACTGCACTGCCCCCTCTGAAGTTTTTTGCAAACAAGCTCTTTCGGATAAGCTTTACGGTGAGAGCGGATTGTGCCACATGCAAAAGTGTCCACTTTATACAATTCCTTAAATAATTGCACAGCAGTATAGAAGTTATCAAGGTACAAATGGTGGCCTCTGTTAAACAGTCTCCTAGCAAGATGCCACACAATTTTCTCTGCAACTCCAAAAGTGGACAGACAACCTGGGGGGTCAATAGCAGAATCTCTACCAGTGTACACACGAAAATTAAAAACATATCCTGTCCTACTCTCAGACAACATATACAGCTTAATTCCATAGCGTGCCCTCTTGCTAGGGATGTACTGCCTAAAAACCAAACGGCCCTTGAACAAGACCAAAGACTCATCAATAGATATTTCTTTCCCTGGAGTATAGATCTCAGAAAATCGATCCACTAAGTGATCAAGAACGGGCCGAATCTTAAAAAGACGGTCACAGTCAGGGTGATCTCGTGGCAACGCCATGGAATTATCAACAAAATGCAGCATACGTAGCAAAAGTAAATACCGATTACGAGTCATAACTGCAGGAAATATGGCAGTTGCCAACAAGGGGCTAGTAGACCAATATGAAGCCAAGGTTGGCTTCCTTACCACACCCATCAATAAAGTCAAACCCAAAAACTTCTTCATTTCTTCCAGATATGTGGGAGTCCACCGGGTAGCTCTAGACTGGGGCCTAAGTTTGTCGCTGTTGTTCCTCAAAAACTGTTCAGCATACAAATTTGTCTGCTCAACAATCTCACCCAAAAATACATCATCCATAAACAACTGAAAAAACTGTATAGGCAAAAAAATTTCACAATTCACTGTACACCCTGCATCACCGCTAAAGGCAGGCAACACCGGCTGCACCATGTTTGGATCAACCCAAAGTCCAGCACTTCCAGTAGGAAGCCTAGCAGCTTCAGACTGCAATCCAGATGCCTCTTGCACCATCGGCACAGCAGTTTCCTCCTCTAAGACAGGCACTTCATCCGCACTGAGAGTTGCTTCATCCACACCAAGAGTACCTTCATCTGCACTGAGAGTACCTTCATCATCCGATGATTCCATGTTGAGAGAAAACTCACTGCCAGAATCTTCCCCTCCCTCCTCTCCCTCAGACGCACTGTCAGTCTCATAATCATGCTCAGAGGAAGATTCAAGAAGCATACCGACCACCTGTTGAGCAGTCATTCTACGGCTAGCCATATTGCTTACTAATAAAGGTAACTTGTCAAACAAGTCAACAACAACAAACTCTTTGTAAAATAAGTAATAAACAAAAAGCACCTTTATCAAAAACTCAAATATACTCCAAAACAATACCACTCACTTGCCAGAGGCAGCTAAACTACTCACCACCACCAACTCTGTACAGACACAGTATGGATCAACAATATCCCACTAAAAAAGAAAGAGAAAAGCAATTACACATAAGACTATGCAAAACACATCACAAAGAATTTCATGCTCAAACTACTAACTAAATATGCCGCCATTATGACATCACTTACAAAAAAATTCATTCAGACATTATATTATTACTCATTTGGTGTAAATACAACAAAAAATTTCTTACCAACACAATGCAACTACACAAAACTGCAGAACAGCCACCGTCGAAAAGCTTTAGACTAGAATAAAAAGAAGAAAAAAAACTTTATTGTAACATATGCATATAATGCTCTAGACCATCACGTACTGCGCAAAATGTATTGCTTGACCCTCCCACTTTCAAAAAGGAAAGATCGATGGCTCAATCCTTTACAAGCAACGCGGCGAGAATCTGGAACTGAGCCTCAGCTCCGGACCACCCCCTCCCTCTTCCCAGTCCTTCAAAACTAACCTCAAAGTTCTCCTGCAAAGACACTTCCAAACTTAATTCACACCCTCTCTATTGTGTGAAGGAAGTCTTTACATTATAGGAAATTCTGTTCTCCATGCCCGTAGAAGTGCCTACCCAGTGTGTTCCTGTGTTTTGCGTGTCTGCCATTTGTTGCACTTTTATACCTCTACTTGTACTCTTTTGTAAGTTGACACCACTACAGTACACCTGCTTGTGCTAAGACATCAAGCCTTCTAAGGTCCAGTGGGGCCTTCTACGGTGTAGCATGGGAATGTGCTCCCTCAGTACAGTGGTGTGGTGGACTGGTCATGAATGCTGAACCCGGTTCCCCATTTCCAAATTCAACAGCTCCGGCCATAGTGCCACATCCCCACTGAACGCCATACTTGCCCACTGAGAGAAACTCGCACTGCCTTCAGCTATAACCTAATTGTGCCCGCTATAAACACTTGGATGTGGCTCAATTCAAATTATGCACTTGATAAGAGTAATACGCTGCCTAAAAAAAAAAAAAAACACTCCTAGGGAATGCAAAGCATGTGAAATGTAAGCAGAAACAACATGGTTACCTAAACGATCTCTCACTAACTATTCAGAAATCAGCGAGTGGTTTCACCGGAAAAGTTATGGACATGACTAGAGGGCCCTGAAGGGAACCGTTTCACTGTCCATTGCTTACATCCTTACAAAACATAAGCAGTATGGTAGATCACATCCATAAACACAGAACCATGGTGCACATTGTGTTTTCCAATTCACCCATCAACCAGGTATTGCAGTACCTCCAGAAATAGTACACTCTCCCACCCTGGAAACAACAATGCTGTTCAAAGGAAGACGAGAAAACGAAAGTAGAACTTCACTGGCAAACTCTGATGCTGGTGTACTTGGATGCAAATGAAATCAATCTGGCCACTTTGCAACCCCTCTGTCTTACTTTATTTCGCCCCCCCCTGGGAACAACAATGCTGTTCAAAGTTAGATGAGAAAACGAAAGAAGCACTTCACTGGCAAACTCTGATGCTGGTGTACTTGGATGCAAATGAAATCAATCTGGCCACTTTGCAACCCCTCTGTCTTACTTTCTTTCACCCCCCCTTGGTACAACAATGCTGTTCAAAGTTAGACGAGAAAACGAAAGTAGAACTTCACTGGCAAACTCTGATGCTGGTGTACTTGGATGCTAATAAAATCAATCTGGCCACTTTGCAACCCCTCTGTCTTACTTTATTTCGCCCCCCCTGGGAACAACAATACTGTTCAAAGGAAGACAAGAAAACGAAAGAAGCACTTCACTGGAAAACTCCGATGCTGGTGTACTTGGATGCAAATAAAATCAATCTGGCCACTTTACAACCCCTCTGTCTTACTTTATTTCGCCCCCCCCTGGGAACAACAATGCTGTTCAAAGGAAGACGAGAAAACGAAAGTCGCACTGCACTGGCAAACTCTGATGCTGGTGTACTTGGATGCAAATAAAATCAATCTGGCCACTTTGCAACCCCTCTGTCTTACTTTATTTCGCACCCCCTGGGAACAACAATGCTGTTCAAAGTTAGACGAGTAAACGAAAGTAGCACTTCACTGGCAAACTCTGATGCTGGTGTACTTGGAAGCAAATAAAATCAATCTGGCCACTTTGCAACCCCTCTGTCTTACTTTATTTCGCCCCCCCTGGGAACAACAATGCTATTCAAAGTTAGACGAGTAAACGAAAGTAGCACTTCACTGGCAAACTCTGATGCTGGTGTACTTGGAAGCAAATAAAATCAATCTGGCCACTTTGCAACCCCTCTGTCTCACTTTATTTCACCCCCCTGGGAACAACAATGCTCTTCAACGTTACACGAGTAAACTAAAGTAGCACTTCACTGGCAAACTCTGTGATGCTGGTGTATTTGCATACTAAAAAAAAAAAAACAGGGCACTTTGCAACCCCTCTGACTTATTTTGTTTCACCCCCCACCCCCCTGCCAGCACCCACCGATCACAAGATGTAAAATAAATCAATCTGGCCACTTTGCAATCCCTCTGTCTAACTTTATTTTGCCCCCGGGGAACAACAATGCTGTTCAAAAGAAGACCAGAAAACGAAAGTACCACTACACTGGAAAACTAAATAATTCTGGTGTATTTGAATGCACATAAAATCAATCTGGCCACTTTGCAACCCCTAATGCTTACTTTATTTAGCCCCCCACCCCCATCCCACGCTAGCAGCACCACTAAGCTCGAAAACGACAAAGAAACGAAAACGAGCGTTTTTTTTTTTTTAAATTGCACATAAAATCACCTGCGCTTGGACGATCCAAGCGCAGGAACAAAGCAGAGTGTTCCAAAAAACATTTCCAAACCCCCAACATTGTGCCCCCACCCTACCTACCCCACAGATGCACTAACACCCCCTCCCCAGCCCCAAAACTGACCTTTACTCTCCGACGCGCAGGAAGCAAATGGCTTCCTGCGCCTCGGAGAGCAAAGGGGAAGCCTCCGGTGACGTCAGCGCGGCTCGCGCGCTGACGTCATTGATGATGCGGGCGGGGGGGGCGGGGGCAGGCAGGGGAAGGTCTTCCCCTGCCTCCCCAGAAAAAAAAAAAAAGATCGCGGAATCACGGGGGGAGCGTCAGCGCTTCCCCCAAGGGTGGGTCCCATGACGAGATCGTCTCGTCATGGGCACAGCGCGACTGTGCTCCATGACGAGACCATCTCGTCATGGGCACAGAAGGGGTTAAAGCTTGGCTGTAAATAGAGGGACTTTCACAATAACCTTGAGGTGCGCGCTTAAACCGGAAGCTTTGGCCTCCAAGAGAAAAGCCAAACATATCCCTACTCTCTTCTGCAATGGGGATACTAAAGAAGGCATTCTTCAGATCGATAACAGAGAACCAAGTCGCTGTGGAAGGTATCATTGTCAACAGAGCAGTGATATCTGGAACAACAGGAAATTGTGGGACAACAATTTTGTTTACCTCCCGCAGATCAATTACGAAACGATATACAGGTGGTTGAGAAGGATCAGTGCGTTTGAGAACAGGAAGAATAGGACTATTGCATGTGTTACCTCTTGTTTCTTCAACCACACCCTTCTGGATCAAATCATGAATAATTTCTAAAAGCGCCTTTTCACATTCAGTGGGAATTTTATACTGTGGGATACGCGGTAATTCAACATTGGGCTTGAGAGTGACAACATAAGGTGGAATCTCAAGACAACCCACATCGTTTGGACCCGTGGCCCAAAGTGTTGCTGGAAGAGAAAGTAATTCAGGTGGAAACTGATCTTTGGACAAATACATTGGAGAGATCAATTTCTGTCCCAAAGTAAGATGTACACCAGAAGGAGAACAATATATCGTAGCATGCATTCTTTTCAATAGGTCTAAACCCAACAGATTCTCACCGCAACCATTCATCAACAGAAGTGGAGCTTCCAAGTCATAAGGGCCAATTGAAAGAGGCAAAGGGCAAGAAACTGGGTTGCAAACAGGGGCGCCAGAGAAACCTACAGAAACATTCGTTAAGCCAGACAAAGGTGCCCCAAGGAGTTTAGAATGAATGATAGAACTTCTCATCGCCCCAGTATCTAAAAGAAATGGCTCTGAAACACCCATCATAGTGACGTTAACATAAGGTCCATTCTGATCTACTGGAATCGACACAACTCCCTTACTTTGTCCATGGCTGTCCTAGTTGGCATGAAGACTCTCATTTCCGTTTTCAAAATAATAATCTTCATTATAATATTGCGTAGACCTAACATTTTGCTGATCAAAACAGTTCACAGAATTGGGAGAAGGAAGGGTACGCTGTTCTTGAGTCAACACACCTCGACCTCTACCTTTATTTGCTGACTGGAGGCCAGCACGACCTCGTGGAGCAGATAACGCTCCATTGTGTTGCAATAAAACCGGACAACTATTCTTAAAACGACCTTCCTCTCTACAATAGGCACATTGATTAGGTCCCAACAAAGGTCGCGGAATGCATGGCTCAGGTTTTTGATACAACCTCTGAAACTGTGGAGGCTGTTTAAATTGAGGCTGAACATAGCGTGGAGGATAGGCTTGTTGCAAGAGAACCTTCGTTTTTAATTCTTTCGTCTTTTTCTCTTGCTTTTCTTTCTCTTCTTTATCTCTGTTTTCGTAATATTGTGCAGTAGCCAATATCTGGGCAGAAGAAGAAACAGCCCATGAACTTTCAGAATCTTTTAATTTGTGTGACAGCTCGGGAAGCAAATTGAATACGAATTTGTCCACAAATAATCGCTGTCCACCTTCTGTAGCCATATCTTGACCACTGTGATCAATAAAGGTCTCTTCGAAACGAGTGAAGAAATCAGAAACACTTTCATCTTTCTTTTGCTTGCATGCTGCTAATTTATCCCAATTAACTCTCAATGCAGGCATCATAGTTTTCATTAATGTAACAATCCTACCAGGGAGTTCCGAAATCAAAGCTTCAGGTTTTGCACCACCCACTTGATCTCTATCTATAGTAGTTATAACATCCCAAGTAACACCTAGTTCCTGCGCGTGATCCTCTGTACGAATCTTAGCCCATATTGTCTGTGGGATTACATTTCCCATTAACATGTCGATTTCGGCTAAATTCATGATGCAAGCATCAACTGTCTGTGATAATTCTTTGTAATAACCTGCAGGGTTTTTACGAGGATCTGGTAGAGTCTGCTTAAGAGCCAAGACTTCAGATCGTTTCCATGGAACATGTACCCATATACGCTGAAAATGAGCAGGAATAAGTGGATTAGCACCTACTGCCGCTACCTCTTCCTTTCATACTGGAGGAACTTCTCTCATGGGATAGTTTTTCGACGTCAGGTTAACCGTCGGATCAGAATCAGGAAAAATCTGAGAGAACAGCAAGGATCTATAAGAAATAAGTGTCCTTATAGCTCTCTCAACCTTAGAACCCACAATAAGTCCTTTATCAAAATCAGCCTGAACATCTAACAGGTCTTGTGGGATCGGACTCGAACTCACATCTTCCCATTCTTGAATGAGAATGTCGCACATCATATTAAAAACATATCTTTGCGTAGGCGCATTCCATTTCGAGAAGGTAGGCATAATATCAAGCTCACTGTATTGTGGACCCTTCTTGATCCATTTTCGTGCGAGAGAGTCCAACTTCCCACGTTCTTCAAAATCTGGGAACTGACTACGAGACTGTCTTCGAGCAAAAGCCGGAGACACACTTAAAGCTCCAAAGAAAGGAGATAGAATACCAGTAACAGTGTCTGTGAGACGCTAACGCACAGACGGATAATTAGACATAAGAATTGGAGACAAAGTATTAGGAGAACTAACAGGAGAAGAATCGATAATTGCAGGAGGAGCAGAAGGCAAAGGAGATCTAAGATCAGGAGATGAGGGCAAAGAAGTCATAGTTAATGGTAAAACCGGCAAGGGCGGTAATACTGGAGGAGTCAAATGCAGAAGAGCCGGAACAGGCGGAGGTACCGCTGGCGGCTGGGCAGGCTGTAAAGGCTGAGGTGCATTGGCACTTTGTACATAGGGCGGAGGCAACCTCAATAAATGGGACATTAGGGGATCTTCTTCTATATCCTTCTGTTTATCAGAAGGAGAAACAGGCAACACCGGATAGCATTTATCTATTGCCATGCGATGCTGTCTTTCTGAAATTTCAGTTACTTTATCAATTTCATCATCCTTGAACTGTTGGGCAGCCTGTATAATCGTCATACCCTGTGCTTTTCTATCTCGTTTTGCTTGTTTAATTTCTTTCTGTTTGGCTTCCTTTCGCCAAAGGCGGAAAGAGTCAAACATTGCCGGCCGGGCTTTTCTTTTGAATAAAACTGCTTCCAAATAATCTAACACATCAGGATCAAAGCTACCATTTTCTGGCCATTTTAGAACACCATCTTTCTTTGTGTATCGGGTCCATGTCTCGTTAAAGGCAATGGGGCCAATACCATGTTTTGAATAGAGCTCATATGTAGGAGTTCCAACCGAAGGAATCGGACAAGAGTCCTCAAGTCGGGAATCCCTATTACAACCAAGACAACAAATTCTTCCAAACTTAGTCAGACCAGGCATCTCGCGATATTTCCTGTCTGTTCACAAACTTCAAGGGAGTAAAACTCAGTTTACGGAGCACAAATGCACTTACCCTCGGTTTTGGCTATTGCAACAGTCAAAGACTAAGGACTACAAATACTAAGAAAACAAAGGACAAAAATTGTGGGCGCGACCCACGAAGATACTTAACTAAGGACGTCTTCTCACACCAACAGAGGCCCGTCTATCGTCTCGCCTTACCATACATCATCAAAGGAAGGGCCAAAGCAGGGTGGCAGTCAGGGCAGCGGTCGTCAGTAGCCGTCAGGAAGGAGTAACCGCGCTGCAAAAGACCTTCGGACCACTTTCGACATACAGGGGTCGCTTAATGTGGCTCGCGAACCCTCCGGAATTTTCTTGCGGGGTTCCTCACGACCTTCAGGCAGAACCGGTACCACTGAAGCCGCCCCACGTTGGGCGCCAGTTGAAGAACCAGAACTCTTTGGGTCTGGCGGCGCAGGGTACGCCCAATTCTCCGGAGTTCTCCTGCTCAGCTACACAGAGACACGGGACACTCTGTCGGCGTTAGAAGATCAGATTTATTTAGCTGCAGCTAGTACAGTTATCCTAGAAGTACACAAAGTAGGTTCTCAGGAGACTGCCACTTCATTCTGTGGCGCACAGGGTTTTATACTATACAAGGTTCAGACATGTTAACAGAGAGCACTCCCAGAACACACAAGAAAGAACCAATAAGGAAAGTTGGAAAACAGGATAGAACCAATAGGAGAGATTGGAAAACAAAGGTGTCAGATGACTCGAAGAAACCTCTCCTCCAACCATGTTTGTCACCCCTCCCTCAAGCTAATTCATTAACAGATTCATAACTAACTTGCAGGTGGCGAGATACGTTTGTGTGTTGGAGGACAGTTGTGAAATGAGAGAATGCTAGCAGAAGGCAGTGAAGGCCAGGGGACAAGATAAAGTCAGAAAAGAATGGTGTCAATCAATAGATAGTTGAGACAGGGATTAGGAAAGCCAGACAGGGATTAGTGTACTCGGCCAGTCCTAACACCAGCTTTGTAAATAGAGGCAGAAAGCGTATTTCGACACCAGGTTGCAGAAAAAGCAGAATAGACTTTGCTCGCCGTGCTGCCTGAGTGATGGCAACATAAAATGGCGGCGGAGCACAAAATGGCGGGTCGATTCGATCGCGATCAGAAATCGAAGTTCCTCAGAGGGAACGATAGAGAGTCGTTTTTTTTTTTTTGGAGTAAGATGTTCTTCAAAAGAGATATATTCAAACAAGATGGAAAGAAACAATTCTTCGCCACCTTACTGAAGGAAATACCATTGCCTACTCTTTAGACTGAGCCAACAGTGACATTGAAACACCAGGGATTGAATACCTAATTTTCAGAGTAAGAGTCTAAGAACTTAACCAGAAGACCAGATTGATTCATTACCAGTTGACCTGAAAACTGATATATGACATGCGGATCAGAAACCCAGGGCTAGGTAGAGAAGTATGTTAGTGTTCACCAACAGTACTATTCTTTATAGTTTGGAATGGAATGACTGAGAGAGGGAACGATAGAGAGTCGTTTTTATTCTCTGGGGTAAGAAGTTCTTCAGAAGAGATATATTTAAATAAGATGAAAAGAAAAAATAATTCTCAACCTTATTGAAGGAAATACCATTGTCTACTCTTTAGACTAAGCCAACAGTGACATTGAAAGAGCAGGGATTGAACACATAATTTTCAGATTAAGAGTATAAGATCTAAACCATTAGGCCAGAGTGACACTTTACCAGTTGGCCTGAAAACTAATATACGACATGCGGATCAGAAACCCATGGCTAGGTAGAGAAGTATGTTAGTGTCCACCAACAGTACTATTCTTTATAGTGTGAAATGGAAAGACTGAGAGAAGGAACGATAGAGAGGTTTTTTTTCTTCTCAGGTGTAAGAAGTTCTTCAAAAGAGATATTTTCAAACAAGATGAAAAGCAAAAATATTTCCTAACCTTCCTGAAAGTAATACCATTGCCTACACTTTAGACTGAGCAAACAGTGACATTGAATGACCAGAAATTGAACACCTAAACTTCAGAATAGGAGTCTAAGCCCTTAACCATTAGGCCAGCGTGACTTTTTACCAGTTGGCTTGAAAACTAATATATGAAATGCGGATCAGAAACCCATGGCTAGGTAGAGAAGTATGTTAGTGTCCACCAACAGTACTATTCTTTATAGTGTGGAATGGAAGGACTGAGAGAGGGAATGATAGAGAGTCGTTTTTTTTCTCTGAGATAAGAAGTTCTTCAAAAGAGATATATTCAAACAAAATGAAAAGAAAAAACTACTTCCCAAAGTAAATACCATTGCCTACACTTTAGACTGAGAAAACAGTGACATTGAACAACTTATCTTCAGAGTAAGAGTCTAAGACCTTAACAATTAGGCCAGAGTGACTCTTTACCAGTATGCCTGAAAACTAATATATGACATGCGGATCAGAAACCCATGGCTAGGTAGAGAAGTATGTTAGTGTCCACCAACAGTACTATTCTTTATATTGTGGAATGGAAGGACTGAGAGAGGGAACAATAGAGAGTTGTTTTTTCACTGGGGTAAGAAGTTCTTCAAAAGAGATATATTCAAACAAGATGAAAATAAAAGATAGTTCCAACCTTACTGAAGGAAATTCCATCGCCTACGCTTTAGGCTGAGTAAACAGTGACATTGAAAGACCAGGGATTGAACACCTAATCTTCAGAGTAAGAGTCTAATACCTTAACCATTAGGCCAAAATGACTTTTTACCAGTTGGCCTGAAAACTAATATATGACATGAGAGTCGTTTTTTAACTCTGGGGTAAGAAGTTCTTCAAAAGAGATATATTCAAACAAGACGGAAAGAAAAAATACTTCCCAACCTTACTGAAGGAAATACCATTGCCTACACTTTAGACTGAGCCAACAGTGACATTGAAAGACCAGGAATTAAACACCTAATTGTCAGAGTAAGATTCTAAGACCTTAACCATAAGGCCAGATTGACTGTTTACCAGTTGGCCTGAAAACTGATATATGACATGCGGATCAGACACCCATGGCTAGGTAGAGAAGTATGTTAGTGTTCACCAACAGTACTATTCTTTATAGTGTGGAATGGAATGACTGAGAGAGAGAACGATAGAGAGTCGTTTCTATTCTCTGGGGTAAGAAGTTCTTCAAAAGAGATATATTCAAACAAGATGAAAAGAAAAAATACTTCTCAACCTTACTGAAGGAAATACCATTGCCTACACTTTATACTGAGCAAACAGTGACATTGAAAGACCAGGAATTGAACACCTATTCTTCAGAGGAAGAGTCTAAGTCCTTAACCATTAGGCCAGAGAGACGTTTTACCAGTTGGCCTGAAAACTAATATATGACATGCGGATCAGAATCCCATGGCTAGGTAGAGAAGTATGTTAGTGTCCACCAACAGTACTATTCTTTATAGTGTGGAATGGAAGGACTGAGAGAGGGAACGACGGAGAGTCGTTTTTTTTCTCTGGGATAAGAAGTTCTTCAAAAGAGATATATTCAAACAAGATGAAAGGAAAAATTACTTCTCAACCTTACTGAAGGAAACACCATTACCTTCACATTAGACAGGAAAACAATGACATTGAAAGACCAGGGATTGAACACCTAATCTTCAGTGAAAAAGTCTAAATCCTTAACCATTATGCCAGCAGGACTCTTAAACAGTTGTCCTGAAAACTAATATATGACATGCGGATCAGAAACCCATGGCTAGGTAGAGCAGTATGTTAGTGTCCACCAACATAACTATTTTTTTAACTTTTGTTTTTTTGTCCTCATTCACCTCAGAAGGCTCCAATGTCCAGATTTTCAGCCCTTCACATGAGAGAGATACTGCCCACTGTTGGGCTTACTACAATGGGCATATTCCTTCTTGCGGCTTTATCTCTCACTCGGTGTACAGACATACACCGGCACTGCTTTAAGATTCGGGATATAAGGGAAGCGCTTTTTTAGCAGTCCAGAGTAGAAATTGCCAGTGTAATCATTGGACTTAGTTATGTTCTTAAATCTTCAATACCCTTTAAACTCTACACCATCCTATCTGGGTTCTCCATCCATGCCATCAACAGATTCCAGAAATCTTTCCTCTTAGATTTTTTTCCTAATAAGTCCATTTTGGACATATACACAAGGGATTCCAGCCATTCAAAATGCTGTGGAGGTATATTGCTGATCCATTTACGAAAGATCTCTCTTCTTGCTAGTAACATTGCATAGAACAGCAAGTGTCTTGTATGGCCCGTAAAAAGATTCCTTACTCCAAAGATGACCAACGACAGGCTTACCTTTATTTGCTGGCTCAAAATACCTGACATTGATGACTCCCCTTTATCCCAAAAACCTCTGATTTCAGGGCACTGATAGAACATGTGCACATCCGTCGCCTTTTCTAAACCACATTTACCACAGCTTGTTCGACTCCCGTTCCCCATCTTTGATAGCTTTTCGTGTGATATATAAGCCCTGTGGAGCGAAAACAGATGGTTCCTTCTTAAAAAGCAGGTTTGACTATGAGGTAAAGTGTGCACATAGATACTTGCCAAATATTGTGCAGTTGCTCCCTCGGCAAGTATGTTCCCCACAGTTCCTCAGCCAGCGTGAACTCTCCGTCCATGGTCTCCATAAGGTGCCAATACCAGGTTGCTACTTCCTTGTTTCCAATGGGTTTTATTACAATTTGCTCCTCTAATATGTTGCCAACTCCAAGTGTTTGTTTTCTACTTTACTCCCAGCTTTTTTAATTGTATATATTTGAACCTTGACAGTGTACCTTTCGTTAATCCTTTAAGATCTTGCCAGGGTAGCAAGCTCCCATCCCTGGTCAGGTCCCCCCAATTTTTTAGGTTAGAGTTTTTAATGGGCGCCACCAGTTTATCGACCAGGCACTCAGGGGTCCCTGGTGATTCCCGGACTGGAGCAAAGTAAGAGTAATAGTTCAATTTTGATAGGCGTCTAACATGATACCACATTTTTGCCATCGATTGAAGCACCTTTAGTTTGATTTTTTTAAAGAATTTGGGGTCGCCAAATTTAAAAAGGAATCCGTCTATATTTACTCTAAATGATTTTAACATTACTAGAAACATTGAACCAATTCTAGAGCCGTCTGGTGACTTTGTGAGCATTCTAGCATTTTTTTAATTGAAAGGCCCATGCATAGTATTGTATATCAGGCAATGTTAAGCCTCCCTTCTCCCTCCTCCTCCGCAACTTTTTCCAGGAAATCCTTATCCCTTTGTTGGCCCAAATGAATGAATTTATAGCCTGCTGTATTTTATTTATAGTGATTTTGTCGAAATGCAATGGTATGGAATTAAACATAAAAGTAATCTTAGGCAATATGGTCATCTTAACCAAACTGACTCTTCCTAAGATCGTTAACGGAAGGTGCAGCCAGCTCTTCATTAATTGAATAATCTCTTTAAAGACCCTCCTCAGATTGTTTTCTGCTATTTCATTTATATCTTGAACTATCCTTAATCCAAGATATCGCATTTCCCTTTTAACCTGGGGGTTGGCGCTTACTTGATTCCATACCATGATTTCTGTTTTATGCTCATTCAGAGAGTACCCGGACACCTCTTCAAACTCTAACGCTATTCTTAAGATGGTAGGTAAGGCAATGCTCAGATCTGATGAGTACACAATTAGATCGTCGGCATATAGCGCAACCTTTTTGACCCAATCTCCCTGTTGAAATGGGGGGATATCACTTGTACTTCTAAGTCTAAATGCAAATGGCTCCATATAAAAAGTAAAGAGTAGCGGGGAGAGAGGGCAGCCCCGATAGAGAGTCGTTTTTTTTCTCTGGGGTAAGAAGTTCTTCAAAAGAGATTTATTCAAACAAGATGAAAAGAAAAAATACTTCCCAACCGGTATTTCCTTCAGTAAGGTTGGGAAGTATTTTTTCTTTTCATCTTGTTTGAACATATCTCTTTTGAAGAATTTCTTACCCCAGAGAAAAAAAACGACTCTCTGTCGTTCCACACTATAAAGAATAGTACTTTTGGTGGACACTAACATACTTCTCTTCCTAGCCATGGGTTTCTGATCCGCATGTCATGTATTAGTTTTCAGGCCAACTCGTAAAGAGTCACTCTGGCCTAATGGTTAAGGTCTTAGAATCTTACTCTGAAGATTTGTTGTTCAATGTCTCTGTTTGCTTAGTCTAAAGTGTAGGCAATGCTATTTCCGTCAGTAAGGTTGAGAAGTGTTTTTTTCTTTTCATATTGTTTGAATATATCTCTTTTGAAGAACTTCTTACCGCAGAAAAAAAAACGACTCTCTATCGTTCCCTCTCTCTATGTTTTCATTCCACACTATAAAGAAGAGTACTGTTGGTGGACACTAACATACTTCTCTACCTAGCCATGGGTTTCTGATCCGCATGTCATATAATAACTTTCAGACCGACTTATAAAGAGTCACTCTGGCCTATGGTTAAGGTTTTAGACTCTTACTCTGAAGATTTGGTGTTCAATCCTTGGTCTTTCAATGTCACTATTTGCTCAATCTAAAGTGTAGGCAATGGTATTTGCTTCAGAAAGTTTGGGATTTTTTTTTCTTTTCATCTTGTTTGAATATATCTCTTTTGAAGAACTTCTTACCCCAGAGAAAAAAAACGACCCTCTATGGTGTTCAATCTCTGGTCTTTCAATGTCACTATGTGCACAGTCTCAAGTGTAGGCAATGGTTTTTCCTTCTGTAAGATTTGGAAATATTTTTTCTTTTCATCTTGTTTGAATATATCTCTTTTGAAGAACTTCTTACCTCAGTGAAAAAAAACGACTCTCTATCGTTCCCTCTCTCAGTCCTTCCATTCCACACTATAAAGAATAGTACTGTTGGTCGACACTAACATACTTCTCCACCTAGCCATGGGTTTCTGATCTGCATTTCATATATTAGTTTTCAGACCAGATGGTAAAGAGCCTCTCTGTCCTAATGGTTAAGGTCTAAGACTCTTACTCTGAAGATTAGGTTTTCAATATCATTGTTTGCTCAGTCTAAAGTGTAGGCAATGGTATTTCCTTCAGTAAGGTTGGGTAGTATTTTTTCTTTTCATCTTGTTTGAATATATCTCTTTTGAAGAACTTCTTATCCCAGACAAGAAAAACGACTCTCTATCGTTCCTTCTCTCAGTCCTTCTATTCCACACTATAAAGAATAGTACTGCTGGTGGACACTAACATACTTCCCTACCTAGCCATGGGTTTCTGATCCGCACGTCATATATTAGTTTTCAGGCCAGTTGATAAGCAGGCACTCTGGCCTAATGGTTAAGGTCTTAGACTCTTAATCTGAAAATTAGGTGTTCAATCCTAGGTCTTTAAATGTTACTGTTTGCTCAGTTTAAAGTGTAGGATATGGTATTTCCTTTAGTAAGGTTGGGAAGTACTTTTTCTTTTCATCTTGTTTGAATATATCTCTTTTAAAGAACTTCTTACCCCAGACAAAAAAAACAGCTCTCTATCGTTCCCTCTCTCAGTCCTTCCATTCCACACTATAAAGAATAGTACTGTTGGTGGACACTAACATACTTCTTTACCTAGCCATGGGTTTCTGCTCCGCATCTCATACATTCGTTTTCA
This sequence comes from Triturus cristatus, assembly GCF_964204655.1. NCBI lineage: Eukaryota > Metazoa > Chordata > Amphibia > Caudata > Salamandridae > Triturus > Triturus cristatus. The sequence goes on along the minus strand of NC_140583.1, from coordinate 1,175,479,269 downwards.
GGAACAGTGGTAAAGAGTTACTCTTCCCTAATGGTTAATGTCTTAGACTCTTACTCTGAAGATTAGGTGTTCAATTCTTGGTCTTTCAATATCACTGTTTGCTCAGTCTAAAGTGTAGGCAATTGTATTTCTTTCAGTAAGGTTGGGAAGTATTTTTTCCTTTCATCTTGTTTGAATACATCTCTTTTGAAGAACTTCTTACCACAGTGAAAAACACCGATTTTCTATCGTTCCCTCTCTCAGTCCTTCCATTCCACACTATAAACAATAGCACTGTTGGTGGACACTAACATACTTCTCTACCTAGCCATGGGTTTCTGATAACCATGTCATATATTAGTTTTCAGGCAAACTGGTAAAGAGTCACTCTGGCCTAATGGTTAAGGTCTTAGACTCTTACTCTGAAAATTAGGTGTTTAATCTCTGGTCTTTCAATGTCACTGTTTGCTCAGTATATAGTGTAGGTAATGGTATTTCCTTCAGTAAGATTTGGAAATATTTTTTCTTTTCATCTTTTTTTAATATATCTCTTTTGAAGAACTGCTTACCCCAGTGAAAAAAAACGACTCTCTAACGTTCCCTCTCTCAGTCCTTCCATTCCACACTATAAAGAATATTACTGTTGGTGGACACTAACATACTTCCCTACGTAGCCATGGGTTTCTGATCCGCATGTCATATATTAGTTTTTCACGCCCAATGGTAAAGAATCACTCTGGCCAAACGATTGAGGTCTTAGACTCTTACGCTGAGGATTAAGTGTTTAATCTCTGGTCTTTCAATGTTGCTGTTTGCTCAGTCTAAAGTGTAGTCAATGGTATTTCCTTCAGTAAGCTTAGGAAGTAATTTTTCTTTTCATCTTGTTTGAATATATCTCTTTTTGAAAAACAACTTACCCCAGTGAAAAAAACCGACTCTCTATCGTTTCCTCTCTCAGTCCTTCCATTCCACACTATAAAAAAAAGTACTGATGGTGGACACTAACATACTTCTCTACGTAGCCATTGGTTTCTGATCCGCATGTTATGTATTAGTTTTCGGCCAACTGGCAAAGAGTCACTCTGGCCTAATGGTTGAGGTCTTAAACTCTTACGCTGTAGATGAAGTGTTCAATCTCTGGTCTTTCAATGTTGCTGTTTGCTCAGTCTAAAGTGTAGGCAATGGTTTTTCCTTCTGAAAGATTTGAAAATATTTTTTCTTTTCATCTTTTTTTAATATATCTCTTCTGCTTACCCCAGTGAAAAAAATGACTCTCTATCGTTCCATCTCTCAGTCCTTCCATTCCACATTATAAAGAATATTACTGTTGGTGGACACTAACATACTTACCTACGTAGCCATGGGTTTCTGATCCGCATGTCATATATTAGTTTTCAGGCAAACTGGTACAGAGTCAATCTGGCCAAATGGTTAATGTCTTAGACGCTTACTCTGAGGATTAGGTGTTCAATCTCTGGTCTTTCTTTGTTACCAACTTTGTATTTATTGAAAGATGAGGTTAGCCAAAGTACACAGCTGTGTGCCTACAACCATCTTGGCAGGCAGCGGAAAAAGTCCAATTCCATCATACAACAGCAATGAAGCATAGCATATCTCATGTACCTCCCCACCAAATCCCCGCTGTAGGTCTTCCCTTCTTCCCCTGGACCCTACGTTCCACTATTGCCCCAGCAGTCACTCTCCTTGAAAAGCCCTGCAGCCTTATCCCATCTGCCGTACCCCAACCCAGCGCATCCCACCCAATGTGCCCGTCACCCCAAAACCTGCCTACAGCTGTGTTCACACCAGCCGGAGGGTCAGACAGAGCAGGTGCAACTGGTGGTGCAGTCTAGTCTCTAACGTGGGTCCCGCGGGAGGAGGCCAACAGGGCTCAGTTCCAAGTCTAGTGAGTGTCTTTACCCTGCCCAGGACAAGTATTTGTTACTCTCTATGCCAGGTCTATGCTATGTTCATGTGTCATGCCCCAGACAGCTCATTTAGTGCAGTACAATGTTCCCAGGCTAACTCGCAGTCCTTGGAGGGACTGGACGGGGTGGCGTAGCGCCACCGTACTGTGTCACCAAGGCACTATCACATCGCTTAACCTCTATTGGTCCTGAAGACAGGACAAACCAAGCAAACAAAAAACGGGGGAAAGTGGCAGGGGAGGGGAAGCAGGACGCCAAATGCCAAAGTGGGGGAGTCTTGCAGATTCAACTAGTCTCGCTTAAGCTGGGTCGGCAGTCCCCTGATGTCCCTGGTACCCTTGAGGTGATGTATGCCTGTGTAGTGAGGAGGTCAGACCCAGGCGCATTCACCTGGAGCTAGGAGCCCTCCGACGATGAGGGCATCAGCTCCACGGACCGCGCGTGAATCCCGGGGCACATCGGACTAATCTCGTCGTCGAACAGCTTTAGGGCCCGCAGTCTCGGCGGTTGCAATCGTGCATGCTCTATCCTGCCCAAATATTCTACCAAGGGATTCCAGAGGGTCTTGAACCTAGTTTCCCTGAACTGAAGACGGGCTGTGAGCAGCTCCATCGTCAAGACCTGCCAGAGGCGAGCAAACCACACGTTGATGGAGGGCGTCTCCGCCTTCTTCCAGTATACCGCCACTGTTTGTTTTGCTGCGCCTAACATGTGGAGGCTCAGGTGCCAGTCCCAACCTGTCATAGCCCGCCGCGACGTCGGTCGGAGGCCCAAAATAATCGTGAGCGGGTCCTCCGGCAGGGGGTAGCCTAGTACCCGTTTGATGTGGCTGAGGACTTCCTTCCAATAGGTAGTCAAACTCGGACACGTCCACCAAACATAGATAAAGTCCCCCGACGCCTGGGCGCAGCGCCAGCACAATGGGGACACCTTAGGGAACATCTTCTGGAGTCGGACAGGGGTGTAGTACCACTGGGTCATCACCTTGTAGGCCGATTCCTGTTGGGGGATGCTACGGAAGGTTTTGGGGATGTCGCTCCAAAGCCTCGCCCACTGTGCGGAGGTGATCCCGGAGCCCGAGAGGTTCTGCCATCGTACTTGGTACGGGTGTAGGCCTGGACGCTGGGTATGCTGGAGCACTTTATAGACGCGGGAGATGAGGCCCCTATATGTTCCAAACGTGCGCGCCAAGTGCTCAAACGGGGTGAGAGGCCGCGTGGCCGCCTGCACCAGCGAAGAGCCCTGTACCCAGTGCCGAAGCTGTATGTATTGGAACTTGTCCTTGTCCGTCAGTCCAAATTCCCGTTGGCATTGCTGGAAGGATTTGAAGTCCCCCCCCACAAAGAGATCTCGGATCGTCCTACAGCCGCTTTCCGTCCAGTTCTCGAAGTATGGCGAGCGGCAGGCCGGCGGAAACTGTGGGTTGCGAGCCAGGGGTGTGTGTGGCGAGGGGAAGGTGGTGAGGCCCCTGCGGACCGCCACCCTGTCCCAGATCTCCAAGACCGTCTTAGTGGGGACCGCCATGTATGCACTACGGTGGCGCGCCGCCCGGGGCAGCCAAGCGTGATCCCAAATCGGGCGACAGGTAACTGCCCTGTCCATGTGGAACCAAATTTTTTAGCTTTCCCACGCCCCCCACTGAGGTTCTGTAGCAATCCGAACCCGTGTTTTGGGTATCGTAGTACTGACACGATTTTGGTACCAGTGAACCTAAAATGATCCATTTAGTATGTGGCAGTGTTTTCGCTGTGCTACGAGCATGAATTCACTGAGAAATAGGGCATTCTGTTGTAAACCCATGGCATCCATTTTAGATACGGCATCCATTTTGTTTCTTGCCCTCACATAGTCAATGGACGAGCGATGACCCCGGCTGAACCACCTTGTTAAGGACACGCAAGCCTTTCCGAGAAAAGCTGATGCTGTGTGACTAGGCAGAATCAAGTTGCCTCCCCGGCCTGAGGCCAGTCCTGCTATACTGGTTCTCGTGAGGAGGCCGAAGACGGTAGCCATGCCCGTTTATGACCCACAAGCATCTCTTATCCCACTTCTCTATCTCTTACACCTGGTTCTGCTCCTCTCCTTCTGGGATTTTACTATGGGGAGGATACGATTTTTACGACGGGGAGGATCGGTCGAAGAATAGGAAACTGACATGAAGACCTGATCGAATACTGAAAACTTACGAATAATTATTGTTTTGTGTATGTTTATTGTCTGTTTGGGATACCGGGTTGGGCATGAAAGATATCTGTGCAATGTTGCCTGAAGACATATTTTGTGTATTTAAGGTGCAACCCATTTTTGTGCAAATCGAACAGTCTCGTAGATTCTGCCTTGAGGTGGTTCCTATGATTTCTGTGTCCCTGCAGTAAATAAACCTTGGTCTCTGACGCCGCCATCGAGAAGCCCGTGTCTCTGTTTATTTGTGCACTGAGACAGGAAGGAACTCAGAGGTCTTGGGTGTTGTTTCCCTGACACCTCTGGATTATAAAAAGTCCGGAACCTCAATTTGGCGCCCAATGTGGGGCGACGTCATCCGGTACCGGTCCAAAGCCTGAAGATTTCGAGGAGCTTCGTGTGAAGATTCCGGAGGGAGGTACCCCGCTTCATCGATCCCTGCATGTCGTAAAAGTGGCCCGACGATCTCTTCTACGAGGGTTCCCGTTCCCAGACGGCTACAGAGGACCGCTGCCTTGACTGTCGCCCTGTCTTGGACCCGAGGTGCAGACCTTAGTATGGCGAGACGTAGACGGGTTCTCCTTGGTGACGTCTTCGACATTTCAGTTAAGTATTAATGGGTTGCGCTCAGTTTGGTTGTTCTTAGTTGCTCTTGTAAGGATTTTTATCATTGGTTGCTCTTGTTTGGATAAAACCTTTTGTTCTCTGGATACGTTTGTTTCTGAGTTTTTAGATTATCATCAGTTGCTCTTGTAAAGATAATCTCTGTTTTGGTATTGGTTCATTTGGTAGGCCTAAGTTCTTTGCACATTTGGTTGGAATTTGTCCTTAGTTTATAAATGGCTAGCCGTAGTAATTGTTTCCTGTCCTGGTTAAGTTGCAACAGGGATTCCCGGTTGGAGGATCCGTGTTCGGTCCCTCCGATTGGAACTCCTACATATGAGCTCTATTGTAAACATGGTGTAGGTCCTATCGCTTATAATGAAGTATGGGTCCGTTACACAAGGAAAGATGGTGTCCTTAGTTGGCCACCGCATGGTAGTTTCGAAACTGAAATTCTAGACAATCTAGAAATGAAATTGTTCAAGAAGAAAGCCCGGCCGGCAATGTTTGATTCTTTTCGCGTTTGGCGTAAAGAAGCCAAACAGAGAGAAATTAGAAAAATGAAGAAAGAACAGAAAGAGAAAGGGTTGACGTTAATGGAATCTGCCAGGCAGTTGCATGTCAACGAGACTGAGAAAGAAATAGAGGTAGCGAATAGAAAACATAATTTGGCGATCGATAAATGCTACCCTGCCTTGCCATCGTGTCCTGCTAAGCCGATAGAGGACTCTGAAAAGGATCCTCTGTTGTCTTATCTGTTGAGATCACCCCCACCGTATGCGCAGGGTATTACAGCACCACAGTTGCTACCTGTTGTGCAACCGGCTGCTGGTCAGCCTGGAATAGTTGCTCCACTTCCTTTGATTCAAGCTCCTGTCCTTCCTGTGGTTAATGTTCCTTCGGCACCCCCTCTTCCTTTGTTACCTATTCTGCCTTTGCCTGTCGTTTCGCAAACTGATTTACCTGCTACTCCTACCCTTACAATTTCATCTGCTCCAACTACCTTGTTCCCGAACTCTGTAAACATTCTAACTCCGCTTTCTGTTCGTCGGAAAATAACTGACTCTGTAACTAATATCTTAACTCCTCTCTACAGGTCTCTAATTGGGACCCCCGTTTCTGACTCTACACAGAGACGGAGTCAGCTTACTGGTCCCCGGGAACGAGAAACGTTAGATTCGACAGCTCTTAGATGTATGTCGAAAGCTGTGAAGTATGATGCACGAAGCGTGTCAGAGACATTTATGCAATGGAATGAACCAACTCAGCGTTACGTCTTTGACGTGATGTGTTCCCTTTTGCGTGAGGAATGGGATGATGATGACTTAGATTCCGTTCCCGCTGAGTTGATAAATATTCAACACAAGTTCGCTGCAGGAATGGTGATAGGTTCAGAAGTGAGGGAAGCGATAGAACTAATTTTAGCTTATAGGGATAATTCTCCTCTTCGATCACAAAGGGGTTCTGATGGTTCTCCAGTTACTAGGAAAAGGCGAGGTCAGTATCCGATGAGGGAAGTTCCGCCGATATGGCGCGAAGCAGTCCAAGCTGATGCGGCCAATAACATTGCAGCTGCTCCAGCACATTTCCATAGAGTGTGGATACACATCCCTTGGAAGCGGGCTGAAGTATTAACAGTAAAACAGGCATTGCCGGATCCACGTAAGAATCCTGCTGGTTATTATAAAGAGTTAACCCAGACAGTTCAAGCATGTGTCATGAATCTGGCAGACATCGAAATGCTATTTGGCAATGTAGTACCACAGCCTATATGGGCCAAAATTCGGCAAAAAAATCACCCAGTCGCTTTAGGAGGCGACTGGCAAGCTATTGTAGTGGCAGACGCGCAACAAGTTGGTGGTGCTAAACCTGAGCCTCTGATTGCTGCCTTGCCTGGCAGAATAATCAATCTGATGAAAACGCTGATGCCAGCGTTACGGGTCAACTGGGATAAATTATCAGCATGCAAGCAGAAGAAGGACGAAAGTGTCTCTGACTTCTTCACTAGATTTGAAGAGACCTTCATAGACCACAGTGGGCAAGATATGAGTACTGAGGGAGGTCAGAGGTTGTTTGTCGACAAGTTTGTGTTTAATTTACTGCCTGAGCTTAGTAATAAGTTGAAAGATTCTGAGAGTGCATGGGCAGTATCGACGACAGCACAGATACTTGCGACTGCACAGTATTACGAGAATAGAGAAAAAGAAGAGAAGGAAAAGTCAGAAAAGAAGACAAAAGACTTGAAAACGAAAGTTCTTTTGCAACAGGCGTACCCGCCTCGTTCGAATCAGACAGATTCACAGCAACGACCCCAGTTTCAGCAACAGCCACAATTCCAGCAAGGGATGTCCCAAAGATTTGACTATGGTCCTTCCCGACAACAGTTAGCATGGAATCAGTGTGCCTATTGTAAAAAAGAGGGTCACTATAAGAATGAGTGTCCAGTACTACACCCACAAACTAGTGGTGTCCCAGCTCAGAGAGGTAGTGGTGGGTTTATGCAAGCTCCTAGAGGTAGAGGACGTGGTACAATGACTGCACAGACTGATCGCCCATCTAATTATTTCGATCAGCGAAATGTACAATCTGTACAATCAGGTAGATCTCCACAGTACCATGTTGAGGATTATTATGAAAATAGTGAAGAAGTTCAGAAAAGCGAGTACTAGGACAGCCACAGGCAAAGAGAGGGAGTAGTATCAGTTCCAGTTAATCAGAGTGGACCTTATGTCACAGTAGTTACATCAGGCGTGGTTGAACCGTTTCTGTTGGACACTGGTGCGGCAAAAAGTTCAATTATGCATGCGAAGGAGGAGCCAAGATGGCGACCGGGACGGCAGCGTAGATTCCCGGCTCCGTGAACCTCCGCATCCCGCACGGATATCCTGCACGAGATCCTCAGTCTGCGCTATGAGATCGTGTTTGTGAATGAGAGTGGCAACCGATCGTGTAACTCCGAGGTTTCTGGCTGCCGTACCGCCGGAGAAATCTGCAGTTGAACTTTGCGGCCCGTGCAGCCCCGGAGCCGGGACCTCGAGTGGACGCCTTGGCCGGGTGGCAGTTTAACAACAGCGGCCTGTGGTGACTGGGTGGAGTCGGTCCACCGGAGCGGTGCTGCCCTCGGCCTGCATTTTGCCGTAGTCGCTCCCACTGCTAAGCGTAGCGGACCGAGGACATGCCCGGGGGTGCAATTCTCAGATTCTTCGGTGCTTGCCCCTGCCTTTGACGGTGAGCTGCCCGAACGCCGCCCCTAGTTCGCCCTGATCCTTGCGGGCTGCTCCCGGCTTTTCGCGGGAGCTGGTCCGTGGCGGGGACGACTGTTGCCCGTGACCACGCAACGGCTGGATTTGTGCCTGCCCCCGGACCCCTGTCTTCAGCGACGTGGACCTCGAGGCGCTTGTCCCTGGGTCCCGGCCCCAATACGAGTCGGGCCTTCCCGGCGGCCATCTTGTTGCTATGCAGCCTACCATCCTGTCCACTGGGTCGCAGCAGGATTGGGAGTGTGTGACTTTTGGGAGTGTGGCGGAGCGATCGCAGAGAGCTGTGCTGGGGTACGGCGACCTCTTAGAGGCCCTTGGTGCCCTTCATTTCTCCTTGGCTCGTGGCGCCGGGGTCTTGGGGAGTAAGCTCGATGGTGTGGCATCAGCGTTGGGACAGTGGCGGCATGCTGGTCCACAGGTACACAGGGGCTTCCCACACTGCACACAGGAGGATAATGTCGCGGCCACCCCTGCGATTAGTGCACAGCCGGACACTCCGGACAGTATGCTACCGTGTGATCGGCTAACTGAGGGTTTGATCTGTTCCGGAGGTATTGGACCTGAGTGGAAGGTGGTGGCCTTGTCCCGTGCACGGCCTCCGGCGACCCAGGGACAATTCCAGCAACGTTTGTCTACTTTGGCTGATTCAGCCTTCCTGGACCTTGTGTGCAGTGCAGATCCTGGGGCAGCACTGGGAAAGACGTCCCTCCATGATGCGGACTGTGTTGGTACTCAGAGACTTCCACCCCACCTGTGTGCGTCGCTTCCCGGTTGTTTTTGGACACTCCTTTACCTTGGAACATCGGACATGGTGCTGGGTCGAGGGGTAGGCATGGGCAGAATTGCAAAGAGTGGTCAAGGATGAGGCTGATCCTTCGGGGGTGGTCATCTAGTAGACGGGCGGACTCATGGTTGCATACTCTCATGGTTATTAGCATAGTTGGTGCATAATGCTCCCCATTCCCCCCTTTTTTGATATGGTCGATTTGGTGCTGCTTATTGTTTGCTGTGGGGAGACTTCACCGTGCGGGAGGGAGAAGCCGGGGGTATGTTTTGAAGGCCCTCCTCCAGTTTATTATACTTTCTCCACCCCCCCGTCTGGTGGGGTTCTTTCTTACTCCTTTTTCCCTGTTTCTTCTATATTTCGGGTCTAGTTCCAGGGCGACAGGCACACTGCTGGGGGGGGGGGGGGGCATACTCATTTGCAGAGGTGCAGGGTGGGGAGTTGGGGGAGGGGACTCTTTAGTCTTTATCTCTTTTTCCATGGCCTCCTTTTTCTTCTCCGCTTCTTCTTGTTTTTTCTTTTCTGGGATCAGCGCGGTACACCTCCTTTGTTGTGAATCGTCGCCTCTTCATGTGTGCCACAGTTTCCGGGGTGTTCTCTGGGCGTTAGGTACCGGGGCCTGCAGGCGCAACTGTTTTTGATATTCTTCCCCATCCGGAATTTCCCGTGTCTGCGCCATTGATCCAATAGATTGCTGCTTATTGCTTACGTCTATTATTCTTGCCCCTTATCGCTGTTGGGAAATTGTTTGGCACCTGATCCTACTGTCTTGTTTCCTTATAAAATGAAAAACCCTTTTTCTCCTGGTGTCCTACCTGCGCGGCTCACTGGCCGGACTATATTGGAATGAAGATTCTACTCTCCGAGGTGCCGCCTGGGTTTACATTTGCTCTTATTGCTCTGACTGCTTAGCGGCCGGCCCCGGGGGGTTGTAGGCCCATACTTGTTAATGATTGAAATGTCAATAAAGGTTTTTCAACAAAAAAAAAAAATAAACAAAAAAATAAAAATTATGCATGCGAAACTCCCTGGCGCACCTTTGTCTGGCTTAACGAACACTTCAGTAGGTTTCTCAGGCGCCCCTGTTCCCAACCCTGTTTCTGTTCCTTTGTCAATTTCTGTTGGGCCATGTAAATTAGAAGCACCCCTTATTCTGACGACCGGTTGTAATGAGAATCTGCTTGGTTTAGATCTGTTAAAACGCCTACATGCGACATTGTACTGTTCTCCTTCGGGAGTACGGCTCACGTTGGGTAAGAGAGTCATCTCTCCAATGTACATGTCAATGGATAAGCTCCCACCGGAGCTACGTTCTCTCCCTGATACTCTTTGGGCGACTGGTCCTAATGATGTAGGTCTTCAGGAAATTTCCCCTTATGTAGTAAGTCTGAAAGCAAATGTTAAATTCCCACGAATACCACAGTATCGGATTTCAAATGAAGGTGAACGTGCGCTTTTACTGATCGTGCAAGATTTGATAAAGAAAGATGTTATAGAAGAAACTAGAGGAAATGTCTGCAATAGTCCTGTTCTGCCGATTTTGAAGCGCACTGACCCTTCCAAACCTCCGGTCTACAGATTTGTGATTGACCTCAGAGAGGTTAATAAAATAGTGATTCCACAGTTTCCTGTGGTCCCAGACATCACTGCATTATTGACGTTGATTCCTGCCTCAGCTACATGGTTTACTGTGATAGACTTGAAGAATGCCTTTTTCAGCATTCCGATAGCCGAGGAAAGTAGGGACATTTTTGGTTTCTCCCTAGGTGGCCGTAGTTTCAGATTCAAGCGCGCTCCACAAGGTTATTGTGAGAGCCCATCAATTTATAGCCAAGCATTAAAAAGTCAGTTAGATGCTTTTGTACTTCCTCCTGGTGTTGCTCTGATCCAATATGTAGATGATCTTTTAGTGGCTGCCGGTGATAAGGAAACTTGCAAAACAGCTACAATTTCCTTGTTGCGTCATTTGTCAGACTTGAATCACAAAGTTTCACCTTCTAAACTGCAATATTGTTGCCAAGAAGTGACCTATTTAGGTCATCTTTTGTCAAAGGAGGGAAGAAGGTTGACCCCGGAGAGAATCAAAGCAATTTCGCAGATGACTGTACCAAGCACACAGAGAGAAGTGCGTGCGTTTTTGGGTATTACGTCATACTGCAGGCAATGGATCCCAAATTTTTCCCTCATGGCAAAACCATTGGTGGCCCTGACTGGAAAAGGTGTTCCAAGTCCTTTGCCATGGTCTGATGAATGTCAACAGAGCTTCTCTGATTTGAGGGATGCGCTGTATTCAGCTCCTGTGTTGGGTACTCCTGACTACAGTAAGCCTTTTACACTATATGTCCATGAGAGAGAGGGTTGTGCGTTGAGTGTTTTAACGCAACAATTTGGTGATAAACAGCGACCTTGTGCATATTTCTCATCCACATTAGATCCGGTAGCCAGAGCGTTGCCAAGTTGTTTGAGAGCCACAGCGGCAGCTGCAGTATCCATTCGACAGTCTGCTGGACTGGTCATGAACAACATGTTAGTAGTCATGGTTCCACATGCTGTGGATACACTCATGAATCGAACGAAAACTCAGCACCTCACCAGTGCTAGACTATCAGGCTATGAGCTGACGCTGTTGGCAAGTCACATTCAGATCAAGCGATGCAACATATTGAATCCAGCAACGCTGTTGCCGACTACTCAAGAGTCGAGTGATTCAGAGCCTCATGATTGTTGTTTTAGAACTGAGGAAGAAACAAAAGGTAGGATTGATTTAAAAGATATTCCGTTACTAGATCCAGATGGCACTTTGTACGTCGATGGGTCGTGTTTTAAACTACAGAATGGTGATGTGACGGCCGCGTATGCAGTTACGACTTTGAGTACGATTGTTGAGACTGCAAGAGTGAGTCAGAATTCTGCCCAAGCTGCAGAATTAATTGCATTGACAAGAGCGTGTGTTTTAGCTGAGGGAAAGAGAGTGAATGTGTTTACTGATAGCCAGTACGCCTTCGGCGTAGCACATAGTTTTGGACGACTGTGGAAAGAAAGAGGGTTTCTCACGACCCATGGGACGAAGATCCAACATGGACAGTTAGTCAATGACTTGTTGGGATCTCTGACCTTACCGAATGAAGTTGCGATCGTGAAATGCAGTGCACACCGGAAGATTACGGATGATGTTGGCCGTGGGAATGCGTTTGCTGATGAGGTCGCCAAAGAGACGGCCAAGAACATGATGAGCCGAATGTATGTTGCAACGCCCGCACGATGGATTGCTGAATCAGGAATGTGTGAGAATACGATTGAAAGTGTGAAGGCAATCCAAAATGAAGCAACTGAAAATAGGAAGAATGAATGGAGGGAGAAAACGGGTAAAATGGATTCGAGTGGATGTTGGATTGATTTGTCTGAGCAGCAGCGTTGGATGTTACCTGATGCGTATGTACTTGCGGTAGTCACGATGGCGCATGGAGCGGCGCACATCAGTTCGAAAGGGATCTGTAAGATGTTAGCTCCAGTATGGAAGAACGATGGAATTACTAAGTGTGCGGAAAGAGTGGTGAAAAATTGCATGATATGTCTGATGCATAATCCTGGCAAGGGAACACCAACCCCAGCTGGTCGCTTTGCTCCCCCTTCTTGTCCCTTTGAAGTGATTCAGTTGGATTTTATCCACATGGACAGATGTAATAATCTTAAATATGTCCTAGTGGTAGTCTGTGCTTTCTCAAGATGGATTGAGGCGTATCCATTAAAGGATAACACTGCTATGTCTACTGCCAAAATCCTCCTCAAAGAGTATTTCCCCAGGTATGGTATGCCACGGATTGTATGGTCGGACAATGGAAGTGAGTTTGTAGGGAAAGTTATGAAGAGTGTGTGTGCGGGTCTGGGAATTACCCAAAAATTCCACAGTGCGAATCACCCACAGTCAGCAGGTTTGGTTGAGGGGTACAATGGTACCTTAAAACTGAAACTTGCTAAAATTCAAGCTTCCACTGGTTTATCTTGGCCAGATGCACTGCCTTTAGCTTTATTGTCTACCAGAGCGACTGTACACTCTCGAGTAGGGCTCAGCCCATATGAGATTGTGTTTGGTCGTCCTGCTAATGTTTGGGGAGTCCCTAGGCCCAAGGAATTCAAACAGATCGAATATCCAATGTTGATTGATTACCTTTTTGACCTGACTGCTAAATTGAGTCTTATTCATCAACAGGTATTTGAATCCTTGCCTAAGTTGCCAGAGAGCCCAGGTCACACGTTGAAACCCGATGACCAAGTCGTGGTGCGGAATTTCGAACGAACTCGGAACCTCCAGCCAAGATTCGTGGGCCCGTTTCAAGTACTCCTGGCCACAAGAACTGCAGTACGCCTGGCTGGAAGGAAGAATTGGGTGCACGCTAGCCATACGAAGCGTGTGCCTCTCCCACTCCCCTACGACAACTGGGTTAGACAGGGATTTGGTATATCTGAGACAGAACCTGTTCCTAGGCTTGTCCCTTTCAGTGACGCAGAGTACATGACGGACAAACAAACTGAAACACAGAACTCTGACACTGCACCATGAACTGCTCCTTTGGACCCTGATCAGAGCATTGTACAAAGTGAACATTTGCCACCTGTGGATTTGAACATTGCTGCACCTGTAGATCAGCTGTTTCAAGACCAGACGAGACCCGGAAAACTTAGATATAATTTACGTTCTCATTCATAATTACCTTCTATTTTGAAAGCTGCCTTTTGATCTTACCACAGTTCATTCAGTCAGGAAGTTTGTTCTAGAATTTTGTCCTTTCCTTTTTATTTTTTTCTCCTTTTTACCTTGCCATCTGGGTTACCGTAGGGTCGTAACGTGTGCCTTGGTTTAACTTGCAGGGAACCAGACACAAGGTCGGTTTCTTCTGTTTATTTTGGGAACTCCCAGGGTAGACAGAGGCAATTTTTTAACAGGTACAAACCATCCGTTGCGAACGGTTGTAGAAGATGGAGCTTCGTGAACTGCGACGGGCTAACGTCATAAATGCTCGCAAGACAAAACTGTATGAAATTCTGCATAGCAAATGTTTCCTAATGCAATGTGCTCTGACATTTCTAATTGTTTTAATAACTTTGGTAGGCGGAATCGTTTTTGGTATTCAATTGATTTTTGCACCTGTCACATCTACAGTACCTCCCCATGTTTCTGTTTCTCAGACTGTTGTTTCTCTTCATTCTTTTCATCCTTTTCCTGCACATGAACAAGCTCGACGCTCTGAGTTTATAAATAACACTTTCATTCAGCTCTTGCACCAACACCAACTAGTAGTAAACACAACGAACTGCTGGGTGTGTGGTTTGATACCACATACAATGGACAAGGTTATCCCTTATCTGGTTCTGCCCTTTAGTTACAATGGATCATTTTGGGCATTTCAGACCATGTTCGTCTATGCTCTAGAGACCTATCCCCCGCGACCTCCGCGTTCCACTAGATATAACTCTGCTAATAGAGCCTTGGTAAAGGGAATTACTGACATGGTTAGAGATGTCGATAACACTCCGTTTATTCCCAAGGATGAGTTACGAGTTTATATGGGTTGGAATGTTACGGAGTATGGCATTACTTTGGGTGAGAACAAACGTAAGAGCTCGACTCCGATCTGGGTCGTACCCCACCAAGGTCAGGTCTGTTTGCAAGGGAATGGGAGGAATCCGAAAGCTCGACTAGGGAAGAGTGACTGTACCGAAACATACGTTTTCCCATCACAAACTTCCCCTGCATTCTTAGCTGCAAAGGGCACCTATTTTGTTTGCAAAGACAGAGCATATACATGGCTGCCTGCTGACTTTTCAGGCTCATGTTATATCGCACAACTGTTGCCTCCGACATACACTGCTGCACCGGATTATCACAAAACTAGAGTTGTGAGAGGTGTTTTCAATAAGGAAGACACTGCTGGCCAAGAAGCAGGAGACTTTTTCAAAGGTTTCCTTCCGTTCTGGGGGCCTATGGCCAACAGTAGAAACTTACGTCAACTAACACAGGTAGTTGAGTCCACCATTACTGAAACTGCTGGTGCCCTTAGTAATCTGACAGCTGAGCTTGAAGCGGATCACCTCATGACGTTGCAGAACCGCATGGTCCTTGACGTATTACTTGCGGATCGAGGTGGGGTATGTAAGATGATCCAATCGAGTTGTTGTGTTTCTATCCCAGATAATGCGCCAACAGTATATAAGGCTATTTCTAAGTTACACAAGATCTCTGATTCTATTCATGTAGACGAAGGTGATTGGTCACTAATGGGATGGCTCTGGAATCTGTTGTCTGCGTGGGGATGGAAGGTTCTGATAGTCATTGGTGTTGTGTTGGTATTTTTATTCTCGTGCTGTCTCATTGTTCAGTGTGGTCCTGCCTTATGTAGCCTCTGTGCTGCAACATGCGTAAGAAGACCACCTGTCTTAGGAGATACACCGCGGGATAGAATAATGCTCCAGCAACATATCAGTGACTTGATGAACATAGAGACGGACTCTGACATAGAGTAAGTTATTGCCTATGTAAGGGCAAAAGGACGGTCTGAGGTTCTGTAGCGATCCGAACCCGTGTTTTCGGTATCGTAGTACTGACACGATTTTGGTACCAGTGAACCTAAAATGATCCATTTAATATGAGGCAGTGTTTTCGCTGTGCTACGAGCATGAATTCACTGAGAAATAGGGCATTCTGTTGTAAACCCATGGCATCCATTTTAGATACGGCATCCATTTTGTTTCTTGCCCTCACATAGTCAATGGACGAGCGATGACCCCGGCTGAACCACCTTGTTAAGGACACGCAAGCCTTTCCGAGAAAAGCTGATGCTGTGTGACTAGGCAGAATCAAGTTGCCTCCCCGGCCTGAGGCCAGTCCTGCTATACTGGTTCTCGTGAGGAGGCCGAAGACGGTAGCCATGCCCGTTTATGACCCACAAGCATCTCTTATCCCACTTCTCTATCTCTTACACCTGGCTCTGCTCCTCTCCTTCTGGGCTTTTACTATGGGGAGGATACGATTTTTACGACGGGGAGGATCGGTCGAAGAATAGGAAACTGACATGAAGACCTGATCGAATACTGAAAACTTACAAATAATTATTGTTTTGTGTATGTTTATTGTCTGTTTGGGATACCGGGTTGGGCATGAAAGATATCTGTGCAATGTTGCCTGAAGACATATTTTGTGTATTTAAGGTGCAACCCATTTTTGTGCAAATCGAACAGTCTCGTAGATTCTGCCTTGAGGTGGTTCCTATGATTTCTGTGTCCCTGCAGTAAATAAACCTTGGTCTCTGACGCCGCCATCGAGAAGCCCGTGTCTCTGTTTATTTGTGCACCGAGACAGGAAGGAACTCAGAGGTCTTGGGTGTTGTTTCCCTGACACCTCTGGATTATAAAAAGTCCGGAACCTCACCACTCCAGAACATAGCGGAGGTGCGACGCCCAGTAGTAGTCCATTAGATTGGGACAGGCAAGACCACCTCTATCCCGAGGGAGCTTTAATATTTTGTTAGAGAATCGCGGTTTCTTACCTCCCCAAATAAAGGAGATCAGGTCCCGTTGTAGCCCTTGGATATAATGTTCCGGCATGGGAGTCGGCAGGGTCTGAAACAAGTAGAGGATCTTTGGCAGCACGGACATCTTAATTGCATTGAGGCGACCAAGCCAGGAGAGCGGCAGTGCCTTCCAGGTGCGTAAGTCATCTAGGACCGAGCGCCTGCACTCCGGCCAATTGGCCTGTGTCCAGGTAGCTAGGTCCTGTGTAAGGTTAAGGCCAAGGTATCTCACTGAGCCGCTCGCCCATTGATATGGGGCGCAGGTCTGCAGCGCCGCAACCTCCGCCTCCGGAATCGTGAGATTAAGCACCCAGGACTTCGTGTGATTAATTTTTAGCCCGGAGGCACGCTCATAGGCGTGGAGCAACGATTGCGCAGCCGGGAGCGAAGTTGAGGGCGCAGATAGCGTAAGAAGGAGATCGTCGGCAAAGAGCGCAATCTTGTGGTCACGGCCCCTAAGGGAAATGCCCTTGACATCCGGCGACTGGCGAATGAGAATAGCTAGTGGCTCCACTACTAGGGCGAAGAGCAGGGGCGACAAGGGGCAACCCTGCCGAGTGCCCCTACAGATGGGGAATGGCTGTGTAAGCTGGCCATTCACTCGCACCCTGGCCACAGGAGCAGCGTATGGAGCCATGATGCGCGCCTCCATTTTAGGCCCAAGGCCTATTTTCCGTAAGACCGCTCGAAGGAACGCCCAGTCCACCCGGTCAAACGCCTTTTCAGCGTCAAGGGACAACAGGCAAGCCGGGATTCCCCAATGCCTGGCCTTACCCACAATGTGGGCGATGCGATGTACATTGTCCGCACCTTGGCGTTGGTGTATGAACCCCACCTGGTCCGGGTCCACAAGGCGAGGGAGGTGTGCACTGAGTCGTTTGGCGAGAATTTTGGTATACAGTTTAAGATCTGTATTCAATAGGGCTATGGGTCGATAGGATGAGCAGAGGGTGTGGTCCTTCCCTGGCTTCGGTATGAGGGCGATCTCAGCCATCGCCATGTCTGGAGATGGCCCTCCCGAGTCCGTGAATGAATTAAAGAGCCGTAGGAAGTAAGGTTGTAGCTGCGGCAGAAAGGTACGGAAGAACGCCACCGGGAGCCCATCTGGTCCAGGTGTCTTGCCTAACGGGAGGTCTCCCAGGGCACCCGCTATTTCTTCCAGTGTAATGGGCTCCTCTAAGAGCTCGGAGTGGTGCTTACTCAGCGGCTCCCACTCACATTCCCCCAGGGTCTCCGCGATCAATGCGGGGTCCGGCGGGTCACTCACGTACAGGGAGGAATAGTAGTCATGGAACGCCTGGAGCTTCGCAGCTTCAGTGGTCGCCCAGGTTCCCCCCGCCCCCTGTAGCTTCGCGATGTGAGCCTTGGCCGCCCTCGTACGTAACCGCCGCGCTAGAACTGCGCCCACCTTGTCTCCTCCGATGTAAAAGCGCTGTCGGAGCGCAAGTAGCGCCCGTTCTGCCTTGTTCGTCCTATGTGCCCGTAGCTGCCCCCTAAGGACCGCCAGACGCCGCTTGTGGGCCGCCAACGGGCGGGCCTGGTCCATCTTTTCCAGCGTCTTGATTTCGCGGGCAAGTCTGGTTTCGTACAGTTGGGCTTCCCGCGTCCGAGAGGTAGCTATAGCCGTGAGGGTGCCCCGTATCGTGGCCTTGAAGGCATCCCATAAGAGGGGAAGGGGGGTCTCTGGCAACTCATTGTGCTCGAAGTATTCCAGTATGGCCGTCTTTATTTCCTCCCTGTCTACCGGGTCCCGCAGGGCGTGATCCGGGAACCTCCAGCGGCGTGAGCCTAGTGCGCGAGTGAGGCGCTCATGGAGCAACACCTCCACGTGGGCATGGTCGGAGACCGAAATACTCGAGTGCGATGCCGACATAGTGTCCGTAAGCATGGAGTGGGAGACAAAGAGCATATCAATGCGAGAGTAAGAGCGGTGCGCGTGTGAGTAATAGGTGTAGTCTTTCAGCTCCAGGGAGTGATAACGCCAAACATCTACCAAGTTCAAAGCAGTAAGGGATTTTTTCACTGTGGCCGACAGGGCCCCCACTCCATGAAAGCCTCCCCCACAACGATCCAGCTCCGCGACCCATACCAGGTTGAAGTCACCCCCCACTATGAGGTCCGAGCTCACCGGGTCGAGATACTCCTGGATGACCCCGTGCAGGAAGGCGTCCTGACCCTGGTTGGGAGGGTAAAGATCACAAAGCGTGAGCCTACGGTGTCCCCGCGTTAGCTCAACCCTCAGGACCCGGCCCGCAGTGTCTCTACGCACCTGTGTGTCCCCATGCAAGAGTCTCGCCCGACAAAAGATTGCGACCCCTGCTGTCTTAGTGGCTGCAGACGCCCAAAACCTATGGGGAAAGCGCGGGTGAGCCATTCGACCTACATCGGCCTTCAGAAGGTGCGTCTCCTGCAGGAATACTATGTCGGCGCTCTGTTGGAGCAAATATCTCCAGATCTGATGTCGTTTGCTAGGTGAGTTGAGCCCCTTCACGTTCAAAGAGACAACCTTCCAGGAAGGTACTGTAGTCATAGACACTGGTCAACTAGTGCAGTTGTCCCCCCCGCAGCCCCCAACCCATCCACAAAGCCCCCCCGCCAGAGGGTTAGGGAGTATAGAGGGAGAAAGGAGATAGAGTAGGATCGAACAGAAGAACCAAAACCACAAAGCGGCCAACATGGCCAACAAGGCCTATTCCAGTCTAGGGAGTGGCCAGGCACTGTGGCACAGGCTATCCCGGAGATGTCACTCTCCCAAGAATAGGAGTGGGGGTCCGTCGGCACTGCCGCCATCCACCAAGTACACCAAGAGGGGCCCCGGGCCACCGCCCCACTCTGGGGGCCGCAGTGATGACCGAGGGAAGCAGGCACCCCTAACCGTTCCAAACGAGGCGGCTGCAGCCCCGAAGGGAGGCCACCTCGCATTTCTGATGGGGGAGCCAACGAGCCCCCCCCTTCCCGGGGGCCTGTATCCAGAACTGCTTTACAAACAGGGAAGTTCACTGGGGGGCAGGCTCCTGCGACCCCCCCGGCGATGAGCCCGCTTCCAGGGACCGAATGTGGCGTATGATGTCCTGTTTGTCCCTTGATGAGCGGCTAGCCGCAGGAGAGGGAGACCGCCCCGCACGGCTCACCCTGGACCAGTTAGGCCGGAGCGGAACACGTGGCCTCGCAGCACCTCGCATCGGGCTGGCCGGCGGGGAGTCCGGGATCTGAAGCAGCTGCGCCGCCTCCCTGTAGGAGCGCAGTACCCGGCGGCGGGATTCCCACTGGAAGATGAGGGCGAAGGGATGGCCCCATTGATAACGAATGTTGAGGTCTCGCAGCTTATCTGTGATCGGCCGGAAAGCTCTCCGGCGCCGAAGGGTCGTGGGGGCCAGGTCCTGGAACAGTTGGATCGAGGCGCCCTTATACTTGATATCGGCCTTGTCCCGGGTTGCCTTGATAATGGCCTCCTTTTCGACGAAAAAGTGGACCCGCGTCAGAATGTCAGGGACTAGCCCGGGTCTCCCAGGTGGTCCAGAGACCCTATGGGCCCGATCTAAGGCTGGCGGCGAGGCATCGTCATCCCCCCGGAGTTCATGAAGGAGATCCGCCATGAATGTCATAATATCCTCCCCCTCCGCTACAATCGGGACGCCTCGAATGCGGATGTTGTTGCGGCGCCCCCTATTTTCCAAATCTTCCTGCCGTATCTGCAGTTCGAAATTCTGTTCCTCTAGGGTCGCTATCCGCTGCCAGAGGCATTCCTGATCCTCCGTGCGGGCATCCAGGGTCTTTTCCATGTCGTCCACTCTGTCCCCGAGTTCCACCACATCCCTCCGAAGCTCCTTGACGCAGGCCTGGACCTCCGTGCGCAGCGAACCGATTTCAGATTTAAGGTCTTGCATGAAGAGCGCCATAAAGGACTGCGTCACCGGCTCCACCGCTGTCCCGGCCCCCACCTGCTGCGAGCCCGCCGCCGCCACTCCAGGCTTATTCCAAAGGTCCTTTACCGTGGTGTCTTTAGCGGTCGCCGGCGGTTCCTTCCCCTGTTTGGTGCGCATCATTGTGCAGTCCAGCGTCTCGCCCTCAAGATGGCCCCCACAGCAGGTTGACTAGTCCACTCACGACCCCCACCTGGTAGGCCTCCCAGCATCCAGAAGCTCGCTGGTCAGGCCGTGTAGAGTCCAAGTTGAGGCCGCTTCCCCCTGTTCCGGGTCTTGTGCCCTGGTCGCGGCGTCACGGGGCAGGTATTCCGGGCACAGCGGGGGAGCAGAGCACCAGGACCCCCGCAGCCACGGGCCGCCCTCAGGGCAAGGGCGCCGCCAGTCCCCACGCCCACGACGCTCCGTCTCAGGTCCCCCCTCTCTCAAGTCAAGTCAAGTCAAAATTTGCTTTATTCGGTTAAAATTTTAAAACCATCAAAGCACAGTACAGTAGTTCATTTTACGGGCAAATGCAATAACAAAGAAAATCATAAACACAAAAAATAAATACAAGACAATTTGGCACTGAATACAATAAAAGTATGTCGTACAGTTACTTCAACAGTATTACAATTTAAAAATTCATTTCTCAATAAAAATTCCATCATCAACAGTTAATTAGGCACAATACTCTTTGGGAAATGAGGGGAGTAGCTAAATAAACTGAGCCCTATTTCTAGATCTTAAAGCACCCACAACGAAGCTCGCAACCCCAAAGCAAATAAATGGGGACTCCAACATTTGTAAATATGCCAGCGCAGGCCTTACTTGCTCAAATTGACGAGTCTTGAAAATCGGAAAAATGTATTTTTTACGCTGAGAAGAGTAAAATTTACAAAAAAATACCATGTGCAACAAGTTTTGTTCAGAAGTGTTGTCACAAGGACAAGGCCCCAGTGTTCCCTCTCTCACCCAGGCAGCGAATGTCACAGGGTCGCCGGGTGAAGAGGTGCGTCGCCTCCTCCCCTGCTCAGCGCCTCCAGAGGAACCCGGTGTGCCCCCGCAGTATAACAACACAATCCGGGGCGAGCACTACTTTGGCCAGTTAAATCGCCCCCAGCCCCGCGCTTCCAGGCAGGTCCCTGCACAGCCACTCCGGGCGTCGCCACAAGCCCACCGTCTCAAGCGTAGGCAGCGCTCTCAAGGGACCTCTCAGGGCCGGGCCCACCTCAGCCAGGGTGTCCTCCGCCACCGCACGCCGTCTTCCCCCGCAGTAGCTTCCCGTGGGCGGACTCCGGGCCGATACCGCCCGCCGATCTCCTCACCTTAGCGCCGGCCCCTCGAGCTGTGTCGCTGCTGACTCCGGTCCCCAGCTGTAGAGGCCGTCTCCTCTCCCGCTCCGTGATCCCAGGGGCAGAAAATGGCGGGCTCGTCTGCGCCGCAGGCCAGGCAACCATCAGGGGCGAGCGCTTCGTTGCCCAGCTAAGTCGCCCCCAGTCACGCGCTTCTAGGCAGGTCTTTGCGCAGCCACTCCGGGTGTCACCCCTGGCCCACCGTCGCCAGCGCGGGCAGCGCTCTCCAGGGACCCCGCAAAAGAAGGCCCACCTCAGCAAAGGTATCTCCTGCCACCGCCAGCCTTCCTCTCACGTGGCAGCCTCTCGTGGGCAGACACCGGGCCGATATCGCCCGCCGACCTCCTCACCCCAGTGCTGGCCCCTCGAGTTAAGTCGCTGGCGTCTCCGGCCCCCAGCCGCGAAGACCTCCTCCTCGTCCGCTCCGCGGCGCCAGGGGCACAAGATGGCGGACTCGGCCTCTCCCTCTGGGCCAGCCCCTCCAGCGTCTTCACCGCTAGCCCGCTCCAGGAACCCTCGACTGCAGCTCTCAGGCGACCACGGGTCCACCTAGGACAGCGGAGCAGCTCCGGCGGTAACCTTGGACACCCAGTCCACCCGCGGAGGTCTTCCTCAGTGCCTCGGGTCAGGCCGCTTAAGATGGCGGCCGCCTCCGCTTCGCCCGGGGTCTCTCCCCGATCCGGTCTCAGGCGCCACTAGCTGTTCTTCTCCGGGCTCGCCAAAGCGTCTGCAGGCAGCCCGCTGCCCTCCGCCGCCGTCTCGCCCTCGAAAGAGACGTGTCTCCAGGCACCAAACCGCTTTTTGAAGTTTCTTTCCCGGGCGGCAGCCCGGAGCCCCGATAGTCCGATAGACTCTTACTCTGGCCTAATGGTTAAGGTCTTAGACTCTTACTCTAAAGATTAGGTGTTCAATCTCTGGTCTTTCAATGTCACTGTTTGCTCAGTCCAAAGTGTAGGCAATGGTGTTTCCTTCAGTAAGGTTGAGAAATTATTTTTCTTTTCATCTTGTTTGAATATATCTCTTTTGAAGAACTTCTTACCCCAGTGAAAAAACCGACTCTCTATCGTTCCCTCTCTCAGTCCTTCCATTCTACACTATAAAGAATAGTACTGTTGGTGGACACTAACATACTTCTCTACCTTGCCATGGGTTTCTGATTCGCATGTCATATATTAGTTTTCAGGACCACTGCTAATGAGTCACTCTGGCCTAATGGGTAAGGTCTTAGACTCTTACTCTGAAAATTAGGTGTTCAATCCCTGGTTGTTTAATGTCACTGTTTGCTCTGTCTAAAGTGTAGGCAATGGTCTTTCCTTCAGTAAGGTTGGGAGATGTTTTTTATTTTCATCTTGTTTGAATAGCTCTTTTGAAGAACTTCTTACCCCAGTGAAAAAAACACTCTCTATCGTTCCCTCTCTCAGTCATTCCATTCCACACTATAAAGAAGAGTGCTGTTGGTGGACACTAACATACTTCTCTACCTAGCCATAGGTTTCTGATCCGCATGTCATATATTAGTTTTCAGGCTGAAAGGTCAAGAGTCACTCTGGCCTTATGGTTAAGGTCTTAGAAGTTACTTTTTGAGATTAGATGTTCAATCTCTGGTCTTTCAATGTCACTGTTTGCTCAGTCTAAAGTGTAGGCAATGGAATTTCCTCCAGAAAGGTTGGGAAATATTTTTTATTTTCATCTTGTTTGAATACATCTCTTTTGAAGAACTTCTTACCCCAGTGAAAAAAACGACTCTCTATCATTCCCTCTCTCCGTCCTTCCATTCCACACTATAAAGAGTAGTACGGTTGGTGGACACTAACATACTTCTCTACCTAGCCATGGGTTTCTGATCCGCATGTTATATATAAGTTTTCAGGCCATCTGGGAAAGAGTCACTCTGGCCTAATTGTTAAGGTCTTAGACTCTTACTCTGAAGATTAGTTGTTCAATGTCACTCTTTTCTCAGTCTAAAGTGTAGGCAATGGTATTTACTTTGGGAAGTATTTTTTCTTTTCACCTTGTTTGAATATATCTATTTTGAAGAACTTCTTACCCCAAAGAAAAAAAAACGACTCTCCATCGTTCCCTCTCTCAGTCCCTTCCATTCCACACTGTAAACAATACCACTGTTGGTGGTCACTAACATACTTCTCTACCTAGCCATGGGTTTCTGATCTGCATGTCATATATTAGTTTTCAGACAAAGTGGTAAAGAGTCTCTCTGGCCTAATGGTTAAGGTCTTAGACTCTTACTTTGAAGATTAGATGTTCAATGTCACTGTTTGCACAGCCTAAAGTGTAGTCAATGGTATTTCCTTCCGTAAGGTTGGGTAGTATTATTTCTTTTCATCTTGTTTTAATATATCTCTTTTGAAGAGCTTCTTATCCCAGAGAAGAAAAACGACTTTCTATCGTTCCCTCTCTCAGTCCTTCTATTCCACACTATAAAGAATAGTACTTCTGGTGGACACTAACATACTTCTCTACCTAGCCATGGGTTTCTCATCCGCATGTCATATATTAGTTTTCAGGCCATTTGGGAAGGAGTCAGTCTGGCCTAATGGGTAAGGTCTTCAACTCTTACTCTGAAGATTCGGTGTTCAATGCCTGCTCTTTCAATGGTGTTATTTGCTCAGTCTAAAGTGTAGGGTATGGTATTTCCTTTAATAAGGTTGTGAAGAACTTTTTCTTTTCATCTTGTTTGAACATATCTCTTTTGAAGAACTTCTTACCCCAGAGTAAAAAAAAGACCCTCTATCGTTCCCTCTCTCAGTCCTTCAATTCCACATTATAAAGCATAGTACTGTTGGTGGAAATTAACATACTTCTCTACCTAGCCATGGGTTTCTGATCCGCATGTCATATATTAGCTTTAAGGCCAACTGGTAAAGAGTCACTCTGGCCTAACGGTTAAAGTCTTAGACTCTTACTCTGAAGGTTAGTTGTTCAATGTCACTGTTTGCTCAATCTAAAGTATATTCAATGGTCTTTCCTTCAGTAAGGTTTGGAAATATTTTTTCTTTTCATCTTGTTTGAATAGCTCCTTTGAAGAACTTCTTACCCCAGTGAAAAAAAACACTCTCTATCGTTCCCTCACTCAGTCATTCCATTCCACACTATAAAGAAGAGTGCTGTTGGTGTACACTAACATACTTCTCTACCTAGCCATAGGTTTCTGATCCACATGTCATATATTAGTTTTCAGGGTGAGTGGTCAAGAGTCACTCAGGCCTAATGGTTAAGGTCTTAGAAGCTTACTTTGAAGATTAGATGTTCAATCTCTGGTCTTTCAATGTCACTGTTTGCTTAGTCTAAAGTGTAGGCAATGGTCTTTCCTACAGAAAGGTTGGGAACTATTTTTTCTTTTCATCTTGTTTGAATATATCTCTTTTGAAGAACTTCTTACCCCAGTGAAAAAAAACGACTCTCTATCGTCCCCTCTCTCCGTCCTTCCATTCCACACTATAAAGAAAAGTACTGTTGTTGGACACTAACATACTTCTCTACCTAGCTATGGGTTTCTGATCCGCATGTCACGTATTAGTTTTCAGGAAAACTGGTAAAGAGTCACTCTGGCCTAATGGTTAAGGTCTTAGACTCTTGTTCTGAAGATTAGGTGTTCAATTTCTGGTCTTTCAATGTCACTGTTTGTCTGTCTAGAGTGTAATCAATTGTACTTCCTTCAGTAAGGTTGGGAAAGAGTTCTTCAAATCATCTTGTTTGAATATATCTCTTTTGAAGAACTGCTTACCCCAGTAAAATAAAATGACTCTCTATCGTTCCCTCTCTCAGTCCTTCCATTCCACACTATAAAGAATAGTACTGTTGGTGGACACTAACATATTTCTCTACCTAGCCATGGGTTTCTGATCCGCATGTCATATATTAGTTTTCAGGCCAACTGGTAAAGAGTCAATCTGGCCTAATGGTTAAGGTCGTAGACTCTTACTCTGGAGATTAGGTGTTCAATCCCTGGTCTTTCAATGTCACTGTTTGTTCAGTCTACAGTGTAAGCAATGGCATTTCCTTCAGTAAGGATGGAAAATATTTTTTCTTTTCATTTTGTTTGAATATATCTCTTTTGAAGAACTTCTTACCCCAGTGAAGAAAAACGACTCTCTATCGTTCCCTCTCTCAGTCCTTCCATTCCACACTATAAAGAATATTACTGTTGGTGGACACTAACATACTTCTCTACCTAGCCATGGGTTTCTGATCCGCATGTCATGTATTAGTTTTCAGGCAAACTGGTAAAGAGTCACTCTGGCCTAATGGTTAAGGTCTTGGACTCTTATTCTGAAGAATATATGTTCAATTTCTGGTCTTTCAATGTCACTGTTTGCTCAGTCTAAAGTGTAATCAATGGTACTTCCTTCAGTAAGGTTGGGAAAGAGTTCTTTTATTCATCTTGTTTGAATATATCTCTTTTGAAGAACTGCTTACCCCAGTGAAATTAAACAACTCTCTATCGTTCCCTCTCTCAGTCCTTCCATTCCACACTATAAAGAATATTACTGTTGGTGGACACTAACATACTTCTCTACCTAGCCATGGGTTTCGGATCCGCATGTCATATATTAGTTTTCAGGCTAACTGGTAAAGAGTCACTCTGGCCTAATGGTTAAGGTCTTAGACACTCACTCTAAATATTAGGTGTTCAATCTCTGGTCTTTCAATGTTACTGTTTGTTTAGGCAATGGTATTTCCTTTAGTAAGGTTGGGAAGTATATTTTCCTTTCATCTTGTTTGAATAAATCTCTTTTGAAGAACTTCTTACCCCAGTTCAAAAAACGACTCTCTATCGTTCCCTCTCTCAGTCCTTCCATTCCACACTATAAAGAATAGTACTGTTGGTGGACACGAATATACTTCTCTACCTAGCCATGGGTTTCTGATCCGCATGTCATATATTACTTTTCAGGCCAACTGGCAAAGAGTCACTCTGGCCTAATGGTTAAAGTCATAGACGCTTACTCTGAAGATTAGGTGTTTAACTCCTGGTATTTCAATGTCACAGTTTCCTCAGTCTAAAATGTAGGCAATGGTATTTCCTTCAGAAAGGTTGGGAAGTATTTTTTCTTTTCATCTTGTTTGAATATATCTCTTTTGAAGAACTTCTTACCTCAGAGGAAAAAAACGACTCTCTGTTGTTCCCTCTCTCAGTCCTTCCATTCCACACTATAAAGAATTGTACTGTTGGTGACAACTAATATACTTTTCTACCTAGCCATGGGTTTCTGATCTGCATGTCATATATTAGTTTTCAGGCAAACTGTTGAAGAGTCTCTCTTGCCTAATGGTTAAGGTCTTAGACTCTTCCTCTGAAGATTAGGTGTTCAATCCCTGGTCTTTCCATGTCTCTGTTTAAAGTATAGGCAATGGTATTTCTTTCAGTAAGGTTGGGAAGTATATTTTCTTTTCATCTTGTTTGAAAATATCTCTTTTGAAGAACTTCTTACCCCAGAGAAGGAAAACGACTATCGTTCCCTCTCTCAGTCCTTCCATTTCACACTGTAAAGAATAGTACTGTTGGCGGACACTAACATGCTTCTCTAACTAGCCATGGATTCTGATCCGCATGTCATATATTAGTTTTCCGACCAACAGGAAAACAGTCACGTTGGCCTAATGGTTAAGGTCTTAATCGCTTTATCTGAAGACTACGTGTTCAATACCTGGTCTTTCAATGTCACTGTCCACTCAGTCTAAAGTTTAGGCAATGGTGTTTCCTCTAGTAAGGTTGGGAAGTATATTTTCTTTTCATCTTGTTTGAATATATCTCTTTTGAAGAACGTCTTACCCCAGAGAAAAAAAATGACTATCGTTCCCTCTCTCAGTCCTTCCATTCCACACTATAAAGAATAGTACTGTTGGTGGACACTAACATTCTTCTCTACCTAGCCTAGGTTTTCTGATCCGCATGTCATATATTAGTTTTCATGCCTGTTGGTAAAGAGTCACTCTGGCTTAATGGTTAAGGTCTTAGACTCGTACTTTGAAGATTAGATTTTCAATCCCTGGTCTTTCAATGTCACTGTTTGCTCAGTCTCAAGTGTAGGCAATGGTATTTCCTTCAGTACGGTTAGGAAGTATTTTTTCTTTTCATCTTGTTTGAATATATGTCTTTTTAAGAACTTCTTACCCCAGAGACAAAAAACGACTCTCTATCATTCCCTTTCTCAGTCCTTCCATTCCACACTATAAAGAATAGTACTGGTGGTGGACACTAACATACTTCTCTACCTAGCCATGGGTTTCTGATCCGCATGTCACATACTTCTCTACCTAGCCATGGGTTTCTGATCTGCGTGTCATATATTAGTTTTCAGGCCAACTGGTGAAGAGTCACTCTCGCCTAAATGTTAAGGTCTTAGATGCTTCCTCTGAAGATTATGTGTTCAATACCTGGTCTTTCAATGTCACTGTTTGCTTAGTCTAAAGTTTAGGCAACGGTTTTTCCTTTGGTAAGGTTGGGAAGTATATTTTATTTTCATCTTGTTTGAATATATCTCTTTTGAAGAACATCTTACCCCAGAGGAAAAAACGACTCTCTGTTGTTCCCTCTCTCAGTCCTTCCATTCCACACTATAAAGAATTGTACTGTTGATGGACACTAATATACTTTTTTACCTAGCCATGGGTTTTTTGATCTGCATGTCATATATTAGTTTTCAGGGCAACTGGTGAAGAGTCACTCTCGCCTAATGGTTAAGGTCTTACACTCTTGCTCTGAAGATTAGGTGTTCAATCCCTGGTCTTTCCATGTCACTGTTTGCTCTGTTTAAAGTGTAGGCAATGTAATTTCTTTCACTAAGGTTGGGAAGTATTTTTTCTTTTCATCTTGTTTGAATATATCTCTTTTGAAGAACTTCTTACCCGAAAGAAAAAAAAAGACTCTCTATCGTTCCCTCTCTCAGTCCTTCCATCCAACACTATAAAGAATAGTACTGTTGGTGGACACTAACATACTTCTCTACCTAGCCATGGGTTTCGGATCCGCATGTCATATATTAGTTTTCAGGCTAACTGGTAAAGAGTCACTCTGGCCTAATGATTAAGGTCTTAGACACTTACTCTAAATATTAGGTGTTCAATGTCCCTGTTTGCACAGTTTAAAGTGTAGGCAATGGTTTTTCCTTCTGTAAGATTTGGAAATATTTTTTCTTTTCATCTCGTTTGAATATATCTCTTTTGAAGAACTTCTTACCTCAGTGAAAAAAAACGACTCTCCATCGTTCCCTCTCTCAGTCCTTCCATTCCACACTATAAAGAATAGTACTGTTGGTCGACACTAACATACTTCTCTACCTAGCCACGGGTTTCTAATCCGCATGTCATATATTAGTTTAGAGGCTGATTGGTAAAGAGTCACTCTGGCCTAATGGTTAAGGTCTTAGATGCTTCATCTGAGGATTATGTGTTCAATACATGGTCTTTCAATGTCACTGTTTGTTTAGGCAATGGTATTTCCTTTAGTAAGTTTGGGAAGTATATTTTCTTTTCATCTTGTTTGAATAAATCTCTTTTGAAGAACTTCTTACCCCAGTGCAAAAAACAACTCTCTATCGTTCCCTCTCTCAGTCCTTCCATTCCACACTATAAAGAATAGTACTGTTGGTGGACACGAATATACTTCTCTACCTAGCCATGGGTTTCTGATCCGCATGTCATGTATTACTTTTCAGGCCAACTGGCAAAGAGTGACTCTGGCCTAATGGTTAAAGTCATAGACGCTTACTCTGAAGATTAGGTGTTTAACTCCTGGTCTTTCAATCTCACAGTTTCTTCAGTCTAAAATGTAGGCAATGGTATTTCCTTCAGTAAGGTTGGGAAGTATTTTTTCTTTTCATCTTGTTTGAATATATCTCTTTTGAAGAACTTCTTACCTCAGAGGAAAAAAACGACTCTCTGTTGTTCCCTCTCTCAGTCCTTCCATTCCACACTATAAAGAATTGTACTGTTGGTGACAACTAATATACTTTTCTACCTAGCCATGGGTTTCTGATCTGCATGTCATATATTAGTTTTCAGGCAAACTGTTGAAGAGTCTCTCTCGCCTAATGGTTAAGGTCTTAGACTTTTGCTCTGAAGATTAGGTGTTCAATCCCTGGTCTTTCCATGTCACTGTTTGCTCTGTTTAAAGTGTAGGCAATGGTATTTCTTTCAATAAGATTGGGAAGTATTTTTTCTTTTCATCTTGTTTGAATATATCTCTTTTGAAGAACTTCTTACCCCAAAGAAAAAAAAGACTCTCTATCGTTCCCTCTCTCAGTCCTTCCATCCAACACTATAAAGAATAGTACTGTTGGTGGACACTAACATACTTCTCTACCTAGCCATG
Organism: Triturus cristatus; assembly: GCF_964204655.1. NCBI lineage: Eukaryota > Metazoa > Chordata > Amphibia > Caudata > Salamandridae > Triturus > Triturus cristatus. The sequence goes on along the minus strand of NC_140583.1, from coordinate 1,175,449,374 downwards.
GGTTTCTGATCCGCATGTCATATAATAGTTTTCAGGCCACCTTGTAAAGAGTCACTCTGGCCTAATTGTTAAGGTCTTACCCTCTTACTCTGAACATTTTGTGTTCAATCCCTGGTCTTTCAATGTCACTGTTGGCTCAGTTTAAAGCTTAGGCGATGTTATTTCTTTCAGTAACGTTGGGAAGTATTTTTTCTTTTCATCTTGTTTGAATATATCTCTTTTGAAGAACTTCTTACCCCAGAGAAAAAAACGACTATCGTTCCCTCTCTCAGTCCTTCCATTCCACACTATAAAGAATAGTACTGTTGGTGGACACTAACTTACTTCTCTACCTAGCCATGGGTTTATGATCCGCATGTCATATATTGGTTTTCAGGACAACTGGTAAAGAGTCACTCTGTCCTAATGGTTAAGGTATTAGACTCTTCTTCTAAAGATTAGGTGTTCAATCCCAGGTCTTTAATTGTCACAGTTTGCTCAGTCTTAAGTGTAGGCGATGGAATTTAATTCAGTAAGGTTGGGAAGTATTTTTTCTTTTCATCTTGTTTGAATATATCTCTTTTGAAGAACTTCTTACCCCAGAGAAAAAAACTGAATCTCTATCGTTCACTCTCTCAGTCCTTCCATTCCACACTATAAAGAATGGTACTTTTGGTGGACACTAACACACTTTTCTACCTAGCCATGGGTTTCTGATCCACATGTCATATATTAGTTTTCAGGCCAACTGGTAAGGAGTCACTCTGGCCTAATGGTTAGGGTCTTTGACTCTTACTCTGAAGGTTAGGTGTTCAATCCCTGGTCTTTCAATGTCACTGGTTGCTCAGTCTAAAGTGTAGGCAATGGTGGTTTCTTTAGTAAGGTTGGGAAGTATATTTTCTTTTCATCTTGTTTGAAAATATCTCTTTTGAAGAACTTCTTACCCCAGAGAAGGAAAACGACTATCGTTCCCTCTCTCAGTCCTTCCATTTCACACTGTAAAGAATAGTACTGTTGGTGGACACTAACATGCTTCTCTAACTAGCCATGGATTCTGATCCGCATGTCATATATTAGTTTTCCGACCAACAGGAAAACAGTCACGTTGGCCTAATGGTTAAGGTCTTAATCGCTTACTCTGAGGACTAGGTGTTCAATACCTGGTCTTTCAATGTCACTGTTCACTCAGTCTAAAGTTTAGGCAATGGTGTTTCCTCTAGTAAGGTTGCAAAGTATATTTTCTTTTCATCTTGTTTGAATATATCTCTTTTGAAGAACGTCTTACCCCAGAGAAAAAAAATGACTATCGTTCCCTCTCTCAGTCCTTCCATTCCACACTATAAAGAATAGTACTGTTGGTGGACACTAACATTCTTCTCTACCTAGCCTAGGTTTTCTGATCCGCATGTCATATATTAGTTTTCAGGCCAATTGGTAAAGAGTCACTCTGGCTTAATGGTTAAGGTCTTAGACTCGTACTTTGAAGATTAGATTTTCAATCCCTGGTCTTTCAATGTCACTGTTTGCTCAGTCTCAAGTGTAGGCAATGGTATTTCCTTCAGTAAGGTTGGGAAGTATTTTTTCTTTTCATCTTGTTCGAATATATGTCTTTTTAAGAACTTCTTACCCCAGAGACAAAAAACGACTCTCTATCATTCCCTTTCTCAGTCCTTCCATTCCACACTATAAAGAATAGTACTGTTGGTGGACACTAACATACTTCTCTACCTAGCCATGGGTTTCTGATCCGCATGTCACATACTTCTCTACCTAGCCATGGGTTTCTGATCTGCGTGTCATATTTTAGTTTTCAGGCCAACTGGTGAAGGGTCACTCTCGCCTAAATGTTAAGGTCTTAGATGCTTACTCTGAAGATTATGTGTTCAATACCTGGTCTTTCAATGTCACTGTTTGCTTAGTCTAAAGTTTAGGCAAGGGTTTTTCCTTTGGTAAGGTTGGGAAGTATATTTTCTTTTCATCTTGTTTGAATATATCTCTTTTGAAGAACTTCTTACCCCAGAGGAAAAAAACGACTCTCTGTTGTTCCCTCTCTCAGTCCTTCCATTCCACACTATAAAGAATTGTACTGTTGGTGGACACTAATATACTTTTCTACCTAGCCATGGGTTTCTGATCTGCATGTCATATATTAGTTTTCAGGGAAACTGGTCACGAGTCAATCTCGCCTAATGGTTAAGGTCTTAGACTCTTCCTCTGAAGATTAGGTGTTCAATCCCTGGTCTTTCCATGTCACTGTTTAAAGTGTAGGCAATGGTATTTCTTTCAATAAGATTGGGAAGTATTTTTTCTTTTCATCTTGTTTGAATATATCTCTTTTGAAGAACTTCTTACCCCAAAGAAAAAAAAAGACTCTCTATCGTTCCCTCTCTCAGTCCTTCCATCCAACACTATAAAGAATAGTATTGTTGGTGGACACTAACATACTTCTCTACCTAGCCATGGGTTTATGATCCGCATGTCATATATTGGTTTTCAGGCCAACTGGTAAAGAGTCACTCTGGCCTAATGGTGAAGATATTAGACTCTTCTTCTGAGGATTAGGTGTTAAATCCCAGGTCTTTAAATGTCACAGTTTGCTCAGTCTTAAGTGTAGGCAATGGAATTTCCTTCAGTAAGGTTGGTAAGTATTTTTTCTTTTCATCTTGTTTGAATATATCTCTTTTGAAGAACTTCTTACCTCAGTGAAAAAAAGCGACTCTCCATCGTTCCCTCTCTCAGTCCTTCCATTCCACACTATAAAGAATAGTACTGTTGGTCGACTCTAACATACTTCTCTACCTAGCCATGGGTTTCTAATCCGCATGTCATATATTAGTTTAGAGGCTGATTGGTAAAGAGTCACTCTGGCCTAATGGTTAGATGCTTACTCTGAGGATTATGTGTTCAATACATGGTCTTTCAATGTCACTGTTTGTCTAGGCAATGGTATTTCCTTTAGTAAGGTTGGGAAGTATATTTTCTTTTCATCTTGTTTGAATAAATCTCTTTTGAAGAACTTCTTACTCCAGTGCAAAAAACGACTCTCTATCGTTCCCTCTCTCAGTCCTTCCATTCCACACTATAAAGAATAGTACTGTTGGTGGACACGAATATATTTCTCTACCTAGCCATGGGTTTCTGATCCGCATGTCATATATTACTTTTCAGGCCAACTGGCAAAGAGTCACTCTGGCCTAATGGTTAAAGTCATAGACGCTTACTCTGAATTTTAGGTGTTTAACTCCTGGTCTTTCAATGTCACAGTTTCCTCAGCCTAAAATGTAGGCAATGGTAATTCCTTCAGTAAGGTTGGGAAGTATTTTTTCTTTTCATCTTGTTTGAATATATCTCTTTTGAAGAACTTCTTACCTCAGAGGAAAAAAACGACTCTCTGTTGTTCCCTCTCTCAGTCCTTCCATTCCACACTATAAAGAATTGTACTGTTGTCGACAACTAATATACTTTTCTACCTAGCCATGGGTTTCTGATCTGCATGTCATATATTAGTTTTCAGGCCAATTGTTGAAGAGTCTCTCTCGCCTAATGGTTAAGGTCTTAGACTCTTTCTTTGAAGATTTGGTGTTCAATCCCTGGTCTTTCCATGTCACTGTTTGCTGTGTTTAAAGTGTAGGCAATGGTATTTCTTTCAATAAGATTGGGAAGTTTTTTTTCTTTTCATCTGTTTGAATATATCTCTTTTGAAGAACTTCTTACCCCAAAGAAAAAAAAGACTCTCTATCGTTCCCTCTCTCAGTCCTTCCATCCAACACTATAAAGAATAGTACTGTTGGTGGACACTAACATACTTCTCTACCTAGCCATGGGTTTCTGATCCGCATGTCATATAATAGTTTTCAGGCCACCTTGTAAAGAGTCACTCTGGCCTAATTGTTAAGGTCTTATCCTCTTACTCTGAAGATTTTGTGTTCAATCCCTGGTCTTTCAATGTCACTGTTGGCTCATTTTAAAGCTTAGGCGATGTTATTTCTTTCAGTAAGGTTGGGAAGTATTTTTTCTTTTCATCTTGTTTGAATATATCTCTTTTGAAGAACTTCTTACCCCAGAGAAAAAAACGACTCTCTATCGTTCCCTCTCTCAGTCCTTCCATTCCACACTATAAAGAATAGTACTGTTGGTGGACACTAACTTACTTCTCTACCTAGCCATGGGTTTATGATCCGCATGTCATATATTGGTTTTCAGGCCAAATGGTAAAGAGTCACTCTGGCCTAATGGTTAAGGTATTAGACTCTTCTTCTAAAGATTAGGTGTTCAATCCCAGGTCTTTAATTGTCACAGTTTGCTCAGTCTTAAGTTTAGGCAATGGAATTTCCTTCAGTAAGGTTGGGAAGTATTTTTTCTTTTCATCTTGTTTGAATATATCTCTTTTGAAGAACTTCTTACCCCAGAGAAAAAAACTGAATCTCTATCGTTCACTCTCCTAGTCCTTCCATTCCACACTATAAAGAATGGTACTGTTGGTGGACACTAACACAATTTTCTACCTAGCCATGGGTTTCTGATCCACATGTCATATATTAGTTTTCAGGCAAACTGGTAAGGAGTCACTCTGGCCTAATGGTTAGGGTCTTCAACTCTTACTCTGAAGGTTAGGTGTTCAATCCCTGGTCTTTCAATGTCACTGGTTGCTCAGTCTAAAGTGTAGGCAAGGGTGGTTTCTTTAGTAAGGTTGGGAAGTATATTTTCTTTTCATCTTGTTTGAAAATATCTCTTTTGAAGAACTTCTTACCCCAGAGAAGGAAAACAACTATCGTTCCCTCTCTCAGTCCTTCCATTTCACACTGTAAAGAATAGTACTGTTGGCGGACACTAACATGCTTCTCTAACTAGCCATGGATTCTGATCCGCATGTCATATATTAGTTTTCCGACCACCAGGAAAACAGTCACGTTGGCCTAATGGTTAAGGTCTTAATCGCTTACTCTGAGGACCAGGTGTTCAATATCTGGTCTTTCAATGTCACTGTTCACTCAGTCTAAAGTTTAGGCAATGGTGTTTCCTCTAGTAAGGTTGGGAAGTATATTTTCTTTTCATCTTGTTTGAATATATCTCTTTTGAAGAACGTCTTACCCCAGAGAAAAAAAATGACTATCGTTCCCTCTCTCAGTCCTTCCATTCCACACTATAAAGAATAGTACTGTTGGTGGACACTAACATTCTTCTCTACCTAGCCTAGGTTTTCTGATCCGCATGTCATATATTAGTTTTCAGGCCAATTGGTAAAGACTCACTCTGGCTTAATGGTTAAGGTCTTAGACTCGTACTTTGAAGATTAGATTTTCAATCCCTGGTCTTTCAATGTCACTGTTTGCTCAGTCTCAAGTGTAGGCAATGGTATTTCCTTCAGTAAGGTTGGGAAGTATTTTTTCTTTTCATCTTGTTTGAATATATGTCTTTTTAAGAACTTCTTACCCCAGAGACAAAAAACGACTCTCTATCATTCCCTTTCTCAGTCCTTCCATTCCACACTATAAAGAATAGTACTGTTGGTGGACACTAACATACTTCTCTACCTAGCCATGGGTTTCTGATCCGCATGTCACATACTTCTCTACCTAGCCATGGGTTTCTGATCTGCGTGTCATATTTTAGTTTTCAGGCCAACTGGTGAAGAGTCACTCTCGCCTAAATGTTAAGGTCTTAGATGCTTACTCTGAAGATTATGTGTTCAATACCTGGTCTTTCAATGTCACTGTTTGCTCTGTTTAAAGTGTAGGCAATGGTATTTCTTTCAATAAGATTGGGAAGTATTTTTTCTTTTCATCTTGTTTGAATATATCTCTTTTGAAGAACTTCTTACCCCAAAGAAAAAAAAGACTCTCTATCGTTCCCTCTCTCAGTCCTTCCATCCAACACTATAAAGAATAGTACTGTTGGTGGACACTAACATACTTCTCTACCTAGCCATGGGTTTCTGATCCGCATGTCATATAATAGTTTTCAGGCCACCTTGTAAAGAGTCACTCTGGCCTAATTGTTAAGGTCTTACCCTCTTACTCTGAAGATTTTGTGTTCAATCCCTGGTCTTTCAATGTCACTGTTGGCTCAGTTTAAAGCTTAGGCGATGTTATTTCTTTCAGTAACGTTGGGAAGTATTTTTTCTTTTCATCTTGTTTGAATATATCTCTTTTGAAGAACTTCTTACCCCAGAGAAAAAAACGACTATCGTTCCCTCTCTCAGTCCTTCCATTCCACACTATAAAGAATAGTACTGTTGGTGGACACTAACTTACTTCTCTACCTAGCCATGGGTTTATGATCCGCATGTCATATATTGGTTTTCAGGACAACTGGTAAAGAGTCACTCTGTCCTAATGGTTAAGGTATTAGACTCTTCTTCTAAAGATTAGGTGTTCAATCCCAGGTCTTTAATTGTCACAGTTTGCTCAGTCTTAAGTGTAGGCGATGGAATTTAATTCAGTAAGGTTGGGAAGTATTTTTTCTTTTCATCTTGTTTGAATATATCTCTTTTGAAGAACTTCTTACCCCAGAGAAAAAAACTGAATCTCTATCGTTCACTCTCTCAGTCCTTCCATTCCACACTATAAAGAATGGTACTGTTGGTGGACACTAACACACTTTTCTACCTAGCCATGGGTTTCTGATCCACATGTCATATATTAGTTTTCAGGCCAACTGGTAAGGAGTCACTCTGGCCTAATGGTTAGGGTCTTTGACTCTTACTCTGAAGGTTAGGTGTTAAATCCCTGGTCTTTCAATGTCACTGGTTGCTCAGTCTAAAGTGTAGGCAATGGTGGTTTCTTTAGTAAGGTTGGGAAGTATATTTTCTTTTCATCTTGTTTGAAAATATCTCTTTTGAAGAACTTCTTACCCCAGAGAAGGAAAACGACTATCGTTCCCTCTCTCAGTCCTTCCATTTCACACTGTAAAGAATAGTACTGTTGGTGGACACTAACATGCTTCTCTAACTAGCCATGGATTCTGATCCGCATGTCATATATTAGTTTTCCGACCAACAGGAAAACAGTCACGTTGGCCTAATGGTTAAGGTCTTAATCGCTTACTCTGAGGACTAGGTGTTCAATACCTGGTCTTTCAATGTCACTATTCACTCAGTCTAAAGTTTAGGCAATGGTGTTTCCTCTAGTAAGGTTGCAAAGTATATTTTCTTTTCATCTTGTTTGAATATATCTCTTTTGAAGAACGTCTTACCCCAGAGAAAAAAAATGACTATCGTTCCCTCTCTCAGTCCTTCCATTCCACACTATAAAGAATAGTACTGTTGGTGGACACTAACATTCTTCTCTACCTAGCCTAGGTTTTCTGATCCGCATGTCATATATTAGTTTTCAGGCCAATTGGTAAAGAGTCACTCTGGCTTAATGGTTAAGGTCTTAGACTCGTACTTTGAAGATTAGATTTTCAATCCCTGGTCTTTCAATGTCACTGTTTGCTCAGTCTCAAGTGTAGGCAATGGTATTTCCTTCAGTAAGGTTGGGAAGTATTTTTTCTTTTCATCTTGTTCGAATATATGTCTTTTTAAGAACTTCTTACCCCAGAGACAAAAAACGACTCTCTATCATTCCCTTTCTCAGTCCTTCCATTCCACACTATAAAGAATAGTACTGTTGGTGGACACTAACATACTTCTCTACCTAGCCATGGGTTTCTGATCCGCATGTCACATACTTCTCTACCTAACCATGGGTTTCTGATCTGCGTGTCATATTTTAGTTTTCAGGCCAACTGGTGAAGGGTCACTCTCGCCTAAATGTTAAGGTCTTAGATGCTTACTCTGAAGATTATGTGTTCAATACCTGGTCTTTCAATGTCACTGTTTGCTTAGTCTAAAGTTTAGGCAAGGGTTTTTCCTTTGGTAAGGTTGGGAAGTATATTTTCTTTTCATCTTGTTTGAAAATATCTCTTTTGAAGAACTTCTTACCCCAGAGAAGGAAAACGACTATCGTTCCCTCTCTCAGTCCTTCCATTTCACACTGTAAAGAATAGTACTGTTGGTGGACACTAACATGCTTCTCTAACTAGCCATGGATTCTGATCCGCATGTCATATATTAGTTTTCCGACCAACAGGAAAACAGTCACGTTGGCCTAATGGTTAAGGTCTTAATCGCTTACTCTGAGGACTAGGTGTTCAATACCTGGTCTTTCAATGTCACTGTTCACTCAGTCTAAAGTTTAGGCAATGGTGTTTCCTCTAGTAAGGTTGCAAAGTATATTTTCTTTTCATCTTGTTTGAATATATCTCTTTTGAAGAACGTCTTACCCCAGAGAAAAAAAATGACTATCGTTCCCTCTCTCAGTCCTTCCATTCCACACTATAAAGAATAGTACTGTTGGTGGACACTAACATTCTTCTCTACCTAGCCTAGGTTTTCTGATCCGCATGTCATATATTAGTTTTCAGGCCAATTGGTAAAGAGTCACTCTGGCTTAATGGTTAAGGTCTTAGACTCGTACTTTGAAGATTAGATTTTCAATCCCTGGTCTTTCAATGTCACTGTTTGCTCAGTCTCAAGTGTAGGCAATGGTATTTCCTTCAGTAAGGTTGGGAAGTATTTTTTCTTTTCATCTTGTTCGAATATATGTCTTTTTAAGAACTTCTTACACCAGAGACAAAAAACGACTCTCTATCATTCCCTTTCTCAGTCCTTCCATTCCACACTATAAAGAATAGTACTGTTGGTGGACACTAACATACTTCTCTACCTAGCCATGGGTTTCTGATCCGCATGTCACATACTTCTCTACCTAACCATGGGTTTCTGATCTGCGTGTCATATTTAAGTTTTCAGGCCAACTGGTGAAGGGTCACTCTCGCCTAAATGTTAAGGTCTTAGATGCTTACTCTGAAGATTATGTGTTCAATACCTGGTCTTTCAATGTCACTGTTTGCTTAGTCTAAAGTTTAGGCAAGGGTTTTTCCTTTGGTAAGGTTGGGAAGTATATTTTCTTTTCATCTTGTTTGAATATATCTCTTTTGAAGAACTTCTTACCCCAGAGGAAAAAAACGACTCTCTGTTGTTCCCTCTCTCAGTCCTTCCATTCCACACTATAAAGAATTGTACTGTTGGTGGACACTAATATACTTTTCTACCTAGCCATGGGTTTCTGATCTGCATGTCATATATTAGTTTTCAGGGAAACTGGTCACGAGTCAATCTCGCCTAATGGTTAAGGTCTTAGACTCTTCCTCTGAAGATTAGGTGTTCAATCCCTGGTCTTTCCATGTCACTGTTTAAAGTGTAGGCAATGGTATTTCTTTCAATAAGATTGGGAAGTATTTTTTCTTTTCACCTTGTTTGAATATATCTCTTTTGAAGAACTTCTTACCCCAAAGAAAAAAAAAGATTCTCTATCGTTCCCTCTCTCAGTCCTTCCATCCAACACTATAAAGAATAGTATTGTTGGTGGACACTAACATACTTCTCTACCTAGCCATGGGTTTATGATCCGCATGTCATATATTGGTTTTCAGGCCAACTGGTAAAGAGTCACTCTGGCCTAATGGTGAAGATATTAGACTCTTCTTCTGAGGATTAGGTGTTAAATCCCAGGTCTTTAAATGTCACAGTTTGCTCAGTCTTAAGTGTAGGCAATGGAATTTCCTTCAGTAAGGTTGGTAAGTATTTTATCTTTTCATCTTGTTTGAATATATCTCTTTTGAAGAACTTCTTACCTCAGTGAAAAAAAGCGACTCTCCATCGTTCCCTCTCTCAGTCCTTCCATTCCACACTATAAAGAATAGTACTGTTGGTCGACTCTAACATACTTCTCTACCTAGCCATGGGTTTCTAATCCGCATGTCATATATTAGTTTAGAGGCTGATTGGTAAAGAGTCACTCTGGCCTAATGGTTAGATGCTTACTCTGAGGATTATGTGTTCAATACATGGTCTTTCAATGTCACTGTTTGTTTAGGCAATGGTATTTCCTTTAGTAAGGTTGGGAAGTATATTTTCTTTTCATCTTGTTTGAATAAATCTCTTTTGAAGAACTTCTTACTCCAGTGCAAAAAACGACTCTCTATCGTTCCCTCTCTCAGTCCTTCCATTCCACACTATAAAGAATAGTACTGTTGGTGGACACGAATATATTTCTCTACCTAGCCATGGGTTTCTGATCCGCATGTCATATATTACTTTTCAGGCCAACTGGCAAAGAGTCACTCTGGCCTAATGGTTAAAGTCATAGACGCTTACTCTGAATTTTAGGTGTTTAACTCCTGGTCTTTCAATGTCACAGTTTCCTCAGCCTAAAATGTAGGCAATGGTAATTCCTTCAGTAAGGTTGGGAAGTATTTTTTCTTTTCATCTTGTTTGAATATATCTCTTTTGAAGAACTTCTTACCTCAGAGGAAAAAAACGACTCTCTGTTGTTCCCTCTCTCAGTCCTTCCATTCCACACTATAAAGAATTGTACTGTTGGTGACAACTAATATACTTTTCTACCTAGCCATGGGTTTCTGATCTGCATGTCATATATTAGTTTTCAGGCCAATTGTTGAAGAGTCTCTCTCGCCTAATGGTTAAGGTCTTAGACTCTTTCTTTGAAGATTTGGTGTTCAATCCCTGGTCTTTCCATGTCACTGTTTGCTGTGTTTAAAGTGTAGGCAATGGTATTTCTTTCAATAAGATTGGGAAGTATTTTTTCTTTTCATCTTGTTTGAATATATCTCTTTTGAAGAACTTCTTACCCCAAAGAAAAAAAAGACTCTCTATCGTTCCCTCTCTCAGTCCTTCCATCCAACACTATAAAGAATAGTACTGTTGGTGGACACTAACATACTTCTCTACCTAGCCATGGGTTTCTGATCCGCATGTCATATAATAGTTTTCAGGCCACCTTGTAAAGAGTCACTCTGGCCTAATTGTTAAGGTCTTATCCTCTTACTCTGAAGATTTTGTGTTCAATCCCTGGTCTTTCAATGTCACTGTTGGCTCATTTTAAAGCTTAGGCGATGTTATTTCTTTCAGTAAGGTTGGGAAGTATTTTTTCTTTTCATCTTGTTTGAATATATCTCTTTTGAAGAACTTCTTACCCCAGAGAAAAAAACGACTCTCTATCGTTCCCTCTCTCAGTCCTTCCATTCCACACTATAAAGAATAGTACTGTTGGTGGACACTAACTTACTTCTCTACCTAGCCATGGGTTTATGATCCGCATGTCATATATTGGTTTTCAGGCCAAATGGTAAAGAGTCACTCTGGCCTAATGGTTAAGGTATTAGACTCTTCTTCTAAAGATTAGGTGTTCAATCCCAGGTCTTTAATTGTCACAGTTTGCTCAGTCTTAAGTTTAGGCAATGGAATTTCCTTCAGTAAGGTTGGGAAGTATTTTTTCTTTTCATCTTGTTTGAATATATCTCTTTTGAAGAACTTCTTACCCCAGAGAAAAAAACTGAATCTCTATCGTTCACTCTCTCAGTCCTTCCATTCCACACTATAAAGAATGGTACTGTTGGTGGACACTAACACAATTTTCTACCTAGCCATGGGTTTCTGATCCACATGTCATATATTAGTTTTCAGGCAAACTGGGAAGGAGTCACTCTGGCCTAATGGTTAGGGTCTTCAACTCTTACTCTGAAGGTTAGGTGTTCAATCCCTGGTCTTTCAATGTCACTGGTTGCTCAGTCTAAAGTGTAGGCAAGGGTGGTTTCTTTAGTAAGGTTGGGAAGTATATTTTCTTTTCATCTTGTTTGAAAATATCTCTTTTGAAGAACTTCTTACCCCAGAGAAGGAAAACAACTATCGTTCCCTCTCTCAGTCCTTCCATTTCACACTGTAAAGAATAGTACTGTTGGCGGACACTAACATGCTTCTCTAACTAGCCATGGATTCTGATCCGCATGTCATATATTAGTTTTCCGACCACCAGGAAAACAGTCACGTTGGCCTAATGGTTAAGGTCTTAATCGCTTACTCTGAGGACCAGGTGTTCAATATCTGGTCTTTCAATGTCACTGTTCACTCAGTCTAAAGTTTAGGCAATGGTGTTTCCTCTAGTAAGGTTGGGAAGTATATTTTCTTTTCATCTTGTTTGAATATATCTCTTTTGAAGAACGTCTTACCCCAGAGAAAAAAAATGACTATCGTTCCCTCTCTCAGTCCTTCCATTCCACACTATAAAGAATAGTACTGTTGGTGGACACTAACATTCTTCTCTACCTAGCCTAGGTTTTCTGATCCGCATGTCATATATTAGTTTTCAGGCCAATTGGTAAAGACTCACTCTGGCTTAATGGTTAAGGTCTTAGACTCGTACTTTGAAGATTAGATTTTCAATCCCTGGTCTTTCAATGTCACTGTTTGCTCAGTCTCAAGTGTAGGCAATGGTATTTCCTTCAGTAAGGTTGGGAAGTATTTTTTCTTTTCATCTTGTTTGAATATATGTCTTTTTAAGAACTTCTTACCCCAGAGACAAAAAACGACTCTCTATCATTCCCTTTCTCAGTCCTTCCATTCCACACTATAAAGAATAGTACTGTTGGTGGACACTAACATACTTCTCTACCTAGCCATGGGTTTCTGATCCGCATGTCACATACTTCTCTACCTAGCCATGGGTTTCTGATCTGCGTGTCATATTTTAGTTTTCAGGCCAACTGGTGAAGAGTCACTCTCGCCTAAATGTTAAGGTCTTAGATGCTTACTCTGAAGATTATGTGTTCAATACCTGGTCTTTCAATGTCACTGTTTGCTCTGTTTAAAGTGTAGGCAATGGTATTTCTTTCAATAAGATTGGGAAGTATTTTTTCTTTTCATCTTGTTTGAATATATCTCTTTTGAAGAACTTCTTACCCCAAAGAAAAAAAAGACTCTCTATCGTTCCCTCTCTCAGTCCTTCCATCCAACACTATAAAGAATAGTACTGTTGGTGGACACTAACATACTTCTCTACCTAGCCATGGGTTTCTGATCCGCATGTCATATAATAGTTTTCAGGCCACCTTGTAAAGAGTCACTCTGGCCTAATTGTTAAGGTCTTACCCTCTTACTCTGAAGATTTTGTGTTCAATCCCTGGTCTTTCAATGTCACTGTTGGCTCAGTTTAAAGCTTAGGCGATGTTATTTCTTTCAGTAACGTTGGGAAGTATTTTTTCTTTTCATCTTGTTTGAATATATCTCTTTTGAAGAACTTCTTACCCCAGAGAAAAAAACGACTATCGTTCCCTCTCTCAGTCCTTCCATTCCACACTATAAAGAATAGTACTGTTGGTGGACACTAACTTACTTCTCTACCTAGCCATGGGTTTATGATCCGCATGTCATATATTGGTTTTCAGGACAACTGGTAAAGAGTCATTCTGTCCTAATGGTTAAGGTATTAGACTCTTCTTCTAAAGATTAGGTGTTCAATCCCAGGTCTTTAATTGTCACAGTTTGCTCAGTCTTAAGTGTAGGCGATGGAATTTAATTCAGTAAGGTTGGGAAGTATTTTTTCTTTTCATCTTGTTTGAATATATCTCTTTTGAAGAACTTCTTACCCCAGAGAAAAAAACTGAATCTCTATCGTTCACTCTCTCAGTCCTTCCATTCCACACTATAAAGAATGGTACTGTTGGTGGACACTAACACACTTTTCTACCTAGCCATGGGTTTCTGATCCACATGTCATATATTAGTTTTCAGGCCAACTGGTAAGGAGTCACTCTGGCCTAATGGTTAGGGTCTTTGACTCTTACTCTGAAGGTTAGGTGTTCAATCCCTGGTATTCAATGTCACTGGTTGCTCAGTCTAAAGTGTAGGCAATGGTGGTTTCTTTAGTAAGGTTGGGAAGTATATTTTCTTTTCATCTTGTTTGAAAATATCTCTTTTGAAGAACTTCTTACCCCAGAGAAGGAAAACGACTATCGTTCCCTCTCTCAGTCCTTCCATTTCACACTGTAAAGAATTGTACTGTTGGTGGACACTAACATGCTTCTCTAACTAGCCATGGATTCTGATCCGCATGTCATATATTAGTTTTCCGACCAACAGGAAAACTGTCACGTTGGCCTATTGGTTAAGGTCTTAATCGCTTACTCTGAGGACTAGGTGTTCAATACCTGGTCTTTCAATGTCACTATTCACTCAGTCTAAAGTTTAGGCAATGGTGTTTCCTCTAGTAAGGTTGCAAAGTATATTTTCTTTTCATCTTGTTTGAATATATCTCTTTTGAAGAACGTCTTACCCCAGAGAAAAAAAATGACTATCGTTCCCTCTCTCAGTCCTTCCATTCCACACTATAAAGAATAGTACTGTTGGTGGACACTAACATTCTTCTCTACCTAGCCTAGGTTTTCTGATCCGCATGTCATATATTAGTTTTCAGGCCAATTGGTAAAGAGTCACTCTGGCTTAATGGTTAAGGTCTTAGACTCGTACTTTGAAGATTAGATTTTCAATCCCTGGTCTTTCAATGTCACTGTTTGCTCAGTCTCAAGTGTAGGCAATGGTATTTCCTTCAGTAAGGTTGGGAAGTATTTTTTCTTTTCATCTTGTTCGAATATATGTCTTTTTAAGAACTTCTTACCCCAGAGACAAAAAACGACTCTCTATCATTCCCTTTCTCAGTCCTTCCATTCCACACTATAAAGAATAGTACTGTTGGTGGACACTAACATACTTCTCTACCTAGCCATGGGTTTCTGATCCGCATGTCACATACTTCTCTACCTAACCATGGGTTTCTGATCTGCGTGTCATATTTTAGTTTTCAGGCCAACTGGTGAAGGGTCACTCTCGCCTAAATGTTAAGGTCTTAGATGCTTACTCTGAAGATTATGTGTTCAATACCTGGTCTTTCAATGTCACTGTTTGCTTAGTCTAAAGTTTAGGCAAGGGTTTTTCCTTTGGTAAGGTTGGGAAGTATATTTTCTTTTCATCTTGTTTGAAAATATCTCTTTTGAAGAACTTCTTACCCCAGAGAAGGAAAACGACTATCGTTCCCTCTCTCAGTCCTTCCATTTCACACTGTAAAGAATAGTACTGTTGGTGGACACTAACATGCTTCTCTAACTAGCCATGGATTCTGATCCGCATGTCATATATTAGTTTTCCGACCAACAGGAAAACAGTCACGTTGGCCTAATGGTTAAGGTCTTAATCGCTTACTCTGAGGACTAGGTGTTCAATACCTGGTCTTTCAATGTCACTGTTCACTCAGTCTAAAGTTTAGGCAATGGTGTTTCCTCTAGTAAGGTTGCAAAGTATATTTTCTTTTCATCTTGTTTGAATATATCTCTTTTGAAGAACGTCTTACCCCAGAGAAAAAAAATGACTATCGTTCCCTCTCTCAGTCCTTCCATTCCACACTATAAAGAATAGTACTGTTGGTGGACACTAACATTCTTCTCTACCTAGCCTAGGTTTTCTGATCCGCATGTCATATATTAGTTTTCAGGCCAATTGGTAAAGAGTCACTCTGGCTTAATGGTTAAGGTCTTAGACTCGTACTTTGAAGATTAGATTTTCAATCCCTGGTCTTTCAATGTCACTGTTTGCTCAGTCTCAAGTGTAGGCAATGGTATTTCCTTCAGTAAGGTTGGGAAGTATTTTTTCTTTTCATCTTGTTCGAATATATGTCTTTTTAAGAACTTCTTACACCAGAGACAAAAAACGACTCTCTATCATTCCCTTTCTCAGTCCTTCCATTCCACACTATAAAGAATAGTACTGTTGGTGGACACTAACATACTTCTCTACCTAGCCATGGGTTTCTGATCCGCATGTCACATACTTCTCTACCTAACCATGGGTTTCTGATCTGCGTGTCATATTTTAGTTTTCAGGCCAACTGGTGAAGGGTCACTCTCGCCTAAATGTTAAGGTCTTAGATGCTTACTCTGAAGATTATGTGTTCAATACCTGGTCTTTCAATGTCACTGTTTGCTTAGTCTAAAGTTTAGGCAAGGGTTTTTCCTTTGGTAAGGTTGGGAAGTATATTTTCTTTTCATCTTGTTTGAATATATCTCTTTTGAAGAACTTCTTACCCCAGAGGAAAAAAACGACTCTCTGTTGTTCCCTCTCTCAGTCCTTCCATTCCACACTATAAAGAATTGTACTGTTGGTGGACACTAATATACTTTTCTACCTAGCCATGGGTTTCTGATCTGCATGTCATATATTAGTTTTCAGGGAAACTGGTCACGAGTCAATCTCGCCTAATGGTTAAGGTCTTAGACTCTTGCTCTGAAGATTAGGTGTTCAATCCCTGGTCTTTCCATGTCACTGTTTAAAGTGTAGGCAATGGTATTTCTTTTAATAAGATTGGGAAGTATTTTTTCTTTTCATCTTGTTTGAATATATCTCTTTTGAAGAACTTCTTACCCCAAAGAAAAAAAAAGACTCTCTATCGTTCCCTCTCTCAGTCCTTCCATCCAACACTATAAAGAATAGTACTGTTGGTGGACACTAACATACTTCTCTACCTAGCCATGGGTTTATGATCCGCATGTCATATATTGGTTTTCAGGCCAACTGGTAAAGAGTCACTCTGGCCTAATGGTGAAGATATTAGACTCTTCTTCTGAGGATTAGGTGTTAAATCCCAGGTCTTTAAATGTCACAGTTTGCTCAGTCTTAAGTGTAGGCAATGGAATTTCCTTCAGTAAGGTTGGTAAGTATTTTTTCTTTTCATCTTGTTTGAATATATCTCTTTTGAAGAACTTCTTACCTCAGTGAAAAAAAGCGACTCTCCATCGTTCCCTCTCTCAGTCCTTCCATTCCACACTATAAAGAATAGTACTGTTGGTCGACTCTAACATACTTCTCTACCTAGCCATGGGTTTCTAATCCGCATGTCATATATTAGTTTAGAGGCTGATTGGTAAAGAGTCACTCTGGCCTAATGGTTAGATGCTTACTCTGAGGATTATGTGTTCAATACATGGTCTTTCAATGTCACTGTTTGTTTAGGCAATGGTATTTCCTTTAGTAAGGTTGGGAAGTATATTTTCTTTTCATCTTGTTTGAATAAATCTCTTTTGAAGAACTTCTTACTCCAGTGCAAAAAACGACTCTCTATCGTTCCCTCTCTCAGTCCTTCCATTCCACACTATAAAGAATAGTACTGTTGGTGGACACGAATATACTTCTCTACCTAGCCATGGGTTTCTGATCCGCATGTCATATATTACTTTTCAGGCCAACTGGCAAAGAGTCACTCTGGCCTAATGGTTAAAGTCATAGACGCTTACTCTGAATTTTAGGTGTTTAACTCCTGGTCTTTCAATGTCACAGTTTCCTCAGCCTAAAATGTAGGCAATGGTAATTCCTTCAGTAAGGTTGGGAAGTATTTTTTCTTTTCATCTTGTTTGAATATATCTCTTTTGAAGAACTTCTTACCTCAGAGGAAAAAAACGACTCTCTGTTGTTCCCTCTCTCAGTCCTTCCATTCCACACTATAAAGAATTGTACTGTTGGTGACAACTAATATACTTTTCTACCTAGCCATGGGTTTCTGATCTGCATGTCATATATTAGTTTTCAGGCCAATTGTTGAAGAGTCTCTCTCGCCTAATGGTTAAGGTCTTAGACTCTTTCTTTGAAGATTTGGTGTTCAATCCCTGGTCTTTCCATGTCACTGTTTGCTGTGTTTAAAGTGTAGGCAATGGTATTTCTTTCAATAAGATTGGGAAGTATTTTTTCTTTTCATCTTGTTTGAATATATCTCTTTTGAAGAACTTCTTACCCCAAAGAAAAAAAAGACTCTCTATCGTTCCCTCTCTCAGTCCTTCCATCCAACACTATAAAGAATAGTACTGTTGGTGGACACTAACATACTTCTCTACCTAGCCATGGGTTTCTGATCCGCATGTCATATAATAGTTTTCAGGCCACCTTGTAAAGAGTCACTCTGGCCTAATTGTTAAGGTCTTATCCTCTTACTCTGAAGATTTTGTGTTCAATCCCTGGTCTTTCAATGTCACTGTTGGCTCATTTTAAAGCTTAGGCGATGTTATTTCTTTCAGTAAGGTTGGGAAGTATTCTTTCTTTTCATCTTGTTTGAATATATCTCTTTTGAAGAACTTCTTACCCCAGAGAAAAAAACGACTCTCTATCGTTCCCTCTCTCAGTCCTTCCATTCCACACTATAAAGAATAGTACTGTTGGTGGACACTAACTTACTTCTCTACCTAGCCATGGGTTTATGATCCGCATGTCATATATTGGTTTTCAGGCCAAATGGTAAAGAGTCACTCTGGCCTAATGGTTAAGGTATTAGACTCTTCTTCTAAAGATTAGGTGTTCAATCCCAGGTCTTTAATTGTCACAGTTTGCTCAGTCTTAAGTTTAGGCAATGGAATTTCCTTCAGTAAGGTTGGGAAGTATTTTTTCTTTTCATCTTGTTTGAATATATCTCTTTTGAAGAACTTCTTACCCCAGAGAAAAAAACTGAATCTCTATCGTTCACTCTCTCAGTCCTTCCATTCCACACTATAAAGAATGGTAATGTTGGTGGACACTAACACAATTTTCTACCTAGCCATGGGTTTCTGATCCACATGTCATATATTAGTTTTCAGGCCTACTGGTAAGGAGTCACTCTGGCCTAATGGTTAGGGTCTTCAACTCTTACTCTGAAGGTTAGGTGTTCAATCCCTGGTCTTTCAATGTCACTGGTTGCTCAGTCTAAAGTGTAGGCAAGGGTGGTTTCTTTAGTAAGGTTGGGAAGTATATTTTCTTTTCATCTTGTTTGAAAATATCTCTTTTGAAGAACTTCTTACCCCAGAGAAGGAAAACGACTATCGTTCCCTCTCTCAGTCCTTCCATTTCACACTGTAAAGAATAGTACTGTTGGCGGACACTAACATGCTTCTCTAACTAGCCATGGATTCTGATCCGCATGTCATATATTAGTTTTCCGACCACCAGGAAAACAGTCACGTTGGCCTAATGGTTAAGGTCTTAATCGCTTACTCTGAGGACCAGGTGTTCAATATCTGGTCTTTCAATGTCACTGTTCACTCAGTCTAAAGTTTAGGCAATGGTGTTTCCTCTAGTAAGGTTGGGAAGTATATTTTCTTTTCATCTTGTTTGAATATATCTCTTTTGAAGAACGTCTTACCCCAGAGAAAAAAAATGACTATCGTTCCCTCTCTCAGTCCTTCCATTCCACACTATAAAGAATAGTACTGTTGGTGGACACTAACATTCTTCTCTACCTAGCCTAGGTTTTCTGATCCGCATGTCATATATTAGTTTTCAGGGCAATTGGTAAAGACTCACTCTGGCTTAATGGTTAAGGTCTTAGACTCGTACTTTGAAGATTAGATTTTCAATCCCTGGTCTTTCAATGTCACTGTTTGCTCAGTCTCAAGTGTAGGCAATGGTATTTCCTTCACTAAGGTTGGGAAGTATTTTTTCTTTTCATCTTGTTTGAATATATGTCTTTTTAAGAACTTCTTACCCCAGAGACAAAAAACGACTCTCTATCATTCCCTTTCTCAGTCCTTCCATTCCACACTATAAAGAATAGTACTGTTGGTGGACACTAACATACTTCTCTACCTAGCCATGGGTTTCTGATCCGCATGTCACATACTTCTCTACCTAGCCATGGGTTTCTGATCTGCGTGTCATATTTTAGTTTTCAGGCCAACTGGTGAAGAGTCACTCTCGCCTAAATGTTAAGGTCTTAGATGCTTACTCTGAAGATTATGTGTTCAATACCTGGTCTTTCAATGTCACTGTTTGCTTCGTCTAAAGTTTAGGCAAGGGTTTTTCCTTTGGTAAGGTTGGGAAGTATATTTTCTTTTCATCTTGATTTGAATATATCTCTTTTGAAGAACTTCTTACCCCAGAGGAAAAAAACAACTCTCTGTTGTTCCTTCTCTCAGTCCTTCCATTCCACACTATAAAGAATAGTACTGTTGGTGGACACTAACATACTTCTCTACCTAGCCTAGGTTTTCTGATCTGCATGTCATATATTAGTTTTTAGGCCAATTGGTAAAGAGTCACTCTGGCTTAATGGTTAAGGTCTTAGACTCGTACTTTGAAGATTAGGTTTTAAATCCCTGGTCTTTCAATGTCACTGTTTGCTCAGTCTGAAGTGTAGGCAATGGTATTTCTTTCAGTAAGTTTAGGAAGTATTTTTTCTTTTCATCTTGTTTGAATATATCTCTTTTGAAGAACTTCGTACCCCAGAGAAAAAAAACGACTCTCCATCATTCCCTCTCTCAGTCCTTCCATTCCACACTATAAAGAATAGTACTGTTGGTGGACACAAACATACTTCTCAACCTAGCCATGGGTTTCTGATCCGCATGAACTCCAGTCCAGTCCAGTCCAGTTCAGTCCAGTCCGGGTTTTTCGGCTGCCGCCGCCATTCAAGTTAGAAGCGTGGAGTGAGGAGAGGCACGTCGCTCCGTGAGACCGCCATCAATTAGGCGGCACTACCCATAAATCGCCCGGAGTTTCCCGCGGTAGCTGTTATCTGCAACCGGGGCTCATAGCCTCTGTGGCCTGTACCAGCAGCAGTTTCTACAGAAGCTGGGGCGGGGTGGACAAAGAGCTCTACCCCTCTACCCCTCTACCCCTGGCTGTGTTTCGGTGGTTGAGCAACAGATGGAGTGGAGCAGGAATGACTGGTGAGCTGAAATCAGCGAGGTTCAGCTTCTTTATTTAGCTGAGAAAGACTGTAGTACAAAAGCACGTAAAGCGAAATAAAAAAACAAATGCATTTGCCTTCAATTTAACCGGAAGATTGATGCTATTGATTTGGGTTTAAACATCTGCCTGGTCTTGTGGTTGCTAGTAAGAGTGGGAAGAGGCAACGGTAGTATAGGTTGTAGAGCATTTGAGAAGCCTTTACACTGCATTTCCGCAACCACAACCGCAACTGCAATACTGCGGCTGTGAAGCGGGAGTGTTCTGGTGTCCTCTGAGGGGCAGAGGTGCGGGAGAGCAGCGCAGAGCGCGTTAAGGAGGGAACTGAGACCTGCACCCCTGGGATACTTCAGACAGCAATTAAGGTGCTTAGTCTGGCATGGCCTCCCGCCACCAGAGGAGATCGGATTTTACTTGCTGTTGTGGGACTGAGCCCTGCATGTCCTGAAGCCCTGCTATTAAGGAGTAGGTGGGTGAGGCAACCGGATTGTAGTGCTGCTGCTGGTGCAGACTAGAGGGTTATTGTGCCTGCGTCTGCGGCTGCGCCTTGTGGCCCTGGCAGTATAGCTGTAATACAAATTTCAAGCCCCTTAAATCTGCGGTAAATTGTGACTGTGGTCTTTGGGTCTGGCGGGGATGTGAGAGTGCTCTCCCTGGGAGAGTTAAAGGAGACCTAGAGCTGTATGAGCACCGTCATTGGAAAGCCAGCGGTTGTGTACTTCCATATAATATTCTTTGGCTCTCACTGCCTATATAGTGACATATATTGTGGCGCCTAAGGAAAGGGAAAAAACAAAAGGAAGTAAATAGCGCTGCCACTCGAAATGCGCTCAGGCAAAGAAAGAACTTTGGGTACTCCGAAAAGACGTGCCCGAAAAATTCAACCACCAAAAGTGTTAAAAAAAGCTAAAGCACAAATTAAGTGGCCAAGTCAAACTTTAATTTCACCAATAGCTAGAATGTTTGAAAGATCCACAAAAATTCCACAGAAATTTGATTTTATGAGAGATCTAACAGCGGCACTTATGTCAATGCAAACAGAAGTAGAATCAAAACGTTTACAGACTCCAATAAAACCAATGAACAAGTTGAAAGAAAATGTAGATATAAATGAAGTAAATTGGGAATGGGACCAGGTTAACGATAATCAAACTACAAAAATAAAAGAGCAAATAGAGCAAATACAGCAAACAATGGACCCATTACATCGACTACATCAAACAATGCATCCAGATACGGGAAATTTAGAGATGGACAAAAATAGGATGGAAATACCAACGAAGGAATTAACACAAATCGACAAGACCAAGAACACATCTATTTCAGGAGCTCGGTTACCACTAGAAGTTAGGGTTGACATAAGGAAAAAAACCAAATGAAGATTTTGCCGGTGAATTTACATTATACAGCAAAACACCACATCAAGGGGTCAGTGAAAAGAATAAAATTGATCTTATGTCCGGAAATCAATATAAAAAAAAAACTGATATAACTAATTCCATTCATTGGACATCAGTGCAAATTAATGCAGGTGGAGGAAATAATGTGGAACAGAGTTATGGAAATCAAGATTTGGACGCTATAAATCAATCAAAAACACCAGCAAATAAATAACTTTTTTTTTGACCAACCTGTATTCAAAAATGATAATTCTGCTAATAATAATAATGTCTAAGCCAAAAAATGCATCGGCAACTAAAGAAAGTAGACACAACAACATCGATACTTCAATTTATGCTAAGGAAAAATATAGAGACAAAAATAACAAAAATATAGACAACCCAGATCTAGGATCCATATGGGATATATTCTACCAAACATCAGTATTAACTCTGGAAGCTCTAACAGTACAGTCAAATAAAATGGATACTCAAATTGATATACTTGGAGTTATGGCAAATGCAGTCGCCGGGATTGACCATAAATTGGCTGAATTAAACAATCTAATAATTAAAGCTCAAAGGGAAGCAGCCTCAAACTATCTGGATTGTACATGTGCTCCCTTAATTAATAAATTGGTAACTATTCCGGATGTTGTGAATACAATATTAGAAGATGTTAAAGATATTGTACGCAGGAAAAATGAATATCAAAATGAGGAGAGGTGTCATTCAGATAAAATGGTATCTGTCTCTCCAGAAGAAGACAAAATGGAGCAACCGGGTGAAAAAACAGATACTGAGGTTGTGACTAAATTAAGCATGGGGGAAACTCAGAGTACTAAACAAGATATAAATAAGACGAAAGGAATTGGAATACTGTCTGATTCGTTAAATCAGCTGAACAATGAAGGAGAAGATGATGAAGACTCTACAGCCTTTGAAATAACAAAAAGACAAAGAAAAAAATTACTTAAGGACAGGAATAAGGTAAAAAAGGAAAGTGCAGTAAAAATAGACATTAAACTGGATACATCTTTAAACAATGGAAGTGCACCAACAACAGACATTAAATCGAAGATATCTTTTAATACAGTAAAAGAAGAAGAAAAATTAAGGAAAGAATCAATAGGAAACCAAGACAGCAAAGTAATTGTGAGGAAATCTGCAAAAACAATAGATAAAAATGGAAAATATTATGATATTTTTACTAAGTCTAGGAACCACCCTGACAAACAAAACTATGTCCTTGAAAATATAATTTCATTATCGGGTAGCACTAACCAATTGCCTTGTGCTCCTAAAATTAAGGTAAGGAGGGCACAAGAAAAATAAGACCTTTATAGACAAAATGGAAATGGCTGTGTAATAAAAGAGGCCACTTCTTGGGATATCCAAAGCGAACCAACAAAAGATACGACCCAAGTTATGAGGCCCTTAAATATTCTTGAACCTAAAACTGTGATATGTATTCAGAATGAGGAGCAAAACTATGTGGGTCTATCGATCCAGAAGACAATTCAGCAAGATCAAAATACCTCATTAAGCTTAAGTTGGAAAACAAACCAACAAAAAGATATTCATGATAGAAGCAAGTCGTGGGTTGATAAAACCACGAATAATTCCTTTAAAGTAGAAGAATTGGTAGAGGATACGAGGTATAAAAAAACAAGGGACAACCTAGTAATTATATAAAGTGGCCATAACAAGCAAATCACTTATGAGAACACCGAAGTATTAAGGATAAAAAAAGTGAAGCAGGGTTGCCGAAAAAGTCCGCTCAAATTATTTTTACACCATTATATGATTCACGGGGCAAACATGATATTTTGAAAAGAGGAAATATCCTTCGGCTGTTGAAATCAATAACAACATTAGAAAAAGTAACAACTGAAGATATTGAATGTGTAGGTTTTTTACCAAATCCTGAAGGTAGATTTCCTCTAATGTTGGTAACAGTGGCCACCGTCTCGATAGCGGATTTAATCATGCAAGAGCAAGGAATATTTCAAAATTGGGGGATACTAATTAGTCAACCTACTCCAAAGGTTTATCCAACACCTTTTCTGAAAGAAGATAATCCTACAAAGAGGACAAATCCAGATAAAGACGATTTTGTCTTTTCTATATTAAAAAATCCCCTTGGTAAAACATGCTATGAAGATGAAAGGTCCTCTAAAGAAGTAAAAGTAGAAAACATAAATGGAATAAATGAAAAATGGATAGTGACAGCTTTACATGGCAATAAAGTAGACTGACAGAATACATCACAGGTAGTAGTAGAAAAACAGATTACGGACAGTTCTATAATAAGAATGTGTTCATGGAATATAAATGGGATATGTGAAAAACTAAAAGATGCCCAAATAGACGCATTACCAAGCTCCAATCATTTTATACTATTGCAGGAAACATGGGCAATGGCCCCATTTATGCTACAACTATATAAAGGATATTTCGAACCTGCAATCAAAAATCACAAATTTGGTCGTCCATGTCGGGGGCTAGCAATATTCATACTGATTGATCTGAAAGTTAATCAGGACCAGCTAGTCACGAATAATTCGAATCTTCTTGCAGTAAAGTTGTGATATATATCTGGCAAATGTAATATTACAAAAACCTTAATTTTAATTAACATATATATACCCCCAAATCAGACGTGTAGTAAAGATATGTGTACTGCTCTAAATAGTTTCTTATTGAAGCAAATTTTGGAAGAGCCTTTGGCAGATTATATTGTAACAGGTGATTTTAATATGAACATGTTATTATCCTTCTCACGGGACGACTTTATTCAGTCCCAAAACCATCAATGGTCAATCCCTGAACAAACAACAGAAGCTAGAATAAATATCAAACAAAATAGAATGGGGAGAAACTTTTTGATGGATATGGAAGCATTGGGACTAAGAATATTGAATGGTAGATTTCCAATGGACACACCACCGGCTTGGACATTTCATTCACAAAATTGCAATTCAAGAATTGATTTTACAATGGTATCATTATATACTTTTAACAAAGTCATTTCTTATCATCTGAATAAAGTGTCTGATAGTGACCATAGCCAACAAATAATGAATATAAAACTGTCCTGTCCAAAACCACAAAAGTATTTGACAAAGCAAGGTCAGACATGTACCATCAATTATAGGAAACTTATATGGAAATCAAACGATGAGGATGATATAATGGAAAAAACACAAAATCTTGTCAAAGAGTGTTTTAAAGATAGAACCAGGAGGACTATAATTGAACAATGGGAAAACTTTAAACAGCAAATAGTGAAGCCTCATGAAATCACTTCATTTGTATATAAAAAACAAGTGATACAGACTGAAACAACATCAACCAACATCAACCTCCCGTATACAGTGAGAAAAATTAGACGAGTCCGTAATAGACTCAGGAAACAGCTAATAAAGTCTCCTTATAATACAGATATATTGGTAAAACTAAAAAATACTAACTATAATACTAACTATAATCTGAGGAAATTAATTTGGAATGAATAGACAAGAATTGTGGACAAAAATCTTCCACGCGAGCACTCAAACGAACTCAAGGATGTTTTGGTAGGATCTCCCCTAACTGAAGCCGAATGGACTACATTTCTTATAAAACACATAAATCCAGAGACTACAGTTAACATTCAAGATAATACACCGAAAAAGATGGTTAAATTTAGAATGTGATTATGCAATCCACATAACTAAATCACAAGTTATAAAGTTTATAACGAAACAAAAAGATGGGGCACCCGGTCCCAACGGTATCCCGTTTGCATTCTACAAAGAAGAACCAGAATTTTGGTCTGTATACCTAACTAATTTCTTTAATGAAGTGGTTCAGAGTGGATTAATTCCGAAATCTTGGAGAGGTTCATTAATATCTCCTATTTTTAAGAAAGGAAACTGGCAATCGCCGGAGAACTACCGTCTAATTACCCTTCAAGATACCGATGCAAAACTGTTTGCTGGAATTCTATTAGTAATTCTAACAGATTGGGTAAAGGAAAAGCAAGTGCTGCCCCCGAATCAAACAGGTTTTATCAAAGGACTTGGAACCTCAACAAATATATTAATATTATCTGTACTAATGGAAAAGGCAAGTTTAGCTAAACAAAAATTATATTTTTGTTTTGTGGATTTCAAATCGGCTTTCGATTGTGTTGATAGACAACTTTTGTGGATAAAACTTAAAAAACAGGGGATTTCTGATACATTGCTAAATATGATTAAGCTTTTGCACTCTGATACTTGGATCAGGGTAAGGATTGGTGATGGACGAACACTAACAAAAGAAATCCCCACGTTTAGTGGATTAAAACAAGGGTGCGTCTTGGCCCCCCTGCTTTTTAATTTATTTTTAGCTGATCTTTCTAAGGTTTTGAATAAAGTTAATGCACATCCTCCAAAGTTAGCAGAAAAGCATATATCCAATTTGTTGTATGCAGACGACTTTATACTCTTACCTAGCCATGAGTTTCTGATCCGCCTGTCATATATTACTTTTCAGGCCAACTGGTAAAGAGTCACTCTGGCCTAATGGTTAAGGTCGGAGACTCTTACTATGAAGATTAGGTGTTCAATACCTGGACTTTCTATGTCACTGGTTGTTCAGTCTAAAGTGTAGGCAATGGTATTTCCTTCAGTAAGGTTGGGAGGTATTTTTTCTTTTCATCTTGTTTGAATATATCTCTTTTGAAGAACTTCCTACCCCAGAGAAAAAAAACGACTCTCTATCGTTCCCTCTCTCAGTTCTTCCATTCCACACTATAAAGAATAGTACTGTAGATAGACACTAACATAGTTCTCTACCTAGCCATGGGTTTCTGATCCGCGTGTCATATATTAGTTTTCAGACCA
The DNA here is from genome assembly GCF_964204655.1 of Triturus cristatus. Classification (NCBI taxonomy): domain Eukaryota; kingdom Metazoa; phylum Chordata; class Amphibia; order Caudata; family Salamandridae; genus Triturus; species Triturus cristatus. The sequence goes on along the minus strand of NC_140583.1, from coordinate 1,175,422,549 downwards.
ACTGGTTAAGAGTCACTCTGACCTAATGGTTAAGGTCTTAGATGTTTACTCGGAAGATTATATGTTCAATACCTGGTCTCTCAATGTTTGCTTAGTCTAAAGTTTAGGCAATGGTATTCCCTTTAGTAAAGTTGGGAAGTATATTTTCTTTTCATCTTGTTTGAATATATCTCTTTTGAAGAACTACTTATCCCAGAGAAAAAAAACGACTATCGTTCCCTCACTTAGTCCTTCCATTCCACACTATAAATAATAGTACTGTTGGTGGACACTAACATACATCTCTACCTAGCCAAGGGTTTCTGATCCGCATGTCATATATTAGTTTTCAGGCTAACTGGTAAAGAGTCTTTCTGGCTTAATGGTGAAGGTTTTAGACTCTTGATCTGAAGATTAGGAGTTCAATCCCTGGACTATCAATGTCACTGTTAGCTCAGTTTAAAGGGTAGGCAATGGTATTTCCTTCAGTAAGGTTGGGAAGTATATGTTCTTTTCATCTTGTTTGAATATATCTCTTTTGAAGAACTTCTTACCCCAGAGAAAAAAAAAACGTCTCTCTATCGTTCCCTCTCTCAGTCCTTCCATTCCACACTATAAAGAATGGTACTGTTGGTGGACACTAACATACTTTTCTACCTAGCCATGGTTTTCTGATCCGCATGTCATATATTAGTTTTCAGGCAAAATAGTAAAGAGTCACTTTTGCCTAATGGTTAAGGTCTTAGACTCTTGCTCTGAAGATTAGGTGTTCAATCCCTGGTCTTTCCATGTCACTGTTTGCCCAGTTTAAAGTGTAGGCAATGGTATTTCTTTCAGTAAGATTGGAAAGTATTTTTTCTTTTCATCTTGTTTGAATATATCTCTTTTGAAGAACTTTTTACCCCAAAGAAAAAAAAAGACTGTATCGTTCCCTCTCTCAGTCCTTCCATTCCACATTATAAAGAATAGTACTGGTGGTGGACACTAACATACTTCTCTACCTAGCCATGGTTTTCTGATCCGCATGTCATATATTCGTTTTCAGGCCAAATGGTAAACAGTCACTTTTGCCTAATGGTTAAGATCTTAGAATCTTACTCTGAAGATTCGGTGTACAATTCCTTGTCTTTCAATGTCACTGTTTGCTCAGTTTAAAGGGAAGACGATGTTATTTCTTTCAGAAAGGTTGGGAAGTATTTTTATTTTCATCTTGTTTGAATATATCTCTTTTGAAGAACGTCTTACCCCAGAGAAAAAAACTACACTCTATCGTTCCCTCTCTCAGTTCTTCCTTTCCACGCTATAAAGAATGGTACTGTTGGTGGACACTAACATACTTTTCTATCTAGCCATGGGTTTCTGATCCACATGTCATATATTAGTTTTCAGGCCAACTGGTAAAGAGTCACTCTGGCTTAATGATTAAGGTCTTAGACTCTTACTCTGAAGATTAGGTGTTAAATCCCTGGACTTTCAATGTCACTGTTTGCTCTGTCTAAAGTGTAGGCAATGGTATTTCTTTCAGTAAGGTTGGGTAGTATTTTTTCTTTTCATCTTGTTTGAATATATCTCTTTTGAAGAACTTCTGACCCCAGATTAAAAAACGATTCTCTATCGTTCCCTCTCTCATTCCTTCCATTCCACACTATAAAGAAGAGTACTGTTGGTGGACGCTAACATACTTTTCTATCTAACCAGGAGTTTCTGATCCGCATGTCATATATTAGTTTTCAGGCCAACTGGTAAAGAGTCACTCTGGCCTAATGGTTAAGGTATTAGACTCTTGCTCTGAAGATTAGGTGTTCAATCCTTGGACTTTCAATATCACTATTTGCTCAGTCTAAAGTGCAGGCAATGGTATTTCCTTCAGTAAGGTTGGGAAGTATTTTTTCTTTTCATCTTGTTTGAATATATCTCTTTTGAAGAACTTCTTACCCCAGAGAAAAAAAAGACTCTCTATCGTTCCCTCTCTCAGTCCTTCCATTCCACACTATAAAGAATGGAACTGTTGGTGGACACTAACATACTTTTCTACCTAGCAATGGTTTTCTGATCCGCATGTCATATATTAGTTTTCAGGCCACCTGGTTAAGAATCCCTCTTGCCTAATGGTTAAGGTCTTAGACTCTTGCTCTGAAGATTAGGTGTTCAATCCCTGGTCTTTCCATGTCACTGTTTGCTCAGTTTGAAGTGTAGGCGATGGTATTTCTTTCTGTAAGATTGGGAAGTATTTTTTCTTTTCATCTTGTTTGAATATATCTCGTTTGAAGAACTTCTTACCCCACAGAAAAAAAACGACACTCTATCGTTCCCTTTCTCAGTCCTTCCATTCCACACTATAAAGAATAGTACTGTTGGTGGACACTAACATACTTCTCTACCTAGCCATAGGTTTCTGATCCGCATGTCATATATTAATTTTCAGGCCAACTGGTTAAGAGTCACTCTGGCCTAATGGTTAAGGTGTTACACGCTTAATCTGAAGACTAGGTGTTCTACACCTGGTCTTTCAATGTCACTGTTTGCTCAGTCTAAAGTTTAGGCAATGGTATTTCCTTTAGTAAGGTTTTGAAGTATATTTTCTTTTCATCTTGTTTGAATATATCTCTTTTGAAGAACTTCTTACCCCAGAGAAAAAAAACGACTCTCTATCGTTCCCTCTCTCAGTCCCTCCATTCCACACTATAAAGAATATTACTGTTGGTGGACACTAACATACTTCTCTACCTAGCCATGGGTTTATGATCCGCATGTCATATATTGCTTTTCAGGCCTACTGGTAAAAAGTCATTCTGGCCTTATGGTTAAGGTCTTCGACTCTTACTCTGAAGATTAGGTGTTCGATTCCTGCTTTTTCAATGTCACTGTTTGTTCAGTCTAAAGTGTAGGCAATGGTTTTTCCTTCAGTAAGGTTGAGAAGTATTTTTTCTTTTCATCTTGTTTGAATATATCTCTTTTGAAGAAGTTCTTATCCCAGAGAAAAAAAACGACTCTCTATTGTTCCCTTTCTCGGTCCTTCCATTCCACACTATAAAGAATAGTTCTCTTAGTGGACACTAACTCACTTCTCTACCTAGCCATGGGCTTATTTTTTTTGAAAATTCTTTTTATTGGCATTTAGCTTTAAAAGTTGACAATTATCACGTTTCACGTAAATGACTGCAACATATACATAGCAGGATAGACCATCATTGAGTGTGTGATTACATTTACACCGAGGTTGGTGTGAGCGTGGTCTGCAGTATAGCAGGTCTGTGCCAGTGAAAGAAGAACTAGGGGAGAGAACTGAACTGGGGAGTGCCATGGGGTGCTTAGCGTCGGGGCGAGGCGTGTACCATGAGTCCGTTATTGCCCACTCAGTCAGGCAGCCACCATTCACCTAGGAGGGAGTGTGAATGCGGGCTAATATGGATTACTGTGGAGCATTCCCACTGGGGAGAGCCAGACCCGATGTATCTGAGGGGAGCGCGGAGGGTGGTGGAGGGGGGGCCTCCGACCTCGGGGGACTGTATGGTGCAAAGTGATGTGGTGTTGGGGGCTTGTAAGTCAATGACCGGGGCCTCTGGAGTCTGGGACTGCCTAAATTGGTGCAGCAGGAGCGCCCATTCTAGGGAAATTGGGACCTTACGTATACCTTTGGCTTCTTCCTCCCGGATTGCGTCTTCCTCGGCCGCCGCCCACTTGAGAACCGCCCCCACCCATGCCGCAATCGGGGGACCTGAGGGGGCCCGCCAGTGCATGGCTATACAGCGTTTGGCCAGTAGGTGTGCTAGGAAGACAAAGCGCATTGTTATTTTGTGTCGTTTCCTCCCTCCCAGAATACCAAGTGCACCGCCCTCCCAGGTAGCTAGATGGGGCAGTCCGGTGAGATCTCTGAGCGTCGTGTGGATAAATGACCAGTAGGCCTGGATGCCCGGGCAGGTCCAGAACATGTGTGAGAAGGCGGCGTCTCCCGCTTGACAGCGAGGGCAAAGGAAGGTCGTGTCAGGGAAAAAACGTTGAAGGCGCGCAGGCGTTAGGTATGCCCTATGTAGCATATGAAATTGTATATTCTTGAACCGAGCGTTCCGGGAGACTTTTTTGGGGAACTCTATCGCCCTGTTCCACTCGTCATCATGAAACGATCGTCCCGCTTCCTCCTCCCACAGAACCCGAAGAGATCCCAACAGTGGGGGTGCCAGTTCCCGGATTGATTTGTAAAGCCATGTGATGAGATGACGACCCGATCCCATGCGCAGGATTGAGTGTAGAACAAGGTGAGTGGGAGGTTCCCCCTGTGCGAGATCGGAATATGGTCGGTAGCAGCCAAGGAGTTGTCGGTGTATCAGGAACTGCCCGGGGGGTAAGTCATATTCGCCCATAAGGTGTCGGTATGGCCGGAGCTGTCCCCCTTCAAACAGTGCCTCCGCCTCAGTAATGTCTCTAGACGTCCATTCCCGAAGCATAGCAGGAGTAAAGAACCCCTTATGTCTGGGCCAGCCGACTAGTGGCAGTAATGGTGTGTATGGGGGGTGACCCGTCGCCATGCGGTGTATGCGCTGAATGCACTTCCGGGCTATATCAACCTGTAGGGGGTAGGTATGCGCAGGACGGAATCCAGGTAGAAGCAGACGATGCAGCTCCGGCAGGGGTATACGACCTGTGATTGTATGTGTTTCGAGTGTATATCTGTCTGCCGTCCAATACGAAAGCCACTGAAGCTGTGATGCCAGAAAGTAGGCCTCAAACGACGGCGCGCCAAGCCCCCCCTGCGTCGTGGGCAACTTCAGCTTTGCTAGTGCGATCCTATGCCGCCCTTTACCCCATATTAAAGAGCTGAGGAGTGTATCCAAGTCTCTAAAGAAGGAGTAGGGTGGGATGACCGGGAGGTTAGCGAAATAATATAAAAGCAGCGGGACTAGAATCATCTTAGCCAAAGCTACTCGGCCTATTGGGGCCAGCGGAAGGTTCCGCCAGAATCCAATGGAGGACCGTATCCCCGCGAGCGCCCTGCGGTGGTTACCTTCGTAAAGGTCGACTGGGGAGTGATATAAACGAATCCTGAGGTATCGGGGGCCCTCTGCTGCTCACAATAGTTTCCGGTTCCCGATCCAGACGTCCTGAGAGGGGGCATCCGGGTGGAGAGGGTATACCATCGACTTGTCCCAGTTCACTTGCAGGCCTGAGGCCTCCGAGAACTCTGTCAGAGCGGTCTCGAGTGTAGTGAGATCCGCCGTCACATCACGCAGATATATGAGGAGGTCGTCCGCGTACAGGGATACGCAGTGGATAACGTCAGCCAGTGGAATACCCCAAGACCTAGCCATGGGCTTATGATCCGCATGTCATATGTTAGTTTTCAGGACAACTGGTAAAGAGTCACTCTGGCCTAATGGTTAAGGTCTTAGGCTCTTACTCTGAAGGTTAGGTATTCGTTCCCTGGACTTTCAATGTCACTGTTTGCTCAGTCTAAAGTGTAGGCAATTGTAGTTCTTTCAGTAAGGTTGGGAAGTATTTTTCTTTTCATCTTGTTTGAATATAGCTCTTTTGAAGAACTTCTTACCCCAGTGAAAAAAAACGACTCTCTAACGTTCCCTCTCTCAGTTCTTCCATTCCACACTATAAAGAATAGTACTAACCATGGGTTTCTGATCAGCCTGTCATATATACGTTTTCAGGCCAATTGCTAAAGAGTCACTCTGGCCTAATGGTTAAGGTCTTAGTCTCTTCCTCTGAATTTTGGGTGTTCAATCCCTGGACTTTAAATGTCACTTTTTGCTCACTCTAAAGTGTAGGCAATGGTATTTCCTTCAGTAAGGTTGGGAAGTATTTTTTCTTTTCATCTTGTTTGAATATATCTCTTTTGAAGAACTTCTTACCCCAGAGAAAAAAACGACTCTCTATCGTTCTCAGTCCTTCCATTCCACACTATAAAGAATAGTACTGTTGGTGGACACTAACATACTTCTCTACCTAGCCATGGGTTTCTGATCCGCATGTCACATACTTCTCTACCTAGCCTTGGGTTTCTAATCCGCATGTCATATATTACTTTTCAGGCCATCAGGTAAAGAGTCACTCTGGCCTAATGGTTAAGGTTTAAGACTATTACTCTGAAGATTAGGTGTTCCATTCCTGGTCTTCCAATATCACTGTTTGCTCAGTCTAAAGTGTAGGCAATGGTATTTCCTTCAGTAAGGATGAGAAGTATTTTTTCTTTTCATCTTGTGTAAATATATGTCTTTTGAAGAACTTCTTACCCCAGAGAAAAAAGATGACTCTCTATCGTTCCCTTTCGCAGACCTTCAATTCCACACTATAAAGTATAGAACTGTTGGTGGACACTAACATACTTCTCTACCTAGCCATGGGTTTCTGATCCGTATGTCATATATTAGTTTTCAGGCCAAATGGTAAAGAGTCATTCTGGCCTAATGGTTTATGTCTTAGACTCTTACTTATAAGATTAGGTGTTCAATCCCTGCTATTCCAATGGCACTGTTTGCTTAGTGTCAAGTGTAGGCAATGGTATTTCTTTCAGTAAGGTTGGGAATTTTTTTTTCTTTTGATCTTGTTTGAATATATCTCTTTTGAAGAAGTTCTTATCCCAGAGAAAAAACAACTACTCCCTATTGTTCCCTCTCTCGGTCCTTCCATTCCACACTATAAAGCATAGTTCTGTTGGTGGACACTAACTTACTTCTCTACCTAGCCATGGGTTTATGATCCACAAGTCATATGTTAGTTTTCAGGCCAACTGCTAAAGAGTCACTCTGGCCTAATGGTTAAGGTCTTAGACTCTTCCTCTGAAGGTTAGGTGTTCCATTCCAAGTCTGTCAGTATCACAGTTTGCTCAATCTAAAGTGTAGGCAATGGTATTTCCTTCAGTATGGCTGGGAAGTATTTTTTTCTTTGCATCTTGTTTGAATATATATCTTTTGAAGAACTTCTTACCCCAGAGAAAAAAAACGAATCTCTATGGTTCCCTCTCTCAGTCCTTCCATTCCACACTATAAAGAATAGTACTGTTGGTGGACACTAACATACTTCTCTACCTAGCCATGGGTTTCTGATCCGCGTGTCATATAATAATTTTCAGGCCAACTGGTTAAGGGTCACTCTGGCCTAATGTTTAAGGTCTTAGGTGCTTAATCTGAAGATTATGTGTTCAATACCTGGTCTTTCAATGTCACTGTTTGCTTAGTCTAAAGTTTAGGCAATGGTATATCCTTTAGTAAGGTTGGGAAGTAAATTTTCTTTTCATCTTGTTTAAATATATCTCTTTTGAAGAACTTCTTAACCCAGAGAAAAAAAAACAACTATTGTTCCCTCTCTCAGTCCTTCCATTCCACACTATAAAGAATAGTACTGTTGGTGGACACTAACATACTTCTCTACCCAGCCATGGGTTTCTGATCCGCATGTCATATATTAGTTTTCAGGGTAACTGGTAAAGAGTCACTCTGGCCTAATGGTTAAGGTCTTAAGCTCTTACTCTGAAGATTAGGTGTTTAATTCCTAGTCTTTCAATGTCACTGTTTGCTCAGTTTAAAGGGAAGGCGATATTATTTCCTTCAGTATGGTTTAGAAGTATTTTTTGTTTTCATCTTGTTTGAATATATATCACTTTTGAGGAACTTCTTACCCAGGAGAAAAAAACGACTCTCTATCGTTCCCTCTCTCAGTCGTTCCATTCCACACTATAAAGAATGGTACTGTTGGTGGACACTAACATTCTTTTCTACCTAGCCATGGTTTTCTGATCCGCATGTTATATATTCGTTTTCAGACCAACTGGTAAAGAGTCACTCTTGCCTAATGGTTAAGGTCTTAGACTCATACTCCGAAGATTAGTTGTTCAATCCCTCATCTTTCCATGTCACTGTTTGCTCAGTCTAAAGTGTAGGCAATGGTATTTCTTTCAGGAAGAATGGTAAGTATTTTTTCTTTTCATCTTGTTTGTATATATCTCTTTTGAAGAACTTCTTACCCCAAAGAAAAAAAAAGATTCTGTATCGTTCCCTCTCTCAGTCCTTCCATTCCACCCTATAAAGAATAGTACTGTTGGTAGACACTAACATACTTCTCTACCTAGCCATAGGTTTCTGATCCGCATGTCATATATTAGTTTTCAGGCCAACTGGTAAAGAGTCACTCTTGCCTAATGGTTAAGGTCTTAAACTCTTACTTTGAAAATTAGGTGTTCAATCCCTCGTCTTACAATGGCACTGTTTACTCAGTCTAAAGTGTAGGCAATGGTATTTCCTTCAGTATGGTTGGCAAGTTTTGTTTCTTTGCATCTTGTTTGAATATATCTCTTTTGAAGAACTTCTTACCCCAGAGAAAAAAAACGACTCTCTATCGCTCCCTCTCTCAGTCCTTCCATTCCACACTATAAAGAATAGTACTTTTGGTAGACACTAACATACTTCTCTACCTAGCCATAGGTTTCTGATCCGCGTGTCATATCTTAGTTTTCAGGCAAGCAGGTGAAGGGTCACTCTGGCCTAATGGTTCAGGTCTAAGACTCTTACTCTGAGAAGTAGGTGTTCAATCCCTGGTCTTCCAATGTCACTGTTTGCTCAGTCGAAAGTGTAGGCAATGGTATTTCCTTCAGTAAGGGTGGGAAGTATTTTTTCTTTGCATCTTGTTTGAATATATCTCTTTTGAAGAACTTCTTACCCCAGAGAAAAAAAACAAATCTCTATCGTTCCCTCTCTCAGTCCTTCCAATCCACACTATAAAGAATAGTACTGTTGGTGGACACTAAAATAGTTCTCTACCTAGCCATGGGTTTCTGATCCGCTTGTCATATAATAATTTTCAGGCCAACTGGTTAAGAGTCACTCTGGCCTAATGGTTAAGGTCTTAGATGTTTAATCTGTAGATTATGTGTTCAATACCTGGTCTTTCAATGTCACTGTTTGCTTAGTCTAAAGTTTAGGCAATGGTATATCCTTTAGTAAGGTTGGGAAGTATATTTTCTTTTCTTCTTGTTTGACTATATCTCTTTTGAAGAACTTCTTACCCCAGAGAAAAAAACGACTATTGTTCCCTCTCTCAGTCCTTCCATTCCACACTATAAAGAATGGTACTCTTGGTGGACACTAACATACATTTCTACCTAGCCATGGGTTTCTGGTCCGCATCTCATATATTAGTTTTCAGGCAAATGGGTAAAGAGTCACTCTGGCCTAATGGTTAAGTTCTTTGACTCTTACTCTGAAGATTCGGTGTTTAATCCCTGATCTTTCAATGTCACTGTTTGCTCACTCTAAAGTGTAGGCAATGGTAATTCCTTCAGTAAGTTTGGGACGTATTTTTTCTTTTCATCTGTTTTGAATATATCTCTTTTGAAGAAGTTCTTTTCCCAGAGAAAAAAACTACTCTCTATTGCTCCCTCTCTCGGTCCTTCCATTCCACACTATAAAGAATAGTTCTGTTGGTGGACACTAACTTACTTCTCTACCTAGCGATGGGTTTATGATCCGCATGTCATATGTTAGTTTTCAGGCCAACTGGTAAAGAGTCACTCTGGCCTAATGGTTAAGGTCTTAAACTCTTGCTCTGAAGGGTAGGTGTTCAATCCCTGGTCTTTCAATGTTACAGTTTGCTCAGTCTAAAGTGTAGGCAATGGTATTTCCTTCAGTAAGGTTGGGAAGTATTTATTCTTTTTATCTTGTTTGAATATATCTCTTTTGAGGAACTTCTTACCCAGGAGAAAAAAACGACTCTCTATTGTTCCCTCTCTCAGTCCTTCCATTCCACACTATAAAGAATGGTACTGTGGTGGACACTAACATTCTTTTCTACCTAGCCATGGTTTTCTGATCCGCATGTCATGTATTAGTTTTCAGACCGACTGGGAAAGAGTCACTCTTGCCTAATGGTTAAGGTCTTAGACTCATACTCTGAAGATTAGTTGTTCAATCCCTCATCTTTCCATGTCACTGTTTGCTCAGTCTAAAGTGTAGGCAATGGAATTTCTTTCAGGAAGAATGGTAAGTATTTTTTCTTTTCATCTTGGTTGTATATATCTCTTTTGAAGAACTTCTTACCCCAAAGAAAAAAAAAGATTCTGTATCGTTCCCTCTCTCAGTCCTTCCATTCCACCCTATAAAGAATAGTACTGTTGGTAGACACTAACATACTTCTCTACCTAGCCATAGGTTTCTGATCCGCATGTCATATATTAGTTTTCAGGCCAGCTGGTAAAGAGTCACTCTGGCCTAATGGTTCAGGTCTAAGACTTTTACTCTGAGAATTAGGTGTTCAATCCCTGGTCTTCCAATGTCACTGTTTGCTCAGTCAAAAGTGTAGGCAATGGTATTTCCTTCAGTATGGGTGGGAAGTATTTTTTCTTTGCATCTTGTTTGAATATATCTCTTTTGAAGAACTTCTTACCCCAGAGAAAAAAAACGAATCTCTATCGTTCCCTCTCTCAGTCCTTCCATTCCACACTATAAAGAATAGCACTGTTGGTAGACACTAACATACTTCTCTACCTAGCCATAGGGTTCTGATCCGCGTGTCATATCTTAGTTTTCAGGCAAGCAGGTAAAGGGTCACTCTGGCCTAATGGTTCAGGTCTAAGACTTTTACTCTGAGAATTAGGTGTTCAATCCCTGGTCTTCCAATGTCACTGTTTGCTCAGTCAAAAGTGTAGGCAATGGTATTTCCTTCAGTATGGGTGGGAAGTATTTTTTCTTTGCATCTTGTTTGAATATATCTCTTTTGAAGAACTTCTTACCCCAGAGAAAAAAAACGAATCTCTATCGTTCCCTCTCTCAGTCCTTCCATTCCACACTATAAAGAATAGTACTGTTGGTGGACACTAAAATAGTTCTCTACCTAGCCATGGGTTTCTGATCCGCTTGTCATATAATAATTTTCAGGCCAACTGGTTAAGAGTCACTCTGGCCTAATGGTTAAGATCTTAGACGCTTAATCTGAAGATTATGTGTTCAATACCTGGTCTTTCAATGTCACTGTTTGCTTAGTCTAAAGTTTAGGCAATGGTATATCCTTTAGTAAGGTTGGGAAGTATATTTTCTTTTCTTCTTGTTTGACTATATCTCTTTTGAAGAACTTCTTACCCCAGAGAAAAAAACGACTATTGTTCCCTCTCTCAGTCCTTCCATTCCACACTATAAAGAATAGTACTGTTGGTGGACACTAACATGGTTCTCTACCTAGCCATGGGTTTCTGATCCGCATATCATATATTAGTTTTCGGGCCAAATGGCAAAGAGTCACTCTGGCCTAATGGTTAAGGTCTTAAACTCTTCCTCGGAAGGTTAGGTGTTCAATCTCTGGACTTACAATGTCACTGTTCGGTCTCTCTAAAGTGTAGTCAATGGTATTTCCTGCAGTAAGGTTGGGAAGTGCTTTTTCTTTTCATCTTGTTTGAATATATCTCTTTTGAAGAACTCATTCCCTCTCGCAGTCCTTCCATTTCACACTGTAAAGAATAGTACTGTTGGTGGACTTTAACTTACTTCTCTAACTAGCCATGGTTTTCTAATCCGCATGTCATATATTAGTTTTCAGGCAATTGGTAAAGAGTCACTCTGGCCTATTGGTTAAGGTCTTAGACTTGTACTCTGAAGATTCGGTGTTCAATCCCTGGTCTTTCAATGTCACTGTTTGCTCAGTCTCAAGTGTAGGCAATGTTATTTCCTATAGTAAGGTTGAGAAGTATTTTTTCTTTTCATCTTTTTTGAATATATCTCTTTTGAAGAACTTCTTACCCCAGAGAAAAAAGACGACTCTCTATCGTTCCCTTTCTCAGTCCTTCCATTCCACACTATAAAGAATGGTACTCTTGGTGGACACTAACATACTTCTCTACCTAGCCATGGGTTTCTGATCCGCATGTCATATATTAGTTTTCATAACCACTGGTAAAGTGTCATTCTGGCCTAATGGTTAAGGTCTTAGACTCTTACTCTGAAGAGTAGGTCTTCCATTCCTGGTCTTTCAATGTCATTGTTTGTTCAGTCTAAAGTGTAGGTAATGGTATTTCCTTCAGTAAGGTTGGAAAGTATTTTTTCTTTTCATCTTGTTTGAATATATCTCTTTTGAAGAACTTCTTACCCCAGAGAAAAAAACGACTCTTTATCGTTCCCTCTCTCAGTCCTTCCATTCCACACTATAAAGAATGGTACTCTTGGTGGACACTAACATACATTTCTACCTAGCCATGGGTTTCTGGTCCGCATCTCATATATTAGTTTTCAGGCCAATGGGTAAAGAGTCACTCTGGCCTAATGGTTAAGGTCTTTGACTCTTACTCTGAAGATTCGGTGTTTAATCCCTGGACTTTCAATGTCACTGTTTGCTCACTCTAAAGTGTAGGCAATGGTAATTCCTTCAGTAAGTTTGGGACGTATTTTTTCTTTTCATCTGTTTTGAATATATCTCTTTTGAAGAACTTCTTACCCCAGAGAAAAAAGACGACTCTCTATCGTTCCCTTTCTCAGTCCTTCCATTCCACACTATAAAGAATGGTACTCTTGGTGGACACTAACATACTTCTCTACCTAGCCATGGGTTTCTGATCCGCATGTCATATATTAGTTTTCATAACCACTGGTAAAGTGTCATTCTGGCCTAATGGTTAAGGTCTTAGACTCTTACTCTGAAGAGTAGGTCTTCCATTCCTGGTCTTTCAATGTCATTGTTTGTTCAGTCTAAAGTGTAGGTAATGGTATTTCCTTCAGTAAGGTTGGAAAGTATTTTTTCTTTTCATCTTGTTTGAATATATCTCTTTTGAAGAACTTCTTACCCCAGAGAAAAAAACGACTCTTTATCGTTCCCTCTCTCAGTCCTTCCATTCCACACTATAAAGAATGGTACTCTTGGTGGACACTAACATACATTTCTACCTAGCCATGGGTTTCTGGTCCGCATCTCATATATTAGTTTTCAGGCCAATGGGTAAAGAGTCACTCTGGCCTAATGGTTAAGGTCTTTGACTCTTACTCTGAAGATTCGGTGTTTAATCCCTGGACTTTCAATGTCACTGTTTGCTCACTCTAAAGTGTAGGCAATGGTAATTCCTTCAGTAAGTTTGGGACGTATTTTTTCTTTTCATCTGTTTTGAATATATCTCTTTTGAAGAAGTTCTTTTCCCAGAGAAAAAAACTACTCTCTATTGCTCCCTCTCTCGGTCCTTCCATTCCACACTATAAAGAATAGTTCTGTTGGTGGACACTAACTTACTTCTCTACCTAGCGATGGGTTTATGATCCGCATGTCATATGTTAGTTTTCAGGCCAACTGGTAAAGAGTCACTCTGGCCTAATTGTTAAGGTCTTAAACTCTTGCTCTGAAGGGTAGGTGTTCAATCCCTGGTCTTTCAATGTTACAGTTTGCTCAGTCTAAAGTGTAGGCAATGGTATTTCCTTCAGTAAGGTTGGGAAGTATTTATTCTTTTTATCTTGTTTGAATATATCTCTTTTGAAGAACTTCTTACCCCAGAGAAAAAAAACGAATCTCTATCGTTCCCTCTCTCAGTCCTTCCATTCCACACTATAAAGAATAGTACTGTTGGTGGACACTAACATAGTTCTCTACCTAGCCAGGGGTTTCTGATCGGCGTTTCATATATTAGTTTTCAGGCCTACTGGTTAAGAGTCTGTCTGGCCTAATGGTTACGTTCTTAGATGCTTACTCTGAAGAGTAGGTGTTCAATACCTAGTCTTTCAATGTCACAGTTTGCTCAGTCTAAAGTGTAGGCAATGGTATTTCCTTCAGTAAGGTTGGGAAGAATTTTTTCTTTTCATCTTGTTTGAATATATCTCTTTTGAAGAACTTCTTACCCCACAGAAAAAAAACAAATCTCTAGCATTGCCTTTCTCATTCCTTCCATTTCACACTGTAAAGAATAGTACTGTTGGTGGACACTAACATACTTCTCTAACTAGCCAAGGTTTTCTGATCCGCATGTCATATATTAGTTTTCAGGCAAATTGGGAAAGAGTCACTCAGGCCTAATGGTTAAGGTCATAGACTTGTACTCTGAAGATTAAGTGTTCAATCCCTGGTCTTTCAAAGTCACTGTTTGCTCAGTCTCAAGTGTAGGCAATGTTATTTCCTATAGTAAGGTTGGGAAGTATTTTTTCTTCTCATCTTGTTTGAATATATCTCTTTTGAAGAACTTCTTACCGAAGAGAAAAAAAAACGACTCTCTATCGTTCCCTCTCTCAGTCCATCGATTCCACACTATAAAGAATAGTACTGTTGGTGGACACTAACATACTTCTCTACCTAGCCATGGGTTTCTGATCCGCATGTCATATATTAGTTTTCAGGTCAACTAGTAAAGAGTCACACTTTCCTAATGGTTAAGGTCTTAGACTCTTACTTAGAAGCTTAGGTGTTCATTCCCTGGTCTTTCAATGTTACTGTTTGTTCATTCTAAAGTGTAGGGAATGGTATTTCCTTCAGTAAGGTTGGGAAGTATTTTTTCTTTTCATCTTGTTTGAATATATCTCTTTTGAAGAACTTCTTACCCCAAAGAAAAAAAAAGGCTCTCAATCGTTCCCTCTCAGTCCTTCCATTCCACACTATAAAGAATAGTACTGTTGATGGACACTAACATACTTCTCTACCCTGCCATGGGTTTCTGATCCGCATGTCATATATTAGTTTTCAGGCCAACTTGTAAAGAGTCACTCTGGCCTAATAGTTAATGTCTTAGACTCTTACTCTGAAGATTCAGTGGTAAATTCCTGGTCTTTCAATGTCACAGTTTGCTCAGTTTAAAGTGAAGGCGATATTATTTCTTTCAGTAAGGTTGGGAAGTATTTTTTCTTTTCATCTTGTTTGCATATATCTCTTTTGAAGAACTTCTTACCCCAGAGAAAAAACACGACTCTCTATCGTTCCTTTTCTCAGTCCTTCCATTCCACACTATAAAGAATAGTACTGTTGGTAGACACTACCATACTTCTCTACCTAGCCATGGGTTTCTGATCCGCATGTCATATATTAGTTTTCAGGACAACTGGTAAAGCGTCACTCTGGCTTAATGGTTAAGGGCTTAGACTCTTACTCAGAGAATTATGTGTTCAATCCCTGGACTTTCAATGTCACTGTTTGCGTAGGCAATGGTATTTCCTTCAGTGAGGTTGGGAAGTATATTTTCTTTTCATCTTGTTTTAATATATCTCTTTTGAAGAACTTCTTACCAAAGAGAAAAAAAAAGACTCTCTATCGTTCCCTCTCAGTCCTTCCATTCCACACTATAAAGAATAGTACTGTTGGTGGACACTAACATACTTCTCTACCTAGCCATGGGTTTCTGATCAGCATGTCATAAATTAGTTTTCAGGCCACCTGTGAAAGAGTCACTCTCGCCTAATGGTTAAGGTCTTAGACGCTTGCTCTGACGATTAGGTGTTCAATCCCTGGTCTTTCCATGTCACTATTTGTTCAGTTTAAAGTGCAGGCAATGGTATTTCTTTCAGTAAGGTTGGGAAGTATTTTTTCTTTTCATCTTGTTTGAATATATCTCTTTTGAAGAACTTCTTACCCAGAGAAAAAAGACGACTCTCTATTGTTCCCTTTCTCAGTCCTTCCATTCTACACTATAAAGAATAGTACTGTTGGTGGACACTAACATACTTCTCTACCTAGCCATGGGTTTCTGATCCGCATGTCATATATTAGTTTTCAGACCAACTGGTAAAGAGTCACTCTGGCTTAATGGTTAAGGGCTTAGAATCTTACTCTGAGGATTACGTGTTGAATCCCTGGACTTTCAATGTCACTGTTTGCTCAGTCTAAAGTGTAGGCAGCCTTCAGTAAGGTTGGGAAGTAGATTTTCTTTTCATCTTGTTTGAATATATCTCTTTTGAAGAACTTCTTACCGAAGAGAAAAAAAAAGACTCTCTATCGTTCCCTCTCCCAGTTCATCGATTCCACACTATAAAGAATAGTACTGTTGGTAGACACTAACATACTTCTCTACCTAGCCAAGGGTTTCTGATCCGCATGTCATATATTAGTTTTCAGGCCAATTGGTAAAGAGTCAATATGGCCTAATGGTTAAGGTCTTAGCCACTTACACTGGAGATTAGGTGTTCAATCCATTATCTTTCAATATCACTGTTTGCGCAGCCTAAAGTGTAGGCAATGTTATTTCCTATAGTAAGGTTGGTAAGTATTTTTTCTTTTCATCTTGTTTGAATATATCTCTTTTGACGAACTTCTTATCCCAGAGAAAAAAAACTACTCTCTATTGTTCCCTCTCTCGGTCCTTCCATTCCACACTATAAAGAATAGTTCTGTTGGTGGACACTAACTTACTTCTCTACCTAGCCATGGGTTTGTGATCCGCATGTCATAAGTTAGTTTTCAGGCCACCTGGTAAAGAGTCACTCTGGCCTAAAGGTTAAGGTCTTAGACTCTACCTCTGAATTTTAGGTGCTTTTTCCCTGGTCTTTCAATGTCACAGTTTGCTCAGTCTAAAGTGTAGGCAATGGTGATTCCTTCAGTAAGGTTGGGAAGTATTTTTTCTTTTCATCTTGTTTGAATATATCTCTTTTGAAGAACTTCTTACACCAGAGAAAAAAAACAAATCTCTTTCGTTCCCTCTCTCAGTCCTTCCATTCCACACTATAAAGAACAGTACTGTTGGTGGACACTAACATAGTTCTCTACCTAGCCATGGGTTTCTGATCCGCGTGTCATATATTAGTTTTCAGGTCAACTGGTTAAGAGTCACTCGGGCCTAATGGTTAAGTTTTTAGACGTTTACTCTGAAGAGTAGGTGTTCAATACCTGGTCTTTCAATGTCACAGTTTGCTCAGTCTAAAGTGTAGGCAATGGTATTTCTTTCAGTAAGGTTGGGAAGTATTTTTTCTTTTCATCTTGTTTGAATATATCTCTTTTGAAGAACTTCTTACCCCAGATAAAAAAAACGACTCTCCATCATTCCCTCTCTGTCCTTCCATTCCACACTATAAAGAAGAGTACTGTTGGTGGACGCTAAAATACTTCGCTACCTAGCCATGGGTTTCTGATCCGCATGTCATATATTACATTTCAGGCGAGCTTGTAAAGAGTCCCTCTGGCTTAATGGTTAAGGTCTTAGACTCTTACTCTGAAGATTAGGTGTTCAATCCCTGGACTTTCAATGTCACTTTTTGCTCAGTCTAAAGTGTAGGCAAAGGTATTTCCTTTAGTAAGGTTGGGAAGTATATTTTATTTTCATCTTGTTTGAATATATTTCTTTTGAGGAACTTCTTACCGAAGAGAAAAAAAACGACTCTCTATCGTTCCCTCTCTCAGTCCTTCGATTCCACACTATAAAGAATAGTACTGTTGGTGGACCCTAACATACTTCTCTACCTAGCCAAGGGTTTCTGATCCGCATGTCATATATTAGTTTTCACACAAATTGGTAAAGAGGCACTCTGGCCTAATGGTTAAGGTCTTAGTTTCTTACCCTGGAGATTAGGTGTTCAATCCATGGTCTTTCAATATCATTGTTTGCTCAGCGTTAAGTGTAGGCAATGTTATTTCCTATAGTAAGGTTGGGAAGTATTTTTTCTTTTCATCTTGTTTGAATATATCTCTTTTGAAGAACTTCTTACCCCAGATAAAAAAGACGACTCTCTATCGTTCCCTTTCTTAGTCCTTCTATTCCACACTATAGAGAATAGTACTGTTGGTGGACACATACATACTTCTCTACCTAGCCATGGGTTTCTGATCCGCATGTCATATATTAGTTTTCAGGCCAACAGGTAAAGAGTCATTCTGGCCTAAACGTTAAGGTCATAGACTCTTACTATGAAGATTCAGTGTTCAATCCCTGGTCTTTCAATGTCACTGATTGCTCAGTTAAAAGTGTAGGAGATGTTATTTCTTTCAGTAAGTTTGGGAAGTATTTTTTTTTTCATCTTGTTTGAATATATCTCTTTCAAAGAACTTATTACCCCAGAGAAAAAAACGACTCTCTATCTTTCCCTCTCTCAGTCCTAACATTCCACACTATAAAGAATTGTACTGTTGGTAGACACTAACATACTTTTCTACCTAGCCATGGTTTTCTGATCCGCATGTCATATATCAGTTTTCAGGCCAACTGGTAAAGAGTCACTCTTGCCTAATGGTTAAGGTCTTAGACTCTTGCTCTGAAGGTTAGGTGTTCAATCATGGACTTTCAATGTCACTGTTTGCTCAGTCTAATGTGTAGGCAATGTTATTTCCTATCGTAAGGTTGGGAAGTATTTTTTCTTTTCATCTTGTTTGAATATATCTCTTTTGAAGAACTTCTTACCCCAGAGAAAAAAAACTACTCTCTATCATTCCCTCTCCCAGTCCTTCCATTCTACACTATAAAGAATAGTATTGTTGGTGGGCGCTAA
Organism: Triturus cristatus; assembly: GCF_964204655.1. NCBI lineage: Eukaryota > Metazoa > Chordata > Amphibia > Caudata > Salamandridae > Triturus > Triturus cristatus. The sequence continues at coordinate 1,175,404,211 of NC_140583.1, read as the reverse complement.
CAATTTTCTCTTCCTAGCCATGGGTTTCTGATCCGCATGTCATATATTAGTTTTCAGGTCAACTGGTAAAGAGTCATTCTGGCATAAGCGTTAAGGTCTTAGACGCTGACTCTGAAGATTAGATGTTCAATCCCTGTACTTTCAATGTCACTGTTTGCTCAGCCTAAAGTGTAGGCAATGGTAATTCGTTTCTGAAGTATTTTTTCTTTTCATCTTGTTTGAATATATCTCTTTTGAAGAACTTCTTATCCCAGAGAAAAAACACTAGTTTCTATTGTTCGCTCTCTCAGTCCTTCTATTTCACACTATAAAGAATAGTTCTGTTGGTGGACACTAACTTACTTCTCTACCTAGCCATGGTATTATGATCTGCATATCATATGTTAGTTTTCAGGTCTACTGGTAAAGAGTCAATTTGTCCTAATGGTTGATGTTTTAGACTCTTCCTCTGAAGGTTAGGTGTTCAAGCCCCGGTCTTTCAATGTCACAGTTTGCTCAGTTTAAAGTGTAGGCAATGGTATTTCCTTCAGTAAGGTTGGGAAGTATTTTTTCTTGTTTGAATATATCTCTTTTGAAGAACTTCTTACCGCAGAGAAAAAAACGAATCTCTATCGTTCCTTCTCTCAGTCCTTCCATTTCATGCTGTAAAGAATAGTACTATTGGTGGACACTAACATAATTCTCTAACTAGCCAAGGTTTTCTGATCCGCATGTTATATATTAGTTTTCAGGTCATTTGGTAAAGAGGCACTCTGGTCTAATGGTTAAGGTCTTCGACTCATACTCTAAAAATTAATTGTTCAATCCCTGGCCTTTCAATGTCGATGGTTGCTCCGTCTCAAGTGTAGGCAATGTTATTTCCTATAGTAAGCTTTGGAAGTATTTTTTCTTTTCATCTTGTTTGAATATATCTCTTTTGAAGAACTTCTTACCCCAGAGAAAAAAGACGACTCTCTATCGTTCCCTTTCTCAGTCCTTCAATTCCACACTATAAAGAAGAGTACTGTAGGTGGACACTAACATACTTCTCTACCTAGCCAAGGTTTTCTGATACGCATATCATATATTAGTTTTCAGGCAAACTGGTAGACAGTCAATCTGGCCTAATGGTTACGGTCTTAGACTCCTACTCTGAAGATTAGGTGTTGAATCCCTGGATTTTCAAGGTCTCTGTTGCTCAGGCTCAAGTGTAGGCAATGTTATTTCCTACAGTAAGATTGGGAAGTATTTTATCTTTTCATCTTGTTTGAATATATCTTTTTTGAAGAACTTCTTACCCCAGATAAAAAAAAACGACGCTCCATCGTTCCGTCTCTCAGTCCTTCCATTCCACACTATAAAGAATAGTACTGTTGGTGGACACTAACATACTTCTCTACCTAGCCAAGGGTTTCTGATCCGCATGTCATATATTAGTTTTCAAGCTAGTTGGTAAAGAGTCACTCTGGCCTTATGGTTAAGGTCTTAAACTCTTATTCTGAAAATTAGGTGTTCAATCCCTGGACTTTCAAAGTCACTGTTTCCTTAGTCTAAAATGTAGGCAATGGTATTTCCCTTCAGTAAGGTTGGGAAGGATTTTTTCTTTTCATCTTGTTTGAATATATCTCTTTTGAAGAACTTCTTACCCCAGAGGAGAAAAAAAGACTCTCTATCGTTCCCTCTCTCAGTCCTTCCATTCCACACTATAAAGAATAGTACTGTTGGTGGACACTAACATAGTTCTCTCCCTAGCCATGGGTTTGTGATCCGTGTGTCATATATTAGTTTGCAGGCCACTTGGTAAAGGGTCACTCTGGCCAAATGGTTAACATCTTAGACTCTTACACTGAAGATTCGGTTTCAATCCATAGTCTTTCAATGTCACTGTTTGCTCACTCTAAAGTGTAGGCAATGGTATTTCCTTCAGTAAGTTTGGGAAATATTTTTTCTTTTCATCTTGTTTGAATATATCTCTTTTGAAGAAGTTCTTATCCCAGAATAAATAAACTACTCTCTATTGTTCCCTCTCTCGGTCCTTCCATTCCACAATATAAAGAATAGCTCTGTTGGTGGACACTAACTCATTTCTCTACCTAGCCATGGGTTTATGATCCGCATGTCATATGTTAGTTTTCAGGATAACTGGTAAAGAGTCACTCTGGCCTAATGGTTAAGGTCTTAGACGCTTATTCTGAAGATTAGGTGTTCAATTCCTGGGCTTTCAACGTCACTGTTTGCTCACTCTAAAGTGTAGGCAATGGTATTTCCTTCAGTAAGGTTGGGAAGTATTTTTTCTTTTAATCTTGTTTGAATATATCTCTTTTGAAGAACTTCTTACCCCAGAGAAAAAAAACGACTCTCTATCGTTCCCTCTCTAAGTCCTTCCTTTCCACACAATCAAGAATAGTACTGTTGGTGGATACAAACATGCTTCTCAACCTAGCCATGGGTTTCTGATCCTCATGTCATATATTAGTTTTCAGCCAAGCAGGTAAATAGTTCCTCTGGCCTAATGGTTAAGATCTTTGACTCTTACTCTGAAGATTAGGTGTTCAATCACTATGATTTCAATGTCACTGTTTGCTCAGTCTCAAGGGTAGGCAATGGTATTTCCTTCAGTAAGGTTGGGAAGTATTTTTTCTTTTCATCTTGTTTGAATATATCTCTTTTGAAGAACTTCTTACCCCAGAGAAAAAAAATGACTCTCTATCGTTCCCTCTCTCAGTCCTTCCATTCCACACTATAAATAATAGTACTGTTGGTGGACACTAACATTCTTCTCCACCTAGCCATGGGTTTCTGATCCGCATGTCATATATTAGTTTTCAGGCCAATTGCTAAAGAGTCTCTCTGGCCTAATGGTTAAGGTCTTAGACTCTTACTCTGAAGATTAGGTGTTCAATCCCTAGATTTTCAATGTCACTGTTTGCTCAGTCTAAAATGTAGGCAATGGTATTTCCTTCAGTAAGGTTGGGAAGTATTTTTTCTTTTCATCTTGTTTGAATATATGTCTTTTGAAGAACTTCTTACCCCAGAGAAAAAAAACGACTCTCTAGCGTTCCCTCTCTCAGTTCTTCCATTTCACACTATAAAGAATAGTACTGTTGGTGGACACTAACATGCTTTTCTACCTAGCCATGGGTTTCTGATCGGCATTTCATATATTAGTTTGCATGCCAACTGGTAAAGTGTCACTCTGGCCTAATTGTTAACGTCTTAGACTCTTGCTCTGAAGATTAGGTGTTCAATCATGGACTTTCAATGTCACTGTTTGCTCACTCTAAAGTGTAGGCAATGTTATTTCCTATCGTAAGGTTGGGAAGTATTTTTTCTTTTCATCTTGTTTGAATATATCTCTTTTGAAGAACTTCTTACCCCAGAGAAAAAAAACTACTCTCTATCGTTCCCTCTCCCAGTCCTTCCATTCTACACTATAAAGAATAGTATTGTTGGTGGACGCTAACAATTTTCTCTACCTAGCCATGGTTTTCTGATCCGCATGTCATATATCAGTTTTCAGGCCAACTGGTAAAGAGTCACTCTTTCCTAATGGTTAAGGTCTTAGACTCTTGCTCTGAAGATTAGATGTTCAATCCCTGGACTTTCAATGTCACTGTTTGCTCAGCCTAAAGTGTAGGCAATGGTAATTCATTTGTGAAGTAATTTTTCTTTTCATCTTGTTTGAATATATCTCTTTTGAAGAAGTTCTTATCCCAGAGAAAAAACACTACTTTCTATTGTTTGCTCTCTCAGTCCTTCTATTTCACACTATAAAGAATAGTTCTGTTGGTGGACACCAACTTACTTCTCTACCTAGCCATGGGATTGTGATCCGCATATCATATGTTAGTTTTCAGGTCAACTGGTAAAGAGTCACTTTGTCCTAATGGTTAATGTCTTAGACTCTTCCTCTGAAGGTTAGGTGTTCAAACCCCGGTCTTTCAATGTTACAGTTTGCTCAGTTTAAAGTGTAAGCAATGGTATATCCTTCAGTAAGGTTGGGAAGTATTTTTTCTTGTTTGAATATATCTCTTTTGAAGAACTTCTTACCGCAGAGAAAAAAACGAATCTCTATCGTTCCCTCTCTCAGTCCTTCCATTTCACGCTGTAAAGAATAGTACTATTGGTGGACACTAACATAATTCTCTAACTAGCCAAGGTTTTCTGATCCGCATGTCATATATTAGTTTTCAGGTCATTTGGTAAAGAGGCACTCTGGTCTAATGGTTAAGGTCTTAGACTCGTACTCTAAAAATTAAGTGTTCAATCCCTGGTCTTTCAATGTCGATGGTTGCTCTGTCTTAAGTGTAGGCAATGATATTTCCTATAGTAAGCTTTGGAAGTATTTTTTCTTTTCATCTTGTTTGAATATATCTCTTTTGAAGAACTTCTTACCCCAGAGAAAAAAAGACGACTCTCTATCGTTCCCTTTCTCAGTCCTTCAATTCCACACTATAAAGAAGAGTACTGTAGGTGGACACTAACATACTTCTCTACCTAGCCAAGGTTTTCTGATACGCATATCATATATTAGTTTTCAGGCAAACTGAGAAACAGTCAATCTGGCCTAATGGTTACAGTCTTAGACTCCTACTCTGAAGATTAGGTGTTCAATCCCTGGATTTTCAATGTCTCTGTTGCTCAGGCTAAAGTGTAGGCAATGTTATTTTCTATAGTAAGATTGGGAAGTATTTTATCTTTTCATCTTGTTTGAATATATATTTTTTGAAGAACTTCTTACCCCAGATAAAAAAAAACGACGCTCCATCGTTCCCTCTCTCAGTCCTTCCATTCCACACTATAAAGAATAGTACTGTTGGTGGACACTAACATACTTCTCTACCTAGCCAAGGGTTTCTGATCCGCATGTCATATATTAGTTTTCAAGCCAACTGGTAAAGAGTCACTCGCGCCTAATGGTTAAGGTCTTAGACTCTTACTCTGAATATTAGGTGTTCAATACCTGGAATTTCAATGTCACTGAATGCTTAGTCTAAAGTGTAGGCAATGGTATTTCCTTCAGTAAGGTTGGGAAGTTTATTTTCTTTTCATCTTGTTTGAATATATCTCTTTTGAAGAACTTCTTACCCCAGAGAAAAAAAAGACTCTCTAACGTTACCTCTCTCAGTTCTTCCATTCCACACTATAAAGAATAGTACTGTTGGTGGACACTAACATACTTCTCTACCTAGCCATGGGTTTCTGATCGGCATTTCAATTATTACTTTGCAGGCCAACTGGTAAAGAGTCACTCTGGCCTAATGGTTAACGTCTTATACTCTTTCTCTGAAGTTTAAGTGTCCAATTCGTAGTCTTTCAATGTCACTGTTTGCTCACTCTAAAGTGTAGGCAATGGTATTTCCTTCAGTAAGTTTGGGAAGTATTTTTTCTTTTCATCTTGTTTGAATATATCTCTTTTGAAGAAGTTCTTCTCCCAGAGAAAAAAAACTACTCTCTATTGTTCCCTCTCTCGGTCCTTCCATTCCACACTATAAAGAAAAGTTCAGTTGGTGGACACTAACTCACTTCTCTACCTAGCCATGGGTTTATGATCCGCATGTCATAAGTTAGTTTTCAGGCCAACTGGTAAAGAGTCACTCTGGCCTAATGGTAAAGGTCTTAGACTCTTCTGCTGAAGGTTATGTGTTCAATCCCTGATCTTTCAATGGTACAATTTCCTCAGTCCAAAGGGTGGGCAATGGTATTTCCTTCAGTAATGTTGGGAAGTATTTTTTCTTTTCATCTTCTTTGAATATATCTCCTTTGAAGAACTTCTTACCCCAGAGAAAAAAACCGAATCTCTATCATTCCCTCTCTCAGTCCTTCCATTCCACACTATAAAGAATAGTACTGTTGGTGGACACTAACATAGTTCTCTACCTAGCCCTGGGATTCTGATCCGCGTGTCATATATTAGTTTTCAGGCCACCTGTTTAAGAGTCACTCTGGCATAATGGTTAAGGTCTTAGACGCTTACTCTGAAGACTAGGTGTTCAATACCTATTCTTTCAATGTCACAATTTGCTCAATCTAAAGTGTATGCAATGTTATTTCCTATAGTAAGGTTGGAAAGTATTTTTTCTTTTTATCTCTTTTGAAGAACTTCTTACCCCAGAGAAGGAAAACTACTATCGTTCCCTCTCTCAGTCCTTCCATTTCACACTGTAAAGAATAGTACTGTTAGTGGACACTAACATACTTCTCTAACGAGCCAAGGTTTTCTGATCCGCATGTCATACATTAGTTTTCAGGCCACTTGGTATAGAGTGACTCTGGCCTAATGGTTAAGGTCTTAGACTCTTACTCTGAAGACTAGGTGTTCAATACTTGGTCTTTCAATGTCACAGTTTGTTGAGTCTAAAGTGTAGGCAAGGGAATTTCCTTCAGTAAGGTTGGGAATTATTTCTTCTTTGAATATATCTCTTTTGAAGAACTTCTTACCCCAGAGAAAAAAAAAGAATCTCTCTCGTTCCCTCTCTCAGTCCTTCCATTCCACACTATAAAGAATAGTTCTGTTGGTGGACACTAACATAGTTCTCTACCTAGCCATGGGTTTCTGATCCGCGTGTCATATATTAGTTTTCAGGCAACCTGGTTGAGTCACTCTGGCCTAATGGTTAAGGTCTTAAAAGCTTACTCTGAAGACTAGGTGTTCAATTCCTGGTATTTCAATATCACTGTTTGCTCAGCCTAAAGTGTAGGCAATGGTACTTCCTTCTGTAAGGTTGGGAAGTATATTTTCTTTTCATCTTGTTTGAATATATCTCTTTTGAAGAACTTCTTACCCCAGAAAAAAAAAAACGACTCTCCGTCGTTCCCTCTCTCAGTCCTTCCATTCCACACTATCAAGAATAGTACTGTTGGTGGACACTAACATACTTCTCTACCTAGCCATGGGATTCTGATTCGTATGTCATATAATAGTTTTCAGACCAATTGGCAAAAGTCCCTCTGGCCTAATGGTTAAGTTTTTAGACTCTTACTCCCTGGTCTTTCAATGTCATTGTTTGCTCAGCCTAAAGTGTAGGCAATGGTATTTCTTTCAGTAAGGTTGGGAAGATTTTTTTCTTTTCATCTTGTTTGAATATATCTCTTTTGAAGAACTTCTTACCCCAGAGAAAAAAGACGACTCTCTATCGTTCCCTCTCTCAGTCCTTCCATTCCACACAATAAAGAATAGTACTGTTGGTGGAAACAAACATACTTCTCGACCTAGCCATGGGTTTCTGATCCTCATGTCATATATTAGTTTTCAGGCTCGTAGGTAAATAGTCCCTCTGGCCTAATGGTTAAGATCTTAGACTCTTATTCTAAAGATTAGGTGTTCAATCACTACAATTTCAATCTCACTGTTTGCTCAGTCTAAAGTGTAGGCAGTGGTATTTCCATCAGGAAGGTTGGGAAGGATTTTTTCTTTTCATCTTGTTTGAATATATCTCTTTTGAAGAACTTCTTACCCCAGAGGAGAAAAAAAGACTCTCTATCGTTCCCTCTCTCAGTCCTTCCATTCCACACTATAAAGAATAGTACTGTTGGTGGACACTAACATAGTTCTCTCCCTAGCCATGGGTTTGTGATCCGCGTGTCATATATTAGTTTGGAGGCCACTTGGTAAAGGGTCACTCTGGCCAAATGGTTAACGTCTTAGACTCTTACGCTGAAGATTAGGTTTCAATCCATAGTCTTTCAATGTCACTGTTTGCTCACTCTAAAGTGTAGGCAATGGTATTTCCTTCAGTAAGTTTGGGAAGTATTTTTTCTTTTCATCTTGTTTGAATATATCTCTTTTGAAGAAGTTCTTATCCCAGAAAAAAAAAAAATACTCTCTATTTTTACCTCTCTCGGTCCTTCCATTCCACAATATAAAGAATAGCTCTGTTGGTGGACACTAACTCATTTCTCTACCTAGCCATGGGTTTATGATCCGCATCTCATATGTTAGTTTTCAGGATAACTGGTAAAGAGTCACTCTGGCCTAATGGTTAAGGTCTTAGACGCTTATTCTGAAGATAAGGTGTTCGATCCCTGGTCTTTCAATGTTACAGTTTGCTCAGTCTAAAGTGTAGGCAATGATATTTCCTTCAGTAAGGTTGGGAGGTAGGTTTTCTTTTCATCTTGTTTGATATATCTCTTTTGAAGAACTTCTTACCCCAGAGAAAAAAAACGAATCTCTATCGTTCCCTCTCTCAGTCCTTCCATTCCACACTATAAAGAATAGTACTGTTGGTGGACACTAACATAGTTCTCTACCTAGCCCTGGGTTTCTGATTCGCGTGTCATATATTAGTTTTCAAGGAAACTGGTTGAGTCACTCTGGCCTAATGGTTAAGGTCTTAGACGCTTACTCTGAAGACTAGGTGTTCAATACCTGGTCTTTCACTGTTTGCTCAGCCTCAAGTTTAGGCAATGGTATTTCTTTCAATAAAGTTGGTAAGTATCTTTTCTTTTCATCTTGTTTGAATATATCTCTTTTGAAGAACTTCTTACCCCAAGGAAAAAAACGACTCTCTATCGTTCCCTCTCTCAGTCCTTCCATACCACACTATAAAGAATAATACAGTTGGTGGACACTAACATACTTCTCTACCTGGCCATGGGTTTCTGATCCGCATGTCATATATTAGTTTTCAGACCAACTAGAAACGAGTCAATCTGGCATAATGGTTAAGGTCTTAGACTCTTACTCTGAAGACTAGGTGTTCAATCCCTAGACTTTCAATGTCACTGTTTTCTCAGTCTATAGTGTAGGCAATGGTATTTCCTTCAGTAAGGTTGGGAAGTATTTTTTCTTTTCACCTTTTATGAATATAGCTCTTTTGAAGAACTTCTTACCCCAGAGAAAAAAAACGATTCTCTAACGTTCACTCTCTCAGTTCTTCCATTACACACTATAAAGAATAGTACTGTTGGTGGACACTAAGATACTTCTCTACCTAGCCTTGGGTTTCTGACCCGCATGTCATATATTAGTTTGCAGACTAACTACCAAAGATTCACTCTGGCCTAATTTTTTTTTTTTTTTTGAAAACCTTTATTGTGCACATTTATGTCATCTTACAACGCACATTCACCGTCCAGGTGGTAAAGCAGTTAAATAAAGTGTACATCACCAGAGATAAGAACACAGCCATTTAGCCGACAACCCGGAGGTCCGGCGGCATTATTCAGGATGACATGCACGCAGAAGGGGGGATGTGTGCGTTGTAAAGGGAGTAGGCGCGGAATGTTGCGTATGTGCTTTTTAGTTTTAGAGGTGTCTCAGGTGCATGCTATCAACGGTAGAGGATGGCGCTGTGATCTAGCCCACTCCACAGCTATGCCGGCTGCCACCCAAGCCCCAAGTCAGTGACCCAGCAGACGTCACCATGTCCCCAGAATGTAGAGGCCTCCGGGTGGTCGAACGCCAGTAGCGCGCTCAGAGTGCAGGCCGCAGCGCGGCAAGAATAACCCAGTATAGCTCACAGCTACACATATGGCAGCGCATAGAGCTGGCGAGCCTGGTGTGCAGCATCATAGTCCTTATCTATCCCGTGTATGCATAGCAAAAAGATGTGCTAGGGTTAAGGTCATAAACTCAAACAGGGCTGAGGGGGAGAGGGGGAGTGAAGAAGGGGGGGGGGGGAGATCGGTCTGCGGCAGAGCAGGAGGGTCATTGGCTGTCAGGCTGGGCTCGGCAGGACTGCGCGATGTGCGCGGGGGGTCGCAAGTCAGGAGAGGGGAACAAAAGAGACAGAGGGCTTTCAGGGAGGTCAAGACTCCCTAGTGTCCGCGTCCGCACCCGCCCACCAGTATCCCCAGGGCGTCAGGGGCAAGCAGAGGCAAAAAGGGGGGGGGGGGGGAGATAAGAGTCGTCCTCCCAGCAGCCCCAGGGCCGGCGCTGTCCCGTCAGCGGGGGTGCAACATATCTCAGGGATTCAGGTTATCCCCCTATCCCGGCAAGCCCCCTGGAATGTCCCAAGGAGAGTGTCCCAGAGGTGTGCGATGGGGAACTTCCGGAGCCCTGCCGTTTCCTCGCGAAGGAGCACCGCGCTCTCTGCTTGCGCCCAATTAACAAAGGAGGCTCTCCAGTGGCGTACGTGCGGGGAAGCCACTGCCTTCCAGTGCTTGGTAATCATGCGTTTGGCCGTGATAAGACCCATGTCCCAAAAGCGTGCCTGCACCTTATTGTCTTTTGTGCGCCTGTAGAGCCCTAGAATGCATGTTTCCCATGTGTGCGGGAGCCGCCCATCTGCGCCGCACGCGAGCAGTGACAGCACCGTGCCCCAGTATGCCTGTATCTCCGGGCAGTGCCATAGCATGTGTAAAAGGTCCGCACCCGGCAAGGAGCAGCGCGGGCAGGTTGCGTCTGTCCTCGCGAAATATCTGTTAATTTTATCAGGGGTGAGGTATGCGCGCTGCAGGATGTAGTACTGTATAAGTTTAAAGCGGGGGTTGCGTGGGATGTTTGTTGGGCCGGCCAGTATCATCGCCCATTCCTTGTCCGTCCAGTCTCTTCCCCTGTCCGTCGCCCAGCGCTCCCTCGATGCTATTGTGGATGGCTGCGAGTGCGTCTGTAGCGCCTGCGCCAGCCAGTGTACGACGTGCGCGCCATGGCCCATAACGTGTAGGTATTGCATAAAGGTATGTGTCGGAGGCTCATCTGTCATGTCACCCCAGGAAGCCGTGAGTGTGCGCAGAATGGAAGCATGTAGGAGGAACTGCCCCGCCGGGAGGGTCGAGTCTTCAGACAGGTTGGCGAACGTGAGCAGTGCGCCATCAGCATATAGGTCACTCAGCGTGTCCACTCCCGCCTGGTCCCAGCCAGCTAAGCGAGTCTCCGTGAGCGGCCCCGTCGGGCTGGGCATACCCAAAAGTGGTACACTAGGGGCATAAGGTTTCGTAGCGCGCGTGAGACGAAGGCTCCTCAGAAAGCATCTGCGCGCCACTGCCAGGTAGATCTGGGAGGGGCAGGGTGCGCGGGTTATCGGATGGAACAGCGCATTAATGTGCGTTTGCGTCCTTGTAGCCATATGTGTGGCCGTGTCTTCGAGGTGTTTGCCGCTCAGCCATCCCGCCACCCATTGCATCTGCGCTGCGAGGTAATACAGCTCCAGATTAGGAACCGCCAGACCCCCCGAGTCTGTGGGCATATATAATTTAGTCAGCGCCACTCGTGGCCTTCCCTTGTTCCAGATGAGCGAACGGAGCAGTGCCTCTAGGTCTCGAAAGAGCCTGACGGGCACATACAGAGGCATGTTCGCGAAGTAGTAGAGGAGGCGAGGTAGCACAATCATTTTGGCTAGCGCCACACGGCTGGGCACGTTCAGGGGGAGGGTGTTCCAAAAGCTAATTTGCGCTCGGATAGAAGCGATCGCTCGGCAAATGTTCCCTTCCAAGACATCCGCCGGTGTGCGGTAGATTTGGATCCCGAGGTATCGGAAAGTGGTGGGATGCCATTGTAGCCTGTCTCCCCCCAGCCGGATGTCACATTCCTGTACATCATGGTTAAAGGGGTACGCCCCCGACTTGGCCCAGTTAACCCTGAGGCCCGATATTCCTTCAAAAGTGCGGAAAACGCCAGCGAGGGAGGCAGGGATGGCGGTTATGTCCCTGACGTACAGTAGCAAATCGTCTGCATACAGTGACACGGCGTGTATTCCATCCGCCAGCGGGATTCCCCATTCCAGCCCGTGTGCTCTAAGGGTCGTGGCCAATGGCTCCATGGCCAGTGAGAACAGCAGTGGCGACAACGGGCAGCCCTGGCGGGTGCCCCTGCAGACCCGGATGGTGTCCGAGATGAGGCGGCCCGTGCGAACCCGGACTGTCGGTCTGCCGTAGAGCAGGCCAATCATAGTCTGGTATCCCCCCCCCAGTCGATATTTCTCTGTAACCGCCCGCAGGTACGGCCACTCCACAGAATCGAAAGCCTTCTCTAGATCCAATATGAGGCATCCCGCTCGCGGCCACTGCCGTGTAGCGTACTCCTGCACCCGGAAGAGGCGGCGTATGTTAAAGGAAGTGTGGCGCGTGGGGACGAACCCGTTCTGGTCACTGTGTACTAAGGTGGGCACATGGGGGGCCAGTCTTCTAGCCAAGGTAGAGGCCAAGATTTTATAATCTGTATTCAGGAGTGCCAATGGGCGATAAGAGCCCACCTGTGCACTATCCTTGCCGGGTTTAAGAATAGAGACCAGCGTGGCTTCATTTAATGTGGGGGGCAGAGCGGCAGTCTCTGCTGCCGCGGTGTACATCTTCAGCAGCTCCGGAATGAGAATATCCGAGCCGGCCTTGTACATCTCGGCCGGCAGTCCATCCGGGCCCGGCGTTTTACCATTTGACAGGTTAAAGATGGCTTCTCGGAGCTCATCAGGTTCCAGGGGGGCACCTAGTTCGTCCTGCTGCGCAATAGTTAGGTGCGGCATTGGCAGGGGGGAGAGGTAGTCAGCAATAGCCACAGGAGGAGCCGTCAAGCGGGAGCGATACAGCCCTGCATAGTGAGTCGTGAAGGCTTCGTGAATACCGGTTTGCGTGTACACTAAGTCCCCCCCTTCCGTCTGTACAGCCGCCACTGGTGTCGAGCGGGTCTCCTGAGAGATGAGCCACGCTAAAAGTTTGCCAGGTCTGTCGCCCAGGTGATGCGTCCTCGCCGAGTGCGCGGCATAGTTTATGTTCCGGAGCCGCTCTAGAAGGCGCGCGTGCTCTGCGCGGGCCTCATGTAGCGGACCCCCGTCGCCAGCCACAGCCCCCTCCTCCCGTGGCAGTAAGTCCGACTCCAAGGTGGTCAGGTCCCTCTCCAATTGGAGCCTTATGTGCCCCTGTGCGCGTAGGCAATGTCCCCTGAGTACTACTTTAAAGGCGTCCCATTCCGTCTGTGGAGTTGACGCCGTGCCAGCGTTGTCCTCGAAGTATTGCGCAATGCATGTGAGCAAGTTGTCTCGGAAAGCCGCGTCCAGCAGCAGCGCAGGCTGCAAGCGCCAAGTGGGGACAGGAGGGTGTGGATGCGCCCAGGCCAGTGACATGAAGTGTGGGTTGTGGTCCGAGTGCGTGCGGCCCATGTATTGTGTGTCCGTCACGTGGGGTAGGAGGGCAGCGGAAGCCATGAACCTGTCCAGGCGGACGTGCAAGTCGTGAGCGCCGGAGTAGTAAGAGTATGTCCGCGCCCCCGGGTTGCGTTGCCGCCAGACATCATGTAGGTCCCACTGTGCAGCCCACTCCAGCAACGCTTTTGTGGCTCCCCGTGTAGAGGCATTAGCGGGGGGTGGGAAGGAGCGGTCCAGCGCTGTATCTAGTGTGCAATTGTAATCGCCCCCTATTATCCACGAGGTTGCGTGCCATGGTGCCATGACCTGTGAGATTCGCGCCAGAAAGCCGCCCTGATCTACATTGGGGGCATAGAGGGACATTAGCGTGAGAGGCTGGCCATCTAATCTGCCCTGCGCAGCCGCATATCTGCCCTCCCCATCCACCGCCACCTCCGTAGTTACCCAGGGGGTCCCAGGGCGTATCCATATCAGCGTGCCACGCGCATAGGAGGAGTACTCCGTAGCGTAAAGCTGCCCCCGCCATCGACGGCGCAGCGCTTGCACCTCAGCACCGTTTAAATGGGTCTCTTGGAGCAGTGCTATGTTGATGCGGTGGCGCTTTAGGTAAGAGTAGATTTGATAGCGTCTGGTTGGTGTGTGCATTCCCCTGACGTTCCAGGTGCATATTTGTATATCAGTCATGTCAGCTACTCATGCCTGCGCGCCATCCCTCCTCCCAAGGTGCGGTCCCCCGGTCGGAGACCCCCCAGCTCCAGTAGCCCGTCCCAGCCGTGCAACTGTCATAGGTGTCATATTCGCAGTACCATGATCTCCAACAGGGTAGTGGGGTAGGGAATAGGGGGAATACAAAAAGCCTTAACAGGGCAACAAAGTCCAAATACCAAAAGGTCGGCCACACAACAGGTCGCCGTCCAAACACTCAAGTGAGCTCGCAAACTATACAGTCTAAGGGGGTGCTCGTGGTTGCGTTCAAACAGGAAACAAAACAATGCAGTTACGGGTGTGCCCAGTGTCCCTCCCGGGTGCTGCATGCAAGCCTCCACTGGCCAGCGGACGCCCAGCGTCTCCTATTCCATGCTGCGGCAGCTGTACGTTCAGGTATTAGTCTGGGGTGTGAAAGAGTGTCAGGGGGAGGTGTAAGCCCCCTCCTCCCAGGCTGGTCAAGTTGCTGCGGGCCGGCGCTCCCCCGCGTCCGCAGCGGAGGTGCGTGAGCTGCAAACGAACAAGTAGGTAAAGTACTTACAGTGGCCAGCGCCGCATTTCGGTTCCCCAGGGCAGCGGCAGTGTGATCGGTGGCAGGTCCAGGACAGCCCCAGGGCCAAGCGGGGCAGTCAGGCAGGAGCCCTGGCGGGTTCTCATTATGTAGGGGGCAGCAGTCAGGGCCAGCCGCCGTCAACCAAAGAGATCCACAGTCTGGGGTGTGACCTCCGGGGGTCCCCCAGAGCTCTGCGTGTCCGGTAACCCATATATCGCCTCGTCATCTGTAGAAGACGCTACTGGGCTGGCGCCCGGGTGGAGCGACGGCGCCGGGGAGTTGCTGATTTCCGCCACTCTGCGTAAAGCATCTTGTTGTTCTTGTTGGACCAGAGCCGCCGGCGGGGAGTGGCGTGCTGCCTCCCCGTGTAGCGGTGGCGTGGATGATCGTCGGCGGCGTCGCCTCCCCGGGCCCCTGGACTGTTCCATCGCGTTGGCCCCCGGCGCCCTTCGCGGCGCGTCAGGCATACCTCCATCCAGCCAGGCCGCAACCTCCTCAGGGTTCATAAAGAAGTGTGTCTTGTCACGCAGCACGACTCGTAGTTTAGCCGGGAAAAGTAGCGAGTATTTTAGGTTTGCCTCTCGCAGCCTCCGCTTGACAGCCAGGAAGGAGCGTCTCTGTCCCTGAACTTTCGCAGTGTAGTCCGGGAAGAACATCACCGCAGCGTTCTCGATGGTGACCTCCCCGAGGTTCCTGGCTTCGCGTAGGATCGCGTCCCGATCGCGGTAGTTGAGTACTCGAAGGAGGAATGACCTGGGGTTAGAGCCCGGAGGGAGCGGCCGCATGGGCACTCGGTGGGCTCTCTCCACCACGAAGTGGGGGGAAAGTGTGCCAGCTGGAAGAAGGTCTCGTAGCCAGTCCTCGACCTTACGTGCGGGATCCGCTCCCTCCCATTTCTCTGGGATGCCCACGAGGCGAATGTTGTTTCTTCGTGCCCGTCCTTCTGCATCCTCAGCCCTGCCCTCCAAGAGGTCCATTCTGGTTTGGAGGTCACGCACCTTTTTGTCTGTTTGTGCCACCAATGGTTCAACCGCTGCCACTCCATCTTCCAGTGTCTTAGTGCGGGCCTGCAGCTTCTTGTGGTCGGCGCGGAGGTGGGTTAGGTCAATCGCCACGCCATCTATTCTGGCCTCCAGGGAGGCGCGCGTCTGTTGCAGCGACTCTTCCATCCGCTCCATGGCCGCCAAGACGCTGTCCAGCTTCGCCGCCACGTGGTCGGTGTCCATCTTGTGCGCCGTTTTCGTTTGTCTCCCCTTTGCCCCCGCAGACCCCGATCCAGTGCGTGTCCGCGCTCCTCCCGGCATGGGGCTGGTGACGAGCGCAAGGCAATGACCCCCGGCGTTGTGTGTCAGGGGCCCGTCGGCCGCAGCAGGTCACCCCGGCGTCTCCGGGATCGCCGGTGGAGGCCGCGCCTCACCCGCCGTAGAGCCAGCAGCTCCAAGCAGCGCAGGGCGAAGGTCTCTTCCCAGGGGAGCAGAGCACCTGCGTAGCTCCGATCAGGTCCAATCTCTCGGAGGTTCGTCAGCGCGAGTGCGGCCGCAGGCGGCGCAGCATGTTGGTCTATGGAGAGCCTGTGCGAAGGAGGCCAGACTACGGTGCAGCAGCCCCCAGGTCAAAGCGGGGGGGGAGGGGGGAGGCGAGTTCCCCGCGTCGCGTCTCGGGTCCAAGGGTCGCCGTCGCCTCCTCAGGTTCCCGTGTCCGCCCCCTCTCTTCGGATCTACCTCGTCGGCCCCCAGGCCCCCGTCCGCCGACCCGCCCGTCCACTGGGCACTGCAGAGGGCATCCACGCAGGCGGCTGAAGCCGCTCCCAGGGGGTCACGACAGCAGTCGCAGGGCGTATCCTAAGTCGCAGCGTGGGGCCTGCGAGGGCAGCTCAAGCCGCGGACTCGCGTAGGCGCCGTCCCCAGGTGTGGGTTCGTCAGTGCGGCGCCAGGCCCGTCGTTGGTGGCAGCGTCGTGCAACGTCACCAAGGAGCCCCAGGTTTGGCCAGGGCATGTAGCAGGGAGCAGATTAGGGCCAGCAATGGTGTTGGATCGCGGGAGGCTGCCGAGTCCCTCGAGGCCTGGTGCGGCGCCTCAAGCCGCGGACTCGCGCCGGCGTTCTCCCCAGGCGCGGGCTCCCCAGGGCGGCCCCAGTCTCGCCGTCGGCGTCGGTGGTGCGCGGTGCCTCCGATGAGCCCCAAATTTGGCCAGGGCATGCAGGAGACGCCGAAGCAGGTCCGCCGGCAGTTTTGGGCCAGAAAAGGAGGTTTTTAGCGGATAAAAGGCCCGGTGTAGGCGAGCTCAGGCAGGAGCTCTACCCGGGCATGTCCGCTCTCGCCGCGTGGTAAGCCACGCCCCCTTCACTCTGGCCTAATGGTTAACATTTTAGACTCTTACTCTGAAGATTAGGAGTTCAATCTCTGGTCTTTCAATGTCACTGTTTGCTCAGCCTAAAGTGTAGGCAAGGGTATTTCTTTCAGTAAGGTTGGGAAGTATATTTTCTTTTCATCTTGTTTGAATATATCTCTTTTGAAGAACTTCTTACCCCAGGTAAAAAAAAAGGACTCTCCATCATTCCCTCTCTGTCCTTCCATTCCACACTATAAAGAATAGTACTGTTGGTGGACACTATCATACTTCTCTACCTAGCTATGGGTTTCTGATCCGCATGTCATATATTAGTTTTCAGGCCAATTGGTAAAGAGTCATTCTGGCCTAATGGTTAAGGTCTTAGACGCTTAGGTGTTCAATGTCTGGTCTTCCAATGTCATGGTTTGCTTAGTCTCAACTGTAGGCAATGGTATTTCATATAGTAAGGTTGGGAAGTATTTTTTCTTTTCATCTTGTTTGAATATATCTCTTTTGAAGAACTTCTTACCCCAGATAAAAAAAACACGACTCTCCATCATTCCCTCTCTGTCCTTCCATTCCACACTATAAAGAAGAGTACTGTTGGTGGACGCTAACATACTTCGCTACCTAGCCATGGGTTTCTGATCCACATGTCATATATTAGTTTTCAGGACACCAGGTAAATGGTCTCTCTGGCCTAATGGTTAAGATGTTAGACTCTTACTCTGAAGATTAGGTGTTCAATCACTATAATTTCAATGTCCCTGTTTGCTTGGTCTAAAGTGTAGGCAATGGTATTTCCTTCAATGAAGTTGTTAAGTATTTTTTCTTTTCATCTTGTTTGAAAATATCTCTTTTGAAGAACTTCTTACCCCAGAGAAAAAAATGACTCTCATCGTTCCCTCTCTCAGCCCTTCCATTCCACACTATAAAGAATAGTACCGTTGGTGGACACTAACATACTTTTCTACCTGGCCATTTGTTTCTGATCCGCATGTCATATATTAGTTTTCTAACCAATTGGTTAACAGTCAATCTGGCATATAGGTTAAGGTCTTAGACTCTTACTCTGAGGGTTAGATGTTCATTCCCTGGTTTTTAAATGTCACTGTTTGCTCAGACTAAAGTGTAGGCAATGGTATTATCTTCAGTAAGGTTGGGAAGTTTTTATTCTTTTAATCTTTTTTGTATATATCTCTTTTGAAGAACTTCTTACCCCAGAGAAAAAAATGACTCTCTATCTTTCCCTCTCTCAGTCCTTCCATTACACATTATAAAGAATAGTACTGTAGGTGGACACTAACATACTTCTCTACCTAGCCAAGGTTTTCTGATCTGCATGTCATATATTAGTTTTCAGGCCAATTGGTAAAGAGTCACTCTTGCCTAATAGTTAAGGTCTTAGACTTGTACTCTGAAGATTAGGTGTTCAATCCCTGGTCTTTCAATGTCACTGTTGGCTCAGTCTCAAGTGTAGGCAATGTTTTTTCCTATAGTAAGGTAGGGAAGTATTTTTTCTTTTCATCTTGTTTGAATATATCTCTTTTGAAGAACTTCTTACCCCAGATAAAAAAACGACTCTACATCATTCCCTCTCTCAGTCCTTCCAATCCACACTATAAAGAATAGTACTGTTGGTAGACACTAACATACTTCTCTACCTAGCCATGGGTTTCTGATCCGCATGTCATATATTAGTTTTCGGCCAACTGGTAAAGAGTTATTCTGGCCTAATGGTTAACGTCTTATACTCTTACTCTGAAGATTAGGTGATAAATCCCTGGTCTTTCAATGTCACTGTTTGCTCACTCTAAAGTGTAGGCAATGGCATTTCCTTCAGTAAGTTTGGGAAGTATTTTTTCTTTTCATCTTGTTTGAATATATCACTTTTGAAGAAGTTCTTATCCCAGAGAGAAAAAACTACTCTCTATTGTTCCCTCTCTCAGTCCTTCCATTCCACACTATAAAGAATAGTTCTGTTCTTGGACACTAACTTACTTCTCTACCTAGCCATGGGCTTATGATCCGCATGTCATATGTTAGTTTTCAGGCCAAATGGTAAAGAGTCAATCTGGCCTAATGGTTGAGGTCTTAGACTCTTCCTCTGAAAATTAGGTCTTCAATGTCACAGTTTGCTCAGTTTACAGTGAAGGCGATGTTATTTCTTTCAGTAAGGTTGGGAAGTATTTTTTCTTTCCATCTTGCTTGAATATATCTCTTTTGAAGAACTTCTTACCCCAGAGAGTAAAAAGACTCTCTATCGTTCCCTCTCTCGGCCCTTCCATTCCACACTATAAAGAATAGTACTGTTGGTGGACACTAACTTACTTCTCTACCTAGCCATGCGTTTATGATCCGCATGTCATATATTGGTTTTCAGGCCAACTGGTAAAGAGTCACGCTGGCCTAATGGTTAAGGTCTTAAACGCTTCTTCTTGAAGATTAGGTGTTCAATACCTGATCTTTCAATGTCACTGTTTGCTCAGCCTCAAGTTTAGGCAATGGTATTTCCTTTAGTAAGGTTTGGAAGTATATTTTCTTTTCATCTTGTTTGAATAGATCTCTTTTGAAGAACTTCTTACCCCAGAGAAAAAAGACGACTCTCTATCGTTCCCTCTCTCATTCCTTCCATTCCACACTATAAAGAATGGTACTGTTGGTGGACACTAACATACGTTTCTACCTAGCCATGGGTTTCCGATCCACATGTCATATATTTGTTTTCAGGCCAACTGCTAAAGAGGCACTCTGGCCTAATGGTTAAGATCTTAGACTCTGACCCTGGAGATTAGGTGTTCAATCCCTGGTCTTTCAATGTTGCTGTTTACTTAGCCTAAAGTGTAGGCAATGGTATTTCTTTCAGTAAGGTTGTGAAGTATTTTTTTCTTTTCATATTGTTTGAATATATCTCTTTTGAAGAACTTCTTACCCCAGAGAAAAAAAATTACTCTCCATAATTCCCTCTCTGTCCTTCCATTCCACACTATAAAGAATAGTACTGTTGGTGTACACTAACATACTTCTCTACCTCGCCATGGGTTTCTGATCCACATGTCATATATTAGTTTGCAGGGAAACTGGTAAAGAGTCAGTCTGGCCTAATGGTTAACGTCTTAAACTTTTTCTCTCAAGATTAGGTGTTCAATCGCTGGTCTTTCAATGTCACTGTTTGCTCACTGTACAGTGTAAGCAATGGTATTTCCTTCAGAAAGTTTGGGAATTATTTTTTCTTTTCATTTTGTTTGAATATATCGCTTTTGAAGAAGTTTTTATCCCAGAGCAAAAAAACTACTCTCTATTGTTCCCTCTCTCGGTCCTTCCATTCCACACTTTAAAGAATAGTTCGGTTGATGGACACTAACTTGCTTCTCTACCTAGCCATGGGTTTATGATCCGCATATATCCAAAAAGCGTACAGAGTTCCTCAATTGTTAGAAGAAAGAGATGCGAACAGTAAATGGCAAGCTCATTTACCAAAATAGTTGATAGAAGGTAGAGAATCAGGGCAATTCCTTAAGGTGGAACTAATGCTCTCACACACCCAGCAAGCTAGGTGTCATGCTTCATCATATGAGCATTGCCCCTCGTCAAGGCGGCGCTGCAATCCTTGACGGGCACCCGAAACCGGGGCTCTTTGTCGGGGATCTTTTGTTCCTGCCGATGTTTGCATGGGTGTGAGGGGCCTAATAAGGAAAATGTAGCAGAGGTGTGTAATAAGAAGGGTTGGTCAGTCCTAATAGTACTTTATTCATAAGGTAGACTACCCTATTAAAATGTGTAGAGAGGCTAGATGCTAGAAATAAGGTGTCTAGGCGTGAAGCTCTACTCTAAATTGATCGACATGTTTCTCGCCATGTTAGTCAGGAGGATCTAAGGCAATTCTTCAGGATCAATAGCTGTCTACATTTAAAAATGGTGATGTGTACTCTACATACCATGTCCGATGCTGCGACCTGTAAATATGAAGTGACAACATCAATGGTATAAACAATTGCATCTCTATCTTGAACACATAATGTCAGCACTGGTGTGCACAACGCACCGTGTAGAACGTGGTGATAGCAATCTGCTTCAAGGTGCACTATAAGGAAGAACAGTGCACTGTGAGTGAGAAGGGTGTTTGTTGTGCTCGATTTATTCACACGCTAAAACTGTGACAAGTAAAAATAATAGTCAAGGGGTCACTCACCTAATTTTTTAACTAAATGCGCTCGCAACGGAGCTGGCGGCTTTGAAGGACACCAATAGGGTCCTGTGGTAAAGGAGGAGGGGGGAAGGGAAAGAAAGGACAACTACTGACAATCAAGGTAACCAGGTCAA
This sequence comes from Triturus cristatus, assembly GCF_964204655.1. Classification (NCBI taxonomy): domain Eukaryota; kingdom Metazoa; phylum Chordata; class Amphibia; order Caudata; family Salamandridae; genus Triturus; species Triturus cristatus. The sequence goes on along the minus strand of NC_140583.1, from coordinate 1,175,383,302 downwards.
GGAAAACGTGGTCGTCACCTCTATGTAGTAGTAATGATAGTACCGTTAAAATGATAAAAAAGGGGGGGTCAAAATATATCATAGTTGTCAGTTGACCGGAGTAGTCTAGTCTAATGGCTGGCCAGATCAATTCTGAACGAGTCCGTAGCCAATCAACTCTTTTCGCACACCAAAAGTAGCGCGACCACATAAAAACAGTATTTTAGTAACTGATTAAAGCATGAGCTGTACTTACCAGCGCTTACGAGCGCTTCGCATACAGGCCTACCCAAGCCGCCAGAGTCCGGGGTGGTAATGGACTGAAGCCGCCATCGGAAAGATATCCGGCAACAAGTGGGCGTGGACATGACGTCATCACGGTGAACGTCTCGTGGTGACTCCATTGGTTGCTAGGAGCCCAGTATCGACGCTGATGCGTGTTGCCACAGCGTCTGCTAGTCGATTCTTATTGGTTGTAGGGTCAGTGCTCACTAATGTCCCGTGTCTGTAGTAACGACAGTAGTAGGGGGAGGGCGGGGTGTCATATCAGGAAGGTATAATTAGACCCCATTGGTGAGAGTCCAGATATTATATAGGTCGTTGTTTCAAGGGGTTTATTAACCTATATAAATGTCTCACTGGTTAACAGAAGCCCAATATCGATACTGAAGTGTGTTGCTACAGTGTCTAATAGTTACTGTCCCGTGGTTGTCATAGCGACAGTGGTGTAGAGGGGGCGCTTGGTGACAATCTGGGATGATATATAAGTCTTTTGACCCCCCCTTTTTTATCATTTTAACGGTACTATCATTACTACTACATAGAGGTGACGACCACGTTTTCCTTGACCTGGTTACCTTGATTGTCAGTAGTTGTCCTTTCTTTCCCTTCCCCCCTCCTCCTTTACCACAGGACCCTATTGGTGTCCTTCAAAGCCGCCAGCTCCGTTGCGAGCGCATTTAGTTAAAAAATTAGGTGAGTGACCCCTTGACTATTATTTTTACTTGTCACAGTTTTAGCGTGTGAATAAATCGAGCACAACAAACACCCTTCTCACTCACAGTGCACTGTTCTTCCTTATAGTGCACCCTGAAGCAGATTGCTATCACCACGTTCTACACGGTGCGTTGTGCACACCAGTGCTGACATTATGTGTTCAAGATAGAGATGCAATTGTTTATACCATTGATGTTGTCACTTCATATTTACAGGTCGCAGCATCGGACATGGTATGTAGAGTACACATCACCATTTTTAAATGTAGACAGCTATTGATCCTGAAGAATTGCCTTAGATCCTCCTGACTAACATGGCGAGAAACATGTCGATCAATTTAGAGTAGAGCTTCACGCCTAGACACCTTATTTCTAGCATCTAGCCTCTCTACACATTTTAATAGGGTAGTCTACCTTATGAATAAAGTACTATTAGGACTGACCAACCCTTTTTATTACACACCTCTGCTACATTTTCCTTATTAGGCCCCTCACACCCATGCAAACATCGGCAGGAACAAAAGATCCCCGACAAAGAGCCCCGGTTTCGGGTGCCCGTCAAGGATTGCAGCGCCGCCTTGACGAGGGGCAATGCTCATATGATGAAGCATGACACCTAGCTTGCTGGGTGTGTGAGAGCATTAGTTCCACCTTAAGGAATTGCCCTGATTCTCTACCTTCTATCAACTATTTTGGTAAATGAGCTTGCCATTTACTGTTCGCATCTCTTTCTTCTAACAATTGAGGAACTCTGTACGCTTTTTGGATATAGTCTGTTGGGGCTCGTACATTGGACCTCCCTAAATATAGCCCCCCTGTCCCCCCTTTTGAATTACTAGTTTTGCACGGTTCACCCCGTGGGACATTAACTAAGACGTTACCGGCGGTATCACAAATTTGAGCCAGCCTGGACCATTAAGAATAGAACTACCCCTGTCTTTACCGTTCCTACAATACTTCGGTCCTTCCCCCCCCCCCCCCCCCTCTCTACCATGGACAATCAAGGCCTGAGCTTTGGAGACGAGGTTGTCTCAGGTATACTTGATAGTACCCCCTCCCTCCTTGGTGCGGATGGGAGTGTCGCATCAGGGTCCCAGTCAGACGACTGGAACACATTGACTGCTTTGAAAAGAGAGTGGCTTAGGATTACTCTACATGGGGCTCTCATGACAGAATATCTGCGTGCCAACATCGCACCCACAGGGTTGATTGTCAACAACTTCCCCAGACTATTTCTTGATGACGCTACCTTCAAGAAGGAGTGGTCCCTGATTGCATGGAAATGCACCAGGGACCTCTTGGTGCTCATCATTAATACAGCAAGACGCTTGGCAGATGCCCTATTGATAAGGATACAAATCGCTGAAGGTGCACTTAAAACGACCATCACGATCTCAGCTTATAAAAGCAAGCTTGCAGAGATCAATGCAGAAATTGCTGAAAACAAAGACTACCTTATGAAACAAAAAATCAACAAACTACAGAAAGATATTCAAAAATTCGATAAAGAAAAAATATACCCCTACCTCAAGTCAGACTATACTTCAGCTAAGAACAGCTATTCTTCCGATGACAACTCGGATAGGAGAAGTTCCTCAGACAGCAACTCCAGCACGGGTAGTTGGGGCCCCAATATGGGCCGACGTAACCAACGTGCTAACTACAATTACAATGTCCCCACTTTCCAGGGACCCCCTGTATATCCAGGCCCTCCACCACCACCGTTCTGGCAATATCAACCTTTTCAACAAGGACACCCGCAATTTTTTAACAATGGCCCTCCTTTTTTAGACAGAGGTTGGGGCAGAGGAAGAGGTCGCAACAGAAGAGGTACTCAAAAACAGGTTCACTGGCAGGACCCCTCAATGGGAGGGATGAACACCAGGAGCAAAACCCAGAACAAAAGGGATTAGTGGTTAATTTATCACAACACAATTTATCTGACCTCGAAACTTCACTTTTGCAGAAGGGATTAGGCTTTGTACCTACCCCTAACACTGACAAGTTTAGAGATGTCTGCGAAATTCAGAAATTATTCCGCAAAATAAGATTACATGCGTTTTTCCTAGACAAACCCACAATTCAGGAAGACGACTCGGGATTGAGCATCCCCTCAACCTTTACACCTCACAGTGCCATGGTACCGGTTGAGATCCTAACCTTTGAGAAAGCGGTATTAAAGGATTTGGCCCTCGCTCCCATAGCAACCCCTTTCCATAACCTATCTAAGGAAGAAATGCAAGCAGCAAACAACCTGTCTAATGACGACTCGATCATCATCAAACAGGCGGACAAGGGTGGGGCCACTGTGATCCAGACTAGAGAAGACTACGACAGGGAATGCAAACGTCAATTGAATAATGATAGGTATTATGCCCCTATCTCTGTTGATCCTACACCTCGACTTGCCAATACCATCTCGATGCTAGTCAACGAGGCCATTGCCAATGGGTGGATAAGCAAGAAAGAGGCTACATTCCTGAACACAACAGAACCTAGGACCCCCTACTTCTACACCTTACCCAAGATACATAAGGGTATTAGTCCGGTCCCAGGGAGACCCATAGTGTCAGGGATTGGTTCTATACTTGAACCCTTATCCAAATTTGTGGATCATTTTCTCCAACCTTTGGTGAAAGAAATACCATCTTTTGTTAGAGACATAACGGACATCCTCCGTATAATTGACTCAATAGAAGACTCTTCATGCATTGACTTACTAATAACCCTTGACGTAGAGGCCCTCTACACTAATATTCCTCAGGGTGACACCCTCACAGTAGTAGAGAGGGCCCTAAACTCATTGGAATGGTCTTCTCCCACTCCGACCACATTCATAATGGACCTGGCTTCCATAGCTTTGACCGAGAACTTCTTTGAATATCAAGGGCAACTATTCCATCAATGTCAAGGAACTTCGATGGGGAGCACTTTTGCTCCCAGTCTAGCCTGCCTCTATATGGCAGCTTTTGAGGCAGAAATCATCAACACTGACCAAAATCCGTTTCGGGAACATCTTGTCCTGTGGAAACGGTTCATTGATGACATTTTAATCTTTTGGAAAGGTTCCACTGCCATCTGTAAAGCCTTTATACAATGGATTAACCAACAGAATCAGTTTCTCAAGTTTTCCCACACGATCTCGGATACAACAGTAGCTTTTCTGGATTTGAACATTAGACTAACAGAGGGACAACTTTCAACCAACCTTTTTAAGAAACCCACTGATCGCAATAGTCTTCTCCTATATCAAAGCTACCATCCTAAAGCCCTCCGAGACAACCTCCCTATTGGTCAATTTTTACGAATTAGACGCAATTGTACCACAACTAGGGACTACAAAGTTGAAGCAACCTCTCTAGCTATTAACCTTAAGACTAGAGGCTATCCTCACAAAGTAGTAAGAGACTCTATGAAGAGGGCCCTCAATAATCCTAGAGAATCCTTACTTGAGGTACACCACAAACCACCTGAGGACATTATGACATGTGTCACGTCATTTACACCTAATTCTAAGTGGACCAAGAAGGTCATTCTGAAACACTGGGGAATTCTCAATACAGGAGGGCTTCAGATACCGAGACCCAGATTTGCCTATAAAAGAACAAGTAGCCTTCGAGACATGCTAATCCACACCAGACCTAAGAAAAAGATTACCCCAACACAGACTACCCTGTGGGGTCTACCACCAGTCCAGGGCCATTATCCATGCGGCACATGTACAGTATGTGATCTAACCACAACCACAAAGGAGGTCATGTTACTCCCAAATTTTAAATGGCACATCAAAAATCACACCAACTGCAACACCAAACAATGCATCTATTTGATTACATGTCCCTGTGGTTTGAAATACGTAGGCATGACAATGCGAACAGTCAAAACACGTATAATAGAACATAGGAGTAACATACGCTGCCAACGTACAACAACCAAACTCTATAGACATTTTGTGGAGGCAAAACATTCCCCTGACACAATACATTGGATTATTCTAGAATCCCACACCAACATTTCCAAAAATGCCTTATTTAGAGTAGAACAGAGATGGGTGCACAGACTGTCGTGTGACTCCTCCGGACTCAATGATGATATCCCTTGGAGTGCTCTTTAATAAACTAGCCACTCGGGGTCATGGCCCTTGACCAGTGAAGATTTTCCTGTAAGCGAATTACTGAGAATGATGTTGACACTAACGATGGAACACTGACCACCCCGTATCCAAGGGTACCCACTCCATAACGTCCCGTTTGACGTGAGGCATGTAATCCTCTAGATAAAGATCTAATTACTATCTGGACGCCCACTTATGGGTTTGGAACAAGAAAAAAGAAAGAAAGACTTATGTATCATCCCAGATTGTCACCAAGCGCCCCCTCTACACCACTGTCGCTATGACAACCACGGGACAGTAACTATTAGACACTGTAGCAACACACTTCAGTATCGATATTGGGCTTCTGTTAACCAGTGAGACATTTATATAGGTTAATAAACCCCTTGAAACAACGACCTATATAATATCTGGACTCTCACCAATGGGGTCTAATTATACCTTCCTGATATGACACCCCGCCCTCCCCCTACTACTGTCGTTACTACAGACACGGGACATTAGTGAGCACTGACCCTACAACCAATAAGAATCGACTAGCAGACGCTGTGGCAACACGCATCAGCGTCGATACTGGGCTCCTAGCAACCAATGGAGTCACCACGCGACGTTCACCGTGATGACGTCATGTCCACGCCCACTTGTTGCCGGATATCTTTCCGATGGCGGCTTCAGTCCATTACCACCCCGGACTCTGGCGGCTTGGGTAGGTCTGTATGCGAAGCGCTCGTAAGCGCTGGTAAGTACAGCTCATGCTTTAATCAGTTACTAAAATACTGTTTTTATGTGGTCGCGCTACTTTTGGTGTGCGAAAAGAGTTGATTGGCTACGGACTCGTTCAGAATTGATCTGGCCAGCCATTAGACTAGACTACTCCGGTCAACTGACAACTATGATATATTTTGACCCCCCCTTTTTTATCATTTTAACGGTACTATCATTACTACTACATAGAGGTGACGACCACGTTTTCCTTGACCTGGTTACCTTGATTGTCAGTAGTTGTCCTTTCTTTCCCTTCCCCCCTCCTCCTTTACCACAGGACCCTATTGGTGTCCTTCAAAGCCGCCAGATCCGTTGCGAGCGCATTTAGTTAAAAAATTAGGTGAGTGACCCCTTGACTATTATTTTTACTTGTCACAGTTTTAGCGTGTGAATAAATCGAGCACAACAAACACCCTTCTCACTCACAGTGCACTGTTCTTCCTTATAGTGCACCTTGAAGCAGATTGCTATCACCACGTTCTACACGGTGCGTTGTGCACACCAGTGCTGACATTATGTGTTCAAGATAGAGATGCAATTGTTTATACCATTGATGTTGTCACTTCATATTTACAGGTCGCAGCATCGGACATGGTGTGTAGAGTACACATCACCATTTTTAAATGTAGACAGCTATTTATCCTGAAGAATTGCCTTAGATCCTCCTGACTAACATGGCGAGAAACATGTCGATCAATTTAGAGTAGAGCTTCACGCCTAGACACCTTATTTCTAGCATCTAGCCTCTCTACACATTTTAATAGGGTAGTCTACCTTATGAATAAAGTACTATTAGGACTGACCAACCCTTTTTATTACACACCTCTGCTACATTTTCCTTATTAGGCCCCTCACACCCATGCAAACATCGGCAGGAACAAAAGATCCCCGACAAAGAGCCCCGGTTTCGGGTGCCCGTCAAGGATTGCAGCGCCGCCTTGACGAGGGGCAATGCTCATATGATGAAGCATGACACCTAGCTTGCTGGGTGTGTGAGAGCATTAGTTCCACCTTAAGGAATTGCCCTGATTCTCTACCTTCTATCAACTATTTTGGTAAATGAGCTTGCCATTTACTGTTCGCATCTCTTTCTTCTAACAATTGAGGAACTCTGTACGCTTTTTGGATATAGTCTGTTGGGGCTCGTACATTGGACCTCCCTAAATATAGCCCCCCTGTCCCCCCTTTTGAATTACTACTTTATGATCCGCATGTCATATATTAGTTTTCAGGCCAACTGGTCTAGACTCACTCTGGCCTAATGGTTAAGGTTTTAGACTCTTTCTATGAAGATTAGGTGTTCAATCCCTGCTCTTTCAATGTCATAGTTTTCTCAGTCTAAAGTGTAGGCAATGGTATTTCATTCAGTATGGTTGGGAAGTATTTTTTCTTTTCATCTTGTTTGAATATATCTCTTTTGAAGAACTTTTTACCCCAGAGGAAAAAAACGAATCTCTATCGTTCCCTCTCTTAGTCCTTCTATTCCACACTATAAAGAATAGTAATGTTGGTGGACACTAACATAGTTCTTTACCTAGCCATGGGTTTCTGATCCGCGTGTCATATATTAGTTTTCAGGCCACCTGGTTAAGATTCACTCTGGCCTAATGGTTAAGGTCTTAGACGCTTGCTCTGAAGACTAGGTGTTTAATACCTGGTCTTTCAATGTCACAGTTTGTTCAGTCTAAAGTGTAGGCAATGGTATTTCCTTCAGTAAGGTTACGATGTATTTTTTCTTTTTATCTTGTTTGAATTTATCTTTTTTGAAGAACTTCTTACCCCAGAGAAAAAAAAAGAGTCTCTATCGTTCCCTCTCTCAGTCCTTCCATTCCACACTATAAAGACTAGTACTGTTGGTGGACACTAACATAGTTCTCTATGTATCCATGGGTTTCTGATCAGCATGTCATATATTAGTTTTCAGGGCAACTGGCAAAGAGTGACTCTTGTCTAATTGTTAAGGTCTTAGCCTCCTACTTGGAAGGTTAGGTGTTCAATCACTGGTCTTACAATCTCACTGTTTGCTCAGTCTATAGTGTGGGCAAAGGTATTTCCTTCAGTAAGGTTGAGATGTATTTTTTCTTTTCATCTTGTTTGAATATATCTCTTTTGAAGAACTTCTTACCCCAGAGAAAAAAAACGACTCTCCGTCATTCCCTCTCTGTTCTTCCATTCCACACTATAAATAAGAGTACTGTTGGTGGACACTAACATACTTCTCTACCTAGCCATAGGTTTCTGATCCGCATGTCATATATTAGTTTTCAGGCTACTGTGTAAAGAGTCACTCTGGCCTAATGGTTAAAGTCTTAGACTCTTACTCTGAAGATTAGGTGTTCAATCCATTGTCTTTCAATGTCACTGTTTGCTCAGTCTAAAGTGTAGGCAACGGTATTTCCTTCAGTAAGGTTGGGAAGTTTTTTTTCTTTTCATCTTGTTTGAATATATCTCTTTTGAAGAACTTCTTACCCCAGAGAAAAAAAATGACTCTCTATCGTTCCCTCTCTAAGTCCTTCCATTCCACACAATAAAGAATAGTTCTGTTGGTGGACACAAACATACTTCTCAACCTAGCCATGGGTTTCTGATCCTCATGTCATATATTAGTTTTCAGGCCAGCAGGTAAATAGTCCCTCTGGCCTAACGGTTAAGATCTTAGACTCTTACTCTGAAGATTAGGTGTTCAATCACTACAATTTCAATGTCACTGTTTGCTCAGTCTAAAGTGTAGGCAATGGTGTTTCCTTCAATAAAGTTGGGAAGTATTTTTTCTTTTCATCTTGTTTGAATATATCTCTTTTGAAGAACTTCTTACCCCAGATAAAAAAAACGACTCTCCATCATTCCCTCTCTGTCCTTCCATTCCACACTATAAAGAAGAGTACTGTTGGTGGACGCTAACATTCGTCGCTACCTAGCCATGGGTTTCTGATCCGCATGTCATATATTAGTTTTCAGGCTAATTGTTAAAGAGCCACTCTGGCCTAAAGGTTAAGGTCTTAGACTCTTACCCTGGAGATTAGGTGTTCACTCCCTGGTCTTTCAATATCAATGTTTGCTCAGCCTAAAGTGCAGGCAAAGTTATATCCTATAGTAAGGTTGGGAAGTATTTTTTCTTTTCATCTTGTTTGAATATATCTCTTTTGAAGAACTTCTTACCCCAGATAAAAAACAACAACTCTCCATCATTCCCTCTCTCAGTCCTTCCATTCCACACTATAAAGAATAGTATTGTTGGTGGACACTAACTTACTTCTCTACCTAGCCATGGGTTTATGATCCGCATGTCATATGTTAGTTTTCAGGCCTTCTGGTAAAGAGTCACTCTGGCCTAATGGGTAAGGTCTTAGACACTTCCTCTGAATGTTAGGTGTTCAATCCCTGGTCTTTCAATGTCTCAGTTTGCTCTGCCTAAAGTGTAGGCAATGGTGTTTCCTTCAGTAAGGTTGGAAAGTATTTTTTCTTTTCATCTTGTTTCAATACATCTCTTTTGAAGAACTTCTTACCCCACAGAAAAAAAAAGATTCTCTATCGTTCCCTCTCTCAGTCCTTCCATTTCACACTGTAAATAGTACTGTTGGTGGACACTAACATACTTCTCTACCTAGCCATTGGTTTCTGATCCGCATGTCATATATTAGTTTTCAGGCCAACTGTGAAAGAGTCATTCTGGCCTAATGGCTAATGTCTTAGACTCTTACTTATAAGCTTGGACGTTCAATTCCTAGTCTTCCAATGTCACTGTTTGCTTAGTCTCAAATGTAGGCAATAGTATTTCATATAGTAAGGTTGGGAAGTATTTTTTCTTTTCATCTTGTTTGAATATATCTCTTTTGAAGAACTTCTTACCCCAGATAAAAAAAACGACTCTCTATCGTTCCCTCTCTCAGTCCTTTTATTCCACACTATAAAGAATAGTACTGTTGGTGGACACTAACATACTTCTCTTCCTAGCCATGGGTTTCTGATCCGCATGTCATATATTACTTTTATGTTTAAAGTATTTTATTCATTCAGCGTGTCGCATCCAAACTCATATACAGCAATACAAGATCGGCAAATGAAGAGGAGCAAAAGTTCGGCATGACACTAAATTTCAATACAAACGTCCCCCGCCCCCCCAACTTCCCAATGCCCCACCCAACTCCCCCCCCCGCCCACCCCACCCACCGTCCAGCGCGCTACTAAGCATGCAGCCCCTCTCCCAAAGCTATAGGTAATTGGGGGAGAAGGGTCCCGCCCACTCACCGATCTGGCGCTAGCGGGCTTGAAAGCCGCAGGAGGCGAAGGTACTTCGGGCATGTGAGCTCCCTAAACTCTGTGAGCAGCAGAGCGTGGAAAGGTTGCCACAGTTCATTAAATTGCGTGACATCCCCTGCCACCACTAAAGACAATTTCTCCATCCCCAGCACGTGCCAAAGTCTGTGGAGCCAGCCCGTTATCGTGGGCACTGTGTCTGTACGCCAGTATCTCAAGATATTCTGAACTGCAGAGCCGAGTGCAATGGCGATCTGTCTGCCTCGTCTGGACTTGAGGGGATACATTAGCTCATTTGGGGGTCCTAGCAGGGTATATGCCGGGAAACGTGGGAGCTCTATGCCGAAATGCAAATCAATTTCATCCAGCACTTCCTTCCAGTAGGCAGTTAAGAGAGGACAGTCCCAGAGAATGTGCGTGAGTGTACCCCGTTGTCCGCACCCCCGCCAGCATGTGTCTGTCTTACTATGATCGAACTCATGGATCCGCTCGGGCATGTAATACCAGTAAGTGGACACTTTGGTAAAAGTGTCAGTGAGGCCCATATGGTATGCTGAGTGGCGCGCCCTATAGGCTATTTGGTCCCAGTCCTTGGGGCTCAGTGTCCTCCCAAGCTCCCGCTCCCATCGATCCCTCCCTGGATTATGGAAGTGTGTTGAAGGTAATTGCAAGAACTTGTACAGGTCCGAGATCAGTTTCGAGTCCGATGTACGAGACAGCAGCCATCTCTCACACGGCAAGAGCCTCCTATCCGCCACATCCCTCACCTGTGGCTGAAGGGCCCAATGCCGAACCTGCATATAACGGTGTCTCTCCATTTCGGGGAGTGAGAAGTCCAGCCGAAATTGTGTAAACGGGATGACACCCTCGGGGCCATACAGGTGACATAATGCTCTGCAGCCTGCCTGCCGCCAATGCGTGAAGGCTCCCTTCTCCATCCCAGGGGTGAAGGCAAGATTATCCACCAGCGGCGAAAGCGGCGATGGAAATGTGGTGAGGCCATATCTAAGGTAGGTCGCATCCCAGACCCGCAGAGGTACCCTGGTAATAAAGGAGGCGTAGAGGTTCTTAGGCCGGTGGGACCGGTGCAGGACCGGTATCTCCTGCAGAGGCCGCCCCGCCACTGCTTGGTCCTGGAAAAGCCAATGCTTATCCGACTCCCACCTGCACCATTCGACCAAGTACCGCAATTGCGTCGCCTGAAAGTATTTACGGAAGTCGGGAATACCTAGGCCTCCAGCGTCAGGAGACAAAAGGGAGAGGGTCCTACGAAGCCTAGGCTTTTTCCCCTGCCAAATGAACCGGGCCACGTCCGACTGCACCTGCTGTATCCACCCTGTAGGCGGCGGCAGCGGCAGGGCCCGGAATAAGTAAAGTACTTGCGGCATAATCGTCATCTTGACGGCAGCAATCCTACCCAACCAGGCAAGAATGCCGCTATTCCAGCGGCCTAGCTCGCTCCTGATCTTGGCACCCAAGGCCGAGTAGTTGGCTGTAACCATAGCTGGCAACGTAGGGGCTATCTGGATCCCTAAATATGGTACCGCCTCCGAGGACCAAAGTAACGGAAACCTGTTCTGCAAATATGCCTTGGTGTCAGACGCCAGGGAGATATCCAAAGCCACCGACTTCCCCATATTTACTTTAAAGCCCGAGACCGCGCCGAACGCCGCCAGTTCTTCCATACAGGCTGGAAACGATACCCGGGGTGTAGCCAATATGAAGATGACATCATCAGCGTAGAGACTGATTGCATGGGTGAAGCCTCCCATCCGTATCCCCTCCACCGCCGGCCGCGTCCGCACCCTTTGAGCGAACGGCTCCATGTAGAGAGCAAAGGGCAAGGGCGAAAGCGGACAGCCCTGCCTGGTGCCTCTCTCGATGGGGAAGGCTGCAGAGGTGTGGCCGTTAACCCGGACCACTGCCGAGGGCTCCTTATAGCAGTTCAGGATCATGGTGCGAAACCGTTCTCCTATACCCGCCTTCACCAGCACTTGTTCCAAGAAGGGCCATGCACACGATCAAACACCTTTTCTGCGTCAACCGCTAGCATCATCCTCTCCCCCGGAATCCGGGAAGCCTTTTCCAGCAGGTGGACCACCCGCTTCATATTATCCACTGTCTGCCGCCCCGGAACGAAACCCGCCTGATCCGGGTCGACAAGGCCGGGCAGATGAAGCGCCAGGCGGCTTGCCAAAATTCCAGTATAGAGTTTCAGGTCGACATTCAGGAGCGATATCGGCCGATAAGATCCACAGTGTTTAGGATCTTTCCCCGGTTTGGGGATGACCGTGATGGAGGCCCTCAAGAGGTCAGGCGAGATGGCTCCAGGTTCCGTGAAGGAGTTGAAGAGGCGGGTGAGGATGGGGGCTAACGACCCGCAGAATGTCTTATAGAAGAGGGCCGAGTAGCCATTTGGGCCTGGTGCTTTGCCGTGCTTGAGTCTGGCAATGGCCGTCACTACTTCCTCTATGCTAATGGCCCTGTCCAGGTGGTCCACCTGTACGGGGTCCAGGGAGGGCAGAGTGACCGATTCCAGATAGGAGGTCATAGCCGGTACATCCGTCGGGTCACTCGCGTAGAGGTTCCCGTAGAACCCTTGAAACGCGGCCGAGATGCCGGTATCGTCTGTGACTGCCCCACCCGTGGGGTCAGAGAGTTCCTTCACCAGCTGGCTCTGCCGGGTGGCCCTGAGTCTGTTGGCCAGAAGTTTGCCACAGCGATCCCCCCCCCGTATAAAAAGCGTGTCGCAATCGGAGGGCCGCATATTCCGCCCGGTCCATATCCAAGGCGGCAAGAAGTTTCCTCGCCTCTTTGAGCTGCCGCCAAATCCTCGGCGCCCCAGTTCTGCGGTGGATCAACTCCAGCTCCCGGACTCTGCCAGTAAGCTCATCCCTCTTTAGCTTGCGCTCCCTCTTCTCGGCCGCGGAGATTGACAAGAACTCCCCCCGGAGGACCGCCTTCAAAGCAGCCCACTGGGTGACTCTGGTGGTATCTGTGTTATCATTGTGTGCCAAATATTCCCTAAGTACCCGCTCAATACGATCCGTTACCGTTTTCCTGTGTAGTAGAGTATCCCGGAGGCGCCAGACCCTCGCCGGGGCGGCAGAAGGCGGCAAACAAAAGGAGGCCTCGACAGGGGCATGATCCGACAAGGAAATAACCCCCATGTCCACGGCGGACGCCAGGGCCTGCGCCGGTGAGGTGACCAGGAAATGATCAAGCCTCGCATAGGTCTTGTGCGCGTGGGATTAGTAGGAGTAATCCCTGGCCACGGGGTGCTTCTGGCGCCAGAGGTCCCAGAGGTCTACCTCCGCAAGTCTAGCCTTACAACCAGCTGAAAATTCCCCAACTTGCGGGGAACGCTGCACCGATCGGTCGACCGCCGAATCAAAGACCATGTTAAGGTCGCCCCCGAGGATAACATGCCTATCCGGCGAGGCCGAGATCTCTTCCACCGCCGACTGCAAGAACCGCTCCTGTTTATCATTGGGGCTATACAGGGAGCCTATCGTGAATGTAATGCCCCCCACCCGAAACCTATGTGCCAGCAGCCTCCCTTTTAGTTCTGCGAATTTGTGGATGTGTTCCCCCCTGAAATGTCGAGCCACTAGAATCGCCACCCCGGCCGTTTTGGCAGTACCGGAAGAAAAGAACTGCGTCGGGAATTTACAAGAGCGTAGCCTATGTGTATCCTGTGGTAACAGGTGGGTTTCCTGAAGGAAGCATATGTCCGCCCGGGTATTTTCTAACAAGGAAAGTACTGCTCGCCGCTTAACCGGATTGTTCAGACCCCTGACATTCAAGGTCACGATCTTAAAGGTATGAGGAGGCATAGTAAGAAATGTGTAGAAAGGCGCAAGCGTCCTGCGTGGAGATCATAGTGGGCCGGCATACCCCCCCAGCTCAAACCGCAAATCAGTCTCCCAAAGACAGTATGCAAAGCCGCTCCCCCCTGCGCCGCGCGGCCTAGTACCACTCGCCAGCCCCAATGTGATCAGGTCTCCCCCAACACACCCGCCCTCCCCACAATTGGCAGTGGCAAGCATGACAGCTGGGCCCCCACAAGGACCCCCGGGCCTGAGTGTACGCGCCGCTACTGCAGTCGTGTTTCCGGGCACGCGCTGGACTCCCCCCCCCGCAAACCCCCCTTCCCCCTCCCCTCTCTCGTAGCCCCCCTCCCCCTCCCCCCCCATTTCCTGCAACCAACACCCCAACCACCCCACCACTCATCCTGCGGCAACGTGCCAACATTTCCCTAACCCCCTCGGACAGTGCCCCCCTCCCCCTCCCCTCAACCTGAGTCAGCATTGTCCAAGTCCAGTCTTTGGTAAAGTACTCTAGTGGACGTCCAGCCACCGAACCCCCTTCCCCCGCCCCCACCCCCAACTGGCCCCCAAACCTGCTGAGTGTCCAAGGCTGTGATGAGCTCCCCCCGGAGTGGACCTACGCCGTCGGCGCCGTATCACTTAAGCCAGTATTCTCCGCCACCTCGGACACCGCCTCCGCCATGCCAGCTCTGATGGTGGGTGAGTCTGGTCTCGCCTGCCGTGCCGGGTTGTCCCGCCTCGACACCCGCTGCCAGCCATCGCTGCCGGCGCGCCCCCGCCTCCGCGGAGCCGCGTCCTCCTCCGGTGCCGGTATGCCCAAAACCCCACATGTCTCCTGCAATGACCGTAAATGATGCATAGTGCCATTCCATCGGAATATGAGTCTGAACGGGTGTCCCCATGTATATGGTGTATCGTGCGACCTCAGGAAGTCGGTGGCAGTCTTGAACGCTTTCCGTTTCTGAAGCGTGATGGCGGACAGATCCTGATACAGGGCGACCGGGCGACCCCGGAAGGTGAGGTGCTGCTTCCTCCGCGCCTCCGCAAGGATGCGCTCTTTGAGCGGGTAGTCCGGGAGAAAGGCTAAGATGTCCGGGGGCGGCAACGATGCCCGGCACCGCGGCCCAACTCGATGCGCCCTGTCGATCCGTATGTTGAACCCGTCCGGCTCTCCCAGGACCTCCCGGAACAGATCTTGCAGGTAGCCCGCCATGTCCGTCCCTTCTTCTGTGAGCGGAATGCCTCGGACTCTGATGTTGTTGCATCACGATCTGTTTTCCAGATCCTCGGCGTGCGCCTGAAGGTCGATCTGCTGATCCCGGAGACGAAGCACCTCCTGTTGCAGCCGTTCTAGTTCCTCATCTCTGTTCCGTCCGGCATCCTCTATCGTGGCCACACGTTCTCCCAGGCTGTCCACCTCCCGCCGGACCTCCCGCACCTCGCCGGCTACCTCCTTCTTCAGGGCTTGGAAATCCTCCCGTAAGGAGCCGAAAAGAGATTCCATGAAGGATCTGGTTATCGGAGGCTCCCCGCCGTCGCTGCCCAACGTGCCTCCGGAGGGGCTGGGCGACTGCTGCCCCCGGTCAGCTCTCTGCTGGTTCCTGCCCAATAGTTCGGGGAGGGTGCGTTCCCCCTTGCGTCCTCCCTTGCTGCCCGCCATGGGCTCCGGGACTCAATGCTGGTCGCCCCGTCAATGTCACAGACTCCCCACGTGGGCCCCTGTCCCGCTTCTGCGTCTCCGGGCGTCTCCCACCGCGCCCCTCTCTGTGGCGCTCCTGCGGCTGCTCACACGCACCGGTGCTCTTCCGGTATGCCCCTCCGGGTCTCCTCCGCTCCTGTCTGTGGTCAAGGCGCCTTCGTCGCCGCCTCCGGTACCTCTGGGGTGGGGGGCCTGCACCTCACTCTCGGGCCACCGTCCACACAGCGCTACTACCAACACCACCGCTGTAGGCACTCCACCGGGCCAGCAACTGTTCCACCGCGCTCTGCTGGGGCCGCAGGGTGCCCCGGGTCCCGCACTCCAGGCGCCGTTTCCACTTTTCTAACCGCCGGGGGCGGGGTCACACCCCCCCGGCCCGATCACCTCCTGCGCCACGCTGTGCCGCCGCTTGCCTCGATCCGGGCCGCTGCTGGGCCCCTGTTCGTCACGTGGGCCGTCTCTGCGTGCTGCGGCCGGCTGCTCCTGCAAAGCCGGGCGTCCTCGTAGTTAGGCGTCCGAGCCTGCAGCCACTCGCGTCGGCCCAATGCTCCGCCCCCTCCCGGTCGCGGTCACTGGAGCGCTCCGACGGGTGCTGCGGGCGGTCCTGAAGCACTCCGGGCAGCCAGGTCACTTCTACTGGCCCACCAGAGTATCCGCTGCTCAGTCCCCGTTCCTCCGGGGGGAGATGCGGCAGTAGGCCCGGTCTAGGGGCTCAGGGAAGCGGGAGCCAGAGGAAAGTCCGTCCGCTCACCCTGCCATCTTGGCCACGCCCCTGTCATATATTACTTTTCAGGCAAACTGGTAACGAGTCACTCTGGCCTAATGGTTAAGGTCTTAGACTTTTACTCTGAAGATTAGGTGTTCAATCCATTGTCTTTCAATGTCACTGTTTGCTCAGTCTAAAGTGTAGGCAATGGTATTTCCTTCAGTAAGGTTCGGAAGTTTTTTTTCTTTTCATCTTGTTTGAATATATCTCTTTTGAAGAACTTCTTAACCCAGAGAAAAAAAATGACTCTCTATCGTTCCCTCTCTAAGTCCTTCCATTCCACACAATAAAGAATAGTACTGTTGGTGGACACAAACATACTTCTCAACCTAGCCATGGGTTTCTGATCCTCATGTCATATATTAGTTTTCAGACCAGCAGGTAAAAAGTATCTCTGGCCTAATGGTTAAGATCTTAGACTCTTACTCTGAAGATTAGGTGTTCAACCACTACAATTTAAATGTCACTGTTTGCTCAGTCTAAAGTGTAGGCAATGGTGTTTCCTTCAATAAAGTTGGTAAGTATTTTTCTTTTCATCTTGTTTGAATATATCTCTTTTGAAGAACTTCTTACTCCAGAGAAAAAAAACGACTCTCTATCGTTCCATCTCTCAGTCCTTCCATTCCACACTATAAAGAATAGTATCGTTGGTGGACACTGACATACTTCTCTACCTAGCCATAGGTTTCTGATCCGCATGTCATATATTAGTTTTCAGGCCACCGTGTACAGAGTCACTCTGGCCTAATGGTTAAGGTGTTAGACTCTTACTCTGAAGATTAGGTGTTCAATCCATTGTCTTTCAATGTCACTGTTTGCTCAGTCTAAAGAATAGGCAATGGTATTTCCTTCAGTAAGGTTGGGAAGTTTTTTTTCTTTTCATCTTGTTTGAATATATCTCTTTTGAAGAATTTCTTACCCCAGAGAAAAAAATTACTCTCTATCGTTCCCTCTCTAAGTCCTTCCATTCCACACAATAAAGAATAGTACTGTTGGTGAACACAAACATACTTCTCAACCTAGCCATGGGTTTCTGATCCTCATGTTATATATTAGTTTTCAGGCCAGCAGGTAAATAGTCCCTCTGGCCTAATGGTTAAGATCTTAGACTTTTACTTTGACGATTAGGTGTTCAATCACTACAATTTCAATGTCACTGTTTGCTCAGTCTAAAGTGTAGGCAATGGTGTTTCCTTCAATAAAGTTGGTAAGTATTTTTTCTTTTCATCTTGTTTAAATATATCTCTTTTGAAGAACTTCTTACCCCAGAGAAAAAAACGACTCTATCGTTCCATCTCTCAGTCCTTCCATTCCACACTATAAAGAATAGTACCGTTGGTGGACACTAACATACTTCTCTACCTAGCCATAGGTTTCTGATCCGCATGTCATATATTAGTTTTCAGGCCAACTGGTAAAGAGTCACTCTGGCCTAATGGTTAAGGTCTTAGACTCTTACTCTGAAGATTAGGTGTTAAATCCATTGTCTTTCAATGTCACAGTTTGCTCAGTCTAAAGTGAAGGCAACGGAATTTCCTTCAGTAAGGTTGGGAATTTTTTTTTCTTTTCATCTTGTTTGAATATATCTCTTTTGAAGAACTTCTTAGCTCAGAGAAAAAAAAATGACTCTCTATCGTTCCCTCTCTCAGTCCTTCCATTCCACACAATAAAGAATAGTACTGTTGGTGGACACAAACATACTTCTCAACCTAGCCATGGGTTTCTGATCCTCATGTCATATATTAGTTTTCAGGCCACGCAGGTAAATAGTCCCTCTGGCCTAATGATTAAGATCTTAGACTCTTACTCTGAAGATGAGGTGTTTAATCACTACAATTTTGATGTCACTGTTTGCTCAGTCTAAAGTGTAGGCAATTGTGTTTCCTTCAATAAAGTTGGTAAGTATTTTTTCTTTTCATCTTGTTTAAATATATCTTGTGAGAAGTTGGCCTGGCATATACTGTTCCTAGTTATAGGGACACCTTGCACCAGTCCAATTCGACTCTTATTGATGATAGGTTTAAGACAACCTTTAAAGAAAGCTATCCTAGTGGTAGCTGTGGAGAGCAGCCTTCAGGCTAAGTCTTGAAGGAGTGTTAAGCTTATTGTTTATCGATTACAAATTGGGCGAAGTGTATAACTGGGCAGAAGTGTACGCACGGAGACGTCAATTTAAACCACCATTTAAAGCATCCGACACTGACACTTCACCAGTTAGCAGTGATTCTGACACTACTTGCAACAAACCTAGAAACTTCCCCCGCAGGGAACAACCTCAAACAGAAATCACAAGAGACACTGAGATTCCATCCACTTCAGCTTCCACCTCCTTACCTTCTGCGGTTCCTTTTTTAGGGACAAGCCGTTCAGATCACGGAGATCCAGGAGGGGCAAGAAAAGACACAGCTGCGGCTCCACCGTTGGACAAGAGAATGACAAGGAGTCAACGTTAAGAGATCAAGACAACCTCGTCATTAACATCTCTTCAACTTCTCTTGACCAATTTTAGTTGCAATTACTACAAAAAGGGTCATCTTTTGTTCCTACCTACGCTTCAAATCTCATGGAAGCAGAAGTAAGCTTTCACAAATTTATGCGTAAGCTAAGACTCAGACATTTTTTTTGAGAATGTTCTCACAGAACCATCGATCCAACCATCCAGCACCTTAAAAGGACTAACGTCGAAAAGTACTTTCTCAGCTCCTGTGAGCCACAAAATTCTGGATACTTTTGAGACTTTAGTTAAACAAGATCTACAATCAGTATTTAAACACAACAAACCTAGACAGCCCAATTTAACATCCAAAGATAAATCTTTGCTAAAACAACTAGCCAACAATTCCAATATCATCTTTCTCAACGCTGACAAAGGGGGTGCACTTGTTGTGATGGACACAGCGCATTCTGAACACAAATTAGACGAACATGTTTTGGACATCAACACCTACTCTATGCTAGATCACAATCCAACAATGGACATTCTCACAGCTTTGCAGACCATCATTGACAAAGCGGTCCTACTAGGTACCATCGGAGAAACAGAACGCAAATTTCTAATTTCCAAATTTCCAAGGAGTCCAACATTACGAATGTTACCCAAAATACACAAAAATTTTACTGATCCACCAATGAGACCGATTGTTTCAACCAGGGGCTCTCTTCATGAACCTGTCGGCAAGTATTTGGACAAACATCTTCAACCACTGGTTCAATCTATGTCCACATACGTAAGAGACACCACTGATTTTTTGAACATTTTGCTCAACTTCACTACCCCATGGGAAACTGACATGTACTTCTGCACCATAGATGTTACTTCCTTGTATACATCGATTCCTCACAACCTGGGGATAGAAGCCACGGAACATTTTTTGTTACAGTCACAGACACCACAGGACTTACAAGTTTTTTTAATTGAATTGTTACACTTCACATTATATCACAGTTATTTTTGTCACAACAACCAATTTTTTCTTCAACTCAATGGTACATCAATGGGGAATTGTGCAGCTCCTTGTTATGCAAATGTATTCATGCACAAATTTGAGTTAGATCACATTCTTCACACTGAACCTTGGGAAACACATTTACTTTTGTTTGTATGCTACATTGACGATATTTTTTTGATCTGGCGGGGTTCAAAAATCACTTTAACAGAAGCCATAGTCAATCTTAACACCATCAACGACAGGTTGAAGTTCACTTTTCATATCGGCGAGTCTCATATAAATTTCCTTGATGTCTTCATCTACATCAAGAATCAACATATTCAAACTACTCTATACAGGAAGGACACCGACAGAAATAATCTGTTACATTTTCTCAGTTTCCATCAGCCTTCACTTAAACGCCACCTTCCATATTCTCAAATCCTCAGGATCAAACGCATCATTTCTGAACCTGAACAATTCACGCAACAAATGTCCACCATGGAACGTCGCTTCTCTGACAGAGGTTATCCTCCACAGATCCTCATCAAAGCGATCGACAAATCTTCTAAAACACAGAGAAAAGACTTACTGGATAAACAACGGATAGTCACTAAGTCTTCCTCAAGAGCTGTCATTGTTACCAAATACTCCACTGAAAGTCATAACATCAAAAGAGCTGTTCTCAAACATTGGCCTTTGTTACGACTTGAGCCTGACTTCAATCAGATTTTTTCAGACAAACCACTATTTGCTTATGAAAGGAGCAAAAATCTTATGGAGTTATTGAAACCTATTCATTCACCACAGTCTATCTTGATACCCAAGGGCACAATACCTTGTCATAACTGTGGAAACAGTAATAGTATCATCAAGGGTAACGTCGATCAACATCCTACAAAGGGCCACAATATTAAATTGTTCGTTTCAGCTACTTGTGATTCAAAGAACCTAGTTTACATGTTGAAATGTCCGTGCGGCCTACCATACATTGGCAAAACTGAAAGAAAAAGAAAAACACGCTTGAATGAACACAAGAGCAACATTCGGAACAACAATTTAAAATCTACTGTTGCAACACACTTCATTAAACATAAACACAATGTCAGTCAGCTACGGTTCCTGGTGTGTGAAATTGTTCCACTCAAAGAAGGCCGCGACAACCGCAAGTTTTTTATCCAACGCGAGACAGCATGGATTTACAGAATGAACTCCCTGGTACCTCATGGACTCAATGATCGCATTGAACTCAGTTGCTTTATTTAAAATTGCTATGTACGTTGTTGCCTGTTCCTCTGTATAAGCGTTCTTTTATACGTTTTGTATATGTGTTATATACTTTTGCACACTTAATATTCATTACATGTGTCACATTTTTCTATATCTTCCTTATTCATTTTTGTTCCTGTCTCTTTACCTTTTCATATCTGTTTTCTCCTATATTCTTTTAGACACGTCTCTCTTAACTGTTTATTTTGTCAAGTCCTGGCATTTTCATCTCATCTCATTTTTTCTTACACGTTGACAACAAAAGTATATTGTTTTGATTATCTTCCGTTTAGGCAACGTTTTTCTTAACTTTTTTAACTTTATTTAGCGCGTACTACATTTACATCACCCTTGTTTTTGATCATTTTCCTTATTTTCATAACACATAGCACGTTATTTTTTACAGCGGTGTTATTATCATCAACATTTCCCATTATTTTCTCATTATTATCTTCGTTTTTGACGTCTTTCCGTCTCTTTCACCTGTTACTATTTGAATAGCCTTTACCGCATTTCACAGCGGCTTTATACATGGCCAATCCCGTATTTACCCTCTTCAAGATGGCCGCCATTCAGGTGTCCGCTCTCACTGTTTATAACCCACTAACGCGGCAGTAGCTTTCTACCGCGTCTACGCGAGCACTCGTTTGATGTTCGTTCACGTTTCAACCAAGGTAACTTTCCTACTATGTTTTCACAGTCAATTTCTGTCGATGCACCCTCGGGGCTGGGACTTTGTTCATTTATTATTTTTTGACCGTTCGTTTGTTCGTACTCCACACGTTTAATTTGTACATTTTTCACCATTATTTTTCGGTTTTTGTTCACTATACAACTTCGGTAACTTCAGTTTTTCCATTATTCTCTCTCGTTGCATGCATTAAATTACTTTATATCTCTCACCATTGGTTGCGCTTGGTGGTTGTAAATCGGAGCATTTTCCTTCTTTTTTCGTCACTCGTTCATTTTTTTATCACTATGTCACACACGCAAGTCTTTCACACATTTAGATATTACTTATACAGAGTCAGTTTATTAGGGGGCTGTGATATTTACTCCTACCCTTTATTGTTTAGGATTCCTCCTGACGAAGGGTCATACCCGAAATGCATTGGGGACTTTCCTTTGGTTTCTTCTAAGAACAATTTGGGATTTGTTCAACATTTGAGTTATAAACGAAGAATGGATATTCTTGCTTAACCCCTTCCATGCTGCGCGAATTCCGCCGCTGTGCTGACGGTTTCTTGCGCGGGCGTGGTCATGACGGAACGGTTCCGTCATGAGCACAGCTCAACCGACGCTCATGACGGAACCGTTCCGTCATGAGCACCGAAGGGGTTAAATAAAACATTTTTTGAACCTTTTGGTGAAACATTTTTTGGATCCTTGCTGACTTTGTCACCCACTCACCGCTGTGCTAAAAGAGGGACACTGCCCAGCCTTGGGCAGTGCAACTATATAATTATTTCTCCACTTTGGTTTAGAGGTCGCTCCTCTTCAGCACGCCATTATCTTCCTTGAAATTGAGTACATCCTGGTACAACAGGTGTGCGTGGTACTTCAACTCAAGCTTATTGTTTTACCATAATAACCTCTTGAATAAACAAATGAAAGAGTAGCCCACACAGGTATATATATAAAATATATGTATTTATTCTAGACAGAATCCCACAGTCGCTTTATGTGACTAGTGGCAAAGTTACACTTCAAACAAGCATTTATAAACACAATAAATAGCACAGAAATCAATGGGCCCCAGGGGGGGACCAAACCATATATCAAAAAAGTGGTATAAGAACCACGACAATTCTACAGGCAATGCCTAGGGCATTCAGGATCGCTTGCCCCTTCAGAATCCTACCACAGTTATGAGGAAGGGGACCCACGGGAGACGCGTGCAGTGCAAAGAGCTGCTATCGGGATCTCAATGTTAGCCTATGGAGAATGTCGCGGTTTAAATTACACAGATTAAAGTCACTTCTAGCAGGAGTACAAAGTTAAAACTTTAGACTTAAGCTTTTGAGGAGCCCACTACCACGAGAGTACCGAGGTACCACTGTTACCTGCCCCAGGGAAGCCGGGTGCATAGGTCGATTCTGGTGTCGGGTCGCGGGCTGATTTTCTGAAGGAAAATGTTCAAAAGTGCTGCTAGCCAAAAGCGTCGATGATGCCGTGAAGATCAAAGATGTGAAGATTGTCGAGAAGAACCTGAAAGCAGAGGGGACAGAGTCTGGGTCACGGCACAGTGACCAGGAGGCTCAAAGCAAGGAGCCCTTCGATGTCGGGTGCTTCAGGTGAGAGGTGCTGTTATTTGGATCTGCAGCCACGGGCTCCGGGAGGCTTCAAGGAAGGCCAGCTTCTGGAGGGCAACTGTCCCACATCAGATGAGGGTCGCTGCGGTGTTAGTGTCCGGATTGGATCCACTAAGCCTTGGCAACCGCAACCCACGAAGAATAAACAAATCAGCTACAGTGCAGACCCACGAGGTCTGGGAGAGGTCTCCTTTGGAGAGACTGTAGAGCAGGCCTGGAGCAACCAGGGGAACTCTTGTTTGTAGAAATAGACTTCCGCTAGGGCTCACAAGTCGAGAGACAAGGGACCACGGGAGGCAGCAATTTGGCGTGCGTAAAAGGGCACCCACGGGCCACCGGAGGGGGCTAGGGTGCTGGTCTTTGGCACAATTGCTGTAGATTAGATGGCTCGAAAACGGGCAAAAGCACAACTTCCCCACTGGTCAGGGTCGTGTGCTATGCAAGAGGTGGCTGGTGTCCTGGGGTATTGGGGATCTCTGCACCCACGCAGTCCACGGTGCCCAAACTCGTTGAGCACACCCACTGGCCTCTGAAATGCGCTGGAAACCCACCTCAAGGGTGCTGGAAGTCGTCGAAGTCCATCGGAGCAGCGAAGTTCCAACCGGGTCACTTGCAGTGTTTCAGGTGCCTGCCAAGCAGGGGGATAACTCCTTTATCCCAAGGGAGATTTCTTCCGTCAGCTGGGCAGCAGCAAGTCGAAGGTCAAGACTATAAAGTTCAAGATTAATCTGACGCTCTGGGGCCACGTTATTCACCTTTATCCCCAAGATTAGGGGAGTGTCCAGAGTAGTACAAATCCAATTGGCCGCACTCTGCTCGTCTTACCAGCAAGTTGCCCCAAGGAACTATGGTCCATGTAGTGGCGACGGCGAGTACGCCTGTGCCACAGTGTTAGAAGAAACTAAGTGTCACATTAGCCATCCCTGGACACGTGTTTCGAGGTAGTTGCCTCTCGTCAGCAGGGAGTAGGTGAGTGTATGGGGGTGCCGCGTAGACTGCCAAAAACGTATTAACAGGTAACGTACCACTCATGGCGCGCAGGTGCTGGTCCAGGGCTCGTCAGCCCAATGGCTCAAGGGAGCCTTAATACAACAAATCCAATTGGCCGCACTCTGCTCGTCTTACCAGCAAGTTGCCCCAAGGAACTATGGTCCATGTAGTGGCGACGGCGAGTACGCCTGTGCCACAGTGTTAGAAGAAAGTAAGTGTCACATTAGCCATCCCTGGACACGTGTTTCGAGGTAGTTGCCTCTCGTCAGCAGGGAGTAGGTGAGTGTATGGGGGTGCCGCGTAGACTGCCAAAAACGTATTAACAGGTAACGTACCACTCATGGCGCGCAGGTGCTGGTCCAGGGCTCGTCAGCCCAATGGCTCAAGGGAGCCTTAATACAACAAATCCAATTGGCCGCACTCTGCTCGTCTTACCAGCAAGTTGCCCCAAGGAACTATGGTCCATGTAGTCCTTCCATTCCACACTATAAAGAATAGTACTGTTGGTGGACAGTAACATTGTTCTCTACCGAGCTATGGGTTTCTGATCCGGGTGTCATATATTAGTTTTCAAGACAACTGGTTAAGAATCACTCTGGCTTAATGGTTAAGGTCTTAGACGCTTACCCTGAAGACTAGGTGTTCAATACCTGGACTTTCAATATCAATTTTTACTCAGTCTAAAGTTTAGGCAATAGTATTTCCTTTAGTACGTTTGAGAAGTATATTTTATGTTCATCTTGTTTGAATATATCTCTTTTGAAGAATGTCTTACCCCAGAGAAAAAAAACAACTCTCTATTGTTCCCTCTCTCAGTCCTTCCATTTCACACTATCAAGAATGGTACTGTTGGTGGACACTAACATACTTTGCTACCTAGCCATGGGTTTCTGATCCGCATGTCATTTATTAGTTTTCAGGACCACTGGTTAAGAGTCACTCTGGCCTAATGGTTGGTCTAGACTCTTACTCTGAAGGATAGGTTTTCCAACCCTGGTCTTTCAATGTCTCTGCTTGCTCAGTCTAAAGTGTAGGTAATGGTATTTCCTTCAGTAAGGTTGGGAAGTATTTTTCTTTTCATCGTTTTTGTATATATCTCTTTTGAAGAACTTCTTACCCTAGAGAAAAAAAATGACTCTCTATCGTTCCTTCTCTCAGTCCTTCCATTCCACACTATAAAGAATAGTACTGTAGGTGGATACTAACATACTTCTCTTCCTAGCCATGGGTTTCTCATCCGCATGTCATATATTAGTTTTCAGCCCAACAGGTCAATAGTCACTCTGGCCTAATGGTTAAGATCTTAGACTCTAACTCTGAAGATTAGGTGTTCAATCACTACAATTTCAATGTCACTGTTTCTCAGTCTAAAGTGTAGGCAATGGTATTTCCTTCAATAAGTTTGGTAAGTATTTTTTTTCATCTTTTTTGTATAAATCTCTTTTGAAGAACTTCTTACCCTAGAGAAAAAAAATGACTCTCTATCGTTCCTTCTCTCAGTCCTTCCATTCCACACTATAAAGAATAGTACTGTAGGTGGATACTAACATACTTCTCTTCCTAGCCATGGGTTTCTCATCCGCATGTCATATATTAGTTTTCAGCCCAATGGGTCAATAGTCACTCTGGCCTAATGGTTAAGATCTTAGACTCTAACTCTGAAGATTAGTCTAAAGTGTAGGCAATGGTATTTCCTTCAATAAGTTTGGTAAGTATTTTTTTTTCATCTTGTTTGAATATATCTCTTTTGAAGAACTTCTTACCCCAGAGAAAATAAAATGACTCTGCATCAGTCCCTCTCTCAGTCCTCCCATTCCACACTATAAAGAATAGTACTGTTGGTGGACACTAACATACTTCTCTACCTAGCCATGGCTTTCTGATCCGCATGTCATATATTAGTTTTCAGGCCGGCTGGTAAAGAGTCTCTCTGGCCTAATGGTTAAGGTCTTAGACTCTTACCCTGGAGATTAGGTGTTCAATCCCTGATCTTTCAATATCTCTGTTTGCGCAGTCTAGAGTGTAGGCAAGGTTGTTTCCTATAGTAAGGTTGGGAAGTATTTTTTCTTTTCATCATGTTTGAATATATCTCTTTTGAAGAACTTCTTACCCCAGAGAAAAAAAATTGACTCTGCATCATTCCCTCTCTCAGTCCTTCCATTCCACACTATAAAGAATAGTACTGTTGGTGGACACTAGCATACTTCTCTACCTAGCCATTGGTTTCTGATCAGCCTGTCATATATACCTTTTCAGGTCAATTGGTAAAGAGTTGCTCTGGCCTAATGGTTAAGGTCTTAGACTCATACTCTGAAGGTTAAGTGTTCAATCCCTAGTCTTTCAATGTAACTGTTTGCTTACTCTAAATTGTAGGCAATGGTATTTCCTTCAGTAAGATTGGGAAGTAC
This sequence comes from Triturus cristatus, assembly GCF_964204655.1. Classification (NCBI taxonomy): domain Eukaryota; kingdom Metazoa; phylum Chordata; class Amphibia; order Caudata; family Salamandridae; genus Triturus; species Triturus cristatus. Next base: position 1,175,356,490 of record NC_140583.1, on the reverse strand, counting down.
TTTTTTTTTCATCTTGTTTGAATATATCACTTTTGAAGAACTTCTTACCCCAGAGAAGGAAAACGACTATCGTTCCCTCTCTCAGTCCTTCCATTTCACACTGTAAAGAATAGTACTGTTGGTGGACACTAACATACTTCTCTAACTAGCCAAGGTTTTCTGATCTGCATGTCATATATTAGTTTTCAGGTCAATTGTTAAAGAGTTGCTCTGGCCTAATGGTTAAGGTCTTAGACTCATACTCTGAAGGTTAAGTGTTCAATCCCTAGTCTTTCAATGTAACTGTTTGCGCAGTCTCAAGTGTAGGCAATGTTAATTCCTATAGTAAGGTTGCAAAGTATTTTTTCTTTTCATCTTGTTTGAATATATCTCTTTTGAAGAACTTCTTACCCCAGAGAGAAAAACGACTCTCTATCGTTCCCTCTCTTAGTCCTTCCATTCCACACTATAAAGAATAGTACCATTGGTGGACACTAACATACTTCTCTACCTAGCCATGGGTTTCTGATCCGCATGTCATATATTAGTTTTCAGACCAACAAGTAAAGAGTCAATCTGGCGTAATGGTTAAGGTCTTAGACTCTTACTCTGAAGAGTAGTTGTTCAATCCCTGGTATTTTAATATCATTGTTTGCTCTATCTAAAGTGTAGGCAATGGTTTTATCTTCAGTAAGGTTGGGAAGTATTTATTCTTTTCATCTTTTTTGTGTATATCTCTTTTGAAGAACTTCTTACGCGAGAGAAAAAAACCGACTCTCTATCATTCCCTCTCTCAGTCCTTCCATTCCACACTATAAAGAATAGTACTGTTGGTGGACACTAACATACTTCTCTACCTAGCCAAGGGTTTCTGATCCGCATCTCATATATTAGTTTTCAGGCTGCTTGGTAAAGAGTCACTCTGGCCTGATGGTTAAGGTCTTAGACTCTTACTCTGGAGATTAGGTGTTCAATCCATGGTCTTTCAATGTCACTGTTTGCTCAGTCTCAAGTGTAGGCAATGTTATTTCCTATAGTAATGTTGGGAAGTATATTTTCTTTTCATCTTGTTTGAATACATCTCTTTTGGAGAACTTCTTACCCCAGAGAAAAAAACCGACTCTCTATCGTTCCCTCTCTCAGTTCTTCCATTCCACACTATAAAGAATAGTACTGTCGGTGGACACTAACATAGTTCGCTACCTAGCCATGGGTTTCTGTTCCGCGAGTTAGATATTAGTTTTCAGGTCAACTGGTTGAGTCACTCTGGCCTAATGGTTAAGGTTTAGACAATTACTCTGAAGACTAGGTGTTCAATACCTGGTCTTTCAATGTCACAGTTTGCTCAGCCTAAAATTTTGGCAATGGTATTTCCTTTAGCAAGGTTGGGAAGTATATTTTCTTTTCATCTTGTTTGAATATATCTCTTTTGAAGAACTTCTTACCCCACAGAAAAAAAACGACTCTCTATCGTTCCCTCTCTCAGTCCTTCCATTCCACACTATAAAGAATAGTACTGTTGGTGGACACTAACATACTTCTCTACCTAGCCACGGGTTTCTGATCCGCATGTCATATATTAGTTTTCAGGCCAATTGGTAAAGAGTCACTCTGACCTAATGGTTAAGGTCTTAGTGTCTTACTCTGAAGATTAGGTGTTCAATAACTGGTCTTTCAATGTCACTGTATGCTCAGTCTCAAGTGTAGGCAATGATTTTTCCTATAGTAAGGTTGGGAAGTATTTTTTCTTTTCATCTTGTTTAAATATATCTATTTTGAAGAACTTCTTACCCCAGAGAAAAAAACGACTCTCTCTCGTTCCATCTCTCAGTCCTTCCATTCCACAATATAAAGAATAGTACTGTTGGTGGACACTAACATACTTCTCTACCTAGCCAAGGGTTTCTGATCCGCATCTCATATATTAGTTTTCAGGCCAGCTGGTAAAGAGTCTCTCTGGCCTAATGGTTAAGGTCTTAGACTCTTACCCTGGAGATTAGGTGTTCAATCCCTGGTCTTTCAATATCTCTGTTTGCGCAGTCTAGAGTGTAGGCAAGGTTGTTTCCTATAGTAAGGTTGGGAAGTATTTTTTCTTTTCATCATGTTTGAATATATCTCTTTTGAAGAACTTCTTACCCCAGAGAAAAAAAATTGACTCTGCATCATTCCCTCTCTCAGTCATTCCATTCCACACTATAAAGAATAGTACTGTTGGTGGACACTAGCATACTTCTCTACCTAGCCATTGGTTTCTGATCAGCCTGTCATATATACCTTTTCAGGTCAATTGGTAAAGAGTTGCTCTGGCCTAATGGTTAAGGTCTTAGACTCATACTCTGAAGGTTAAGTGTTCAATCCCTAGTCTTTCAATGTAACTGTTTGCTTACTCTAAATTGTAGGCAATGGTATTTCCTTCAGTAAGATTGGGAAGTACTTTTTTTTTCATCTTGTTTGAATATATCACTTTTGAAGAACTTCTTACCCCAGAGAAGGAAAACGACTATCGTTCCCTCTCTCAGTCCTTCCATTTCACACTGTAAAGAATAGTACTGTTGGTGGACACTAACATACTTCTCTAACTAGCCAAGGTTTTCTGATCTGCATGTCATATATTAGTTTTCAGGTCAATTGTTAAAGAGTTGCTCTGGCCTAATGGTTAAGGTCTTAGACTCATACTCTGAAGGTTAAGTGTTCAATCCCTAGTCTTTCAATGTAACTGTTTGCGCAGTCTCAAGTGTAGGCAATGTTAATTCCTATAGTAAGGTTGCAAAGTATTTTTTCTTTTCATCTTGTTTGAATATATCTCTTTTGAAGAACTTCTTACCCCAGAGAGAAAAACGACTCTCTATCGTTCCCTCTCTTAGTCCTTCCATTCCACACTATAAAGAATAGTACCATTGGTGGACACTAACATACTTCTCTACCTAGCCATGGGTTTCTGATCCGCATGTCATATATTAGTTTTCAGACCAGCAAGTAAAGAGTCAATCTGGCGTAATGGTTAAGGTCTTAGACTCTTACTCTGAAGAGTAGTTGTTCAATCCCTGGTATTTTAATGTCATTGTTTGCTCTATCTAAAGTGTAGGCAATGGTTGTATCTTCAGTAAGGTTGGGAAGTATTTATTCTTTTCATCTTTTTTGTGTATATCTCTTTTGAAGAACTTCTTACGCGAGAGAAAAAAACCGACTCTCTATCATTCCCTCTCTCAGTCCTTCCATTCCACACTATAAAGAATAGTACTGTTGGTGGACACTAACATACTTCTCTACCTAGCCAAGGGTTTCTGATCCGCATCTCATATATTAGTTTTCAGGCTGCTTGGTAAAGAGTCACTCTGGCCTGATGGTTAAGGTCTTAGACTCTTACTCTGGAGATTAGGTGTTCAATCCATGGTCTTTCAATGTCACTGTTTGCTCAGTCTCAAGTGTAGGCAATGTTATTTCCTATAGTAATGTTGGGAAGTATATTTTCTTTTCATCTTGTTTGAATACATCTCTTTTGGAGAACTTCTTACCCCAGAGAAAAAAACCGACTCTCTATCGTTCCCTCTCTCAGTTCTTCCATTCCACACTATAAAGAATAGTACTGTCGGTGGACACTAACATAGTTCGCTACCTAGCCATGGGTTTCTGTTCCGCGTGTCAGATATTAGTTTTCAGGTCAACTGGTTGAGTCACTCTGGCCTAATGGTTAAGGTTTAGACAATTACTCTGAAGACTAGGTGTTCAATACCTGGTCTTTCAATGTCACAGTTTGCTCAGCCTAAAGTTTTGGCAATGGTATTTCCTTTAGCAAGGTTGGGAAGTATATTTTCTTTTCATCTTGTTTGAATATATCTCTTTTGAAGAACTTCTTACCCCACAGAAAAAAAACGACTCTCTATCGTTCCCTCTCTCAGTCCTTCCATTCCACACTATAAAGAATAGTACCGTTGGTGGACACTAACATACTTCTCTACCTAGCCATGGGTTTCTGATCCGGTTGTCATATATTAGTTTTCAGACCACTTGGTAAAGAGTCAATCTGGCATAATGGTTAAGGTCTTTGACCCTTATTCTGAAGGTTAGGTGTTCAATCCCTGGATTTTCAATGTCACTGTTTGCTCAGTCTAAAGTGTAGGCAATGGTATTATCTTCAATATGGTTGGGAAGTATTTATTCTTTTCATCTTTTTGTATATATCTCTTTTGAAGAACTTCTTACCCTAAAGAAAAAAATGACTCTCTATCGTTCCTTCTCTCAGTCCTTCCATTCCACACTATAAAGAATAGTACTGTAGGTGGATACTAACATACTTCTCTTCCTAGCCATGGGTTTCTCATCCGCATGTCATATATTAGTTTTCAGGCCATCTGGAAAAGAGTCACTATGGCCTAATGTTTAAGGTCTTAGACTCTTACTCTGAAGATTAGGTGTTCAATCCCTGGTCTTTCAATGTCACTGTTTGCTCAGTCTAAAGTGTAGGTAATGGTATTTCCTTCAGTAAGGTTGGGAAGTTTTTTTTCTTTTCATCCTGTTTGAATATATCTCTTTTGAAGAACGTCGTACCCCAGAAAAAAAAACGACTCTCTATCGTCCCCTCTCTCAGTCCTTCCATTCCACACTATAAAGAATAGTACCATTGATGGACACTAACATAGTTCTCTACCTAGCCATGGGTTTCTGATCCGCATGTCATATATTAGTTTTCAGAACAGCAAGTAAAGAGTCAATCTGGCATAACGGTTAAGGTCTTAGACTCTTACTCTGTAGATTAGGTGTTCAATCCCTGGTCTTTCAATGTCACTGATTGCTCTATCTAAAGTGTAGGCAATGGTATTATCTTCAGTAAGGTTGGGAAGTATTTATTCTTTTCATCTTTTTTGTGTATATCTCTTTTGAAGAACTTCTTACGCGAGAGAAAAAAAACGACTCTCTATTGTTCCCTCTCTCAGTCCTTCCAATCCACACTATAAAGAATAGTACTGTTGGTGGACACTGACATACTTCTCTACCTAGCCAAGGGTTTCTGATCCGCATCTCATATATTAGTTTTCAGGCCACTTGGTAAAGTGTCACTCTGGCCTAATGGTTAAGGTCTTAGACTCTTACGCTGAAAATTAGGTGTTCAATCCATGGTCTTTCAATGTCACTGTTTGCTCAGTCTCAAGTGTAGGCAATGTTATTTCCTATAGTAATGTTGGGAAGTATATTTTCTTTTCATCTTGTTTGAATATATCTCTTTTGAAGAACATCTTATCCCAGAGAAAAAAAGCGACTCTCCATCATTCCCTCTCTCAGTCCTTCCATTCCACACTATAACGAATAGTACTGTTGGTGGACGCTAACATACTTTGCTACCTAACCATGGGTTTCTGATTCGCATGTCATATACTAGTTTTCAGGCCAACTGGTAAAGAGTCGCTCTGGCCTAATGGTTAAGGTCTTACACTCTTACTCTGAAGATTAGGTGTTCTATCCCTGGACTTTCAATGTCACTGGTTGCTCAGTCTAAAGTGAAGTCAATTGTATTTCCTTCAATAAGGTTGGGAAGCATTTTTCTTTTCATCTTGTTTGAATATATCTCTTTTGAAGAACTTCTTACCCCAGAGAAAAAAAACGACTCTCTATCGTTGCCTCTCTCAGTCCTTCCATTCCACACTATTAAGAATAGTACAGTTGGTGGACACTAACATAGTTCTCTACCTAGCCATGGGTTTCTGATCTGCGTGTCATATATTAGTTTTCAGGTCAACTGGTTGAGTCACTCTGGCCTAATGGTTAAGGTTTAGACGTTTACTCTGAAGACTAGGTGTTCAATACCTGGTCTTACAATGTCACAGTTTGCTCAGCCTAAAGTTTAGGCAATGGTATTTCCTTTAGTAAGGTTGGGAAGTATATTTTCTTTTCATCTTGTTTGAATATATCTCTTTTGAAGAACTTCTTACCCCAGAGAAAAAAAACGACTCTCTATCGTTCCCTCTCTCAGTCCTTCCATTCCACACTATAAAGAATAGTACTGTTGGTGGACACTAACATACTACTCTACCTAGCTACGGGTTTCTGATCCGCATGTCATATATTAGTTTTCAGGCCAATTGGTAAAGAGTCACTCTGACCTAATGGTTAAGGTCTTAATGTCTTACTCTGACGATTAGGTGTTCAATACCTGGTCTTTCAATGTCACTGTATGCTCAGTCTCAAGTGTAGACAATGATATTTCCTATAGTAAGGTTGGGAAGTATATTTCTTTTCATCTTGTTTAAATATATCTATTTTGAAGAACTTCTTACCCCAGAGAAAAAAACGACTCTCTCTCGTTCCCTCTGTCAGTCCTTCCATTCCACACTAAAAAGAATAGTACTGTTGGTGGACACTAACATAATTCTCTACCTAGCCGGGGGTTTCTGATCCGCATGTCATATATTAGTTTTTAGGACAACTGGTAAAGAGTCACTCTGGCCTAATGGTTAATGTCTTCTACTCTTACTCTGAAGGTTAGGTGTTCAAACCCTGGTCTTTCAATGTCACTGTTTGCTCAGTCTCAAGTGTAGGCAATGATATTTCCTTCAGTAAGGTTGGGAAGTATATCTTGTTTGAATATATCTCTTTTGAAGAACATCTTAACCCAGAGGAAAAAAACTACTCTCTATCGTTCCCTCTTTAAGTCCTTCCATTCCACACTATAAAGAATAGTACTGCTGGTGGACGCTAACATACTTCGCTACCTAGCCATGGGTTTCTGATCCGCATGTCATCTTCTAGTTTTCAGGCCAACTGGTAAAGAGTCACTCTGGCCTTATAGTTAAGGTCTTAGACTCTTACTCTGAAGATTAGGTGTTCAATCCCTGGACTTTCAATGTCACTGGTTGCTCAGTCAAAAGAAAAGGCAATGGTATTGCTTTCAGTAAGTTTGGGAAGTATTTTTTCTATTCATCTTGTTTGAATATATCTCTTTTGAAGAACTTCTTACCCCAGATAAAAAAACAACTCTCCATCATTCCCTCTCTCAGTCCTTCCATTTCACACTGTACAGAATAGTACTGTTGGTGGACACTAGCATACTTCTCTAACTAGCCAAGGTTTTCTGATCCGCATGTCATATATTAGTTTTCAGGAAAACTGGTAGAGTCACTCTGGCCTAATGGTTAAGGTCTTAGACTCATTCTCTGAAGATTGAGTGTTCAATCCCTGGTCTTTCAATGTCACTGTTTGTTCAGTCTCAAGTGTAGGCAATGTTATTTCCTATAGTAAGGTTGCAAAGTATTTCTTCTTTTCATCTTGTTTGGATATATCTCTTTTGAAGAACTTCTTACCCCAGAGAAAAAAGACGACTCTCTATCGTTCCCTTTCTCAGTCCTTCCATTCCACACTATAAAGAATAGTACTGTTGGTGGACACTAACATACTTCTCTACCCAGCCATGGGTTTCTGATCCGCATGTCATATATTAGTTTTCAGGCCAATAGGTAAATAGTTGCTCTGGCCCAATGGTTACGATCTTAGACTCTAACTCTGAAGATTAGGTGTTCAATCACTACAATTTCAATGTCACTGTTTGCTCAGTCTTAAGTGTAGGCAATGGTATTTCCTTCAATAAGTTTGGTAAGTATTTTTTTCTTTTCATCTTGTTAGAATATATCTCTTTTGAAGAACTTCTTACCCCAGAGAGAAAAACGACTCTCTATCTTTCCCTCTCTCAGCCCTTCCATTCAACACTATAAAGAATAGTACCATTGGTGGACACTAACATACTTCTCTACCTAGCCATGGGTTTCTGATCCGCATGTCATATATTAGTTTTCAGACCAGCAAGTAAAGAGTCAATCTGGTCTAATGGTTAAGGTTTAAGACACTTACTCTGAAGATTAGGTGTTCATTCCTGGTCTTTCAATATCACTGTTTGCTCAGTCTAAAGTGTAGGCAATGATATTTCCTTCAGTAAGGTTGGGAAGTATTTTTTCTTTTCATCTTGTTTGAATATATCTCTTTTGAAGAATGTCTTACCCCAGAGAAAAAAAATTACTCTCTATCGTTTCCTCTCTCAGTCCTTCCATTTCACACTATAAAGAATGGTACTGTTGGTGGAAACTAACATACTTTTCTACCTAGCCATGGGTTTCTGATCCGCATGTCATTTATTAGTTTTCAGGACAACTGGTAAAGAGTCACTCTGGCCTAATGGTTGGTCTTAGACTCTTACTCTGAAGGTTAGGTGTTCATTCCTGGTCTTTCAATATCACTGTTTGCTCATACCCAACTATGCCACAAAGAAAACAATCTTAGTCTGGGGGGGACTCAGAGCATATCCCGGGGGGAGGAGGAAGGAGGAAGGGGAAGAGCCGGCCAGCGCAGAGGCCAATCCCCCCCCCCCAGCCCCCAGTAGGGGAAGGAAAGAGGCCGGTCCATGCAGCCTGAAAGGGGGGAACCAAATGGGCAGGCAAGATCCCCCTCCATTTTGTGGGGGGGGCGTGGGGGGCCAGCCCCCACGGCAATCACCCCCATCAGAAAACAGACACATCCACACGAAACATCACACATCCCATAACCAGGAGCCAGATCCACACCCTCGGCCATAACGACCCACCTCCATCTACCGGCACTACTGCTTATGCAGGGGAACTCCGGGGGGCAGCCACCACAGCCTCCACGGCCTCCCCTACTCCCTCCTCCTCCTCCATCTCGCCCTTGAATAATTCGGTCAGATGCGCCCATTCCAGGGAGATCGGTCGTTTGCGTAGCCCCAGACTCTCCTCCCGGTACAGCGCCTCGCGTTCCGCCACCGCCCACCTCAACACCTCTTCTTTCCAAGCCTCCACACTCGGCGGCGTGCGGGACTTCCACCGCTGTGTTATCAGGCGCTTCGCCAGCATTAATGCCAGGTTGGCGAAACGGCGCAACAGCTTTGCTTTCAAGGGGATCGGTAAAAGGCCCAATAAACAAGCCTCTGCAGTGTCCCAGGAGGGGCGTTCAGTAATTGTGGTTAAGACATGCGTTATCCCACCCCAGTATCCCCGCAGCGTCGGGCAAAGCCACAGCATGTGTACGAGGTCGGCGTCTGGTGCCAGGCAGTGGGGGCAGGTTGCAGCCACCGTATTGTACATCCTACTCAGTATATGGGGAGTAAGATACGCCCTGTGGAGGACAAATAATTGAATAGTTTTCAATCTGCAATTGCGGGACACTTTTTTAGGGTACGCCAAGATATAAGCTCATTCTCTGTCACTAAGTGCTCGGGACAGGTCTGTCCCCCATCGTGTCCGGAGAGCGACCACTGAAACCTGAGTATGTTCCCGGAGGCCCCGGTAAAGCCAACGAACCAGAAATCGTCCATGGCCCATTATGTGGAGAGAGTGCAAAAGGTGGAATGTGGGGGGTTCTGCCGGTGTCACCTGCCAGTGTGTCCGAATATAACGGGAAAGCGCAGCGTGGAGCAGGAACTGGGTGTCAGGTACCCTGTTAACTCTCACAAAGTCTTCGTGGGACATCAGGTTACCCTCTTGGAAAAAGGCCCCTATAGTTTCCACCCCCTGTTGTGCCCATGGCCGTACCTGCCCGACGCGCAACACTCCCCGTCGCGTAGGGAGGCCGCACAGCAGCATGTTCGGTGAGTATGGATTCCGGATTTTGGCGTATTTACATGCTCGTGTCCAGTAATGAAGCGCTATCTTCAGCAGGGCTGGAGGGTCCAATGGCCGAGGGGCACCGGGGCACAGCAGCGATTGCAGGGCACCGCGCGCCAAGTGGGTCGGGGTATAGCCAATTTCAAACAGGTTTTTACCCGCTAGCCAGTAGGCCAACCACTGCCCTAAAATCGGGTGCACCCATCCCGCCAGCTCCATTCGGTAACCGCAGCTTTGCCAACGCAAGCCTATGTCTCTCCGCACCCCAGATCAGCGAGATCAGCAGAGTATCCAGCTCTCGAAAGATCCAAGCGGGGTACACTACCGGGACGTTGACGAAGTAGTAAAGCAGGCGAGGCAACATCACCATCTTGGAAATCGTAACCCGTCCTGCGACGGTGAGGGGCAATGTATTCCAAAATGCAATTTGAGAGCGAATGGAAGAGATGGTGCACACCAGATTGAAAGAATAGGCTATGGACTTGGAAGCATTGAGGTGTAACACGGAGATCTCTCCGAAGCGGAGAAAAATATCCGCCACCTCCTCCATGTCGGCCTGGAGATCACAAAAGTATAACAGCATATCGTCCGCATATAGCGAGACCGAATGTAAGACACCCTCCATCAGGAAGCCATTTGGGAGCCATGACCCGCCGGAGGGTTTGGGCTAACGGTTCAAGCGCCAAGACAAACAATATAGGCGATAGTGGGCACCCCTGGCGTGTACCCCGGAAGATAGGGTAGGCTGAGGAGATGATCGAGCCTGTTTTCGCCCTGGCCGTTGTGGCCGTGTAGAGCAACTGGATCCAGGCACACAGTTCCGGGGGAGAACCCATTTTCTTCAATACCTCCAACATGTAAGACCAGCTGAGCGTATCAAAGGCCTGTGAAATATCAAGGGATAAACACCCCGCGCCCGCCGGCCGGGGGCCGGATGCGTGCAAAATGGCATGAAAGCGCCTGAGATTCAGCGAAGTACTCCGTCGTGGGACAAAACCACATTGGTCCGTGTGGATCAGTCGCGAAAGGAGTGGAAGTCGGCGGTTAGCAAGGAGTTTACTAAGAATTTTGTATTCTGTGTTGAGGAGTGACAAGGGCCTATACGATGACATATCTAAGGGGTCTCTGTCCGGCTGGAGGAGGGAAGTGACAATCGCCTCCCGAGTGGTAGTGGGCAGCCTCCCCTCTGCGAGTGAAGACATATAGAGTTGGTGTAGTTTAGGTATCAATAGGGAATTGAATAAAAATGTGTTAAAAAAAAAAAAAAAAGTATCAATAGGGAAGAGAAGGTGGAGTAAAATTCGACGGGCAACCCATCAGAGCCAGGGGTCTTACCCAGGGCTAGCGACTTAAGCGCCACTCTGATCTCGGCCGGCGTAATTGGTGCCTTTAAGTCGTGGATCTCTGTCGCAGAGAACACCGGTAAGTCTGCCCGCGCCAGAAACTCAGTTACAATCTCCGTGTCCGGCAGCGGGCGCGCCCCATAGAGTGTCTCGTAAGGGGTCCGGAACGCCGAGTTTATCCCCAGTTGGGTTTGGACCTGTCCATAACGTCCGGTATTAATGGCCAGGATAGGGGTCGGACAGGTCGGGGGGGGCAATTACTCTCACCAATAACGGGCCCGCCCTATCTGCCTCCGAATGTGTGCGCTGGGTGTATGCACTGTAATCTAATAAGCGAAGTTGCTCTAGAGCTTCCGCATATTTCACTCTGGCTTCCTGTAAGGATGCCTCAGCCTGCGTTACACGCTGGGCCTCTACTTCCTGTTCCTGTAACGCAGCATCCAATTGGGACAGGTCCCGAACCACCTCCCTGCGGGCTCCCACCAGGGATCCGAGGGACACCCCCCGTATAGACACCTTAAAGGCTTCCCATTCTAGGGAGCGCGGTGAAGCGGTACCCTCGTTGACAGTAAAATATGTGGTGATCGCCCTCTGCAAAGTGTACCGGAAGACCTGGTCCTCCAACTGGAGGGGCTGCATCCTCCAAGTCGGTATCGGCGCTGGGGAACGGCCCCACCCAAGACACAGTTCAATGGGGTTGTGATCAGATAGGGTTTTGCACAGATAAGTGCAATGGGAAATTGCCAAGGACAATACCGGTGAGCCCAAAAAGTAGTCCAGGCGTGTATGCAACCGATGAGGAAAAGAGTAGAAGGAATACTCCCTAGCCCCCGGGTGTTGCAGTCTCCAAAGATCCAGCAGGTCCCACCCCCGCGTCCACTGACCCAGGGCCACAGTTCGGGCTCGCACAGCAGTACCAGCCAAAGGAGGGTGAGATGGATCCAACTCAACACCAAGGACCGCATTCAAATCGCCCCCAAGCAGCCATGGGCAATCACTCCAGTCAGATAAGGCCACGGAGACGCGGGAAAGGAACTCCGCATGATCCACATTAGGGGCGTACAAGGAGCCCAACATCACTAGCGAGCCATCCAGTAGCCCCCGCAACAACACATATCTACCCTGATCATCAACCCGGCTTTCTACTAAGGAAAAGTGGACCCCTGCGCGGATCCACACCGCGGCACCTCTAGAGAAGGCGGAGTAGGAAGTGGTGTAGAACTGGCCCCTCCAGCGTTTTTGCAGTTTCAGGGATTCGGTATGTAACAGGTGAGTTTCTTGTTGGCACACTATCTGGGCCTTGCGACGGTGCAACTGGGCCGCTATTCTGTGGCGTTTTTGAATGGAGCCCATACCCCGCACATTCCAGGATATCAAAACATAGGACTTAGGGATCGACATCATGACGGGAGACAACCCCTCCCCATCTCAGCCCCCCTCCGCCCCCACCCCCATCCCCACCCCCCCGCCCCATCCCCGCATCTCCCAGACCATGTGGCAAACCTATAAACAAAAAACATTGTTATCCAATACTGGGTCCGACGCCCCAACCACGTCCGACCAAACTGTAAACAGAACATGACTATAAAGTCTAAACCAGCGCTATCGCCTAATGGGGAGTTGATTAAGTACACACTGAGAAATCAGTAACGTGTTCAAATCGTGGAAGCGCCCAAGACAGGGCAGGCCGGGGAGCTATCTATACTTGACCGGATTACACAATATAATCCAATGCGCCACTAAGGTGGGCGGTGTACGTAGAAGCTGGCATCAATGAACAGTAACGGAGTGTATATTTACAAGCGCACCTCCGGAGAGCAAGGCACACAAACAGAGTCGACATCCATAGTATCAACCCGGTAGGCTCTCCAGGGGGTCTTTGCTAAGGTGAGTGGAGTCCGAGGGGAACAGCGCCACACTTCCCTCCGAGTCAGAGTCCGTGGAGTTTCCTGGGGGAAGGGCTAGTACTGATCGCGGGTCGGGTGGAGTGAAAGGAGGAGGCCGAGCACAGCGCCGCACGTTGTCCCTCTCGAATCTGCTGCTGCGGTGGAGCGCCAGACGGCGTACTCTGTGTCAGCATAGTCTGTTTCCGTCGTCGTGGGGGTCTCTGCGACCGCGGCGCAGTCGAATCCAACCTCCTACCTGGGAGAACCTCCGGGAAGTTTCTGTCCAGCCAGTCCCACGCGCTGTCCGGCGTGTCGAAAAAGAGGGAACGCTGTTGATGGACCACCTTCAGTTTGGCCGGGAAAAGCAGCGCAAAGGGGAGGCCCGCTGCACGCACTCGCGCCTTCACGTCCATGAAGGAGAAGCACCTCCGCTGCACCGCCTGCGTGTAGTCTGGGAAGATGAGGACGGTGGTATTATCGACATGCAGCGGTCCACTGTCCCGGGCAGCGCGCAGGAGATGGTCACGATCTCTGTAATTCAGGATACAGGCTAGTAGAGGGCGGGGGTTGGCCCCCGGCGGGGGACGCCCCGCAGGGACCCGATGCGCCCTTTCCACAGTGAAGTGAGGGGAGAGACCAGTAAGGGCCACCACCGTTTTTAGCCAGTTTTCAATATGGACCGTGGGGTTCGGGCCCTCCACGCCCTCCGGGTATCCCACTATCCAGAGGTTGTTGTGGCGCGCGCGCCCTTCCGCGTCATCCGCACGCGCCTGTAGTGCGTCGATCTCCTGGCGCATGCGGGTGAGTTGTTCGGTGTGGGTTGCCACCTGTGACACCATAGGCTCCACTGTCTGGTTCGTATGCCGCACCTTGTCTGCCAACTTCCGCTGGTCATCTTTCAGGAGATTCAGGTCTACGGATATCACTCCCAGCTGGCCCTCCAGTGACGAGCGAGTGTCTCTGATTTCTTTAAGTATCATATCTAGTTTATCTGGAGGGGCCGCTGGCAGTTCCCCACTGGACACTCGGGCTGGACGAACATCAGATCCGGTCGGGGGATGGGGCGTGGTGTCCCCACCAGACGGGCATCCAGGTGTCTTGAGCCTGACCCTACCCATAACGGTACTCAGGCGGAGGGTAGGCAGCAAGTCAGGATATCAGAGCGCGCCCGCTCTAATGCACGTTCCAGGAGCCACCAGCCAAGCCCCCAAACGCAACTCCACAGTCGCCCCCGGTGTAGCCGCCAGCCTCCACCAGGCAGTCCAGGCAGCGGGCAGGTGCAGTCAGCCAGTATGAAGGGCAACGCAAGGAACGAGCCACCCCACAGGATATGAGGCTATCCGTATCGTCACCCGGCTTCTTGGGCGTGGGGAGTCTCCGTCATTCCGTTCTCTTCCAAAAAGGATTTCGGGCCCCAAGCTCCACCAGCCACCACCACCGGCAATCCTCAAAGGGTGTTATGAGGCTCAGGGCACGTCGGTGCCGGCACCGGACCCCACCTCCCGCAGCCACACCTCATCCACCGTCAGGTCAGGTAAATTGTCTGGGTGGGTGGGTACTCACGGGCCCCGGGAGCGCGTCGGTCGTCGACGTCGATGCTGGGCAGCACACAGCAGGTAGTGTCTCTCGCACCCTTACAGCCGCCACAGGGTGACACTCGCAGTCCCGCTCAGCTGTTAGGAATCCGCGGCGTCCACAGGGAGCCCCCCGCCATCGTCCCAGTCCAGCAGTCACCCCGGGATGTATCTCCGGCGCCCTCGGGCCTCCGGGCCCTCACACAGAAGTCCCAGCGTGAAGGTGTCACTGGCCGGGCCTCCCCAGGTCGTAGGATGACCGTGCCACGCTGCCCCAGGCCGCCGGGTGTACAGCGCGTACCCGGGCGCCACCGCCCAAGGGGGTCCGCCAGGTCGAGCACCACTCCTCAACGTTCGGGGGCCCCCAGCGCGGGAGCAGGCAGGCCGAACCTCGGCCGCCCCGCAGCTGAGTCCCCACACGCAGCGATCAAGTTCCGGCAGGCGGGGCACCTCGCAGGCCGCACAGCATCGAGCCGACATCAGGCCGCAGACCAGGGGACACAGTGCCGGTCAGCGCCGCACGCCGAGTCACGTCTCTCTGCTCAGATTTCACCCCAGCTGCGCTGCTTCAGCCCGCCTTTGCCACCACAGGCCAGGATCAGCGCGCCGCCGGTAACAATGTCACAGCCGGCGGCGGCGAGTCGCGGGGTGGCCATGTGATCACCGGGCAGTTCCCTTCACGATCTCAGCATAGTCCGGGAGCCGGATTTTGACTCGGCTCCTCAGGATGTGTGTATTTACAGGATTTGGAAGCTCCCCGGCCCGGAGCCCTTCGTTTAGACGTCCGCCATCTCCGGCTGCTAGCCACGCCCCCCTTCCATTCCACACTATAAAGAATAGTACCGTTGGTGGACACTAACATACTTCTCTACCTAGCCATGAGTTTCTGATCCGCATGTCATATATTAGTTTTCATACCAACTGGTAAAGAGGCACTCTGGCATAATGGTTAAGTTCTTACACTCTTCCTCTGAAGATTATGTGTTCAATCCCTGGTCTTTCAATGTCACTGTTTGCTCAGTCTAAAGTGTAGCCAATGGTATTTCCTTTAGTTAGGTTGGGAAGTATTTTTTCTTTTCATCTTGTTTGAATATATCTCTTTTGAAGAACTTCTTACCCTAGAGAAAAAATACGACTCTCTATCGTTCCCTCTCTCAGTCCTTCCATTCCACACTTTAAGGAATAGTACTGTTGGTGGATACTAACATACTTCTCTACCTACCCATACGTTTCTGATCCGCATGTCATATATGAGTTTTCAGGTCAATTGGTAAAGAGTCACTCTGGCCTAATGGTTAAGGTCTTAGACTCTTACTCTGAAGATTAGGTGTTCAATTGCTGGACTTTCAATGTCACTGTTTGCTCAGTCTACAGTGTAGGCAATGGTATTTCCTTCGGTAAGGTTAGGAAGTATTTTTTCTGTTCATCTTGTTTGAATATATCTCTTTTGAAGAACTTCTTACCCCAGAGAAAAAACAACTCTGTATCGTTCCCTCTCTCAGTCCTTCCATTCCACACTATAAAGAATAGTACCGTTGGTGGGCACTAACATACTTCTATACATAGCCATGGGTTTCTGATCCGCATTTCATATATTAGTTTATCAGACCAAGTGATAAAGAGTCAATCTGGCATAATGGTTAAGGTCTTAGGCTCTGACTCTGAAGGTTAGGTGTTCAATTCCTGCTTTTTCAATGTCACTGTTTGCTCCATCTAAAGTTTAGGCAATGGAATTATCTTCAGTAACGTTGGGAAGTATTTACTCTTTTCATCTTTTTTGTATATATCTCTTTTGTAGAACTTCTTACGCCAGAGAAAAAAAACGACTCTCTATCGCTCCCTCTCTCAGTCCTTCCATTCCACACTATA
Organism: Triturus cristatus; assembly: GCF_964204655.1. NCBI lineage: Eukaryota > Metazoa > Chordata > Amphibia > Caudata > Salamandridae > Triturus > Triturus cristatus. The sequence goes on along the minus strand of NC_140583.1, from coordinate 1,175,340,237 downwards.
AAGAATGGTACTGTTGGTGGACACTAACTTACTTCTCTACCTAGCCATAGGTTTATGATCCGCATTTCATATATTAGTTTTCAGACCAACAGGTAAGCGTCTAAGACCTTATCCACTCTGGCCTAATGGATAAGGTCTTAGACGCTTACTCTGAAGACTAGGTGTTCAATGCCTGGTCTTTCAATGTCCCTATTTGCTCAGTCTAAAGTTTAGGCAATGGTATTTCCTTTAGTAAGGTTGGGAAGTATATTTTCTTTTCATCTTGTTTGAATATATCTCTTTTGAAGAACCTCTTACCCCAGAGAAGGAACACGACTATTTTTCCCTCTCTCAGTCCTTTCCTTTCACACTGTAAAGAATAGTACTATTGGTGGACACTAACATACTTCTCTAACTAGACATGGAGTCTGATCCGAATTTCATATATTAGTTTTCAGACCAACAGGTAAACAGTCACTCTGGCCTAATGGTTAAGGTCTTAGACATTTACTCTGAGGACTAGGTGTTCAATGCCTGGTCTTTCAATGTCCCTATTTGCTCAGTCTAAAGTTTAGGCAATGGTATTTCCTTTAGTAAGGTTGGGAAGTATATTTTCTTTTCATCTTTTTTGTATATATCTCTTTTGAAGAACTTCTTACGCCAGAGAAAAAAAACGACTCTCTATCGTTCCCTCTCTCAGTCCTTCCATTCCACACTATAAAGAATAGTTCTATTGGTGGACACTAATATACTTCTCTACCTAACCATGGGTTTCTGATCCGCATGTCATATATTAGTTTTCAGGCCAACTGGTAAAGAGTCACTCTGGCCTAATTGTTAAGGTCTTAGACTTTTACACTGAAGATTAGGTGTTTAATCCCTGGTTTTTTAATGTCACAGTTTGCTCAGTCTAAAGTGTAGGCAATGGTATTTCCTTCACTAAGGTTGGGAAGTATGTTTTCTTTTCATCTAGTTTAAATCTATCTCTTTTGAAGAACTTCTTACCCCAGAGAAGGAAAACGACTACCGTTCCCTCTCTCAGTACTTTCCTTTCACACTGTAAAGAATAGTACTGTTGGTGGACACTAACATACTTCTCTAACTAGCCATGGATAATGATCCACATTTCATATATTAGTTTTCAGACCAACAGGTAAACAGTCACTTTGACTTAATGCGTAAGGTCTTAGACGCTTACACTGAAGCCTAGGTGTTCAATACCTGGTCTGTCAATGTTTGCTCAGTCTAAAGTTTAGGCAATGGTATTTCCTTTAGTAAGGTTGGGAAGTATATTTTGTTTTCATCTTGTTTGAATATATCTCTTTTGAAGAACTTCTTACCCCAGATAAAAAAAACGACTCTCCATCATTGCCTCTCTGTCCTTCCATTCCACACTATAAAGAATAGTACTGTTGGTGGACGCTAACATACTTCACTACCTAGACATGGGTTTCTGATCCGCATGTCATATATTAGTTTTCAGGCCAATTGGTGAAGAGTCACTATGGCTTAATGGCTAAGGTCTTAGACTCTTACTCTAAAGATTAGGTGTTCAATCCCTGGACTTTCAATGTCACTGTTTGCTCAGTCTAAAGTGTAGGCAATGGTATTTCCTTTAGTAAGGTTGGGAAGTACATTTTCTTTTCATCTTGTTTGAATATATCTCTTTTGAAGAACTTCTTGCCCCAGAGAAAAAAAATTACTCTCTATCGTTCCCTCTCTTAGTCCTTCCATTCCACACTATAAAGAATAGTACTGTTGGTGGACACTAACATACTTCTCTACCTAGCCAAGGGTTTCTGTTCCGCATGTCATATATTTGTTTTCAGGCCAATTGGTAAAGAGTCACTCTGGCCTAATGGTTAAGGTCTTAGATTTGTATTTTGAAGATTAGGAGTTCAATCCCTGGTCTTTCAATGTCACTGTTTGCTCAGTCTCAAGTGTAGGAAATGTTATTTCCTATAGTAAGGTTGGGAAGTATTTTTTGTTTTCATCTTGTTTGAATATATTTATTTTGAAGAACATCTTAACCCAGAGAAAAAAAATGACTCTCTATCGTTCCCTCTCTCAGTCCTTCCATTCCACATTATAAAGAATAGTACTGTTGGTGGACACTAACATACTTTTCTACCTAGCCATGGGTTTCTGATCCCCATGTCATATATTAGTTTTCAGACCAACAGGTAAACAGTCACTCTGGCCTAATGGTTAAGGTCTTAGACGCTTACTCTGAAGATTAAGTGTTCAATACCTGGTCTTTCAATGTCCCTATTTGCTCTGTCTAAAGTTTAGGCAATGGTATTTCCTTTAGTAAGGTTGGGAAGTACATTTTATTTTCATCTTGTTTGAATATATCTCTTTTGAAGAACTTCTTACCCCGGAGAAGGAAAACGACTATTTTTCCCTCTCTCAGTCCTTTCCTTTCACACTGTAAAGAATAGTACTGTTGGTGGACACTAACATACTTCTCTACCTAGCCAAGGTTTTCTGATCCACATATTACTTATCACATGACATATCACATATTAGTTTTCAGGCCAATTGGTAAAGAGTCACACTGGCCTAATGGTTAAGGTAATAGATTTGTATTCTGGAGATTAGGTGTTCAATCCCTGGTCTTTCAATGTCACTGTTTGCTCATTCTCAAGTATAGGAAATGTTATTTGCTATAGTAAGGTTGGGAAGTATTTTTTCTTTTCATCTTGTTTGAATATATCTGTCAAACCATTTGTAGACAGGGCAGACATGGGCTTGCTCATGGCTACTGATGAGGGACAGGAGGAAGAGAGTGACCCATTCCCTGAACTCCTCTCGAGAATCCTGATGATGGCTCAGTTGATGGTGTAGCCTTGGCTGGCTGCCTCACTGAGCAGCAACAGACTGATTGCAGGAAGTTCCTCAATCAGTACAGACATATGTTTTCCCTGACTCCTAGTCAGACCACTTGGTGCACCCATGAAGTGGACACAGGTGAATGTCTGCCTGTTAAAAAATAAGGTTTACAGGCACCCAGACCATGCCAGGGACTGCATCATGACTGAGGTGCAAAAGATGCTGGAACTGGGTGTGATTGAACCCTCAAATAGCCCTTGGGCAAGTCCAGTGGTCCTGGTACCCAAACCTCACACCAAGGGTGCGAAGAGAGAAATTTGGTTTTGTGTGGACTACAGGGGGCTCAATGCAGTCACTAGGACTGATGCTCACCCTATTCCTAGGGCAGATGAACTTATTGATACTTTGGTCTCAGCCAAGTTCTTGAGTACATTTGACCTCACTGCTGACTATTGGCAAATCAGACTAGCTGAGGATGCCAAACCCAAGACAGCATTCTCAACCCCTAGTGGGCATTATCAATTTATTGTGATGCCCTTTGGCTTGAAGAATGCATCTGCCACATTTCAAAGGTTGGTGAATAAAGTTCTCACAGGCCTGGAAGACTATAGTGCAGCTTATCTAGATGATAATTAGGGCTCCCGGTTTTCCGTATTTACGGATTTATACATATAAATACAGACGGAAATCGATATTTCCTTTGTCTGTATTTATATTTATAAACGGTAAAATACGAGTAAATGTTGCCGCGCTAGTCTCCCGCCTCCCGATTCCTGCAAGCAAAAACCAGATGCCTCTGGGTTTCAGCTGACAGGGCAGTATTGTGTAACGTGCTAATTCTTCCAGCAATAGTCGGAGTGGCGATGCAGGGGCTCTAGAAGGGGTGAACAACCAACAACCAACAAAGCCCCATTAACAAGCGAATGGTCTTTTAAAGACCTGTGAAGTGCTCGGGGCGGCTGTGTGTAAGCTGTTTCAGCCCGGGCTGTCACAAACGTGGGGGGGGGAGGTACGCACTGCCAGCAACCTGCCAGGCCAGTGCACAACTCTTGCATCACCCTCTCTCTGCCATTGCGCGCCATGCTTCTGAAAGGTAAGAAAACAAAGTGCATTTGCGTTTCAAATGTCCAGTCCTGCCCCTCCCGCCCCCTTTGCATAGGCTCTTCTCCTTTCCTTCTGGGCATGGGCGTAGGAAGTGTGGGGGACGAGACCCAGAAAAAGAGCAAGGAAGAACAGGAGCTGTAACCGAGCCTGTAGAAGAGCACACAGTGAGACCGTGCAAGAGAGCGCAGGGATTGAGCAGAGTCCAGACAGAACCTGTAACAGTCCCAGTGAAAGAGCGTGAGAGAGCATGTGAAAAACACAGACAGGCAATGCCTTTAAACACCTGTAAGAGCCTGTAAAGTCTCTGTGAAAGAGTGTGAGAGGGCATGTAAACACAACCAGGCAATGCTTTTAAAAACAGGTAAGAGCATGTAACAGGCCCTGTGAACGAGGGTTAGAGAGCATGTGAAGAACACAGATAGGCAATGCCTTTAAAAACCTGTAAGAGCCTGTAAGAGACTATGTGAAAGAGCATGAGAGAGCATGTGAAGAACACAGACAGGCAATGCCTTTAAAAACGTGTAAGAGCCTCTAAATTGTCGGTGAACGAGCGTGAGAGGGCATGTGAACACAGCCAGGCAATGCTTTTAAAAACCTGTAAGAGTCTGTATCAGGCCCTGTGAAAGAGCGTGAGAGGGCATGCGACCACAGCCAGGCAATGCCTTTAAAAACCTGTCAGAGCCATGGGCGTAGGAAGTGTGGGGGACGCGGGGGATATATCCCCCCCAGATTTTGGAGTGGGGGGGACACGGGGGACAAGGGTGGGGGGGACGAGGGGACAAAGGAATTTCCCCTCTCCCTTCTGTTATCGCAGGGCCATTAGCACGCGAAAGCGCTACCTAATGTCCCTGCACTTGACCTGCCTGGAGTCAGAGGCCCCCGCCCTCTGCCTTTTGTTATGCTGCAGGAAGGCTCAGCCGTTCTGGGAAGGGCAGAGAACGGATTAAAAATAAACGCTGTCTCTTTTCCTTCATGGCAAGGACCGTGTCCACTCCTCCTGATCTGCCTCTGGCGGCTGCCCTCCTCTCTTTATTCCTCCATCTCATTCTGTCTCTGTCTCGCTCCTGCTTACGTGCTGATTTCAAGAGGCAGTTCTTAAGGTACTCTCTTGCCTCTCCTTTTCTTTATTTGTTCCCCTGTGAAATTGATCCAGGGTGGGTAAGTGCGCCATTCCTAAAGGGACTGCAACACCTGGTTGATGGGTAGAGTGGAAACGTTTAATATGATCGTTTTCAACTTTTTAATTATTTTAGCTTATAAAATGCGGCTCTGTGTTTGGGGATGTGGTCTTTTTTAAACCAAACTGCATACATTTTGAAAGGATATAAGCAATGGACATTGAAAGGGGTCCCTTCCTGGTCCTGTAGCCATGTCTTGAACTTTTCAGGCAAAATCACTTACTGATTTCTGAATAATGAGTTTAAAACCGTTAAGGTAACCATGTTTTTTTCTGATTACAGTTCACATGCTTTGCTTATTCTTGCATTCCCTATGAGTGTTTGCTTTTTCCAGGGTGTTATTCATTTTTTTTCAGACAGCATTTTACTGTTGTCTAGTGCATACTTTGAATTTAGTCGCAGCACAATTGAGTTGTGCTGAAGGCAGTGCGAGTTTCTCTCAGTGGGGCAGTATGGTGTAAATAAATGTGGAAAAATACTAGCTGTAGCGTCGCCTTTTGCTTGTGGCAAAAATAAATATGGATAAATACAGAAAAAAAGCCCAAAAAATAAATATGGATAAATACAGACGGAAATGGCAAAAAAATAAATACCATAAAACCGGGAGCCCTAATGATAATGCTGTCTTTAGTTCCACCTGGGAGGATTACCTGGTCCACCTGAGAAATCTTCTGGAGGCCCTGCAAAAAGCATGCCTCACTATCAAGGCCACCAAGTGCCAGACAGGGCAGAGTAAGGTTGCATACCTGGGCCACCTTGTGGGTGGAGGCCAGGTTCAACCCTTGAAGAGCAAAATCAAGACCATCATGGACTGGGTTGCTCCAACTACCTTCTTTCTTTTTTTTTTTTTTTTTTTAATTTCAAAAACCTTTATGAACATCAAGGGACAATACAAATAGCATCACCCTCCCGGCACACTTCAACGCGAAGGCACAGCTCCTCGCGCGGGCAGTTGCGTTCGCTCATACACAGCCATTTAGCCGACATCCCGAGGGACCGGCGGCGTTACGACAATCATGGACTGAGGAAAACCCCGAGCATGGTCGCGACGTCGGCCAGAGCTGCGTCCGCCCCCATACCCCATGGTAGTGTGCAATCGCTAAGCAGGAATACCCACGTGCCCTCCACAGCTCGCCAATCTAACATAACCCCTGAATGTTCCAGCCTTATCACTAACCTAACCCCACCCACCCCGCCCATCGCACACGCACTGTCTCCTCCCGTCTCTCTGCTGCATATGCCCGCGTCTATCATCGCGCCGTCCAGACGTACCCAGTAGGAGCGTCCTCCCTCAGTCGATCTATATACACCCTGGCAATACACACACACTCAATGTGAGCCATTCGCCCAACCGGCCCAGTCAAACCTGGAACATACCAGTCCTTTCTCTCCGCATGCAGGCACCCACTCCGACTCAGTCTCACGGGGAACCTCATAGGCACGTGCCCACGGTGTCCTGATCGCATCCAGTGTCCCCCTCAGCTGATGCGTGCACACTGGGTTCCACATTCTGTGCCCCCCCCCTGACTATCCAACTCAGGGTCCCCGGATGCCAAAGTCGTTCTGTACAGCCCCCAGAAATTCTTGGGACGGCTTTTCGGCGGTAACAATTCACTGTATATCTCCGCCTGTGTGCTGCAGTACAGCATGTCACTGGCCCATCGCTTTTTAGTGGGCAGTGGGCCTCTCATCCAGTAAATCGCCACAACTCTCCTGGCTATCAACAGTGCCATATCCGCCAGGCGGCGCAGCGCCTGCGGGAGGGGTCTGGAGTACCCCAGCAGCGCCAAAGACGGAGTAGGGAGAATCTCCACCTCCAAAATCTGACTTAGCTCTCGGAAAACCTCCGCCCAGAACCTGGCGACCCCCGGGCAGTGCCAGGCCATGTGTATGAAATCTGCAACAGGGAAGTGGCAGCGCTCACACTCCGCAGTCTGGCGCAGCCCATACCTATGCAATCTCTCCGGGGTGTAATATACGCGCTGCAAGAATTTAAAATGCACCAATCTGTGTCGGCCATTTAATGACACCTTCTTGGTGCTAGCGCAGCAGTATTTCCACATCTCATCTGTGATCTCCATGTTAAGATCCGTCTGCCAGGCAAGTCTCGCCGCAGTACACCGGCTCGCCGCACGCTGATCCCCCAGTCTTTTGAGTGTTGTGACCAGTTTGGCCGACGCCGTGGTTTTTATAACATAAGTGAGTTCCGGGACCTCCGGGGGTTCCGCCATACCCGGCCCCAACAGGACCGAGAGTGCACTGCGCACTCTATGGAACTGAAAACGCTGTAAGAGCGTGGGAGCCGGCTGCACCGATCCAATCTGTTCCCACGTCTTGGCCACTCCGTCAACGAATAAATCCTCCATCCTAAGAATGCCCAACTTGCTCAGCGCCCGTAGCACTCCCTTCTCTCTCAGCGGGGGGAGCCACACCGCTCACTCCACCGGCAGCGACGGAGAGTACAATATTGCGCAGCCCCGGGCTTTCGCCAACGCCTGCCAAGCGTGGGTCGTGGCCTTAAGGGAGTCTAAGCTTCCCACCCTGCGATCTACCGGCTGAAAGACGGTTGCCGGCAAGGGAAGCGGGTCCGCGAACAAGCGCTCGAGGATCACATGGGGAACCCCTGGGTCAGCGTGTATCCACGTGTGCAGGTGCGCCGCCTGCGCGACTCTGTAATACCTTTCCAGGTCCGGGGCTCCCAGCCCCCCTAGTTCGTACGGTAGTGTCAACACCTCCCATCGGACCCTGGGCTGCTTACCGCCCCAGGCCAGGCTAATTAGTGTGTGGGTCAGCTGCTTGAAAAAGGCCTTGGATAGCACGACAGGAATTTTACTGAACAGGAACAAAAACCTCGGCAAAACCACCATTTTCATGATGGCTATTCTGCCCAGTAACGTCAGGGGAAGCCTAACTTGGTGTATGCCACTCCGTAGTTTTCCCGGAGGAGCACCTCCGGATCCCTGTGAAGCTGAATCCCCAAGTACCGGACCGAATCCGTCGTCCACTGCAGTGGGTATTCCATCTGGAACGGCAGCGTGACCGGCGTCAGCGGAAACGCCAACGATTTGCTCCAGTTCACCTTAAGGCCAGACAGGGCCCCAAACCTAACCACCTCCCTCAGAATGGAGGTGAGATTCTCCTCCGGGTCCCTCACATACAGCAGGGTGTCGTCTGCATAGGTCGAGATGCCAATCTTATAGGTGGGAAAGCTGATGCCCTCGTATCTATGGTATTCCCTAATTGCGCAAGCCAAGGGTTCCGCCACCAGGGCATATAAGAGGGGGGAAAGGGGGCAGCCCTGCCTGGTGCCCCTGCCTATATCAAAGGCGCCCATGACCCGGTCTCCAATTCTCAACCTGGCAGTGGGACGGAAGTACAATGCTCCAATCATCTGCAGAAAGGGCTCACCCAGCCCGAGCTTACGAAGTACAAGCACCATGAATGGCCACTCTACTGAGTCAAATGCCTTTTCCATATCCAGGAAAAGTGCCAAGGCCTTGCACTCCGGTCGTACATGCTGCATGGTTCCCAACACCGTTCAGATGTTGTATGTGAGGTTTCTGGCTGGGATAAAACCCGCCTGCTCCGGAGCCACAAGCTCTGGTACCAGCAGCGCCAGGCGCGTGGCCAAGACCTTAGCATACAACTTGGCGTCCACATTAATCAGTGAGAGCGGCCGGTAGGACCCGCATAAGTTAGGGGGTCTCCCAGGTTTCAGGACAGTGACCAATAGAGCTTCTCTCATGGTATCCGGCATACAACCCTCCTGGCATATATCATCAAATAGCGTGATCAGGTGCGGGAGGAGCACGTCCTTGAAGGCCTTGTAGAAGGCCACTGTCAACCCATCTGCACCCGGGGCACTGCCTGACCTCATACCCTCCAGTGCCTCCAGGATCTCATCCTGTTGTATTGGCAGCATCAAGAATTCCCTCTGTGAGTTGGACAAGAAGGGCATTTTAATGTAGCTGAGGTAGTCGTCTATTTCCTCCTCCATATGCACAGATTTAGATGAATAGAGTCCGGCATAGTACTCTCTGAATTCAGCCACAATCTCCTCTTCGTCAGTGATCACTGTGCCTGCGGAGGTGACAAGTTCATCTATTACCAGGGGCTGTCTGCTATTACGCAGTATCTTTGCCAGCAAGGAGCCCGGGCGCTCACCCTCCCCATATGAACGGGCAGTTGCATACTTGCCCAGGTGTTGCACCTCCCTGTCTGCTTCGCTATTGTATTCCGCAACCAACTCGCAAATCCTAGCTTCTACCCCGTCATCCGGGGACCGCTGTAGCTGCTTTTCTAGCTGCGCTAACTGCGTCTCTATGGTCTGCAGACGCTGGCGGATGGACTTAAGGACACTAGAGTGTTTGGCCATAGCCATGCCACGTATGTAAGCTTTGAATGAGTCCTATACCATGTGGAAACTCTGTACTGAGCCCAGATTCTTATCAAAGAAAGATTCTATGTCTTCCGCCAACTCACCCCTGAAGACCTCATCCAGCAGCGAGTAGGGCGGCAGTCGCCAGGTGAATGGCGGGATCCGTTTGGTCGGGGCATCCAGTATCAGCAGAAGAGGGGAGTGGTCCGAGAGTGTACGCGGGAGGACCACGCACCCTTTAACCACCGCTAGTAGGGGACGCGATACCAGCCAGTAGTCAATTCTAGTGTGCACGTCATGGTACGCGGAGTAGTGCGTATAACCCCCTTTCCCCGGATGTCCGTGCCGCCAGGTGTCAACCAGATCGAGTCTAGTCAGTTCCGCCTGCATGCGTAAGGCAGCTGCCGCCGGGCGCCGCAACGCCCCCGAAGAGCGGTCCACCGACGGGTTGAATGTGAAGTTGAAGTCGCCCCCCACACTATTCTCGCGTGTTCGTATTGTCTACAAAGTGCAGCCAGCGTGGCGTAAAACTCTGGGTTGTCAAAATTAGGACCATACACGTTAACCACTACCAGCTCATGCCCCTTCCCTGCACATCTAGTGATTAAGTAGCGCCCATTCGGATCAGCCTCCAGCACCGTCAGCTTCAAATTGGATCTCGGGTTTACCCAGGTGACTACCCCCCCGGGAGTGCGTCGTAAAGCCAGCCGCCGCACTAGTGCCCGCCAGGCCCCGTGCAGAAAGCATTTTACTCCCTAGGGGGAGGTGTGTTTCCTGTATTAGTGCTAGGTCAATGTGGTGTCTGTGGAAATAATTTAGCACTTTCCTAAGCTTACGGAAGTTGTTCAGCCCCCGGACATTCCACGTCAGTGCTCTCAGAGTACTAGTATTGCTTTCACCATTCGCCACGCTAGGGACTGCCATCAGTATACCCACATTCCATTAGCGCCACCAGGAGAGTTTCTACGCAGAGTGCCATCAACTGGGCGGCACCAGGCATCCACGTCCAAAACGGCAAAGATACAACCAAACACAGACCACTCAGTGCGTCGCGCTCCCAACCATCCCTTATCTCAGAAACTCCCCCCAACATCACTCCCTCCCCACCCACAGCCGACCTCCCCCAACCTGGCCAGACAGGACCCCAAGCCCACCCCCCACCCCTCAAAACCACACACATACCCCGTAGACATTTCCCAAACCAGTAACAACAGGGACCTCGTAAAGCAGCAGCGTGGGGGCAGAGGCTACCAGGCACTAAAACACTCTCCACCAGGTTGCACCTCAGGGTAACGGTATACCCCCCCACCCCGCCCTCGTGCACCACCCTGCGCGAGCCACCCTGCTTCCGCCTCCGTGAGGCCAAAGGGGAAACCCCATCCACACCCATAAGTGTCCGGGCCGTATGCCCTGCAAAAATAGTCCGAAGCCCCCAGGGGACCCGTGGCACCCGCCCGCACCCACCCAGGCAAACTCAGTTCCAATCCGGTTAAGCAAATGTCATTAACCAACCCCGGAGGGGGAGGGGCCCCCCCAGACCCCAGGAAAATAGGCCCAGTAGGCCAGCATCCAGGCAAGCTCAATGTACTTTCCCCAGATAATGCTATTCCGCAGGTCCCCCAGAATGCATACATGCCTAATGTATCAGAAAGGTCTCACCAGGAGGCAGCAGCGCAGTCCTCATGTGTGGCCACGCCCGTCGCAGCCGGACATGGAGCTCCAAGTGCCCCATCCATTGCCAGGGCATCGAACACCCCCTGCCCATCCAGCAAAACAAACCAGATCCGTCGCACACTAAGTCCGACCACCCACAGATGGCTAGTCCTGCTCTTCCAGACGTGAGGCCTCCTCCGTAGTGTCATGTTGGCTCCGCGGGCTGGTCCGTTGGTCCCTGGACCAGTCCTTCAGGGATCTCTGCAGTTCCTTCGGGTCAGAAAAGAAGTGAGAGCGGCCCTGCCTGTTAATCCGCAGTCTCGCAGGGTATAGCATCGCATAGTCCAGGCCAAGGTCGCGGAGTTGTTTTTTATATGGAGCAAATTGCCTTCGTTCTTCCTGCACCTTCCATACCTGTCCATACCTTCAAATTGGAGCTTGCCCTTTTCCCTGGCCACCCGCAGGGCCGCATCCCGGTCCCTGTAATTCAGCAGCTTTGCGATTATGGGTCTCGCCGGCGCTCCCGGCTTAGGGTGAGGCCCCAGCGAGCGGTAGGCCCTTTCGACCACGAACATGGGAGAGAACACGCTCTCCCCCAGCAGGGTTCGCAAGAGCTTCTCCACGAAGAGTTCCATCCTCCCGGTTTGCGTCGTCTCCGCAACACCCGTGATGCGGATGTTCGATCTCCTCAAGCGGGCCTCCAAGTCTTCTGCCTTGTCCTGGATGACTTGGAGCAGTCTGCTGATTTGCTTCCGATCCGCATCCCACTCCGTTTGCGCGTCCTCAACCTGCGACACCCTCTTTTCCGCCATGTCCAGCCGTTCCGAGTTCTTGTCTACCCGCTCCGACATGCGGTCCATGCGGTAAGTGAGCACGTCGAGCTTGGCGTCAATCGCCGTCAGACTGCCCTGTAGGCCCTTCTCCATCGCCACCAGCATGTCTCTGAGGTCCGCTCCCGTGGCGCCCCCCGAGGCTGAGCCACCGGCGGCCGCCTCCGTCCCATCCGCGCCGGGTCCCTTCACCTTGCGGGGGCCAAATGATAGTTTGGGTTGTGTCTTATCGCCTTTTCCCATGGCGGCGGTCGGTGTCCGGAGCACCCCCAGGCCGGGCCAATGATCGATCTGGATGGCCTCCGGGGCGCCGCCTCAGCAAAACAGCAAGGGGGTCCCACCCCTGCGCCCCCACCAGCGCCATCAGGAGTGTCGCCTGCAGCTGGCCGGACCGCTCTGCAGCAGGGCCCGCAACACCGGAGAGTGCACCAGTTCCCGGCACGACGTTCCGCTCCCGGTCCAGCCCCCTCCGCAATGCCAAGGCGGGACCCCGCAGGCCGCCAGCTGCAACCCCAGCACCGAGCCGGGCAGGGGGCTACCTCCAAGTGCCCAGCCGGGCAGTCTGTGTCCTCCAGGGCGTATCCCCGACCAGCCAACAGGTATCCCTCAGCGGGCCGCACCCGAAACTGCCTCCGCTGGACCCACAGTACACTCCACGAGGATCCAAGCGCGTGGGCGCACCCACCGCCACTCATGAAGGTGCCCGGGGCTGCACCCCCACCTCAAGGGCCGAGGGGCTCTCCAGTCACCTCTGTCAGGGCACAACATTCTTCAAGCCAGGGGCGATGGCGCGGCACAGCCTCTCGCCCCAGGAGGTCATGTCCCCGGCAGGTTCTCCCGGATGCCCAAGTCGGCACCACTACGCCGTTTAATTCAGGCCGCCAGACGCGGTACGCGCACAGTCCAGGCTCTCCCGCTGCCAGGGTCGCTGGGGTCAGCGCCGTCCTCCGGAGCCGACCGCTCCGCGATGTCTCTGTCCGGCGAGGTGTCCGCAGCCAAGACCGGCAGTGCGGGACTGCTTTCACTTTCGTAGCCGCACGTCGCGGCACGCACGCCGGGGAGCTCCCCAGGGCAGGTCGGGGATGTCGGCCCTGCCTGCCAGCCGCGGTTCCAGTCTTCGCGTCGGGCCGCACGACCCCTCCGCCACCCAAAAGGGCCTCGCAGGCAGCACCGCTCGGTGGAGGGAGGATTCCCCCGTCTCCCCAGCTTGGCGGCTCCGCAGGTTAGGATGTTTGAGCGGATCTTGTGAGGGCTAAGGCGAGGAGCTCCGCTCTCACGCGTCCGCCCCCATCAACTACCTTCTTTCTTGGGCCTGACTGGGTATTACAGGAGGTTTGTCAAGGGATATGGATCTATAGTGACCCCCTTGAATGATCTGACCTCTAAAAGAATGCCTAAGTAGGTTCAGTGGACAGTTAGCTGTCAAAAGGCATTTGATGACCTGAAGCAGGCCATGTGCACTGCTCCCATTCTGCAAAGTCCTGACTATTCCAAACAATTAATTGCTCAAACTGATGCATCTGAGTTGGGGGTAGGGGCTGTGTTATCACAACTGAATGAAGAGGGTCGGGATCAGACAGTAGCTTTTATAAGCAAAAGGCTGACCCCCAGAGAGAAACGTTGGTCAGCTATAGAGAGGGAAGCCTTTGCTGTGGTTTGGGCTCTGAAGACGTTGAGGCCATACTTGTGTGGCACCCACTTCATTGTTCAGACAGACCATAAGCCCTTATTATGGATAAAACAGATGAAGGGTGAAAACCCCAAACTTTTGAGGTGGTCCATTTCCCTACAGGGGATGGGCTATACAGTGGAACATAGACCTGAGAGTAACCATGCCAATGCAGATGGGCTCTCCAGATATTTCCACTTAGAAAATGAAGACTCAACTGGTAAAGGTTAGTCTCATGTCCTTTGGTTGGGGGGGTTGTTTAGGAGAGTAAGATCTGCTTCTTATGGTTACCCCTACGTTTTGCATGATGTTGCACTGTTTTTGACTAGTCTGACTGGGATCCTGCTAATCAGGACCCCTGTCTATCTGCCTTCTCCCTTAAATTGTCATGCATGTACTTGGGTACAATCCAGATTGGATACTGAGGTACCCTTATCGGTCCCTAGTATATGGTACCCATGTACCCAGGGCATAGGTACCCCAGAGGCCTCCCAAGGGCTGAAGCATGTATTATGCCACCCATGAGAGGCCATGCAAAATGAAACTACAGATCTGCTACTGCAACCTGTGTAAGATGGTGCTTGCATCACTTACGTTAGATATAGGTTCACTATATCTATAGGTCACTACACTTTAAAAATTATAAGTCACCCCCATTGCAGGCCTTATCAATCCTGAAGGCAGGGTGCTGGGTTTTTAGTGAGAGGGTGCCCCTGAATGAGCAGAGCCCCTCTGCAGCCTTCGAAGACCATTCTCCCGGGTTGTCTGTGACTCAGCCAGACATATAGGTAGAGGTGCATTATAACCTTGCGGTAAATGCTATCTCGAAACAGCTGCATAGAAACATATCGTGTTTGGTATCAAGCACCTTGGCATCATACCTCCACACCGGTAACCGGTGCGGGAGATATAATTCCACTCTTCAGAAGCGAGCTCCGTGGGGTCACTGGTTTAACCGGTGCCAGCCTTCTCGACTTGGGCAGCACAAAATGGATGCTGCCGACCAGACACACATTTCTGCCCTCCTGCTGCTGAGCCAAGCTTGAGCAGAGGAAGGCAGCACAATAGGCATCCTGTCACAGGGCGGTTTGACAACCTCCCAGACAGGATTTAGTGTATTGGGGCTGGGTGGGTGCACACTGAGAGTGCCTGAAAGCCTGCACTGAGGGCACATTTGGTGTCCCTGTGCATAGTGAAGCTCAAACCAGTTCTGGGAGCCATTGGCTCCTGCTCTGGCGCAAAACTGGACAAAGGACATAGGTATAACCACCCATCTGTCCTGACCCTCCCGTAGGAGGCTCCCCCAAATCTGTCCAACCCTCTCCCGTGTGTACAAAAGGGCTTTTCCTGGCTGTAAGACTTTAGATTTTATGTGGACAAGATTCTACAAGAAGAAACCACTGACCTTCGACCGTCTGGACACTCTGGACTTTGCTAGACTTCGACTGGGCCCGACCGGCTCCCTCTCTGTCCAAAGCTTTGTCTGTGCCCGTGCTCCATACAGGCTCCGTGCAGGACCTGTGGTGCACTAAGCACAACTGAAGACTCTCCCTTGGAGTGAAGGAGTCACTCCCCTGCAACTACAGGCACCTTAATGCAACTGACCGGTCTGCTGCTCCTGAGCTCCTGTGGACTCTGAAGAGTTCAGCAACACAGGAAGTGGGTTTTTGAAGGTCCCGGAGGTCGATCTGCCCTCTCAGTAAGTTTGAAGCATATCCCTCGTGGGGAATGCATAACACGAACCCCTGTGCACCATGTCCATTTCCAGTTGCTTATGCTTGTTGGC
The DNA here is from genome assembly GCF_964204655.1 of Triturus cristatus. Taxonomy (NCBI): domain Eukaryota; kingdom Metazoa; phylum Chordata; class Amphibia; order Caudata; family Salamandridae; genus Triturus; species Triturus cristatus. The sequence goes on along the minus strand of NC_140583.1, from coordinate 1,175,324,828 downwards.
GATTCCCTAGTTTGTGCATTGAACTCCATGTAGTCTTGACCCTGAGCAATATTTGCACCAAACAACTCCTTGGCATCCTTGCACCGAGTGCTCCGTGGGTTGGTTCTTTGCAATCTTGCTCAAGGTCACCTTGCGACTCCTGGTCATTCGGCATGTGGGTCCTCCTGTGGGTCAACTTGATTTCTGTAGGGCTTTCCTGGTTGCTCCAGATGTGCCCAGACTCCCCATTGCTTGGTGAGTCCCCTGGACCTTGCTGGTCCACACCGTAACCTGCTTGACCTTCCTGCGTGGGTTGCTTTTGCCAAGGCTTGTTGATGCTCCAGCAGGACACCGACCCCTCAGAACTCGACATCCTTCATGGGACAGCTCACCTCCAGCTCCTGGTCATCCTCGATGTCTCCTGGTCCTCGTGACTGCAGAGTCAAGCATCCCTTCTTCGCACCTGAAGCATCCAACATTGGTGGGCCATGTCACCTTGGTCAGTTCCATCAGGCCAGCATATTGAAGATATTGCCCCTGCCCCAAGCCAAACCCTTCACACGCCTGCTCAAAAGTGAGTTAAGTGTCATTTACATATTGTCTGCCAATACCATGCAGCCACCCTCTCTCCATGCCTGGAAAGACATGTTTCCACCATCCTTCGCACAAGGACTAACTGCCAGATTAACGATTCCGGGTGAAAGGGAGCCCGCCCCAGCACAATTTCCACAACTTTCTGCCACAAGTAGGCCTAACCACATATGGCAGTTCCGCACTCAGCCCGGCACCCTCCATCAAAGTCATAGGTAGGTCCCCTGGCTGCACTCACCGTCAAGTAAACGCTTTTCCCAGTTATCACCCTCATCCAACCACTGCATAGCATGCTGAAGGGGCGCCGCGTAATAATAAAGATCAAACCTAGGCACCCCTATCCGCCCCTCCTCATACCACTTCAGGAGCACCTGCAGTGCAACCCTACAGCGCTTTCCCACCCAAAACAGGGTCACCAGGAGGGAGGTCAACTATCGGAACACTTTCGCAGGGACCGGGCACAACACATTCTGCAGGGCATATAAGCATCTCAGCAGCCTCACCATCTTTGCCACAGCTATTCTGCCCATTAGGGACAGTGGCAGCGTGTTCCAGAATTTAACTGAATTCCTCAGCGACTCAGCCACCCTGGACATATTCAGCTGGAGCAGCTTAGCATTCGCGTGTGCCACCTACACCCCTAGGTATCTAAAGTGGTCCGTCTCCCATCTCAGTCCCAGGCTAGGCAGCTCCCCAGCCCCACTCTCTCTCAGTCCTGCTAGTGGGAACGCAAGGGATTTATGCCTGTTTAAGTCGCAACCTGGTCCATCAACCGCAACAGTTTCGGTATCGCCTCACGCAGAGACGTAACGTAGAACAGTGCACCATCCACATACAGTGAGATAAGGTGTGTACTGTGCCCAATTTGTATGCTCCAGTGGCCTAGTTCCTGCCTTGCCCATATTGCCTAAGGTTTGACCCATCAGCACACATACCGTAGGGTTCGTATATAATATTTTAACCCATCTACAAAAGCGTGGTCCAATCCCCAACTTTCCAAGGATTTTCAACAAGTACCCCCAATCCACCGTATCAAACGCCTTTTCAAGATCGATAGACACCAACGCCATGTGTTCAGGGGTCTCCTGCGTCTCAAGCAATATATGTGCCAACCGTCGTATGTTCATAGACGTACTACGGGCCAGTATAAAGCCGCACTGGTCCTCATGAACTAAATGGCCCATGCGTGGTCTCAGCCATTTAGCCAGCACTTTGCATAACATTTTTATGTCTGAGTTAATCATTGTCAAAAGTCGGTATACCACCGGGTCCTGAACATTGCCACGCAGCTTTGGGATCAGACAAATTTCACCCTCACCAGGGGGCAATATTCCACTATCAAAGGACTCATTAAAGGTTTGCAACAATGGCTGGACCAGCACTGCAGAGTATGTCTGATAATACTCAATGGGCAACCAGTCACCCCCCGGTGTCTTGTACCTAGGTATTTTCGCTATCGCCTCCATCAGCTCCTCCTTAGTAATCTGCGCTTCCAGTTCTGTCCTAACTTCTTCAGACACCTGCCTCAGCTGTAGGCCCTCCAAAAAAGGGATATAAAGGTCCACACTTACTAGGCTGTCGGCCCTGTACACTGTCTGCAGGTGTTGCCGGAACACCTCCAGCATAGCTACCCGAGCATAGACCAGCTCGCCCGACTGGGCTCGAAGACTAGTAACCAAAGGGGGGGCATGTTTCTTCCTCAATATCTTGCCCCTGCAGCACTGACTGGAGTACAGGCCAACAATTTTTCCCTATCCTGTAGCTTAGACTGTAGTTGCCTCCGGGCACCATATGTCAGCCCCATTACCGCCCCCACTGATCACTGCCTTCATCGCATCCCACTCATGGGCTCTGTTACTTGCAGAGCCCCATTTCAGAGAAATATACTCTGTCAACGTGTTCAGGATTGCCGCCTTCCCGAACGGGTCCTCCAGGATATCGCCAGGGAGCTGCACTCTGCAAGGGCCCTGCTCCCCCTTCGCCCACCGCACCCAGCAGCACACTAGCGCATGATAGGACAAAAAACGTGCAAATGAATAATCTCTGCTGCCATGAACGCTGGGTGCTCTGTCGCTAGCACCCTGTCTAAGCGACTATGCGTTTTATGAGTGGGTGTGAAACAGGTAAATATTTTTTGAGTCGGGTGGTGCTCCCTCCAAACATCCCGGAGGCCAAGGTCACTCATTTGCTTCTGAAACTGCTTAGTCATACGCAGCTTGGTGCCCCTTCTGGGCGGGCATCTATCCAGCTCAGGACCCAGCACACAATTAAAGTCTCCCAGCCATAGCAGGGGGGTGTACAAGTCTGCAGTGATCAAGTCCTACAGGGCCACAAAGACATTTGCCTCATCAATATTAGGGGCATAGGTATTTAGTATACTACTTGGCGACCTTCTACGTCCACTTCGGTATACTGTAGCGTAAACAGGGCCCCAGGTGCCACCCAAATCAACGCCCCCCCCTAGCATTGGTAGAATACGACCAGTGGAACACCTGGCCCCTCCACTTTTTCTCCAAACGCCCAGCCCCAGCATCATCTAGATGTGTCTCTTGCAAGCACGCAAACATTATGTTATGTTGTCTAAGGAATGATGGGACCCTAGGTCGTTTGGCGCAGGTGCCTAATCCCCTAGCGTTCCAACTAAGAAACTTTACCACCCCTGTCCTAGTCATTCATTCACACACTCTGTCTGGCAATGTGCCAGGACTCAGCACTCTTCTGCAATGACACGCCCTTTTGCATAACATAACATACGTTCAAACTAATTAAACAAAAAAAAACCCACCCATGGACAATACTCGACTAACATCACAGATAGTTCTGCCCAACCATCGCTCATGCACTAAGTCCAACAGGGACAACATAAGGTTCATCACCAATCCGCCCACCCTCTACTGATCTGAAACCCAATATCATTCAGGAATGCGTAATATACACATACACATATGCCGGGGATAAGTCCCCCCCAAGTCCCATCCAGCATGCAAATGTCCCGGCTGACCTCCCCGCACACAGACCATCCTCAAAACGCCAACAGCAACAAACACCACCATTCAGCGTTACCACAATTCCGTGAGGTAGTCCTGGGGGCAACAAGACAAAGCAGGGCCCTGCATTGAACGTTTAATCACTTTCTCTCCCAGGAAGATCTTCCAACAAGGACTCAGGCACAGTATCCATTGACAGTTGAGGTGCCTGATCCTGCGCATCAGGGTCAGCAGAGGCAGTTCCCAGCAAGTCCATATTGATAGTATCCCCCACAAGGGGATCAGGCTGCAATGTTCCATCCTCACCCATCGTTATCCTTTGTTGCAATATCTCCGGAGCACTCTGCAACTTTGCTCAATTTTTCTGCTGCCGAAGTGCCCCCTCCAGGCATGTCCCCCATCGTCGCTTGTGACCCCTCGCTTCTCCAGGTAGCAGACCATCTCCACGGATCTCCAGTCATTCTCAGACATTCTCCAGGGAATCAAAGAATTGCACCTTGCCCCCTGAGATCACCTTCAGCTTGGCAGCATACAGGAGCATGTATTGCATATTCAACTCCTGCAGCTTGCACTTCATTCCGAGGAAGGACTTACGGAGGTCTTGAACTTGTTTAGTATAGTTCGGGTATATAGCCACTTTATTGCTGTCATCCTGGAGGTTCTGATGTTCTCTTGCCGCCCTCAAGATGCAGTCTCGGTCTCAATAGTTGAGAATTTTAACCTTAAGAGTTCGAGGTGGCGCCCCCGGGGGGGAAGGGGGACGAGGGCCCTGTGCACTCTCTCCATAACAAATACGTCCGACAGTCCCTCGAGGCACAATTGGGAGTGAATCCAGCGCTCCAGAAACTGCTCAGCTGTACCCTGTTCCACCCTCTCCGGTATACCCAATACCCGCATAGTGTTTCGTCTCGCCCTCCCCTCCGCCTCCTCGGCACGACTCTCCAATTCCTTCGGAACCACGGTCATCTGTGCCACCTGCTGCTTTAGGGTGACCACGTCTCCTTTCAGGTCTGCTATATTCCTCTCAGCACCTGTGACTTTATCCGCCACCTTATGGAGTTCCGCACGTAGTCGGTTCACATCCACAGAGCCTTCCTAGACCCCTGTATGGTTGCCATAAATTCAGCCCTGGGGGGCTCTGGGCTCTCCCCCCGAGGAGTCCTTCCCCACCACTTCAGTCTGCCTAGTGAGCCACTGGGGGGGGGGGGGATGCTTAGGGGTAGTATACTGTGTGATGGTGTTGGATCGAGACAGCTTCTGAGCTTTCTCTTTGCCCATTGCGACCTCCATCACGTGTTCACCGCACATAGACCTGTATAATCTGCGTGGCAGGAAGACCTCCTCAACAAGCGAATACTATTAAAGCCTGCCCGCAGTTGTGTCCCTGCATAGGTGCTTACTCGATACTCAATTGTCCTCGATATGTCAGGGCAACAGCTACTGTTCCTTTGACCCAATATGACAAGCAGATGCTGGGGCAACCTACTCCAGGGGGGGTCTCAGGTGCAGCAATCCCAGGTCAACCGGTGCCCAATCGGGACAACCTGCATGCCAAGGCCATACATTTAAGAAGCAGTTCAGCCCCCAGGGAGTCTTCTCATTTATGACTATATTCTTGGGCCCTTTGGGGACCTCAATCAAGTCCCCAAGGGCCCCCACACTCTTACCAGGAGCGCCACAGCTTAATTGGTCACATGCATACAGGCCTTTGTGCCTTCAGTTCAGTCGGGCCAGTCCCACAGTCTCAGAAGCAGGGAGGGGGCAGGGACCAGCAAATGACGCTCTGCTCACACCCATCCCCCAAAGCTGTAAGTACCACTCATGAGCAGCTGCCCGGGGGAGCCGACAACCGCAGGCGAGGCCCAGCAAGGCTCTGTTCAGGCCCGCAGAAGACTGCTCTGCCCTACACAGCCTCAGCCGGGGGAGCAGCAACCGCCTCAGGGCCACTCACCAGAGATCTTCGTGGGTATTTGCCTCCAAGGCGCGCCCCACTGTGCTTCACTCCTGGGCGCCAATTCCCAGCAGTGCGTACCAGGATCACAGCTCATCGATGTCCAGGGGTCTGCAATAGGCCACCACCCAACGGCCCTTTGCAACACGCGATCCCCACAGAAGGGATCGGCAACCATGCCCCGGCAGTCACCCGCGGCCAGGCGCAGCCGGCTGCCCAGGACAGCCCGGGACCAACCAGGCTGCATAGTGGAATAATCCACTTGGCCCTCAGGTTTTGATAATGGGGACAAAAAAAGAGCAAGTGGACTATAGATTCTGTACTTAATTTGCAAGACGAGCAGAGGTTACCCGAAGAAACATTACGGCTCCATTTACTGCAGAACAGTTTGGTTGGTTGGCAGAGTCCTATAGAGAAATTGTACGAATAGTTTGCGAGCCAGAGGAGGCACGATTTCATAAATTGTTTCTTCATAACTTGTGGTTGACTTAAAATCTAAAAAAAAAAACCTGGTCAAGGAACCCATTAGGCTAGATGTTTCCCATCTCCATGATTTTTTCCCTATAGATCGATTTGACCCTTGCCTTTGGTATTAAAGATATACTTTCCGGGTTAAGCCAATAAGACTCCAGCCCTAATTGCCGGAGTAGGCCTCTTAATGAACTAAACCAGGGATCAGAGTTACCTAGAGATAGTGCAAAAGGCCAGTCAATGCTGCTCTGTATGAAACTAACTCTTCAACAAACCACAGGCGATGCCAGAACATGAGTAATTTATAATCAAGCTTGCAAGCCAGTTTTCTCTGAGCAAAGTCCAGGTATAAATGAGTCAAGGGTGCTAAGGGGTAATTTTTAAAGAGATCTTAAAAAGCAATTTTCAACAGCGATAAGACAGTTTGTATTCCCACTACCTCATAGTTCTGTTCCATACAGAACTCCCCCAGAGTTTATTATAAATCTCTAGTGCAGCAGCCACTTTTCTAGACACCGTTTTTTTCTGTATCTTGGAAATATGGGCAGTCTGCTGGATTAACATTAGATTTACTTTGTCGATATGGGGTGCCAAGTTTAACAAATACCCAGGTAGTCAAAAGCTAATACTTGCTCCAAAGGGGTGCTTCCTACAGACAGACGTTTTTTTATTAGGTTTTACCTTTCGTTTGGTAAAAACCATATATTTGGGGTTTTTTAACAACAGTTTTCATCATGTCCCTTGTCAAATATTATGCAGAGCATGGTAACCCAGAGACATACTGGCACTTGATACACAAGAAATATTGCGTTGACTTTTTGGCATATTAGTATTATACAAAGACAAACTCCCAAAGAACAAAAGAAGACCCCCTCCCCCCGCACTGTCTTTGCACCATACAATTAAAAACATAAATACGCCCGCATATAAAGAGTATTGTCAGCAGAACCCTATAGGTCCAGATCCACCACTCCTGCCCAACTTAACTCTCAACTGCCACATCCCGCACCACAGGGGGCTCTAGGTCCAGACCCCTATAGGTCGCCCACCTCTTCCAGATCTTAAAGTGCTTCAACGGGCACCCACGAACCTTGAAAATAGGAACCTCCAAACCCATATTGATGTCCAATCCGTTTTTCCACGCCGAGAGCGATGGTGGTGCCCCAGCCTTCCACTTACGGGCAATGTCCCTTTTAGCCAGAGTAAAGCCCAGCAGCATAAGATGACGCTTATAAATATTCCCCCCCCACCCCCGCAATTACATGCAACAGCACCAATTTTGGGGAATAAGGGAGCTCCCACCCCAATACTTCAGCCAAACAGGCCAGGACCCCCCGCCAGAACCTTTCGAGCACCACACACTGCCAAATCGTTTGAAACAGGGTACCATTCGTGGAACCGCATCGTAGGCACACCGGAGTCGCTATCAAGACCGCCTTCCACAGTCGAACGCAGGTATAATACATTCGGTGAAGATAATTGAATTGGATCAATCTTAGGCGACTGGCTATTGCCGCTTCTCTAGGAGACGCAAGGGCTTCCGTCCAGTCTTCCCCCATCCAGCGGACCAAGATCTTCCTCCCATCTCTCCCTGAGTTTATCCAGTGTATTAGGACCATTTGTTACCAGGGTTTGATATATTTTAGAGATTTTATGATCCTGTAGGTCACCAATACACAGTTTAGCTTCAACAGGACTGAATTTGGGAAGAAACTCCAACTCTACAACGCTAGGAAGGATGGCATGCCTAAACTGCAAGTATTTAAAAAATTGCGTTTTCGGCATCTGGTATTCCTGTTGAAGATCCAGGAAAGATTTCAAAACTGTACAGCGCATTTCGTCCCCTAAAGTTGAGATCCTGATGTTGTCCCAGTCTCGGAAACCCTCCAAGCCCGCAAGTTGCGGTAATCTGCCGTTGGACCAAAGGGGGGTATCCCTCGTCAACGAGCCCCACCACCCCATCCTGCACAGAGCCTGCCTCCACACCTGGAAGACTACCCTCGTGGCGGATGGCAGCGTCTTACGGAGAAATGCAGAGTATAAGACCGTGTGTAAGGAATAGGAACCCATGTGGCACCGTTCCACTGCGTAAGTGGGGTCAGATCGGTCTTCATACCACCATTCGTTCAATATCATGAGTTGCGAGGCCACATAATAGGACTGGACATCCAAGGTGGCAAGCCCCCCACAATATGTGGACTGAAAACACGTCCATAGCGCTACTCTAGGTGCCTTTCCCGTCCAGAAAAACTGTCCCAGAGCCGAATTAACCTGACGAAACCAAGAAGACTTGACAGGGAAGGGATAAATCTGTAGTTGATAAAGCAAGCCCGGCAACAAGACCATTTCAAAGACGGCTGACTGCCCAGGGAGGGAAAGGGGCATATGAGACCAGGTCCTCAATTCGTCGCGCACACGCGCCCAAACTGAAGCCACATTACGGTCCCAGGACACCCCCGATGAATCAGACAGAAAAAAACCCAAATACTTCACACCGACCGCAGTGATCTGTACCGCAGAGGCCCAGGTGCCCAATTCCACCTGATGCCCCTGCGTCCACAGTAAGGACTTACTCGCGTTCATAAATAGACCGGATGCTTCCCCGAAAATCTCCATGATACGCAGCAATCTGGGGCCTGTCTTGTTGACGTCGGTCAGGAAAAAGAGGACATTGTCCGCGTACAGCGCGATACGGTCCGATAATCCCTGAGCCCATTCAAAGCCCGGCACATGTGCATCAATCTGCACTCAAGCCGCTAAGGGTTCCATCGCGAGGGCGAAAAGAAATGGCGACAACGGGCATCCCTGATGGGTGCCCTGCCCAATAGGAAAGGTGAAGGAGACAGCTCCTGCAACCCGCACCGATGCCGTGATGTGTGTATAAAGAAGTTTTTAATAAGCCAAGAATAGTGGGCCCAAATTCAAGTTATCCAAGAGCGCAAAGAGATAAGTCCAGCTGAGGAAATCGAAAGTCCCAAACCAGCCCTCCCATTTGTCTAGGAGTAGGAAAAGGGAGTTGGGGGTATTGTTGGTGAGTGAGCGGTAGATCCGAGAGATCCAACCCTTCCCCAAGTCGCCGGTCATGACTTGCGCCTCAGGCGGGCTATATTCAGGCACGGAAGTGCCATCAGGAATATGAGAGTATAGGGCGTGGCGCAACTGCAGGTATCGGAAAAATTGAGAGGGATGGAGGGAGTGTCTAGCCTGTAAATCCTGAAAGGATCGTATATAAGTACCACTCCAGACATCGCCCAACAAAGTTACCCCGATGAGATCCCATTGTCGGAACCCTGGCAAGGAGGCGACTTCACGGAGCCTGGTGCCACACCACAAGGGAGTGTATTGAGTCAGTCTCCCTGCCCAGTGAGAATGACGGAGGGATGCACGGCAAGCCAGAAATACTCAACGCGTGACCTCAGGGAGGGCCAGAGGAACAACGGCCCCTTAAAGCATCCCCTGGATAGAGGAGAAGACCATAGTGTGAAGCGCCAAACGATACGCCGGGTCAGACCAGCCACCATTAAACCAGTCGTGGATCGTAAGGAGACGAGTTGCTAAATAATAGAGGTAGAGGTTCGTCATTCCGAGACCTCCGTCAAAAGGTGGGATTTGACAGTGGGTCAGGGCCAGTCTGGGTCTGCGGCCCCCCCAGAGGAACTTAGTGGCCAAACCGTCCATGTCCCGGAACTAAGACCTAGCAAAGGAGAGATGTGTGTTCTGGAGCATGTACAAAAACTGGGGTAGGATCATCATTGTGTATAGGGCTATTCTGCCCAGAGGGTTCAGGGGTAACTTGCGCCATTTAAGGAGGTCAGCGCAGACCCGCTTAACCAGCGGGGTGACATTGAGCTCCCATGCGAGGCCAGGGAGAAGGGAGACCCAAATCCCCAAGTACTTGAAGGACAGCCGCCGAAGGGGGATCGTCGATTGCCATCGAAGCATTCGCGCGATGGGTGCAAGGGGACAAGGACGGATTTAGCCGAGATGAGCTGAAGGCCGGAAACACGCTCGAAGATAGCCAGGAGGGGTCCCGATTGGGCCAGGTCAGCCAGAAACAGCAGCACATCATCCACGTATAGCGCGATTTTATCCTCCACTAGGCAGGGCCACCTCCAGCCAGTCAGGGAGCGGTCACAGCGTATAAGGCAAGCCAGTGGTTCCATCGCCAGAGCAAAAAGTATCGGGGAGCGGGGCAACCCTGCCGCGTACCCCGTCTAATGGGGAAGGGGCGAGAAAGAGCTCCGTTGACGAGGATCTGTGCCCGGGGACAGTGATAAAGTGTTCTTACCAAGTTGCGGAAAGGAGTGCGCATCGCATCTAAGTAGCTCCTGTCAACGGAATCAAAAGCCTTCTCAAAGTCAATAAGGAGAAGGGACAAGTATGGGGTCAGCTGGTGTCGGTTCGCAAGGGCAAGATGAAGGCGCCGAAGACAGTGTCTAGTCCCTCGGAGAGGGATGAAGCCGCATTGGTCCTGATGGACAAGCTGGGCTAGATAGGGACGCATGCGATTGTCCAATATGGAAGCGAAGATCTTGAGCTCTGTATTGATGAGCGAAATGGGACAGCAGTCCGAACAGCATTGCGAGGGGGCTAGGACTTAGGGATCACTACAATGGTGGTGAGGTCCGTCTCCGGCCGGAAAGAGCCTAACTCCACCGCTTCATTGAACATCGCTATGAGAGGTGGAATCAAGGTATCGCGGTAGGACGAATAAAAATCCTGGGGGAGCCCGTGCGGCCCAGGAGTCCTACCCGCCGCCAGGCGTGAAATGGCATCAGACACCTCGGTAGGGGTAAGTGGACAGTCCAATGCAGCCGCATCGGATCCGCTGAGGCGCGGAAGGGGGAACTCTTCCCATCGGAGGGGCTTAGAGAGAGAAAGACCAGACGACCGTGCCGAATAGAGGGTAGCATAGTAGGTGGCGAAGCAGTGGGCCACTGCTAACGGAGGGCAGTGAAGCTTGCGTCAGCCATTTCCGGAATGATACGGTTGGCCATGGGGTAGGTGGCGAGACGGAGGAGGAGCCTCCCATTCTTGTCTCCCCAACCATACACTTAGGCCACAGATGAACGCCAGGGAAGCTTGGCGGCTTCCAGAGCGGTCTGTCTGAGCTCGTCCCGTAGGAACGCCAGTCTCCTTTCCTGGACATCAGATCTTTCCTTGGGGCTCATCACCTCAAGCAGGGTGGCTTGTGTTTCCAGAAGCGTGACCCGAGAGTCACGTGCCGAACGGGTGAGTTTCAGTTGGCCCTTGGCGAACCCCCGAATGGTGGCCTTACCAGCCTCCCAGAGGGTGCGGGAGGATGATACCGAGCCTTGGTTGGTGGTGAAATAGGTGCGGAGTTCGGCACATATGCAGTCCTTAAACTCCTCGTCTTGGAGGAACCAGGCGTTGAGTCGCCAAAGTGGTCGGGAGGATGGGGGACGGGCCCCCACATGGAGTAACACTGGGGAGTGGTCCGACAGGCCCCTCGGGAGGATAGAGATTGCCTGGAGCGCTCGGCAAACCTCGACCGGCAGGAAAGCGTAATCTAGACGTGCGTGGGTGTGATGAGAGGCAGAGATATGGGTGTATTGCCTTGCGGTCGGGTACCACAATCTCCAAGCGTACCCGAGACCCAGCTGGCAGCCCATGAGGAGAGAAGACCGGATTGGGAAGTCCTGGAGGTGGAGGGAGGAGACGCAGTATCTAGGTCAGGATCCATAGTGGCATTGAAGTCACCCCCCACCACGGTCAGTCCCAGGGGCAAAGCCGCGATCAGTGGGGCGAGTCCGCTAAGCGTGGGGCCCAACAAAGCAGGAGGGGAGTAGACAGACAGCAGGCAGCCGGCATCTTGAAAAGGCCGCGAGGCGGCTGGGAGAGAGAAGGGCGTCCGCCGTCCAAGGATCGCAAGGGAGCACAGTAATCGGGCCCTCCGGACTTCCAGGTGAGCCGGACGAGGATTTTAGGGGTCACTAGGGTCCTGATGGCAGGCGATTTCAGAGCGGATGACGGAGGGGTCCGGAGCACTTCTAAGGTGCGACCGCCATCTTGACGCTCTTGGCCATGCCCCGAAATGCACATCCTTAACGAGTTTCGCAATATGGCGGATAGGATTCGCGTGATGATGGAGCTTGGTACACTACCGGTACGGGAGTCTAGTTTTCTAAAAAAAAATATATATATATACATACTTTTTTTTGAAGATATAAAAAGTTACATAATTTTTCAGATAAAAAAAAAAAAGGATAATAGAGTTTCAATTTCAAAAGACTTTATTCGGTTTTAAAATAAAACTATAAAAGTTGCACACTCCATATAAAAATATAAAATCATACATTTCATGACAAAAAAGGCAGTTTTAACCAATCCAATAAAAACAGAGAAATATATATACATCATGATCAATAATAAACAAAAGAAAGAGATGGGGGAAAAGTGGACAACCAATAACCGGGCACACGACTTCATAAGTAGTAATTGGTGGGATGCCAGCTGATATTAGGGGTTTGTTAGTTAGTTTCTTGATCTCAATGAGGATCTCAAAAAACCTACTACAAATGGAATACATTCTGGTTTCAACAATTGTAGATAAAACAGATCTGGGCGGACCTGGATAAAATTCAGCCTTTTTCAAAGGGGTATTAAAAATAATCTGCGAGGTACTTCATAGAAGTTACAAAAAAACAAAGTGCAGCAAATCCTGAGGAGACACTCCGTCGCAGCCACAGGATGCTAACACCTGGCCTCTTCAGGTCCCTTTTGGTACAGAAAGTAAAAAGTGAAAATAATCCAAACGGAACCTGATCAATAAAAACCGCTCGTGTGTCGACAGGGGCCACAAAAGATATGGCTCATTAGATGGAGTAGTTTTAAGCATCACAAATTTGCGGACGCTTGGTTTACACAATTCTACCCCTACTCTGCCAAGCTTTTTCAGGGAAATAAAAGTCTTCTTTACAAATTCCACATCCACTGCAGCAATAAGTTCAGGCTTTAAAAAAAGATCCGGTCGCCCCAGCTCCTCAAAACTACCCTTTATATATTTTAACCAAGGAATGCGTAATATGTGGTCAAGGCTCAAAACTTCTTTCAGAATCTGGTGATTAAGAACTAAGTCTTTGTTTAACCAGCAGTTGAGCTAAAACAGCAAAGGGCGCATGGCCAAAATATCACAAATAAATGGCAACCCTGTTTCTTCGTGTACCACCAGTTTTGGTGTTCCTCCAGGCACCCCAAGAAGTTGTTTTAAGAAGGTGTTCTCCACCACCTGTAAAACATCTCTTGCTGCGTAGCCCCATAATTCACTCCCATAGCTGGCGATAGCGACACTTTTGGCCTGGTATATTTTCAACATTGCCGCAATAGGGCGCTTACCCATCTTTGCGGCAAAGTTGAAAATAGCTGGGTTTGCCCTTATAACCACCCCCTTCTTTCTCTGGATAAGGGCCCCCCCAGTCCAGGTGATCATCTAATAAAACACCCAGGTATGAGAATGTCGTGGTCAAAGGCACTTTCTCACCACCCACTTTGAAGGGGTACTGCTTCATTGGTCGTGTCCCGACCTGCATAATATAAGATTTAGAGTTGTTAATAGCTAGGTCACGATCGGCCATGAAGCTCCGAAAGGCATCGAGCAGGGTCTGGAGGCCCCTTGCAGTCCTGGCAATGAGGACCGCGTCGTCCGCATATAGCAGGACGGGCAATCCTCGTCACCCCACATAAGTTAAATCAGCCCCTGTTTCTACCAAGGTCTTATCCAGGTCGTTAATATATACATTGAATTGAAATGGGGCCAGAATACATCCCTGTCGTACTCCCCTTTCAATTTTAAAGTCCCTAGAAACCCGAAGATCCTGGGCAAATCTGATGTTAGCCTAAGTATCCCTATGCAGGTCCCTCAGGAAGTCAACCAAGCCGTCCTCCACCCCCATGGCCCTCATGGATTGCCACAGTCTCCCCCGGTTGACACAGTCAAAGTAGGAGGAAAGATCCATGAAGGCCATGTAGATCGTACCTTGGCGGGCATCCGTATACTTCCCTAGTCGGAACCCATATTGTATATCAGAGACAATCTTATTCTCTTCCGCCCAAGAGGCTAATCTGTTCAATAAAACCCCGCCCACAACCTTGACCACGGAATCAATAAGGAAGATTGGTCTATAACACAAAGTGCTATTACGATCGCTGTAGGAGAGTGGAATCTGACTAATGGTTGCCCCCAACTTTTTGCCTGGTATTTGAGTGGTTTTTGACTAGTCCGGCTGGGATCCTGCTATCCAGGACCCCAGCCTGTCTGCTTCCTCTGTTAAACGATGCGAGTACCCTAGGTACCAACCAATTGGATGCTGAGGGTGCCCTGACAGTCCCTTGTAGATGGTACCCTAGGTACCCAGGGCATGCGTCCCTCAGTAGGCCTACCAGGGCTGCAGCACTTATTGTGCCACCCTGGGACAGCCATACAAACTGACACCACCAGACCACTACTGTAGTCTGGGTAAGGTGGTGCTAGCACCCCTTACAGGGATATAGGTACCCTATATCCCACCCCATTACAACACATTTACTCTCATAGGTCACCCCTATAGCAGGCCTTGCTAATCCTACAGGGCAGGGTGCTGCGGTATGTGTGAGGGGGGACCCCTACATGAGTAGGGCCTCTCTGTAACCTTCGTAAAATCGTTACTGGGTTGTTTGTAGTGTAGCCATACCATATACTCTTAACCGCATTATAAGTCTATCGCGATACCGCGATAACTTGAGAATGGCTACACAGAACAATATTGTGTTTGGTGTCAAACATGTAGGAATCATACCCCCAGTCCAGCCATGGGCATGAGGGTACGATTCCCCCTTGCTAGAGGGGCGATATGGGAAAAGCGGTAGAATTTAGACACCAATTTAAAAGTGCACAAGTTTCACAGAATGGCTACTGCCCGCCACCTACACGACCCTGGCTGGCTGTTGCTGGGGAAAACCCCAGCCTCGCCAGCTGGACAATAGGGCTCCTGTGGCAGGGAGGTGCTAGCATCTCCCCAGACAGGATAATGTGGATTGGAACAGGGTGGGTGCACCAAATGTCCTTTCAGAGTTGCACGTAGGCAGCTGCAGAGACCTAATTCTGCATACACCGCTTGGAACCGGTTCAGGGGCATCCTGCCCCTCGCCAGGCGGACAACACACAAAGGGGAGAGGGTGTAGCCACCCTTTTCCGCCTCATCACTCATTGGTGGACACTACTCTGGACACTCCCCTAATCTTGGGGATAAAGGTGAATAACGTGGCCCCAGAGCCTCAGATTAATCTTGAACTTTACAGTCTTGACCTTCGACTTGCTGCTGCCCAGCTGACGGAAGAAATCTCCCTTGGGATAAAGGAGTTATCCCCCTGCTTGGCAGGCACCTGAAACACTGCAAGTGACCCGGTTGGAACTTCGCTGCTCCGACGGACTTCGACGACTTCCAGCACCCTTGAGGTGGGTTTCCAGCGCATCCCAGAGGCCAGTGAGTCTGCTCAACGAGTTTGGGCACCGTGGACCGCGTGGGTGCCGAGATCCCCAATACCCCAGGACACCGGTCACCTCTTTTATAGCACACGACCCTGACCAGTGGGGAAGTTGTGCTTTTGCCCGTTTTCGAGCCAACCACTCTACAGCAATTGTGCCAAAGACCAGCACCCTAGCCCCCTCCGTTGGCCCGTGGGTGCCCTTTTACGCACGCCAAATTGCCACCTCCCGCGGTCCCTTGTGGGCCCTAGCGGAGGTCTATTTCAACGATCAAGAGTTGCCCTGGTTGCTCCAGGCCTGCTCTACAGTCTCTCCAAAGGAGACATCTCCCAGACCTCGTGGGTCTGCACTGTAGCTGATTTGTTTATTCTTCGTGGGTTGCAGTTGCCAAGGCTTAGTGGAGCCAATCCGGACACTAACACCGCAGCGACCCTCATCCGACGTGGGACAGTCGCCCTCCGGAAGCTGGCCTTCCTTGAAGCCTCCTGGAGCCCGTGGCTGCAGATCCAAGCGACAGCACCTCTCACCTGAAGCACCCGACATCGAAGGGCTCCTTGCTTTGAGCCTCCTGGTCACTGTGCTGTGACCCAGACTCTGTCCCCTCTGCTTTCAGGTTCTTCTCGACAATCTTCACATCTTTGATCTTCACAGCATCATCGACGCTTTTGGCTAGCAGCACTTTTGAATATTTTCCTATAGAAAATCAGCCCGCGACCCGACACCAGAATCGACCTATGCACCCGGCTTCCCTGGGGCAGGTAACAGTGGTACCTCAGTACTCTCGTGGTAGTGGGCTTCTCAAAAGCTTAAGTCTAAAGTTTTAACTTTGTACTCCTGCTAGAAGTGACTTTAATCTGTGTAATTTAAACCGCGACATTCTCCATAGGCTAACATTGAGATCCCGATAGCAGCTCTTTGCACTGCACGTGTCTCCCGTGAGTCCCCTTCCTCATAACTGTGGGTGGATTCTGAAGGGGCAAGCGATCCTGAATGCCCTAAGCATTGCCTGTAGAATTGTCGTGGTTCTTATACCACTTTTTTGATATATGGTTTGGTCCCCCCCTGGGGCCCACTGATTTCTGTGCTATTTATTGTGTTTATAAATGCTTGTTTGAAGTGTAACTTTGCCACTAGTCACATAAAGCGACTGTGGGATTCTGTCTAGAATAAATACATATATTTTATATATATACCTGTGTGGGCTACTCTTTCATTTGGTTATTCAAGAGGTTATTATGGTAAAACAATAAGCTTAACACTCCTTCAAGACTTAGCCTGAAGGCTGCTCTCCACAGCTACCACTAGGATAGCTTTCTTTAAAGGTTGCCTTAAACCTATCATCAATAAGAGTCGAATTGGACTGGTGCAAGGTGTCCCTATAACTAGGAACAGCATATGCCAGGCCAACTTCTCACAATCACCCTTCTTGAAAACCGGTACAATTTTTGAGGTGCCCCAGGACTCCGGACATCCGGCCCTGGCCGCCGCGTTAAGCACGGCGACCAGTACCGGAGCCCAAAAAAGTGGGTTTGATTTAAAAAGAGCCAGAGGGATGCCATCCGGATCTGGAGCCTTGTTACATGACAGCCCTGAAATGCCTTTCTCCACCTCTTTCTGTGCAAATCTTACTGAGACATTAGTATGAACTCTGGTTTGGGCTTGTTGTTGATCTGTAGCACTTTTAAAAATGGATCTAAAATGAGAAACCCATTCATCTTCTGTTATAATAGTGTCTATTTATCCGGCCCCAGTCTTCTCAAATAAGGGTCGATTAATAATACAACAGAACCTAGAGCTGCTCCCTAATGTGCTTGGCTCCAGTAATTCTCGCCACGTTGCTTCCTTTAGTTCACCCTTACGGGTGGCCAGTGCCCGTTTATACTTGAGACGGAGGGCACGAATCAGAGCTCGGTCTCTCGGAGTAGCTTTTAAGGCTTCCTTTAAATCTCTAGCAGCTTTGGAAAATAAGGGATCAAACCATCTGGGGGCACAAGACATCGTCCTATGAGAGGGGGCACTTAACAATGCCCCTATCTTACAAGTAATACCCTTAAAAGCCTTGAGAACACCCCCAGGAAGGGAGCCAGGAGACACACAGGGTGCTATTTCAGCTGCGCATAACACTTGTACCTTGCCATAAAATAGGTCCAGGGCTACCTGGGACCATTTTAGGCGGTGTCTTCCATCCGTAGGTCTCAGCGTGCCTGGCACTGTAACCCTGGCATGAGTTGTCAGCAAACCTCCTCCCAGGAACACACAGATGGGGTTGTGATCACTAAATACACTATCCACAATTGTAAACCCCCGGAGGTTAGACTGAAGCCCAGCTGAGATAAAAATATAATCAATAAAAGAACCATCACTCCGTCCTTTAAAAGACGGGACGGGCTGTTTACTAAGGGGGGCAGAAAGAGACATTGATGGAATCAGGTCGAATTCATTAAGCATATTATTAAGTGCGTACCCCTGAGCCGAATGCTCAAAGTGAAACTCTCATGCAAGTGGTCTTGGGATCACCACAAGGGTGGACGTTAAAGTCCCCCGCCACCATAAGTCTGTGTGCAACAGAGCCACAGGACTGCCTAATTTGGCAGCTCAACTGGGTAATCTGTACATTCACTGTGTTATAAAAATTAATGATACCCATGCTATCATTTCCTCTCCTTAGGACGATAGCTTGAAGCTCTCTATAGGCAGTGGGGAGTTGCTGAATCCTACAGTTCACGGCCAACGCTATAAATATAACCAGACCACCCCTTGCACTGCCGTATACTTCCCCAGGATCATACATAGGTTAAGGCATTGGGCTAGAGTAGAATGCCCTAGTCTGAACCCATATTGTATATCAGAGACAATCTTATTCTCTTCCGCCCAAGAGGCTAATCTGTTCAATAAAACCCCGCCCACAACCTTGACCACGGAATCAATAAGGGAGATTGGTCTATAACACAAAGTGCTATTACGATCGCCCTTCTGGAAAACCGGTATAATCATTGAGGTGCCCCAGGACTCCGGACATCCAGCCCTGGCCGCCGCGTTAAGCACGGCGACCAGTACCGGAGCCCAAAAAAGTGGGTTTGATTTAAAAAGATCCAGAGGGATGCCATCCGGACCTGGAGCCTTGTTACATGACAGCCCTGAAATGCCTTTCTCCACCTCTTTCTGTGCAAATCTTACTGAGACATTAGTATGAACTCTGGTTTGGGCTGAAGAACCAGAACCTTTTGGACCTGGCGGCGCAGGGTACGCCTTAATCTCCTGGGTTCTCCTGCTTAGCTACACAGAGACACGGGGACACTCTGTCGGCGTAAAAGATCAGATTTTATTAGCTGCAGCTAGTACAGTTGTCCTAGAAGTACACACGGTATGTTCTCAGGAGACTGCCACTTCACTCCGTGGCGCACAATCTTATATAGTACATAGGTGACATATAAATTTACTAAGAACACACCTAAAACATATAAAAGGAGCCAATAAGAATAGTTCGAAAATAGGATACAGCCAATAGGAAAAGTTGGGAAACAAAGTATCGAGTAACTCGAAGAAGCCTCTCCTCCAACTGTGTTTGCCACCCCTCCCACAGGTTAAGGTATTAACATGTCTGTAACTGGTTTGCAGGTGGCGAGATACGTTTGTGTGTTTTGGAGGACAGTTGTGAAACAAGAGAATACGAGCGGAGGACAGCGAAGGCCAGAAGATGAGATAAAGTCAGAAGAGAATAGTGTGAACCAACAGATAGTCAAGACAGGAATTAGGAAAACCAGACAGGGATTAGTGTGCTCGGCAAGTTCTAACACCAGCTTTGTAAATAGAGGCACAAGGCTATTTCGACACAATATTGCAGGAAAAGCAGAAAAGACTTGGATCGTCGTGCTGCCTGAGTGAGGGCAACACAAAATGGCGGCGGAGCACAAAATGGCGGGTCAATTCAATCACGATCGAAAATCGAATTTTTTCAGACCCTCCTTTTGCCAGAACTCAGGCAAGATAGACTCACGTTAATCGGAGTCAATGTCGATGGCCATGAGGTCATCGAGTTGTTGCTGCACCATCATTTTGATATTTTCTATTCTTTGGGACTTGGGTTTAGGGATGCACATAGTAGCACAAAAATCGCAGATAGCGGGGCCACAGTGCATACAAAGGCAACAAGAGAAAATGATGGTCAAAACTACTCCAAGGAATGTCCATACCTTCCAACCCCATTTGGACAGTAGTCCCCAAAACCACTCCAATAATGACCAATCTCCTTCGTCCTGATGAATCGACTCAGAGATTTCATGTAACTTAGAGATAGCTTGGTATACTGTCGGAGCGTCATCAGGTATGAAAATACAGCAACTTGACACGATCAATTTGCACACTCCACCACGGTCCGCAAGAACAAAGTCTAAGGCAACTCGGTTTTGTAAAGTCATAAGACGGTCCGCCTGTAGTTCTGCCGCGATATTACTTAAGGCTCCTACAGGGATGTCTATGGTGGTTTCTACGACACGAACCAGTTGTCTTATATTTCTGCTGTTGGCCATTGGACCCCAAAAAGGAAGAAAACCTTTGAGGAAATCTCCTCCCTCTTGTCCTGCTGTGTCCTTGGAATTAATAATCCCTCTGCCATATCTGTTTCGATGATGATTGGAAGAAGCAGTGTAAGTAGGGGGAAGAAGGAAAGCTATATAACAGGTACCAGAAAAACCAGTTGGCAACCACGTGTAAGCCCTATCGTAACAGATGAAATATGTACCCTGAGATGGTACTAGAGGCGGCGAATTCTGAGAGGAGTAGACGTATGTGTGGGAACAGCTGTTTCTTTGTACGGTGTCAGCAGACTGACCATTTATCTGTAGACAGAAATTGCCCTGATGTGGTATAGTCCAAATCGGTGGAGATTTTCCTTGTTTAACTTTATCACTAAGGCTAGTGACATAATGGGTGACGTTCCAGTTAGTGTACGCTTTTCTTTCGTCAACGGAGATCTTACTATTTTCCATGATTTTAGCCATAGCTACCATTCCTTTTATCAATGAACTATGACTAAAATCTGGATCACCAATATATGAACTAACGGATCGTCTGAATTTGCTTTGATAGGCATTGGAGAAGATAACAAAATAAGCCCAAGCAGAACCTTCATAGGAGAATGGAAGAACCAAATATGGCATTCCTTTTTCTACGGTATGTGGCATAAATCCACACACCCAACAGTTTGTTGTATTTATCACTAATTGATGTTGATGTAATAACTGGACAAATGAATTGTTGTAATATTCGGTTCTTCTAATGAGTTCATGTTGAGGGAATGTATGAAATAGATGTGGAGAGACAGTAGAAGACGACGAAGAGGTAGAAGGAGAGACAACTTTTTGCTGCAGAGCATAAATAATCCAACTTATACACGCCAAAAGAATACACAATATTATAATAATACATAAAGTAATACCACAACGACTATATACATTTCTTTACAATGATTCATTTTATCCTTTCTTTCTCTTTTGCCTAATGTAGTCTCCATCTTTCTAAGTGGATGCTCACGGCAATCTTCCTCAATCACTTAGTCACGATTGTCTGCTGTCCTATGACACTGCAAGTCCTGCAGGCCTATTGCCACTACTCAGGTCGCAACCAAGACTCCTACCGTGACCCTGCAACCGGGATAGAATACTACATAGGAGAGAGAAAATCCTAAGTGTTCTTTAGTCTAGGTCTTAGGTTATAGTGTTCTTTATCAGGTACAGTTTGGTCTCGGAACAATGTTCGCGGATTTGTCATATTCAAGCGACGATGTGGTGTTATCGCTTCCTGAAGAATGTTGTCGTCCTCTTTCTCAGACAATGTTTCACTCAGGCGTGCATCACTAAAAGGTACAAATCGTGGAACCTTTTCGCTCTCAGAGTCTCTAATGCCCTTACGTACCCACTGATCAAACGGTAGAGGCAAAGGCACTTTCTTGCAATGCACGCCGTGAATCCAATTCTTCTTTCCTTCGATTTTCACTGCTGTTCTCGTAGTGAGCAAAACCTGACGAGGTTCCCTCCACCGGGGCTCCAAATTTTTCGTCCTTTGGAAATTCTTTATGCAAACCCAGTCACCTGGTTGGATGGAATGACCTGGGTCTGTGGAAACCTCTGGCAAAGCACTCTGAACCTGTTGATGGAGAACACGCAATTTAGTCGTAAGGTCATGCAAGTAATCAATCAACATTGGATATGGCAAGTCTGAGTATTTCTTAGGACGAGGGACTCCCCATATATTAGCTGGGCGCCCAAAAACCACTTCAGAAGGGCTAAGTCCCAAACGAGAGTGTACAGCAGTTCTGGTGGATAGAAGAGCCAATGGTAAAGCATCGGGCCAATTAAGTCCTGTACTAGCCTGTACTTTCGCTAGTTTTAGTTTTAAAGTTCCACTGTAGCATTCCACTAAACCCGCTGACTGTGGATGGTTTGCCGCATGGAACTTTTGCTTAATACCAAGACCCACACAAACTTTTCGCATGACTTGGCCCACAAATTCGCTCCCATTGTCACTCCAGACAATGCGCGGCAAACCAAACCCGGGGAAAAATTCTTTTAGTAGAACTTTGGCTGTGGATAAGGCTGTATTGTCTTTTAGAGGGTATGCTTCTATCCAAAAGGCACATACTACCACTAGAACATATTTGAGGTTGTTTCATCGTTCCATATGAATGTAATCGATTTGCAACACCTCAAATGGATATGTCGGAGGAGCAAAGTGACCTGCCGGAGTTGGGGTTCCCTTTCCCGGATTGTACATCAAACAAACAATACAATGTTTCACTACATTGTCTGCACACTTTGGGATTCCTTTGTTTTGCCACACTGGAGCCAGAAGCTTGCATATACCTTTCGCACTTAAGTGGGCTGGACCATGCGCCATAGTAACTACTGGTAGTACATAAGCGTCTGGTAACAGCCAAAGTTGGTGCTCAGACAATGCCACCCAACATCCCATCTCATCTAACATTCCTGTACTTTCTTTCCACTTGCTCAATTCTTTCTCTGTAGCCTCTTCCTGAATCGACCTTACACTTTCTACTGTATTCTCATACATTCCTCTCTCTCTAACCCAATTCGCAGGACCCGCAACATACATTCGACTTGGGACGCCCCTGGGTAGCCATCGCGCTATACAAATCCTCTTTCCATTCCATTCCATTCCATCTCTCGCTGTCTTTTTCGCTACTTCATCTGCAAATGCATTTCCTCGACCAACATCGTCAGTAATCTTCTTGTGCGCACTACACTTCACAATTGCTATTTGGGCAGGTAAAGAAAGTGACTCAAGAAGATCAGTCACCAATTGACCATGTTGTATTTTAGTGCCATGGGAAGTAAGGAATCCCCTCTCTTTCCAAAGACGCCCAAAATTGAACGCTACACCACACGCATACTGACTGTCAGTATACACATTCACTCTTTTTCCTTTTGACAACACACATGCTCTCGTTAAAGCTATCAGTTCTGCTGCTTGAGCTGAATTGTGTCTGATACGTGCTGTTTCCACGACTGTATGTAAAGTAGTAACAGCATAGGCTGAAACTGTATCTCCATTAGGAAGCTTGAAACAAGAACCATCCACCCATAGAATTCCATTCGGATTTTCTAGCGGCGTATATTTCAAGTCAATTCTTCCCTTTGTCTCTTCCTCAGTACGGAGGAAACAATCATGTTGTTCTTGAACACCTTTCTCTACTGGAAGAGGCAACAAAGTAGCTGGATTTAAAGTGTTACATCGTTTGACGTGCACGTGACTAGCCAAAAGCGTCAGCTCATATCCAGACAAACGAGCACTCATAAGATGTTGTGTTTTTGTCCTATTTAGTAAAGTATCCACTGCATGCGGCACCATAACAATAAGTGTGTTATCTAGCACTACTCCAGCAGACTGTCGAATAGAAATTGCTGCTGCTGCTGTCGCTCTAAGACAACTAGGCAATGCTTTGGCTACTGGATCTAACGTAGCCGAAATATATGCACATGGTCGCCGTTTGTCTCCAAAATGCTGTGTTAAAACTGACAACGCACAACCCTCTCTCTCATGGACATAGAGCGTGAACGGCTTTCTGTAATCGGGAGCACCCAATACAGGAGCAGAACACAGAGCAGCACGCAAGTCAGTGAAACTCTGACATTCGTCAGTCCATGGAAGGGGCTGAGGTGTATCTTTCAAAGTGAGTGCCAACAGAGGCTTGGCTAACAAAGAAAAGTTCGGAATCCACTGCCTACAATAAGAAGTAATACCCAGAAAGGCACGTACCTCCCTTTGTGTGGATGGCACAGACATTTGCGCAATCGCTTGAATTCGTTTTGGGGTTAATCGTCGTCCCTCCTTTGATAGGAGATGACCCAAGTAGGTAACCTCTCGACGAACATATTGTAGTTTAGAAGGTGAAACCTTATGATTCAGATTAAACAAATGGCGTAACAATGCAACAGTCACATTTTTGCAAATATCTTCTGAATCAGCAGCGATCAACAAGTCGTCCATGTACTGAATAAGAGCAGCACCAGACGGCAAATGAAAAGCATCAAGATGACATTTTAAAGCTTGACTGTAAATAGAGGGACTTTCACAATAGCCCTGAGGTGCGCGCTTAAACCGGAAGCTTCGGCCTCCAAGAGAGAAGCCAAAAATATCCCTACTTTCTTCTGCAATGGGAATACTAAAGTAGGCATTCTTTAGATCGATAACAGAAAACCAAGTCGCTGTGGAAGGTATCATTGTCAACAGAGCAGTGATATCTGGGACAACAGGAAATTGTGGTACAACAATTTTGTTTACCTCCCGAAGATCAATTACGAAACGGTATACAGGAGGCTGAGAAGGATCAGTGCGTTTAAGAACAGGAAGAATAGGCCTATTGCATATGTTACCTCTCGTTTCCTCAACCACATCCTTCTGAATCAAATCATGAATGATTTCCAGAAGCGCTTTTTCACCTTCAGTGGAAATTCTATACTGCGGAATACGTGGCAATTCAACATTAGGCTTAAGAGTGACAACATAAGGTGGAATCTCAAGACAACCCACATCGTTCGGACCCGTGGCCCAAAGCATTGCCGGAAGAGAAAGCAATTCAGGTGGAAACTGATCTTTGGACAAATACATTGAAGAAGTCAGTTTCTGTCCTAAAGTAAGATGTACACCAGAAGGAGAACAATATATCGTAGCATGCATTCTTTTCAATAAGTCCAAACCCAACAGATTTTCACCGCAACCATTTGTTAAAAGAAGCGGAGCTTCCAAATCATAAGGGCCAATTGAAATAGGCAAGGGGCAAGAAACCGGATTATGAACAGGGGCGCCAGAAAATCCTATAGATACATTCGTTAAGCCAGACAAAGGTGCCCCAGGGAGTTTAGAATGAATGATAGAACTTCTCATCGCACCAATATCTAGGAGAAATGGCTCTGAAACACCCATTGTAGTGACATTAACATAAGGTCCATTCTGATCTACTGGAATCGACACAACTCCCTTACTTTGTCCAAGGCTGTCCTAGTTAGCATGAAGACTTTAATTCTCGCCTTCAACATAATGGTCTTCATTGTAGTACTGTGTAGACCTAACATTTTGCTGATCTAAGTAATTCACGGAATTAGGAGGAGGAAAGGCATGCTGTTCTTGAGTCAACACACCTCGACCTCTACCTCTGTTTGCTGACTGGAGGCCACCACGACCTCGTGGAGCAGATAATGCTTCATTTCGCTGTAATAAAACCGGACAACTATTCTTAAAATGACCTTCCTCTCTACAATAGGCACATTGATTAGGTCCTAACAAAGGTCGCGGAATATATGGCTCAGGTTTTTGATACAACCTCTGAAACTGCGGAGGCTGTTGAAACTGAGGCTGAACATAGCGAAGAGGATAAGCTTGTTGCAAGAGAACCTTCGTTTTCAATTCTTTCGTCTTTTTCTCTTGCTTTTCTTTTTCTTCTTTATCTCTATTTTCATAATATTGTGCAGTAGCCAATATCTGGGCAGAAGAAGAAACATCCCATGAACTTTCAGAATCTTTCAATTTGTGTGACAACTCAGGAAGCAAATTAAATACAAATTTGTCCACAAATAATCACTGTCCACCCTCTGTAGCCATATCTTGACCACTGTGATCAATAAATGTCTCCTCGAAACGAGTAAAGAAATCAGAGACACTCATCTTTCTTTTGTTTGCATGCTGCTAATTTATCCCAGTTAACTCTCAAGGCAGGCATCATCGTTTTCATTAATGTAATAATCCTACTAGGGAGTTCTGAAACCAAAGCATCAGGCTTAGCACCACCCACTTGAGCTGCATCCGCGGCAGTTATAGCAGCCCAATCACCATTCTCTCTACGAATCTTAGCCCATAATGCTTGTGGAACTACATTTCCCATCAACATATCAATATCAGCTAGATTCATGATGCAAGCATCAAACGTCTGTGATAATTCTTTATAATAACCCGCAGGATTCTTACGAGGATCCGGTAGAGTCTGCTTAAGTGCTAAAACTTCAGATCTCTTCCAGGGGACATGTACCCATATACGTTGGAAATGAGCAGGAATAGCTGGATTATTACCTTGAGCCGCAACTTCCTCCTTCCACACTGGAGGAACCTCTCTCATGGGATAATTTTTCAGTGTCAGCCTAGCTGATGGATCGGAATCAAGGAAAGTCTGAGAGGACAATAAGGATCTAAATGTAATAAGTGTCCTTACAGCTTTCTCAACCTTAGAACCCACAACGAGTCCTTTATCAAAGTCAGCCTGAACATCTAACAGACCCTGTGGAATCGAACTCAAATTCACATCCTCCCATTCTTTAATGAGTATCACACATTACATTAAAAACATATCTTTGCGTAGGCGCATTCCATTGTGAGAAGGTAGACAGAATATCGGACACACTATACTGGGGACCCCTCTTGATCCATTTTCGTGCGAGAGAGTCCAACCTTTCTCGTTCTTCAGAATCTGGGAACTGACTACGAGACGGTCTTTGAGCAAAAGCCGGAGACACATTTAAAGCTTCAAAGAAAGGATCTAAAATACCAGTGACAGTGTCCGTGAGTCGCTTACGCACAGACGGAGAATTGGACATAAGAATAGGGGACAAGGTATTAGGCGAACTAACGGAAGGAGAACCGGTAATTGCAGGAGGAGCAGAAGGCAAAGGAGATCGAAGATCAGGAGATGAGGGCAAAGAAGTTGAAGTTAAAGGCAAAACTGGTAGAGGCGGTAATACTGAAAGGGGCAAAGGCGGAAGAGCCGGAACAGGCGGAGGTACTGCTGGCGGGTGAACAGGCTGTAACAACTGGGGTGTATTAGCACCTTGTGCATAGGGCGGAGGCAATCTCAATAAATGAGACATTAGGGGATCTTCTTCTAAATCTTTCTTGGTGTCGGAAGGGGAAACAGGCAACACCGGATAGCATTTATCTATCGCCATACGATGCTGTCTTTCTGAAATTTCCATCGCATTATTAATTTCATCATCTTTGAATTGTTGGGCAGCCTGTATAATTGTCATACCCTGTGCTATCCTATCTCGTTTTGCTTGTTTAATTTCTCTCTGTTTGGCTTCCTTACGCCAAAGGCGGAAAGAGTCAAACATTGCCGGCCGGGCTTTTCTTTTGAATAAAACTGCTTCCAAATTATCTAGCACCACAGAATCGAAACTACCATTTTCTGGCCATTTTAAAACACCATCTTTCTTCGTGTATCGGGTCCATGTCTCGTTAAAGGCAATGGGGCCAACACCATGTTTTGAATAGAGCTCATATGTGGGAGTTCCAACCGAAGGAATCAGACAAGAGTCCTCAAGCCGGGAATCCCTATTACAACCAAAGCAACAAAGTTTTCCAAACTTAGTCAGACCAGGCATCTCGTGATTTCACCGGACTGTTCACAAACATCAAGGGGGTAAAACTCAGTTTACGCAGCACAAATGCACTTACCCCTCGGCTTCGGCTATTGCAATAGTCGAATCTAAGGACCAAAGAAACAAAGGAACAAAGAACCAAAGGACAAAAATTGTGGGAGCGACCCACCAAATACTTAACTAAGGATGTCTTCTTACGCCAACAGAGACCCGTCTATCGTCTCGCCTTACCATACATCTCCAAAGGAAGAGCCAAAGCAGGGCGGCAGTCAGGGCAGCAGTCGTTAGTAGCCGTCAGGAAGGAGTAACCACGGTGAAAAAGACCTTCGGACCACTTCGACATACAGGGGTCGCTTGACGTGGCTCGCGATTCCTCCAGAATTTTCTTGCGGGGTTCCTCACGACCTTCAGGCAGAACCACTACCACTGAAGCCGCCCCACATTGGGCGCCAGTTGAAGAACCAGAACCTTTTGGACCTGGCGGCGCAGGGTACGCCTTAATCTCCTGGGTTCTCCTGCTTAGCTACACAGAGACACGGGGACACTCTGTCGGCGTAAAAGATCAGATTTTATTAGCTGCAGCTAGTACAGTTGTCCTAGAAGTACACACGGTATGTTCTCAGGAGACTGCCACTTCACTCCGTGGCACACAATCTTATATAGTACATAGGTGACATATATATTAATTAAGAACACACCTAAAACATATAAAAGGAGCCAATAAGAATAGTTCGAAAATAGGATAGAGCCAATAGGAAAATTTTGGAAAACAAAGTATCGAGTAACTCGAAGAAGCCTCTCCTCCAACTGTGTTTGCCACCCCTCCCACAGGTTAAGGTATTAACATGTCTGTAACTGGTTTGCAGGTGGCGAGAGATACGTTTGTTTGTTTTGGAGGACAGTTGTGAAACAAGAGAATACGAGCGGAGGACAGCGAAGGCCAGAAGATGAGAAAGTCAGAAGAGAATAGTGTGAACCAACAGATAGTCAAGACAGGGATTAGGAAAACAAGACAGGGATTAGTTTGCTCGGCCAGTTCTAACACCAGCTTTGTAAATAGAGGCACAAGGCTATTTCGACACAATATTGCAGGAAAAGCAGAAAAGACTTCGATCATCGTGCTGCCTGAGTGAGGGCAACACAAAATGGCGGCGGAGCACAAAATGGCGGGTCAATTCGATCACGATCGAAAATCGAATTTTCTCAGGGCTTGTTGTTGTTCTGTAGCACTTTTAAAAATGGATCTAAAATGAGAAACCCATTCATCTTCTGTTATAATAGTGTCTACTTATCCGGCCCCAGTCTTCTCAAATAAGGGTTGATTAAAAATACAACAGAACCTAGAGCTGCTCCCTAATGTGCTTGGCTCCAGTAATTCTCGCCACGTTGCTTCCTTTAGTTCACCCTTACGGGTGGCCAGTGCCCGTTTATACTTGACGGAGGGCACGAATCAGAGCTCGGTCTCTCGGAGTAGCCTTAAAGGCTTCCTTTAAATCTCTAGCAGCTTTGGAACATAAAGGATCAAACCATCTGGGGGGCACACAACATCGTCCTATGAGAGAGGGCATTTAACAAAGCCCCTATCTTACAAGTAATATCCTTAAAAGCCTTGAGAATACCCCCAGGAAGGGAGCCAGGAGACACACAGGGTGCTATTTCAGCTGTGCATAACACTTGTACCTTGCCAGAAAATAGGTCCAGGGCTACCTGGGACCATTTTAGGCGGTGCCTTCCATCCGTAGGTCTCAGCGTGCCTGGCACTGTAACCCTGGCATGAGTTGTCAGCAAACCTCCTCCCAGGAACACACAGATGGGGTTGTGATCACTAAATACACTATCCACAATTGTAAACCCCCGGAGGTTAGACTGGAGCCCAGCTGAGATAAAAATATAATCAATAAAAGAACCATCACTCCGTCCTTTAAAAGACGGGATGGGCTGTTTACTAAGGGGGGGCAGAAAGAGACATTGATGGAATCAGGTCGAATTCATTAAGCATATTATTAAGTGCGTACCCCTGAGCCGAATGCTCAAAGTGAAAGCCCCACATCCTAGCACAACCCAAATCTCTCATGCAAGTGGTCTTGGGATCACCACAAGGGTGGACGTTAAAGTCCCCCGCCACCATAAGTCTGTGTGCAACAGAGCCACAGGACTGCCTAATTTGGCAGCTCAACTGGGTAATCTGTACAGTCACTGTGTTATAAAAATTAATGATACCCATGCTATCATTTCCGCTCCTTAGGACGATAGCTTGAAGCTCTCTATAGGCAGTGGGGAGTTGCTGAATCCTACAGTTCACGGCCAACGCTATAAATATAACCAGACCACCCCTTGCTCTGCCAAAAGTTGAAGGGGGTGCAGGGACAAAAAAAGCTTTATATCACTCCAAAAATAGGTTACAGTTCACCAGCCAAGTCTCTTGGAAACAAATCACAGAGAATTGCCTGACGAACTGCACCCATGAGGGATCCTTACATTTCCCCGCCATACCTGCAATGTTCCAAGACAGGACATTATAGGCATCTAATTTGGTAATTGCCCCTTGGAGTACAACTGGTGACAACACCTGCTGCTGAGGGCTAGGCGTCCCAGGTAGCTCCATGCTACTGGGCACAACACTACAAATGAAAGGACAGGGGGACTCCTGTTGTTGGAGTAAGCCTCCTATGGGCTCTAAGTTCTTGTGCAGTCAATCGCACTCATCCAACCTTGAAAGAGCTGAGAATCTATTCGATGACTCTGGCCAGGGGTTTGGTAATGCCCAGCCAAACGGGGCATCCCCCCAAAAGATTGAAGATGGCTACCCACTGGAGCCTCCAGAGGTCTTTGAATCCACCCATTACTTGGCATACGTGGATTGTGGCGCATTATGTGGTCAGCCTTGTAGAAAAAACCCAGAGGCAGAATCTGGATACCAGAATCCCTGGGAGTCAGTTCAAGATAAACATCCCGAAAGATTTTCTCCACAAGGAATGAACTATTAAAATTCACAATAATACAATCACCCCCTCCGGATTTCCTCAAGCTACCTATCCAGCCAATACGGCGAACCATAATGATATTGCGTGCCGCCATTGGGCCCACAGAGGTATTGCCCGATAGCCAATGAGTAACCTTATTCTTAAGTTGAGTGATGTCCTCCTACGAGCCTTGTGTAAGTGGAGGGACATTCCCGAAAATTACTACCAATGGTGCGGATTGGGGTGGAAGAATGATAACCGCTAAATTCTGAGGGACATTGGTTGAGTATCCCTGCAACTCTGCCAAGCTTTTTCCTGCTCTATAAATAGCTTGGCCCTGGTGATTTGTCGGTAAAACCCCGTTAGATACCTGCCTAGCACGTGTACCATCAACCAGCCCCCCTAGCTCTCTTGGACACACATTTTCACCACAGAACTGGGCTCCACGAAAAGATCGAGAATCAGCGGCTACCCCAGACAAAGGCAAAGTACCTGGCACAGTGTTAACCTTAGGCAAGTCCGGGGCCACAGGCGGAAGATAATGGGTGGGTTCTAAAAACTTATGTTGTTCAACTAGGATTTGCTCTATACGGTTTAACTTGGCCACAATAGAGCTCAACTTATCCTCCAACATGCAACACATAGTGGATTTAAAGGCTTCCAACGTGGCCATGTTGATTATATTAGATGCTGACAACACGGGTACTGTATTTTTAGGGGCAGGCTTGGAGGACACGTTAGGTTTAGTTTTTTTGGCTTGACTCCCCATTGGCTTACATTTTCTTTTCAAGCTACCACTAGACCTTTGAGACACCCTAGAAGGTTGCAAGGCGTCAACGTTGCTGGGAACTTCTAATGATGTATGAATAATATTACCACCCATCCCGCCATTCCCTGACATAAAGGAAGAGACACCACTCTTCCTCGTCCCGATAACCACAACAGGAGACAGGGTCCTGGGAGGCACCTCCCAGGGAGGTTCTGGTAAAGGGGACAAGGCTACGTTGACCTGAGAATCACTACCCAACCCAGGGGATAAAAGTGTGCTTGGTGCTTCACTGACAGTTTCCCTTGGCAGATTATTTGGCCCACCCAGGAGAGAGAAAAGACCATTAGAGGTAAGATCTAGAGAGACGCTTGTTCACTAGTTCAATTTCCCTGTCAATAACTGAAGCAACTCTCGAAAGGAAGGTCTCCATAGTTACAACAGTAGCCCTGGATGCAGCTATTGTCCTTTCTTGGCTCACTTGAGCCCTCCACCTCCCCATGGCTCTGAACCAAGGAGATCCCCCAAAACTTGCAGTCAATTGACCAAAAAAAACAACTACCACCCTCGCTCAAATTTGCCACAACGGAAAATAAGTAGAGCCTCAGTAGAATACCCAGTGAATACTACTTCTCCCACATAAAGGAGCAATACCTGGACACTTCTAATAATTCACCCGCTAGTAAAAAAAAAGTGACTGACCAGAATGCAAATATTGGTCCACATCAATTGAAATTAGAACCAAGTGGGATGGCCAAGTCCGGCCTCTGACGGGCACAGACGGGCCCGCCCTTGGTCCGGGCTTCGTCCCGCGCGCGTCCCGTGCCGCGGGTTGAAAGGCAGGGCTTTAAGCGTGATGGCCACGCCTCCCCCTCACTCATGGCAGCTGTGGAATGCCTAGTGCATCGGGAGTCGGATTTGCGGTGAGATTGACAGGGCAGCACAGCGTCCTTCAGCCCACCTCCTTTGGCAGATGCACAGGATGACCCAGACTACTATGATGGCAGCAGCAGCAGAAAGAGTTTCAAAATATTACAAAAAATTTAAAAAATATAGGTTTTATAAATATTAAAATATGAAATTAACATTTAAAAAACCTTTGGAATTCACTGAAAAAACTATAGATTTTACAGACGTTATAGTTAGGAATTAGCATTTAAAAAACCTTTGAAATTCTCTAAAAAACCGTAGGTTTTACAGACGTTATAGTTCGGAATCAGCATTTAAAAAACCTTTGAAATTCACTGAAAAAACCATAGGTTTTACAGATGTTATAGTAAGGAATTAGCATTTAAAAAAACCTTAGAAATTCACTGAAAAAACAATAGGTTTCAGGGACATTATAGTTAGTTGGACATTTGACTCTTATAAAACCAGAGAAATTCGCCCGTTATAGTTAGTGAGCTAACTATAACTACACGCAATGCACTGGTGATAACGTCACATATTACATCACTCATGACATGGTCAGTGGCATCACTAATGACATCTCAAACGACATCACTGATATATATATATAGATATATTAAGAAATAATATTTATGTTTTTAGCAATATTAGTATGAAACAAGATTATTATCGATATTTTTGTACTTACCATTGTAAGGATAGGAACACAATATTTTTGTAAACAATATTTTTGACACAATATCTGTTACATAAAAATTGTTGTTTCCGATATTGTCAGTGATCCAGCGCATACATAGTGAACATAGCCTAGTTGAAACTACTTTAGGTAACATATCAATACCTCCAACTCCCTCCCTCGCTTGACTGCAGCACAATTGAATCTTCCTTGCCTCTACCAGACACCAAGCGTTCTCCATCACTAAAAGCACTCCTCCACCACCTCTTCCTGTTTCTTCTTGTCTCGATCAGAAACCTGGTCGTCTTCCCTGGCAAGGCCGTGGGGACGGACGTATTTTTGGCACAATGAAGCAACAGAGAATCTGGGAGAAATGAGGCTCTGTTTTCGTAGACTCATGGCCACGCTGCTTCAGCTTTTTGGGTTGAATAGCTACTGAATGCAGAAGCAGCTATGAATGCTGTGACGGAGTCTGGCAGTCATGGACCCTCAGGCTACATAAAAAGCAGAGCCCTTGTCTACGTGACCTAGAGTGGTGAGTGGTCCACTTTTCATATATATTTAAGACTTTTTTTGCCTCTTTTTGGCTATCGTTTGGTTGGTGCGGCAGTATCTTGCCCCTATTTGTGATTTTTTCTCCGACCCTTTTTGGTGTGAGCATATAGCTCTGCAACATTAATGTAAGGAGCCTCTGAGGTTGGGGCTCTATTGTTGGTTCACGATGCAGGGGAAGGGGTCAGCAAAGAGGAGGCATGTTTTTTCTTCCTCGTCTTCATCCAATGAGGAAGGTCCTATTCCTGCCAGGCACCTTAAATAGTACCAGTGGGGTCCTCCAAAAGATCTCCTGCCTCTCATGACAAAAGACGAAATTTAAGCCATGATTGCGGCAGCTGTCTCCCAGACAATGGGAGCACAGAACAGAAAAGTATTCTAAGGCTCCCCTTCCCTAATGACAATGATTTGACATGAAGGCTCCATCAACTTTATCGTGTAAGTGTGCGAGGAGAAAGGAACCGTGGGGCGTGAAGAGAAAGGAAACGTGGGTGATCCTTCCTTTATTTTGAGATAACTTCCATTCCAATCTGATGAGGGAGGCAGAGGCCGTTTTCTTCAATATGTGAAATCATCAGTATTGTCAATGCTGTTCCATGGCGGATTAGCGACATTGCCATAGACGAGTGGAAGGATCTCAATAAGATCTACTTGCTTGAGGGGGGAGGACGTGTTACCCCATACTGTCTGGGTTGATGCAATTCTCTACACTTTAATTGGAAAGACTTCAATTAACCCAGAGGATTGCTCACCTTTGGATCCTACTAATAAATAGGTGGATTAAGGATTGAGGAAGGCTTTCTCAGCAGAAAATCTGGCTTTGAAAGCAAGTGCGTAGGCAGTTTATGTTCTAGTTCAGAAGGGGCCTGGCTTGGCAGTTCAGGCTGACGTGCATTTAGCTGGGTCCAAACTGAGGTGGCATAGTGTGCAAAATAACAATGGATTGGGATGTGGCATGAGTGATTACCAGAGGCTGAGATTTCAAGTATTTCATCCTTTACTGTTTTGCATACCAATTTTGTCACCCTATGTGGGATGGGTATGCCCAGAGGTGGGTCCTGTGCACACTATGTCACTGGAACCAAGCTGCACCCTGCTGATGAGCCCATAACTAGGACGAAACCTACCTGGGTTACTTGTTTTCCCATTCAGAATGGACCTGGCTTGGCAGTTCAGGGTGGACTGCTCCCAATGGAGCAGGGTCAAGACAGATTTGTATTTCACCTTGGTCCAATCTGGGATAGCATGGGGTGCAAAATAACAATGGATTGGGATGCGGCACTGGGTGATTACCATTGGCTGAGATTATTTCAAGCATTCCACCCATCACTGTTCTGTATACTGATTTTGTCCCCCTAAGTGGGATGGATATTCCCAAACGTGGGTCCCATGCAGAGTGTCTCTGGAACCAAGCTGTACCTGGTTGATGAACACAGAACAATGGTGAAACCGGCCCTGGGTTGCTTGTGTTCCTGTTCAGGGAGGGGCTCACTTGGCAGTTCAGATTGGAGTGTTCCCATTGGAGCAGGGTAAAGATGGATTTCCATTTAGCTGGGTCCAAACAGAGGTGACATGGTATGCAAAATAGCGATGGATTGGGATGCGGCCCGGAGTGATCATCAGTGGCTGAGATTATTTCAAGCATTTCGTCCATCACTGTTTAGTATATTAATTTTGTTGCCCTAAGTTGCTCGGGTATGCCTAGAAGGTGTTCCCATGCACACTGTGTCACTGGAACCAAGCTGTACCTGGCTGATGAGCCCATAACTAGGTCGAAAACAGGCCTGGGTTTCTTGCCTTCCGGTTTAGAGATGACCTGGCTAGGCAGTTCGGGCTTGACTGTTCCCATTGGAGCAGGGTCAAGACTGACTTGCATTTAGCTGGGTCTAAACTGAGGTGGCATGGTGTGCCAAATACCGATGGATTGGGATGCAGCCAGAGTGATTATCAACAGCTGAGATTAATTCAAGCATTCTATCCGTCACTGTTTTGTATGCTAATTTTGTCACCCTAAGTAGAACAGGTATGCCCAGTCGTGGGTCCTATGCACCCTGGGTCACTGGAACCAAGCGGTACAGGGTTGATGACCCCACAACTAGGGCTAAGATGGTCCTGGGTTGCTTTTACTTGGTTCAGGGAGGAGTTAGCTTGGCAGTTCAGACTGGACTATTCTCATTGGAGCTGATTTGCAATTTAGCGGGGTCCAAATTGAGGGGGAATGGTATGTAAAGTAACAATAGATTTGGATGCGTCACGAGTGATTACCAGTGGCTGAGATTATTTCAAGCATTCCATCCACCACTGTTTTGTATACTAATTTTGTAACCAAAAGTGGGACATGTATGCCTAGAAATGGGTCCTGTGCCTACTGTGTCATTAGAACCAAGCTGTACCCGACAGATGAGCCGATAACTAGGTTGAAACATGTCATGGGTTGCTTGTGTTCTGGTTCAGGGAGGACCTGGCTTGGCATTTAAGTCTGGACTGTTTGCATTTGATCAGGGTTATCACTGATTTGCAGTTAGCTGGGTGCAAATTGAGGTGGCAGGGTGTGCAAAATAACTATTGATAGGGATACAGCCTGAGTGATTACAAGTGGCTTATATTAAGTCAAGCATTCCATCTATCACAGTTTTCTCTACAATTACTTCACCCTAAATGGTATGGTTATGCCCAGACAGGGGTCCTATGCACACTGTCTCACTGGAACCAAGGTGTACCTGGCTGAGGAGTCCATAACTACTAATCCTGGATTGCTTGAGTTCCAGATGAGCGAGGACCTGCCTTGGCACTTCGGGCTGGACTGTTTCCATTGAAAGACTGATTTGCATTTAAGTAAGTACTTTATTATATGCTCAGTTAATAAAAACCATTGCATAAAATACACTGATACAAAGTATTAACATTTGAGAAACGATAAAAAGTCTTCATCTTGATGTGACAAGCAAATGAGACGCAGGGATCATGATTGCTTTTGTCAATTCATCCAGGAAGCATTCCATTGCTAGTGCTTTTTAGTTCATCTGGATGATTTGGTAGTCAGATAGTCTTTACTCATTTGCATGATTGCTTAGTGCACAGTAAAACAACCATATTAAAACCTCTCCAAATTCATAAAACCATAAATTGACTTTAGCTGAAGCCCTGTTGTAGCAAAACAGCAGAATATAAAATGATCTAAAACCCTGAGACGTGACCAAATTATCCATTAAAAACTGTTATATAGTTAATTTTCAGAAGAGCTGAGAACAAGGGCTTATGTCCAGAAAGCTGCTTGATGCTGGTGTTTAACTTTCTTCCTGCTGCATCCATGAGTCAGGTCAGTGAAGAGGCCGTATTGCTTTGCCCTCAAAGTCGTAAAGCCATAGTTTGAGGCTGTTGTGTATAGAACCGACCAAACGAAGAGTTGACTGTATTGAAGGCTATCGCCATGGGTTGCAGTTCATTATATGCTTTAAATCAAGCTTGCAAGTGTAATTCATTTTGTCTGGGGCAGAAGCTGGGGATTTATGCCCATTAGGGTGGCTACGTGCTGGCTGTTAGCTTTGTTCCTGCTGCGTCCATGAATCGAACCAGGTAGCAAGCTAGCTGGATATCCACTCCTTCAAAGCAAGCTTTCACTGCCTGCCTGCATGTTCTTATCTGTTATCGTTTCAGGGCAGGTTTTAGTATGATTCTTCATTCTCTATCTAAGCCCTTACAGATGCACAATAGGTGTAGAACGTCCTCTTTTGCCTCACCGCATAATCTGCACAATGTAGATGACTGTGTCCGTTTCCATGGGGGCGGATGCAGTATTGATGGCAATATGCCCAGCCTCAGATGCAGGTATTTTTTCATTTTTACTCTAGTAAAACCAGCACCTAAGTATGGTTGGGGGGAGCATCTATAATAGCTCTGGATATAAACCATCCATGTGCCCTTTCTTTTAATGCAGCTTTGTCCTCCACGAGGTACAGCATTTTTACCGTTTTGTTTACTAGCTCTTTAAAACTTTTGTGGAACCCAATAGTAACCCAAGGGACCTCTAGGGCCAAGCAGTCTATTTCATCTTGTAAGTAAGTAATGGCTGCGCTTTCTTTTTTCTGCTTTAGCTCGTTCCAAAGGTATGTGTTAAATGTCCCAGGGTCCGCTTCCTTTATTTTGTGCCAGCACTTGACGTAAGCACCCTGCGTGCTATTTGTTGCTTTTGTAGGTCGAATTGTAATCGTATTTATGCCGGAGAAGTGTACTGCGGGAGATTGAATATTATTCTCATTGCCCTTGACACCGTCCTGTCCAAAATGCCGGCATCACTTTCTCTCAGGCACTTGCTTCTGTAGGTGATAGTGGGGAGGAGTCTTGCTTGAATCACCTGTAATAAGGGGGTGAGGCTAAGGCCAGTTATGTTATGCTTGATATTTTTTTAAAGCAACCGCTAATACAGTTCCTCTTCCTGATATGGCTGCATTTTGGTGGTGGAACATGCCTTTGCTGTCCAATATTATGCCCAAGTATTTAGATTCTTCTACAACGTCGAGTCTCAGGCCCCCCAACTCCCATCAGAACCGGTTTGTTTACTTATTCTGGTTTATTACAAACACTTTGGTTTTGCCTAAGTTTATACTTATTACGTTCTTGGTGGAGACGTTGCTAGTGGTGTTTATCAGATGTTGCAAGCCAATCGGAGTACTGCTGATTAGTAAGAGGTCGTCAGCGTAGAGCAGATTCGAGAGGGTGAAGCCTCCAAGATTCGAGGCATGATGGTTGAATAGATTAAACAGAGTCGGATCGAAAAAGCAACCTTGCTTCAGCCCCTTGGTTGTGAGTATTCTCCTCAATAAGCAATCGCCAGCACCCAGCTTTATTTGTACCCATGTATTGGTATGGAGTAAAATCAGCCGAGACAGGAGTCTTGTATTGATTTTCATTTTAGAGAATTTTGACCAGAGTTTATTCCTGTTGATGTTGTTGAAGGCCGATGTATAGTCTATGAAGCAAACGTAAAGCGGTTTATTTATGTTTTAGACGGCATCAATTAGAAGCTATAGGGCCAGTATGTTTGTTGAATTCCCCATATGTTTTTGACTAGCCCGTTTGGTTAATTGGAATTGATGCCTTTTCCATGCTAAGTCTGTAAGTTCTTCCAGCAAAAGTACCGCGTAGTATTTAGCATTGTTATCTATGAATGCAAAAAGCCTATAATTTTCCGCTTCATTTTTGCTGCCTTTCTTGTGTACTGGGGAAATGATTGTTCCCTTCCAGTAGTCTGGTATTGTTCCTGCTTCCATTATGTGAGTGAAAAGTGGCAGTAATGCAGCTGCCCAGTAACCCGGGTCTTCCTTGTATAAGATAGGAGGGATACCATTGGGTCCTGGCGCGCCCTCTGCTCTGCCTTTCGAGACTCTGTTCATTATCTGTTTAATCGAGAAGGAAGAATTGGCTCCCCAGCTTGCTTTTCTTGACCTAGCCAGGATCTTTTGCTCCCTGTGCTTCTTGTGTGGTGGTGTTATGTCCGCTGTTGAAATTATGCCGTATATAATTAGCCCAGTCTTCTTCGGTCAGGCGAGAGTTGATTCCGAGCGCCCTTGGGTTCTGTAGGCTATTCACTGTGCGCTAGAACCTGGCGCTGATTTGGGCTTTTGCGTCATGTAGAAGTTTGGCCCACGTAGTTTCTGCAATCTCACGATGTGCTGACCAAATTAGTTTCTAGTTGCTCACTTTTAACAATCATAGTTCCTTTGATATTGAGAGATGGTTTCTCTGCATGCATAGTGGCGTGGTATGGGTCCTCTTTTTGACGTGTAATCCTGCAGATGTGCCTGTCCCTTCTTTTGAGTGTGCCGCCCGAGACTTTAAGTACATTTTGTCCAGCATTTCAAGACGTCCTTGTTCTGCAACTTGTTTTCCTCCCACAGGATTTTTGCCTCGGCCGGGAGTTTTTCCAAGTTGCATGTTTTAGATTTGATTTGTTTGCTGATTTGCATTTAGCTGGATCCAAACTGAGGTGGCATGGTGTGTAAAATAACTATGGATTGGGATGCCGCCTTGAGTGACTACCAATGGCTGAGATTATTTCAAGCATTCCATCCATCAATCAATCAATCAGGGGTTTGTAAAGCGCACTACTCACCTGTGAGGGTCTGAAGGCGCTGGGAGAGGGGGGATTTCGGGCAGCTCCGGCTCATCCGAAGAGCAGGTCTTGAGGCGCTTCCTGAATGCTTGCAGTGTGGGGGTTTCACCTGATGCTGAGGGGGAGTTCGCTCCAGGTCTTGGCCGCGATGTAGGAGAAGGATCTTCCTCCTGTTCTGGTTCTACAGATGTGTGGGATTTCAGCCAGGGCAAGGTCGGCGGAGCTCAGTTTCCCCTTGTGGGCGTAGAAGGAGATTTTTTCATTGAGGTATTGGGGTCCGGTGTTGTGGAGGGCTTTGCAGGCATGTAAGAGCAGCTTGAAGGTCACTCTTTTTCTGCGGGGAGCCAGTAGAGGTCTCGTAGGTGCCGTGTAATGTGGTCTTGTCGTGGGATGTTGAGGACGAGTCTGGTTGCGGTGGTCTGGAGTTTGTGGAGTAGAGATTTGCTGATTCTGGCCAAGAGGGTGTTCCCGTAGTCCAGTCTGCTGGTTATGAGTACATGGTTGACTGTCTTTCTGGATTCAGGGGTGATCCATTTGAAGGTCTTGAGGAGTATGCAGCGGGTGTTGAAGCACGTGGAAGATACAGCACTGATCTGTCGGTTCATGGTGAGGGAGGAGTAGAGTATGATACCGAGGTTGCGGGCGTGGTCCGTGGGAGTGGGAGGGTTGCCCGGGGAGGGGGGCCGCCAGGTGTTTCCCAAGCAGAGGAAGTGGATCAGAGGATGAGGACTTCCATTTTCTCAGAGTTGAGCTTCAGGCAGCTGCTGCTCATCCAGGATGCAACGTCCTTTATTCCTTCCTGGAAACTGTCTGGTGATGTCTGGTTCCATGGTGAGGGAGAGGATGAGCTGGGTGTTGTTGGCGTAGGATACTATGCTAAATCCGTGTTTTCTGACGATGGTTGTGAGTGGGGTCATGTAGACGTTGAAGAGCGTGGGGTTGAGGGAGGATCCATGGGGTACTCCACATCTAATCTCTGTGGGTACGTAGAGGAAGGGCGGGAGTCTGATTCTTTGAGTTTGGCCAGCAAGGAAGGAGCGGATCCAGTCTAGGGTAGTTCCCTGTATGATGGCGTCATGGAGTCTGGTGGCAAATGTGCAGTGGGAGACCATGTCGAAGGAGGCTGAGAGGTCTGGTAGGATGAGGGCTGCCGTGTGGCCTTGGTCGATGATGGTGAGGATGTCGTCTGTGGCGGTTAGGCAGGCGATCTGTGTGCTGTGGTTGCTGCGGAATCCGGATTGAAAAGTGTCAAGGATCGAGTTGGATTCTATGAAGTTTGTGAGCTGAATGTTGACGATCTTCTCAGTGACTTTGTCGGGGAAGGGTAGGAGAGAGATGGCTCTGTAGTTCTTGAGGGCTGTCGGGTCTGCAGAGGGCTTTTTGAGGAGGGGTTTGATTTCTGCGCGTTACCAGTCATCGGGGAATGTGCCTGTTTCAAAAGTGCAGTTGATTGTGCGTCGTAGTGCAGGTGCTATGGCGGAGACGACCCTGTACAGGGTGTGCGGAAGACAGGGGTCATTGGGAGCTCCGGAGTGTATGCGCTTCATGGTCTTTGCAGTGTCTTCCGTGGTGACAGGGGTCCAGGCGTTGATGGTTGACTGGGTGGCATTGCTGGTGGTCCGTGCCTTGGTTTTGTTAGTTGAAGTTGTCGTAGAGAGTCCTGATCTTGTGATGGAAGAAGGAGCAGAGTTTGTTGCAGAGGTCCTGGGAGGAAGGGACATCAGAGGTGTCGCTGGGGGGCTTTGTGAATTATTGTATGATGTTGAAGAGTTCCTTTGAGTTGCGGGAGTTGGAGAGGATTCTTTCCCGGATGAAGTTCCTCTTTGTGGATCTGGTGAGTCGGTGGTGTTCTGTCATGGCGGTCCTATACACGATGCGTGCTTCTGAGGTTTTTCTGTTCCTCCAAGCTTTCTCGAGTCATCGGCACATGAGCTTGGATTCTCGGAAGGTCAGTGGTGAACCAGGTATCTTTTGTGGTACATTGTTTGTCGGAGTTCTGTAGGGAGGCAACCGTGTTTGCGCAGTCGGTGATCCATCTGTGGAGTTCGTTGGCAGCAGAGTTGGTGTCGGTCGTGGTGGGTGGAGGGGTGTGGCTGAGGGCGGAGTCTAGGTGCTCTTCATTGACCTTGCTCCAGTTTCTGCGTGGGGCGTGGTGTAGGCTTGGGTGCGGTGGGTTTCGAGAAAGAGAAGTGGATGCAGTGGTGGTCCATCCAGAGGGGCTGTGTGGTGTGACTGAAGTGGATGTTGTTCCCTCCTGCAAAGATAGGGTTGAGGGAGTATCCTACCTTGTGGGTTGGGGTGGTGATGAGCTGATTTAGTCCGATGTTGGTGAGGTTGTCCAGGAGGGTAGTAGAGTTGAGGTCGCTGGGGTTGTCGAGGTAGAAATTCAGGTCTCCGAGTAGTGCGTAGTTCATGGAGGCGAGGGCGTGGGGCGCGATGAGGACTGCAATGGTGTTGGTAAATGGGCTACGGGGTCAGGGAGATCTGTGAGCGAGAGTTCGGTGTAGTGTCATTCTGGGGTTGATCTGGATCCGGAAGTGGGGGTATTCCATGGGGGGGCATTTGGGATAGCAGTTGTGAGTAAGAGGGCGTTTTTGTGTATGATGGTGAGGCCACCTTCAGGGAGGTAGACGGTCTTTCCTTTGGATCTTGGCAGTTGCGATGTCAGCTGCGGAGCTGGCGATGGTCCAGGTCTCTGTGAGGAAAGCGACATCAGGCGAGAGGGTGTTGAGGAGTTCTCAGATTTCTACTGCATGTCTGTGTAGGGAGCATAAGTTGAGGAGGATGCTGTAGTTGGAGGGGTCCGGAGGTGGGTGAAGGTGCAGTGGCTGTGTAGGTAGGAGAAATGGCCTTGGGTGGTGTTCGGCGTTGACAGCGGGCAGTTGTTGTTTCTTTCAGGGTTGAGTGCGTGGAGGGTTTCTGAGTTGAAGCAGTGAGGGGTTGGAGGACCAAGTTCCCTGGTGCTGGTCGCGGACTGGCGCAGTCGAACTTGCCCTTGGTGCACCTTTGGCGCGCCAGTGATGCGGCCGCCATTAAGAAGGGGTCGGTGAAGGTAGAGCAGCTGGGAGGTGGGAACAGGCAGCGGAAGGGACCACGAGGGCAGCAGCGGCGGGAGAGGGAGAGAAAAATTGCAAACAAGGAAGAAGAGTGAAAAAAAGGCACAATGCGACAAATAGACAAAAAGGCACAACGAGACTGAGGTGGCATGGTGTAAAAAATATTGATGAGTGGAATGCAGCCCTGAGTGATCACCAGCGGTGTATATTATTTGCAAGGATTTCATTTCTCACTGTTTTGTATACTAATTTTGTTGCCCTAATTGGTTTGAATATGCCCAGTCGGGGTTCCCATGCACACTGTGTCACTGGAACCAAGCTGTACCCTGCTGATGAGCCCATAACTGGTCCTGGGTTGCTTGTGTTTCTGTTAAGTGAGGACCTGGCATGGCAGTTCAGGAAAGCTTTATCCCACTGGAGTAGGGTCAAGACTGATTTGCATTTAGCTAGGTCCAAAGTGAGGTGGCATGAAGTGCAAAATAATGGATAGGGATGTGACCCGACTGATTATTAGTGGTTGAGATTAATTCAAGCATCCAATCCATCACTGTTTTGCATAATCATCATCACAGCAGCTTTTATCCCGGTGCTATAACCATAAAAAACAAACCACCATAAAATACAGCAATAAAAGTTCAATCTCAGATGTTTACAATCGACAACCTGGTGAGCACGCAACTAAAAACCATTATAAGTTTAGATTATTCTACAACGTTAAAAGTTCAGGCCTTTCTTTTTTCACATAATACTCACGGCAAATAAAAATCTACTAATGCTAAACACTATCAGTTGAGAGGTGTCTGTTTTTAGTATTCTTAAAGCCTCTGAGAATTTCCTAGTCATTAGTCTAGACATTACGATTTAACCCATTTCCTTCTTGGAGCAGCATATGTCAGACAGAAGAATAGGATATGCGATATGTCTTCTACGGTATTCAAAGTGCATAGAATGCAATTAGTTTCCCCCTCAATTGTTCGACCCTGAGACCATTTGGTTGTTATCAAATGTATCTGAAGGGTTTCGAACCAAAACTTTAAAAAAAATTCGCTTTGCCAATTAAGGATGGATTTCATCAAGGTAAAATTCAAAACTTGGCACTGGCTCAAAACTTAAAAACTGTGGAGAAAGTCTTCCCAACCTAAAATCAAGGTGCACTTTGTTTAATATAAATTCCCAGTAAGTACTTTTTAACTCATCCTTGGAACGTATGGCTAGCGAACCAGGATCAGACCAAAAACTGCTCAGACCCAATTTGCAAAGCCAGGCCCGCACATGGTAGAGCCAGGGAAAAGTGAGTTGGCTATCTATTTCCATAAGTTCCTTCAGTCCTTGTCTGTAAAGGCTAAGTTCTTCAGTCACCCAAATTCTTATCCAATATGATAATGGTCTCATGGCAGCTAAATACTTAAATCTCTTTATGCCAATATATGTTATGTTAATACATTTCTAAAGTGCACGAATACCCGCGGGTGTCTTGACACTGCTAGGTATGGCAGTTTGCCAATATCATAGAACAGTGAAATCAAGGGTGCATTTATTTTTGGGGAGACACAATAACGACATATATAATATATATAATTTTATTTTTTCCCACAGCAAGAGGGCTTAAATTCTACCCACCCCATAATGCAGCCCTACAGAGGTTGCCTGATTGAGCTCTACTTCTGTATACTTCCAATGCTTGACACACCGTCTTAGAGCTGGTAGCTCTATGCTGTTTTATGATTTGAATAGAGTTTTTAAGCAGAACTGTCTTTGCCTTATCTATGTGGGGTTTCCATAGTAGTTTTTAGTCGATTATAATACCAAGATAGCTCAAATTCAATACATGAACTAATGGGTTTTAGCCAATAGAGATATCTTTCTTAAAACCCTTGTGTGGCCTAATAGTCATGTATTTTGTCTTGCTAGAATTTATTTCAAGACCCTTCAATCTACAGAAATTGCTGAAGCTATCGAGCAAACTTTGTAGCCCCTTCGCAGTCTGTGATAATAAGATTGTATCATCAGCACACAATAATGATAAAAGGGGGACCCCTCCTAATTTGGGTGAATCGCAGTTACAGTTCTGTAAACGTTGAACAATATCATTAACATATAGTGAGAAGAGGGTGGAT
The DNA here is from genome assembly GCF_964204655.1 of Triturus cristatus. Taxonomy (NCBI): domain Eukaryota; kingdom Metazoa; phylum Chordata; class Amphibia; order Caudata; family Salamandridae; genus Triturus; species Triturus cristatus. The sequence continues at coordinate 1,175,280,332 of NC_140583.1, read as the reverse complement.
CCCAGTACGCACCCCTATCTCACACCCCTTATAATGGGAATATCCTTGTTAGTTCACCATCCGGGCCCCAATGTTTTTTGCTTAATTATCTTCGTGGAGCCTGATAATCTATGTAAGGGTTTCATGGAGTACTCTGTTGTCTTAATGATTCCTATAAGAGATTTCTTGGCACTAGATCGAAGGCAGCCTTAAAATCAATGAAGGCTATATACAAATGCCCAGCCTTCCATTTGATGTATTTCCAGGCTATACATAAGAGCCTGAACACCTGGTCGATCGTGCTTGTCTTGGGTCTAAAACCAGCCTGAAATTGAGAGAGGATGTAATTCTCATCTATCCAACAATTAAGTTTGTTTAATATTTGTTTAGCATAAACTTTTTGTAAGATATTGATTAGACTAATAGACATATAATTGGCCGGGTCTTGCTTGCTACCTTTTATTGTAAATAGGCACAATGTTGTTCCCCTTCCATGAGTTGGGCACTGGAGCATCAGAGGCCACAACATTACATAAAAAAAATTACGTATGGCACCCATACTTCTTGGTCATACTTCAAAAGATCCCCTGCTATTTCATCTGGCCAGAGCCTTGCCTGCTTTAATCGTGTCTATAGCTATCTTAGTCTCTTCTATGCTAAAATGTAGAATTGGGGCTGCATCTTGGATGGAAGAAGCCTGACAGGAATGGCCAGTAGCAGGTGGAGAGAACTCTAATGCCCCAGAATACAGTTTGGAGAGTGTTGAGTCCAAGTACCTGGGTTCAAATAATGGTCCGAACTCGGGTTACCATTTTTACAGCCATGTGGTATTATTCTCCAGAAAGTAGAATGATCTTTTATTCTGGCCACAACATTGAGGTCATTCCAATTCGCTTCGTCCCACCCATTTGTTGCCATGTTTAGCACCTTATATTCTTTCCTAAGGAACTTTACTTGTACCACATCGTTAGCCTTGAGCGCCACTAAGAGTCTTCTCTTGGTCAGCAAACAATCTCCATTGTACCAAGGAGTGTTAGATGGACTACTAGAAGCTCCCGTATTCAAGCCCATTTTTTATGGTTTGGTCAAGAAGAATTTCATTTCCCCGACCAAGGAGTAGTGGATTTGCACTATTGGTATTTTAGATGGGCAGGTGTCAATATAAGGAAGTAGGGCATCTAAAAAAGCATTATAGATACACTCAGTAGCTCAACTCTATTGTTAATGCACAACCATCTAATAGCGGGCTACGATTGTTACTAATCCTCAGTTGGAAAGAATTATTTGGGATTTCAGGTGCAAATTCTTCTATCAAACTCCGACACATGATATCTGATAAACACTTGGATGTGATTTTCCTCATTCAAGTTGGCCTGCTGCCAATATTCAATCAAGATAATCAAGTTGCACTCAATTATTTCTCCAAATTCATTTAGGTGGGGCCACAAAAAGACTTTCAGTGCTTAGTATCTATCGGAGCAGTTCATACCTTTCGCTAATCTCTTGCTATTGTACAAGAGATTGGTTGGTGCTCATTATAAAAACTGCAGCACGCCTGTCACAGGAAATTAAAGAAGAGATTCACACTTTGGAGGTCAAATAAAAAACTTTCCAAATGCCAGCAGAACTTAAAAAGAGATTGGAAGAACTAAATAAAACCATGACAGACTTTGAATTAACACTTAATGAAACCAAATACCAAAAATTCAAAAAAGATGCGAAGAACTTCAGCCATGAGAAGGTATACCCTTACACCAAGGAAAACTACCACCAGACTTGGAGGTATCCGGTATACAACACAGACACGGAACTGATCTGACACAGGCTCCAACAGCTCAGACAACAGCTTTGGACGTAGGAACAATTCAAGAGGCCGCCGCAACCACAGTGGCAGGATGAGGAACAGAGGAGGTCAAGGTTAAAGATGGCCCCTGTTCCAACCACCACGTTTCCCGGCCCCACCATTCTACTACGGTCCCCCACAATACCAACCACAACCATACCCCTACTGGGTGTCAGGAACCCAAGTGGATTATTCTGGACCAACGGTTCCTTTTTTAGGACTTGGCAAAGGGATGCAAAGAGGCAAAACAAAAAGAGGACAACAGGTACAATGGGCACAACCCCTGGAGTCAACACGGATGAATACGAGGAATATGGGCCCACCGAACCTGCCAACAACCAGCAACAACCTAGTCTAGTTGTAAATCTGTCAGGGACTACACTATCCACAACACAACTAGCGGTTTTGGAGAAAGGATTGGGTTTTGTGCCTACTGCAACCCTGGACAAGTTCCTACTCAGCTGTGAGCTGAACGAATTTATAAGGAAAATCAAATTACAGGTTTTCTTTGAGAACAAGACTACGATAGAAAACCAAAGAGGTCGCCCCGGCTTACACTTGAAATCATCGTTTACACCTCCATCAGCTACCTTACCAGTAGAAATCCTGGCCTTTGAGAATGTGGTTCTAAAAGAAGTAGGAGAAATGGATCCAACAACCCTGAAAACATTCCAAAATACCACTAGAATGGAACAAGAAGCCATCAAAGGACTGGCCAATAACACGGATATAACCATAAAACTGGCAGACAAAGGTGGTGGCATTGTCTTACAAAGTACAGAGGCAAATCATAAGGAATGGCTCAAACTTCTATCGGACGAAAGAAACTACAGACACATCAGAGATGACCCCCACTGAATGGATAAGGATTGGGATCACCAGCATGGTAGAAGAGGCATTAACCCATGATTGGGTCACTAAGAAGGAAGGAGAGTTTATGATCAACACCCATCTGGTAGTTCCCTACTTCTACACAATGCCAAAAATACATAAGTCACTGGAGAATCCCCCAGGACGCCCCATCGTTTCTGGGATTGGATCCATACTGGAACCACTTTCCAAGTTGGTGGATGCATTCTTTCGCCAAATAATACAGAACACAAGTACCTACCTAAAGGACACCAAAGAAGTGCTATGCTTTCTAAAAGACCTTAATTTTGACCCAACATGCAAAGTCCTGATTGGCTTAGATGTGTAGAGCCTCTACACAAGCTTGCACCACAAAGAAACTTTGGATATCCTTGAATAGATTCTGGATGGAACAACATGGCCCTACCATACACCGCAACACCTGGTCCTTGAATGTTGCAAATGGGCTCTGACAGAGAACTATTTCCGTGTTGAGGATAACCTATTCCAACAACAGCACAGGACTAGCATGGGTAGTACCTTTGCGCCGAGTGTGGCGGGTTTGTACGTTTATCATCTGGAAGAACAAAAGATTCTGTCAGACAATAATCCCCACTGACAGAAAATAGTGGAATGGAAAAGGTACATTGAGGATGTCCTAATAATATGGAATGGTAACGAGTCTGATGCCAACGCTGTCATAGAGTGGCTCAACCAACAAGATCCTTTCTTAAAATTTACACACACAATGAGTAGATCAGAATTGTTTTTTCTAGACCTTAATGTGAGAAGGTGGCCTGATATATGCTGTTCACTAGTTCTAGTGGGCACCTTGTATCAGTCCAAACAACCCCTTATGGTGAATGGTTAAAGACAACCTTTATTGAAAGCTATCCTAGTGGTAGCTATGGAGAGCAGTCTTGAAGGAATTTAAAGCAGCTTGTTTTACCAGTCTATAATCACTTGAATGATCAAATGAAAGGACAACCACACCAGGTATATATTCAAAATATATGTATTTAAGATAGAACACACCCCTCTAGTCTCTTAATGAGACTGGAGTTCGGAGTACTTAGTTTACAAGTTAGCAATCATCAGTAATAGCACAAATACACGTTTGGGCCCTAGGGGCGTACCAAACCATATACCAAAAAAGTGGTATAAGAACCACGACTGAACTAGACACAAGGCCTAGAGCCTGTAGAATCGCCAGGACCCCAAGGAATTACCCAGGTTAGTGACACAGGGGACCCACGGGGACTGTATGCAGTGTGTAAACAAACAGCGGGTTCCCGTTAGCTTCTATGGGCAATGTCGCAGTTGGAAACTTAAAGATTAGGGACACTTTGAATCGAGTCAGGACCAAACCCTTTTGGACTTAAGAAGTTCTAGGGCTAGCACCCATGGGAGCACCGGAGTACTCGAGTTACCTCACCCAGGGAAGCCGGGTGCATAGGTGTCTTTTGGTGTTGGGCCGCATTGTTGATTTCAATGGAAGCCTGCAAAGAACTGCTGCTGCCGTGAAGAGGAGAAGTGTCCGAAGAGATCCAAGCCTGGATCTAGGATGGAAGGAACCTAAAAGCAGAGGGGACAGAGTCTGGGTCACTAGCCAGTGACCAAGGGCAGGATGGACCAATGCCCACAGATGTCGGGTGCTTCAGGTGAGTTGATGGGTGTCTTGACTCTTCAGCCACGAAGTCCCGGAGGCGTCGACAAAGTCCAAGAGCCAGATTCGAGCTGTCCCACAAAGTCTGTTGAGTGCTGCGGCGTCGGCGACCAGATTGGACCCAACAAACCCTGGCAAAAGCAAGTCACAGGAATTCAGAGAAAGGACTGCGGTGCAGACCAGCAAGGTCTGAGGGACTCACCCCACGAAGGTAAGTCTGGGCACGTCTGGAGCAACCAGGAAAGCCCAAGTAGAAGAGGAGTTGCCTTCGTGGGGACCTACAAGCCAACAGGCTAGCGATCGCGAAGTAGCCTCGAGCGGTCGCACTTGAAACTGGCCCACGGGTCACTCGTGGAGTGGAGGCCAACAATCTTCGGTGCAGGAGGTGCTCAAGGCTGGGGCTACTCAGAGCCTAAAGCACAACTTCGAGGAGGACCAGGAAGATAGTGCGGCTGCAAAAAATCACGGTGTCCAGGGGTCACGGTTCCACGTCTCCACGTCACCCACGATAGCCACGGGCCTCAGCTTTGCTGTGGACTCAGGGTAGTCTCGGGGAAGTCTGGAAATCCACCTCTGGTGATGCAAAGACTTCGGCGTCCGGCGGGAGCTTCAGCGATGCAGACCAGTCAGTTACTTCTTTGGTGCCTGCCAAGCAGGGGAGTCACTCCTTGACCCCAAGGGAGAATTCTTCCGTCTTCTAGTCGAAATAGAAAGTTGAAGGTCCAGTATATATGTTGCAGAGTTTCGTCCAGGGTAATCTAAAGTCGCAAGAGCTGGGTTCCCATACGTATACTAAGTTTGGGGGTTGGCCATACTCTAGGGACCCACCTATGGGAGGGTTTGGAAAGAGGGGTGGTTGCACCCATTTCCTATGTTCAGTTTCGCCCCAGAGCAGGGGCAGGTAGCCCCTGCAACCGGTTTGAATTGGACTATGCACAGGGACACCAAGTGTGCCCCCAGTGCAGGACTTCAAAGCACCAGAGAGTGCTCCCGCCCAGCCCCAATACACATCTGCCTATCTGGGGAGCCTTCGACAGGAAACCTATTGTCCAGGCCTCCCCTGCCGGAGGTTCGGTCAGCAGCAGGAGGCCAGACCCGTGTCTGTGGCAGAGGCATCCATTTTGTGATGCCAGGGCTCAGGAAAGTCCTACCGGGTTAGACCAGTGTGAACAGGTCTCTCCCTCTAGAAGGGTGGAATGCTACCCCCGCCGTCAGAACTGGTGGGGGGGGGGGTAGTATTCCAAAGCGTTTGACACCAAACACAACATGTTTTGATGCAGCCATCCCAAAGTTAGCATTTACCGCGAGGTTATAATGCACTTAAGAGTATATGGTATGGCTGTATCTCAGAACAAACAACGTGGACCCTGTAACAGTTCCATATACCGGCCGCACAGCCATTGCCATTCAATGAGTCCAATCAATTAAATCTTCTTGTCTTTAATCTATATGTACTCTTAATTAATCCAATACTTTTCTCTGCCGTTTTCTTTCCGTTATCTTCAATTCATTTTACTCATTAAAATCCGATTGGAGGTAAATCACCCACACACAGGAGGCGAGATGGTTTCCACATGTCACGTATTTTATTCATTTACCCAATGCATTTCGGGACGTATCCCTTCGTCAGGGGCATCTACAATATACAAATTAATCAGTGTCAACATAATCTTGGCAATTCAACCATTGTAATACATTTCATATAGTTAAAATAAAGGTACGTAATTCGTGCTCTATGCATTAACCCACGCACGCAAACCGTACTTCTAAAAAAGAACTCCAAGCCTTCTATGGCAATGCTCACTCCAAACCTCCCCAATTCTATTGACCTTCGCCTGTTTCGTAGGTGTCCCGCCCTGCGTTCAACAAACACCCTTCCCTTTTGAAACGAACATGCTTCCGAATGCCTGAACTTGATGCCATTATTCAGCGCTTACCGTGACATGCTCAAAGAATTCTTCAGGAGTGAAAAAGCTGCGAATCCACGCTTACTGCCGGCTGCACATTACGACAACCGTGTTCGCTACATTTACTGAGTGCTCACGCACACGTCTCTCACTCTATAATGAAAAAGACCTTTTTCCCACGTGGTTTTTATACTGAATCACTGTGCGCTGATTCTTATCAGGTGCTCACTCGAATGCAATTGACTCAACAAATGGCTACCAGTTTGGTCGAACAATGTAAAAGCAAGCATTCTTTCACCAGTGAAAAACTCCGTTGCCCAGAATCCCTTATAACGTGCTTTTTCATGCCCTTGTTAGCCGTCTCATAATCCCATTGCTACTGTTGTGAGTTTCTCAAGTGCTAAAGTGAGTTCTGCGCCAGCACGTCACATTCATAAAGATTACAATCACTGTATTTCGATAATACACATATAGTTACTCATTTTGGACAATTAAAAAATCGCAATAATATGTTGACATTTCTCTTCAATTAATCGTGACAAAAAAGGCTCCTGTGTATGTCTGCTCCATTTCAGTTTTGTTCTTAAAAACCATAAGTCATTCGTTTTTTAGTCGTAATCAAAATCTATTCCTGGGTGCAAACTCGCAGGTAGGACGGTAATCAATACAATGCAAACTTGAGTAGCGGGATGCACACCTAATTATTTAACCTCGAAAATTAATCTAAATACTTGACCTATGTTTTGTACTATGTGGGCGTGCATGCCTGATAAGCGCTCCGTCCAATTGCGCCTGCAAAATGAACAAACATATAGATTAAAGACAAGAAGATTTAATTGATTGGACTCATTGAATGGCAATGGCTGTGCGGCCGGTATATGGAACTGTTACAGGGTCCACGTTGTTTGTTCATTTTGCAGGCGCAATTGGACGGAGCGCTTATCAGGCATGCACGCCCACATAGTACAAAACATATGTCAAGTATTTAGATTAATTTTCGAGGTTAAATAATTAGGTGTGCATCCCGCTACTCAAGTTTGCATTGTATCTCAGAACAGCCATAAGGAAGTATTTCCGAAAGCTGCAGAGGGGCTCAGCTCATACGTGGGCACCCTCTCACATTAAACCAAGCCCTCTGCCTTCAGGATTGTCAAGGCCTGCCATAGGAGTGGCTTATAGGTTTATATGGGTCTGTATATATATGTGGATATAGGTAGCCTATACCACTGTAAGGGGTGCAAGCACACCCTTACCCTTACCCAGGCTGTAGTAGCAGACCTGTGGTGTCATTTTGGAGTGCTTCCCAGGGGTGGCATAATACATGCTGCAGCCCCTGGTAGGCCTCTGAGGTACCTATGCCCTAGGTACATAGTATACCATATACTAGGGGCTTATAAGGCACACCAGAATCCAATTATATATGTACTTAATGTACATACAAACCATTTTACAGAGAAAGCAGATAGACTGGGGCCCTGAATAGCAAGAGATCCCAGTCCAACTAAGTCATAAACCAGCAAAACACCAGGAAAAAAGTGGGGGCAACCATATAGTCAGATTCCACCTTCCTACACTTAATATCTACACAGCAGAATGGGCACTCAAAACCACAACACACTTCAAACCAACTGCGAAGAACTGTTGCATACTTTATGACAGTTTTCACCCGCGACACTTAAAGGAAAACCTCCGCTTCGGACAGTTCCTCAGACAGAGGAGGATCTGCACAGTAACAAGGAACTATGAAGAACAGGCCAAGGACCTAGCTGAAAAACTGAGGAGAAAATACCCTTCAAACATCATAAGAAAGGGAAAGAAAAGAGCAGGCAATAACCATAGGAAGCTCTCCTGGAGACATATGAGAGACAAGACACAGAAAATGATAAGAGACCCATCTGTATAACAACCTTCAATATAGAATCAGATAGGGTCTCGAAAATAGCGATAAAGCACTGGCAGATCCTGAACAGTGGAATTCTGAACATGCCAATGTTATCACACAGGAGGAGCAAAAATCTTAAAGACATCCTGGTGCACACCCGCCCAAGATTACAAGACAAAAACAACCAACAAGTACTCAGTACCCTATCTACTGGCCATCACCCAAGTGGTAATTTTAGTGTGTGCCATCTCACTACAAACACCAAGAAGGTAACCTTCAATATAGAAACAACATGGGAATTAAGGACATTTACCACTTGCAACACCTCAGGGGTTGTGTATTTGAATACATGCTGCTGCGACCTACATTATGTAGGTAGGACTACCAGGAAAGTGAACACAAGAATCTGCGAACATCACAGTAACATTCACTGTGACAGGGCCAGCACAAGGATGACAGCACACTTTAACGAAATGAACCACACCCCAAATGACATGCGGTGGGTGGTTTTGGAACACATAAAACCCTGTGACAATTTGGCACAAAAATTGCTGGAGAAAGATGGGTGTTCAAATTACGCACCGACAACACAGTCAAGAATGACAATATACCATGGGGTCAGTTCACAAGATGAACCCCAATATCAAGACATTAGACACTTTGCAAATACCACGTACAACTAATCTCTGTGAAACAGCCCCAACATGACCCTACTTTGGGACCTCCTATGATCTTAATTTTTAATTTTATTCTCAAATGTATTTCCACATTCAATAACACTATCAAAAACATAAATGTACAAACTGCTACATATTTTTCCTTCAAGGGAGATACTAGCACCCCAGATACAAGTCCAAATTGACTCAGCTTCTCTTTCATCCAGTTTGAATGTTTGAGTCAAAATAATTTGTGTACATTTATTTTCATTTTATTCAACCCCCTTCTTACCACCCATAGTCACTTAGGCGGTGTAATGGTACTCCTTTTTACAAACCGTCGTTTGTTGGCCACCATAGGTGCACTTTTACATCTTGTCAACGAGCACCCTCTATTTTATATAACATACGAATGACTAGGCTAAGATGGCCGCCATAGCGGCACTCTTCCTCTACCATCGGTCGTTCGAACCCAACCTTCACCGGTTTTTATTTCAATTTAATTCATTTAATTTTCACCATTATGTGTATTTTCATTTGGTTATTTTGTTAATTTGTCTTTAGGCTCCCGGTTTTTTCTAGTGAACGCATCCATGACAATGTGGATGAATGGATAGACACCCAAGAGGGCGCAAACCGTTTGCCGAGATCGGGCGGCCATTTATGTCAAAACCGAAGCCACGCTCCAGCCTGCAGCTGCAAGTGAGCGAGACTCTGCTTTTCTGCCACTATTTTAGTTCGTACCGGGCTACAGACAGGCTAAGATGCGGTCCGCCCTGGGAACGAGCAGGTCATAGCGACGGAGGGTTGCTGAGTCAAGTAAGATACTTTTTTTCCCCCAATCAGGAATCGGCAAAGAAAGTAGAAATGCCGTTTTTCAACATGATTGAACCTGGTCTCCCCATCATTATTTGGGGTTTTCTACAAACTCTTACAGCTATTTCATCTCTCCTAACAACTTTGCTATATATATTTACTATTATTGTAGGGTTACTACAGGCCCCTCCACCCTGGCTGACCATGAGGCTCATTATTGCCTAAAAATAAGTAGGTTCTAATAGCGGCAATCAATATGTGTTCTATGTTTGTTTGTCTTGTCCACGAGTGTGTTTTATATGACTTAGTCATGCTTTCTCACAACAGAGTTATCCTTTGTGCCTTATTTTATCACATAGGATTCAAGCACTAATTTAATATTATTTTTGAAGGACACCTGCACCAACATAAAGAGGAGTGCATTGATCTAAAACGCCGCATTTGGCAGCACCTGCCCACGTGAGAGGTGGGCAGGCAGTATATACTAACCTGTATTTTCTTTATTCCCTGAACAGATACTACGAGTCTAATCAAACTGTATTTTATTTGACGCCCACATATTAGGTGTGCATCTGTATTGATTGTATTACAGTATTCATTATTATAGGTTTGTCATGGAGTGGTACACATGGGGCTGGTCCCCATGTGGTCCTGAAGAGGAGGTTTAGGGGACACCTCGAAACATGTCAACGAAATATTAGGGACTGAAACACATAACAGTTACTTTTTCCCTATTATTTGTCAGGGTTCACGAATCACGCCCCCGTCACACGCAACGTGCCTGCCTGGCCTACAACACCCATGAGGCCACAGCAGAAGGGGCGGAGCCGCGTCCTTAAAAGAACGCGCCGCGCACTGCCTTGTGTGCGTAATTCCCGTAGCGAGTCCGTCCTCGCTATTTGAACTTTGCCGACAGACTACAGATCCGGACTGCATGGAGCCTTCCTGGTCGTCTCCGGGGCGCGTCTAGTCCCGACTTCAGAACAGCCGGTCCAGCTGCTCCATTGTTTCCCCAGCACCTACGCGCTCCCTTCTATGACCGGGAGAGGCGCGGTCGGCGCCAGCATCAGTTTCCTGACACCGGAATGCTTCAGGGCTCTATTCGGGGAAGGTGGATCCTACAGGGTGTGTTCCAGCCGGCGCCTTCCTGGAGGCTTTAGCGGCAAGCCCCAAGCCGTCAGCAGAGCCCCGCAGGGGCCTTGGGGGGGTTTTACTCGTGTTCCTGGATTTTCCTTGAATTGTGCAGGGTCCTGAGACAGGAGCAGGAGCTGCACCCCACTTGTGCGAGACATTTCCTATGAACACCTACAGCGTGTATAATACAGTGAATGCTATTGGTAACTTGCTTCGCTCTGGAGAAAGAGCCCTTTTACATGCATTCACCTCTCTCTATTAACCCTACGGCACTGAGGTTTACTGTTTAGAGGAGACCTTCTTTGTTGGTTTTTGAAACTATTGTTTCTTCATGTTTTCTGATCGGCACAACAAGATGTATTGACCTGTTAGGCACTGGCTATAGGGACTTGCTTGAGAGCTCCTTATATAGTAAGGATCTCCCCGTACCTACCTGTGGAAATTCTTCAGCCTCCGGCATAAGCTAATGCTGGTTCTCCTTGATTTGGGGTGAGCGTGGTTTTCATAGGTGGCCTGTGCTTCCGTGGGTGTGTGTGGACAGAGCGCTAATCCTGTGTTATGTTTTGTAGTGTGTGTTGGTATGACGAAATACCAACAGTGGTCGGTCTGAAGAAAAGATTGATCATAGAGCACGCAGCCTAAGGTAGATATCGACCTAGTGAGAATTCACGAGAATAGTGTTGCATGTCATATTGTTTATGTGGTGTTCTTTTTCTTTCAGGTTCTAATCCCCGCTGTTCCCTTCCTACCCTTCCCTCACTTGATCATTCTAATCCTCCGTGCAGTAATTGCTGGAGTTGGAGATATCAAGAGGTGGATACCCTATTGCATCACTCGAATCCTGAGGAGTACCGGATCAAGGGCGGAATCGTAACATTATTAACCCCCTTTTTAATCCTTACCAACTAGGAGCAAGCATAAAGTATGAACTCACTAGCTAGGTAACTTTTAACATCACCTGCACCACTCCCCCTACACTGCACTACAAATATTTCAACAAAAAAGTGCTCCTACGTAAATCCGCAGATCACAGCATGCCCCAGACAGTAGATGTTTGGGATGGCCTCAATGATAAAGCATGTCACCTAGGGGCAACCCTTTGGTGAGTGAGGGGACTCAAAAAAAGAATTGTCTTTTCTCAAGACAAGGATGTGTTTCACTCATTAAGTGAACCTCCCTTTTACCGTGACTAGGTTTGTTGATCTGTCAACTACGGATTTCTGTGCACACTAAATATTCTTAGGAGGGTGAACCTAGCATCTAACCTCCTTCTCCCCCCATTTTTGTTTTGTGACATACCTTTCGTTCAGACAGTGGTCCAACTTGCAGTACCTAATCGCAATAGAAGTTTATTGCTTACATTCAGACAATGGTCCTACATTGGCCACTTAGGTGTTTATGGATGCTATGTCAGCTCTGGAAGCATGAATAATATAATCACACCCTTTCTATCCAGAATGGAGCAAGCCAATGTTACACTAAATAAAGCTTTCACTACTGGACTAAGGATTATCGTGATACTTTAACCTGTATGGTGTTCAGCGAGCATTCAACATGTCAAGGTGAATTTTTTAATTAACTCTATTTATTCATTATTGCATAACAATTAACACAGGTGTACATTCCATAGAGAGCATCCATGATTGGCTTAGACTCAGACGCATTAATTACATTGTAAGTCATTGGATATACATAAACAATCCCATGCGAATCCCTCCCAGTCCCATCAGCCAGCTAATCCCCTTCCACTTCAGCGCTACGGTTGTTGCTACTCCCAGATGTACTACTAGGACTCAACTGCGTCTCTTCGACCAGAATCCACGGCAGAGTTCCCTCCACACTCTTAAGTCCTCGTCTAGTATTTTATCTCTACGACTCCTTTTCATGTGCACCTCCTCGGCTAAGGTCCATCCACGCCGAAATATCAGGTGCACGCACTCCCATCCAGACAATTGCAAGTCTACCTTGTGCTATCAATCAATCAGTCAGTCATTTGTTAAGCGCACTACATACCCACGAGGGTCTCAAGGTGCTGGGGGCCGCTACTGATCGAACAGCCAGGTCTTGAGTGTCCTCCTGAAGGTCAGCAGGTCTTGGGTCTGATGTAGGCTCAATGGGAGGGTGTTCCATGTCTTGGCGGTGAGTTAGGAGAAGGATCTGCCGCTGGTGGTTGCTCTTTGGACGCACGGGACGGTGGCGAGTGAGAGGTCGGCGGAGCGTAGCTGGCGGTTGGGGATGTAGAAGGAAAGTCGTCTGTTGAGGTAGGCTGGGCCGTTCTTGTGGAGTGCCTTGTGTTCGTGGATGATAAGCTTGCAGGATATCCTCTTGTTGACGGGGAGCCAGTGTAGGTTTCTCAGGTGGGGGGTGATGTGGCTGTGGCGTGGTATGTCGAGGATCTGTTGTGCCGAGGTGTTTTGAATGCATTGTAGTCGTTTGATGAGCACTGGTCGGGGCTCCCGCGTAGAGGGCTTTTCCGTAGTCGAGTCTGCTGCTGACGAGAGCCTGGGTGACTGTCTTTCTTGTATCGGTCGGGATCTATCTGTGGATCTTACGGAGCATGCGGAGGGTGTTGAAGCAGGAGGAGGAGATGGCGTTGACTTGCTTGGTCATTGAGAGCGTTAAGTTGAGGATGATTCCCAGGTTGCGTGCGTGGTCGGTGGGTGTCGGGGCTGCCCCCAGTGCTGTCGGCCACCAAGAGTCGTCCCAGGCTGAAGGGTTGGAGCAGAGGATGAGGACCTCCGTCTTGTCCGAGTTCAGCTTCAGATGGCTGATCTTCATCCAGTCGGCGACGGCCTTCATTCCTTCTTGGAGGTTGGCTTTGGCTGTGATGGGGTCCTTGGTGAGGGAGAGGAACAGTTGAGCGTCGTCGGCATAGGCGATTCTGTTGAGGTCGTGCTGTCGGGCGACGTCTGCGAGCACGGCCATGTAAATGTTGAACAGTGTCGGGCTGAGGGAGGATGCCTAGGGTACGCCGCAAATAATCTCGGAGGCTGCGGATCGGAATGGGGGGGAAGCTTACTCTCTGGGTTCTGCCGGAGAGGAAGGAGGTGGTCCATTCCAGAGCCTAGTCTCGGATTCCTGCAGCGTGGAGGTGTGCGCGTAGTGTGCGGTGGCAGACGGTGTCGAAGGCAGCAGAGGTCTAGGAGGATGAGTGCTGCGGTCTCACCGTTGTCCAGCAGGGTCCTGATGTCGTCGGTGGCGGCGATGAGGGCGGTCTCGGTGCTGTGGTTGCTGCAGAACCCTGACTGGGAAGGGTCCAGGATTCTGTTTTCTTCGAAGTATCGGCTTAGCTGTCTGTTGACGATCTTCTCGATGACCTTGGCCGGGAACGGGAGCAGAGAGATGGGCCGGAAGTTCTTGAGGTCTCTTGGGTCTGCCTTGGGTTTTTTGAGTAGGGCGTTGATCTCGGCGTGTTTCCAGCTCTCTGGGAAGGTCGCGGTCTCGAGGGAGAGGTTGATGACGTTGCACAGGTGGGGTGCGATGGAGCTGCTTGCTCTGTTGAAGACGTGGTGCGGGAATGGGTCTGACGGAGAGCCAGAGTGGATTGTACACATGGTCTTGATGGTGTCATCGTGCTCACGCTGGCCCAGGCTAGCAGGGGGTTGTGGTCGATGATGTGCGGAGAGTCTGTTGTTGAAGCGGTCGTTAATGTCTGCTATATTGCGGGGGAAGATAGTGGTGAGGGAGTTGCACAGGGCTTGCGACGGCGGTATGTCGTTGGTGTTGGAGCTGGGGTTAGAGAGCTCCTTCACGATGTTGAAAAGCTCCTTGCTATCGTGTGCGTTGTTGTTGAGTCGGTCTTTGAAGGAGGACCTCTTGGCAGCCCTGATGAGGTTGTGGTGGTGGTTGCGGATGGCGTCCTTGTGTGCTGCGTGGCAGTCCATGGTCTGTTCACTGTGTCATTTCTTCTCTAGTTTCCGGCAAGGTTGCTTGGAGGCTAGGAGTTCTGGGGTGAACCAGCTGGCCCTCTTGCAGGTGTCTCTGTGGGGGGGGGGTTTCTTCAGTGGGGCAAGGGTGTTGGCGCAGTCCTCGATCCAGCGTCTGAGGCTTTGGGCAGCGTTGTCGGTGTTGGAGGGTACGGTGGGTGGGTTGAGAGCAAGGTTTGCATGTAGTTGGTCTTCGGTGATTTTGCTCCAGCAGCGGCGGGGGATCTGTTGGGTGCGGTGGTGTGTTGGGGGTTTCTGGAAGGTGAAGTGGACACAGCGGTGTTCGGTCCAGAGGAGTTCGGTGGTGTGGTTGAAGGAGACGTGCGGGCTAGAGGAGAAGACGGGGTCGTGTGGCCGGCGGGATGGGTGGGCGTTGTGATGAGCTGTCTCAGTCCGAGGTTGGCAAGGTTATCGATCAGGGTTGTGGAGTTGCTGTCGTTCTCAAGGTGAAAGTTCAGGTCTCCGAGGAGGATGTAGTCGGTGAACTGGGGGCAGGGTCCGGGGGGGTCGGTAGACGAGGGTGCCTCTGAGGGTGGAGTTGGGGGTCTGTGTGGATCTGGAAATGCATGTGTTCGGCGGTGCTGAGAGTGTCGTCGGTGCTGGTCGAGACCCTGATGCTGTTCTTGTGGATGATGGCAATTCCTCCTCCAAATCCGTTGGTGCGGTCTCTGCGGGTGATCTCGTAGCCGTCTGGGATGGCTATGGCGATGTCGGGTGCGGAGAAGTCGTTCATCCACGTCTCTGTCGGAAAGGCGACGTACGGGGATGTAGTGTCGAGCAGGTCCCAGAGGTCGACGGCGTGTTTGCGTGCGGAGCGGGTGTTCAGTAGAATGCATCGGAGGTGGTTGAGGTCTTTCTTGGCAGGTGGTTCGTCGGGTCGGAGGCTGGTGTAGCTGTAGTTCCGGCAGATGAAGGGGCAGTGTGTGCGTTTCGGGGCGGCCTTGAAGCAGGTGTGGGTTTGTCCAGAGTTAAGGGCGTGCAGAGTGCTGGCATCGTAGAGGCGGTATTCCTCGTCACGGGTGCGGGGACCAGGGGTTCTGGCGCTGGGCGCAGACGGGCTTGCCTTAGGTGTGCCAGCGGCCGGCATATATGGGAGGTGGGAGGGAGGAGCAGCTGGGAGGCGGGAGGCGGGGTCAGCGTATGGGCAGTCAGGGGGGCGGGGGCGCAGGGGACGCAGCGGTGGGAGCGGTGCGACTAAGGGAACAGAAGGCAAAGGGCACAAAAATAGAGGGGCAACGAGTGGAACAGAAGGCAAAAGGGCACAAAAATAGAGGGGCAACGAGTGGAACAGAAGGCAAAAGGGCACAAAATAGAGGGGCAACAAGTGAAACAGAAGGCAAAAGGGCACAAAAATAGAGGGGCAACGAGTGGAACAGAAGACAAAAGGGCACAGAAATGCAGGGGCAACGAGTGGAACAGAAGGCAAAAACGGACATGGGGTTACAGGGGCAGCTTAAGGAACAAAAGGAAAGACCGGGCAGAGACACACGGAGACAGCGCTGGGTACAGACGGAAAAACTGGGCAAAGAGACACGGGGACAGCCAGGGGAACAGAGGGAAAAAACGGCACAGATCAAGTACAAGCAGCGGGGGAAGACAAGGAACAGCAGTCACAAGCACAGCAATGAAAGTAACTGCAATACAATGAAAAACAATACAGTACAATACAATAACTAGTGGAAAAGTAGCGGAGAACAGACCTACGGCCTACCACTGGCCACAAGGGATGAGGCGTAGGTGGTAGCCTGCGGGTGGAGGAGGGCCTCGAACTTCCTCAGCAGCGGCAGCTGGGGCAGGGGCACACAGGCGGTGCTGTGCGGAGGGGGAGCGACCTACCTGGTAGGGTCAAGGGTGCTAGCACGAATAGTAGTTGCTGAAGCTTATAGGCCATCTTGTTTTTTGTTTTTTATGTTTGCGTATTAATCCTAGCAAGCAATGAGATGGTGTCAATTGTATGCAATGGATAACACTGCTTCTAACCCTCTCCACTATCTCTGTCCAAAAGCAGTGTACCTTGTGACACTCCCAGGCCAGATGCAAGAAATTAGCCCCTTCCTTATGACACCTGGGACATGTTTTGGGTTTATCTGGAGGCCTGAGATGTATTCTCTCCGGGGTCATGTATGTGCGATGCGCATAATTATAGTGTATAAGCTAGAAACGGGCATTGCATGAAATTGTGTGTGTGAGAGCACCCCCCATCTTCCAATCCCCATCTCCCAGAGGTGTCTCCATGTCAGTGCTCCATACAGCGAATGCCCTTGGGAGTGGGTCATTCACATCGGACCTCATGGCCTTGTATAACAGAGATACGAGGCGCCTGCCAGCTCCGCAGGTTAGATGTTTGTCTAGGATCAGGGTGTGCAAAGGGATCGAGGGATATGTGGGCCATATCCCTTTAAATATATTAGAGAGTCCATCGTATTGTAGATATTGTCCCTGCCCCAACCCAAAATTTCTGCATGCCTGCTCGAACGCGATGAAGCTCTCGCTCGTGTATAGGTCTGCGAGCACGCTACATTCTCCCTCCTGCCAAGCCCTATGGGACATATTGGCCATCATTGTCCTGACCGGGGCTAAGTCCCAGACCGACAGCTCCCGGTGTAATGGAGCCCGCCTCAAGATTAGCTCTACAAAGGTCTGCCAGGTGCGTGCAGTCTATCTGACTACATACGGCACTGAGTCAGAGACTCCCGTTCCCTCTAGAAGCAGCGATGACAGGGTGGCTGCCGGCATCCTATCGTGGAGCAGCTTGTTCTCCCAATTGTCGCCCTCGTCGAACCACCTGGCCGCATGTTGTAACTGCGCTCCATAATAATAGAGCTCCAGTCTCGGCACCTCAAGCCCACCGCCCTCATACGTGCGATTCAATGTGGTGAGCGCCACTCTGCTACAATAGCCCGCCCAATACAGATCTATTAATGTTAAGTCCAGTGTCCGAAATATCTGCCTAGGTATGGGACATAATGCAATTTGTAACATTTACAGGCAACGGGGCAGCACCACCATTTTCGCTATCCCCAACCTGCCCATTAAAGAAAATTGGGAGAGTATGCCAGAAGCGCACCCAATGTTTCAACACATCAATTGACTTGTAGACATTAAGCTGCAGTATCTGAGCGTCCTGCGCTGCCACCTGGATGTCCAAGCACCGAAAATTATCCATCTCCCGTTGTAGACTCAGCCGAGAAAGAGCATCCTGAAGGAGGCCCGCAAGTCGAGCCAGGGGAAACGAAGATTTGCATCTGTTTAGTTGTAATCCAGAGCAACCACCAAACTCCTCCAGCATCTGAAGGAGCTTCAGGACCGACTCCCTGGGCGAAGAAATGTAAAATAGTGCGTTGTCTGCATATAATGATATAGTGTGCAGGATGCCACCCGTATTAATGCCCCAATGCCCCAGATCTCTGCGGGTCCAGATTGTTAATGGTTCTATTGTCAGTGCAAACAATAAGGGAGAGAGCGGGCAGCCCGGACGTGTCCCCCTCCCCAATCTCCACTCATCCGATCTGCCATGTCCCACGTGGACTCTAGCGGTGGGCACAGTGTATAGTATCTGCACCCATCGACGTAACAGCGGGCAAAACCGGCAACTCTTAGCACTTCCTGTATGCACCCCCAGTCCACCAAATCAAATGCCTTTTTTAATTCTATGGAGATGAAGGCCAGCTCCTGGTCGTGCAATATGAGCGTCAAACGTCTGATATTCATGCCAGTGTTGCATGTTGGTATGAACCCGCACTGGTGTCTAGGCAAATAGTAGGAGGCCAAAACCCTTAATAAGTTTCTTTGGCATTCCAAAGTATGCACCTGATTTTGATCACCCCAGGATTTAAAAACAAAAAAGCAAGAAATTACACTATCTGGAAATGAGCCCAAGCCAGCTCCTAAAACCGAAGCGTTTTACCTTGCCTCCCAAAGAAACACGAGATACATCCACTTCTGCAACCAGTCCATGTTACTGATGGATTCTTATATGTTTTGGGGATAGGCAGGAATACCTGAACACCATGGTCCTACATTTGGATCTTTGTTGCATATCATTTTTCCTACTGTAAATTACACTGTTGATTATTTTTTTGTATGATGATGCAGGGGCACTAGCTTCTTGAAAGTTTAATGCTACCTTCTGTGGTTCACGAATTGCAGACACATTCTTCTCACTGAGCTAAAAGGGACTACCATGCTGTAAACCTGTTAAATGAGGAAAAAGTGCTTATCACATTCTGGGCCCTATAGAAATGATTCAAATTCCTTATGTTTTGAGAATTTCATTGGATGACATTATCACTCCAGGTCATTGGGCAAGGTCATGGGCAATAAATGCTGTTTAACAACTGATGACTCATACGAGATAAAATGCTTCATTGGAGAATGAAGATCCATATCTCAATAAGGAAGATATGAAAATATATACAGCTATAAAAATATAAAGAGCTAGCATACTCAGAGAGAAGCCAGAGAGAGAGTTATGGAAGCAGACAGGGAAATAATGCAAATTACTTTCAAAGTTATTGGTAATGGCTTTCAAACAATCTAAGCACATCTATACAATTTCCACTCATCACTTATGCTTTAAATCTATTACAAGTCAAATGTTTTTTAACATGAGCAAGCTCAAATGTGTGCAATGACAGTTGAGCATTACACAGTCAAAGCGCGTAGGAATAAACAAAAAAGCTGTGTTTCTTACTGCATAACAGATAAAGGACTTTCAAAAGAAGAGTTCTATAGCCATTTCTCAGTCAGAGAGCACACGATTTTCTATTGTTGAGGATCATACATCATGTGGCTGCTACATGAAGTAATTTCTTTACATCGCACTGCTTTTCATTTTCAGAAATATACATCTTGTGGATGGTGGGAATGCATGCATAATACATCCCTACAGCATGCTTGCAGTTTCCATTGCTTGAGGAATGGCAACCGTGCATTTATTAGCACACCCTCTTGTACTATTCCTTAAGGACTCTCAATCCTTTGCAAGGTCATAACTATATGGTGCTTGTGTAACCCTCTAAAGCCTGGCCTTGCTTGTAAACTCTTCATGACACCTGCTCCTGTCATTCTCTCTTATCACACTGTTAAATAACGGTAGCTATGCAATTTAAATGATTCTCATACGTTTTTGTGGATCTGCTAACTGTTCAGAAAGTGGTGCAATATTAGGGATTTACATGTTATCCTCATCCAGTGAAAATCTTTGAAGTGTTATGGGCAGAAAATTGACATGATTAACACAAGTTTAAATAATTTAAGTAAGCACATTGCAATTCTAGCCCAGATAGAGGTACGACTGACCTCTGCAGCCAAAACATTTCCCTTTTCAAATAGTCCATTCTGCCTCTGAAATTCAATGAATTTTGCAAACAGACTAAAATTTAAAGTTGATTTTATTCAGTTCCGCACTCATTTGTCTGATTTATTGCAAACTGTGTTCTATGTCTCAAACACAATTAGCATTAAACATTTTTAAAACTAATGGATCTGACATCCCTTATTCTTTGTTTTTAAGCCGGTTTCATTGAATATGGTAAAACATTCTCATCGAGAAGTGTTCAATTTTCACTTTGATTTTCCTGACCCAATTAAGATCAACATGAGCAGTAGTACACCCTATCTGATTGACTCAATGTAGCAAAGCTATTGCATTTGATTTTGACTAAGACACACTGGACTCCGTTGTCGCAAATTTAAACCTTCTCATGTGAGACCTATGCTTCAATGTGTGACCCTTTTTCAAACGGTCATTTTGAACATTCTGTTAGAGCATCATGCTGTCCTTCCTGTTGATTACCGCAAATTGACTTGAGAGCATCAGGCGGTCTGCAATGCAATGAAAATGCCCACCTTCAAAGCTGCTACACTACTGAATCTTCACTTATGCTACCATGTGCCAACTTGCGTGAGACTGACAATCTCACTGTTTTCGGATGCATTCAATGTCACTTCCCAAAGTGCTCCAACTGCTGCATCTTGGATGGGGCTCCCGGTTTTATGGTATTTATTTTTTTGCCATTTCCGTCTGTATTTATCCACATTTATTTTTGCCACAAGCAAAAGACGACGCTACAGCTAGTATTTTTCCACATTTATTTAAATTGACAATGCACACATGCGCTCAGTTGTTATTGGTCAACACTATACATTCATCTGAAAACTTTGCCATTTGCAGAACATCCCAAATATGCTTCAAAGAAATATCACAAGCCATTTGTCTCAGAGCCTTGCAGTTTCTGTCATCTGCAGAGTGCCATATCCTCTTCCCCACTGAACACCATACTGCCCTACTGAGAGAAACTCACACTGCCTTCAGCTGAAACCCAATTGTGCCCGGCTATAAACACCTGGAAGCAATTCAATTCAAATTATGCACTAGACTACAGTAATATGCTGCCTGAAAAAAAGTAACAACATACTGGTGTATTGCCTTGCCCATTTGCGTAATCTAAACTTACGCACACCACTTACTTACACAGAAACTCCGACACTCCTCTGGAGGTAAAATGAGCTTTATTAGTATCGTAGACAAGGGCAATAAGTCACTGAAGCTAGTAAGTTCTTAGGCACCAAGTGAAACAATGAATACACCACACTATATATACATATTACAATACATACAAATAGGAGATCTTGAACATAGATATATAAACAGTTAGTGTATAAAGCACCTCACCAGATGTGTCTGCACCGGAGTCTTCAGCAACCCTGGCCAAGCACCGAAAACACCAAGTCGGGAACCCTGTAGAGACTGGGGCACGGGAAGTAATCTCTCTGGGCACCAAAGTCGTCCCGCGAGTGCGTCCACTACAACACTGTGTTCCTGAGCTCCACCCCACAGACACCGCTTTTTATAGTTAAATCAACATATTCGAGAACCCTCTAGTAGGCGTTCTCGCCCATCTATCCATCATAGGTGCTGGCCGCATCTCTGCGTCAGATCCACCCATACAGACCTGGCCAGATTCTGTTTGGGTGCGCCGAGGCAAAAGACATTCCTTTCTCTATCTCAAGCCTTGGAGAGCCTTTCACAGCGCATCCTCGCTCTGTCCTAGAGATAAGCATAGAATGCACAAAAACAAGCTCAAGGTACAAAATAACCTCACGAGATATGTCTCGCACCAGCTTGTACTGGTTTACGTGAAAAACATGTTTATGTTACTGCTGAAGTGTAACTACAGGGCAAAGCAGTATAAGATGGAAATGCAGTGCAACAAAATGGAAGATCAGAGCATCACATGGAATCGAGGTCAACATGCAGTTTAGCACGTGTAAAATGGCGACTGCAGTACATTCCACCCCTTGACCCTCGATTCACCCATCATATCCCATTGGCCTAAATACCATGGATCTGGGACGAAGAAGGGAGAGAAGATTAGGAATGCATTGAATACAACAACATAATGAGATATAAACACAAATAATCACTACAATAACACCCAAGATATAACAAAGCTCTCCAAAATTAGGTAGCGACCCAAATAACCAATCCCACCATCCTTGATCAACGTTTTGGGTAACCTCTTTCACTAAATCTTTTAATGCATTAATATGCGCATGGATAGATGTAGAATGATCAGATAAATTGAAACAACAGAGTCCATCAAAGTCCTCGCAACCGTGGTTGTGTTTTAACAACAAATAGTCCACAGCTGCCCTATTCTGCAAAACAGCTTTTCTCGTACCTTGAACATCTAATAACAATTCAGCTAAAGCGGCAGAAGTATGATTGAGATTCTTCACAATTAGACAGACAAGCTTAGCAATAGTCCTTGCATTATAAACGGACAATCCTGGCACTCCTACAATGGAAATAGCCAAACTAGTATACTCTGCTCTAGAAAGCAAGTCATATATTGGAGTCACAATCCTCAGGTAATTGAATAGAGGCTCTAGAAGAGCGAATGTGTGTGACAGAATGCATGGGAAAAAGCATAAGACTTATTCGTGATAAGGCAAAAGGTCCTCCAGTTATATTAGCTGGTATGTAAGTGTATAAAATATTGCCACACGAGAACAGCCATCCCTTAGATAATTTCACATGTTTAACATGGCTAGCGGTTGATACTGTATGATTACAGACCATATAATTGGTAACATTACTGCAAAAACTGTCATGTCGTGACTGACATAATGTTTGTTGATCAGTGGTCAATTGTGTGCTTTTCTCTAGTTTCAATTGGCTACACTTGCCAGTTTTGGCAGGGTCACAAGTTAGTTGATAGCAAACCTCTCCAGTAGTGATGTTGTAGGTAATAAATACTCGTCATGTTTCTCCAGAGGTTATCTGTAACCTCCGGGCCAAAACGGCAGTACTCATAAAGACTCAGATGTGTTTGAACATCAGTTTCCTCCACTACCCCATCAAATTTAGTTTGGTTGAAGATGTGCAGAAGCACATGTGCAGGGGTAGGTACGGCAACAAGACAAATGGATATCATATTAGCTGTACTCTGAAGATTTCTCATACAGAAGTGGGAAGTGTTCAGCACATTCCCAGCCAAGTAGGTCCAGATGTTATCCGGTTGCTGCAACAATGCTGTCATCCGACTCGGGCGGTTGATCCCCTTCGGCATCCCCGGGCCCTCGCGGACCCTTCCGGACACGCCCAAACACAGACCATACAGCGCAAGCATCGCAGCGGGAAGCCATACTGTGATCTAGAAACAGAAAACAAACTGGTATAATTACTCTCGTAAATAACATTTTTCAGCAGGTACATTTTCCCACTTTTCCTGTCTGGCTCTCATGATTACTAGGATATTATCCTTTCCCTTAGCGAATAATTCTGCAGGTTCAGGAGGTTTGTTTGGGGACTCTACCCACACCTTCGCCCCTGGGTTCTTGTCAGTAGATCTGAACCCGTCCTTTTCTCGCACAGTTAGAAGGGCTGGGGCCGTCCCCTTCATGACATTTCCTCCATAAACCGGTATGATGACCATTTGGGCAACTCGGTCACCGGGTTGCACAATCAGATCATTGTCTCCACTAATCAATAGAATAACTTTGATCTCCCCCTGGTAATTGGCATCGACCACTCCTCCCAAAACCTGGATGCCTTCAAGGGCAAGCCCAGATCGAGGAGCGATCAGTCCGAAATGCTCTGGGGGAATTTGAACTCCAATTCCTGTCTCAATCAAGGTAATGTCTCGTGGTTGTAATCGATAGAGTTTCAGGGCATGTAAATCAAGACCGGCAGCCTCTGGTGTGGCACGATATGGAGCTAAAGCTCAGGGAGCTGTCTCCCAATACAGAATCGTGTTTGTGGCCACATGGGCCTTGATCAGCAGAGCTGGTGTCAACATGAGCATCAAAGGAGTCTCTGCATTGGCAAGGGGTCGGTTATTCAAAATTTGCAATGCATCAGGCAAGTGATCCCTCCACCCCTTCAATATCCCATCAGACAACTTTTTCAACTACTCTTTCAACAAACCATTAATTCTCTCAATCAAACCCGCTGCCTGTGGGTAATAGGGTATGTGATAGATCCACTCAATGTTATGCTGCACACAAAAATCTTGCACCATCTTTCCTTTAAAGTGTGACCCATTGTCACTTTGGACCTGCAAAGGAATTCCATAATACAAAATCAACAAATTCAAAGTTTTCAGAGTGTTAGACTGGGTTGCTCTCTTGCATGGAAAGGCGATGAGATAGCCAGAATAGGTATCCACCACCGTGCATGCATACTGACATCCTCGACTTACTGGCATTGGCCCGATGAAATCAATTTGCCATATTTGCCCTTGCAACTTCCCTCTGCCTAGCTGGCCTCTCACTACCTGTGGAACTGGTCTGTGTTGGGTATGCTGACAAACTGGACAGTGAATGATCGCAGTTTTAATCAAATCTAGGGCAATATACATCCCTCTACTTTCTGCCCACCTGCTAGTGGCTCGCTCACCCAAATGTCCGCTTTTCTGATGCGCCCATTTAGCCATGCCCACCAAATCAGAATCCTGCGTTGCCACCTCAGCTTCACGAATCTTCGCTTCTTGGTCTGTAAAGGAATTGCACGAACGCTCCAGTAAGTCAGTCGGGCAATGAGCATCAACATGATAAACTGTGACTGTACACTGGGACAACAATTCCCAAATCTCCTGCCACAACTCCTTTCGCCAAACCTCCTTATTGTGAATCATCTACTTGTGAGCATGCCATGTGGGAAGCCAAGTGGCTAACCCATTGGCCGTAGACCATGAATCAGTATAAATGTGACATGTACCAGGATGCTCTTGCTTTAAAGCCTGGTAAACAGCGTACAATTCTGCGAACTGACTACTTCTTCCCTCTCTAGTAGTCGACAACAACTTTTTGGTCACAGGATTGTATGACACCGCCTTCCAATGTCTCTTGGTCCCCACATATCTGGCTGAGCCATCTGTAAACCACACATGCTTTTTGTCCTCCACGGACAACTCTGAGAATGACGCGCCCCATTTCACTGGGGACTCTCGTACTTTGGGTACATCTTGCAACATTTCTGCATCTGCTACCGGAGTCTGCGCCACTTGCTCATGCAGCACTGCGGTACCTTTAGGACCCACTCGTGCTCTGTCTTGTATGTACCACTTCCACTTTATGACGCTAGCCTCCTGTGCATGCCCAATCATGTGTGTCTTGGGTGAGCTCATCACCCATTGCATGATAGGAATTTCAGGTCTCAAAAACACATTGTGCCCCAGGGTCAATTGCTCGGTATCCACCAGAGCCCAATAACATGCCAACAACTGCTTTTCGAAAGGAGTGTACTGCTCTCCAGCATCAGGTAATTTCTTTGTCCAAAACCCTAGGGGCACTTTCTGTCTCCCCTGTTTTTGCCACAGGCTCCAGGTCGCATACTGATCCTGGACTGTTACATTTAAATCAATGCTTCCCTCTCGTATGGGCTATAGATCCAGGGCACGCTGTTTAGCCTCCTTCGCTGACTCAAATGCCTGTTGCTGGGCCTCCCCCCACTCGAACTCATGCTTCTTCCGCGTAACCTTGTACAGAGGGGCCAAAATCTGACTCAAATGGGGAATGTGTTGTTTCCAAAAACCAAACAATCCAATGAAACGCTGTACCTCCTTCCTGTTTCGCGGCACTGCAAACTCCTTGATCTTTTGCCTTACTTGTGGCAGCACCTCTCTATTGCCCTGATGCCACTGAATACCTAAAAACTTCACACTCTGGGAAGGTCCCTTCACCTTCTCTGGGTTAATCACCCACCCTTTGCAAGTGCTCTACAATTCTGTCTAGCTGAGCCTGCACCTTGTCTTGGGTCTCTCCTTGAATCAACACATCATCAATGTAATGGCAAAGTTGTACTCCAGGAATAACTAACACCTCCTCCAAATGCTCTGCCACCAACCGGTGACAGATCGTAGGGCTATGTAAATACCCCTGTGGTAAAGATGTAAACGTGAACTGCCTACCGCTCCATGAGAAGGGCAATTGTTCCTGGGACTCGGGAGCAATTAAAATTGTGAAGAAAGCATTGGCAATATCAAGTGCCGCATACCATGTCCCATTGTGTTTCTGAATATTCTCAATCAAAGTGATGGTGTCGGGGACTGCGGCTGTCAACGGGGGCGTATGCTTATTCAGCTCGCGGTAATCCACAGTCATGCGCCAGCTGCCATCTGGTTTGTGCACAGGCCACACAGGGTTATTTCACGCCGTGGTAACTGGTCTCACCACCCCCGCCTCCATCAAGTACTGTATGGTTGCGGTAATCTCATGTCCCCCTGGGATCCTGTACTGCTTCATGTGAACCACTTTTGTTGCTTGGGTCACCTTCACTGGGGGAAATCTTCAAGCGCCCCACCCTCACAGCAGCCACCGAGAGGTACTGCTTTGACCCAAACTGATGGCATCCGTCATCTAAATATAGGGTCATACCGTTCAGAATGTCAATACCAAAGATGTACTCGGGAATGGGCACAATCAAAACCGTGTATGCTCTCTTGGGAAGTCTGCCTATTTTCATCTGAATTACCATTTGCACTGCTGGTGTCTCCTGTCCACCCAAACCCGTGATAGTAAAATACTGTCCTTTAAATTTTCGTGGATTGCCATGTATCAACGTGGCCTCCACTCCGGTGTCTACTAAAGCCCGCACCTCCTGAACGTTTCTATTTTCCAATAGATCTTAACCCTCACATGCGGTCTATTATCTTTGCGAGTCCATCCCTACACCGGAGCTTGGCCCATTTCCTAATCTAATTTTCGCCTGCGCAGCTCTGCATCTGCCCGGCGCAGGTCCTGGCGCAGATCTGAATACAATGTCGGGTAATCCTTGGGGAACTCCTCCTCCTCTTCACGGTCCCCATCTGAACCTGTGCAATCTCGGTCCCAACTTTTCTCTTTTGTCATTTTCACATGAGATTCCCTCTCTCTCTCTCCCTCCTGACCTACTTTATCGTGCTTCTCCTCGGGCTCCGCTTCCCTGCGACTTACCTTCTTGTTATCTTTTCTATTCACATGCCTACTCCCCTCCTTCCTATCCAGTCCTCGCTTACGGTACATTTCCCACATGCTTTTGGTCTCAATACCATCAATCTCACTCCTCGACACCCCATCCTTTAACAGCGCCAAAAACATATCACGTCGGGTCACTCGGTTGTTGTCAAAGCGGGACTCTGAGCGCGAAGTCCTGTCTGGCTTGGTCCATTCCCCAAGCTCTCCCAGCTCATGGACCGCCTCGACTACTTCTCCTATGGTATTACCAGTTTGATTAATTAACAGAGTCATTATCACCGCTTTGTATGCAGGGGGTGCCAAATGAATGATTTTATTCCGCATGGACACAGTCATTATCTGACCCATCAACTTATGTGTCTCACCTATAAGGATAGCCAGCTTCATCCCCTTTTCCTTAATCCTCTGCGAGGCATCTCTTAGAGTAAACCATGGTTTTTCATTCCCAGGCCAGTCTGAATCTATGGGGTACTTATGACCACACCCCTCTGCGGCTAGCTGCAACAGGGTAGTTTGGTCATCACCATGGAAAGTCCGGAAGTGTCCCTGCACAGTGGGATCAGTACTGAGAGTACAAAATTTGGCAGCATCCCCACTGTCTAACAAGACCCCAGAAGCGCCTTGATCATAGAGGCGCACCATCAAAGTTAATAGTGCCTCGCCAGGCTTCTGTCTAAATCTCTGTAAAATATCACTGATCTGCTGCTGAGTAAAATCCTCCAGACTATTTAACATAGCTCCATCTGGGTTCGCTGGATTGGTTTGAAGTTTCCGTCTTAGAATGGGCTGCGCTTCCACTCTCTTACTATTCTTTACCTCCTCCTTCTGTCTTTCTCTCTGTAAAGGCTGCTCTCCGTCGGAGAACTCTGATGATTCCCAGATGTTAGAGTCCCAGGTGGATGGATCAAAATCTAAGCCTGCTTTGGCAATCGCTAAATGGACTTTTCTCTTACTCACTCCACCCCTCCTTTTCCTGTATCTGTATTCAGCGACACGGACTTCAGCCCGTTCTGCTATAGTTTGATATGTTTCTAATTTGTCTTGTAATAGCTTATTCTGACAGGAAAGCATCGTAGACATATTCTTAGCTTCAATGAGTTGTTTTTCTAAACTCAACTGTTCCCACTGCAGAGATAAACATTTGTCAAAAACTTGACGGTAGGCATGCAACAGAGCCCAACCTCGACGGCTCACTGTCCATAATTCTTTACCTTTCTCCACAGGAACCTTCCGTAAACAATTTAAAACATCTTCTGGCGTTGCTTCGCCCAAACAGTCAAACCAGCTCTCACTTAATCCTGAGCTTTTAGAGTACTCACGCACCAGCGCGGAGTACGGCGTTGCCTCCCATCCGGGAATTTGCATGAGAGCTAAAGGGATTTCACTCGGTGCCAAAGAACCAAAACCACCTTTCGTCTTTTTAAACATGTTCCTACCCGCGTTACTTACGTATCCTGCCGACTACGCCAAAATGTATTGCCTTGCCCACTTGCGTAATCTAAACTTACGCACACCACTTACTTACACAGAAACTCCGACACTCCTCTGGAAGTAAAATAAGCTTTATTAGTATCGTATACAAGGGCTGCACGGGAGTCTATAACATCCCTGGCCAAGCATCGAAAACACCAAGTCGGGAACCCTGTAGAGACTGGGGCACAGGAAGTAATCTCTCTGGGCACCAAAGACGTCCCACAAGTGCGTCCACTCCAAGACTGAGTTCCTGAGCTCCACCCCACAGACACCGCTTTTTATAGTTAAATCAACACGTTCGAGAACCCTCTAGTAGGCGTTCTCGCCCATCTATCTATCATAGGTGCTGGTCGCATCTCTGCGTCAGATCCACCCATACAGACCTGGTCCGATGCTGTTTGGGTGCGCCGAGGCAAAAGACATTCCTTTCCCTATCTCCGGCCTTGGAGAGCCTTGCACAGCGCGTCCTCCTTCTGTCCTAGAGATAAGCATAGAATGCACAAAAACAAGCTCAAGGTACAAAATAACCTCACGAGATGTCTCGCACCAGCTTGTACTGGTTTACGTGAAAAACATGTTTATGTTACTGTTGAAGTGTAACTCCAGGGCAAAGCAGTACAAGATGGAAATGCAGTGCAAGAAAATGGAAGATCAGAGCATCACATGGAAACGAGGTCAACATGCAGTTTAGCACGTGTAAAATGGCGAATGCACTACAACTGGAAAAAAGCAAACACTCATAGGGAATACAACTTAAAGCTTTTACACTCATTATTCAGAAGTCAATGAGCGTTTTTGCTTGAAAGTATAACAACATGAAAAGAAAAGTAGCGCTTCACTGGCAAACTCTGTAAGGTGGCGCTAATGTGTTTGAGTGTAAATAAAACCAATCTGGCCACTTTGCGACTACTCTGTCTTGCTTTATTTAGTTATGTATTTATTGTTTGTATTTTAAAATCTTTTTTCTCTCCGCCTGAGGCTGCATTTTGGAGTAGAAAAATGTCTGACAAAGACATTTGCAACAAAAGTGTTTCTTCTTTGTTTGGATCCATTTCACAGAGGAACAAATGACAGAAAGGCAAGCAAAGAAAAATCACGGTTTTCTACAAGTGAGGAGGAGCGCAACAGAAAGATAGAGAAGAAGAGGAAGAAAGAGGCAGCAGAAGTGGAAACTGCCCTTGGCCCTGTCCGGGGGAAAAAAAGGAAGAGACCACCGCTGTGTAATTGAGCACTTTGAAGTGGCTTTGAATCATATCTGTGAGTGACCCGCTAATGCTAGACAAAACGCTAGAGTAGATACCTTAACCGATTGAACTATCTCTCTGAGATGCGTTATTGCTGGTGTTAGCTGTGGACGGCCCTGTAACAGGCAAGTGAGGCTACTGTTCGTACCCACAGTGGGGAAGGCACAGACAGGTGTTATGTTAATACTTTTAATCACACACTCACTGACGGCCCATGGCCTGTGGCGAGCTGCTGCCCTCCTCCTCCTCCTCAGTTATGCAACCTCCAATGGCACAGTAGGGATCGTTCCCTGCTTGTCTCTGGCACCAGCGACCTTTCCACCCTAACCTGTTGGGCTACTGCTACTTGCACAACAAACGCCCTCCTCAGATAACAGAGGCAGCAAGTGCCCCCTCAGTGCCAGACCGTGTTTAATTCAATAGGCTTTGCCGCCTCCCTGGGTGCTGGCATTCGATTCCTGCTTTTGCCGCCCCCAAAACTGCATACTCCAGCCCCCACCCCTTCCCCAAGGGCACCTACTTTTGTTTTGAAATGGCTGCATATGCTGCAATTAGGCAGGTCTGGGGTCCCACCGTCAGCCTCTTGGCCACTCTGGGGGGCTTCTTTCTCTTACTGAAGGGGTGAAAGAACAACAAAGCCTCATTAACAAGTAAATGGTCTTTCATAGACCTGTAAAGTACTCGAGTGCGGCTGTGTTTATGCCAGGGAAGCTGTCTCAGCCCGGGCTGACACCTCACAGTTTTTTTTACCAGCACCATCAGTATTTTGATGTCCTGCCCTGTACAGAAATATGTAAAATTACTAAAAGCCGGTATTTTTATTCTTTATCTGTACACACTTCAGGAAATAGAAATTATTTAAAATGTGTTCTACAGCTGTGTTAATGAACCATGACTAATAATTAAAGTAAAAAAGTAGTCAAGTGATTGCTACAAATGGATACATACGTTTTTATTTAGAGTCGTATTCAGTATCACGTCCCGTCCTTTGTAGGCTCAACAACAATAAATTACCGGTATGTTTCTCTTGGAAAGGTGGCAGCCCTAGGTGGAGTCCTACTTTGAGTGCAAAGCTAGGTCTCTCCGCTTCATTTTTGTGTTCTTTCTCCTGTGAGAATTTAAAAACAGCGCAATTTTTTTAAAAAAAAGCTGCTGACAGTCTTCGTTTCCCCCTTTCAACCCTCGCGCTAGGTGTTAAGTATTGGAGTGTGGGAAGGTGTTGCCAAGGATGTTGGCGGGGTTCACAGGAGGGAAAAGGAGCGCCACAGTTTGGAGAGGAGGAAGTTCATGCGAAGTACGGGGGTTTTATCCTGTCCTTCCATTGTCGGTGTCTGGGTGCCCCTCCCTTTTCTCACTGTTCACCGGTGCTCCGGAGAAGGCATCCTCCCTGGGGGAGGCAAGTGAACTGCGAAGAGGGTCATTGTAAGAAGTGTGGAAGGATGGGGGGGGCTGCACTTTGGGCGAAGGCATTCCATGCTCGCTCCATAATGGACCACTCACTGACCCCCGGCAGGACAAGCTCTGACCCAGTAACAGGCAAGAATACACAGCTCTGCAGGAGCACCTTAGTCCTCACACTGATACAACTCCCCCGTACCGTTCCAGTACTTAGACTCGCATACAGCTCTCCAATGTCCCGCAGTCCCGACCTGCCGACTACGGATATTGTAGTAACGGGGCATGCGCGCACCTCTGCCAGTGCACTGCATTCCTGACCCACAGAAGCTTCTATTTCTGGACCGTGACAGTTAATAACTACAATAACATGACCTCGATGGCTGTAGGGGGCAGAGGGGACGGGGTTATATAAATGCATTTTATTGGTCACAGGTTTTTCATGGCAATCAGATAGAGGGAGAGCGGAGTGGAGCCCCCGGAAATGGCTGGGGCATCAATAAAAGCATTTGATGTTACAGTAGGCAGGTCTGCTGGAGCACGGCTGCGTGGCAGCATAATTACAGATAAAGGAAAACATGTTTTCCGTCTGTATTTATATGTAAAAATCTGTTTAAACGGAAAACCGGGAGCCCTAATCTTGGACTACGCCTCTGACGCTATTTAACTCACAGATGAAAATGCCATCAATCTGATCGTATCCTGACTTCACCATCATTTACAGTTGTGAATACTTTTGCAACCAGTTCTAAAACTGCCAACTTTTCTGAGGCAAGTGAGACTTTTTGATCATCGTCTCCATCTACGGATTATCTCTACACTGCTGCAGATATTAAAGCATCAATCTCTTTTCAGAATGAAAAGAACTCAGTATAACAAGCTGCTACTCTTTGCTGTCCAGCCATCTTAAGCCAGTTTTTTTCTTTTTATAACTTTTAGGATTCATCTTTGGTTTTTCTGCCATGCTGCATAGTCAATCAATCAATCAAACAAACTTTATTCGGTTTTCACATATAAAACCATAAAAATATTCTACAATACCATACATGAGAAAAATGGGTAAAATTATCACATTGAAAACATTGCTGCCCTAAAAATCCTTGTGTAAAGCATACAATAGGTTATAAAGTGTGTTTATCCTAGTTCATAAAAGATAGAAAAAACAGTCGAGGATGTAATCCTGGAAGCTTCCTCTATACTATATATGTCGCCAAAGTTTTCCACTTATGCATCCTCACTGAACTCCACATATTTGTGCATTCTTACTTTTAACAGCACGTTTTTGTTTTGTAGACACGTGCTGCATTTAGTACTGACTGCACTTACACAACATATTACGTTGCCTTTATTTTAATTTGATAGTACCTCAATTATTTATATACATGAATGTGATTTATAACATGCAGTGAATTTGATAAAAGTGCTATAGAATTTATATGCAAATTCCTGCATTTGACATAATTCATGACAACGTTTGCTCTTTTCAAGGTAATCAGGAAAGTGCTTTGAAGCCTGGTACAGACACGTATTTAGGGAGAGCAGAATCTTCAGTCTCCTGGGAGACTCGTGTAAGCTAAACTGCAACATCCCTAGTGAAGGTCACTGCCTCCTCGGAGTCAGGAGGTCTTTATCATATCCGCAACTGAGGCAGAGCGCCCTTCTCCAAGTACAGAAATGAATTAAACAATTAGTCAGTGGTTCTGCTATGGTATGCATTCTGGAGATCATTTAAAGAAACACTGAAATGTATTTTTGTCACAGGTAGGTAGGGGCTAGAAATGAGGAGTTGGTTACCAAAGAGAGGTTTATTCATTTGATGCAATGAATTACTGAAATACCATCACAATGTTACAATTCGCTTTAATAGTTTGCTGATAAATAGTTTTTATTGTCAATCAGGATTTCTGAAGCACAGCAACTCACCTGCGAGGGTATCCTGATGCTGAGGTCATTGCTGCTGGGTTCAGTTGAACAGCCAGGTCTTGAGTCCTTTCCTGAATTCCAGGAAAGAGGATGGGGTCCGTAGATGAAGGGGGAGGATATTCCAGGTTTTCATTGCGAGGTAAGAGAAGTGTCATGTGGTCACATTAGGTCCAGGCAGGAACACCACCATTTTACATGCGATATTTTTGAAAGTTTAAAGATGATTTTTTTTTTCAACTTTGACATCTGATACATTTGCTTGTATGGATAATGTTCAATGAAATAACTTTTCTTACATTTAATCATCTTCGTAGGCATATTATCAGAGAATTGAACATTCTGTAAGAAAGCTAAAATTCACTGCGTAAAACGTTGTTTGTTATTTTTCAATCGGCTACAGCTTTGTCAGGATAGAATCAATAATGACAGCCTGACTGGGACTTCGACATGGCAACATGGGTTAAGTCTATTATATAAACAACATCACTCCTTCACTGTCGAGGTCACCCCATGTCGGATTTCCAAGCCCAGTTGAATCCTGTTTCCTCCAGAGTAGGATGGTGCCCAGCTGTACACCAAGACCGGCTCCCAGATGAAACAGAAGAGGTAACTGGGGAGTAGATCACCCTACAAGGATTCTGGCAGAACGCTAGGTAGAAGCACCTATACAAGCATATATTCTATGCTGTTACATAGAATATATATGCTTGCATATAAGTACAGTTAGGATTGAATTGTTCATATTCTTTACCATTGTTGTGATGCTAATTACTCTGTTTTGTTCCTTTCTATTGATTATTACAGCGCTCATATTTTACAGAAGCATTTTATTGTTTCTATAAATATTGAAATGCCAATTTGAGTATTTCCTGTGTCTCCCTTTAGTCATGCACGAGTTACCAAACTAAAGGGTTCTAGATCTGTTTCCATGGTTTCCTTGGGAAGTCCGGGTTGTCATGCTCAAAGGTTGCACAAACTACCTGATACCTTGCAAAGTTAGAGGTATAGATGGTGCACTGTGAGCTAGCAAGGACTAAGGCCAACAAACCCCGATGGTATGCGTAAAAATTTGTTTTGCACAGTTTGACGTTTATGTTGTCCAACAAACGCACAGTTTTACTGAGAAGTTTGAACTGTACGACATTGTGCCACCAACGTTCTAGCTTGGGTACTTATTTAATGGGTCTCGCGAGTAGTTTTTCATTTGTGTGGCCAAAGCTCCTCTTCACCTACTAACCGGAGACGTCCGTGGTGTTAGGGACTAATCCTCCTAAACCTAAGTATGGAACCCCTATTTTCTGGCTGTTGGTTGTTCAAGCTTGAACCTTTAAAAGGATGGCAACATCCATAGAAGTACCCTGTCTGAATTGCAAATATTCCAAATACTTCCATGGCTAATCCAGGACAGGTGGTTCTACCACTTAATTGCAGACATGTATTAACACAACATGGGCACCAGCAAATGGGAGGCAATGTTACCTTCATGGTAGAGGTTCACGAAGCAGACAAAACAGAGGTATTCTAATCATGGGTCCCATTCCTGGCAGTAAATGCCAATTCAGGAAATTTTCCTACATACACTAAAGTATCAGTACCAAACCAATACAGAGCATATGAGGAATTAAAAATTGCACTCACTTATCAGGAACACATGAATTGGTTCCTAGGCTCCTTATAACATACATTGGAAAAAGTCAGACTAGGTTCTCTCAGCAATAAGGGAGCAACATTGTCAGTCTTAACAGGTTATACACCATATCCAGATATAGCAAACATTAGAGACCTACCGCCGACGCTGGTATCGCAGCACGCAACCTCCACTGATGGTTTCCCAACTGCTCTGACACTCTGGCACCCCTCAAGAAGGCACCTGGCAAGCAACACTCCAAGAAAGCCAGCTGGTTCACTCCCGCCGGAAACTCACACAACCTTCAAAGCAGCAATCACCGCACTAGTGTATTCATTCAGAGGAACTCAAAACCACAAAGAAAATGGCCCTCCTAGACAGAATAAACGCCAACAGAAAAGAACTCTTTGCCTTTGTTAAGGAGTTTGCTAGGCCCAACAGCGAGACCACAGATGTCCCACCCTCTCAAGATTTCTCCAACAAACTTGCGGCCTTCTTCCACCAGAAGATCAGGCAGATCTATGACAGCTTCGACACCCAAGACCCTACCACCTAGCTTGACACCACCGCACCCACCACGCCGCACCCCAACAGATCCTGTTCAACTAGACCCCGCTCACCACAGACGACACACTCAAAACCATGAAGAACATCCACTCCAGAGCCCCTTCAGACCCATGCTAGCAGGACATCTTCCATAGAGTAGCCAACGCCCAAGCTTCGCTGTACCATCAACTGCTCTATTGAGACCGCCACTTTCCCTCACAACTGGAAACACGCCAAGATCAACCCTCTGCTAACAAAACCATCTGCTGACTTGACAGACCTCAAGAACTTCAGACCCATCTCCCTGCTTCCTTTCCCAGCCAAGGTCATCGAGAAGGATATCACGCCCAACTCTCCAAGTTCACCAATGCAAACCACGTCCTGGACATCTCCCAATCCGGCTTCAACCACAACACTGAGACCACACAACTCGCCGCCACCGACATTGGCTCCCTCCTCGACTGGGGCGAAACCACAGCCCTCATCCTTTTGGACCGCTCGTCCGCTTTCAACACCATCTCCCACCGCACTACAATCACAATACTCCACGACGCCGGCATCAGCAACAAGGCCCTCATCAGGAACTACGGACTCAATATTTTCTACTATGCCAACACTCAACTGATTCTATCCGTCACCAATGAACCCACAACTGCCAGAAACACTTTCCACAACGGCTACATAGGAAATGGAGAGGACAGCTATTCAACTCCACTTACTCTATGTACAGGAGAGGGGTAGCGAGTTGGGTAGCCACACAAGTCCCATTCCAGATCCATGGCTACAAAGCAGATCTAGGGGGAAGATACGTTGTGGTGCATGGTGTGTTGGATGGCATAGAGGTTTGCTTGATAAATGTATACACCCCAAATGTGGATGATGGCGACTTTGATCTGGAACTAGAAAGACTATTAATACCCTACAAGGGGAGACTATTAATATGGGAAGGGGACTTTAATTGTGTGTTACATGGTACCCTAGATAGACACCCCCGAAACTAAACACTAAACTAAAAATATCAGCAGCTCTGCTCGGCGTAATGGCACGCCTATACTGTGTGGATATCTGTCACGAACAACACCCAAATACACAAGGGTATACCTGCTACACACCATCCCGAACTGTCTCTAGTAGACTTGCTAGATTTCTGCTTTCTGAGGAAGCCTCCTTGGAGGCAGCACAGACCAGTTTAATGGGATGCTATCTATTGGACCATGCCATAGTATTGCTGAAAGGGGGGGTGGAGCATAAGATACCGAGAGTACCACTATGGCGCCTAAGACGGTCGGCTCTCCAAGACGCAATATTCAGAAAATAAATTAGAGATGCCATAAGTGTTTTTTTCACCACTATTTGGTTATCCGCAGCAAATAGCTGGGTAGAATAGGACATGCTAAAAGTGGTCACCCACGGAGAATGTCTGTCCAAAATAGGGGGCACAAGGAGACGGTAAGAGCGTGACCTCACCAAAGCAGAAGGCGAGTTAACCAGATAGCAAGAAGGGGGACAAGAGTAGGAGTGGCACAATGACTCTCCTACACGGGCAGAGTGGGTGAGGTGTGGGATAGGCTGGACTGCTTTACCAGACGTGAATATCGCCAGCTGCTACACAGGGAGGGCGATAAATTGGGAAGGCTACTGGCCTGGCTCCTACACTGGGAATGACCCACGCCACCTATATGCTCTTAGACGCTCCAGTCCCCTGACGGCACTACTCTCAGTACGCAAAAAGGGATCAACTCCTTGCTGTGTGCCCACTAAGCAACTGTGTACCAGCAAGGCCCAGAGGCAGACTGGGCCGAAACTCTGGAGTTTCTGAATGAGGTGCCTCTAACATCTCTCACAAGGGAATTTGGAGGCCACGATCCAACTGGACGAACTGCGAGAGGTGGCACAGGGAAAGTCCCTAGCTCGGAGGGCCTACCGGTGGAGTTCTATCAGACCTATGCGGATTTTCTACCACCCTGGCTACTAGAAACTTTGCAGCAAGCCAAGCGATCGGGTGTCCTACCGCAGTCCATGAGAGAGGCACAAATTATCATGCTCCCAAAACAGGCAGAGATACAAGCGACCCTGGGGCTTACAGACCCCTATCAATGCTGGGAGTGGACGTAAAAATACTAGCCATGGTCCTAGCGATTCGTATCAGTAGGGTGGTAACGCAGTCAGTGCATGAAGTACAAGTAACTTACCTTCGGTAACGATGTATCTGTAAGAAACATTAGTTAGTTAGATTCCTCACCTTAGAATATCCCCAGGCGTCAGGCTGGATCCGGAAAGATTTTTGTAGCAATACCCCTTGCGTGTCACTAGGCGTCGTCTGCGGCTCCGCGTCCGTCTTTGGCGTCGTGCGCCGGAATGACGTCGGAGTACTTAGACACTGCCCTCGCGCGCTGACGTCAGTTCTTGTACATAGCTTTCCGTGCCAGGAACGCAGAGCCATGTAAGAGACCGACACTGGTGCCAAAACGTCTAGGGCCCTGAACAGGATGACCTTAACCCTAGATGTCGGTTCGCAGAACGGGGAGGATGGGTGGGTCGGTGAGGAATCTAACTAACTAATGTTTCTTACAGATACATCGTTACCGAAGGTAAGTAACTTGTACATCTGAAAGAAACACGTTAGTTAGATTCCTCACCTTAGAATAGATACCCCAGCAATACCAACCCCGGTGGTGGGTCTGCGAACCAAGATCACACCAGAAAGTCCTGGAGAACAGAACGGCCAAAGAAGCCATCTCTCCGGACTTGGCTGTCCAGGCAATAGTGCTTGGTGAACATGTGCAGTGAGGCCCACGTCGCTGCCTGACAGATGTCCTGCAAGGGAACTCCCCATCCCAGGGCAGTAGTCGCCACTGTGGCCCGGGTGGAATGGGCTCTCAGCCCAAAAGGAGGGTCCTTTTTCGCCAAGGAGTAACAAACCTTTATACACAATACGACCCACCGTGAGATGGTCCGCTTGTGTAGAGCCCTCCACTTCTTAGCACCTACGTATCCAACAAAAAGTTGGTCGTCCATCCGGAACTGTCTAGTACGGTCCAAATAAAAGGTCAGCGCACGTTTGGGGTCCAGACGGTGGAGCCTCTCTTCCTCTTTCGAAGGATGCGGAGGCGGAAAGAAGGTGGGCAATGTGACAGATTGCCCAATGTGAAAGGGGGTCACCACTTTTGGAAGAAAAGAAGGACGAGTCCGGGGGACAACCTTGTCCGGATGAACAGAAAGAAAAGGAGGCTTAGATGACAGAGCCTGGCGCTCACTCACCTGTCTAGCCGAGGTGATAGCTACCAGGAAAGCAGTCTTAAGAGTCAGAAGACGAAGTGGATAATTGTGAAGAGGCTCAAAGGGAGCGCACATCAGAAAGGTCAAGACCAGATTCAAATCCCACTGAGGCATTACGAAGGGGACAGGAGGGAACATGTGAGTAATGCCTTTAAGGAAGCGCGAAACAACAGGGGACTTGAAAAGAGAAGGCTGATCAGGAAGCCGTAAGAAAGCAGAGATTGCAGAAAGATAACCTTTCAAGGTGCCCAGAGCAGAGCCCTGCTGGGCCAAAGAAAGAAGAAAGAGGAGAACCTCAGAAAGAGGGGCGGAAAGGGGATCCACAGCCTTTGCTGTGCACCATGCCACAAATTAGTTCCACCTGCAGGAGTATACCGATTTTGTGGAGGGACGCCTGGCTGCCAGAATCACATCGCAGACTTCAGGAGGCAAGTCAAATGGCATCAACTGTCACCGCTCAATCTCCATGCATGGAAGTGGAGACTGGACAGGTTCGGGTGGAGGACCGTCCCCTGCTGCTGTGACAGAAGGTCCTCCTGAAGAGGCAGTCGTACCGGAGTATCGATTGACATACTGAGTCGCTCGGGATACCAGTACCTTCGTGCCCAATCCGGAGCCACTAAGATGACTTGGGCCCGGTCGCGCCTGATCTTCTTCAGCACTCTGGGCAGAAGTGGTATAGGCGGAAAGGTGTACAACAGACCGCAACACCACTCGCGACGAAAAGCGTCTCCGAGCGAGTGCCGCCTTGGAAATTCCAACGCGCAGAACTGCTGACATTGCGCGTTCTCTTCGGTGGCGAATAGATCTAACCAAGGCTCTCCCCACTGCAGAAAAAAACCTTGCACCACGTCCGAGTTCAGACGCCATTCGTAATCCATCATGCACCGGCGGCTGAGTTTGTCTGCTCTGGCGTTCAGAGAGCCCGCCAGATGTTGAACCACCAGGATGATCCCTTGGTGTTCCAGCCATGTCCAGAGGTGCAGAGCCTCCTGACAAAGGGTCCACGACTCCACCCCGCCTTGTTTGTTGCAATACCACATGGCCGTGGTGTTGTCCGTGAACACCTGCATGACACTTCCCCGGACAGAGGGAAGGAAGGCTTTCAGTGCAAGCCGGATCGCTCTCAGCTCCAACAAGTTGAAATGGAGTTGAGACTCCGCCGGAGACCAGAGGCCTCTGATCTCCGCCTCTCCCATATGGCCCCCCCATCCCAGGAGGGACGCATCCGTCACTACTACGTGCTCCGTTTGGGGTAGGGAGAGGTATCTGCCCCTGACCCAATCGCGGTCTGTGAGCCACCACTGCAACTGTTTCGCAGTGCCCTCCGAGATCAAGACATGGTCGGACAGGTTGCCTCGATGCTGGGCCCACTGAAACTTCAGGTCCCACTGCAGAGCCCGCATTCGCCACCTGGCGTAATGCACCAACAGGTTGCAGGAGGCCATCAGCCCCAAAAGTCGCAGCACCAACCTGACCGAAACCCAGGATAGAGGACGAAAGATGGGAATCAGAGCCTGAATATCCCAGACCCGCTGTTCCGGAGGATAGGCCCGGAACTGCGCCGAATCTAGAACCGCTCCGATGAAGAGGAGCTTCCGGGAGGGTCTCAGGTGTGACTTTGGCACATTGATGGATAACCCCAGCAAATGCAGGAGGTCGGCTGTAGTCTGGAGGTGGGAGACGACTGCCTGGGGCGAGTCCGCCTTCAACAGCCAGTCATCGAGATAGGGGAAGACTGGAACCCCCGATCTGCACAGATGAGCTGCGACCACCGCCATCACTTTCGTGAACACCTGAGGGGGACTGGTGAGGCCGAAGGGGAGCACGGTGAACTGAAAGTGCTCCTGACCCACCGTGAACCGCAGGTAACGCCGGTGGGCCGACAGGACGGGGATGTGAAAATAGGCGTCCTGCAAGTCCAACGCTACCATCCAGTCTCCAGGGTCGAGGGCATCCAGAACCTGAGCTAAAGTAAGCATCTTGAACCGTTCCTTCTGGAGGAAGGTGTTGACGCTCCTGAGGTCCAAGATAGGGCGTAGGCCCCCTTTGCCCTTCTTGGGAACCAGAAAGTAGTGGAAATAGCAACCACAACCTACTTCTGGACCAGGAATGCGCTCAACGGCCGCTTTGGCCAAGAGGGCCGTAACTTCCTCCCGCAGAAGATTCAAGTGATCCCCCGACATACGGTGGCACTGCGGTGGTATGGCTGGAGGGGTCGTCTCGAAGGGGAGGGAGTAGTCCCTTCAGACGATTTGCAGCACCCACCTGTCCGAAGTGATGGAACGCCAGTGGAGCAGGTGATGGCGAACTCTGCTGCCCACTGGCGTGGAATGGGCCTGAAAGCTAGGACTAGGAAGGCTTTGAGCCGGATGCTGCCGGGGTGGATGTGGACTGACCGGCACGTTGTCCTTCAGTACCGCCTCAGCGGAATCCACAACCGCGTGCAGGTTGGTTCTGCGGCCGGTGGCTAGGCGGACGTGAGGAGGCAGCCCTTCCTTGGCCACGAAAGGGATGAAAAGTGGAAGTTTGCAGCCGCGGGGCCGAGAGACCCAAGGACTTGGCCGTAGCCCGGGAGTCCTTGAAACGAGCCAGCGCACTATCCGCCTTCTCACCAAAAAGGCGAGTGCCATCAAAGGGCATATCCATGAGGGTACTCTGGACATCCCCCGAGAAAGACATGGACCGCAGCCAGGCGTGGCGCCGGAGCGCCACCGTGGTGGAAATCGCCCTACCCAGCGAGTCCATGGTGTCTAGTCCACACCGTATGGCATGTCATGCTGCATCTCGCCTGTCAGCAAGCGCCTGGGAGAGACGTGTCCGGGCCTCCTCCGGGCACAGGGGCAGCACGTCCTCCACCGCCTCCCACAGAGAGTGGAAGAAACGGTCCAAGAGGCAAGCAGTGTTCAAAGACCGCAGGCCCAAACTCAGGGAAGAGAACAGCTTCTTTCCGAACTGCTCCAACCTCTTGGATTCCCGATCCGGAGGAACGGATGGGAAGGAGGATTGGAAAGTGGAGGCCTGGATAACCAGACTCTCGGGGGTGGGGTGTTGGGACAGGAAACTGGGTTTGCCCGGAGCAGGGCGGTGGCGCCGGGCCACGTTCCGATCCACAGGAGGAACTGTGGAGGGCTTGGACCAAGTGCCCTGCAGAACGTCTATGAGGGCCTCACTGAACTGCAGCAGAGGCTCTGTGGAGCTTGCTGACGGTTGAAGCACCTCTGTGAGGATGTTAGTCGGCACGCGAGGTCGCCCAGTCGAGCCCGCGGGGCCCGAAGGCGCGCTGGCAGGCGTCGACGGCGGAGCCAGGCCCCTCATGGCCGAGAGGAAAGCACTGACCTCCGCCGGAGTCGCGTCAGTCCCAGAGACCGGCGGGTATGGGTATGGAGACGGACGCGGCTCCTGCGGCTCCGATGGAGCCGCGTGGGGGGTGGACCAACCTGACCCTCGGCCGAGTCGCGCGACCGGCGAGGGGAGTCTGAAGAGCGGTGTCGCCTCTTGGACTTCTTTGATCGCTTCAACTTACCCGAAGACTTCGAGCCCGACGAGCGATGATGGTGGCTGCGGCTCCGCGACCGGTCCTTGGACCTCCCTCCTGGATCGGGACCGTGAACGGCGCGGAGCCGAGTGCCGAAGCTCGAGAAGCTTACGGGACCGCTCCCGCCTAGCTTTCGAGGTCAAGGCCTGACAATCGAGGCACGACTCCGCGTCGTGGTCAGCCCCCAGGCAGTAAAGGCACCGGCGATGGTGGTCCGTCACCGACATCAGTCGATGACAGGAGTCACAGGCTTTAAACCCAGGCATCCTACCGGCACCAGAGTCATAGTCGACAGAAGACCAAAAACAGTCAAAAAAGTTTAGTCAAAAAGTGACTAAGGGGTAAGCTCTTCCCGGATCGGCACTGTCTGGCGCAGAAAAAAGAAGAACTGACGTCAGCGTGCGAGGGCAGCATCTAAGTACTCCGACGACGTCATTCCGGCGCACGACGCCAACGATGGATGCGGAGCCGCAGACGACACCTAGCGATGCACAAGGGGTATTGCTACAAAAATCTTTCCGGATCCAGCCTGACGCCTGGGGATATTCTAAGGTGAGGAATCTAACTAACGTGTTTCTTTCAGATGCCCAATGCGGTTTTATGCCGGGACGAGGGACACAGATGAATCTTCACCGCCTCTTGCACGTGGTGCACTCGGTGGCAGGCAGCGATATCAGGGTGGCAGTAGTTGCCCTGGATATCAAAAAGGCATTTGACACCCTGCGATGGGAATATCTGTGGGAGGTCCTAAAAAGAATGGGATTCGGGAGAGAATACATAAACTGGGTCCAGCTTCTCTACTACCAGCCCAGTGCCCGTGTCTGCAGCGGCAGACCAGAATCGGGAACTATACCCATCAAAAGGGGCACAAGGCAAGGATGCCCATTATACCCGCTTCTCTGACCTGGCTGTGGAACCACTGGCTATCCGGCTTAGGCGAGACATGAATCAGTGGGGTATCGCCGTTGATGGATGCACGCATGTCATTTCATTATATGCAGACAATGCATTCCTATATGTCCATCAGCTGGGTGAGGTGGTACCGGTACTCATCGATAACTTAGCCTCCTTTGGGACCATGTCAGGCCTACACATAAATTGTCAAAAATCGGTCATATTCCAACTGGATGTGTTGGCAGAGGGAACCCACACAGACCTTCCTGACGTGGAACTCAGCTGGGACAGGGACCAGGGCATACAGGTATCACATTCACCAGATGCACAGTATACTCTAAACATTGGGGCAGTGATTACGAGCTTGAGGTAATTGGTCTGGTTCTGGAACAGCCTCCCCCTTTCGGTCATCGGACGGGTAGCTATGGCCCGGATGGTTATGCTCCCTCGATACCTGTACTCCATGCATTACTCCTTTTGCAGGATCCTGGGGTCCACCTTTGTGCCCTGAATAGTCTCCTAGTTTTGCTGGTACGGGCCTGGGGATGATACAGGGTAAAACTTGAGTTACTGAAGTAGGACACAGATGGGAGGGCTGAGACTCCCAGATTTCAGACTATTACTATGCGGGGCTACTACAGTTTGCAGCGCAGTGGTGTGCAGACGGTCACAATATAGAAAAGTGGCTGCTGGCCGACCAGAGCAGTGGAGCTGACCTACCAGGATGCCTCGTGATGGGCTCACGAGCTCCGAAGGAAGGCCCGCACATAATCAGACAAGTAACAGAGGTATGGGAGCAGGCGGTTACACAGATTATCTGCAGGGCCCCATACGCCGCTGTGCACCCACTTTGATGGTTGTAGGGATTCCACAGAATCCAATCAGCTATGTACATTACCAAATGGTACGAGGGGGGATGCATGATGGCGGGAGACCAGTTCATTAATGGGACCTTCCGGACTCTCGAAGAAGCGGGAGAGTGGTGTCAGGTACTGGGAGGACATTTTTTATAGTTTGCTAAAATAGCACGCATAGTCCGCAAGATTTGGCCCTCCTGCCCAGATGAGCCACACATTAGTGTTGCTATTAGACCTGGGGTCCACCATAGGACTGATCTCGTGGATATACAAAGCTCTGATAGAATACTGCACAGTTGCGGTCTCCACAATCAAAGACCGAAGCGAGGCGGACCTGCCCTTCCCCCTCACTGATGGTGAATGGAAGAGAGCATTTGCGAAAGTAGGCAAGGTGGGCAGCAAAGCGAGGTTCAAGCTTACCCAAATCTAATATCTGCACTGTACCTACTTAATGCCACAGAGATTAGAAGGCTTCAATGCCAGCCTATGTGGCATGTCCATGCTGCAGGCGGACACAGCCACCTTTATACACATGACCTGGACATGCGCCAGATTGCGATCATACTGACAGCGAGTAATACAGGGACTTCGGATGACCATGGCCGTGCAAATTGAAGTCAGTTAAACAATGCATTCTGGGGGTACTCGCGACACCGAAGAAGGGTGCGTGCATACCATACAGGTTCGACATCTTGGGCCTAGTCCTGGCCAAGTGCTGCACTGCAATATATTGAAAGCACGTGCTCCCCCCCGGCTCAGTAGATGGAAGGCAGACATGAGGGAATAGGGAGTAGCTGAAGAGTGTCGCCTGTGAGCTGTACGCACGGATGAAAATGTAGACATAGACCTGGAATAGCAGGGATACATGCTAGAAAGAATGCAAACACCAGAGAGTCAATGTGAAAGTGAGGAGAACACATCTCAGGCACATAGCATTACAAACACCACACAAACTCAGGAGACTGACGGGAACCCCTGAC
This sequence comes from Triturus cristatus, assembly GCF_964204655.1. NCBI lineage: Eukaryota > Metazoa > Chordata > Amphibia > Caudata > Salamandridae > Triturus > Triturus cristatus. The sequence goes on along the minus strand of NC_140583.1, from coordinate 1,175,235,456 downwards.
CCCCACCTATAGTCATAGAGCACATCGGGGAATAGTGTGGCAGACCCTCCCCACATTCTCTGCACAATTACTATTATGTATCAATGATAGTCTCACACCGGACAATTCACCATTGCCCCCAGAGAGATGAGTTACAGCCACAATGGTTCTCTTGGTTCGCATAGTTTGTTTTTTAAGAAAAGAATTGCTGCACATGATGGTCAAGGAGGGGCAAGCTCCACGTAACACATGTAAACGTGTAGAGGTGGGCCTTACCAAGGCCTACCGGTGCAGGGGTTCGCCCATCTTTGCACACTAGTCCTTGGACCAACAAATAGAGATTGGCACGGAAGCTGTAATATCAAAACAATAGTTTATTAAAACCTCATGAGTGGAACTACATCTAATCAGATCCCTCAGGCAATGTATGAGGAAGTACAGAAACCATGGGCCTTTTATACCCACTTTGTAGCTGAGTAAGCATGAGAGCTCAAAAGGAGGCGGTACAAGTATACACAAGAATAGCTAGTCACATATATGGAGTAACAGAAAATACTTAGTCAATAAAGTGGGAGGGGATACTAAACTGCTTACATCAGTTAAAATAGCCTGACAGTTATATTTCCAACAGGTGCATTCTAGCAGCTACAGGCCTTTGAGCATGCACAGTGCTCTAGCCCAGTACTGAAGGAGTTAGCATATGTTGATGACTCAGGTGAAATAGAGAAGCAGGCAACAGTGAAGACGGAAGAAGCACATGACAAGCACATGGTTAACTAAAATGGATGTCAAGAACAAAATGGCTTAAGCTCATGCTAACAGTGATCTCTGCCAACTCCCACAGATGACCCTTTTAGCATTAGCTGAAGACATCTATGATTTAGAAGGGACAAAGAAAACATCTTGTATATCAATTTGCATCATCTGATTAACTTCTTGGTCCAATACACGTTGGGCGTTCACATTTTTAACGTTGCGTTTGGTAGGTATACAGGCAGTGATACAGAGGGAACAAAGCATTGGACCACACTGTAGGCACAGGCAGCATTTCAGCAGAATTGCAAATAATATACATAATATTGTCAACAATTTCCAGCCCCAGGTAACAAATAGTGTCCACAGCCAAAAGGTTAAAGTCCATGTTCCGGTATCGGGGTGAATCTCAGCAGCGATTCTGTGCACTTTAGAGATTGCATCAAAAACTGAAGGGGCGTGATCAGGGATATAAAAACAACAACTGCTCCCGATGATGCGACAAGCACCACCTCGATCAGCTAGTACAATGTCGAGGACCATTCGGTTTTGGAGCGCCACAATCCTCGCAATTTGCAGTTCTTCTGTGATGTTTCCAAGTGCCATAGCTTTTTGGTTGGTTACAGCCTCTACAACACGTGTCAAGCGTCTGATTTTTCTGCTGTTCAAGGCAGCACCAACAAAGAAGAACAGTCCCAAATTAAAAGTACAATCTATTTTTCCCACAGGAATTTTGCCAACACTGTTCACGCACAAGTCTGCTCGAGCCCTAGTAACAGCTATAACAAAAGGTCCATTACCCTTAGCAGTTTGAGTATTTGGGAAAACAGTGTAGAGGAATTTCCTTGGCGATACTCCTCCATCTCCCATACAGTTCCCTTAGCATGCAGATCTCCTTCCTCATCAGGATAGCACACTTTATTTAGCTGGTAGTTTAGTCTTCCTACACCTAAATCAGTGCTATTAGCAACATGAGTGGCCAACAACAGAACAAACCAGGCTCTACAGGAGCCATTGTGAGAGAATGGCAGAGGAATGAAAGATGTTCCTCCCTTTTTCTGATGAGCTGGCATAATTCCACACACCCAAAGTCGGTAATGTCCGTAGCATTATGTGTGTGGTGCAACATCTGAATGAACGTGTTATTAAGATAAGACTGTTTATGCTTCTGCTCTTGATAAGAAAGAGTGAAGTAGTGGTGCTCAATGGGTGCTGGAGGAGTAGCAGCCAGTGTTAGTCGAGCAGGAGCCACTTCCTCTATATCCCAAGTTATTACTGCCATAATGATCACAATGACAGTAAACCCAGCAATGCACATAGTCTTCTTGTTGCAGATAACAAAGCAGATGGAGCTCTAAAGTCCTGGGCAGCCATTGGTTGCTTCACTGAGAGTTAAGACGGGTGTCACTAAGCAAAAGATCCCGCCCCTCCGGCTCAGCCTTTCAGTAACCAATGACGGTTGCTCAACCAGTCTTTTTCAGCAATGCAGTTTCTCTCTGGGGCCGCAGCTGATATCGAGATGCACCAGGGATCGTGTGGTCCGGTAAGACTTCCTCAGGTTCTTCAGGTGATATGGCTTGGCCTCTCTCTATGTGTCCAATAGATCTCGATGGTCAGTAAGTGCAGCAGGTTCCACCAGGGCAGACGGCACCTTCTTACAGTGGGTGGAGTGAATCCAATTCTTCAGATTGGTCACTCGGACTGCAGTTCTGGTCGCCAAGAGCACCTGCTCAGGACTTCGCCACCTAGGTTCCAGGCTATTCGACCTCTGGAAGACTTTGACCATCACTTGGTCGCCGGGCCAGAGATCATGGCCATCATCTCGCGACCTGTCAGGAGGAGCTTCTCGAATCGGTTGATGAATAGAAAGCAAGCTGTCAGTCAACTGTGACAGATAGTCACTCATCAAGACACAAGGTACATCATGAATGGGGCGTGGCTTAGGAATCCCCCAAATATTCATGGGCCTTCCAATTACCACCTCATACGGTGTAAGGCCAGATCGTGTATGTGGCACCGATCTAATGGACAATAATGCCAAGGGTAGTGCATCAGGCCATTTCAGAGATGTAGAAGCCTGGATTTTAGCCAACTTAAGTTTGAGAGTAGAATTGTATCGTTCCACTAGCCCTGCTGATTGTGGGTGGAAGGCAGCATGAAACTTTTGCTTAATTCCCAATCCTTTCAAGACATACTCAACAAACTTGCCCAATGAAATGGGGTCCGTTGGCACTCCACAAAAGTCGGCAAACACCAAATCTGGGGAAAAACTCCTTTAAAAGCGCCATTGCTGTAGTAAGAGCTGTATTATCTTTCGTAGGGTACGCTTCTATCCACTTACTGAAGGCACATACCACTTCTAGGACATACTTTAAGTTATTACAGCGTTCAAGCTGGATGTAATCCATTTGCAGAACCTCAAAAGGTGCAGTTGGTGTGGCAAACCCTCCTGTTGGAGTTCATGTTCCCTTTCCAGGATTATACTGGAGACAAATCAAGCAAGACTGCAATATCTTTTTAGCAGTGCCGGCAATTTATGGTTGATCCCAAACTTGCGTTAGCAACTTCGCTATTGAGGATGCTCTAACATGTGCCGGCCCATGTGCCATGTGAATCATAGGATGTAAATAGGCGCTGGGCAATCTCCATTTAGTCATGTCCTTATTTCTCCAACAGCCCTCATCATCCAATGTTCCCTCCTTAAACCAATGCTCTAGTTCTTCTGCAGAGGCAGATCGCTGCATATCGAGCACTTCCTGCCTGGCATCATGCCAACATTTAGCCTATGATTTCACCACGTACATAAATGTGGTGCTTTGCTGCATTGCAGTGTTGCAGCCTATGTGATCTGCAAAGGCATTGCCCTGTCCTATTTTATCTGTCACTTTCTTATGTGCGCTACACTTAATCGCTTTTTCTTAGGATATGTCAAGGCAGTAAGGAGATTATGCACTAATTCTTCATGCACTTTTTGCGTCCCATGTGATGTAAGAAAGCCTCTTTCCTTCCAGAGGAATCCAATATCGTGAGCCACTCCAAAGGCATAGCGGCTATCGGTATAGATGTTAACAGACAAGTCAGTTCTAAGTTCACACACCCTCGTCAATGCTATCAGCTCAGCTGCCTGAGCTGACTTCTGTGGAATGCGAGCTGTCTCAACTACGGTCTGAAGCGTTGTGATTGCATATGCAGCTGATGTCGTGCCATCCGGTAATTTCAAACAGGACCCATCAACCCATAATTCCCCATCGACATTTGAAAGAGGTGTATCTTGCAGATCAACACAACCCATTGTCTATTCCTCAGTAAGGAATATACAGTCATGAGACTCTTGTGACTGGGATTGAGTAGCTGGGTATGGCAACAGAGTAGCTGGATTAGGAGTTGAACATCTTTTCAAGGTGATATGAGGGGCCAAAAGTGTCAATTCATATCCTGTAAAGTGAGCACTAGTTAAATGCTGCGTTTTGGTTTGGTTCAAAAGGGCATCAACTGCATGGGGTACTAACATAAGCAATTTATGTGACAAGACTATCCCCTCACTTTGACGTATGGACACAGCTGCCGCTGCCAAAGAGCTAAAACACCCAGGTAACGCACGAGCGACTGGATTGAGGACAGCTGAAAAATATGCACAAGGACGCTGCTTATCCCCATGTGTCTGTACTAAAACAGAGTGCGCAACCATCCCTCTCGTGTACATCGAGTGTGAAGGTCTTAATGTGGTCTGGAATGCCTAATACTGGTGCAGAACATAGAGCTTGAAGCAACTGTTGGAAAGCATTCTGACATTCAGTTGTGCATGGAAGGGGCATTGGAGTGTCTTTAGTCAAAAGGGCCAACAAGGGTTTAACAATATGTGAAAAGCTAGGGATCCACGGCCTACAAAAAGAAGTAAGGCCGATCAGTGCACAAACATCCTTCTGAGTACGAGGCACAAGTGTGTCTAAAATAGCTTGGATGCGATCTGGTGTGAGTGCACGTCCCTCCTTAGACAGGAGGTGACCTAAATAGGTAACCTGCTGTCTACAATATTGCAATTTCTTCTGGAAAACCTTGTGATGTTGTGATGCAAGAAATTAAAGCAATGACACTGTTCCTTCTTCACACTGCTCAGGGGTATCAGCTGCCAACAAGATGGCATCAACATATTGTATGAGAGCCACCCCTGTTAACACAGGGAAAGAATCAAACTGTCTTTTCAATGCTTGGCTGTAAATGCTAGGACTCTCTGTATACCCCTCTGGGGCTCTACAAAATCTGAAGGATCGATTATTCAAAGTGACGCCGAACAAATATTGGCTGTCAGGATGAATAGGTATCGAGAAGAAAGCATTCTTCAAATCGATCACAGTAAATGTAGTTGCAGTCGGAGGAACCATGGTAAGGAGTGTCGTGATGTCAGACACTACCAGGTATTGGGGCACTACGATCTTATTAACTTCTTGTAAGTCAATGATAAACCTGTATATTTTAGTATCAGTGTCTTTTTTCAAGATGGGAAGGATAGGGCTATTGCAAATATTGTAAAGGACTTCTTCCACAACCCCTATCTCCAATCAGATCTTGAACCATACGTATTAGTGCCTCTTCGCCTTCTCGAGAAATCTTATATTGAGGCAATCGAGGCAATGAAGCGTCCTCCTTCACTTGAATATGAACTGGTGGGATAACCATTTGCCCCACATCGGTATCTGATGTAGCCCACAAAGCACTGGTTAGTGACGCCAAAGCAATATCTTCTCTCAAGAGACAAGACCTCTCAGCTATAGGATAGTTATCATTCAAAATGACACGCACGCCTTCTGGGGAACAACGTAACATAGCACAAAAATGTTTGAGCATATCGAGACCCACAATATTGTCCGGCGTGTTAGGGGAAAGCAAAAATGGACATGCAGCAGAAAATGTATCAAAATGAAATGCAAGTAGTTGTGACAGTGGGCTAAGGGAAGGTGTCCCATCGAATCCTATCAATGTGATTGTTAAGCCAGACAGGGGAGCCCTAGGAACCAATTGTTTAGACAGGGCGCTACGAGTATCTCCTGTGTCAACCAAAAAACAATCAGTAGAACCCAAAACATGTGCGTTAACATAGGGACCCTTCTGATCAACTGGGACTTCAACTGATTCCTTACCCCATCCTAGGCATTCCTATGCATAATCAGAATCTTTGGGATTATCCATCGAATAAGCAGACATTTGATATTGATTCCGTCTGTCAAAAGTATTAGAAGAATTCTGAGTATGTTCTACTGCCTCAAACCTAATGCGATTATCCGTAACTCCCCTATTTCCTGAATTCCCCGGGCAGCTTCTCATTTGTCCTCTACCACGCTGATACTGCTGACCGCACATAAGGGGGCACTCAAAACGCCAATGGCCAATCTCTTTACAATAAGCACACTGATCAGAAGACAAAGTAGCTCGAGGAAAAGGGGCGCACTAAGGCGATGCATCGCACGTCCACCTCTACATCTATATGATGGACCATAAACCTGAGCTAACATAACCTTTGTTTTTAAATCCTTAGTCTTTTTATCCTCGCTGCCCTTAGCTTCCAATTCCTGACGTTCATAATACAGAGCCATAGTCAAAAGAGAGACTGGGGAAGACTTAGTCCATGAACTCTCGCTGGCCTTTAGGCAACTAGCTATTCCTGGCAACATGTTCGTGACAAATGTGACGACGAACAGATGCCTGCCCGTGTCATCTGTCAATGACTGGCCACTAAAGTCATGGAATGTCTCCTCAAAATGTGTAAGGAAATCAGAAACCGACTCATCTGCCTTTTGCTTACAGGATGCTAACATAGTCCAATCTATTTTTTAGGAGGTATGAGAGCTTCCAAGTTAGTTATTATAGCCTTTGGGAGGTCTAATATTTCTTGTTGCGGTTTCTGTGAAGGTTCCCTTTCTGCATCTTTCCTCTCTATTTCCCTCCAAATATCTCCAAAAGCAGCATGATCATCTACTTTACAAATAGATCTACACATATCAGGAGGGAAGATAAGCCCAAAAAACATGTCAATATCAGGCAAAGTCATAGTGCAAGAACTAATAGCTCCTTCAACTTCTTCATAAAAAGCAGCCGGATTTTCCAGCGGGTCAGGCAAAGCAGCTTTAAGAGCCATGACATCCGCTCTACTCCAAGGAGTATAGACCCAATTGTAAACAAAAAATCCCTTTGCATCAGTTGGATCTTTGTCATCTGTTCCCGCACCACTAGGAGGGACATACAAAGGCGCAGCTTCACGCATTGGTTTCCCAGGAACTATAATATCCTTATCTGTCCCTGGATCTTCATCCTGTGGCACGGGGGTCTGAACTGTTTGTTCAGCTGTAGTAGCTGCCTTTTTCTCCTCTCGCAAACGGAATGCATCAGTTCATAGTTTAACCACACGTCTAATTAAGTCAGCCACCTGGGAAGGGAGAAAAAGACCGTCACTCAATCGTTTATGATCTATTTTTATATCAACAGGCTCTAATTCTTTGGAATGTTTCCTGAACCTTTCAATTACTTCTCCAGTAAACAACTCTAAAAAATATAACTGCTCTGACTCCGGCCACTGCTGAACATTTGCTATAAGGTCTGGAGCAGAAGTGTCACTACGAGCTGCTATTCGAGCAGCAGATCTAAGAGTGGCCGCACGGTCAGCGGCCAGAAAGGAGCGAGTCTGTCATTTAGCATCTGATTCTGTCTTTTCCTGATCTGAGAAAGATTTTATCATCATCAGAATCAACCTCGGGGGCAGAGGGGAAAGTATATGGAGGCGGAGAGCGATCTAATAGAATTGAATCGTCCTGAGGTTTATTAAGCAGAGGATAAAGGGAGCGCCGGACAGGGTATTGGCCATTTACTTGTAAACAACGCTCCCTATCCTCTCTCTCTTTTATTTCCTTCATTTCTTTATTTTTCATCTCCAGCGCTTTCGCATAGATATTTTTTCGCTGTTTTTTTCCTGCTAAAGCTTGCTCTTTCCTCACTCTTTCACGCACTTTTCTCCCACATTCGTACACAGTCAAACATATCTTGTCTACTTTTGCGCTTAAACACACATTGTTCCACATACTGAATTTTTCTAGGATCAAATGACCCATTTATTGGCCATCGCAAATCAGGATCCTTGCTGGTGTATTTATTCCATGGTGCACTATACATTGTGGAAGAAATACAGTTTTTAATGTACATATACCTATTTGGTGTCCCCTCAGGGGGAGCCGGCTGATTCTGTTCTAGATCCATATTGATACCTCCAAGAAGGCAACACATCCTACGAAGGGTGCTTAAAACAGGCATGCCCAAAATATTATAGCATATATAAAATTATAACAAAGTAGTACTTAACAGAATTTGTACCGTTTAAGAATTCAAAAATTGGAGAAAAATCTCCTCATTACCTGCCTATATAAATTGCAATTTATATATACCCAAACAAATCCAAGATTTTGGCCAAACAAACAAGTGTCACATCAAACGACCTTACCAAACAAAAGTCTCCAGCCTCCAACTGCCAAGCTCTGAATCGGCCTAATGGTCTCTGCAAGACGAACACCTAAAGGGATCTCAGTCGGAGACCGGCACCACCTGGAGGGTCAAATCCGGAAAATCGGAAAAGCACTTCGGCCTACTAAGACACGGGTCTCCTCATGCAGTGTACATCCTTAGCGAGATTCCAAACCTCCGTCGAGACCACGCCGTTGGGCATCCCAGTCGCCGATGAGCCCCACGACGGGCGCCAATTTGTAGAGGTGGGCCTTATCAAGGCCTACCAGTGCAGGGGTTCGCCCTTCTTTGCGCACGGAAGCTGTAATATCAAAACAATAGTTCATTAAAACCTCATGAGTGGAGAAAACATCCATACAGAACCCTCAGGCAATGTATGAGGTATTACAAGGAGTACAGAACCATGGGCCTTTAATACCCACTTTGTAGCTGAGTAAGCATGAGAGCTCAAAAGGAGGCGGTAAAAGTATACACAAGAATAGCTATTCACATATATGGAGTTACAGAAAATACTTAGTCAACAAAGTGGGAGTGGAGACTAAACTGCTTACATCAGTTAAAATAGCCTGACAGTTATATTTCCAACGGGTGCATTCTAGCAGCTACAGGCCTTTCTGAGCATGCGCAGTGCTCTGGCCCAGAAGGAGTGAACATATGTTGATGACTCAGGTGAAATAGAGAAGCAAGCAACAGTGAAGACGGAAGAAGCACATGGTTAACTAAAATGGATGCCAAGAACAAAATGGCTTCAGCTCATGCTAACAGTAATCTCTGACAACTCCCACAAACGGCCCAAAAACTTGACTGTTATATCAGTGTCATAAATCATGCCACAGACATTGTTTGACCTGGTACTATTGACGTGAGTCTCCCTTCCATATTTCAATGTGGACTCCTCTGGTTTTGATATGTTTTGCTGGTTTAGATGCTTTGGGCACTGTACCACTGCTATTCAGTGCCACACTGCAAGTGCTCCCTTTGTTAAATTGATGTAATGGATTAATGACTCCATGATTGGCTTATTTGATTTACTTGTCAGTGCACCATGTGTGCCCAGGGCCTGTAAGTCAAATGTTGCTGGTGGGCTTGCAGCACTGATTGCGCCACCCACGGAAGCAGCTTGTAAAATATGGCTCAGGCCTGCCATTGCAGAGCCTGTGTGCAGTCTAGTACTGCCATGTCTACTTGGTAAGTGCACCCACTTACCAGTCCCTAAACCTTCCATTTTCTATGTTAGCCACCCCTAAGGTAGGCCCAAGGGCAGGGTGTATTGTAAGTGAAAGGTAGGACATGCCCTGATGTGTGTAGCATGTCCTGATAGTGAATTACAGCCAATTTCGTTTTTCACTATTGCAAAGGTACCTGCCCCCGTAGGCCAGAATGGGCAGTTTGATTATAACATCTTATAATCCTAACTGAACCAGGGAATATGGTGGAAATTCTAATTTAGTATGCCTGAACTCAGAATGATAAAATACCACTTTTAGTGAAGTTGGTTTTAACATTCTGTGTTTGAAAATACCACTTTTAGAAAGTAGGTATTTTCTTACCTAACCATCCAGCCTGCCTCTGCTAGGTTGTGTATTGCATGTCTGGTTTGTGAGTGACAGGGACTGGGGAGGTTCCAGGAGACAGGGTGAGTCAGCACAAGGCTGAATATACCTATCTGCATGTAGAGTGGTGGGAGGAGTAGCACATGGGCCTGAATAGGGCTGTGCCTGCCTTTCACAAAGCTGGCTCCACCTCCTGTGGTGAGTCTGAGGACCCTGGTCAACACTGACAAAGGAAGAAGTTGTGCACTGGCAGAATGCACCCAGAACTGGTTTGGACTAGGTATAGGACCCTCTGCCTTCAGAGGACAAAGGATGTACTGGTATAAATATTGAGGCCCAGACCCCAGGACTTTAGATCACTTCTGGGAAAACAAGACCGACCTTTGCCGAGGAGAAGAACCAAGGAAGTTGCAGGAGTTTGGACTGCCCCTCTACCAGTGTGCTGTTTTGCTGGGTTGGCCTGCAGTGGTTTCTTTATTGCCAAGGAAAGGAGAAGAAACTTTTAAAGAACTTCCATCATTTTGCAAAATATTTCTCCGGGATGCTTCGGGTTTGACTGACACTGCTCCGGTCCTACAACTTCCAGGAGATGATGGCTTCTTGTGAAATATAGCTTGGTGGGTTAACGTGCCTGCAGAGATCTCCATATGCGTAGCTTTACTCTCAGCTACACTGCTTTAGGCCTGCATTTCTAATAACGGCTGCAGCACTTTAACCAAGCAGCACAGCAGCCTGCAGCAAAGCAGCCGCACATGTGAGGGACAGTGCTAACACTTCTCATCGGGGCCACTAATCCGATATGAGTTTTTATTGTGGCTAGATTCTTTTTTTATTGTGCATTTTTCATAAACAAGTAAACAGGGAAAAAGGAACAATAATATAACACTTGGGCCACATTTTGAGAAGCCCAGGCCTGATGCATAGTTTGCTACTTCATGGGACATTACAGGGGTTTCTTAGTACAGTCTGGCCCTTTCTAAGGGAGAGTACACGCACTTCTCTGCTGCAAAGGATCTCTAGAATGGGAAAGCAGAGGCTCTTCCCTGAGGGCCGCTATGAATCTGTACAATCCTGGAGCATCCTACTTTACCTTGGGAGGGCAGTGAAACCAATCCATAGGGAGCTATGCATTCAATAGGGCAGCATCTGCACCTCTATGCAGAGCTGCTTTACCTCGAATAGAAAACGGAATGCTGGCTGGTTGCAAATATCCTAGCAATAGACAACACCTTGATATACAGTAGGACAGTGTGAAATGTAAATTACGCAGGAATAATGCGGGGAATTTCATGGATTTTGTATTACTCCTGTTATGAGAAATTCCTGGAATTATTACACATTGTGGAATTAAGATGCTGTTCACAGCAAAATTATAGCACGGGAGAACAGAAACAAAACAAGCAACAAGAGCGTTCCCAGCAGTAGTGTTCTTCGTGCTATTTTTCACGCGAGGATGCATTCATCAGTAAAAATAGCACTAAATGTCAGATTTGCTCTTTTTTTTGCAGTTTGCACTTATTATGCACAATTCCCCTGAAATTGGGCATAATTACTCAAAGGCAAACTACGCGAATTTCAAACACCCTAATAAATAGTACATTATTTTTTTTAGCTAACCCTTGTTCTGTTATGTCCTGAAAACTTTGCATCTCATAAAGAGACACTCTACAGTTGCATCTATTTCTAGGTTAAGCACATCTGGGTGAAAAGGGGCTGCAGAGCTGGGTCTGACCCCACACCGAGATCTGCTCTGGACTGAAGAAGGCCAGCTTAGTTAGATTTGCCCCAGGCAGAAACATTCTTGTGGTTTTATGCGCATGCGCTCAGAAGCGCTAGGGCTAAGTAGTTCTTCTGCTGTGACAGGTAAACAATACAGGCTGGTGTTCCTTTAGGTATCCTGTTACTCTGCTCTTAAAATACTGACTCATTACTAATTTACGAAGCCATTTGCTACCCAGCAGATTTCTTGTACATACAAAACCAACTCAGAGTACCAAAGACCAGGGCTGCTGAATAAAGCACGGCTCAAACTCAGACGAAATGAGCTGAGCCAGTGATTTCGTAAAAATAATGTGACTTACAGTCAGGGCTACTGGAAGTCTGCGGCAGCGAAGCACCACATTATGCTGCAGGGTTTAATGTATTATGCCGCAAGAAAAGGCGAATTATGCTTCATAATGCGGCACATTATGTGATGGTATTGCCTCCTGGTTTTTGGCATTTTTACACTTGTTAACACTATCTGGCCAAAGGTTCAACTTCATTAGCATCAGTCTGGCATCCTAATGCAGCAATAATGCCTAGTGGCCCAATGACCTAGGTCCTCTATCCACAACTAATGCCAAGGATAAAAGCCTAGCTTCTGGTTTGATGCTAAACTATCTTTTGATGCTCAGATCACCGTCCTCGCAGGGAAGTGCTTCTGGATACTGAGATGGCTGAGGAAAGACTTCCATCTCCTATCAGAGGCCGCCCAGAAAACTGTGATAAGGCACTGGTGATATCCTGGCTGGACTATTGTAACATGCTATATATGGGTTTGTCCCAGGCCTGTCTGGGCAGACTACAATGGGTGCAGAAAGCGGTGACTCGAGGTCCTATCGAAGCTCCCTAGGTGGGCCTCTACGAGACCCGCGCTGCGGAAACTACATTGGCTTCCGATAAGACAGAGTCTTTTTTAAAGCACTCTCTTATTGCTTTAAACCCTTCCATCCCAAGGTCCTCACTACCCTCAGTTGATGGTACAAACTATGTGCCCACTAGAAACCCAAGATCAACTGTAGCTACAGGCCATCATCCCGAAATTCAAAAGGGCCACAGCAAGAGGCAGTTATTTTGGTATCCTAGCTCCTAAAGCCTAGAATACCCTGCCAGTGGAAATTTGGCAAGCCTCGTTCGAACCCCTATTCAGAAAGAAGTTCAAGACCTGGCTTTTTGACTAGAGTGAGCTTTTCCATCAGACTGGGTCACCCTTCGTCTACTGTGTCATCACCCAGGCACTGGGACACACTGCAAGGAGTAGCCATGCGCTCTTCAAATCACATTATTATTATTTCTTAGAAGCAACAGAAAGATGAGTAAAACTTTGAAAGGGCCTTCCACTGCATAGCAACACGTGTTGCTGCATTCTTAGTAACTTTTTGTCTGAGCTAAAAATATTTTTTGTTGTTAAAATATGCAGATTATGGAACAGATGAAGGATTATGAGGCAAATTCATAGGTATGCAGAAAGTGCCACGGCTGCAAAATTGCAGAATTCTAATGGCCCTGCTCATAGTGTCTACTCGCTGAAATGCCCCTCCCAAACATTTCCCTTTTTTCAACTGTACATTGATGACTCTGGTCTTGTACAACCAAAGCTCCCATCAGGTAGACTTTGGAGCATTCTTGCTATTTTCATTTCTGAATAGTTCATTACCAGGTAAGGCGTTGAGCTGGTTAAGGGGCAGAATAAAATCTAATTTGCAATCGGTCCATGCACCCTCAATATAATAGAACTTTGACCTCCAGAGCCCTCCTGTCAAGCTGGGTATAAAAGTCAAGCCAGCAAGAGTTAACTCAACTGGTGAAGTCTACACTGACTGGCAGGTCAGGAGTTCAAGACCTGGCAACACCTACTAAGGCTTCTCGAAGGTCAATCATATGGCATACCATTAAATTGGGTAATTGAAACACCTCTTATTTACATACAGTGTATAAGGGCGGCAAAAAGGTGTGATTTGAGGCGCTACATAAAAAAAAGTTATTTTTAATTATTGTCTGCGCCAATAAGGAATCCCATACCAGAGATTTAAGAAGGCCTTTGTTGATGAAAATCATGTTTGCACACTTTTTATTATTAAAAAAATATTTTCAATACTATTACTACTACTCTCTAAATATATTAAGAGCTTCGCACCCAGTGATTGTTACCATATTGTTTTGTAAAAATCCTCATAGCTGTAACACACAACAATCCTATGGAGCATATGAGAGATCTAGAATATATGTAACTGAAAATATGTTACTCACCTGAAGCACTGGTTTTCCAATTAGATGTTAGAGATTCACATGCTGTGTTGGCACCAGGACCGCATTCCCCGATTCTGATGATTTAACCCTTTCGCTGCGGCGGGAATTCCGCCGCAGCGCTGGGGGGGGGGGGGGTTTGGGGGCAGCGCGGTGGCGCGGTGCTCATGGCGGAACCACTCCGTCATGAGCCGCGGTTGAGCTGTGCTCATGACGGAGTGGTTCCGTCATGACTCCGCCCACTGCGCTAATCGCCCGCACAGGCGGGGAATTAGCGCCGCGGCCGCCAACGGCCGCAGCATGACGGAACCACTCCGTCATGAGCACACGGCGGCGTGGCTCATGACGGAGTGGTTCCGTCATGAGCAGGGGAGGGGTTAAACAGTAATGCACACAATGTCAACCAGTATTATGATGCCTAACCAGACTGCACCTAACTCTTGTGCACCAAAGTTTCTAAAAGTTGATGGGATCACTTGACCTTCACATTTGAGGTGGAGATCAGGTATGTATGGTATGATCCAATTTTGAGACAAGCAGCATACAACGTATGGATGAAGATTACACAACAGATGAAGTAGAGTTATGGGACTAGTGTTTTGTTGAGGAGGACAGGCTCCTGTAGGGGACCATTTTCTTTGCTGCTACTACAGGATTTTGCTAGAATCTCACATTTGAGTCAGTAGTCTTCAAAGTCAACATTCACCTTGTTGGGAGCTGCCACCATGTCATCATCAGACTTCCACATTTTCGACTTCAACATGGTCTCCTGCCTGGCACTTGAATTCTCTGGAAAGAGCGTTCTGCAAGCATTTCGATCCCCTGTCTCAAGACCACAAGACAAACCATCCGCACAAACATTGTGCTCTTCAGAAATCACAATCTTCGATGGGCATTAGGGTGAAAGACTACAGGATGGTCTTAATGCCGCCATCAGGTCATACGACCAAAACAAAGATTAGAAAAATGTACAGGACTTCTTCCTGTCAAAAATATTCATCTGAAAAGTGGTCCTCCAATCCTCAATAGAGATGCCAAAAAGAAGGAGTAGCTTGCTTGTCAGTCAAACATAATAGTAGACAAAGAAACGTTGAAGATAAATATAAATCAGGGGGATTCTGGGACTCCGATCTAATTTTCCCACAATTTATTAGGATACAACATCCAGTGAGTGTTGGAGAGTAGGATCTGCTTCACATGGGTACACCCACTTTTTGCTGGCGTTTCACTGTTTTTTGACCTTAGTCTGGCTGTGGCCCTGCTAATCAGGCCCACAGCCTAGCTGCTTCCTCTCTAAAATGGTTTGCATGTGCATTAGGTGCATATCTAATTGGATTCGGGAGTGCCTTATAAGCCCCTATTATATGGTACTCTATGTACCTAGGGCATAGGTGTAAGGATCTTACCCGTAATAGATTCTGAAGGAGCGCCACGGAGTTCGAGAAGACGTTGTAGCTGGCCCCTGCCTTCCACCAGCACCTAATGCCTCTATCAGAACCTAGAGAGCACAGGTACTAGGGGAAAACAGGGAAACAAAACAAGGTAAGAGGGGAAGAGATCTCCGCAGCTATCGTCCACTGCTCTTTCTGGATGTAACACCACTGTTGATGTTTGGTCTCGGTAGGGCTCCCTGGATACTGTGTCTAGAAAGGAATGCCAGAATTAGGAAAGAAGAGGGGGAGAAAGCAGTGGAATGGTGTTCAACAGTAATACAGAAAGGGAAATAAATGAATACCTAAGATCTGCTGTCAGGGGCAGTATGCTTGCGGTGAGTAGTCTGAGGAGAAGCCTTCTATATGTCTTACTAAACTTAGAACATAAGAGACAATATATGAGTTCCACTATTCTCCCAATGCCTCCCCTATCCCTCCTACATGCTTTTCCCCCGTTACCAGATATGCAAGCAGGGCGATGATCTGACGTAACGCTGCTTCCCGATGGTTCAAGTCGTAGACAGCAAGGCTCAGGAAGCAGTGTGAGTAGGTGGTGTTTTCGTAGTCCCCCGGGGCCAATAGGATTGCTAAGTTAAGCCTCAGAAGCCCAACTCCAGAGAGGTCCAAGGACGACCCCAATCCAGGTGAGAGCGACACCAGCGGAGATGACGCCAGGAGGGAGGAATAAGCAACAGGGGTAAGAAAGCATCTCAGACACCCGGCCGGTCCTCGGGAGACAGCTCTGGCAAGGCGGGCGGAGCGCGGGGTATGCGAAAGCAACGGCAGTGCCGGGAAAGCACCCCAGACACCCGGCCGGCCCTCGGGAGGCAGCTCCGGAAAGGCGGGCGGAGCGCTGGGTATGCGGGGCTGTCGAAGGAGACGGGAAAAGATAAGAAGCGGAATGCCTCAATAACGGCAATGAGGGTACAACAGGTAGTCCGCCCTGCCTCGGGGAAAACCCGGTAAAGGCAGGCGAACCGAAGTTTGGGATCCAAGTACACGGAGTACAGACTCGGAAACGGCCAAGTAGAAGTCTTTGATCCAAGAACAGAGTCTCCAACAAAGAAACGCCACGGAAGGCGTCTAGCATCCAAAATCAGGAAATGCACACAGGAAACGGACAACACAACTACGGGGCAAACACTAGAACGCGAAGCCTCGAGTCCTTGCGCGTTCCGCTTTTCTACAGTCTCGTAGCTTACTGAGCATGCGCACCGGTACAGACACTGATCACTGTGTCCTGCGCTCGGCAATCCTGACAGTACACTCCCCCCAGAACACCCCCCACTGGTTTTGGCTTGTGAGGGTTTCTTCTGTGAAACTGACGGATTAACCTAGGGGCGTGTACCTGACTTGCGGGCTCCCAGGACCTTTCCTCCACCCCATAACCCTTCCAATGAATTAGGTATTGCAACCGGCGTCTACTCCTTCTGGAGTCAACTATGGTTTCGACTTCGTATTCCTCTTCTCCTTCAACAAATATGGGTGTTGGTGTTGGGGGGAAGACGTGTACCAGGTTCCACTGGCTTCAATAGGGAAACATGAAAAACAGGGTGCACCTTTACACTCATGGGTAGCTTTAATTCCATAGCTACGGGATTAATTACTCTCGTAATGCTGTATGGACCCAAAAATCTAGGTTTGAACTTACATGAGCCCCTTATAGGAATATGTTTAGAAGATAACCATACCTCATCTCCTGGCTTGTACAGTGGTTCAGCTTGTCTATGGAGATCTGCCCCTCTCTTATAACTAGCTTTCGCCTGATCCAAATTAGCCTGAGTGAGTCGGAGTATGGATTGAAGGTCCTGAATGAACACATCAACTGCCGGAGTGGTGCTCTCAGAGGAAGAGAGAGAAAGAAAAGCCTTAGGATGGAAACCATAAGAACAGAAAAAAGGAGTGTATTTGGTGGATACATGTTGACTATTATTGTACGCGAACTCTGCCATCCATACCATGTCGTCCCAATCAGACGTGGAAGTCATTGCCTGAGCTCGTATATATTGCTCAAAGCACTGATTGACTCTTTCCGTCTGACCATCGGTCTGTGGATGGTGGCTAGAAGACAGACGCACATCGATCTGTAGCAAGGCACATAGTTTTCTCCAGAATCGAGAAACAAATTGGGCACCCCTGTCTGAAATTACGACTGCGGGAAACCCATGCAATTTTACCACTTGTTGAAGAAAAACGGTGGCGAGAGTGTTGGCTGTAGGGAGACCTTTCAGCGGGATAAAGTGTGCTGTCTTTGTAAACAAGTCTACCACTACCAGTAACGTGTTGTGCCCCTTGGAGGTCGTAGGTAGTTCCACAACAAAATCTAGAGACACGGTGTGCCAGGGATTAGGTGGAGTCGGTAGTGGTTGCAACAATCCCATGGGTTTTTGGTGGGAACTCTTACTTTGAGCACAGACGTGACACGTCTTTACAAACTGTTCCGCATCTTTTCTTAAAGTGGGCCACCAAAACCATCTCATTAACAGATCAATGGTCTTCTTAATCCCGGGATGTCCTGCTAAGGGATGTGTATGACACCACTCTAAGGCCTGGTTTTGTAAATCCGAGGTTAGTAAGACTATACCCTTTTGCACATAAGCAAGCCCATCTTTCATACAGTGTTCCACTGATTCTATCAGTTCTCGGCCTTCTTGAGTGCATTGTTCATTCTTTGCCCTTGCTAGAAACTCCTCTTCGGAGGTTCCCCCTATGATCTTATGGTGAGGGATAATAAAAGGAGGTTCTATCTGTTCTTCAGGAATCTCATATCCGAGTCTGGACAATGCATCTGCCTTGCCATTCTTTCTTCCCGCTCTATACTGAATGGTAAACTCATAGTCGCTGAAGAATTGGGCCCACCTTAATTGTCTCATTGATAATGCTTTGGCAGACTTCAAGAATTGCAGATTCCGGTGATCTGTATATACAGTGACTGTGTGTCTTGTTCCGAGTAAATACTGCCTCCACACCTCGAATGCCTTTTTAATGGCCAACAGTTCCTTCTCTCCGATTGCGTAATTGACTTCAGCGGGAGTTAATTTATGTGAGAAGTAGGCTACAGGATGTAATTCTCCTGTGGACTGATCTACTTGAGATAACACCCCGCCCACAGCAGCATTGGATGCATCTGCCTCTACTATAAAAGGATAGTCAGGATCAGGGTGTTGCAACACAGGGGCTTGTGTGAATGCCTTCTTTAGTTCCTGGAATGCATGATCAGCTTCTTCTGACCAAACAAAAGGAGCACCCTTTTTCAATAAATTTGTGATAGGTGTTACCAACCCAGAAAAGCCCTTAATAAAGCGCCTATAGAAATTGGCAAACCCAATAAAACTCTGTATTTCTTTCACCTTTTGGGGAGCCGGACACCTATGTATCGCTTCCACCTTCTGTGGATCCATGGTTAATCCCCAGGGTGAAACAAGGAAACCCAAAAAAGGAACCTGTTGAACATGAAACTTACATTTTTCCAATTTGCAATATAACTGGTTATTGTGTAGTTGTTCTAACACTTGTCTAACATGGGAGATGTGTTCTTGTACCGATGTGGAATAGAGTAACAGATCGTCAATATAGGCTATAACGAATTTATCCAGCATGTCTCTAAGCACTTCATTGATAAAAAACTGAAATGCGGAAGGGGCGTTGCAAAGGCCAAAGGGCATTACTAAATATTCGAACAGCCCATATTTCGTACAAAATGCTGTCTTCCACTCATCACCCTCTGCGACCCGGACCAGATGGTAAGCCCCACGTAAATCCAGTTTTGTGAAGATTTGAGCGCCGCGTACGCGATCAAGCAGCGAGGAGATGAGTGGAAGGGGATACCTGTTCTTTATAGTGATCTGATTTAGTGATCTGTAGTCTATGCAACAGCGTAGACCGCCTTCCCGTTTGGGTATGAAAAACAAGGAAGAGGAAACAGGGGATTTGGATGGGCGAATAAACCCAAGCTCCAACATCTTGTCTAAGTACCCTCGTAAGTAGATGTTTTCTTTTTCTGTTAAGGAGTACACTCTACTAAAAGGCAGTTTGGCTCCGGTTTGCAGTTCTATTCTGCAATCGAAGGGTCTGTGAGGAGGGAGAACAGAAGCTTCTTTAGGGTCAAAGATAGAAAGAAGATCGTGATAAACCTCAGGCAACACCTCTGTGTCCCCAGGATCAGGGGAAGTCGGAACGGAACTAGAGACCAGAATATGTGCCTCGCAGGACTCAGGTCTGAACTGTAAGGTTGCCTTGTGCCAGTCAATGAGAGGGTTATGCAACCTGAGCCAAGGTAGGCCTAGTATTATTGGGAATTGAGGTGACTGTATCAAATCGAAGTTCACTTGCTGCTTATGGTTGATTTCCATCAGAACTGTAACAGCCTCCGTCTTATGTGTAATGGGCCCGGATTTCAACATACTTCCGTCAATCGTGGTCACTGTCTCTTCATACCCCTTGTCATGTGTCATCACTTGTTGTTCCTGAGCCCAGGCTGTAGCCATAAAATTCCCGGAGGCACCGGAATCTATCATAATGGGAACTCTCTTCCCTCCTTTTTCCCAAGTCAAGTCTGCTGGGACGAAGAAATGACCAGAGGCTACCTGAAGTTCTGAAGAGGAGACGCTCGAACCGGAATAACCCGGAGTCCTTGTCTCACAGGACTCCAGGTTTTCTAGTTTTCCGACTTCCTCGACTGTGTAGGCTTGGTTGGACAGGACTTCAAAAAATGACCGCCTTTCCCACAGTATAAACATAACTTGTTCTCCCGTCGGTGACGCCTCTCTTCAGGTGTTAATGGCCCCCTCAATGTACCTATTTGCATAGGTTCTCCCTCCTCTCTGCTAATGACAGAATCAGGTTTCTTCTCCCTTACTGTGACGATTCGAACGTCTGTTTTGCCCCTTTCTCTCTTGCGTTCTTGCATCCGATGGTCTATTCTGATGGTTAACTCGATTAATTCTTTACAAGAACTGGAAAGATCCACAATTTGGGATAAGGCATCCTTAATGTCTTCTCTCAGCCCTCTATAGAACAAGGTGCTACGTTTCTCCTCTGGCCACCCAGCCTCAACCACTAGTCTTTGAAAGGATGTAATGTAAGAAGGTAGATCCGTATTTCCCTGTTTTAGGGCCAGTAACTCGGTGTCTGCAGACTGAGTGTAAGTATGTTTGTCGAACAATTTCTGAAATTCCTCCTTAAACGCCACATAATTCTGTAGCAAAACGTCGTCTCTTTCGATCCGAGGGATTGCCCAATTGGCGGCAGACCCCCCCATATAGGAAATCATAAATGCCACCTTAGCTTGATCATTAGGAAAACAGTGCGCTTTACATGTAAAATGCAATTGACACTGACTAATGAAGGCGGCGAATTTCGATGAATCACCTGAGAACCGCTCTGGGGGAGCAAGGGGTATAGAAGGTGGTGTATTAACCTGGATCACTTGTGTGGGATTCCCGGACCTTCCCTCCCCTTGTTGATCCCTCTGCATGGCGTTCACCCGAGTGGCCAAAGCCTGTGTCTCTACCTGTAAATTCCCCAACATGTGGGCTAAGTCTGCCAACGTCACCTGTTGTCTGTCCATGGCGCTCGGGCAGAATAACCACTTGGGCTTCGCGTTCTGTAAGGATCTTACCCGTAATAGATTCTGCAGGAGCGCCACGGAGTTCGAGAAGACGTTGTAGCTGGCCCCTGCCTTCCACCAGCACCTAATGCCTCTATCAGAACCTAGAGAGCACAGGTACTAGGGGAAAACAGGGAAACAAAACAAGGTAAGAGGGGAAGAGATCTCCGCAGCTATCGTCCACTGCTCTTTCTGGATGTAACACCACTGTTGATGCTTGGTCTCGGTAGGGCTCCCTGGATACTGTGTCTAGAAAGGAATGCCAGAATTAGGAAAGAAGAGGGGGAGAAAGCAGTGGAATGGTGTTCAACAGTAATACAGAAAGGGAAATAAATGAATACCTAAGATCTGCTGTCAGGGGCAGTATGCTTGCGGTGAGTAGTCTGAGGAGAAGCCTTCTATATGTCTTCCTAAACTTAGAACATAAGAGACAATATATGAGTTCCACTATTCTCCCAATGCCTCCCCTATCCCTCCTACATGCTTTTCCCCGTTACCAGATATGCAAGCAGGGCGATGATCTGACGTAACGCTGCTTCCCGATGGTTCAAGTCGTAGACAGCAAGGCTCAGGAAGCAGTGTGAGTAGGTGGTGTTTTCGTAGTCCCCCGGGGCCAATAGGATTGCTAAGTTAAGCCTCAGAAGCCCAACTCCAGAGAGGTCCAAGGACGACCCCAATCCAGGTGAGAGCGACACCAGCGGAGATGACGCCAGGAGGGAGGAATAAGCAACAGGGGTAAGTAAGCATCCCAGACACCCGGCCGGTCCTCTGGAGACAGCTCTGGCAAGGCGGGCGGAGCGCTGGGTATGCGAAAGCAACGGCAGTGCCGGGAAAGCACCCCAGACACCCGGCCGGCCCTCGGGAGGCAGCTCCGGAAAGGCGGGCGGAGCGCTGGGTATGCGGGGCTGTCGAAGGAGACGGGAAAAGATAAGAAGCGGAATGCCTCAATAACGGCAATGAGGGTACAACAGGTAGTCCGCCCTGCCTCGGGGAAAACCCGGTAAAGGCAGGCGAACCGAAGTTTGGGATCCAAGTACACGGAGTACAGACTCGGAAACGGCCAAGTAGAAGTCTTTGATCCAAGAACAGAGTCTCCAACAAAGAAACGCCACGGAAGGCGTCTAGCATCCAAAATCAGGAAATGCACACAGGAAACAGGAAACGGACAACACAACTACGGGGCAAACACTAGAACGCGAAGCCTCGAGTCCTTGCGCGTTCCGCTTTTCTACAGTCTCGTAGCTTACTGAGCATGCGCACCGGTACAGACACTGATCACTGTGTCCTGCGCTCGGCAATCCTGACAATAGGTACCTCAGAGGCCTACAAGGGGCTGCAGCATGTATTATGACACCCCTGGGAAGCACTCCAAAATGGCACCACAGGTCTGCTACTGCAGCCTGGGTAGGGGTGTGCTTGCACCCCTTACAGTGGTATAGGATACCTATATCCACATATATATATATACAGACCCACATGAACCTATAAGCCACTCCTATGGCAGGCCATGACAATCCTGAAGGCAGAGTGCTTGGTTTTATGTGAGAGGGTGCCCAAGCATGAGCTGAGCCCCTCTGCAGCTTTCGGAAATACTTCCTTATGGCTTTTCTGAGATACAGCCATACCATATACTCTTAAGTGCATTATAACCTTGCGGTAAATGCTAACTTTGGGATGGCTGCATCAAAACATGTCGTGTTTGGTGTTAAACGCTTTGGAATACTACCCCCCCTCCCCTGCCAGTTCTGCCGGCGGGGCTAACATTCCACCCTTCTAGAGGGAGAGACATATTCACACTGGTCTAACCCACTAGAACTTTCTACAGCCCTGGCGTCACAAAATGGATGCCTCTGCCACAGACACGGGTCTGGCCTCCTGCTGCTGACCGAAACTCCGGCAGGGGAGGCCTGGACAATAGGTTTCCTGTCGAAGGGAGGTGCAACCACCTCCCCAGACAGGCAAATGTGTATTGGGGCTGGGCGGGAGCACTCTCTGGTGCTTTGAAGTCCTGCACTGGGGGCACACTTGGTGTCCCTGTGCATAGTCCAGTTCAAACCGGTTGCAGGGGCTACCTGCCCCTGCTCTGTCGCGAAACTGGACAAAGGAAATGGGTGTAACGACCCCTCTTTCCAAACCCTCCCATAGGTGGGTCCCTAGAGTATGTTCAACCCCCAAACTTAGTATAAGTATAGGAACCCAGTCCTTGCGACTTTAGATTACCCTGGACGAAACTCTGCAACATACATCCTGGAACTTCGACGTTCTATCCTGACTAGAAGACTGAAGAAATCTCCCTTGGGGTCAAGGAGTGACTCCCCTGCTTGGCAGGCACCAAAGAAGCAACTGACCGGTCTGCATCGCTGAAGCTCCCGCCGGACGCCGAAGTCTTTGCATCACCAGAGGTGGATATCCAGACTTCCGAGTCCACAGCAAAGCTGAGGCCCATGGCTATCGTGGGTGACGTGGAACCGTGACCCCTGGACACCGTGAACTTTTGCAGCAACACTATCTTCCTGGTCCTCCTCGAAGTTGTGCTTTGGGCTCCGAGGAGCCCCAGCCTTGAGCACCTCCTGCACGGAAGATTGCTGGCCTCCACTCCACGAGTGACCCGTGGGCCAGTTTCAAGTGCGACCGCTCGAGGCTCCTTCGCGATCGGTAGCCCGTTGGCTAGTAGGTCCCCACGAAGGCAACTCCTGTTCTACTTGGGCTTTCCTGGTTGCTCCAGACGTGCCCTGACTTACCCTCGCTGGGTGAGTCCCTCAGACCTTGCTGGTCTGTCCTTTCTCTGAATTCCTGTGACTTGCTGTTGCCAAGGCTTATTGGGTCCATTCTGGTCGCCGACGCCGCAGCACTAGACAGACTTCGTGGGACAGCTCGAATCCAGCTCGTGGACTTCGTCGACACCTCCTGGACCTCGTGGCTGAAGAGTCAAGACACTCATCAACTCACCTGAAGCACCCGACATCTGTGGGCATTGGTCCATCCTGCCCTTGGTCACTGGCTAGTGACCCAGACTCTGTCCCCTCTGCTTTCAAGTTCCTTCCATCCTAGATCCAGGCTTGGATCTCTTTGGACACTTCTCTTCACGGCAGCAGCAGTTCTTTGCAGGCTTCCATTGAAATCGACGACGCGACCCGACACCAAAAGACACCTCTGCACCAGGCTTCCCTGGGTGAGGTAACTAGAGTACTCCGGTGCTCCAGTGGGTGCTAGCCCTAGAACTTCTTAAGTCCAAAAGGTTTGGTCCTGACTCCATTCTAAGTGTCCCTAATCTTTAAATTTCCAACCGCATTGCCCATAGAAGCTAACTGGAACCAGTGATTGTGTTTACACACTGCATACAGTCCCCGTGGGTCCCCTGTGTGACTACCTTGGGTGGTTCCTTGGGGGTCCCAGCGATTCTACAGGCTCTAGGCCTTGTGTCTATCCCAGTCGTGGTTCTTATACCACTTTTTTGGTATATGGTTTGGTATGCCCCCAGGGCCCAAACGTCTATTTGTGCTATTACTGTTGACTGCTAACTTGTGAACTAAGTACTTCGAACTCCAGTCCCATAAAGAGACTAGAGGGGTGTGTTCTATCTTAAATACATATATTTTTAATATATACCTGGTATGGTTGTCCTTTCATTTGATCATTCAAGAGATTATAGACTGGTAAAACAAGCTGCTTTACATTTCTTCAAGACTTAGCCTGAAGGCTGCTCTCCATAGCTACCACTAGGATAACTTTCAATAAAGGTTGTCTTTAACCATTCACGATAAGGGGTTGTTTGGACTGATACAAGGTGCCCACTAGAACTAGTGGACAGCATATATCAGGCCAACTTCTCACAGTGAGGTCCACTTTCAGGACTTTTCCTAGACATGCCAGATGTCTTGCTCACAAACCTATGTAAAGGTTAACACACTCACAAACATCCTTAACAAGTATTGGCATAGCCAATAGGTCTCGCCTTTGGGACCTTATAAGTGGTTAGGCATGCAACACTTGATGTTGTTGCACCAAGGATATTGTGCTGGATAACTAAACACTTATAAGATCCCCAAGGCGAGACCTATTGGCTATGCCAATGCTTGTATAAAACCTGTGTGGTGTCCATCTGTAGTGTTTTCACTGTATTACTATACGTGTTCACAAATACTTTACACACTGCCTCTGAGATAAGCCTGTCTGCTTGTGCTAAGCTACCAAGGGGGTGAGCAGGGGTTATCCAGGAGTGTAATCCCCTTTCTCTGACTAGAAACAAGGGTCCCTATTTGGTCGAAGGTACCTACCTTCTAACAGACATGTAATGTAATATCCATTCATCGATGCAATAAAAACAAGTAAAACAAAACGACAGAGGCGCAGACAAAGTCCTAATGAGCGCCACTTAAAAGCTGCCATCATGGTAAAGGGAGAGAAAGTCAGCCATCTTTGCTGCCAGCTGCGAACTCAGCAGAAGACAGGCGCAGGACCAAAGCTGTGGAGAGTCTGACTCAGTAGAACTCTTGAAATGTGGACACCTACTTTCTGTTTTTGTAAAGGGAGCGTGAAATGCATTAGCCTGCAGCCTATAGCTCAATGAAGACAACACACTCCCACCATAAGTAAAAGAGCATTACTGAGTGTAAATAGACCCCCAAGCTGCTCAGTGCGGTCTTTGCTGGTCAGGTCAGATAGCGGAGCTCACCTCACAGGACTGCGCTAAAGTAACTGCACTGCAACATCCTCGTCTCACCCTGTTCAGCTACTAGACGCCTTGGAAGTGAGGTTATACTCCTCTTTTATGGTACAAGGCAAACATGCAGGCCTGACCACATGGAGCAGTGTAGAATTCAGATAACATACTGCAATATACTTTTTATAAGTGGTTTCCAAACTGTGTGCGCATCTGTACGCGGCGACCCGGACTAGTTTTGACAGGGCACAGATTGGGAATCACAGCGCTAGATATTGTGCTGTTAGGAATGTCACCGAGAAAGCCTCTGCTTGTTAGCTCAACGTGAGTGGAGGAGAAACAAGTATGTGGTACTACGGTCAGAGCAGCTGACTTCAGAACTAAGCAACAAAGGTTTCAAGTCTCAGATTCACTTCACCATCCTGTAATTCTGGGCAGTAGCACTTAATCTCCTGGCTTTAAAAAATAAGCACGCTTAAAACGCGTGCTGACATGAGAAGATCAAATAAAAAGTGTGGGGCAAACAAAAAAAATGTAGCCAATGAGAAAGCTTGAAATATGAGCAGCCAGACGCTGTAAATGGATGCTTTAAGTGCATGCAGCCAAAAGTAAAGATAAACAGCAAATGCTGTGCTGCCTTAATGTATTAAAAGTATCACCCACCAAAGCGGATGAAAATTTGTACCTGGGATATGGGATACTGATAAGAGAAACACACAAGGTAGAAGAGAAAATAAAACGCATCACCAAACGGAGGAAACATCAAGTGACATGGACAAATAATTTAAGGTGGGATGTAAGCCCCTTTTAAGATGCAGTCTTGATAGTTCGCCGGAATCTTATAGAGCGGCTGTACCAACAAGTGACCATGTCCAGGTGGAAACACAGGACCAGAGACAGTGTCCCTGGTCAATGTTATGAATTGCAACTCCAGATGGAGGGGGATATACAACATACTATCAATGTTCTCTTTTGGGAGAACTTGCCATTCGACTGCAACATTCTCTTGGTTGGAAAAGATTGGCCACCAAAGTTTGTTAGGGATTGTCCACATGGAGAAACAGTAATTTCACAAGCTTTTTCTACCCTGGGGTCAGAATCTGACCAACACACATCTGCCTGTAAAACGGCCCACTGACCAAACGCTGATTTTCTCCCAGGTTATTGAGAAGAGCCTGCACAGACCTGTAACAAATGTTGGCTGTTTAGTCGATTATGATGCCTTACCTCAAGAGGAGAAGTTGGGTGTCACACTAGAAGTCAAAGTTAAGGGCTGAAGACTGTATCCTTGGACTCTATGTAAAGAGCAGTGCTCCGGTCACACTATGCCCCCTTGAAATGTTAATAAAGAAATAAGAATTTAAAAAACACACATATACACCAAGGAGTGGGCCTTAGCACAAGCCACGGCATTATACCAGAACCACGTGGGTAGGGATGATGGATCGCCTTACCACATATTACCTGTGAGGTCCAGCCTATAACCACAAAGACAATATCCCATAAAAAATGTAATATCAGGGTCTAATAGATAGTTGCATTTCACCAATGAATAATCCCTTGTTTCCAGTAATGAAACGAGACCATTCATATTGTTTAGTCTGACATTACAGAGACTTGAACACTGCTACATGCCCCTTTGCTGTACAAAACGTGCATATCCGGCACTAATGAACAATATAGTGTGCAAAAAATATAAAACCACAGACATTTGAAATGGGTTTTACTGCCAAAACATAGCTCCTGTAAGCAGGTACTTGACCACATTCAGCGCGCTTGGTTCTCGAAAACACAGTTCCGTCGATTGCCCCAAGGGTATAAGAATAACCCGGGCTGTTCTCAGCTCGCGTAACTGAACTTTTATAAAATTTTGATGACCAAGCATTGTCCTAGGTTGATGACATAAACCTGACTTAATAACACACTTGACCACTATAGATCGCATAATTTGAGGATTTTCACACATTTAAAAAATCAAATATTGCCCATCTCAGTGTCCTGCTCTTGGGATACGAGGGGTCAAGTGAAGGCAAAAGCCTTGTGACACATTTCTTAGAGAAGTGTGCTTCTACACCCTCCAAACACATTGACAAAACTCCAATTAATTTGGGTTTTCTAATTGCTGGCAGAACCTACATACCAGATTATGCACAATTGGTAAAACCATTTTACAATTTGATTCATCCAGACTTTTCCAGTACGCATTGGACATCTAAACACACAGATTTTATGTTCAGTGCAAGCGGACATGTTAGCTTCAAAACATTTGCACATACTTGTTAACACCACAAACTTGGTGATTTGTATAATTGCAGGTACATCAGGATACATGTCACATTCAATGGAGACATGGTACCAATTGCATACAAAGCACATTCATAAATCCATGCAAAATACGTTTTACACCAACAGAAAAGATCCTGACGGCAGTACAGACAGCTTTAGTGGAAGAAAGATCCCATTCCAGCCTCAGAGCGGTCACAAAGGCCACCGTACCAAACACAAATGTTTTACATTCAAGATGGATACCATGGGTCAACTCACTCACAGCAACACATGCAGATTACATATTTGACCAAACACCACAAGCATTCCTTTAACACGAACATGAATATCCTCTGCCCAATGAAATAATGCCTCTAGATCAATATTAAACATTAAGCCAAAAAATAAGTTAGAGATATACTAGCACAACTTGAATACCAGTGTCTAATAGAAAGTTGTACCTCACCAATGAATAATCCCTTGTTTTCAGTAATGAAACCAGACCATTCATATTGTTGATTTTACAATCTACACTGATAGTTCTGCCTAGCCTGTAGTAGGGTAAAATGAGGAATGGAGAATCCCAGCCTCATAAATCATACACAAAGTCACTTGGTAATTGCACAGCACAGCTGGCTGAACTGAGAGCTCTAATTCTGCCACTAGAGAATACAGATCCCTTCTGAATTCGCCACACTTATAGTGTGCGATTCGTATTATTGTGTCCAGTTTTCCAATGAGTGTTTACACTAGTGGAGACCGAATGTATGCAGGGATTCTATATGGTTCACGCTCAAGCATAAGATGCTTTGGGGACAAGTGGCTAAACTTAAAGCGAGTTTGCCACAGGCTCATGTTATATACATGCTGAGCTACCAACGTGAAGGAATACATTTTGCAGGGAATTCAACAGTGCAAACTGCTGCAGTTGCTGCAATATCTTGTTCTAGTATGTGGCTGTAAATGCTGAGCACAATGACACCCCCTTACCAAAAGGTTTTCCACTAAAGTACTCCAACAAGTTAAACGCACAGAACATTCCATTCGCTCATTTTCCCGGAGTGGAGGATAGAGTAATACCACATTCAGATTGCGGGTTAGGACTGATCCTAGCAGCCAATGAGGGTCTAGCAGCTGCTCACACAGGGGTAGCGGCTACAGTTTAACTACTGCAGCAATGCTATTAGTGGCCAGGTCTTTACAAACAAGCCAAAGTATCCACCACAGCGTGTCCACCGCAGACACCTAAAGGACTTGCAAGTCTTTAATCAGCCCACGTACCCACATTTAATTCGGACCAGGGTAGGCGTTAGACTACAGAGATACCATGGAAAAATTTGGTGTGACTAGGGAAATGTGGTAGTGGAGAGGAAAAACAATGACCTAAAGCAGTCTTTAACAGCTACAGACTTAGGTTGAGGTCATAGTTGGGTTCACCTCCTGTATGGGGTCCAGAGTCTTGAGCACTCTGCCTAGAGAATTCTTAGGTGGTCGGACTCCCTATGAAGCCCTGTTTGGTGTAAAGATGTGGGTTTCAGACCGTGACAGCCCCAGTACAGCAGCAGAACGCCTTTTGATATCAGTGAATGTTTGAATGTTTTACAGGACCTAAACAACTTCAGAGACACTCTTAGCAATGTCCAGCAGAAATGTTCCTCCACTGGTGAAGTGAGGGAAGCACCAGCAACTCCTAATTGGATTTCATGGATCGGAGATCTAGTACAGGTGGAAATAATTGACAAGAAGGAATTCGGGCCATCACCCTGTACTTGTACTTGTTGTTGAAGGTACCAGAACTGCACTGTTGCCGCCCCTTGCCGGTAGCAAACACAAGCGATTTGTGTCTATTGATCTTATCAAACCACAAGGTGTGGTCAGTTCTACATAGTAGGCCCAGAGCCTCCTGGGTAGTTACCTGCCTACCTTGCAGGAAGTCCCACTACAAATCGTTGACCAGCGATGAAGCTTCTTCTCCACGGCTAAGGACAGCTGACAACAAAGTGTCAGTACATCGTTACATCGTCAAATACACAGATTGTAACTCTGCAAGCAATGATGGTGTCTACAGTGTACAGCCATTGGATTCAGCTATCAGGTCTATACAGCTTCACAAGCCCGCCACGTTTGTGCAAACAGCCTCAGGCTATTTTGTTGACTTTGATGACTTCTCTTCGGATTCGTCTGACCCACCTCCACAGAGGGGACTACATGAACTTTTTATTTGGCTAAAAAAGACATACCATATCCCTCCATGGATATACATTTGGATTACAATTTTGTTACCTTTACTCTTCATTTGGATTGATTTTTTGACTGCCCTTTTCTTGCTTCTAAACAGACACTATCTCCCAGAACGCTCTACTGTTGAACTGGTAAATGAGGTTTTGAACCCCCATCCTCCGTCACAGAAAGTATAAAGAGACCTTTCCATGGTGAGCATTTCTGCTGTTCCAGTTCCTGATGGAATTGTTTAGGATAAGGTATCCAATTATATATTTGGACTGACAAACTCTACAAGTCCCATACGCATTTCATGGATCCTTAAATGATGTTATCACTCCTGGTACTATCTCTAATGATTTGGAAATTAATACAGTGCACAAAATGTTTGCTGACTTAGGGCATTACACGTTATTTAATAGTGAAGAAATGTGTGATGGTATATCTAATTATGATGAAATGTTCTGTTTTCACCATTATGATCACAATTACTCACATAAAGCAAGTACCTACCATGCAGTATTTAATTACACCCAATGGGAACACTGCTCAACACGTCCTTGTGAGAAATGGCGCCATTTTAAAATGAATGGAAATTTATGGATAGCATTTATGCTTATTGTCGGTCTCCTCGATTTCTCGGATGTCTTACCTGTGATTCAGTGAACAATGATAATAGTGCCAGGCTTGTATGTACTGTACCTCCTGTTTTAAAGTTAGTCTTCAGATAAGCGCCTGGAGTGAATCCTTCTGCCAGTGTGTCACAGTATAAAGTTACAGCTCGCTATGATCATTCACCCCTGCTGTACGAACTGAATGACAACTGGTTCTTGTACTTTCGACCTATCTGGCTACAATACGTGCAGCCTATATTATGCTGTCAGCGGTGAACTTTCGAGTGAGCGCTGGACATATGTCCAATCTGAGGACATTGTACTGCTTTTTGGTTCCCTAAACACTAATTTGTACAGATGCATGCGCGATTTGCCGTTGCTTTATATTAAAAGCCTTTCTGGGATGATTCAGCTACTGGTGACTTGGAACCTGGCTCGTCCACTGGTGATGCATTACTGGCCGTCACTCCTTCAGTGGCTGCTGACTGGTTTGGATTTGAACAGGTTTGTTTCCTGGAGCTGGTGAGAGGGGTGCCAGCCAAGCAATCATTTGCGGAAGCTGAGAACAGCAATGTTTTTTCTACTCCTCGGAACATTTAAACAATGACAGTTTTGAGTGGTAGAGATTTTGTTACATTTAGCTAGGTTTTTATTCCCTACATTGCTTTTAAAATGCAGTCTCTTAATTTGCTTTTTAAATTGACTTTTTATAGGATTTGGCTGTTGCTATGCTTTTATTATTATAGAAGGACAATGCTTTTTATTATTTTAAGTTTTATATTAAATTAATATTTTTAGCATAGGTTTTAGGAAGATTTTTAGTTGCCTTACGTACAAGGAGTGGGTGTCATGTGGTGAAATTAGGCCTGGGCAGGAACACCCCCATTTTACATGTTCACATTTAAAGTTTACATTGATTTTGTGAACTTTGACATTTGACACATTTTCTTGGGTGCTTGTTCTATTAAATAACTTTGCTACATTTACACATCTTTGTAGGCATAATATCCGAGCCTTTAACATTCTGTAAGAATGCAAAAGTTCACAGCACAAAATGTTATTATTTTTTGCTCTGCAACAGCTTTGTCAGGATAGAATCAATAATGGCACTTTCATGCTTATGTCGTTCGTATGTCACATTCCACTACGCTATTTGGTTCATGTTGGTACGTTGGCTCATCAATCCACAGAAACCTCGGATATTCTCCAAGGTAGGGAACAGGAGGCAATGGGGTCTCTAGGGTGAGCTGGCCTCCTATCACATATGTTAAGCACTAGAAAAGTCACCTGAGTAAATGTTCAATTATTCCTCTGAGTGATCGTCCACCTCAAGCCTATCTATGGACACACAGACAATTGTGTCAGGATGTCCATTATAGATACTCTATATGAACTAAACTTAAATAATAGTTCATTTTTCAATTTTTGTCCTTAATATAAAATAGTTATTTGACTTAGGAAAAATGTAACCTTGTAAATGCAGTTCTAAAAAATATCTTACAACATCAACCAGCAAATTTCTGATGGTACAACTAAAACCATAACAACATTAGAGGCTCATTAATTGTTATGCACCCTCTATATTCATTATTCTCAATAAAGTTTTCTCCTTTTCAACATGTCTCTAAAATGAAAATAGATTATATTAATTTAAAATGCTTCATAAACTGTCACCATATATTACGTTTACATTTTTCACAGTTACTTGTCCTCATCACCTTTTTATTTTACAGATTTTATCATTGTAAAAATAATTCTGAAAGAGAAGTTCCTTCCTTCAGCTTTATATTAAAGTCAATTTGGTCTAACCAAAAGTGGATCCTTTTTACAAAATATGGAATTAACACAATAGGCAAGTAAATAGCTATAACAAAATATAATTTAAACATTTGTACAGCGATATAACTATGACCTCTCTGATAAACTTTGGATATTATCTTGCTTTCATTCCATAGATCAAGAAACTCTACGATTTTTCTAAATCCACATAAATCAATGAACGATATCTCATTTAGAATACAAGTAAGCACCTTACAGTTCGTCTCTATTAACTGGTCCTCTTTATCTTCTCACGGGTGACCTGAATAGAAATAATAATAAAGAAAAGAAAACATCTAGAATATTCGGGCTTCTCTATACTGCACCCCCTATTTCCTCTTTTTCCATATGTCTACTCTCTTGTCTCCTTTTGGTAATATACATAATCAGCAACAAATGACGAATATAGACAATCATCAAATATATGCTATTTGTCATAAATGTTGCTATTTGTAAATAAAGATTTCTTTCAACAGACAGCAACTCAGCATACCCAAATGTAATTCATAGTACAGAAATGTATGTATAATTATTGTTTTACTTAATTCTTTAGATTTTTTGTGGCTACTCCTGACGAAACACGCGTCGTGAAGAAATCCAACTTCGCAACCCCCTGTATTGCATTAGTCTGGTTTATGGTATTCGAATATTCATTTTAATTTGTCTATTGTCCACATTAGAGTATGTATTTTATTATGTCATTATGTTTTTCAAATTAAATTTGTGAACTTTTATCTCTTGATTGTTTTAACTTATTTCTGTACTCTATCAGTCTGAATTGATAATCTTAAACATTGCCTGGGAATTATACTTTCCATCGCGAGGATGTCCTCACACACCACCCAGTGTCATGGTTCATCATAAGACTCCCCTTAAGTCTTCAAAAACCCTGTTTGATGAAGATCGGGCCCAAAGAAGGCACTTCTAACTACTGAACCCAGATATTAATATTTAAAAAAAACATCAAAACTACCTTTTAGTTTGAGAGACATATCACTTTTTTTTGCATTGTTTTATATAGCGCGAACTTGACCCGAATCCAATCAGGTATCAGAGTGCTTTACATAGAACCAGTTACGATACATGAGGACACACATTCATTTTTTTTTTTGTTAGGCACGGGGAGATTAAGTGATTTGCCCATAATCACAGGATGTTCAGCGTTGTTACCGAGACAGTTCCCCAGGTCCGAGGTCGAGCGCCCTAGCCGTTGGGCCAACTCCTCTCCCCTATTAAAAACCAGTGTGGAGGATTACATGCCATAATATGACCCTGTGTTCCATGCTGACAAATGCCACAGGCTCTTGACAGCCAAGAGACAGAAACATGTTGACAGTAAGTGGGAATGGGATATTGGTTCCCCCAGTCTCCACACTGATTTTTAATACTGTTGCAGGGATTCTGCTCAGAAACCGAACTATGCTTGGGACCATAGAAAATCAGCTTGTAGGGGACTTAGTCACCATACTACCTCAGTATCTATGTGCCTGAGACTAGCCATACTGCCTCACTTGCCCTCCTAACCTTCCCAGAGAGACGAGTGATTTGGCACCCCAGAATACAACACTCCCGATCCTCCCATGGATCGCGTTAACAGGACACACCCTTTTGTTCTCTCATTCGTACTTGTCCATTATAAAATAGAAAAGAGTTGAAAAGGAAGTTTACTATGTTTATTTAAACTATTGTGCTATAATATTCAATAATTGAGCCACAATTAGTGAACAAATGCATGCCAATAATGTGATTAACATGGTTAATAAACCATATACAATGAAAAGTCCTGTCATGTTACCTGATAGATTTGCAGAAACCCTACACCCCACTGTACTTCTCAATCTAAGTCATTATAGGTTATAGATATCTGGGATTAGTGGCAGACCCCATATGTTAGCATAGCCAAGTATGCTAGGGTATGGGGTCTGCCACTAATGTTCTACATCTCTGCTGATACAGCAATCTTGTCTCAGGACCTTCACTCAGTATGTGTTGTTTTTCAGAAGCCACAGTTATATGGCAAGATATGCATGTTCAAAACAGCCGCTGCATTCTTCTATTATGTCTAGGTGCTAGTGTCTGACCACAGAGAATAACAAGCGGCATTGTTTGACCTTGTTCAGGCTGTGCAGAATAAACCCCAGGAACAGACTACAATACAAAATCATGTGCTAGTTTTGTGTGAAAATATGTGGCACGAAGGCAAGCGTGTTATTTATTAACATGTGCAGAGCAAAAGCGGCATGACTAGGCTAATATAGGGAAAACGACAATGGGCAACAGAAGAAACACACAACAATACCAAGTGATATCTCTCTCAAATTAGAAGATGGACGATCACTCAGAGGAATAAATGAACATTGACTAGGGTGGCTTTTTTGGTTGGGTCAGCCTGAGCTTTGCCAGAGGGTTTAAAGTAACCCTCTTTAAACAGGACCATATTTTGGGTAAAGTTGTCTCCGGTCCCAATGAAGAGCCTCCCCAATGCACTCCTCCCTACTAATTTCAACAGTTAGCTCGGAAGACAATGTGCCCTTTATTGCCCATCCATGACTTTGCCCTGCTACCACACCACCTGCCACGCACTCCTGGGCTCAAGTGGGCCCACATGCCCTTCACTTTCCTTCAAGGAGAAGATCTCATTCTCCACAAGTCAGTCCAACTCAGTTTACGACCAAGGGTGGTCACACAGACCAGCTCACCCCCTTCAATCCCCCCAACCTGGCCCTAGTCAGGTCCCTGCACCTATCATCTTGACTCAAGGGCAGACAAAAATCACTTTGTGGCCCGCTTCACACTTTTCAGCAGGCCATCAGGAATTCGGACATCCCTGAGGTGTCCTCCAGACTCAGCACAGCCAGCGGGGTGTTTGAGGAACCCCGGATGGCTACAAGTACCGTTTAGTGGCAGGTAGAGAGAAGAGAGGGCACTCAAGTAGTTAGAGGGCCGACATCCTGGCTGGATGTTGAATTAAAAGGTGTATATATTTAGGAAAGGCCAAGTAATCTAAAACTCATTCCCAAAAACTCCCATTTGCAAATATTTTAATGGGAAAAGTTAAGAAATGTGACGACTAAGTTCATATTGAGAAAAACCAAACCATTTTGAAAAGTTGATCTCTATATTTTTTTGGCACTGACATTTTATGCCACAAGTTAAAAAAACATCAAATAAACCTAAAGAATATGCCGGCAGTTTATAATTTGATAATTATATAAAGTATTTATAATTTAAAAAGAAAAATATCTTCTAGTTTCTGTGAATCAACTTTTTGGATTGTTTATTCCACTTTGAAGAATGTATTAAACATGCTCTAAAGCTTTAAGTGGTCTGTTTAGTGCCAAGAATAGAACATTAAAGATAAATCAAGCATGCCAATAATTGTTTAAATTAACAAAAGATATGGGTACAGCACATCACAAACAATATTAT
The DNA here is from genome assembly GCF_964204655.1 of Triturus cristatus. NCBI lineage: Eukaryota > Metazoa > Chordata > Amphibia > Caudata > Salamandridae > Triturus > Triturus cristatus. Next base: position 1,175,199,607 of record NC_140583.1, on the reverse strand, counting down.
TTGCAGGCAATAATGGTTGGAAATAGCAAAGCCCCTTATAAAAAGGTGATTTTCTAAATAATATACAAAAGTAGATAAATGTGTTTGAAAATTGTTTTTCTTTTAATGTGCATCAAGGTGCAATTTGTCAAAATACACTGCTTTTTTATTTCAGACCTGATAACATCTATGGGTGTACATATATTATATAAAGAGACGCATGTAAAAATGTGGCAAAACGAGTATCATACAGAAATTGAAAGTAAAAGGGATGTCCAATGTGGAATGTACTTACAGCAATTTCATACCAGGGCTCTACATTTGCTTTTATTAAAAAAAAAAAAAAAAAATCTGTTTCTTATATTAAAAACAGATCCAACACAAATTGTACATTTCACTTACTCTGGCCAAATGCATTATTTGTAAGCATGTTTTCAATAAATGTTCACATTTTAGGGTATATGCCCCCTGTGAAAAATTTGAGACCTCTTCAAAGATCCTTAATCAATCTGACAACCTACCGTATCAAGCTGAAAAACAGTCTGCGGCACTAATCCTTATGAAGGACAATAACTAGAAATTAAACTTTAAAGGGTATCCAATGGCTTTTTCCAGACACTCCACCAAAGACCCTGCAGAAAGAAAGTCTCGCTCCACTTCCACAAATTTAATGTACATAGTTTTAGGGGAAACCCCTGCTTCAACTTTGCAGTTCTGAGCTAAAAATTCATTAATTGCAGCCCACTCTTTGCTGTGACATTTAACAGTAGACTGAAAGTGTAAAAATAAACACTGCTGAAGAGTTCTGCCTTCGGCGATCCCGAGATAGCAGTAAGTGATTCTGTTGGACAGAGATGTTTCTTTCAAGATTTGTCCTGAAAAATTCTCCATATCACCTTTGCTGTCATTTTTTATGTCCTGGACTTCATTTTCCGGAGGAGCTGATTTTTCATATATGTCTTGATAACCAATGGCATAAAGTCCAGGGCTTTTTGGAATACCACCTGGTAATAAATACTGAACAATGTTCCCTCCAATAGGCTTTGAGTGGGCTATTGGTATCCAGCTAAATTCCATGTGCAGCTCCAAACATCTTGCTTCACTAATAGTAATCTCTAAAAATTTATAATACACATTTTTCCAATTCATTTTCTGTACTCTGGTCATGATGACTCTCCCTTCTGGTTTCTCCGGATTAAAATACTCTCGCAGTCGTTTGCCCAGTGGTACTTGGGAACTAATTTCAGCATAGTGATATCGAATATCTTCTTTCCACCGTGTATTAAAACCAATCCCAAAGATTGCAAGTTTGTTAGAAAGATGTAATCTTGAAAAATCTGTCCAACTCTGAAAGAGCTCCCATTTCAACTGAACGGATTCTAAAATGTTCATAGTGTTCTGGTAATTCTCTTCTTTCCTATAAATATAAAAGAAAAATTATAAAACTTCTTAAACCATTTCACCGAGGTAGCTTAATCACAGACTTGTATGTTTAAAATAGGCGCCCATTTTTTATTTGCATATTAAATTTATCAAGGTGCTTAACGCTGAATTTATTGTATATAGCATAGCTTTTAAATTCCTAGACAATAAAAATATGCCAATATTTACATATCCATTCTTCTGCTGTCAACTTTATTGCATTAGTGAACAGATTAAAAACTTCACTGGGCATCACATGTATATCAATTTCCACATAAATTAATCAATATGCCTCAATAATTAATTGCTCACAGTATTTTATGTTTCCAGGACCCCATACAATGTGACCTCCGTTTTCTAAACAATGGGCACACAAACAGAAATTAGTCAAAATCTCTAGTTATTCACCAACACATTTACAAACAGGTTTGAAGAAGAAAGATTGCCCATCTCTTTCAGAAGTAGCAGGAGTCAATATCCCAAGCCTAAAATGTGGTGCAGGAAATAAATGTCTTATGAATGGCTCTACAAAAAAATTAAACAGAGGGTTATAGGGCCAATGAGGTGGCGTCTAGTGTCATTGACCTTTGTATCTTACATATCATATACTGAAACCGTGACATTGCTTTAGCTCCTCAACTGTGATTGAATGATGGGGGTCAATCTATAAACACACGATGCCCTCCTGATTTTGTCCACCACTAACCCCATCAGAAGTAGTCAAAGTGCAACCACTTCTATGACGACCGATACAACGCCAGCTATAACAATAACAGAGTTGGTGAAGACAGACAGCCTGATCTAGGGCCAGGGATAGGAACAACATAATATAAATAAATCTGGAAATTCCCAAACCTGCTCATCTAAAAAGCACCCAAACAGGGGAATAAAGGCAGATTTATACACACGTCCACTGTCTCCTGTCAGACAGTGTGACCTGGGCCAAGGGATCAAGAAGAGATAAAGAAACTGGACAAGTCGACAACTGAAGCCACAAGGGACTGGTGCTCCGGTCCTAAGACGACTAATATGATTTAGTACTTCACATTCGATATAAGGAGACACACTATGGTGTCAGCAAAAGGAACAAGCATTTGCAATGCAATAGGTCTCGCATTTATAAGAGTTTGAGCTATTGGCATTGTAAAATGACAATGCCTTTTATTTATGTTTTGGTTTTAAAACAAATAAAAGGCATTGTCATTTACAATGTCAGTAGCATAAACTCGCATAAAAGTAGTGTGTGGAGTGCAGCAGTGTGCGGCGTGCAGCAGTGTGCGGCGTGCAGCAGTGTGAGGCATGCAGCAGTGTGAGGCATGCAGCAGTGTGCGGTGTGCAGCAGTGTGCGGCGTGCAGTAGTGTGAGGCATGCAGCACTGTGTGGCTTGCAGCGGCGTGCAGCAGTGTGCGGCGTGCAGCAGTGTGCTGCGTGCAGCAGTGAGTAATGCAGCAGTGTGCAGCAGTATGTGGCGTGCAGCAGTGTGTGGCGTGCAGCAGTGTGCGGCGTGCAGCAGTGTGCGGCGTGCAGCAGTGTGCGGCGTGCAGCAGTGTGTGCCGTGCAGCAGTGTTTCGTGTAGCATTGTGCGGCGTGCAGCAGTGTTTCATGTAGCAGTGTGCGGCGTGCAGCAGTGTGCGGCGTGCCGCAGTTTGTGGCGTGCAGCGGCATGCAGCAGTGGCGTGCAGCAGTGTGTGGCGTGCAGCAGTGTGCGGCGTGCAGCAGTGTGCGGCGTGCAGCAGTGTGCGGCGTGCAGCAGTGTGAGGCGTGCAGCAGTGTGTGGCGTGCAGCAGTGTGTGGCGTGCAGCAGTGTGTGGCGTGCAGCAGTGTGAGGCATGCAGCAGTGTGAGACGTGTAGCAGTGTGAGGCGTGCAGCAGTATGCGGCGTGCAGCAGTGTGTAATGCAGCAGTGTGCGCAGCAGTGTGTGGCGTGCGGTAGTCTGTGGCGTGCAGCAGTGTGTGGCGTGCAGCAGTGTGTGGCGTGGTTTGTAAACAACAAGAAAAGCGGACATCAAAGGAAGGGTGGGAGGGAACGAAAGTTAATTGTTTTGAGAGGGGATGCAGGAAGTGTGGCTGAGTGCGTGCTAGCGAAAGCAGTCTGCTGCTTTCAAGTCCGATGCCAGATGCCAGCTTCGCGCTTGAATGCCTCTCATGCACTGACCATAAACCGCATTCCTAAGGTCTTGTGCCCCATACTAAATCTCTCTGAATGCGTGAGGTGGCGCACGCGAAGTAGCTGGTGGCAAATGGAATGCGCGTGCTTGTGCGCGTAACCGCCACCCGATTCGTCTGGGAAGCCTTTGGGAGCATTTTCTGAAGCCCCTACATAAGTCTCGCTGAGCCATCGCTTACGCGATAGCCAGGCGAGACCTAAAAAGGAAGAGACAGTAAAAGATAAGTTTACTAGCTTGCCATTTTCCAAGAATGAATCAAAAGTATGTGCTCAAGCAGCAAACCTCCTTACAGAGCTTCAACAGACATACAGGAAGACTCTTCTGCTGTTATTAAAGACTTAATTGAGGTGTTCCAAGGGGTAAAGAAGAAATTTGCCTACTGTTGGTGGAGTTTAACAAAGATAATCAAAAGGAGAAGAATGATATCCAAGGCCTTGGGGGAGGGGCCATGGAAAAGGAATTCCTGAGACAAGAGGTGAGGAATCTTCAGGAACAGAGTATAAGCTCTCCAGGAAACATTTGAGGATCTAAAGAACCACAGCAATAATATTTGCACTCCGAGATTCTCATGGAGGTAAAGGTCAAGATATTGAATAATTTATTCAATCTAGGTTTTGAACAATATTGGAGTAGTCGACTCAGAACAAATCCAGCTTGACAGGACCCACAGGGCTGCCGGCTTGGGGCAGCAAAGCAGCTGAACACCAGACATTTCAACCAGAGCTGTCATGGCTTGACACAGATGCTTGACCCCATTCCCATCCACCTCTGGGCTGGGTATTAGTGGCTATCCCTGCCACCCATTGCTAAGAGCCTTTCTACTCAGGATGCAGTCTGTGCTGGCGTGACAGGAGTCATGCCACCCAGGATTGTAAATGCCACGTGGTACCAGAACTCTATTATTATCTGGGCCTTTTCTGAGTTATTTGGATATCATGACTAAACCTTTGCTTCTGTTTGGTGCCTGAAGTTGTGGCGCTTTAGCATCATTGCAGAGCACATCAGAACAGGACCAGTCTAACGACAATTGCCTTGGCTCGAGCAATATAAAGTACAAACAGTAGTCATTCATGCGACACTGCAGAACACAAGTGGACCTCCATCGGTCAAGAGGATCAGTGTTGAATGTAACCCAAAAACGTCTCGGTCTTCTCATATCCTTTTCCCTCTCTTCGTCATCAAGATCAAGCACAGTCATGGATGACAGTGGAGAAGACTAGTGGGTTCCACGTTGTCCCTGCAGCAACATTTGGATCTACAGGTTGCTTGTAACTCGAGTGACAGGCAACTACTTTCAGGTGAACCAAACAATTATGGAAACTTACATAAAAATGGAGACCTTACAATTACGGGCTTCAAAAAGCACTGTTTACCTGAACACTTTAGAAGCGTATTCTGCCCAATCACAGATTTCTGGAAGGCCAACAATATGATATATAGGTGGGGTTCACTCATTCCAGTGCAACATCAGTACATTAAGCAACTGGTCAAGTCTCTATTGGATGACATGGAGATACTAGGTATCAAAGACAACATTTAAGTTGAGGTCACATGAGCGAATGAAAGCCTGGACACCGTTTCACAACTTCAGCAATGAAGAGGAAAATAGAGAACAGTGATGATGAAAAGAAAGCTGAGCCATCAACCAAAACTATACACAAAAAAGGGCAGCTATACACCAGGTGCAGAACACAGGGTTTTCCAACACACAGGGAGAATCAAGAGGACTCCTGATCCTCAGAAGCTAACAGCGATTGAGACGTTAAAGGACCCATGTTCAAAGGGCCTCTGGCACTACAGTTTGCAAGGGGACTAGGGCAGTGGACAGGATGGACTGCAAGGGAGAAAGGAACTCCTTGTTTGGTTGCTAATTAATCCTGTAAGGTTCCCTTTTTTTAAAAAATGGTGTGGATGTGCTGGAAGGGATGATAACCACGTAACACAGTGGGAGAGACGGAGGTACGCCAATGCACTCCCTCCACAATCAATCAAAAAACCACAAATGTGTGCGATAGCTGGCGGTACAGGGCCCATTTTGGTCTATACCAAAGATAACTCCTAACTAATCCAATTAGGGTCCAAAAGGAGCAAGTATCTTAATCCAAAAGTGTGCCAATTATATTGGATGAGGAAGCTTCACCCACTACTTGTGGCATGCCTCATCATCGGCGATCTCCTACCACCCTGGTAAAATAATACTAAAAGGGCAGACTCAAACTCAATCGAAAGGGAGCTCTTAGATTAAACTATCAGGACAAGACATAATCCTGATATGCTATAAATACTCAAAGGTACAACCAGGTGGGTACCTTCGGTACACCTAAAAACAGGGAGTTTGTACAGGTACAATGGCCCCACAATTCATCAAAAGCCAACATGTTTCTGCCCTTAATTTTGCTAATACTGGTCAAGGGCATTCTTCAGGACCAGAGGGGATCCCTTTCTCTGTAGCTTACACTAAGTCAGTGAGTATGAAAAATATAGGCGTCAACTTTAGACCTACCTTGACACTCATGGATTTCGTTCCTAGAATCAGAGAAACACACTTGTGTGTACTGGACACATACATAAGCCTAATTTTAACTGCTTATTCTAACTTTACGAAACTAGCGCTTAATTGGTCTAGGTGGAGATGGTATCCTCTGTAGTCGCACATTGTATGGTACCATTTTCTACACACAAGTGAATTCAGAAAGGATGACAACTGTTTAGTTTACTTCTCAACTTAGGCATGTTATTACAATATTCTGTTAATATCTTGATTGTAAACCCCACCTGTGCCCATTCTCCATAACAGAAATGCTGGGGGTGACAAAACGAGGGAACTTTCCATGATAAATCAACAGGACATGTGAATTAATCAAAACCAAATCAAGAGCTGTCCTGAACATAAATGCGGCTGCTCATATATTAAGCAGCAGTTGCAACTCCAAACATACTTATTAACACCCTACATAATATCATTGGAAGCAGGAAGAGCACTTTACATTCTGTTTTGATGCAAACGTGCAGCCCACAAAGATGAATAGCGGAATGCTTCGCACTCTCACTTCCATATCTAAATATGGACAGATGATATTCATCTCCCGAATAATGATGAGCATGTGAAACTTACTTTGTCAAGAGGCTTACCATATAAGAGACCTAGAGTGCTCCTATAACCTAGCCGCTTCTTGTATGGATTGGGAGCCAGCATCGGCAAATAGGGATAGGAATCTGATGTCTAAGACGTGACATGTGAGTCAGTGCGGCTGATGGGAATACCCACCGGGGGGCTAGAATGGGATACTCCTCACATTTCAAGGCTGTGTTTGCCCTTAAAAAAAAACTGAAACATAAGGGGAAATAGCCTCATCAATTATCAACTTCAGGCATATTTATAGAAGTTGGCCCTTGAATAACATATTACTATACCATTCCAACTTATATGAACCAAAAGAGTTTGATCTTTTTAACCCCCATTTATCCTAGATAACATCCTTATCTTGTCTGGTGACAACAACCAACAGTGGAGGTGGGTCATTCCATTACAACTTGTATGTGAGTTCACTACACTCTGTAGCATTGCCTTCATTGCTTAAAAGGCAAACACTATTAATCCCTAATCACTATAACCCAATACATAGCGTGGCAAATATATCCAGACATCACCTCAACCAACCATTGCTGCAGTAACCACAACAACCTCCTCAATCATAATCAGAGAACAATGTACTCTTAATGTATTGCTGCCTGAGGACATTCAGACATGACCAAGAGATGTTATCAATAAGTCCCCACACAACAGTGCATACCCTGTATATCCAACACTGTTCAAACACCAGTAGGAGTTTTGTCATATCTTTGTGGACGCGCTTCAATGACATACCAAACCAATCCTCATCAGTATGGTCTTAGTAGCATCATTTATTCACCTTATAGTGCTGCGGTATTCAGGGATTCTAGTACGTATGTTTCTCATTGTCATCCCTACATATATAAGATTGCAGAGGTATTTGATCATAGACACCACATTTTTTTAAATGCAATTGGTAAGCGGTTTCAATTTCCATGGTGTCTCCAAAACTAGGTCTATCTTGGTAACTCAATGTGTCACGCCACAAACACTGCAATTACCCCAAGAAGAGTGTCCTATAGGGGCAGATAAATTACACTGGGTGAGTAGTCCATTCTTTTTTTCGGCTTGCTTTGGCTGAGCGTGCACCAGAATGTCCCTTAAGTTTTTGCCTCTCCTAAACAAAAACATGGGTTGGTTGAAACAAAGACCACCCACCACATGTCAGGATACTCCAATTTAATTTTACAATTTTCTGGAACACCTGGGTGGTAATACAAATGAGTGTGTACTGTTTGGTTAAATGATGCTAGGAGTTGTTCCCTGTTGTTATCAAAGGCTCTCTTATTTGCCTTTTCAATCAGGTAGGGAGGATCATTTTTCTCCAAGAGATTGAGGCAGAGTTTTTTTTGCATGGGCCTTGTAATCCTGGACCTTAGAACATTTACGTCGGAGGCGTGAAAATTGCCCTACAGAAAGATTTTGTCAGAGGGACTGTGGGTAAAAGCTGTCAAACTAAAGCAGGTTGTTTCTATCGGTGGGTTTGTAGAACATTTCTGACTTCAAAATACCGCCCGCAGCAAGAATTATCAAGTCAAGAAAATCCAACTTTGCTTTATCCATCATGATAGAGAATTTTAAAAGAGGATCAACTGAGTTGAGCTATTTGGAAATGAACAATGCCTCTTCTTCATTGCCTTGCAAGATTAATAAAATATCATTGATGAATCATTTCCACAACTTGATAGGTTTCATAAAAGGGTTTTGAAGTATGGTAAATCTATTCAGTTTCAAAAGAATGTACATATAAACATGCTAAACTTGGGGCAAAGGTACTCCCCATATATGGCCCGCGTACCTGTAGAAACAAATTCACCTTCATATTCAAAGTAATTGCGTGTACGGGCCATGTGAGCACAATACAACACATACTCTCGGGTTGAAATAGACTCCCAGCTTAATTGAGTTAGGAACTTCTCTATTACTTCCAGTGCCGCTTCCTGAGGGATGCTAGTATATATGGACTCAGCGTCCAGACTGTTCAAGATTTCTTAATTACTTTCAAAGGTCAAGTCTTCCAATATGTTCAAAGCAAACTTGGTGCCCTTCAGAAAGGACACAACTTCTGAGAGAAGGAAAACAACCCCTCAAAATTGAGATAGAGGCTGATGCCAGACCCAAAAGGGCATCCAGGGGGAGGAAATATCTTTGATGAACTTTAGATAGTAAGTAAAAATATGGAACACTGGGTTGTGTTTGAATCTGGTATTCAGCCTCATGTTTAGTGATCCATCCATTATCTAAACCCTTCCCTACGAAAAATGCAATTTCCTCCTGTATTTCGAGGGTAGGATCTTTTGAGACAATTTTGCAATTCCAAGTGTCATTCAAAAGTCTCAAGAGTGAGGTGAACCCACACACATGTTTTAGTGGAATGATCCACCTCCACTGGGTGCTGCTGTCATCTACGATTGGATGCTATCTAGGATAAATGTTTGACGGTTAAAAAGACGGAACTCTTGGTTTATATGATTTGGAATGGTATAGTAATAGGCTGTTCAAGAGCTAACTTCTATAAATATACTTGCAGCTTAAACTGATAAGGCTATCAGTTTTCTCCTTATTTTTCTGCTTTAAGGCCAAACACAGCCTTTATTCCTTGAAATGCGAGTATCCCATTCTAGCCCTCAGCGGGTATCGGCAGCCGAGGGAACTACATACCCCATCAGCTGCACTGGCGCGCACATCACGTCTATGACGTCAGACGCCATTTCCCGATTTACTGATGCGGACAATGAGCGGCTAAGTCACAGAAGCACTTCTAGGTCTCTGTAATATCCTTAAACTGTTAACATTGATAAGTTGTTTTAATGTAGTTCAAATTACAGTCATGTTGCTTATGCTTGAAAGTGCACCAAGGTGATAGAACCTGGTGTAGTGATAACTCTTCTGTTAATGGTCAGTTGTACCCGACATCTCCTGCTGGATGGATGGGATCACTTTACTGGAATAAACTTAATCTTTGCTTTCACCATTTGGAGTCTCCTCATCAACCATTTACTTGAATTTTACACTGGCGACGAGTTGCGGCTTCTACCCACGCATCAGCATCGTGATCGCAACAACAGAAAATTATTTTAGGAATTTTTCAACTCAAAAGACGTGTGGACCTTCCAAACTGGTACTCTCTAATCCCTGTAAGTACCTGACTTTTAATTTAAATATGAGCTCCCCACACATGTATCTTATTCAATATTTTTTGTATTAAAAGAGCTCCAACATTTGGGCAACTGCCGCACATCTCACCTCAATTTAAAGTTTGTATCCCTGTGAGTTTGGGAGATTTCGGTGTGGGCTCTTTATCACTTCATTTTAACTAATAAGACAATTCATGGACATTGATTTTTAAAATTAGTTGATTGTCATTTTACACGCTAAATATGTTACCTACATCAACTGCCTAGTGAAAGACTTCTAGTTTTGAAAGTATTCTTTCATCTTTGTATCTTGGAACCAGTGATCTTTCCCCTGTGTGACATGACGATAATGCCTGGATATACTTTCTGAGACTGTGGCTAATCTCTACATATGCAGTGGCGTGAGTGGCAGACGCTTCACTTTGAAGTTTAAAATTTCTGCTTTAACATTTTAAGGGGAGGAAAGGATCACAATCTGTTTCATCGCTTGGCATCAGCCTCATTGTGATTTTGCATCTTTTGATTTCTAACCAGCACCATTTTGTCTCTGCATCTATTAAACTTCAACCGCCTCACATTCAGCTGTTTCTTTCCTCGTGTGCCTTCCTAGCGTCATCGGCATTTGGCATCAATTAAATATCAACCGCATCACTGACAGCTGTTGCCATCCTCGTGTCCCCTCTCACCTGTTTCCATGTGACCCGAGGATTCTACTCTTCATGCCCATCGGCAGCCTCCTCCTTCAGAATCTTATCAAGAGTTCTTTCCTTTCGTCATTGTGTAACGCCTCACAACGCTGCATACGTGCGTAACGTAACGCGAGCGCCATCTTGTTTCCCGATATTACTTCAAAAAGGAGATTCAAGCTGCAACTAGCATTTGAAAAGGATTTTCCGCTGAAGTTCGATATTTATTCGTATGTACAAGCTTGAGAAATGAATTTGAAGAATCAAAGCTCCTGCTTCAATCGCATCGATCGTTCTGTTACATCGCATCGATCGTACTGTTACAAATAACTTTTTGTAAAATTCGATACCACACTGCCATCTAATGGTGTTTGGTGATTCTGTTTTATATTAACAATTTCGTTTCCACTAACAATTTTCTTTTTCAGCTAGATTTAAAAAAAATGATGACTGCATTCTTTACATTATGTTTTATTTTTGTTACATCTGCTCTGTACATATAAGCAGTGCTATGACATTTCTTTCTCTTCAGGTACCTCATTTTAGTTATAATTCTTATGTATTTGTTCATTCCATAATAAGTAATTCTGGTGAAGCGTTCTTCTCACTTTTATTCAAACCTTTCACCTCAATCAAGATTTTGTTTCTTACTTTTATTCAACAAGCCACAAAACACATTTGAAAGCTTTACATGATGCAAAATGTGGCAACACCTCCATTTTTTTTTTCTACGCCAGGCAATCCACCGATCAAATGGCAAAAATGGAAAAAGGTTTGAGAGGTACACAAAGGTTTGTGGTACCAACCACAGTGCAGAGAGAAAAACAGCTCTTCTCCTTCATTGCCTTGGCTCTGAAGGACAAGAGGTGTTTGACCATCTGCCTGATGTAGATGATCAAACTTTAAATGAATATGAGACTTGCATTGTGAAACTTGATAAGCATTATCTACCTAAGGTGAGTACCATTTTAGAATGGTACCATTTTGGTAGAAGGACACAAATTGAAGGAGAATCAGTTGAAAATTATGTCACTGCACTTAGGAAGTTGGCTTCATCGTGTACATTTGGTACCCTTCTAGAAGAAAGAATTAGGGACCAATTCATGCTGGGGTGTAACGTTGAAAAAGTCAGAAGTGATCTTTGGCAAAAAGATGAACCCACTCTTGATGAGGTTTTGTCTATTGCCAAACAGATTGAACATTCTTTGAAGTGTGTGGATATAATTACAAAACGTGAGAACAAAGATAATGCCATTCAGTCAGTAAAAACTAGCTCTAAAGAAAAAGACTTTAAGAAAAACTCTATAACAAAGGGGCAGAAAAAGAATGGGCGAGATTTAAAACTTAAATGTTACAGATGCGGGAGTGAGAATCTCCTTGCCAATGATAGGAAGTGTCCTGGACTAAAGGCAACTTGTTCAATTTGCAAGAAGGTAGGGCATTTAGCTTCTGCTTGTAATATCAAGAAAAGTAAGGGAAAAGTACTCACTGTGGCAAACAAAAGTGATAGTGAGATTGACTATGATTGTTATTGTGGGCAAGTAGTTTCCCAAATCTCTGATAATCAAAAAAGGGGTCCTCTAGATGACAAAGGTGGAAGGAGAGGTGACCAGAGTTCTGTTCGATTCAGGGGCAAAGCTCACCATCATTTCTAGACAATTCTTCATGAGCAAACTTGCTAAAGGAGTAAAGGTTCTCAAGGCTGACATAAGGCCACCTGGTTATGGAGGTGAGCCCATAAAATTCCTAGGATACTTTACTGGTTTGATAGAATATAAAGGTAGGTTTACAACGGGGAAGATATATGTTGCACATAAAGGGGACAGTATCCTCAGTTGGTTTCATCAGAAAGACCTTGGAGTGATGTTAAACCCCAACAGTAATCCCCCTATTTTACTAAGAGAAGATTATTCATGTTGATAATGTATTAGCTCAAGATGGTGAAAGTGATTTCACCACTCTCTTGAAGAGAGTTTCCTAACGTCTTCAAAGAAGAATTAGGGTGTTTGAGAGGATATGCTCACAACATAAAATTAATTCCTGGAGCAGTTCCCATAGCTTGCAAAGTGCGCAGTGTTCCACTGTCTGTGAGAGATGAGATGAAAAGGGAGCTGGAAAAATTAAAAAAGGATGGTATAATTGAGGAAGTTGAGGGCACTAGGTGGTTGGCGCCAGTTGTAGCCGCACGAAAATCGAACGGAAATTTGCACCTGTGCATTGATTTAAGAGAGTTGAATAAACAGGTCATCATTGATAAATATCATTTACCAAAAATATCTGATATGTTAATGCTGTTACATGGGCAAATGTTTTTTTCCACTGTGGACTTAAAATCTGCTTATCATCAGATAAAATTGAAGGACGAATCTAAAGATCTTACAGCATTCATCATGCCATTTGGGACCTACAGATTTGCTAGGCTGTCATTTGGACCTGTGTCTGTAGCATCTGTATTTCAAAGAGCTTTGGAAAGGGTCTTAAAAGTCGTAAAAGATGTAAAAATTGATCAAGACGATGTGCTTGTATACGGCAAGAATGAAGAAGAACACAACAAAATACTCAGAAAAGTCTTTACGAAATTCCAGGAATACAATCTTACGGTCAGAATTGACAAATGTAAATTCAAAAGGTCATCTAACAAGTTCAACCCAAAGCTGAACTTGTGAGTGCCATTCAAAATCTAGCCTCTCCATCCAATAAGGAAGAATTGATGAAGTTTCTTGGAATGTCAGAGTACTATAGCAAATTCATAAAGGACTTTGCTGGGATGTGTGTGAACATGCGGACGTTATTGTGTAAGAGTGTCAATTTAATTTGGTCTAATGATTGTGAAGATGAATTTCTTGCAGTGAAGAACGAACTTGAGAAAACTCCAAAGCTTAAAAGCTTTGATCCAAATAAGAATACTGTACTCATAACCGACACCAGCATGAAAGGTTTGGGTGGTGTCTTACTACAAAATGAAGGTAATTCAGAGAATGTCATTCTGTTTCTTTCGCGAAGTCTCAGAGGTGCAGAATTGCGTTACTCTATAATAGAAAGAGAAGCACTAGCTGTACATTGGGCGATAAAGAAACTCAATAATTTTCTCTGGGGTGTGAAGTTTGAGTTGAGGACTGATCATAAATCACTATGTCAGGTTTTTAACAAAAAAGGCATAGATGCCAGCCATCTCAGGGAGGATTTCAAAATGGGTGGTAGCTCTTCAAGGTTATGATTTTAAATTAGAGTACTTGCCAGGTGCAAGAACAGCGTTGCTGACACGTTATCAAGGTTGGTAGTACAAAGTAATGGTAAGGATGTTTTGGAAGAAGATCATACTAATGAATGGGATTGCTCTATTGAAGCTGGTGGATTGAAAGAAAGTAGATGGTGTGAGAAGTTGGCCTGGCATATGCTGTCCTCTAGTTATAGGGGACACCTTGTACCAGTCCAATTCGACTCTTATGGTGATAGGTTAAAGACAACCTTTAAAGAAAGCTATCCTAGTGGTAGCTGTGGAGAGCAGCCTTCAGGCTAAGTCTTGAAGAAGTGTTAAGCTTATTGCTTTACCATAGATAAACTCTTGAATGATCAAATGAAAGAGTAGTCCACACAGGTATATATATAAAATATATGTATTTATTCTAAACAGAATCCCACAAGTCTCTTTATGAGGCTAGAGGTAAAGTTACAATTCAAACAAGCATTTATAGATACAATAAATAGCACTGGAATCACAGGGCCCCAGGGGGGACCATACCATATATTATAAAAGTGGTACAAGAACCACGACAATTCTACAGACAATGCCTAGGGCATTTAGGATCGCTGGCCCCTTTAGAATCCACCCAAGGTTATGAGGAAGGGGACCCACGGGAGACGCGTGCAGTGCAAATAGCTGCTATCGGGATCTCTATTAAAGCCTATGGAGAATGTTGCGGTTTGATTTTACAAGATTAAAGACACTTCTAGCAGGAGTTCAAAGTTAGGAGCTTAGAGTTAAGCTTTTGAGGAGCCCACTACCACGAGAGTACCGAGGTACCACGGTTACCTGCCCCAGGGAAGCCGGGTGCATAGGTCGTTTTCGATGTCGGGTCGCGGGCTGATTTTCAATGGGAAAATGTACAAAACTGCTGCTAGCCAAAAGCGTCGATGTCGTGAAGAATGAAGTTGCAGATCTTGTAGAGTAGAACCTGAAAGCATAGGTGACAGTCTGGGTCACGGCACAGTGACCAGGGAGCTCGAGGAAAAGAGCCCTTCAATGTTGGGTGCTTCAAGTGGAAAGGAAGGCCAGCTTCTGGAGGGCGACTGTCCCACGAAGGATGAGGGTCGCTGCGGTGTTAGTGTCCGGATTGGATCCACTAAGCCTTGGCAACCGCAACCCACGCAAGATGAACAAATCAGCTACTGGTGCAGACCCGCGAGGTCTGAGCAAGGTCTCCTTCGAGGAGACTGTAGAGGAGGCCTGGAGCAACCAGGGGAACTCTTAAAAGTAAAGATTGACCTCCGCTAGGGCCCACAAGTCTAAAGACAAGGGACCGCAGGAGGCAGCAATTTGGCGTGGTTAAAAGGGTGCCCACGGGCCACAGGAGTGGGCTAGGGCGCTGATCTTTGGCACAGTTGCTGCTGAGAGGTTGGCTCAATATTGGGCCAAAGCACAACTTCCCCACTGGTCAGGGTCGTGTGCTATGCAAGAGGTGGCCAGTGTCCTGGGGTATTGGGGATCTCGGCACCCACGCGGTCCACGGTGCTCAGACTCGCTGTGCACACTCACTGGCCTCTGGGATGCTAGGAAACCCACCTCAAGGTTGAGAGGACTCATCGATGTCCGAAGGAGCAGCGAAGTTCCAACCGGGTCACTTGCAGTGTTTCAGGTGCCTGCCAAGCAAGGGGGTAACTCCTTTACCTCAAGGGAGATATCTTCAGTCAGCTGGGCAGCAGCTCGTCGAAGGTCAAGTCTGTAAAGTCCAAGATTAATCTGACGCTCTGGGGGCCCAGTATTCACCTTTATCCAAAGATTAGGGGAGTGTCCAGATCAGGGTCCACCAATGAGAGGTCAGGCGGGAAAGGGTGGCTACACCCTCTCCCCTTTGTGTGTTTCCCGCCTGGGCAGGGGACAGGATGCCCCCAACCCGGTTCCAGGTGGTGTATGCAGAATGTAGGCACTGGAGAAGCCTACGTGCAACTCTGAAAGGTATCCTAGGGTGCACCCACCCAGTCCCAATCCACATAGTCTGTCTGTGGAGGTGGGAACATCTCCCTGCAACAGGATCCCTATTGTCCAGCTGCCGTGGCTGGAGTTCTGCCCAGCAACAGGCAGCCAGAGTCGTGTGGGTGGCGGGTAGCATCCATTTTGTACTTCACGTGCACTTTTAAATTGGTGTCTAAATTCTGCCGCTTTTCCCATATCGCCCCTCTAGCAGAGGGGAATCATGCCCTCAGTCCCATGGCTGGATTGGGGGTATGATTCCTACATGTTTGACACCAAACACGATATGGTTCTGTGTAGCCCTATCACGCTATCGCGATATACTTATAATGCGGTTAAGAGTATATGGTATGGCTACACCACAAACAACCCAGTAATGATTTTACGAAGGTTGCAGAGGGGCCCTACTCAGGTAGGGGTCCCCCCTCACACATCTCAACACCCTGCCTTGTAGGATTAGCAAGGCCTGCTCTAGGGGTGACCTATGAGGATATATGTGTTGTATTAAGTGGGATACAGGCTACCTATATCCCTGTAAGGGGTGCAAGCACCACCTTACCCAGAATACAGTAGTGGTGTCATTTGGTCTGGCTGTCCCAGGGGTGGCACAATAAGTGCTGCAGCCCCTGGTGGGCCTCTGAGGGATCCAAGCCCTGGGTACCTAGGGTACCATCTACAAGGGGCTGGTAGGGTGTCCTCAGTATCCAATTGGAAGGTACCTAGGGTACTCACATCAGTTTTAGGGAGGAAGCAGATAGGCTGGGGTCCTGGATAGCAGGATCCCAGCCAGACTAGTTAAAAACCATCCAAATACCAGGCAAAATGTTGGGGGCAACCATATAGTCAGATTCCACCTTCCTACAGATGGCGAGAGGAATGTGCCAAAGATAAAGTGTTTGTTGAGTTGATATCCCTACTAACAAAGGGTTGGGAAAAGAAAGTCAAGGGCGAGTGTGAAAAGTTTTGGCTAGTGAAGGATGAGTTGGCTGAAAGTGAAGGTCTTATTTTTAGAGGTACTAGATTAGTTCCATCCATCACATCGCGTGAAGAACTTCTGGTTATGGCACATGAGGGTCACCTTGGGATGTGTAAGACCAAGGAGAGGTTAAGATTTAATTACTGGTGGCCAGGAATGGACACACATGTTGAACGTCTTGTAAAAGATTGTATACCTTGTTGCTTAAGTGAGAAGTGTCAGAATCCAAGAGTTCAACCCATGGTAATCAGGAAGAAACCGAAGAAACCTTTGATATTTTAGGACCCATTAGTAGAAGTGGTAGTGAGTGTTATGTTTTTGTTTTGGTTGATTTATATTCCAGGTGGCCAGAGGTGAGGATTACAAAATCCATTGATACTTTGCATGTGATTGAATTTCTTAAGAAGATTTTTGGAAGAGAAGGCTTGCCTGGTGTTTTATTGACTGACAATGGTACACTATTGGTCTCTTCTGATATGGAATAATTCTTGTCAAAGTGTTCCATTAAGCACAAGAAGTGTGCATTATATCATCCAGAAACCAATGGAATGGTGGAACGCTTTAACCGTGTGCTAAAAGAGACCATTGATTTGGACAAACATAATAGCTTGGATTGGAAAAGAGAGGTCATTAGGAAGGTTAAAATTTACAGAGTCACTCCCCGTGCTGTAACTGGTCGGACGCCCTTTGAACTACTGAAAGGTAGAAGCGCCAATACCTTGGTTGCTCCCTTTTGGCTCACCGACATTCAGTCAAAAGAACAAAAAAAGGTGGGGAGTTCTTATGATGATTGGAAACTCTAAGAGAGTGACAAGATTAAAGCACGTAAAATTTATTAGGATCAAAGAAAAGCTGTGAAATCCACGAATGTAAAGGTTGGTGATTTAGTCATGATTAGAGCGCCCTTTGGTAGGAAAGGATCAGAATTGTTTCAAAAGCCTCATAGAGTCGTAAAATTATTCACGAATGCTGTCAAGACTGAAGATTCCCGTGTTTGGAATCTGAACCAAGTGGTGATAATTAACAACAGTAAATTAAATGTCAACAATGATAAATCTTCTTCTGTGGGTTCCAGTGTCGGGAAAGATGTGGAAGGTAGAATGGAAAACCATTCAAGGGAAAAAAGGGCCTTTAGTGTAGTGATGACTCTTCTGTTAATGGTCAGTTGTACCTGACATCTCCTGCTGGATGGATGGGATCACTTTACTGGAATAAACTTAATCTTTGCTTTCACAATTTGTAGTCTCCTCATCAACCATTTACTTGAATTTTACAGTCTCTTATATGGTATGCCTTATGATGATCTAAGTTTTGCATACTCCTTTTTATTTTGGAGATGAATTTCATTCCTTTGTATGTAGGTGCGTAAGTGAGTGCATAGCATGCCGCTATTAATCTGTGTACTGTTTGTTTGCATCAAAGAGGAATATAGAGTGCTCTCACTGCCACCAATGACATTACTTAGGGTGTTAATAAGTATATTTGGAGATGCAACTGCCACCTGCTGAATGAGCCACCGCATATATGTTCAGTACAGCTATTGGTTTGTTTTTCATTAATCCACATGACCAGATGATTTAAAATAAGGTTTCCCCATTTTGCCACCACCAGCATATCTGTTGTGGAGATTGGGCACAGGAGGGGTTTACAATTGAGATATTAAGGACCTCTCGTAATAACAGATGTCTAACTAGAGAAGCAAACTTAACAATGATGTTATCCTTTCTGAATTCACTTGTGTGTAGAAAATTATAAGCTTCATGTCATTATCATACATGACCATTATCCTACATGACTTCAGCATGTGACTACAGAGGATACCATCGCCAACTAGACTACGAAGCTCTAGTTCTCCAAAGTTGAGGTAAGCAGCTAATATTAGGCTTATCAGACACCCCAGGATATTGCAGCAAAGATTTGCAAATCTCAGTTTTATCAGAAATCATTCCTTTTCAGCCTTAAATAAATGGAAACTGTTTTAGCAGAGTATTTACCTTAGATATAGGCATGTTTAAAGCGTTTGAGAGCATTTGTTTGCTATATTCTCCTTTGTGGTAACATTCTAGAGCATAGATCAAGCCAAGCACAATAGCACAGGGTTGCTAGTCATCCTGTTTTCTCTGGCATTGAATAAACATGTACAATTCAATTTATGAAGCATTGTTATTTGAAACTAGCCAATTGAGGTGAATATCATCATCATATAAGCTTTATTTCGACAGCTTGTGTCATAAAAGTTAAAAAAACGCACAGCTTAAGAAACAATTACGAACATAGGAGTGAGTGGTTCGTGCAACACGTCACTGTGGGCGTACAAATTCTTCATTACACTAGAACAAGGTTACTACAACGTACTGACTGCAAAATGATAAATCTAGTCCAGCGTACAATAGCTGCGTAAGGTGCTCAGTGCTACTGCTGGCGCAAACGGTAATTGCAGCCAATTTATAATCCACAAAGAAATACCATGCACGTCCAACCCATTCTTACAATAAAAAGTTAAAATTCATGTGGTATCTAAAAAGGGTATCTAAAAAAAAAACTATCAAAGTATTTCGATAATTATAAAAATAATAACACAATCTCAGTAGTTATGGGGAGCTATCGAGATATTTCAACAGTTAAAGTACAAAAAAAAACAATCTACATACCCATACCCTGTTGAACCCTCTCATTACAAGAGCTGGTAAAATAGTTATATTGTGATAAAGTGCCTGTGCATTACGTTTGGGGAAATAGGGATGAAGGGAAATACAAAAGACCCATGGGCAACTAGTTCAGAAGGCCAACCGAGTGCCTACTATGATTCTCTCGCTCGGGCCTTCCTCCTTATGCACCACATGCTACTTAAAAACTTGACTATTGCACATGCAAAGAGGTGTCTGGTGTCCGATTTTTGGATGAGCAGGGCTTACCGATTGTTACGTGTGCCCAATTGCTGGCAAATTGGTCTTAACCATTTGGACCTGGGCTGCAAATAGGCAGAAGGTGAATATGGATTATAAGTATGCTGTTAAATTAAATGGTTAAAACATATGTATGACTGTGAAAACGGAACATTTTAAGAGTGCATCTTTCATGTCAAATTATGGGAAGTATATATTGAGCATGCGCTATGGCGTTCATAATGGCGATTTTAAAAAACATTGAGAAAGGCTATGTTTGAAATGGATGCTGCTGTGTCGGTTGTTATATGGAACTGGATTACCATGCTGCCTGATGCAATTAAATGGGTGGATTACTGTATGGCTTGGAGAGCAGGCTCTCTCTGTAATTGAGAGGTTTTGTTTTGTGTGTAACAGGGCGCTGGCGGCAGCACCAATCCATGCGATTTGGAACAAGCCAGCTAAATCGCAACTCTTTTGTGATATATATGTCAAACCATCTGTGCATCTTTGTGTGTGCGAAGTGGTTCAATGTCATGCAAAAAACTTTGGCCAACAATGCTATATGCGGACACAGCAGCTCTTCGTCCTGGCTAATACGTTAGCTGGCTTTGACATATAAGCAATGTTAATGCTATTGGACTGACAAATCTCAAATGTATTTCACGGTGTATGTAAGTAAGTAAATGTTTGTAGAGAGCGCAGATACTGAGGTGTCTTAGAGCCGTCAGCGGGAGCCTCCAAAAGGGGGTACAACCCAATATGGTACCGATCGCCTACTCCAATTTAAATCTATAAAGCGATGTTTTGAGTTGTTTCCTAAAACTTGGCAAGTTTGACTGTAATCTCAAGGTCAGAGGGAGTGAGTTCCAGAGTTTACCTTCCAGATGTTGCAGGCTCCTTTCTCCCAATTTAATTTTCCTTATCCTGGAAATTTTCACCAGGTGAGCTGTTGTCGAACGTAGTGTCCAGTGCTGGCAGTATCTATGAAGGTGGTCTACTGGTAATGTAAGCCTTTTCCGTGTAAAGTGTTGTGAATAATACACAACGCTTTCCACCTAATCCTGGCCGCTAACGGTAACCAATGGAGGTTCTGTATATGTTTACTGACTGAACAGAATTTGGTCACTTTCAGCATGAGCCGAGCTGCTGCATTTTGTAAAGAATGTACCTTTTTTGTGGCAGCTTTCGTATAGCCTAAAAACAAGGTGTTACAATAGTCTACCCTAGAGAGGATGAGAACAACTACAATGGTTTTTAGAAGATCGTGTGGGATAAAAAGGAACACTTTTTTCAATAGTCTGATAATAAAATAGCATGTGGAGCACGTGTGATTGATCTGCTCAGTTAAACTGACTTGGTCTTCAAAAATCACCCCACTGTTTTTGACTTTTGGGACAGGGGTGGGTAATGGGCCACAGTTAGTTGGCTACCAGGTAGAATTCCAGAAGGATCAGCAATAATTTCTGTGTTGTCAGCGTAAGAAACCGCTGACAGACCACAAGCCTGAATAAGGTTTAGCAGAGGCACTATGTAGATATTAAACATCATTGGGGCTACAGATGATCCCTGCGGAACCCTGCACAGCAGAGAAAGTGGTTTGGATTTGTAGTAATTTACTTCCATTCTCTGAACCTTATCTATTAGGAATGAGCCGAGGAGGTTCAAGGCTACACCATCAATCCCAGTACTCCCTAGGACCTCATGATTGACCAGATTAAAAGAGGCTGAGAGGTCAAGAAGGATTAGCGTCGCTCCATCCCCCCACACCCCCTTGTCGACGACTCCAGGGATTTCTTCAGAGGCCTTTACTTAAGCAGCTTCTGTGGAGTGCTGAGCTCTGAAGCCATATTGGACCCGATTAAGGATTTCATTGGTTTCCAAGAATACAGTAAGCTCTATTCAATGCCTTTTCAAGGATTTCAGTCGGAAAAGGCAGTTGAGAAATCGGTTTATAATTCTTTGCGCTGATTAGATCAAGATTAGATTTCTTCACTATGGGTAAGACTGCCACTAACTTCCAAGCTATTGGGAAGGTTCCTGATTCTAAGATCTGATTCAAGAGTTTTGTACGCTGGAATTCCATTAGATTAGATACCATATGCATGGGGGGCATGGATAAGCTGGGGAACCGGACTTTGTGGTACTGATGAGATTCTCTACCTCCTCTTCCGATATCAGGGAGAAGCTGTACAGATGTTCCTGCTGATTTTCACTCACTAAATCAATGGCATCCGAAATGTCCATCCAAGACTGATTTATGGTGAAATCGGAAACTCGCTAGTCCATTACTAAAGGAATTGTCGCAATTTCGTCATAAATATACTGTCTTTTGTTTTGGAAGAAGTCTGCCATATTAATACAGCTATCCTGGTCCATATAAGGGGGATCCTGTTTAAAATTCGTGAGAGATGTGATAGTTTTAAATAGATCAGATGACAAGTTTTTCACTAATTTATTTCAGCAGAAAAGAATAGGGCTTTTGTGCTATTTATCAGGGTATAATACTCCTTACAGGTCCTAATATAGTGTTCTTTGGCAGCTGATATTGTACTCCTTTCTACATAACCGTTCCGCTAAACAACACTTTTGCTTCAGACATTTTAGTTCTGGAGTATACCATGG
This sequence comes from Triturus cristatus, assembly GCF_964204655.1. Lineage (NCBI taxonomy): Eukaryota > Metazoa > Chordata > Amphibia > Caudata > Salamandridae > Triturus > Triturus cristatus. The sequence goes on along the minus strand of NC_140583.1, from coordinate 1,175,177,423 downwards.
AGCAGAGGGTGGCTTACAGTGGATAAACGCGTGTTTTTCAGGCGCCAGCTGTTTCAATGCAGAGTCTATCCAATAAAAAAATAATAATACTAGAGGCAACTTTAATGTCGGGATCACTGCCAGGACTGTTCTTGCTTAAGATGGTCACTAATTCTCCTTTCGCGACCTTACACCACGGGCGGAATGTAATGGAGGATTGGCAAGTACTCTGATCGGACTTCTGCCCGATGCCTGTTGGGCTAAAAAAAGACTGCATTATGGTCAGACCATGTCAAAGGAAGAGGTTTTCCCATTTTTAGCCGAGGATCATTTGTGAAGATTCTATTCAATGTGTGGCCCGCTTTATGGTTGGGCTCTACTACTTGTTGTGAAAGACCAAAGCAGCCACAGACATCAATCAACGTCATCGTGTCTGGATTGGTTACAGTCTCTAAGTGAAAGTTAAAATCACACAGAACTGTAAAATTCTGTAATTCCATACCTGATTCTAGAAGCAGTAGTAAGTTGGAGAGAATCTTCTGTCTAGGGCCGGGAAGACAATAGACTATAAAATGCCATTAAAAGTAGCTTGATTAGCTAGTTCAAAATTAAACATGATAGCTTCTCCATTCAGAGGGGGGCCGGGGTAATCTAATTTTAAAATGTTTGCCTGTTCATAATAGCCAGACCTCCCCCTTGTTTACCTTTATCTAATCTAGGTATGGAGAAGCAATATTGAGATCCAGGTCAGCTGCGTGGTCAATCCATGCTTGGTGGAAAACGTTAAGTTTATAAATGTCCATAAACTGCGCGAAGTCCATACTGTGCTGTACCAAAGACCTACCATTTAGTAGCACACAATTTAGTAAATTAGATTTCCTCTCAATACAGAGGGGCATAGGGCTAGAAGATTGTGTGGGCAGGTTGCCCTGTGGTATTTTAAAACCAGCGTTGGAAGAGGGGAGGGCAAAATAGCATCCTGGGCAACGAAACCCTCATCATCTCCTCTGGGTGTAATATCATACAGTGTTCGGCCTTACTTGCAGTTGTCAGTGCTAACAGGTCCATGGTCGAGTAACAATGGAGAATAATTCGGCCAGGGGTCCACGCGCTTGCTGCAGTCCAAGCGTGGATGGGCACAGACAGGCTTCCCTTTGCCGCGTCATCAGCTGGGACGCGCTGTAAGTAGCCAGTCATCAGGGGGCTGATGTAACCTTGCTAAAATGCACACAGTTAAAATGTACAATAAAAAGATATTTTTTTCAAACAATGCTGCTTCTTGCCACCAGCACAGTGCATTGTAGAACTTGTAGTTTTTTCAGTCACAGTCCCCTCATTCTGCCTCTGTCCCGCTCTTTCTCACCTGCTGAAAACCAAGACTTCAAGAAATGTCTCCTACTCTTTTTCCTCTCCTCCATTCTTTCCCATGTGAAATGGATCCCCCCCAAAAAAAGAAAAAATATTGCTGAAACTTTTGTGCTTTTCTGACATTTTTCAGTTACAAAGTGCAGCCTCGGGATAGAGAAAAAAAAAGGAAGATAAATAAGCAGGGCAAAAAGATAGAGCAGAGGTAAGGCTGTTTACTACCCTGATTTATCAAGGTAGTTCGAATTTTCCATTTGGCGTAACTTAGTGATCATAACAGGATTCTATGGCAGGACCGGAGGCTTCAGATTAGGCTGTATCTTTCTTCCATTTATTACAATTCATTAGCTCCAGCAGCTTTTCAAAGAAACACAATCCACATGAAAAAACATTTCCCATGAACACAGGGAAAATGGAAATAAAGAAAGTCCAACGGAAATAGCCAATCCAGCGCGAGGATCTCTCATAACTTCCCCCGCGGACGTTCTGTCTCCTTCTTTCTTCGCTGCTCCAACAGCATTAAGATGAGTGCATCTCTTTTTCTTTGAAATTGGGATTGCTTGGGTTCTTGTAAGATTTTAGCCAAGGAGGGTTGCGGACCATTAAGGGTATTGCCTTCGGTTTGAATTCAGGTAACACTGTTTTTCTTTCAGGTCGGTCGCGGGAGCGTAGAACACTCCTACGCGGCCGTGACGTTTACCTCAGGCTCTTGGTACGGTGCAGCCTCCCGCCGCTAGGGGACCGTGTGCCTTCGCACTCTGCGCACTACCGGTGCGTCTACCCCCCGCGGCAGCGAGTCTTCCAGTTCCGCTTTGTAATCAATTAGCGAGGCTCTGACGGACTCGCTGTGCTGCGGGGGAAGATCCCTGGTTAGCGTTTTGGCAAGTTTTTCAATTTGTGAGCCCCTGCCTGGAGCCTGAACACCCGCATCACGGGTAAGACCACGGTTGATATTAAGAGAAGGGGCTGGCCCAGGCAGTGTCAGTACCCTCAGAATAGAGAGGGCGTTTATGGTCCCGGGCCTTTTGTGTGGCTATTGAGTTGCACGTTCTGTGCTATTAACTAAGGATTGTCCCTATATTAATTCCCCTTTGTTGGCTGCTGTTGCGCTTTGAGTTACTTCCTCATGGAGTATGAGGATTATTACGAGGAAGAGGAGGAGGAGGAGGAGGAGGAGGTCATGTACCTGCCCGTAGACTATCACTTTTGTCGAGTCATGGACACCTCCCTCCTCAAGGTGGTGTCCCAGGTGGTTGAGCCTCTGGAGAAGAAAATTGAAAGGTTACAGGCACAATGCCAGTTACCCCTCGACCAGAGGGAAGATCTGTCGGGGCCCAAGACTCCCCTATCTCCGGGCCAACCATCCCCTAGTACAGCGGCTCCCAAACGGAAGCGTTCTGAGGACGTAGGAGTAGACACTGATGCATTTGCGCGCCTTAAGATGGCATTTATGGAAGCCACCCAATAAACAGGAGGAGACTCTGGTGGGACCCTCTGATGTTCCAGATGATGTGGCTACCTTGGACGAGTGCCCCCTCAGACCTCCGATGGGGAATCGGAGCGACCATGGTGCCATCTAAGCCTGCCCCATCGGCGTGTCTGCATCCAAACGCAGACATGCTTACTCCTGACGACTTATTGCATCCGCGTTCATCGCAGTGGACCCCTGCTCCTAAGGTGGCAGCCTACATGGCGGCCAGACTGCGCAAGCCCCTAGACCAGGAGGTAAGGAGTTGCCTCCGCGCGGAGTGCCCACGCCCTGCCCTAGAGGGTAAAGTCTCAGTGACCCCCGAAGTGGATCCTAAGATGTCCACCTTTTGGCAAAGTTCATCCGCGATCCTAAGAAGGGTATTGACCGCTCGTGGAGAGCGTGTCAGGATAAGCTTTTCGACACAGCTGGTCCCTTAGCAAAAATTCTAGATATGGCTGAAGATGCCAAGGCTTCGGGTACCCTGATATCCCCGGACACCCTCTCCAGTTGGGCGCAGAGGGCGATCATCATCTTGGGGAACGCCAATGTGGCGATTTCAACTGAGCGGCGCAGGTCCCTCCTTATAAAAATAGATCCTAAACTTGGGGACTTGGCCACCTCAAAAGCGGGTCCCGTTGTGGAGGCGAATCTCTTCGGAGACCCCTTCGTAAAAGATTTAGGCAAGTTTGTGAACACGTTTAATTCTCTGGACAAGGCCCAAACGTCAATTAAGCAGATCTTCACCCCGCGTGTTTTTGGCGCAGCCGGTCGTGGCAGGGGGCGCTCGACCGGCCGACCTTACAACAGAGCCTCCTTCAAGCAGGGTGAGTCCCACAGAGGGCAGTATCAGGACCCAGACAAATATGGGAATTTCTACCAGACCAGGAATTTCCCCCATCGCAGGGGAGGCAGAGGACGTGGAGATGGTTCTTATAACAACCAACGAGGTAAGACTCCAGTGTTTGGGGGAGGTGAAGTTGGGAGGTAGACTACAGTTTTTTCTTCACAATTGGTCCTTGCTCACCTCCGACGCTTGGGTTTTGCAAACAGTCAGAGGGTTTCAAATAGAATATTTCGAACAACCGACTCAACCCCTTCGCCTCAGACATCTCACTTTCACACGGGAGCAGAGGGAGCTTATCGACAGGAAGATTTCAGAGTTAGTTCGCAAAGGGGCACTTACATCCTCCACTCTTCACCCACGGGGGTTTCTCAGCAACATCTTCTTGGTGGAGAAACAGGACGGAGGCTATCGCTCCATAATAAATCTAGGAGAATTCAATGGGTGGCTCATTTACCGCCATTTCAAAATGGAAGGCATTCACCTCCTGAGTTATCTGTTACAAGCACAAGATGGGATGGTCCGTCTGGATCTCAAAGACGCTTACCTTACGATCCCGTTTTTCCCCCTCACAGACGTTTTCTGAAGTTTGTGGGGTTCTCAGATTTTCGAGTTTGCCTCCCTCCCTTTCGGGCTGTCTTCTGCTCCGTGGTGTTTCACCAAGGTGATGAAGCCTGTGGTGGAGGTCTCAGATCAGAGGGTGTCCGGCTGATAATTTATGTGGACGACATCCTCATCCTGAGTCAATGTCCCCAATGTCTAGTGGCTCAACTGCAACACGCAGTGTCTCTCCTGGAATCACTGGGTTTTGTTATCAACGAGACCAAGTCGAACTTGACCCCTTCCCAGAAGATGCAGTTTCTGGGCTTCATGGTAGACTCGGTTGCGGCGACCTTCTCCCTGCCCTCTCGGAAGTTATCCAGGATCAGACATGAACTGAAGCGTACGTTGGCACAGCCCACGATTTCCCTGCGTCAATTAGCCAAAGTGGTGGCCTTCTATCGTCGTCGGTTCAGGCCATATTTCTGGGACCCCTGCACTACAGGGCCCTCCAGCGCCTCAAAGCATGTCACTTGCACAAAGGCCTCTCCTACTCTCAGGTCGTGCCCCTCACGAAGGAGGCAAAGACGGAACTGCAATGGTGGATCGCCCATATGGAGGCTTGGAACAGCCAGGCGATTTTTGGCTCACAACCAGATTTGGTGATAGAGTCAGACGCCAGCAGTTCCGGATGGGGTGCCCGCTGCGGAGAAGTATCTACCGGAGGAAGATAGTCCTCTTTTCAAACAGACCCTTCACATCAATTGCCTGGAGTTGATGGCGGGCTTGTTCGCGGTAAAGTGTTGGACAAATGACAGGATCCAAAGTTGTGTTCTGCTCAAGATGGACAATGTGGCAGCGGTGCGCTACATCAACCATCTCGGAGGGACTCGGTACAAGGCTTTGTCGAATCTGGCCCGCGACCTTTGGGAATATTGCCTAACCAACCAGATATCCCTGTCAGTGGAACATCTGCCGGGTTCGTCCAACCAAGTGGCAGACTGGTGCTCTCATCACTAGAAGGACACCAGCTTGTGGCAACTACACCCCAGTGTGTTCAGGGAAATCCAGACTCGATGGGGTCCCTTTTCGGTGGACCTATTTGCCTCCCGCCTGGACACTCCTAGCTGAAACAGTACTACAGCTGGCGACCGGATCCGGAGGCGTTGCCAGTGGATGCTTTCCTCCAGGATTGGAGCAAGGAACAGGGTTATGCGTTTCCCCCCATCGCAATGATCATGAGGTTATCAACCCAGGTGAGGAGACAACAGGCGGACCTAGTGGTGATCACTTCAATATGGAGGTCGCAAGCCTGGTTTCTGGTTCTGATGGAACTTTCCTGGGATTTTCCAATCCCTCTTACCCCTCAGTCACGATCTCCTCAAGGATCCTCAGGGGAATCCCCACCATCTTCTAGTCACGGGTGTTCTGCGTTTGATGGCCTGGCGGGTTACAGGCAAGGCTGGAAAGTCCCTGGCCTTTCGGAGGAAGCTGCCGTATTGCTCTCTAAGTCCTGGGCCGAGAGCACCAATAAGAGATATCGGTCCGCATGGTCACGGTGGGGAAGTTGATGTCTGCGACAACAGGTGGATCCGATGGGGGCAGACATTGTCTACGTCCTTAACTTCTTAGCCTCGCTAGCAAAGGAGGGACTGGCCTATAGGTCAATCAACACCTTTCTTTCAGCGGATCATGTGCCATTGGATAATAGCCCGGTTGGCAAACATCCCTTAGTTTGCAAATTGAGAGGTATCAGGTTATCTGTTCCTCCGGAGCTTCGGTACTCTGTGTTATGGGATGTGAACAAGGTTCTAAACCTGTTTCAATCCTGGCTATCTAACAAGTATTTGTCACGAAAGCAAATGTCTGCCAAACACGCAATGTTGCTGTGTTTGATTTCATGTCGCAAAGTGTCAGATGTGAGGGCCGGGATTTCACTCCGGAAGGAGTTACGTTTCATATTTCTAGACCAACTAAGTGTGATTCACAATCTGTGTCTTATCCTGCTTTCTCGGACATCCCAAAATTGTGTGTGGTTAGAGCGCTAAAGGCCTACGAGGTGGCAATAGTAGATATACATCCACAGGGCGTGAAATAATTGTTTATTGCTCTTACTAAACCACACAAGGCGGTTTCGTCCCCCACGATTACGTGATGCAGGAAGCAGGCATAGATACCTCCCGCTTTGGGGCTCATTCGGTGAGGGGTGCAATGGAATCCAAAGCTTTTTCCTTGGGAGCGAGGCTAGAGGATATTTTGAATGCCGCAGAGTGGTCTTCGGATTCCACCTTCAAAAGATTTTACTTTAAACCAGTAGTATCACTGGGATCTTTGGTGGTGGACAAGCTTTAAACTAGCCTAATCTGAAGCCTCCGATCCTGCCATCGAATGCAAAATTTCCTAGCTAACGTGCAGGAAAGTTTCAAATCTATTAAGGACGCGGAGGCGAGGATTAGCCCACCCGTTTTTTTCTTTTTGAACCCGCCAAGAACATCTGCGTACGTATGGTGAGTAACTATTTACAGTAATGTTTCTGGCAAAGTAATGTTGATCATGCCTTTTGTTTCATGTTCTGTTGGACAGGATGGTGGCATAGAGTCCTAGTCCCTTGAACTTACCTAGATTGTCTTCTTATCTTAGGATCGGGTACTGGCAAGCAAGAATAACCAGAGACTACCTTGATGGGGTCGCACGAAGAAAGAGGGAGATAGAGCGTCCGCAGGGGAAGTTATGAGAGATCCTCGAGCTGGATTGGCTATCTCCGTTGGACTTTCTTTATTTCCATTTTCCCTGTGTTAATGGGGAAATGTTTTTTCATGTGGATTGTGTTTCTTTGAAAAGCTGCTGGAGCTAATGAATTGTAATAAATGGAAGAAAGATGCAGCCTAATCCTTGCCTCCGTGTCCTTAATAGAACTGAAACTTTCCTGCACGTGAGCTAGGAAATTTTGCATTCTTCTTAGAGGAAAGACAGGATGCTCTGGCGGCTGCAGGCTTCTTCACTGATCGCCATAGCATCCCGGACCTTGCCGGACGGGTCTGCGGGCCCCTGACTTGGTGTAACCATAGCAGGGCAGAGGGCGAGGGCCCCTCCCAAACAGGCTGAGTGTAATGTTATTGGAAGGCGTGTTGTTTAAAGCCAGGTGAAAGGAAAACACTGGTAGTGCCAGGCAGAGAGGTCATTAAGAGGCCGCCGCCAAATCCACTCACAGAACGGGGTCAACAGTAGCCCAACTGAGCTTTGTGCCAAACCAAGAACACAGAACTGGGTCCACAGCAGAAGCTCGTAGAGATCTGTGCCAAACCGAGGGCACACGAACAGAACACACTGCAGCTCGTGCAGTGCAAGCCTACCACAAGTAGTTGGTAAGGCATCCTCATCCAATATAATTGACACCTTTTTGGATTAGGATAGTTCCTCCTTTGGGGCCTAATTAGATTATTTAGGAGTTATCTGTGGGATAGACCAAAATTGGCCCTATACCGCCAGCCATCACACTTATTTGAATTTATTTGGAGTGTATAGTTACATAGATGTTACAAAAGATGGTTCAATCCATAAGGGAAAAACCAACTACACAAGTGCAGCCCGGGGGCATATTTGTGGATGATGAGCACCCATGTTAGGAAAGAGACCAAAGTCTCCAAAGCTCCTGCCGGACTCCGAAGTACTTGCAGCCCAGAAAGAGGATTTCCAGACATCTCAGAGGCCGACCTGAGTCCCCAGCAAAGCTGAGACCCACAGCCCTCGTGAGTAGCGTAGAACCGGAACTCCTGGTCAACGTGCACTTTTGCAAGTGCATTGACTTCTCGACATCTCCTGAAGTCGTGCTTGGGCTGACTTGAAGCCCCCACCTCGAGCACAGAATCCACCTTAGATTGTCGGCCTAGTTACCCCGAGTGACCCGTAGGCCCCCATTTTGTGTTTCGTCTCGCGGTCCCTTCGCGATCCCTGGTCTGTCGACTGGTGGGTCCCTGAGGGGGTAACTTTGAATTTCCTTGGGCTTCCCTGGTTCCTCCAGACGTGCCCTGACTCCCTACCAAGTGGTGAGTCCCACAGACCTTACTGGCCTGCACCAAAGAATCTTTCTCGTTTCTGCGTGGGTGCTGTTGCCAAGGCTTGTTGTGTCCAATCCGGGCACCGACGCTGCAGCACTCGACATCCTTCGTGGGACAGCTCGAATCCAGCTCCTGGTCGTCCTCAACGCCTCCTGGTCCTCGTGGCTGAAGAGTCAAGCTTTACCTTCTTCACCTGAAATTACCCGACATCGGTGGGCATCTGCCTATCGCCTTCCTGGTCACTAGCTAGTGACCCAGACTCTGTCCCCTCTGCTTTCAGATTCTTTTCGACTTCGATCCAGGCTTGGATCTCTTCGGACACTTCGCATCTTCCCGGCAGCAGCACTTCTTTGCCAGCTCCCATTGAAATCGATGACGCGACCAGACACCATTTGATCCCTATGCACCCGGCTTCCCTGGGTGAGATAACACGAGTACTTCGGTGCTCCCATGGGTGTTGACCCTAGAACTTCCTAAGTCCCAAAGGGTTTGGTCCTGACTCAATTCTAAGTGTTTTCCCCTAATCCTTAAAAATCTAACCGCGACTTTCCCCAGGTCCGTAACGTAACTGGTGCTATGTAAAGTGCTCTGATACCGGATTGGATTCGGGTCAAGTTCGCACTGCAAAAAAAAAAATAGCAGGGGAAGCGGTGTACGTTGTAATGCTATTTTTATGATCTCACCAATCGTGATAGCAACCTCAGGCTAGATCATAAATAATAGCATTACAACGTGCACTGCTCCCCATGCTAGCGCAAACTTGACCCGAATCCAATCAGGTATCAGAGCGCTTTACATAGCACCAGTTACGTTACATGAGGACACACATTCATTTTTTGTTAGGCACAGGGAGATTAAGTGATTTGCCCAGAATCACAGGATGTTTAGCGTCGTTACCGAGACTCGAACCCAGTTCTCCAGGTCCAAGGTCGAGCGCCCTAGCCATTAGGCCAACTTTCTCCCCAATGATGTACTTCCATCCACGAGCAGATTGTTAGCCCTGTTGTTGGCGCTCACATGGTGCAGAATTCCCAGGACGTGGTTAAAAGGTTATGTACCTAAACATAGACTGATTAAAGACATTACTTTTTGTAATGAACAGGCAGAAACACATGCATCGTCACAAGTCCCGAAGGTGAGACCTAGAGGTATATGGGGACCCTACTGGCAATTTATTTTGCAGCTAACTAAGACTGAAGGGCCCCCTCTGTCCCCTGCCTTAGATTTGTCACCCCTTCAGAGTAATGGCCAGTTTTTTGCAATGTTTACATACTGATGGTTCCGCGATAATACGTAATCAGTGCCATATCTGCTTTTCCATTGCCTGATGTTGTTAAGGCCTCCTCAGACTGGTATATATTTCATTTACTGTTGCCAGGTTTTCCAATTTCATACACTTCTCTATAGGACTGTCGCGCTGATGTTAGTTTTCCTTTGTGTATTTTAATTTTCTATTAATAGGGTCAGTTTAATAGTACAGAACAGAAACAATGGTGACGAGCAGAAAGTAACTTAGTACATTATAAGATATTGCAGATTTCATGATAGACATGCAGGACGTTATCACAAAAGGTACTATTGACCAGTAGACAATTCTGAAGGGAGAAGGGGATATGAGGTAAAGGAGGAGTTTCATGGGGTGGGTGAGGGGAACCGTGTGCGGGACGCTATGTGTCTGTGTCTTGACTGGAACAGTCCGGGGGAGGAGCCCATTGGCGGGTCTGGGATGTAAGGGAGAGAGAGTCAGGAGCTTGCGCAAGGAGAGTTTGCCAAATATCTTTAGGGTGGGAAGTAAGGGGCAGGAGGGATGAATATACCTCATTTGTCAGATCACAAAGGGTCACGCTGCTAAGCCAGGCCTTCACGGTGGGACGCACACAGCTGCCCCAATCTTGCGTTTAGATAAGAGCAAAGCAATGGCTGCAAATCTGCAGAAATAGGGGTGATATTACCCAGGAGATCATCTCGGAAAGAACCTGAAATTTTTCGGCACAGAAGTAGGCCACCGGTGGGAAGGTCCAGGTTAGATGTGGAAAATCCGCATAGGGGCCATGACATTTGGGGCAGAGAGCGGATTTGGAAGGGTCAATGCAGGCCAGTCCGAGAGTGGTAGTATAGGCTCTGTGGAGGAAGCAAAAATGGCAAGGTTTATGTCTGTGTTTAGGGATGTTCAGTCTAGTCTGGGCACAGCAAAAAGCCCAGTCCTTGTTGGCGAGTGTCCCAGGTCCGCCTCCCAGCGCTCCTGCACCCCCCCCAATGGCAGGTCTTTTTAGGGCCGTGCATGCATGATAAAGTTTAGTGATGAGGTGGGAACTATCAGGGTCCGATATCAGAAGGGTGAGCTGTGTGAAGTAGTCAGGGTTGATCGGGTAGGACAGAATTAGGGAGCACAGGGCACCACGGAGTCTGCTAAAAATGAATCTGTTCATGAATGGAGTGTAGGAGCATGTAGTGTTGCGGTTGTGAGGCAGAAAAGGGCCGTCTAGAAACATCTCCCAGAGTGTGTAGCTCATACTTACCGAGGGTGCAGTGTACTCATTTTTTGGTGGCGAGGAAAAGCCATGGATTCCCGGTTAGAGGGAGATTGGGCGCATAGAGAAAATTGAAGCCCAACATGCCACCTAGCCTTCGCCGGGCCCAGCAAGTGGTGGACAAGGTCTGGATGACTTTGAGGTCCATTCGGATGCCCAGTGATAGGCGTGCATTTAGAGGTGTAGGATCAGCCAGGTTGCTCTTCGGTTTGCTGTAGGATAGGCGAGTGCTGGATGGAACCAGATGTATGTGAAATGTGCCTGAGCTATGTAGAAGTATAGTCAGGGACTGCGTAGCTGCCACGGTCGCAAGGGAGAGTGAGAGTGCTCCAAGTGACATGTGGTGGTTGGCCAGACCAAACCAGTTTCAGGAGAAAGCCTCGAAGAATAGCAAATAATTTGCTGGTCAAGGGTATAGGAAAATTACCAAATAAATAAAGGAACCATGGGAGGACTACCATTTTTATAAGGGCTTTGCAGCTGGCCATCAATAGAGGAAGTTGTATCCAGCGGTCAGTTTGGGCGGTGAGTCTTTTGATAGCTGGGTCATAATTCTGCCAGATGTTCCTGTGTAACATCACCCCTAGGTATTTGGTAGTGTTGGCGGACCACTGAAATAAGGAGGCGCAGGTCGGTGGTGTGGTGACGTTGGTAAGGGAACCAGCTCAGATTTAGACCAGTTATGGCTAGCCCGGAAAGTTCACCAAAGCGGCTCTCTTCCAGGACAATGGGAGTTAAGTTAGCGGCAGGGTGTCAGACGAACAGGCGACTACAGACTACGTACTTGGGACATAAGGTATGGCGCCATGGTAAATTGCAGACCTCAGTGAATATGGTGCTCCTGGAGACGACGCACCAGGGGGTCCATAGCTATGATAAATACTGTGGTGAAAGTGGGCAACCCTGCCTGGTGCCCTGGGAGATGCTGAAGTAGTCCGTAAGCTGTAGGTTTAGAGTATAATAAAGAGACAAGGGAGGCAAATCGTTCAGGGAATCAGAGCTTCCGCAGAGTATCTAGGAGGAAGGACCAACCCAGGGAGTCGAATGCCTTCTCCGCGTTGAGTAGGGTGACTACTGCCAGAGTGTCAGGGGATATGAGATTCAAAACTGATAAGACGGTGCATACATTGGAAGAGGAGGAACGGTGCAGTAGAAATCCTGTCTGCACCAGCGTCAGTCAGTATTGCTTCCAGCAATAAGGACAGGCCGAGCCTTGGCCAAGATTTTGATGAAGGGCAGAGGGATATATGAGGCACAGCGTTTAGGGTCTTTCCCAGGTTTCTGTAAGAGGGAGATTACTGCCTCTCGCATGGCAGGAGGTAAGACGTCAATAAAGAGGACCTTCGCATATGATTCAAGCAAATGGGGAAACAGTATTGCTTTATATGTATTGTAAAAGGCACCCAACCGGCCATCAACCTAAGGGCATTTGAGTCGTCCAGGGAGTTAATCGCCTGTGATATCTCCTCCGCCGAGATTGGTTAATTAAGGAACTGAGATTGGCCGTCAGAGAGCCAGACCATAGCGATCTCTTCTAAGTAATTTTGACGGGTTGTGGACACAGAGGTGAGTCGAGATGTATAAAATGTTGCATGGTAAGAGGTTACCTTGTGAGAATGGCCGTCGGAGAGGTAATGAGGGTGCCATCGTCCAGCTCCAATACCGCAACATACCTGGTGCAAGGGCGCCAGGGCAGAGCATGCTTACCCAGTAGTGCCACTTCTCGATCTGCCAATTCGCAGAATTCCTCCAACAAGACCAGGCGCTCATGGAGGTCTGTAGGAGTAGGTGAGGGGATGATCCTCTCGTCGATGTGTTGGAGTGCGGACTCCACACAGGACACACATTGCAGATGTCGCAGAGCACCCCGGTCTGTTTGGAGATGCAGAGTCCTCTAATATAGGCCTTAAATGCATCCCAACGGGTGGCATACTGCGAAACGGATCCTGCATTTAGCCGAAAATACTCCACCACTGTGTCCCAGAGCTCTGAGTGGAAAACCGGGTCCAGCAATGTAGTCAACGGAAAGAACTACCGCCGTTCCCAGATACAGCCATAGGGAAGAGCAACAAACAGTTGGACCGGTGCATGGTCTGATAATGTGTGTGGCAGAACCCAAATATCCCAGAGTCAGGGGATGCCGGCCGTTGAGGAGCAAATAATCAAAGCAGGTTCAGACGGAGTTTGGGGCTGAACAGAAAGTGTAACCTGGAGTAGTAGGGTGATGCGAGCGCCAAACGTCGTATTGTGTGTGTGCGTGTGTGTGTACCATGTCTCGACAAGCGCACAGGGAGCCCAGTTTTGTGCACGGGATGGTGCTGGGAGAGTCCATAGAGGGGTCCGGAAGGAAGTTAAAGTGTCCGCTCTCTGCGTGATGTCTGCGTCGGAGGTGTCTTGCAAGGGGTGAGCAGTCTACATATCGACTTTTTAATATCGAGGGACATAAATATCGAGTTAAAAATATCTAAAGTACAAAATATCGAAATAGATAATTTCGATGTGAAAAATATCGTATTTTTTTTTGTAATTATATGTCGATGTAAGTGATATCGTTAGTAATAATATCCACATGTTAAAATATCGTTATTGTATGTTTAGTAAATATTTTGAAGTTGTTTGTATAAATTGTTAAAATGTATATAATATGAGAAATATTTATATTGTTTTAGGGGCGGGATGTTGGGTTATAGGGGATAAGGGTGGGGAGTGTTTTAAAAATATTTGTTAATTTTGTAATATATTTTTAAATTTAATTAGAAAATTTGAAATAAATTTGGAATTTTATGTTTAATTTTAGGAGCTGGATGTTGGGTTATAGGGGATAAGGGTGGGGAGTGTTTTTAAAATGTTAACATTTTTTGAAATATATTGTAAAATTTAATTAGTAAATTTGATTTCAAATTTGAAATTTATATTTAATTTTAGGAGTGGGATGTTGGGTTACAGGCGATAAGGGTGGGAAGTGTTAAAAATGTTTATATATTTTTGAATTTTTAAAAAAATGTATTTATAAATTTTAAATGTAATTTAGAATTTTATATGTAATTTTAGAAGTGTGGTGTTGCGTTATAGGGGATAAGGGTGGGAAGTGTTTTAAAATGTTGTTTTTAATTTGGAATATTAAATTAAATTTATTTCGAAATTTGGAATAAAAATGTGTTTTTTATATTTTCTTTTAGGAGTGGGATGTTGGGTTATAGGGGATGAGGGTGGGGAGTGTTTTAAAAATCTTGATTAATTTAGGAATAATTTGGAAAAAATATTTAGAATTTTAGATTAAAATTTTTAATGTTATATTTAATGTTAGGAGCGGGATGTTGTGTTATGGGGATAAGGGTGTTGAGTTTTATGAAATTGTGTAAAATTTTGGTAATATTGTATAAAAATTATTTATAATTTTTTTTTTTTTTTTGTTTTTTTTTTTGCAAAAATTTTATTAAAACAATAAAGCAGTTACAAGCATGGGCCTACAACCACCAGGGCCGGCCGCTAGACTCAGAAAGGATCGTACATTAGTTAAAGCAGTAGGCGACACCTGGGGCCCAGCCCCGTAAATGGCTCAGGATAGCTCGAGAGAAGCAGGAGACATACATTTAACATAAATAACAACAAAAAAACACAAGGCGAGGCATACGGACAGAAAGCGTGTGTCAGGCTACCTCCGGGGGACTTTTACTCCAAACCTTCAATCAGCTATCAACAGGAGGGAGTACTGAAAGATCGGGGGGGGGGGTAACGGGAAAGGAACATCTATATTCGATTATTACAATCAGTCGCAAGGAACCGTCAAGGGTCAGGGGGACAAGGCAATATCGGTGTCCACTAGGGGGGGCGTACAGATACCCCCACGATACACGTTCCATTGCCCCCAAATTCTACCCCATGCCCCGGGTTTACCGCGGGCCACATATACCGTCTTCTCCCTGAACATACACCAGTCCATGTTTTCCTTCCATACTGACACGGTGGGTGGCCGCTGGGAACCCCAAAGCTGCGCTATATCCCTCTTAGCAATCATGTAGCCCAGGGCCGCCCACCGAGTCTGCGCCGCATTATAATCATTAGGCTCCCACACATTCAAGACACAGCGACGCACCTCCGGCAGCAGCGCCACCCCGGTGACTTGTCCCATGACCCCATGAACCCGACGCCAGTATTCCGCCACCTCCCGGCACTCCCAAAGGATATGGAGAAAGGTGGCACTGAGCCCACACCCCCGCTTGCAGAGCCCATCTTCCGAGAATCCCATTGAGACCAGACGGGGGCCCGTCACATACACCCGGTGGAGAATCTTTAACTGGACCAGGCGGAGACGGGCTGGAATGGCGACTTCCTTGGGGGACGATAGTGCGGACTGCCAGTCCTCGTCGTCTAATTCCACCCCGTCCCCCGTCCACGTCTCCCGAAGGCGCACCAATAGGTCAGCCCGATTATTAATGAGTTTTTTATAGATTAAGGAGATAGTACTGTCGGGAACATGACCATCAAGTATGCGGTCCTCGAGGGGCGAAGAGGCCGGGATCGTGGTCCCCTCCCCAAAGACAGAGAGCAGGGCATGCCGAACCTGGGCGTATCGGAAGAACTCCTTTTCCGTGAGTTCGTATTCGCTCTGGAGCGCCGCGAAGGTCTTAACCGCGCCCTTCATCCATAAGTCTCCCACTCTACTGATGCCAATCGTGTCCCAACGGTCAAACCCCTTCGTTGTCCAGAGGCTTCCCAGTCGGTCGGAGGCAAATAAAGGAGTAGCGCATGTCAGTCGCTCACTCCAGCCCATGGCTACATTGGCCGCCTTCCAAATCCGTACCGCGATCTTAGTGGGGCCCGTCAGGGTCCGTCCAGCCGAGCGGGAGTAAAGCGCCCTGTTATAGTTACCGCCGGGAAGCAGGAATTTATCCATCTCATACGCCGGGTTCAAGCCAGGCGCATACGTGGCATGGTTAATGGCTGATAGCTGTGAGGCCCAATAATACCTGCGAATGTCGGGAAGCGCGATGCCCCCGTCGTACCAGGGGAGAGTGAGTTTGGCCAGGGCGATACGCGCCCGTCCGTCCCACACCAGTCTCCTCTGCAGGCTCTCTACTTCCCGAAAGTAGGCCACTGGAATGATGTCGAAGGAGTTCTGAAGTGCATAGAGGAACCTGGGAAGGGACATCATTTTAAACAATGCGGCCCGACCCAGTGGGGACAGGGGCAGCCTACCCCACCGAGCCGTGTCTTCCCTCAAACGCCGAAGTGGAAGCAGGAGATTGTGCTCGTAGCGAGCTACCGGGTCCAGCGAGATGTGTATCCCCAGGTATTTAAAGCCGGACAGAGATATTTGGATCGGAAGCCGAGGCGGCAGGAGAGGGGGGCCACCGGAGATAGGATAGACACAGGATTTAGACCAGTTAATCGTGAGACCCGAATTTCTCCCGTAGGAAGTCAGAACGTCGAAAAGAACGTTAAGCGACTGCCGCGGCGAGGTAAGATACAGGAGGATATCGTCAGCATATAACGAGACCCGATCCTCAAAGCCCGGGGCCCACCGGATCCCCCTGATCGAGGGCTCCCAGCGGAGCCAAGCGGCGAGTGGCTCCAGGGCGAGAGCAAAGAGCAGAGGGGACACCGGGCACCCCTGCCTCGTACCCCTACCGAGAGCGAAGGGCCGAGAGACCCGCCCATTAACCACCACCTGAGCCATGGGTCCCGTGTAGAGAAGCTTCACCCAGCCAAGAAATCCCTCCCCAAAGCCGAATTTGGTCATGACAGCCCAGAGGAATGGCCACTCGATGGTGTCAAAGGCCATCGTGGCATCTAAAGAAACCAGCACGGCCGGTTCGGAGAGGTACTCTGCCCTGGCGAGGGCGCCATGGAGTCGCCGCAAGTTGAGGGCAGTGTTGCGATGTGGGATGAAGCCGCATTGATCAGGATGAATCAGATCGCAGATAACGCTCAACAAACGATTGGCAAGGACTTTAGCCAGGATTTTAGGCTCTGCATTTAGCAGTGAGATAGGCCTGTAAGAGGCACAGCGGTCCCGTGGCTTACCTTCCTTGGGGATCACGACTATCGTGGCCAGTCGCTGGTCGACCGGAAGGGAACCGGCCTCGAGGGACTCCTGAAACATACGACTGAGGAAGGGAGCTAGTTTATCCGGGCGCAACTTATATAATTCGATAGGTAGACCGTTGGGACCCATGGCCTTGCCCGAGCGAAGGGACCGAATCGCAGTCGCGATTTCATCCACCGACAAGGGAGCGTCCAGCTGCTCACGGTCCTCGGCAGAAAGGCCAGGCAAAGCAATGTCCCTCAGGAGAAGGCGAGAATCTTCCTCATCCCTATCAGTCACCGGGGAGTACACAGTCCGGAGGTGGTCGGCAAAACATTCCACAATCTCACCAGGCTCAGTCACACACACTCCATCCGAGACACGCAACTCCGGGACCACACGATTCACTCTCTCCTTCTTGTCCAGCCACGCAATCAGCTTTCCCGCCTTGTCCCCGGCATCATACAACCGACCCTGCTGCTCCCTATACATAGTTTTGGCAGCGTCGGTGACAAGAGATCTGTATTCAAACTGTTTCAGGCTGAGGGCATGGAGCCCGTCCGGAGTGACACCCTCCTCCAAGGCCGACTCCAGCCCCGAGATGTCAGTCTCCAGCTTCACCACCGCCTCACTCCTGAGCTTCTTGGCCACTACTATCTGGGAGAGGGCGTGTCCGCGGATTACGGTTTTAAAGGCTTCCCACAGGGACATTGCAGACAACACAGACCCCTCGTTTTCAAGAAAGTATTGGTCCATAGCCTTAACCAGACTCTCGCGGGTCGTGGGGTCTCGCAGGTACCACGGGTTAATGGGAGCGATCCGCCCTGCAGACCGCGACTCGGTGTCAAAGAGAAGCCACAGCGGGGAATGATCGGAGATACCCCTCGCCAGGTGCCTGACCTCTCGAATTCGACCCGTCTGCGCCGCGGGCATAAGGAAATAGTCTAACCTAGAAAGACTCCCATGTGCCCCAGAGTGAAAGGTGTATTGACATTGGGTCGGATGCATTAATCGCCAACTATCCACCAGGCCGAAGGTCTCCAACAGACCGCCTAGCCAAGCCTGGGCAGCGGGGAGGGCCCTGGGTGGGTGGCGATCCAGGTCCCCCGAAACCACCGAGTTAAAATCCCCGCCCATAAGCAAAAGGCCATCCGGAAGTTCAAGCAGCATTCGACCCAAGTCCGCGAAGGTGGAGTTCTGGAGGCCCGGTGGAACGTAAATTGAGACCAGGGCAAGGGGATGCCCCTCCCACCTCCCAGTCAGACAAACATAACGCCCTCTGTCATCTGAGACCACCCTCGTGATCTCCAACGGAAGTGAGGATCGCAGGAGAATGCCCACCCCCCTGGAGCCAGTTGTGAAACCAGAGTGAGCCACGAGGCGGTATCCCCCCCTGTTCATTGCATGGCAGACATTGCCAACCAAATGCGTCTCCTGGATAAACACCACATCAGGAGTCAGACGACGCAAATACTGCAGAACTACACCCCGTTTGATACGGTCCCCCAACCCATTGACGTTCCATGACATCAGCTTCAACCCGTCCCCCCCCATCCCCTCCAATAGCTCAGAGGTCCCCCCGCAAGCAGCACAAGTCCCAAAGGTGGCAGAAAATCAATACCTCGCCCTGCAAACAAAAACCACACTACAAAACAACCCCTCCTTCCCCCCCACCCCCCCCACCCCCCAACTCCCCCCACCCTGCACCCCTGCGGGCCAAAAAACCCCCCCAAATTGCAGTGTGCCTGTCGCCCAACTAACCCCAGTCTACAAAAAGACCCCGGAGGAGGAGAGGGACCCGTCCCCGCCCGCCCCCCATACAGGTACTAGCAAAACACACTGAACCAAAGAAGTACAACCCAGCTGAGCAGTGCAAATTGGTAAAATCAAGGACCAAGAATCACTCCAAAGGGGACCCGTCACCGTTGGCACCCGCAGAGGGCCCGGGACGGCCACCTCTGCCCGGCAGCGAGTCCAACCAGTCACTCACGGCCACAGGAGAGTCAAAGAAGGCAGTCCGATCCTCATGTTCCACTCGGAGTTTGGCAGGGTAGAGCATAGAGTACTTTAGGCCCAGCTCACGAAGACGACGTTTCACCCCCTGGAATCCCATCCGCTGCTTCTGGACCAGTTGAGTAAAGTCCGGATAAAAGTTAATGGATGAGTTCTCGTATCGAACCGGGCCATGGACCCGCGAGGCCTGCAGAATCGCATCCCGGTCTCTGTAGTAAAACAGTTTGGCCACGATAGGCCTCGGGGGGGCCCCCGGCCGTGGCCGCCCGCCCGGAACTCGATGAGCCCGTTCAACGGCAAAAAATTTACTCAAGCCCGCAGGGGTCAGCTGTTGGAGGATGAGTTCCTCGACCAGGAGGTCAACCGGGCGGTCGTCGGAGGACTCCGGTACGCCGATGACACGGATGTTGTTGCGTCGGGCCCGTCCCTCGAAGTCCTCCAGCCGCCGGGCCATCTGCTCATTGACCACCTTGATGTCGCCGAGCGCGGCCTGCAGGTCCGCCACATCCGCACCCAGGGTGGAGGTCCGCGCATCGAGTTTGAACCCTCTCGTTTGTTTTGGAGAGGTCCGCCCGTATTAAGGTGACATCAATCGCCACTGTATCGATCTTGCGGGCCAGGGCCTCGTATTGCGTGGCGATGGTCTCCCTGATGCCATCAATGGCGCCCATGATGTCCTGTAGGGAAAGTTCCGAAGAGACGGATGTGCCACCACCGGCGACGTCTGAGGGGGGACCGGCCGTTCCAGGAGAGCCTCTGCCCTGGGTATAGCGGTCCATGTTGTTGGTCTGGACCGATCCTCCACGGAGGGCGGATTTAGTCTTGCGCCCCTCGGGGCCCCCCTTGCCCCCCATGAGGCCACGGACTCCGAGGGGGACCGCCGGACAGAAGTAGTTGGGATACCGGCCCTGGAAACCAGCGCCTCACCCGAGGCCACAGTACGACGGTGCGGGGGGACCCAAGGCGATAGGCACTCTAGTGGCAGGTGGTGACAAAGCTTGTGCAGAGGTCAGGGAAACACCCCGCCACCTCAATCGCTCCACCGGCCAGCCCCCCCGAGGTCTGAAAGTGAAACCGAAAGTGGCCGAGCGGCCCCTGGCACCGCGCCGCAGCCGTTGTTGAACTGCGACACGGCCCCACGGCCCACCTTCGCCCCGGGCACCTCCGTCGGGTGGGTCCCAAAAGTTCAAACAACGATAACTCAGGATTCCCGGGTCCGATTAAATTTCTGAAAGGAGATACGTGCTCAGCCGGTCGTCATCTCCCAGATTCCATAAACCAAATCAGGATATTGTCAGGATAAATTCCGAGGAGCAGCGAGGGTCCGGGGAGCCCTGTGCTCACGCGACCATCTTGGATGCGCGCTAGGCTCCTCCCCTTATTTATACATTTTGATTTAGATTTTTAAATTTACAATTATTTTTAGGAGTGGGATGTTGGGTTATAGGGGATAGGGGTGGGGAGTGTTTTAAAAAAGTATTTTAAATTTGTAATATTGAGTAATTTATAATTAAAAAAAATATATTATAATATAATTTTTTAGGATAAATTTTAGATTGGGGAGTTGGATTTGTAGAGGATAAGTGTGGGTATAGTTTTATGTAAAATTTTGAATAATGATTAAACTAACCTTTTTTTATATATTTATATTTATATATTTTTATTGCACCTACTGTAATTAAATACATATTGGAGTGGGAATATAACATGAATTAAGATTAGTATACATGATCTAGTGTAATTAAATATATTTAGGAGTGGGAATACTAAATAAATTAAGTTCAGTGTTTTGCACCTACCCTAATTAAATATAGATTGGAGTGAGAATAGTGAATTTATTCAGTTCAGTGTCCAGCACCTACCCTAATTCAATATAGATTGGAGTGAGAATAGTAAATTTATTAAGTTCAGTGTCCAGCACTTATCTTAATTAAATATAGACTGGAGTGGGAATAGTAAATTAATTAAGTTGAGTGTCCAGCACCTACCCTAATTAAATATAGATTGGAGTGAGAATAGTAAATTAATTAAGTTCAGTGTCCAGCACCTACTGTAATTCAATATAGATTGGAGTGAGAATAGTAAATTAATTAAGTTCAGTGTCCAGCACTTATCTTAATTAAATATAGACTGGAGTGGGAATAGTAAATTAATTAAGTTCAGTGTCCAGCACCTACCCTAATTAAATATAGATTGGAGTGAGAATAGTAAATGTATTAAGTTCAGTGTCCAGCACTTATCTTAATTAAATATAGACTGGAGTGGGAATAGTAAATTAATTAAGTTCAGTGTCCAGCACCTACCCTAATTAAATATAGATTGGAGTGAGAATAGTAAATTAATTAAGTTCAGTGTCCAGCATCTACTGTAATTCAATATAGATTGGAGTGAGAATAGTAAATTAATTAAGTTCAGTGTCCAGCACCTACTCTAATTAAATATAGGTTGGAGTGAGAATAGTAAATTCATTAAGTTCAGTGTCCAGCACTTATCTTAATTAAATATAGACTGGAGTGGGAATAGTAAATTAATTAAGTTCAGTGTCCAGCACCTACCCTAATTAAATATAGATTGGAGTGAGAATAGTAAATTTATTAAGTTCAGTGTCCAGCACTTATCTTAATTAAATATACACTGGAGTGGGAATAGTAAATTAATTAAGTTCAGTGTCCAGCACCTATCTTAATTAAATATAGATTGGAGTGGGAATAGTAAATTAATTAATTTCAGTGTCCAGCACCTACCCTAATTAAATATAGATTGGAGTGGGAATAGAAAATTAATTCAGTTCAGTGTCCAGCATTATCTTAATTAAATATAGACTGGAGTGGGAATAGTAAATTAATTAAGTTCAGTGTCCAGCACCTACCCTAATTAAATATAGATTGGAGTGGGAATAGTAAATTAATTAAGTTCAGTGTCCAGCACCTACCCTAATTAAATATATTTTGGAGTGAGAATAGTAAATTAATTAAGTTCAGTCTGTAGTGGGAGTAGTAAATTAATTAAGTTTGTTAAATAGCAATTATTATAATTAAATATAGAGTTGAATAGGAACAGTTATATCAGAATGCAAATTGCAATTTTTTGTATTAAATAGTACAAAGGAAAATAAGAGTTTTTTTATAGTTGTTGGAATGTATATTAAGTACAGAGAAAATATTGTTTATTATTAGGCATATTATAATAATAAAATCATTGAAATAAATATGTAATAAAATAATTACTATTTAACATTTGTATTATTGTAATAATTTTTTTTATAATGGATATATATTTTTGTAATGTATATTTTGGACATTAATATATGACCAGACAAAATAATTAAAATATTTTTTTTCCAGATTTTTATAGCGGTTTAATATTTTTTTATTTATATTGTGTACTGTCAATATTTTTACACTTTATTGGAATTTATAAGAAATTGTATGTTTTGAAATATATGATTAATATATTTTAATTATTAATAGTAATATTAGATAATTAATATTGAAAATGTTTACATTTTAGAATAGTTCTTTTTATTTTTAGTTCTGGTATGTTGTAGATACAATATATTAATTATATCATGTTCATATATTTTTTTGGGTAATATATACATTTTATTCTTATATTAGTAAATATATTTATTTTATTAGATTTATTGTTATAAGTTAAATAATTTTCACATATATAAAATAAATAGGTATTATTTTTGAGTATTTTATTCTAATGTTTTACTAATTTTTAAAGTAATGTGTAATGTTAAATAAATAGTTAGGACATTTATTGGTATTTTTTTAGCTGTTATGTTTGTTTGGGTCTTTTATTTTGTAACCGCTCGCTGTTGTTTTGGGTTATTTTGGTAGAATCCAGGTCGCGGTTGGGAGCTGTTTCGCGTTTGAGAAGATAAGAGTTATTTTCTTTATTATTAAATAGTTTTAAGTGTTTTGTGGAAGTAGTAATGTTGTAATAAGTGTGTATGGAGTGATGTTTTAGAAGTTAGGGTGTTAGTAATAGTTTGTATACGGTTTTATAATTTACGTTGTGTTCCGGGTTTGCGGCTTTGTTAGTGTTTTGTTATTTAGGTGTGTTAAAGTTTTATAGTGTTTGAATAATGTTTGTAGTGATGTTTTTAGGTGCATTATGTGTGTTTGTGTGTGGGTGGGAATGTTTGTTTCTCTTTTGTAGGTTTTACGGAGAAGATATTTTCGTCTCTTTCAAACTCCGTTTTTTTTTTTAAAGGAAGTGTGTATTAGTTGTGTTTACTAATATTTATTTTACACTTCCTTTATTGTTCGGGTTTCCAGGAGCGGTTATTTATCTTTTTAATATTTTTCGGGATTTTTATGGTTATTGGATTGTCGTTTTTTGGACTAGACGATTTTTTCGAAAAACAGTTGTATTTTTCCATTTTATTTGGGTTCCTTTTTGAGACCTATGGATTTTGAACTACCTGGATTTATTTGGAAGGAATGTTATTATCCTATTGGAGCAACAAGACAGGTAAGTTGATTTAAATATTTTAATTATGGGTGGGAAAATATTCTATTTTTATTATTGTTGTTGTGTAATTGTTTTGTTTAATTATGTTGTCTAAATATATGTAGATATAAATTATTTATATATTTTAGACCACATAATTAAATATGTGATATAATAAAGTGGTTTCTTTATGTTGTGATAGTTGTTTTAGTAGAATTGTGGGTTAATATTTTTGAAAGGGTTTAGAAGAGAGTTTGAACTATTATATTTAAGTACTCAAGTCCTCTTGTGGATGGGTATAGCTTTACCTGTTGTTGTAGGTAATTATACATTTGAGTAGTTTGTCTAGATTGTTTTGGTTTTAATTGTAGGACAGATTGTTGCATTCTTAATTCTGGGAAACTTTGTTCCTTTTGTATGGCAATTAGTAGTTTGTGTAGTGTTGGAGTTGTTCTCCCAGTAGAAGTTAGAAATGCATTATGCCAGCCCTCGACTGCGTTGTTAGTTTTGGATTGTTGGTTGAGTGTACTTACATATACATTCCACCAAGGTATTTGGAACTTTGGCTGACGTCTATGGCCTGATCTGTGTAGTCTCCCTACCCAGGTATCCTCGAAATAATCTAAGAGGGGAGATAACTTTAGTTCATTTTGCTTGTAGAATGGACTTTCTAATAAAAGATTGTAATGTTCTGCAACATCTGTGGTTGGTACATAAGCTAGGGCTGTTAGAAGTTTTATTTGATGTGCAAAAGTTATGTTTGTGGCATATTCTACACTTAGTGAAGATTTTTGTAAATGTCTCCATATACATTGGTTTAAATGGAAGTAACATCCTTGGATAGATGTATGGGGGTACAGTTTTAGAATGGAATTTATCATGGCTTGCTCAAAGTCTATGATAATTCTTTGAGGGGAAAAATCATTTGATTCTTGTTTTATTTTTCCTAGCATTTCATTATGTGTTGTGTTTTGTTTGTTAGGTAATAGTGCATAGATTAAAGGTATGGAAGTGTTGTGATATTGACCGTGTATTGTGTAAAGCTGGTAGAATGGTTTTGGGCATATTGTAAAGGTGCCATCCATCATCCATGTTTGGCATTGTTGGAGTTTAGTTATATTGTTTGCAGTAGCAAACATGATTCTTTTTTCTGTACTTTTGTTATCAAAAAAAATAAAAGGTTCATTATTGTGGGCGATAGTTAATTCTGGTGGAATGATGATATCTTGAAAAGTTTTAGGTGATGGTATTGTTGTTGTGGTTGATTTTTTGGTCCTAGCAATTGTTCTTTTTATAGAAGCAATTGATGGTAATTGGCCTCTTGCTTCTTTGGGCACTCTAGGTAATAGTTCTTTTAGGATAACACTTGTAGCAGTTTGTGAACCAGTGCTTAATTCTTTTATATTTTCAAGGGTTGATCTGACTTCTATTTCAGAGAGATTGGGTGGATGGTTATGCTCTCTAGTATATAGTACAGTTGTTTCTCTTATTGTTGCTCGTCCGTAGCATTTGTTTGAATAATATTTAGAACACTTCCAGTTCACTTTTCGTTCCGTCTGCTTTTCTTGGGTGTATGTGTAACCCATGTAACACAATAGGAATTTTCCTTTCTGTGATGTTATAAATTGGGCTTCTTCTGTCATTGTGATGTGTTAGAAATCTGGAAAAAATGTATATGAAAATATATGCAATAGTACTTTATATATTTAAATGAAAATAGCAACAAAAATTTTTTTTTTATATATACTTACCAAGTGGTTTTGGTTGTATTTGAATGAAGATGTTCTTTGTAGACAAAATGCTGTTTAGTTGATGTAGTCTCTGAAAGTTAAAGAACATATATTGTTTTGGTTGTTTTAGTTTTTTTAAGTGGGGTGGTAATGCTGTTTGGTATAGACTATAGGTGTTAATTTATACAGGTTTTTAAAAACTTAAAAAAGAGAACATGGATTTGTTTTGGGGTTTAAGTAGGATTTAATTAATATTTTAGAAAGTATTTTGATAGTATACTTACTTTTTTAGTGAGTCCTTTCTGGCAATGTTCAATCTTTTCTTTAGCTGTTTAGAGTAATATCTGTAGTGGAAACATAAAGAGATGGAATATACAAGTTAGTTATTTTTTTGAGTAAAGATAAATTAGTGTTTTAGTTTAATTTGGCAGTTTAGTTAGAAAAGGTAATTTACTTACGTTTTTAGAATAGTAGTAGGATGTAGGTTTCTTCTGTTTAGCAGAGTTTCTTCTTCGTTCAATGCTTTGGTTTAAGGCACAGTAGAAGACTTGTTTTAATTGGTTTATATAGTGGTTTTAAGTTGTTTCTTGAATGTGATTGGTTGCTTTCTGTATGTGGCCTTTCTATTGGATGTTTTGAATTTTTTTTATTTAATTGGTTTCCTTTTATGGAAAATGCTAAGTAAGAGTATATTTAGTTTTAAAGGAGGAGAGTTTTAAATAATTATATAGAAAAAGATTGTTTATAATGTGTCTTAATTTTTTTGAATGTGTTCGAAATGCCTATGTGATAATTATTTCTGTGTTTTTTTATTATGTTGTTAAATATTTATATAGTTATAAATGTTATGTTTATGTTTAAGTAGAATATAATTGGAAAATGTATGTTTTAGGAAAATATTGTATTTATGTTGTTTAAAGTATTGGTTTTATTAGTATTAGAATTGTCGATATATGTAAAAAAACCGATATTTTTGATGTCTATATTTTGGTTATCGATATTTGTTACATGTGTTATATTTATGTCGATATTTAGTATTGCGATATTGATGTGTGCGATTTTTGTGTGATCGATATAATTGTATTACGATATTGTAGTGTCGATATTAGTGTAGTTTTTTAATTAAGTATACAATGTCGATAATTTTGATGTCGATATTTTTGTTGCGAAATTTGTGTAGTTCGATAATGTGTCTTTCGATAATATGTCAGAGATCCCTTGCAAGGCGGGAGTGTATTTCAAGTTTTGTTTGTATTTGCAACAACATTGAAAACCTCAAAGCATTTTAAAAATCAAACTATTCAATATGCAAAAACTAGTGAAAAGGACTGGAAAAAGGAGATGACCACCATAATAACTCAGCAATTCACAATGGGCAGAACACCTTTTCAACTGTTCAAAGGTAGAAAAGCTAATTCAGCGGTGAGTCCTTCTTGGCTAAATCAAGGGAAAGACATGAAAGACTTGTCCAAGGAGAGTATTTGGAGAACAACAGAACAGAACAAGAAAGGCATAAAGGCTCATATTGACAAAAAAGCTTTAAGAATTACTGAGGTGCATGTAGGAGGCCTAGGAAGGAGAAGAACACCTGCTGGAAATGAGCAATGATCAAAGTTTGCAGAGCTTAAATCTTGGATCCTAGAAGGTCAGAACCTCTTTCCAGGGGTCCCGCCTGGAAAGAGGAAAGTGCAACAGGGAGGAGGGGTTCATAACACATGACTCACTGGGTTAATGAATCGTCTTTGGTAAGGATGAGGAAATGCTTAAGAAGGAGGATCACATGCTAGGAAGATGGGATGCCTTAGAGTATGTTGGCCCTCCTCAAGGCACAACGCTCACCCTCCGCCTTCATCCACTGATGTACAGCCCCCGTGCCATTGCACCAACACGGGAGGTTGGTAGGAGCGCTAGTTAAGGGTAATGACGTTCATTCATAAGTCACCCTTAAAGCATGTGTTGTAAGCACAGAGAGCAGGGTGCGAATATATAAAACATAGGACACCCTACATTTTGGGATTAGTGTGTCTTGACCGTGAAATAAAACTCAAAAGTATTTTGTTGTGTAGAAACGGCTAGACTTTACCCTAATGATATGAATGGAATTAAACATGTTTATTTTCCCACCTCTGCTTGGAAAGGGGTAGACAAATGTCTCAACGTTATTTCCTGCTTTGTTTTAAAATCAGAGTTAACGGTGCAGTCAAATTTTTGGCACCTAAAGAAGAAAAGTAATGGTTAGTAAAACTTTACTTTAGGCTAGCTAGGTCCTAAAACCAGTTCTGCCACCCACAAGACCTCAAAATAGCTGGAATACATTACCTTGGCTGGGAGAGTTTGGCTGAGAGGACAATGGGTTGCCTCTGGGCACAGGAAATGAAATGCTGTTAACTACTGACCACTGAACAGGAATTAGCTATTTGGTAGTGGCCAGGAACAATTGCAGAACGAAAGTCAGCTGTAGACTTGGAGATGACTGTGAGAGCTTATCGCATTCATCTCCAAGACCCTTTGTCTGGGACAATATGCTTGTATCGGACCTCGTCTCTATTGTGCTTCGTCTGAAATTCCTTCTTGGTCCTGGTTGTTTTTCCATAGTGTTTGGCTTTTTCTAGGCTCTCTGTACTATAAAAAAGTTACAAATTCATATATTTGGTTCCCCTAATTCTATTATGTTTTTTTTCTCATATTTTAACCTATCTTCCTAAATTAGTTTGGGAATGGTACTATGTTGTGTTCTTTACTATAAAATTGTTGCTATTGTTTGAACTTACACTTCTGCTCTCCGGGGATTGCCTACAACGTGTGTCATAGCATATCATGAGTACTGATTCTATCAGAACTTCGCATTGACCTACCCAAAATGAGTGAGTTGGTAAGGATGCTCCCTGGAAACTGCAAATTAAAAAATATATATATATTTATCAACTTTGTGGACAGAGCTGTCAAGATAATGTCCACCAGTTCTCAGTCAGATCTGCTCCTCTGGATCTTTTCAATCATTAAGTATGGAGTTGTAGGCTGTGGAGATGTGGGTGTGGAACCCTGTCCTGTTATTAGGAGAGCAGGTGCTCCTGCAGAGGTAGACATAGTGGGAGACAAATGCTCATTCTTAGCAGATTGGAAAAGTCAGACCCAAACAATCCAAATCGGGCTATCAGAATTAGTTGAGCTAGGTCCATCTTGACCTTCTTTATAACTTGGGGGGATGACGGGAGTAAGCAGACACAGGAAAACAAAAAAGAGACTGGAATCTCACAGAACGCAGAATGCACACACCAGCCCCGGGAAACCTTGAGTGAGAAACTCTAGATAGCACAAGGCTCAATAATGAGCACTCTCTACAGTTGTGAAAAGATCCACCCAAGGCACACCCCACTGGGCGAACAAGTCTTTAACTATCTACGGAAACAGACACCACTCGTAAGCTGGAAAGAGTCTTCTGAGTTTGCCCGCCCTGCCTTTCATAGACATGCCAGAATGTTGACAGTTGAGGAAATCCCTTGAAGGTCCAGTCATCGCCACAGTTTCAATGTGTCCTGGCACAGTACACACAACCACACACAGCCCTGCTTGTTGCATTACCTCGTGGTGTTTGAGATGTCCATCAGAACCTGCATAGAGCCACTCTTAATAAAGACTTTGAGAGCTAATGTTGTGGCACGCAGCTCCAAAAAGTTGAGAAGGTGCCTCTGCTCCAGCGCGGGGCCAGAGGTCTTTTATCTATACCTTGTCCAGGTAGCACCCCAGACAAGAGTTGATGCATCCATCATTACAGTGAAGTCTAGATAGGGAAAAAGAACAGCCTGCCACATGTCCGGTTGCCATCCATCATCCACCATTAAAGGTTTGGGTCTATCTTGACTGACATGTGGCTGTTGAGAGTGAGTTACCCCCAGGGTTGAACCAATTAAAGGTGGAGGTTCTACTACAGAACTCATTTGACAATGAGCATGAGACACCAACAGGATACATGAGGCAAGAAGCCATGAAGCCTCTTAACCATCCGGGGTGGAGTACAGTACAGAGCCCGGAAACATCAGGATCACATCCTGCATGCCCAGAACTCTATGCGCGGGTGGAAATATCAATGTCTAGAACTGTCCCTGCAAAGATTATCCTCAGTAATACCGCAGAAAGTTTAATTTTGGTTTGTTGACATAGAACACAAGTGGTCACTGGCAGGTGGTCAAAAACCTACTAGGTTTTATTGTTTGCCCTGCAGGCTGCTAGCCAAGCCAACTGAGCATCCCTAAGCCAGTCTTAGGACGGAGCCATCCTGACTGACAGCTGCTGCAGCAGCAGGGAGAAGTGATGGGCACTTCAAGTGCGCATGGTATTTTGGCCGGCTGTCATAGGACAGCTAAACCGACATGCACATCTTGATCTCTCCAGCCAAAGCTCTGTTGCACAGCCGAGTGTAGAACAGGTACAAGCTCCCAGTCCCTCACAAAACCAGCCCGCTCAGACCAATCCTGGGCCTTCTCTCATGCTGTTAATAGCATTACCAGCATGGGAGCAGCGTCTGGATTGGCCTAGGGGAGTCTGGGAGCCTGGACAGTGCACCCCTCCTGGCCCACTGACTGCTGGGACTCGGAATGTGGCATGTGTGTGTGCAGGGGCTACCAGAGGTGATGGAATCCTGCTGTGGACCTGACTGGTTACTTGGCACCTGGTAATTTATGTGTACCCTATTCGTTTTTCAGCATTTGTACTGTGCATAGCGAGTTTTAGGTTTACTTATCGTTTTACAGCACACGCCATCGTTACGCGCTGCATAAAGTAGATGCTTTAGGGAAGAAGTGACCGACGATAACTTCCAGCTGCACAAAGGGAATCCTTCAGACTTGGAAACTGCAAATTGAGAAATAGTACTACAGGTTACACAAGGCATATTTTCTCGGCTTTAAATCCGAGAATCCGCAAATTTAAATTTTGAAAAAAGTGGCTGTAAAACTTTACATTGATGTTATTGGTTTTCATTTATCCTCGAAGAAAACACAGAACTGTAGTTTAAGACTGTTCTCTCTTCCAAGAGAGAACAAGCATTGGCAAAGCCAATAGGTCTAGCCTTTGGGACTTATTAGATTTGACAATTGCTTTTTGCGAACGGTTCAACACCGGGGAGGGGGTGATATCTGGACTGGGCATGAGGAGCAGCAGCGTTCCTCATAAGCACCACAGCGGGAGTAGTAGCCTCAGTAAAAACATATATATGCAAATCAATCAATGGTATACAGGGTGCACATACTATGAATGTAAACCAGGATGGTTGACTAGAGTGACAGGTGCTATGACGTCAAGTCTCATGGAATGCTGCACTTTGTGATGAGGAGATATGCTGCAACACTGCAGTCTTCTGTGCCTTCCTGGGAGTGAAGATAACCTCTTGAGACAGGGTGTGCTATCATGGCGTGCAGTGACAAATAGTCTTTGGACACATGATATGGCACTATGACAGAATGGCATGGAGAAATGCTGCCTCTGGAGTCATACTACAACACAATGTCCTTTGGTGCACGGGAACACTATAGCACCATGCTCTAGGCTTCAAAATTCTATAGAGTGTAGGGTGAGGAAGGGAAGTTTAGGCGCTTCATAGCCCTGTGGAATCATGGGGGAGCGGGTAGGATTGTTTCAAGCAGTAAGTACCAAGCAAGAGACATGTAACCTGTAAAGGCATGTGAAATGAAATCCATTAACTTCACGTGCTGGAACTAGGGTGCGTAACACCCTAGGAACTTTTCTGGAAAATGTACCACTTGGAATTGTGAATATCCTACGCCAAACCAAGAAATACTACAGGCTGTGTACCAAGTCGGGATATTTTAAATATAACCCTTCTTCCAGAACTTGGAGCACCACATGAAGAAATCCTCCTGCAGCTGATGTTATTTCTTTTCAGGGACTGGTCACATGCGTAATGTGAAATCGTAAGCAAAGTGGGATTATGTTGCTGGACGTCCCTGCTAGGGTGTCTGGCTGTACATGCTTAAACCTGTGATTGTAATGGTGATGACTTTTAGGGGCTTTATTTGCAATGCATTATAACTGTTATCAGCTATGATAAGTACTGTCATTTTAAGTGATGCCTAAACATGTATTCTTGCTGCTGCGTTAGGTGAAGCACAACCCAGACTGTTAGCCACTAAGATGTAGAGGTGTATACTGTATGGTCAGTATGAGATGCTCAGTCAGGGTTATGTGTCACC
This sequence comes from Triturus cristatus, assembly GCF_964204655.1. Taxonomy (NCBI): domain Eukaryota; kingdom Metazoa; phylum Chordata; class Amphibia; order Caudata; family Salamandridae; genus Triturus; species Triturus cristatus. Next base: position 1,175,146,194 of record NC_140583.1, on the reverse strand, counting down.
ATGACAGGTGTGCTCATTTTAAATGCTTGTTAAGATAATGGGGTGGGTTGACACGGGGATGGTGCCAGTGGGCAAGGCCCCCACTCCAGGTTATGGTCAACCTACTACATTAGGGGGCAAGATGATGTGCATACATGGGAGTGGTGGTACTAGACCTCACCTCCCCCGCGGGAGAGGTGGAAATGTTATGCAATGTCACAAAGTAATTCCAAAAGTTTATGTACATTTGTAAAACTGGTGCATAGTATTGAGCAGTGTGTGTGTGTGTGTGTGTGTGTGTGTGTGTGTGTGTGTGTGTGTGTAATAAATATACTCTTCCGTTTTATAAAGAAAAGTATAGACTGGACAATCAATTATTGAGTGCTATTACTGCGTACTGGTAAATGGAGAATACTAGCCCACACCACCTCCCATGAGTAAGCCTTAGACTGCTCTGCAACGCTACCCTCTGAGAGCCAAGCGCTACAAAGGGGTGTTTGGTTCACAGTGCAGGACAAATGTAGTCATGTTATTTGTGCAGGCCTCACAGATACTGCCTCGTTTTCCAAGTTATATTTATGCAATTATCATCTGCCTTATTCACGTTTTACTGTATGTATTTTTTTCAGAGATTACTTGCCGGATTGCGGAGTAGATTAATTTGTTTTGCCTCATCTCTCTCCTTAATAAAAAATAAAAAATTAAAGAAATAGAAGAAGGGGGACAAGCATTCAAATTATTTATCAAGGCATTATAAAGAGTGTCCTTAGGCTAAAAGGTCTAAATAAGAAATAACTTTGTCGATCATTTGCTATATGCATATGTTGTTGAACAGGTTCTCATCTGCCATCTTCCGACCTTAAGCTCCATTTGTTATATATTGGTCTGTCTAGACTTACGTGTACCTGAATCATCAGTAAGCTAATACATTAAGCATGATTACTTTTTGTGCCTTTTAAACGATATATTTAAACCACAAATGTCACGGACTGAAATTAAAAGCTGTTGGGCATCAGTGGTACCAATCCGATGAGATAGGTGTGTTCTGTTCATGAGTAAAGACCTGGTTTGTGTAAAGTACCCACATAAAATCACCCTTCCCACACTTCTGCAGCTGACTCTGCCGCTACATTAAACCTGGTTTCCCCAATGCCACTGGGCATGGGTGAGGAGAATATTCACCAATTTGAGGGAAGGACATCCTCAGCCAAGAGTGTCGGAATGGTACTGGACTCTCAGATGCCTCTATTGTTGTCCCTTCCACCTGTGAGAGACAGTTGGGATGTGGGTAGGAGATTATGGCTGCTTGTCTACATGTTCTGGTGTTTCACATATCAAGCACATACAAAACAAAGGTGAAGCCAGAACTGGTATTTCCAATTTTGAATTGTTGTTTATGTACGCTCCGCCCATGAATGTGTATGTTTCTTTGCAGGAGGGTATTCCAGTTGTGATACTTGCTGTCTGCATCAAAACCCCTCATTAGAAGAACAATGGAGAACAAAGAAAATACCATACTGCTTCCCCTTGGCTGAATAGCTGTGTACTGTGGTGTGATTCAGCTTCATGTTAATGTATAAACAAAGCAGTAGAATTCATTATAGGTTTATTTTGTTAATGTCTGTTTATTTGGACATTTTCTGTGAGAAGAGCTGATAAGATCCCATTCCACCTTGCATGAAAATTCAGATTCTTGTTCAAACGGCTCTTTGTGCTCAAAACCTGATTGTGACTGGTGAGTTGATAGGGCAACCACTGAAGAGTATTGTTTACTGCATATTCTTCTCTGTAGAACTGGGCGTGTGGACAGCCACTGCGAGTTCCTGGGTTACAAACCACAGAACAGATGGAAAACATGTACTAATGCTTCATCCCAGAGTCGAGGCCGGAAAATTGCAATGGTGTGGTAATCACAAAGCCAGTATAAACTGCACCACGCTGTTATCACCGAAGATGGTGCTAGTTGTATAATTATGTCCCTACTTAAAAAGAAATTACGTTTGCCACCCGGACAGAGTTATCACCTACCTAATTTAGCTATCAGTGGTGATCTCTGGGCTCTTAGAGGGGAACAAATCTAATGACTGTTACATCCTGGAAGTTATTTTTTTCTGTCCATGATAGCCAAGTGTTTCCTGGGGGAGAAGGACAGAAAACAAGCATTAGCAATGCAATAGGTCTCGCATTCACACGAGTGTGAGCTATTGGCATTGTAAATGACAATGCCTTTTATTTATGTTTGGGGTTTTAAAACATAAATAAAAGGTATTGTAATTTATATTACTAAAACCTTAAACTACCGCAAATGCGAGACCTATTGCATTGCAATAAAGGTCCTTCTCGACCGCTTGTTAGATTGTAAATGTCAGAGGAAGAGACCGGCCTCCGACATCTTCAAAGTAGGGATAAATAGTGCAGTGAAGAACATATGTATGTGTTGTAAATTACACAGACACAAAGTATGAAGTGAGAGTTACATATGATCCGAGCTACAAATACCAACATAGCGCTCCAACACCTTTCGCTCTGTGATTACACTGTTGCGGCTCAGGAGGATGAGCAGGAGGGGAAGACTATTTCCTGACCTCTCTGTGATTTGAGTGTGCAGTGTGGCATTGCGTAATGCAATTACTATCTTTGGCCTAATAAAAAACACAACAGCTGTAGTAGGGCCCTGGCTTCACCTCCTGGTGCAGGGCGGGCTGTGCTTTATGGCAGGCATGGAGGGAGGGATGGATGGTATAGGCTGCAGCCCCGGCCTCTTACAGTGCCCCTATTACTAGTGAGTGAGAGGCGCCGAGGTGGTGGTAATGGAATTGGAGGGGGTGGTATTGGTATTGATGGTGGTGGTATTAGTGCTGGTGGTATTGGGGGTGGCACTGGTATTGATGGTATTGGTGGTAGTGGTATTGGTGGCAATAGTGGAATTGATGGTGGTATTGTGGTGGTGGTGGTACTGGTATTGCTGGTAGTATTGGTGGTGGTAGTTTTGGGAGGTATTGGTGGTGGTGGTATTTGTGGTACTGGTGGTGGTGGTATTTGTGGTACTGGGGGTGGTGGTATTGGTGGCGGTGGTATTGGAGATGGTATTGGTGGTGGTATTGGTATTATTGGTGGTATTGGTGTTAATAAAACAGGCTTTTGAAAACAATCTGTCTATTGCTTTAGTATGTGCTGTTGTCAGCTTCAAGCCATTATCACACGATTATATGCTAGCTGGAATTCACATGAGTTAATCCGCTAATCATTCCTAAATTAATTTTACTGTAGCGGAGAGAGAGTAGGGGGGGGGGGGGGGGGGGTTGAAACAGACACGAGATAATGCCAGGATAAAGTGATTGAAACCGGGTGCCCGTCTGTTTCAACACCCCCCCGCCCCCCAGTAAAATTAATTTAGAAATGATTAGCGGATTAAGTCATGTGAATTCCAGGTAGCACATAATCGTGTGATAATGGCTTGAAGCTGGCAACAGCACATACTAAAGCCACTTGACAGGTTGTTTTCAAAAGCCTGTTTTATTAACACCAACAATACCACCACTAATACCAATACCACGAGTACCACCAATACCACCACCATCACCCCCAGCACCATAAATATCACCAGCCGTGCTGCTAAAAAAAACACAAGCGGTTTCAGCTGAAACAGCGCATGTCCGGCCTGCAGTATGAGAAACTCATTAAACTAAATAGTGCTTACAGACTAAATAACAGGTCCCGTGTAACAACCGAAGTAAAGGGGCCAGTAGCCAGGGGAGGTTACAAATGAAGACAAAGCTGTACTAAGGAGGGACCAACAAGCCTATTAACGAATCCGAAGACAGCATTTACAAAAGACAATGACACAAGCCAATGAAAAATATGGGCGGAGAGTGAGCACGGCTTCTCTCCCATACTCTACTACAGCAGTCTCTCAGACCAAGCAGTGCATGCACGCTGCCGCTAGGCTCAAATTAACAAGCGAGAGAGAGAGAGAGAAAGGTGTTGTTATAATTACTTGTGAACCAGCTTAATCTCTGATAACCATCAGACCATTTCAGTAGTCAATAAGAAATATAAGAGAACCCTCGATGTTTAAATTAAGGCGCAGCATGTTGGTCTGTGAAACGTCCATTTACATTCTCATTCAAAAACTATTGCACTGGAAATATCAGAAAACACATTGCATTGATCTCTACAGTTTGAGTTCAGCTGGTTTCTCAATTGAAGGTGGTTAGCAGGTTTTTTGGCAAATAGATAGTGAAAGTCGCTTTCAAAATGATATAATGCACCTTTTTCACAACACAGTATGTTGTTTCTCTCGTCAATCTTATTTAACAGGCAATTAAGCTATCGGCTGGCATTTTCTTGACAGAGTGGGCCTGTACAGCCATGCCTTGTTTTACAGCAGAGCAGAAAGATGACTATGGGCGCATTCATAATTCTTCTGCAGCTGCATGGTGGACGAGAAGGGGTGGCAGCATGGCACGCGCATCATGTGCAAATTGCTGCCTGCTCATTAGGAGCATACGCCACCTGTGAACAAATAACCTGCCTTCTCTTTGTGTCTAGTTCGGTGAGTGCCCATTACCTCAAAAGGTATCCCTTTTATTGCAGATGGTGAACATGGGGTCACCGGTGGCATGTGTTCATAGTGAGAGTGAAACGCTGGGTCGGAGGGTTTTTCGGGAGTAAATGGTGAAATGTCAATTTAGAAAGACAGACTATTGAAAACACTCTGGGAGTGACAGCAAAGATAGATCTGAGGCGTGATGTAGCTCATCGCTGCTTGAAGATGGCAAATGGGCCTCTTAAATACAAACAACATTTAAACTGTTGCTACTAAAAATAACTGTTGAGAAGGCAACCGGAAGAAAATACCTAGCATATCGAGGATTGGTTATTCTTGCAATGCGTGCTAACATTGAACAGTAGTAAGTTGGTTAATGCAGCAGTGATCTCTAATGCTGATCACTTGAACTTTTTGTATAGCGCATAACACATCTGAAGAGATGGCGAAGTACATTATCGTATAGGTAGCACCATGCCCCAGCATCTCTGCTGAATCTGTGCTTTGAGACGTGCCCCGATGTCATTAAGCTCACCCAGCAGTGGACACTCTATTAGAGAGGAGGAGCGCTACCATCAGCAAATAAAATAATAATAAAATGGGTTTTAAACCCGTTTTATTTTAATCTCCTGGATCTGCCCCAAGGGCTCAGATGAGTCTTGGGGGCGGGTCCAGGGTATGACACTGCTGGTGGGGTGTGGTGGGCACTCCCTCCACTGCGCATGAGGGTTTGGCCTGCCGTCTCAGGCGGCCAAACACTCATGCAGAGTGAAGCTCTCTCCTGCCCCAGCTGCGTTTCTGGGGCTGGAGGCCCCCAGTCTGTCTGAAGGCGCAAGTTGCCTGAGCTCAGGCCAATCCCAATGCTGCTTTCATGCAGCATCAGGATTGGCCGCAGTGCACTCTAGGAGCCTGTGCCCAGAGGACGAGCGGAAGGACATGCTGCGGCAGGCGACGTTGTTCAGGTACGTCTTTTTTGTCCCCGAACCCCCCCCCCCACCTCACTTCACTTCCCTCCTCCGGCCCACCTCTTTGGCAGGGGACGGGCCGCTACTGAGCTCACCTCCCACTCAGTCACTTTCAAGCTTCATTTGCTGACTGCATGACCTTTCTTTCAACACATACCGCATCCACTTACATGTGACTGCTTGTAGCCATTGAAGTGTATACTAAAATTCCGGTCTTCCTGCTAACTAGTAGAAAGCCTGTTTACACGCACCACGACATACCATGTTCAACTATTAATCTTCACATTTTCTTTCCCTCCGCTTTCTAGGCATAGAAGTTTTTAGTGTTTTCTTTCTTCATTCCCCAAGTTAGTTATTTACACTGGTCAATATGAGCAATTCTTTATTGACTTTTACTTGTGTCTTAAGTGGGAAATTCATAGAAGGTGTAGGTCTAAGGTGATGCAGGGTTTTAATATGCCAAATTGGGTCATAATTGGCACATCCTTTTAATGCTGGATGTGTGTTTTTTAATTATGCTTGATGTGCTCAATGAACACATTAAACATAATTAAATTTAATATTTGCATTAAAATAATTGTCATGAAAACCTGTATTCCAAATTGGTGTACTAAATGCTCTGCAATGAAATTCACCTTTCAAACATCAGATATTAAACAAAAATTGGTCTGCAGCCCTCTCTCTGAGCACGTGCAGAGACCTTTGCTCTTTCTTGGTACAATTTACCTACTGCTTCCTTACGGATTTTCTAGCAAATTCTTTATCGAAAAGTGGTTTGTAAAGGTACCATTTGGCTCTCTAGTTTTTGAAACTGCTCGAATACATTATGGAAGGTGCGCTCAGTCGACTCATTCACAAAAGTCAAACTCTTCACCAATTTTACACCCCACCACTTTCGAAAGGTCATTGGCGCCACTGCAAAGTGGCCAAGGTTAGACTGAGGTAAGCCCAAACAACAGAATGGCAAACTGAAAGTGTTCCTTTCGTACAACGAATCGAAGGCAACACCAGTGGGACTGCATGACTGGCACATGAAAGAGTGCGTCCTGCAAGTTCCTTTACATCATCCAATCCCCCAGGTGAAGGCATGACCGATAGGCCCTTGGACACAAGTAGCTCATCTAGTGCTTTCTCCTCTTCCTTCTTGGGATCTTGGAAAGAGGCAGGTAACTGGTTCACGTGAAAATGTGGTCGAAGCTTCGAAATGATGCGAGTTACTGGTCATGACCACTTGATCCCTGTGTATTATTATTATTCTCCCGCTCAAACAATGCAAGGGTGTGTTTGCAATTAAGGTGGTCATTTTAAGTGTCAGATACTTTTGTACGTAGGTTCGCTGGGATGTTTGATAAGTTGTGCCAGTACCAGGTTGAGGTTCCACATGGGAGTGGGGGCTGACAGAGTTGAGAAAATTCTCCCTGCTCCTTTTAGGAAACATTTAATTAAAGTAGTGGCAAAAAAGTTATTTTAAGAAGAACCCCAAGTATATGAGACTACAGTTGAGAGACAAACTTTTGTGTAAGCATGAGAGAGCTTTGAACCAAGTAAATTCATCAAGTAGGTTATGTAATTGGTTTTCTTTCATGCATCATTATATAAATCTGGACTACCTGGCAGCAAACCATCTGCATTTGGTAGGCCGCCTTGCCCACCTCGACACTTCCATGCCTTTATCTGATATGCTGAGGGGCCCAACGTTTAGGACTTCAGGAGCTTTTGCACTAGTCTGAAGCCACCAGGCTCTGGATGATACACTTGTCTTTATGCGTAGTTCTTTCTTGCGTAGTGGAAGTTCTGAAAAGTGGTATTCTTAGCGTTTTTCTGACTGCTATTTACATCAGGTCTGAATAACTTGCTGGGTGTGCCTACAACAGGGTTATTGGAAATAGTCATGTTTGCATTTTTGATCACATTTATTAATCACCATTGAAATCCGGTGGACAGGATGAGGCAAATAATCCAGACCAGTGCATTTTGCGTTTGCACTTTGTTTGCATTTGTGGTGTTCCAAAATTGGAAGATCGTGGCCACCACCACTTTGACTTTCTCCAACTCATGAGTGATTCCTTTGTGCCTGTTTAGTCTGTATGCCTCTACATTTTGTTGTCCTCGCAGGTGCATCCCTAAGAGTATCTTCCTTTGGAATGGCCCTTTCCAGATGTTGTGTAATAGCTTTGAAGAGCACATGTGATTTTGTGTCTGAGATCGAAGGTTGACAGGCGCCATGTACTCCCCCTTCTGCAACAGTAGGATCCCTTCATGTCGTGTAGTCACTTTGAATTTCTGTGTCTGGATAAATCTTAAGTCAGTTATTGGTAAGTCTTCAAATAAAGTCTTCCTTGACAATTAGGAAGTATACAGAGTAAATTGATTGTATTTTTTTTTTTTCGGTACATCCGCTACTGCCCCCTTAAGAAGTTCCTGAACTTCCTTTTGCAACGTTTTGATATTCTGAGGCTATCTTTTTTAGCTTGATGTTTTAGGCTATTTTCTGAAAATCTGAGGCAATATCCTTATTTTGTATTTAGAACCAGTTTGTCAGAGGGGATTTTACTCCATTCTTTAAGGAACTCCCTGGTCTGCCCCTATTAGTAATACATTTGTTGGGCATCCTGTATGGAGGTCAATGGCATGTGGTGCCAAATCCTCCGATTGGCTCCTGCCTGCCAATCTTGCCTGAAAGCTTGTAGCTACAGTGAACTTGTCTTTTCAGTAACTGTCCGTAGACTGGTATAACTTTACCGTAGTGAACCAGACTCCCCATCAATCTAAAGATAATAGGTGTGCCTCGCCTGAAAGAGCCTCTGACTTGCAATGCTCCCAATGTCTTACTGGTATGTTATCTTTCTTCATTTGCTGTAAGGGTTCACCCATTGCTTTTCCAGAAAAGACACATTGATTACAGCTGATTGGTCTTCAGGTTTGAATCCTAAAACCCAGAGGCAAGTGTGCTTCCTTACTATGGTGCACTATACAGCTGCCTGCTAGCCACACCATCAGTAATCATGGAGAACTTTAAGCATGTGTTGGCTATTGCTTTTCCCTCTTCAATTACATTTTTAAACCCTTTTCTAAATTGTTTTGGCAGATGATGCATGAGATCCTAATCTTGTCCCTTTACTTATGACCACATCAGCGGAGCTTGGAATCTGAATTGGCAATACACCTCTGGGTGGCTGCTGGCCTAATTATGCTCTGGCCTACTACCTTCAACCATTCGAGTCCCCTGTCTGGTGGAGGTGGTGGTAATGTGGATGCAGGCATGTTAGTCCTCTTTCTAGCGGTTGTCTCTATTGTAGAGTCCTCAAGTGTTTTGGTTCTCTTATGTTTGTTTTTTAATGTATAATGGATTTTGACTATAAGGCTTGTATTTTTTTCCATCATTGAGGCCACTGCATTTAAAAGAGATTGTTATTTAAAGGCTTCCTTGCCCTGATCTATAATACTAGGGAGCATGTGTAGAAATTGTTCTCTTGAGATGGAATAAGCATCCACAGAGGGTCTGCTTGTTCTTTCTCCAGCTGCACCCCATAAGTATCTGCTGTTCTTTCGATCATTGCACACAGAGATTATCCGAGGGTGCGCTTCGCCATGGATAGGAGTTTGCTTCCTCCTCTGGAGAATGGGCCTCTACCTCCTGTCATATGCCTTTTTAAGGTACCGTGGGCATTTTACATATCACAGCTATTACATGTAGAGGCACTCACAATTGAAACTGACCACAGATTTTTGACCTATTTGCTGGTGACCATGTCCGATTCACTGAGGTGGTCACGGTTAGTAATCCTGCATACAATGGCCAGTATTGTAATCTTGTCTGAAGTGGTCACTACTGTAACATTGATAATTTGTGTTTATAGCTCTAGATGAATTTTACTGAACAGAAATAACTTAATATAGAAAACAAGTTTGTAGATCCCAGTTTGAATTACATTTAGTCTGATATCTGCTTGAAACAAGATACAGTTTTACTGCATCATGTGTTGGATTTAAATTTCCTACTACTGTATCATCATGGAAAGGAGAGCAGCTGGACATATTACTCAAGGGACAACAATGAACCAAGCAAAGGATGCCCCCCCCCCCCGTAAAAGAGGGTGGCACCAGGGAAAGCAGGTTTTTGTCATAGGGTAAGAATGGGGTCAGTACGAAGTCCATGGCCTCTTTTGTAGTCAGTGTTTCTCTACCAGACCATACACATAAATCACAGCATTTTTTTGTCTAATGCATAAGAACTTTCCTTGTATAACAATTTCAGAGTTATAGGGCAATACTTTAAGTTTCATGGGAAAATAAGTGCCTCCCAATACGGGGTGTGGTCGTCAAAGGGAATACTTAGGTCACAGGGAGCCCTTGAAGAGTGGACTGAGTTTAAAGTGATGGAGCTTTGACAAGGGACAGTTGGACCTGTAAGCAACTGAGGATATTGGTCTTTATTCACCTCCAATTGTCAGAAGCTTTATTAGCAGAATAAATATTGGAGGGGTTGTTGCTCTGTACATATGATGAACAATAAACAAAATTTTGAAATGTTGATGGGTGGGAGCCCTTTACATTTCATGAACTTAAATTTTAATTGGTCAATACTGGTTACCAATAAACAGCTCGTGCTTTCTCAAGATGTGTAACAGCTGTTTTACTTACACTCACCACTGACAACTGGATCACCCATAAGTTCCTAAACCTGTTTAGTAAAACCTGAGAGAGATACTTGCTAAAAGAAAGAGGTGTAATGCTAGTTATTGAAGTCAACACTGCATAACATGATTATTATTGTCCACATACTCAAAAAAGCTAGGGGTAGCAATACTATTTTGAATTCTCTCTTAATATTCTAACTACCAACTATGATTGTGTATTAAAATACAGCAGCACTGGCAAAGATGAACATGCTTTTTACCTTATGCAACACGCTTTCTTTTTAATACTCCAACTGCAGATTTCTCACCTTTGGAATCCTTGTAGGGACTAGCCTGCATCTGGAAAAATTGCTACTGCGGGCTGAAAGGTGGTACCATCAGACCCTGTACAAACTCCGCACCTCCTGTGGATGTAATGACAGAGCCACAAGTAGGCACCAGCCAATGAATTGAGTACTATCATTGTTTTCCATGCCCGTGGAGTGACTTACAATTAATGTCAGTGTGACAAATCTGACGTGGGCCTATATTGACCTGTCAAGTCCGTATAAAACAAGGAGGGTAAAAGGTAGAGAATCGGCAGTTGGATACATTGTCAACCAAAAAAAGCATTACACTGAAGGTAAGTAATTTGTACTTGTGATGAAAACTGCAGATTCCTCATCTTTTAAATTGATACCAAAACAGTACCCTGCCAAAGGGTTGGCCTGAGGAGTGGACTTTACACTACGAAATCATTCAGGACTGTTCTAGCAAAATTGTCCTTCCTGTGGCCCTCTTCCCATCTGTGCTGCTGCGAGAGAAAAACAAATTATCTAGTTATCTAAGACACGTTAATTGTTATTCGTGCTCATGAAAGGTCAAGCTCAGGCAGCTGGATAAACAAAACGATCATAGCTGCGCGTAGGGAAACACATTTTTGTGGGAGCACAAAACTTCTGCTCAATTAACTTCTGGCTCTGGAGGCAAAGCCTCTTTAGTGATTCCCACTTAATTGTCTGATGACCGCTGCGTCGTCAAGCCCAACCATAAAAAACGGAGAGCTGTTTGCGTCAAATCAATTCAACCTCTCATCCTTATTAGAGGGATGTGGCAGAGAGAAAAATGCAGGGAGCTTGATAGGCTACACCACATGAAAGTCAAACACCATCTCCGGTGGTAGAAAGGATGCCCAAGTCGAAATCACCAATTTATCCGTGCAGAACATTGTATGGTAGCTGCACAGAAGGTGTCTGCTGATCACTGACCCGTCACTTGGGAGTAAATATCCTTAAGAAAAAACAGATGCCGATGGAAAGCAAACGTATGTTCAACAGGTCAGAAAATCACACTCTACGGGCCGCTATGCCATCTCCACTAGTCCATTTTTACTGTTTCTAGGACCCGTGGAATTAATGACAATGTCAGAAACGTGCATTCCAGAGTGCCACCACAGGCAAACTGCATCTCCCACAGAGCATCAAAGAGGAAAAGCAACATGTGCAAAAGCCTGACAATGTACGTTCTTGGTGGAAGTGAAACGATCTACAACAAGTGTGCCCCACTAGTCAAATATGCCCGGTGCCACCTCTGTGTGCAGTCATAATTTATGGTCGGCAAGAAAACACAGGCTTAGTTTGTCCTCACTGATGTTCGTAGCACTAGCCAAGGTAGTATGAGACTCCACACCACCCTACTTGATGCGGTTCTGCATGGCACTTGTGTTACCCATCAGGGCCTGGGCAGACCAGCCCCAGATGTAAGGCAGAAAAGATTTGAGAGCAAGGTGAATAGCCAAAACCTGTAACTTCATTCATCCCCACCCTAAAGACCTAAGCATTCTGGGCATCTGTTTCAACATTATCACTTAAAACAAAACAAAAAGGTGACAAAAGTGTGCTTTGGTCATCTCAACATATCAACGAAATGTTGACCTACATTGACAGACAATGGCACATACCAGTAATCAAATGCTTGATTCAAGATAGGTTGGATTACACCAACTCCACTTATTTATTTACCCACCCCTGAAAAACTCCACTATCTACTTGAACTCATGCAAAATGCAGCTGCCGGCCTCATATTTAGGATCTCACGACATGGCAGGATTCAAACATTCCTAAAAATCGACTAGCTACCACTCAATCTAGAGTGGCCTTCAAACAGCTATGATTGAGCTTTACATCTTACATCACCCTCAATATGGTCAAGGATGGGAGGATTGTAGTGGAAGAATTGGGTTTAAAGGATTCAGGGATGGGAAGAGTTTAGGGATAGAGAGCGGGTATATAGGAATCAAGGAACAGTCAAGTTGAATTCACAGCGTTTGAGAGGTTTTGTGGTCAGGGACAGGTGAAGCTTAGTGTGGCGATTGATTGTAGGGTTCAGGAATAGATGGTGCATGGGCGAAGAGGGGTTTTGTTTGCCAGATGACTGGAGATTAGGGTGCTGGGGGGATTTAGGGTTCCAGGATGGGTGGAGTTTTGGGATAAAGAGTGGGATATACAGAGGGGTTATTAAGGGAAAGGGGATGAAATTTAAAATCATTCAAAGTAAGGAGTAGTTTCTTTTCTGTAACTCCAGTTCTGTAGTAGGGGTATCTCTGTGATAGTCATAATCTAGTGAATAGTCCCGCCCATGTGCGCGGACCCCGGAGCAATGAAAAATAATCTCTTAAGGTGTCAAATCATGCAGACCTGCATCCACCTTTAAGAGAGAATTTAATTTAAAGACAGATAATGCAGCCTATACCCACAGGCTACACTGTCCAGTACTTCAACTAGAATTCCACCAACATCCACAAACAGCACTGCCTGTCCAGCTTTTCTCCACACAGGAAAAAACCCTGCCTCTACCAGCAAAAGCCTCTGGAATGATAGAGAGGAAGGAATGGACAGACAAGCCCCATAGGCTGCCATTATGTGGCTGAGAACAGGACACTGTGCCTTTAAGAAAACTTTCCAGATTTCCAGAACTTTACCAGTATCCCAGAATGCACAGCAGGTCCCTTCTACTTTCAGTTCTTTTTAAAGGCGTATCACGCCAGACCTGTAGCATTCCTCACATGAAGAATTCTCTCCACCGGGGAGGAGGGCGGGCGCTTATGACTATCACAAAGATACCCCTACTACAGAACTGGAGTTACAGAAAAGAAACTACTCCTTCTGTAGTAGGGGATCTCTGTGTATAGTCATAATCTAGTGAATAGAATTGTGGTAAATATTTCTCCTTTACCGGGACTGAATTTGATACAGGAACATTATAAAGTAGCTCAGTAAAATGAGAGGCAGAATCCGTGATATTAGAGTTTCAGAATGGGCTTTATTCCAATAAGCGATTATAATCGGATGCTTCAAGTTCCATCACCACGGGAGTTCAGGAAGTGAAGTACATACTTTATTGACAAGCAGTAACTTTTATAATACATACATCATAATGAAGTGAATACAGTAGGCGTAACAATTGATAAGGACATTGACGTCTGGTTCGCGTAACCGAAAATGGGTGTAATAATGAGTAAAAAGGAACATGATTGGCTATGATGTAATACATAGGTGGATCTATAAGATAATACTTGGCATTGATGCGCGCGCAGCAGTCTGACGTGTAATTGACGTGTAACTAGGGGGTGACGGGGACTTGACATTTAGCTCTACGTGTGGAGACAGGAAGTCTGGGGGGTCAAGTCAACCTAATCCCAAATCAGATCTAACATCCTATGTTTAAAGAACTATGTTATCCACAAAAGAAGGACTCTCGGACAGAGTCTATTCTATACTGACTGTGCGTGCGTGTACAAGCGTCTAGGTGTCTACACTGAATGCGAGGGGGTAGGAATATTCCATGGTAACAGGGCTATGAATTACTTGCATGAGGACAGAGAAGATGGGCCTTTTTGCTTGGTAACTGGAAGAATGTTTACTTAAGCTACTAGGCAGGAATGCATCGGCTGAGGGGGAAGCAGATAATTCGAAGGTGAAATACAGTTCTTGGCAGAGAATAGGCTGATGTCAGGCTTCGTGAGCCGCGCAGAGAATGAGACAAAGTTCATGGTCACAGATGCAGGCTTGAACTGGAGCTTTCAGAGGCAGAAGGCAAGAGGAGTTCGATGACAGAATCAGGGCCTACTTGCCTGGACTGTAAAATGGCATAAGTGAACCATATAAAGCCGGTGGCCTTTCATATTTAGGAATGGAATATCCAGCCCATTTATGGCGGATCTGACAGAGGACATGTTGACGGTGGACGCACATGTGTTTGCGTCATCATTACTGGAACTGGAGGGAGCATACATGTACTTGTGACATGCTCATAGAACCGTTGGGGTCCAAGATAGGGGACATAACCGGCCAGAAAAATCCATATTTCCACATTCCCTCCTTGTCCCCTTCTTGCCCTTCAAGAGATATCAATCTTCATCAATCCATTGATCTGTTCATATAGCATCATTTGTTCTTCTTTCTTCTTCCGGGATCTTGAATGAAAATCTTGATGTGGAATGCACGATGTGGCACATAGACCACAAATTGCTGGTCCACATTGTAGACATAGACAGCAACTGAATAGTATGAGAAGGCCAATACCTAGGAAGGATAAAACTCTCCATCCCCAGGCTGATACCGTATTCCAAAACCAACTGGACCAAGTCCAAGTGCCTGGGTTCTGGTGTATCTGGCTTACTATCTTATGAAGGCGAGTGATGGCTTTATATACGGATGGCGAATTTTCTGGTATGAATACGCAGCAGCTTGATCCGATGACCCTACAAGCTCCGCCTCTATCAGCCAGGATGACGTCAAGGACAAGACGATTTTGAAGCACAACAATCCGCATAGCAGACTGTTCTTCTGTTAAATTGCCTAAGGCGGAAATAGTTTCATTCACTACTGCTTCAAGGGTTCTAGTTAATCTACGTATTAGCTTACTATTAGTAACAGTACCTATATAGGGAAAGATGCCTTTATTAAAATCTACATACTTGTCCCATGCCGTCTCAGTGTAATCGACAATGGGGAGATCTCTCCGTTCTCTGTTGTGTACTAAATGAATATTTCTGTAATAATCAGGAGGAGCTAGGAAAACAGGTGGCAAAAGGAATGCTATGTAGCAGGTACCATCCCAATCTAGAGGTAGACGCATATATGCAGTCTGACCACATATAAAGTAGGAGTGGCGGGAAGCTCTGAATGAAGATTTGCCTTGATCACTGAATTCTACTGTAGTAGTGCATTTACTATGGCCCATATGTATAGAACCAACCTTTCTTACACACAATTCACCTTTCGCTGGGAATACTGACATGGTGGGTAAGACTAGCTCAACTTCGGATACGACATTTAGAATCATGAGATTAGGTGTAAAATTACCTAATCCATATACTTCATTTTCTAGATCAGTTCCTGTTCTTTTGGGGCGACCCTCCTTGTCAGGGTAGCAGATTTTGAGTAAAACTAGGTTCAGGTTTCCCCATATCCAATGGTCTTGGTAAACTGCTGTGTCTGAGTCTATGGAATTAATTAAACTAAACCATGCTCCACAGGAGCCATTATGTGTAAATGGATGCGGAAAGAAAGGCAGGACTCCTTCATAATTCTGATAGGGAGGGAGTCGGCCACACACCCAACAATTGGTGGCGTTACTAGTCTGATGGGAATGATGTAACATACTAATGAAAGTGTTATTGCGCAGCGCAAGTCTGTAAGACAATTCATGCGGAGGTAAGTCACTAAAAGAATGTTCAGCAGCAACATTATAAACATGTCTAGAAATAGGGTAATATATGTACAACAACATACTTGTAATAATTATTAAAAGACTCAATGAAAACAAAATTAATAATGTCACTATGCAGTGGCTACGCAGTGATTTACAATACGCCTGTCGTTTCAACATTTTTCCGGTATTTCCTCTACTTAGGTCCAAGGGATACATGTCAGAGACAATTCAACCGCTTCACCTTGGAGAGGACTTAAACAATCAAATTGCTCGACTTGGTGGGCCTAAGCTTTAGTTTGTAATTTTCAGATTTGTTAGGTTCAACAAAAGGGAGTTTTGTATCAGTCTGGGAGGGAGTGCAGGGCACAGTGTCTATATCCGAAGGTAGTCCATGAAATTTTTTTATGTGACTTGAATGAATCCAGCCCTTGCGGCCCTCGATCTTCACGGCTGTTCTTGTGGTCAACAGGACCAACTTGGGTGCTTTCCACCTGGGCTCCAGTTGAGTTTTTCTGTCGAAATTTCTCACAAAGACAAGATTACCCGGAACAACGTCATGGGGTTTCACCTCAGTGTTGTCGGGAAAGGCTGCAGCTACCTGTGAACGAGAAGATTGTAGTGCAGACATCAAGGAAGCCAAGTAATCTGTCAGCATATTACAGTCAATATCAGTTATTTTGCGTGGTATGGGCGTCCCCCACATATTCGGTGGTCTACCGAAGATCACCTCATACGGGGATAGCCCTGTTCTAGAGTGTGCTACCATTCTCATGTAAAAGAGTGCAACTGGTAATGCTACTATCCAGTCGACCCCTTTCTCTCTGCATATTTTGGACAGTCTGATTTTCAGTATCTGGTTATGTCTTTCTACGAGACCTGCTGCCTCGGGATGTCGGACACAGTGGAATTTCCACTGATAACCTAACAGAAGTGAAACGTGTTTCATTAATTCGGATGAGAACGGCTGGCCGTTATCTGAGTAGACAACACGTGGTAAACCGTATCGTGGGAAGAATTCTCGAACTAACTGTTTGGCAGTAGTCGGGGCAGTGTAATCTGAAACCGGGTACGCCTCTGTCCAACGGGACAGAGCGCAGACAACTACGAGAACATATTTGAATCCTCGACATCGTTCCATCTGGATATAATCCATCTGTAGGACTTCAAAAGGGTGATCAGGAGGCTGAAATCCACCCTGTTCTACGGGAACACTTTTTCCTGGGTTGAACTGGCAACAGATCATACAGGTACGGACCTTTTGTTTGGCTGCTGCTCGTAAATGCTTATTAAACCAAATGTGTTGAATGCTGTCTAGCATAGCTTTTTCTCCTAGATGTGCTGGACTATGTATAGTGTTAATTATGACTTGGACCATTGAATCAGGAAGGAACCATACAGATCTTTCCTTCATCATCCATCCTTGGTCCGTTTGGATCCCTCCTAATTCAGTCCATTTCTTTATTTCGTCCGGTGTAGCATGTGTCTGTATGTCAATTATGTCAAGAGTAGGATCTTTAACTGTCATACAATGTGTCGGTGTCGGGACTATTGTCTTTGTCATATCGGGGGTTTGAGTTTGAGCAGTCAGTTTAGCTGTTCTGTCGGCTAGATCATTGCCTTGGGAAATGGTATCAGTAACCTTTGTATGGGCTTTACATTTCATAATTGATATTGCAGTGGGTAGATGTATTGCATCTAATAATGCATGAATGAGGGGTCCGTGCTGAATGTGGGCACCGTGAGAAGTTAAATAACCTCTCTCTCGCCACAGCACGCCGAAGTCATGTACAACTCCGAATGCATAACGTGAATCAGTGTATATGTTGACTTTTTTATTCGTGGCTTGAATACAGGCTTGTGTCAGAGCGATGAGCTCTGCGGCTTGAGCTGACAAAGTATTTATACGATTAGTTTCAATGACTTCAGTATCTGTTGTGACTGCATAAGCGGCTACTAACTCTCCTGTACTTGTTCTCATGCATGAACCATCGACATAAAATGTCAAGTCTGGATCTGACAATGGAACATCGGTCAAGTCTTGTCTGGGTTTTGTCGTTACAGTAATAACTTCAATACAGTCATGGGCTAGTGGGTCTGTTCCGATTACTGGCAAAAGTGTGGCAGGATTCAATGTGTTACAGCGTCTTATTTCTATATGTGGCTGAAACAATGTAAGTTCATACCCTGTAAGTCGTGCTACGGTCAAGTGTTGTGTTTGTGTTCTATTTACAAGAACCTCTACTGCGTGTGGTACTTGAACTGTTAATGGATGTCCTAACACTATGGCATCGCTTTGTCTGATTGCTAAAGCTGTTGCTGCCACTGATTTCAGACATGCAGGCAAAGCCTGAGCTACGGGATCTAATGTACTAGAAAAATAAGCACATGGTTTGTGTGCTCCTGCCTGTTCCTGTGTGAGTACTGACAAAGCAGTACCTTCGCGTTCTGTAACAAAGAGTGTAAACTGTTTTCTGTAACATGGTGTTGCTAAAACTGGTGCTTGACATAAAGCTTTCTTTAGGTTTTCAAAAGCTTGTGTGTGTTCCTGAGTCCAAGGGAGAACAGTCGATGTGGCTGCCTCCTGGGTTGTCAACTGAATGAGTGGTTTTGCTAGGAATGCATATTGCGGGATCCACTGTCTACAATATGAAGTGAGGCCTATGAAAGCCCGCACCTCCTTTTGTGTCTTGGGTATTGGCATGTTAGCTATTAACTGAATGCGGTCGGGTGTAAGCTGCCTTCCCTCCTTGTCCAGCGAGTGTCCAAGATAAACAACTCGTTGGACACAGAATTGCAGCTTAGAAGGGGACACCTTGTGCCCCTTTTCGGCTAGAAATTGTAAAACTGTCAGTGATGCTTTCTCACATTCAGGTTCACTTCTTGCGGTGATCAGCAGATCATCGACGTATTGAAACAGAGCCGTGTTAACTGGCATGTGGATACTGTCGAGTTCTCGTTTCAGTGCTTGGCTATAGATGCTGGGGCTTTCTGTAAATCCTTGAGGTGCGCGTGAAAATTTAAAGCTACGTCCATTTAAACTAAATCCGAACAAATATTGGCTTTCCGGATCTATTGGGACACTGAAGAAGGCATTCTTGAGATCGATTACAGTGAAGAATGTCGCTTCGGAATCAATAGCTGTCAGTAATGACGAGATATCTGGGACCACAGGGAATTGTGGCACAATGCATTTGTTTAACTCGCGCAGATCAATAACCAATCGATATACTGGCGGGGCCTTCGGATCTGTTCGTTTAAGAATCGGTATTATCGGTGAATTACATATATTGGAGTCTGTTTCCACAACTACTCCTTGGGCAATGAGTTCGTCAATGATTTGTAGTAAAGCCACTACAGCATCTGGTGGTAACTTGTATTGTCGTATTCGTGGTAGCACCACTCCTGCCTTTAGTGTGACTCGATATGGTGTAATATTCATGCAACCAACATCAGTAGGGCCTTGTGCCCATAGATGTGTAGGTAAAGTCTGTAGTCGGGGATCCATGTCTCTAGATACATAGTGACCTTTAAAATCACGTAAAAACAATCTTACTCCTTCCGGAGAACAACATATTATGGCTCCTAGAGCTTTTAACGTTTTTATTCCTAATAAATTTTCTGGACATGATTTAGTAAGCAGTAAATCTGTAGTTCGGGTCAGAGGTCCTATCGTGAGTGGAAGAGGCTGTGACACTTCATTAACAATAGGTTTGCCTGAAAAACCCAGGGAAATATTCTGTGAGCCTGAGAGGGGTGCCCCTGGAACTTCACTACGTTTTATTGTTGTTCGACTTGCCCCTGTATCGAGTAAAAATTTTCTATCTTGACCTAATAATTTACTATGTACATAAGGTCCTTCTTGATCTACAGGAATCTCGATAAGGGGTAAGTCAACTTCCCTCTCTAGGCTAGTTCATGCGTAACGCTGATACTCGGGATATTCATACTGTGCGGTCTGATACATTTGTCGTGTTGTTGTTTGTGTGGCAGCAACAGGCAATGGGGGTGCAGCTGGCACAAACTGTATTGGCTGTTGTGCGGCTGGCATTGCCTGGACATGCTGTATAGCTCCTTGTTCATTCTGGTCTTGTCTGAGTGGCCGTGATCTTTCTTGTGTTTTTCCTATGGCGATATTATGTTTTAGAACTGGACAATCGTGTACGTAATGGCCTGGCTTTTTACAATAATTGCATGTCCCTTTTACAGGTCCTGCTGAATCGGAATGTGTCATACCCTTTTTATGTCCTTCAGCTGGAACTGTCTGGGAAACTAGCATTTTCATTTTTGTGTCTTTCATGCGTCTGTGTTCATGTTCTTGTTCCTCTTTAATTCTATTGTGGTGGTACTGTAACATTTGTAACATTTGTGTTGGAGTGTTACCTTGCCAGGTACTTTCGAATTTTAATACTCTATTCTTTACTGGGGGCAGAGCATTTTCTACTAATTTTGTTACAAACAGATGTGGATAGGATTCGCTACTTGCTTTTATGCCACTATTTATACCAAAACATTTTTCAAAACGGGCATAGTAATCACTAGTGTCTTCATCTTGCTTCTGTTTACAGGCTGAAATTGTACCCCAATCTTCCTTTTTCGTAGTTAATAAACGTGGCAGTACCTGTACTAGTAGTCCTGGTAATGCCTTAGTTTTGTCCCCAAGCCCCGAACCTGGACCTCGGGCTCTTTCTTCTGCTTCTAATGCTGACCATTCTATCTTTTGATCACCTACCTCCCACTCTTTTTCTTTGAGTTTCTCATAAATGCCAGCAGGCATCAACACCTTTAATATTGTCATAATGTCGGGGTAGGTATACTCTCCCATGAGTAACATGTCTTTAATTTCTCGGTGAAACCCCGCTGGGTCCTTGTCATGACTGGGTACTACTTTCTTCATTTCTAATAATTCTATTTTCGATATAGGCGTATATACAAATACGCGTTTAAACTCATTGTCCTCACCCTTTATTGGGTGCACTTCTCGTAAGGGATTCTGTCTATCTATGTGATACGTAGTTCTTTCCTTGACGGACAATGGAACATGTTCTGAACATACGAAAAGAATATACTGCTTTCTTGATTCTAGAATTTCTTTAATTAATTCAGTACCTGGACCTCTCCATTTATTCATAAGTAATTCAGTCAGTATGTCAGGCAAGGGACCAGGGTCCGAATGCTGACTCCGATATAGTATAATGAGTTGTTGGATCATATAAATCCCAGCTAACCTTTGTTCATCTGGGGTAAGATTCAAAAATGTGCGTACTACTGTATCATCACTATATTTTCCGGCACTGTCCACCCAATGGACAGCTGCCCTGGCTAAATCTTGTTCATCCATAGAATCGAGGAAATGATAACCCCTTCGTTCTCGGAGTAGTTTGTCGGCGGTTTGGAACGAATGCTCGTTAGACCTTATATTAATTATAGGTATTTGAAAATTCCTGTTATTATCTGGACATGTCGGATGTATTGAGTCAGTATGATATCTAGTCTGATTCCTATTACAAGATCTTCCTCTACCTACATAGGCTATGGTGTCTGACTGTCCTGTGGGCAGTCCTGGCCCTTCTTCCTCGTTTTGTTCGAACCCGTCTGTCTCTAATCTCTCTTCGTGTAGGCGTTCTATTTCTTTACGGATCTTTCGGCACATGGCTATTATACAATTTTGTTTATCATGTCTCCCTTCTGATATATTCTGGCTCCATCTTGTAAGAATTCTCATGGCTTCCGGGTCTACCCCCGGTCGGTCTTGATTTCTGATCACACAGTTTATGAGGAAACGTAACAGTTCCCCCTGTATCTCTACTTTCTGGTATTCCATAGCTCTGTAAATACATTCTGGATCTCGCCCTGTTTGGACAAAATGATATATATTATCTAGATGCGCAGTCATTCCTGGTAACTTCGCTAAATACACTGCGGCTCGTCTGATACGCAATGATGCTAGGGTCATTTCGTCCTCTTTTCCAGGCACCGGGTCATATCTACAATCTATAAGAAGTTCCTTAAGCGCACGGGCACTAAGGAGTTTGGGTGTACGTGAATGCGCTGACTCTTGAAAAGTAAGCTTATTTATTCTGGGTGGCGTAGAAAAGACATTGGTAGCTCCTCCCGCGGCTCCATCTGGGGCGTCGGGTGTAAAAGGATTCGTTGAACGTGACACAGCAACTACAGGTGTGGACAGCGCCATAGAAGTAGCTGTAGAAGCGGATACAGAAACAGATGTGCTTGCCGGAACTTGTGACTCGATTTGTTGCTGTAGGGATACGGGTACTGGATCTTGGCGTTGAACCTCCCTGGTATGCGGTCTATGTGGGGCGGAATTGGCATACTCGGGAGCTGCGTCATCTAAATATGAGGAAAGAAAAACATCTTCTGCCGTTCTAGGATGCCCCTTAGGATGTACCTTTATGGGGAACAATAGGGTTGGCAAGTCTTTTGGCGTTTCCGGAGTAGCCTTAGGTAATCCTTCGGCCAGAAGGGGATACATACCATTCATAAGGGCATTTCTTTGTCTGTCTACTTGTTCTGATTTCACTCGGATACCTTCCTCAATTAATAGATTCTCTCGAACTTTATTGGAATTCTCTTTACTCTTCTCTTCCTGTCTACGTGCTTTTTCTGTTCATCTATGTGATTCTTTACGCCATAATTCAACGGCGTCTTTCTGTGACTGTCTGACTTTCCTTTTCCATAACTCTTCCTCGACTTTCATGATGCACTCTGCATCCCAGGTCCCCGCTGTGGGCCACCTCTGACTTTCTGGTAATCCCTTGGTATAGTCTACCCATAAGTCAAGAAATAATATAGCGTCTAAGCCATGTTTGTGATACATAAAATGCCCTGGAGTGTCCCTAGGAGGAATAGGGACGGCTTCTTCGAGAACCCCTTTTCTGGTAGTGATTTGTCTTAATTTCGAGAAGAGCGGCATATTGAGAACTGACCTTATACTTGATTTTGACCTGATACTTGAATTTGAACAGACTTAATACAATAAACACGATAATGAACAGTCATTCATACCACGATATACTTAAACACTTCAAACATTAAACATTAAACCTTTAACTGAAACAACAATGATGATCGTCTGCATAACTAATCACCAAGCTTAATTCTCGACAATAACTAGATAAATAACTAGACACTTCGGAATACTTCGGAATACTTGATATACTGCTAAACAGTACAGATACACTGCTAAAACAGTGCAGACCGGATTTGTGTACCCAAACCCGTCTTGACCGGCACAACCTATGTGCACGTCAGAAAATGCCTCCCCAGCAATGGTACTCACCGGGTAGCTTCGGAAACGGAAGGCCTCAGTAACTTGAACTTGACTCGGATTGGACTGGACTCGACTCGACTCGTCGGACACTGGCTTGACGTCGGACTGGTGGGTCTCTGTATACCTCGGATCTTGCTCTCTCAGCTAGGCTCTGGTCGGGATACTTCGCACTTCTCACCGCCTCGTCTGGGTGTTGATTGCAGTCTCAGTCGCCCCCGCTTGACCGGAGGGAGATACAGGAAATCCTGCTGGTACGCGTTATTGTCCGTCCAGCTGTGGCAGGAGACCGGGCCTGCAACGCACCGCCGGCGCGTGAGATGAGAAAGTGTCCCTATTCGGGCGCCATCATGTGGTAAATATTTCTCCTTTACCGGGACTGAATTTGATACAGGAACATTATAAAGTAGCTCAGTAAAATGAGAGGCAGAATCCGTGATATTAGAGTTTCAGAATGGGCTTTATTCCAATAAGCGATTATAATCGGATGCTTCAAGTTCCATCACCACGGGAGTTCAGGAAGTGAAGTACATACTTTATTGACAAGCAGTAACTTTTATAATACATACATCATAATGAAGTGAATACAGTAGGCGTAACAATTGATAAGGACATTGACGTCTGGTTCGCGTAACCGAAAATGGGTGTAATAATGAGTAAAAAGGAACATGATTGGCTATGATGTAATACATAGGTGGATCTATAAGATAATACTTGGCATTGATGCGCGCGCAGCAGTCTGACGTGTAATTGACGTGTAACTAGGGGGTGACGGGGACTTGACATTTAGCTCTACGTGTGGAGACAGGAAGTCTGGGGGGTCAAGTCAACCTAATCCCAAATCATATCTAACATCCTATGTTTAAAGAACTATGTTATCCACAAAAGAAGGACTCTCGGACAGAGTCTATTCTATACTGACTGTGCGTGCGTGTACAAGCGTCTAGGTGTCTACACTGAATGCGAGGGGGTAGGAATATTCCATGGTAACAGGGCTATGAATTACTTGCATGAGGACAGAGAAGATGGGCCTTTTTGCTTGGTAACTGGAAGAATGTTTACTTAAGCTACTAGGCAGGAATGCATCGGCTGAGGGGGAAGCAGATAATTCGAAGGTGAAATACAGTTCTTGGCAGAGAATAGGCTGATGTCAGGCTTCGTGAGCCGCGCAGAGAATGAGACAAAGTTCATGGTCACAGATGCAGGCTTGAACTGGAGCTTTCAGAGGCAGAAGGCAAGAGGAGTTCGATGACAGAATCAGGGCCTACTTGCCTGGACTGTAAAATGGCATAAGTGAACCATATAAAGCCGGTGGCCTTTCATATTTAGGAATGGAATATCCAGCCCATTTATGGCGGATCTGACAGAGGACATGTTGACGGTGGACGCACATGTGTTTGCGTCATCATTACTGGAACTGGAGGGAGCATACATGTACTTGTGACATGCTCATAGAACCGTTGGGGTCCAAGATAGGGGACATAACCGGCCAGAAAAATCCATATTTCCACAGAATGGCAAGCCCATCCCCAAACAACAACGGCGGTGGAGAACACACAAGACAATACCACTACTGTGCGAACAAAATTCGCAGCGAAGCCTGCCCAACCTGAGCATCTGCTCTGGCATCCGAGTCCAGACAGTAATGCGCAGCAAAGGTATGGACCGACTTCCAAGTGGCCGCCTTGCAGATTTCTGCAATCGGAACATTACGCAACAAAGCCGTAGCGGCAGCTTTGCCCCTGGTGGAATGAGCCTTAGGTTTACCCCCTAAGGTCTTATTAGCCTTTTGATAACACAATTGTATGCAGGACACAATCCACCGAGAAATGGATTGCTTAGAGGTCGCGAGACCGGTCCTGACTGATCCATAATTAACAAACAATTGGTCTGACCTACGAATATCCTTGGTCTTATCCAGATAAAATTTCAACACCCTCCGAACATCCAGGGAATGGAGAGACCTTTCCGCTGGCGAAGAGGGATTCTGAAAGAACGTAGGCAAAGTTATGGTCTGGTTGACATGAAAATCAGAGATAACCTTAGGAAGAAATTTAGGGTAAGTGCGCATCACAACCTTAGCAGCATGAAATACAGTATAAGGTTCCTGACAACATAATGCCTGAAGTTCACTCACCCTGCGGGCCGATGTAATGGCCACTAGGAACGCCGCCTTCCAGGATAGGTGCTGCAATGAAGCCTTGTGAATGGGTTCAAAAGGCTCCTTCATCAGTCTGGACAGCACCACATTCAAGTCCCAGGAAGGCGAGGGAAGTCTGACAGGAGGAAACACTTTCTTCAAGCCTTCCAAAAAATCCTTGACCACAGGGATCTGAAAGAAGGAAGTCTGTGAAGGGCATTTCCTGTAAGCAGTCAAAGCAGCCAGATGAACTTTAATGGAATGGAAATTAAGGCCAGACTGCGCCAAATGCAAAAGGTACGGAAGGATGACATCTTCCTTACATGTCGTAGGATCAAAGTTCTTGGACTTACACCAGATACAGAACCTCTTCCACTGATAGGCATAAGACGTCCTAGTGGAAGGCCGTTTAGACTCCTTCAGTATGTCCATACAATCTGCTGGCAGATTCAGATGGCCATATTGCACTATTTCAGGAGCCATGCCGCCAAACTCAAAGACGAGAGGTTGGGGTGCACCATCCGCCCCCCGAACTTCGTGAGAAGGTCCGGCCTGCACGGCAACCGTATGTGAGGAAGGAGAGACCGGTGAAGTAGGTCCGTGAACCACCACTGTCTGGGCCATTCCGGGGCGATCAGGATCATCCGCGCCCTGGACTGGGACAGCTTGATGAGCACTGCCGGAATCAGGGGAATGGGTGGAAAGGCGTACAGAAAGCTGGTAGTACCTGGAGGCGAAGTCTCGGCATTTGCTGATGTCGGCGGTGGCGAACAGATCTACGTCTGGAGTCCCCCACCTTGCGAAGACTTCTCCTAGTACTTCGTCGTTTATGACCCATTCGTGGTTTTCCTGAAGCAGCCTGCTCAGTGCTTCCGCCTGAGCATTCTGCACCCCTGGCAGATGCGTGGCCGTAATCGTCAGTCCTCGGGCCAGAAGCCAGTGCCAGATCGCCTGCGCCTCCTGCGACAGAGTACGCGATCTCGACCCCCCTGCTTGTTGAGGTAATACATAGTGGTTGTATTGTCCGTCTGTATCAGCAGCGAGTTGGTCTGGAAAGACGGCAGGAAGGCCTTCAGTGCCAGGAAGACAGCTCTGAGTTCCAGGAAATTGATGTGGTACGTCGACTCCAACGGGGACCACGTTCCCTGAATCTGCAAGTCCCTGGAATGCGCTCCCCAGCCTTGGAGAGACGCATCCGTCACGACACTTTTCGTGGGAATGACCTTGTGGCAGGGAACCCCCTGAGGAGGTTTTCCGCCGAACACCACCACTTCAGAGACTGAAGAGCATGTAGCGACAGCCGTATCTTGTCGTCCCAAGAACCTGTCCTCTGATCCCACTGATCCTCCAAGCCCTCCAGCAGTGGCCTCATGTGCAGCCGTGTGTGAGGAAGATACATGATGCCATCGATCCCAGCAGCGAAGACACCTTCCTCACTGTTGTCGATGGAGCGGTCATAAGGGCCTGAGTCTTCCGAAGGAGTGACAATCGTCCCTCCTCCGAAGGAGACACGCTTACTGACAGCGTAGAGATGGAGGCCCCCACGCACTGTATGCACTGGACCGGCGTCGGGACAGACTTGGACACGTCGACGTGCAACCCCAGCTTGTTCAAGAGAACGCACGTCTTCTGGAAGTGCGCTTGTGGTTCCGAGAAGGAGTTTGCCTTGATCAACCAATCGTCAGAGGCGAGACGGGCCCCACCGTTGGGGAGGGCATGATTATGAGAACTCGAGCCTTCCGAAGGATCGAAGAGTGTCTCCCCTCCGAAGGACACACAGTCGTTGAGCCAAGACAGACCTCGTGAGGTTGGTGCGGAGGCCCAAACGAAGTAAGAGAGAGAAAGTCCGAGTGAAATTCAGGCGCACTACCTGAAAGTAGCTGCCTTGATCAACCAGTCGTCCAGAAACGGATAGACAAAGACACTGTTACTCTCATATGCGCAGCCACTACGTCCTTGCGTATGGAACATTCCGAGGTGTTGGCTTCAGGCCGAAAGGAGGCACAACGCAATGATAATGGTCGTTGCCCACTGTGAAAAGCAGGAACTCGCGATAATTTCCCCGCCAGGGGTAAGTGATAATCTGTGGCCTCCAGATCTAATGCGCATAGTACGTCTCCCTGATGAAGTTGAGGGGAAATCTAATGCAGGGACCTCCACCGGAATTTATTACTCTTTGACCCCACGAGTCGGCTCGTCGCACGCCGAACATGGGTCCAAACTCAGTCATGTCTCCCTTGCACACTAGAAGGAACAGCGAGTACCATCCCATTCTATTCCGTCCCGGAGGAGCCGATCCTATCTTCCTTTACTGGAAGAGGGTGGTGGCCTCCTTCTACAACTCGCGCATCTAGTGCGATTGAGTTGGAGGGGCTGGAGGAGAACTGGAAGAGTCGCACGACATTCAGCACCTGAATGATTCAATGGCGGCCCGAGACCGCAGAAACAAAATCTGGGAGGCATAACGCCGCTGGAGAGGGCAGGCGGCCTTAAGCCGTTCTCCATGCTCCTCCCAACCTACAGCCTTCAAAGCCTCTGCCTCGGCCTTCATACGGGCCACCTCGCTATCCGCATGGGAGCACAAGAGTTGCGGCAGAGAACGGGAGATTAGAAACACCCTGCTGTGCCGCAGGCTTCAGAGATGTCAGACGAAGACAAGTATGTCGCCGTAGAACAAAACCATGGCAATGCCCAGGTTTCGCCTGAAGCAAAATATCTGCTGCAGAGCCGAA
The DNA here is from genome assembly GCF_964204655.1 of Triturus cristatus. Lineage (NCBI taxonomy): Eukaryota > Metazoa > Chordata > Amphibia > Caudata > Salamandridae > Triturus > Triturus cristatus. Next base: position 1,175,118,210 of record NC_140583.1, on the reverse strand, counting down.
GAAGATATCCGCAACCATCATGCACTCTAGACTATCCCTGTCTCTGGGCAGGAGATCCACCCTTTGGGGAAGGAACTCACACAGGGATTTATCACAACGGCCCAGCAAGAGGTTTCATCTGTAGAGTCTTACGCATCACTGATGTCAACTATACAGGCAGCTCCGAAGCCAGAATCTACTGGCCGGTGACAGCGTACGAAACTTCCTTTACTGGAAGTCAAGTACCACACACCAGTGAACAACCCGCTAAGGGGGAAATTCGTAAGAGCAGGAGAGCCCCTCTCCCTACTCACGTAAGATGCATCCCTGGCATGCCTGAACCGAGACCTTCCATAACGGTGACGACGGGACCTTATGGAAGACAGCGGAGTCCATGGGACCGATGCCGGCTGAGGAGCCACAGGCCCCTCGGTGAGTGGGAGATGAGCCGGAGAGAATTCCGTGGCATCCCCGTGGTATCGCCCGTGGGGGCGGAGCAGGAGGCGACCTAGATGGTGAGCCGGTACGCAGACACTCCCAACTAAGCGAAGGGACCAAAGTCCCTCGCTTTTGAGCGGACCAAGTGTCAGTAGCCCCCAACTCCGAAGGGTACCTCGGCGTCCAACCCCAGCTCAGCGTCGAGAGTCGACGTTGCCGGGAAAACGAAGTCCCCGCCTATGATGATAGGCTCACTACGGAGCGAGGTCCAGAACGGGACCTCCCCATGACATCACCATCACTGCGACGTCACCACCACAGCGGTGTCGACCCTCACTTCACTGCGCCTCGACGCCGAGCATCACTGCGCCTCGACGCCGAGCATCACTGCGCCTCGACGCCGAGCATCACTGCGCCTCGACGTCAAGCATCGCCTCGACGTCAAGCATCACTGCGTCTCGACGCCAAGCATCGCGTCGACGTCAAGCGTCGCATCGACGTCAAGCGTCGCATCGCCGTCGTCAAGCATCGCCGTCGACGTCAAGCATCGCCGTCAAGCATCGACGTCAAGCGTCGCATCGACGTCGAGCGTCGCGTCGACGTCAAGCATCGACGTCGACGTCAAGCCCTCGACGTCAAGCCCTCGACGTCATTGACGTGGGCTTTTTCTTGGGGCGACGGAGACGTCACCGTCCTCGATGCTGACCGGAATCGCGTCGTTTTACAGTCGCGTTCCTACTGGGGAAAGCCCCCGTGGCCACAGCATGGGACGTGGTAGAGGACCTACCCTCTCCTTACCCAGAGGCTGAAGAAGATGCCTAGACAGGTGTCAAAGACATAAGACACAGGCAAGCACAGAAGACAAACTCTGTGAGCTTCAGCTTTGGCCTTTATTTCCTACCGCAGTCAAAGCACTTGCCAGATTGTATAGAGACAAGAAAACTGCAGAAATTCTGCCAAAAAACCACAGCAGAATGTAGAAAAAGGCCAAAGACGTCGAGTGAAACTTCAAATCCAGAAAAAAAATCACTAAAAATGAATAAAAGCTCAAAAAATGAAGAGCTAAAGCCGGAAAAAAGAACTGAAAGTAGAAGGGACCTGCTGTGCATTCTGGGATACTGGGAAAGTTCTGGAAAGTTTTCTTAAAGGCACAGTGTCCTGTTCTCAGCCACATAATGGCAGCCTATGGAGCTTGTCTGTCCATTCCTTCCTCTCTATCATTCCAGAGGCTTTTGCTGGTAGAGGCAGGGTTTTTTCCTGTGTGGAGAAAAGCTGGACAGGCAGTGCTGTTTGTGGATGTTGGTGGAATTCTAGTTGAAGTACTGGACAGTGTAGCCTGTGGGTATAGGCTGCATTATCGGTCTTTAAATTAAATTCTCTCTTAAAGGTGGATGCAGGTCTGCATGATTTGACACCTTAAGAGATTATTTTTTAGTGCTCCGGGGTCCGCGCACATGGGCGGGACTATTCACTAGATTATGACTATACACAGAGATCCCCTACTACAGAACAGTTCTTCAGTTCAGCAGATCAAATTCTGAAGTCATGTTTCAGAGGAAAAAGCATTCAATAAAACTGCAAACAACCTGTATGAGGCTCAGGTAAGTTACTCACCTCTCTCAGACCTCTCAGCAGAGGACCATGCCTGAGAGGTCCAGGGAAGGGGATCCAGGTTACATCAATTATATAATGGGCCCTGGTGCAATCAAGGTGAATTGTTTCTCTCCCAACCCACAACTTACTGAGCAATAACAAAGCAATGATGTGGGTGCATTTGGCCCCAAACCCCACAGGGCGTGCCACTGCACTTGCTGAACAACTGACAGTTGCGCCCTTCAGAGACATCTTTTCCCCTAGACCTTGCAGCCATGGTCCAGTGCTGGGAGATCCAAGGGAGAATGGGCCTTTCTTGGGCTTTCCAGTCATGGCTGCGAAGAGCAAGAGAAGGGAGGCCATAGGCATAGTAATGGTGCCACGGTCCGATATAAGCAAATGATGCAGGACAATAAAACTCAGCCATCATTTATGTGCATTCTGTCTCTAGCCTCACTGAGCCATTTTATAGGCTTTGCAGCAATGGTGAATGCTGAAAAGCCCATAAACGAGTCCCCTGCTTTGTATGCCCAACAATGACTGCGAGATCCAGGGGAGGGAGGGTCTCTCCTGGATCTCACTGTGTGAAACATCGGTGTAAGAACATGTAATAGAGGCAAGTACAAACGCAATGGTGCCGTGGTCCCCAGTACAAAGTAAAAGCATCACATATCCCTGTCCACGAGCAGCGCAGTAAAATACACCAATATTTTAGGTATGTGGGGCATCTACTTCCCCTGGTGCCCAGTACCACTGCACTCGATGCTCTACTGATGGACTCATGCACATAGTCATGGTATAGCAACTGAAAGGCAACTGCATTTTAGCCTGGGGGACCCCCCTAGGATTTGTTGTGCTACTCCATAGCTACGAGGCGTAGGGTGGGGGCATTCACTTATGCCTCACATCCACGGTGTGGTGCTGCAAGGCACAGTGGAACTAAGGGAGTCCTCTTTCATTGGCTTTGCAGTAATGGTCTAGCACTCCAAGCCCAAGTAAGGCGACTCCCCTCCTCTGGGTATTGCCACAATGATCCGGAGCTGCAAGGCTCCAGGGAGGGGGTGCCTTTCGTTGAGCCTCACATCTGTAGTCTAGAAATGTAGTCAAGGGGAGAAGGCCCCACTCCCTTGTGCCCCCCAGCCATGGTCTAACACTATGAGGACTGGGAGAGGATGGTTGCATCCCTTGGGCATCATAGCCATGTTCTAGTGCTCCAAGCCCACAGGGGGGGGGCTCCACTGTCCGATGCCTCACAGCTATGGTCTGGTGCTGCAGGGTACATGAGAGGAGAATACCTTTTCCTGGGCCTCGCAGATATGATGCAATACTGAATCCCAGGAGAGATGTCCGCCTCCCCTTACTTGGGCTTCAAAGTCATGTTCCAGCTTTAGGACGCCCCGCCCTGGTAGGGTGGCCATCTTTCCACTATCACTTTAGAGAACACTTTGTGCATGTGCGGAGACATTATACACTCAGTTACACATTGATCATGCAGGAGATATTGGTGGAGTTTGTTACGAAGCAGGTGACTATGAGTCTCGTAGCACATTTTTGGAGTTTCACCCTAACCTACCCTCTAACTCAGGACATCTTAAAATAATTATCTTTGCCACTGACCAAGCTTATAGAGCATGATTATTATTCATAGTCTATTGGATTTCCAATCCTTGACAACCACCTGAAGCCTTGACTGCGCAATATTATACATTTTGAGAGACTGGTTTAGAAATGAACAAATCCGATATCCGAATGCAATGAAACAGTCTTAAGCTTTGAAACAACAGTGGTCAATATCAGTATCTACCATGTATACTGCTCAGTAGCGAACCATTACTACAGGACTTGGTCCAGTGGGTACACTTTAGCCATGAAACTGGCATTTGACATCCAATCTCAGCTTGACCACTTCACCCAAATACAATGTGAATAAACACTGTATTCTAAAGCTGTCAGATGCCCTTACTGAAATGGTGGTGTAACAGTAGCCTAGGAAAGGAAAGATTACTCCTGATTCGACTGAGCAGCAGGTTAATGTGAGAAAGGTCCTGATATAACCAGATCTTGGTACCCTCAAACTTGATATCGTTACAATCACGTACGGCTGCCATAATTGCCTCCTTCTGATTGTAATAGGGCAGCATGTCAGAATGTCTTGGGTTATACCAGGAGATTTAGCGGGACAGCTCGCTCTGTGCGTTCGAACCAGCAAGATATTCTGTGGGGCAAGATCTGGTGCAAAGTGGTTGCGGACATAGACTTCTATGCCACCTGTGGCAGTTTGGAGAGGGACACCTTTAATTTTTATATCAGCCTTCCAAGACCCGTTTACAAGTTCCACCAACTGGCATCGCAGCTCAGCATTCCTATACTGCAATGCCAGCAGCTCAAGATGGTGAGCATCCAGTTCCTCTCCGTGAGTCACTATTTTGTTAAATGGTGTTAACTTTCTCACCCAGGTCCCTCAATTCTCTTGCAAGAACCTTGATGTCTGTTGCCATTTCCTGTTTAAGGGTTGCAATATCTGCCAGCAGGATGCCAAAAAGAGTCTTTAAGAAGGAGTGGGTGCCCGGTTCTTACCCATTGGCATGTTTTGAACTAGCGTTGTTTGCTACAGACGATGTTGAGGGGGGAGGTCTCCCCGTGGATGGATCTTCTTGCGTCGGGAAATGCCTCAGATCACACCAAGGTAGGGGGGCAGAGCTGGTCCAGTGCTCAGAGAGGATGACTGGAGTGGGCACTCAGGGAGGGTGGACCCACCATGCAGCACTGTGTTATCAGGGGTGGGCAGAGGTTTATCCCCAGATCACCTTCAGGCCTTGGAAAATGCAGCTCTTCTTCCCCCGCTAGGACGCCAAGGGCCAGACGGGTGCACCTCTTCACTGATGCAGAGTAGCCCAGCCCGTGTCGCTTCAGTCCATGTGCTGCCGAGCCTGCACAGGCTCCACAAGTCCAATTCTTACGGGAAGACCGCTCCGACCGCGCCACCTGCACCAGGGACCAGTCACTAGTTGAGGCCTCACCCTGCCCTGCAGATCCAAGCACACTCACCAGGCCCAGGGAGCACTACCCTGTTGCTCCTCTATGTTAGGCACCCTGTTCGTTAATTGACGATCGGGTGCACAACCCTTAGGGTTCTCAGTCGGATGCCCCCAGCGGCACACCTCGAGGGCGTTTACCAGTACTGCCATGGCCTTGACTGGGGAGCATGCGGAGGTGAACGAATGTGCAGTGTGGTACTCTGCGGTGCAGATCAGGCCGCTCCGTTGTTCACCTCCGTGCAATCACCATTTTGGGAACAGACAGGCGGAGACGCAAACCACCCCAGCCGCTAAATTAGAGCGAAGGGAGTTGCACCGCCGTCAGCAAGGCATTCCCCGCCATCCAGTGACTCTCCTGGAAGCTTACGGGGCTGATCGTCATTTGGAAATCCTGCTTCTACAAGTACAAGCAAAGTAGGCAGTAGAGCTCCACAGTACCGCCACCGTTCTGGCACCTCATTTTAATTTAGAGAGGGAGCCTTTGCTTAACATCAGTTTATCATTTGAATTGATTTAATCTTAACGGTTCAAGTCCAATTGGTGTTTATTGTTTGCCCAATTTAGACATTAAAGGCATACATATTAGCTTTATCAATGCAGGTTTTAAAAAGAAGGGGCTTCTTCAGTGATGAGGGATTTTGTATGTTTATCTGTGCTGGTAGTAAAGTGCCAGACAACCAAAAGATGGATGAGTGTGAGGATGACAGAAAGGGTGAGGGCATAGATGGATAAGTGATTGGATATTCTGATAAGTTAAAGTTTTGGAATGGTGAACAAGTGGATGGATGACTGGATTGATGAACTGGTAAGTGCATGGATGGATGGATGGATGGATGCATTTCTGCATGGGTAGAGGAATAGGTTAAAATAATGATAGTACAAATGATCTCTGTTGGTGGGAAGAGGCTGCTCTTCCTTTTGCAACTGCTGCTCTCCAATCCATCAGACTAGAACACCCATGCATCCATTAATTAATCCCTTCTTGCAGTCAAGTGAATTGTACCCTTTGGCTCATTCTCCAGACACAAATAGGTACGAAACCTCTCCATCTGGAGAAGTCACTTTGTACATTGGGCAAGAGATAAATGGCTAGATGAATATTACATTGTCAACCTCTGCATGTTCTTTATGTATGTAGGCCTGTGATCACGCGGATTTGGTTTTATATAACACACAATGCACGCTTCTGTATTTGGGTAAACTTAATATTCATCACTACCCAAAGTCAATATGACCCATTTCTATCAACCTCAGAAGAAAAAGTTAAAACTGGCAAAGATTCAAATAAGTGCCTAGTAGAGGACGTGCAGCTGATTGCAGTGAGCAAATAACCCATATAGCTATTTTACCAGGATTTTCACTTCTACCACACATCTTTTACAAAGATCTCTGCAACAAATGCATGAAACAATCACGTGTTATTGTCTAATGAATATGCTACTTACCAGTATGCATCTGTTCTTGGCATGTAGGGCTGCTGACATTCATATCTGTGCATAGATCGCCGCCTAGTGTTGGGTCCGGATGTTTGCACGTTGTTGTCCTGGAAGAGTCTTCGAAGTATCCTGGGATAGGTGACTCCTCCCCTGGACTACAGTGCGCATGGGCATCCTCTCCATCCTCAGATTGTTTTTCGCCATTGTGGCAGTGATGGAGTAGATACAGAAAGTGATGACCATGCTTACAGTAATTCTGAGAGCTGCAGCTGCTACAGGCGCCGGGGAGGAGGGAGGGCGATATGAATGTCAGCAGCCCTACATGCCAAGAACAGATGCATACTGGTAAGTAGCATATTCAGTTCGAGGCATGTGGGCTGCTGAATTCATATCTGTGCATAGAATACATAGCAGTGCCCTCTATTAGCGGCGGTTACCAGTGCCAGCTGCAGCGGTCTGAAAAAGAGTTTTGAGAACAGCCTGTCCTACAGCTGCCTGCTGTTTTGATTGCACATCTACACAATAGTGTTTGGTAAATGTATGTGTAGTGGACCAGGTGGCTGCTCTACATATATCATGCAAAGGAATGTTTCCTAGGAAAGCCATGGAGGCCCATAACTTACGTGTTGAGTGGGCTCGTGGGGGAATCGTTAATGTGCGTTTAGCCTTTTGATAGCAAATTTGAATACATTTAACAATCCATCTGGCTATACCTGCTTTGGAGATAGCGTTACCTTTGTGGTGTGGGGCAAAGGCAACGAAAAGTTGTTTTGTTTTCCTAAAGACTTTAGTCCTGTCGATATAGTACATGAGGGCCCTCTTTACATCTAGTGTATGGAGTGCTCTTTCTGCGACAGTTTGTGGGTTTTGAAAGAAAACAGGCAGTTCAATAGTTTGGTTCATGTGGAACTGCGATATCACCTTGGGCATGAATTTGGGGTTGGTACGTAGTACGACCCTGTTTGTGTGAACCTGTATGAATGGCTCTTGAACGGTTAGTGCCTGGAGTTCACTAACTCTTCTTAAAGAAGTGATTGCTACTAGGAAAGCTACTTTCCAGGTGAGGAATTGAATCTCGCATGAGTGCAGAGGTTCGAAGGGTGGACCCATCAGGCGTGTGAGGACCAAGTTGAGGTTCCACATTGGAGCCGGTGGGTGGCTTGGAGGAATTACTCGTTTGAGTCCTTCCAAGAATGCTTTTATGGCCGGCACTCTGAATAAAGAGAGGTGCTGCCTGTTCTGGAGATAGGCTGATATTGCGGTCAAATGGACACGTATAGAGGTGTATGCCAGATTGCATCGGTATAGGTGTAAGAGGTAACAAAGTATGTTTTGGATGGATGCGTCTAGCGGGTTAATGTCATTATTATTGCAATAAAGACGAATCTTTTCCATTTGGCTGCATAGCAAGCCCTGGTAGTGGGTCTCCTGGCCTCCTTAATGATGTCCATACAGTCAGGTGGCAGGTTAAGGTAGCCAAATTCTAGGACTTCAGGAGCCAGATTGCCAGGTTCAGCTGTTGCGGATCTGGGTGCTGAATCTCTCCATGGTTCTGCGTCAAATGCGCGGGTTTGATCCGCAGCCTTTGATGCGGCACCACGGAAAGTTCGCGAAAGGTGGTGTACCATGGCTGGCGTGCCCACGTTGGAGCAACCAGGACGAGTGTCAGTGAGTGTTGTCTGAGTTTGCGTGCCACCAGCGGTATCAATGGTGCTGGGGGAAAAGCGTACGCAAATCTGCCGGACCAGTTCATCCATATCGCATTGCCCTGCGACTGCGGATGTGGGAACCTGGCGGCAAAGCTTTGGCATTTTGCGTTTTCGCTTGTGGCGAAGAGGTCTATCTGTGGATGACCCCACTGCTGGAAGTACGGTTGGAGTACTGATGGGTGTAACTCCCACTCGTGCATCTGGTGGCTGTGTCTGCTGAGCAGATCCGCCATCTGGTTGTCCTTGCCGGGGAGGTGTTCTGCCATGAGGAACATGTTCCTCTGAATGGCCCACTTCCACATGCTCTGAGCCAGATGAGACAACTGTGGAGAGTGTGTTCCTCCCTGTTTCTGTATGTAGTACATGGCGGTCATGTTGTCCGTCCGGATCAACATGACTTTGTTGCACAAGTGTACTTTGAATGCTTTCATAGCCAGGAAGATTGCCATCAGTTCTAGAAGGTTGATGTGCATCTTCTTTTGTTGTATTGTCCATAGTCCTTGCACTGTGTAGTTGAGTACATGAGCTCCCCATCCCTGGAGAGACGCGTCCGCTGTCAGTATTATTTGTGGAACTGGCTCTTGGAACGGTCGGCCCTTGCAAAGGTTTTGTGGATTCCACCAATGCAGAGAGTTGTATGCCCGACCGCTCACCAACACTAGGTCTTTTAGTTGCCCTTGAGCCCGATTCCATTGACGTGCTAAGCACTCCTGAAGCGGGCGCATATGTAGTCTCGCGTGTGGGACTATGAAAATGCAGGAGGCCATCATGCCTATCAACTGCATAAACACTCGCGCGGGAAGGGAGTGTTGGGGTTTGAACTTGGATATCAGCATTTGCATGCTGTTGATTCTCACTAAATTTGGCTGAGCTGTGGCAGCCAGAGTGTCTATGGTCGCACCTAGGTACTGTTGTACGTGTGCGGGTTGGAGATGTGATTTTGGGTAATTCAGTGAGAACCCCAGACTGTGAAGAAGGTGAATGGTGCGGGACATGTGGTTGGCACATTGCTGGGCTGACTTTGCCTGAACAAGCCAGTCGTCCAGGTAGGGGTAGACATGAATGTGTTGCCTCCGTAGATGTGCAGCCACAGTAGCTAGGCACTTTGTGAAAACCCTGGGCGCCGTTGTCACGCCGAAGGGAAGAACCTTGAATTGGTAGTGCTGCCCTTGAATAGTGAACCTGAGATATTTCCTGTGTGATGGGTGAATGGGTATGTGGAAATACGCATCTTTGAGGTCTAGTGTGGCCAGGAAGTCTCCCTGTTTGAGCAGTGGGAGGACTTGTTGCAGGGTGAGCATGTGGAAATGCTCCGAAAGAATATAGCGGTTGAGGGGTCTCAGGTCTAGTATAGGTCTGAGTGACCCGTCCTTTTTTGGTATTAAAAAGTACAGGGAGTACACCCCTGTACCTTGCTCGTGGACGGGTACAATCTCTATTGCGCCTTTTTGCAGCATACTTAGCACTTCCTGCTGTAATAGCGCTAAGTGCTCTGAGGACATAGGACGGTGTTTTGGGGGTATTGTGGGTGGAGTTGAGGTTAATTCTAGGCAGTAACCGTGTTTGATAATATCTTTGACCCACCTGTCCGTGGTGATGGAGTTCCACGTGGACAGGAACCTTTGTAACCTTCCCCCGACAGGTGTTGTGTGGTCGGGAGGAAGGGAGAGGGCGTCACTGTTTGTTCTTGGGAGAGGATCTGGTATTGCCGTATCCGCGTCCTCTGCCCTTTGTGCTTGAACCACGATATCCACCCCTGGTGTTTTTATCGTAGGTACTTTGGGTGTTGCCCTTGTTGTAGGTTTGCTGTGACCCCTGTCCTCTACCTGCTCCTCTATTGCCGGGGCGACGAAAGGAGCCACTCCGAAAGGTCTGCGTTTGGAGAGCCCCCATGGACTTTGCAGTGTCTGTGTCCTTTTTTATTTTTTCTAGTGTGGCGTCAACCTCTGGCCCGAATAAGTAGTCTGGGTTGACCGGCTGGTTGAGGATGTTATTTTGCACCTCAGGTTTGAATCCGGAGATTCGTAACCAGGCGTGTCGTCGTAACATGACGCTAGTGTTTATGGCCCTGGCAGCTGTATCTGCGGCATCCAGTGCACACTTGATGGATGCGTTTGTGAGGATTTGTCCCTCTCTGATGAGGATCTCTGCTCCCTCTTTGTATTGGTCAGGGAGATGTTGTAGTAAGGTTTCTAGTGTGTCATAATGCGCTCGGTCGTAGCGAGCCAGGAGCGCCTGAGTATTGGCAATACGCCATATGTTAGCTGCTTGGGCTGCAACCCGTTTGCCGGAGGTCTCTAACACCTTGGACTCTTTGTCCGGGGGAGGAGCATCCCCAGTCGTCTGCGAGTGCGCCCGTTTACGAGCATTCGCGACTACTATGGAATCCAGAGGCAGCTGTCCTCTAATATAGGTAGGATCCCCAGGCGCTGACCTATATTTTTTGTCGATTCTGGGGTTTATTACTCTTGCCCTGGTGGGTTCTTTGAAAATGTCCTTTGCTGGTTTGAGGATACCTTTCAACATGGGTAGAGTTTTAATATGTCTTTCTGAGGATGCGAAAGTATCCATGAGAAAATCGTCCTCGATGGTGTCAGAGTGGAGTTGAACACCATGATTGGCCGCAGCACGTTCAATGAGGGCGTTGAATGCGGCAGTGTCCTCTGTGGGAGACGTTTTTGCACCATATAGCTGCGTGTCCTGCGTATCCATAGGTGCGTTTGAGTCTACAGGGTCATCCCAAGCTTGGTCAGGGTCCTGTTGGCCTTCAGGGTCCATTTCTCCGGGGTAGGGGACGTGGTCACCCATGTAGTCCTCCAAAACGTCGGTTTCGGAGTGTGTCGGAGAGAAGGACTGTGGATCTTGGTGAGAGGTATGGAGAGACTCGTAAAGAATTGGTTCCGAATCCACTGGCAGCTTTTTCTTTAGTGGGATCCGGTAGGAGTCCAAAGCTGGCTCGGAAGTTATCTTCCTCTTGTGAAGCATCATTCTGCCTGTTGCGGCATCGATGATGTGTGATGGCGACGTCTCCGTAGGAGAGTGTTCTGCAGGTGTGATCCTGGTGTGGGTGACACGTGTTCTGATTTCGAACAGTTTTGGCGCCGTGGATGGTGGCAGGCCAAAAGTGATGTTGGCCGGTGCCGGAGAAGCTTTTTGAGCCTTTTTCGGCTCGGAGCCTGACGTGTCCTGGAGGGCTGCCTTATCTTTGATGCGTTGCAAGGATGCTGAAACTTGCTGCACCTGGAACGCCGACGGTTCTTTGGCGCCGACCGGTTCCGTTGAGGCAGACGTGGACTTCTTCGGTGCCACGGGGTCATCGAGTCGAGGAGAGGTAGTAGCTGTCGACGGCGTCGATGATTGTGCCTTTGGTGCTGCTTTCGAAGTGGTGTGAGATCCAGCAGCTATTTTGACCTTTGTGGTCGGAGCCGATTGTTTCGGTGCCGGGAGCCGAGGCGGTTTGGCGGTACCGATGGTCTTTTTCCGTGTGTCGGCGCCGACGTCGGCTGCTGCAAGCTCGGCACCGAAGTCCCGTTTGTTGCAGTCGGTGCCGACGGGTTTGGCTGGCGTCGAAGGTGTGGTGTGCTTCGATCCGACCAGTGTGACTTTCAGTTTCGGTTTCTGCTGAACCGATACGGCTTTCGGTTTCGATGAAGGGAAACCAGCCGTTTTGGGTAGTAATGGCTGCCGCTGAATGTCCGAGGCCGGGCCAGAGGGCGGGGCCGAATGAATGCGGGATAGGTCTTGGGTAAGGCCCGAAGGCGATCCCTCGACCGGAGCCATAGACTGACGCACTGGGATATCCACAGTCTGTACGGGTAGGCCTTGCTCGTCACCGGAGCTACTCTCTTCGGCCCCTAAGGCCTCATTGTAGTCTCCTACCTCGGTGTCGGCTTCGTCTCTGTGAAACAGTTGTTCGTCGACGTCTTCCGATCCGGAGTCGTGTTCGGAAGCAGGGCTGGAGGGTAGGTTCCCCACATCTTCCACATCTTCGTCCTCGGCGTTGAAGATGTCGGTCGGGGCCGGTGCCGCTTGTTGCGCTTCGAGCCTCGCTGCTCGACGATTCCGGAGGGTCTTCTTGGATCGGAATCGGGCACAGGCCATACATGTGGACTCATCGTGATCCGGTGAAAGGCATTTGTTGCACACCGGGTGGACGTCGACATGGGGATATTTCGCATTGCATACAGGGCACCGCTTGAATGGCGTCCTCGATTCCATCGTCGATGTCGGGTCGATGGTCGGGTATGATGCGAAAAGTTGGTCTGGAAGTTAGTAAACTAACAATTAACTATCGATACCGATCGGGAACAGTACCGACACGAACTAAAGGCCTTTTGGCCTGTAAAAAGTTTTTCCTAACTTGAGTCAAGATAAGCACATCCGAACCCAATGGCGGAAAAAAACAATCGGAGGATGGAGAGGATGCCCATGCGCACTGTAGTCCAGGGGAGGAGTCACCTATCCCAGGATACTTTGAAGACTCTTCCAGGACAACAACGTGCAAACATCCGGACCCAACACTAGGCGGCGATCTATGCACAGATATGAATTCAGCAGCCCACATGCCTCGAACATACAAAAATCTGTCCCAGCCATTTAATGATGATTTAAACCAGTGCCTAGAAATAAGACACACATCTACAAGACAACAAGCATTGGCATAGCCAATAGGTCTCGCTTTTGGGACCTTATAAGTGTTTAGTTATGCAACTGTTGCATGGCTAAACAATTATAAGGTCCCAAAGGCGAGACCTATTGGCTATGCCAATGCTAGTTTTTCTTTTGATCTTATGTGGGGAAGTGTTTCCATATCGTGAGGGATGACCACCGAGGTTCTGTTATGGGATGTAGCGCCTAGCAGTGTTGTGGATGATAAAATGCTCCAATACTCTGTGTCTCCGAGATGTAGTCAACCAAATTACTACAGGAGGGAGTTCTAGTGGCTAAGTTGCGCCTGCCAGGAACAGGTATTTTTACCTCAGCCCCTGCACTTGACTACAAATTGTGTAATTCTGGTTAAATCACTAAATCTCCTTTTATCTAAAATTGTAAATATGTAAACAAATATCTATAATGCCATTGTGAAATGCAAATGTGTAAATCCCCAACTGATCTAGAATGATCCGTTGCAGCAGCTAGGTTCGCACTTTATAAATACAAATAAGTTGACTTGCGAGGAGTCCTAGTATCCACTGACGAGCCGCGCGACAGCATTACATTTAAGCGCTGCGAAACCTGCTGCAGTAAAAATCCTCATCCGGGACCAACAAGACCCAAAGGACCCCGAGCGATGGCCATCCACACAGTATACACACCCCCATCTGCGCTCGTGCTTACACGAAGCAGGGTTGCAAGTGACGTACATCCTTAAACTGAGGCAGCTCGAAGCCACGCACGTAAACACGCGTGAGGCGAAGTGTCCCCATCAGAAAGCGGAACAGAAACCACTAAAGTTGTTGATGTCGAAGTCCGGGCCGGCAACACTTCTCCCGCCGCAGACTGCAAGGTGGAGACAAACGAACAGGCTGTGTGCTCTCTTGGGATGAGACGGCGCTGCCGGGGTGTGCCCCCTTCCTGGTACCTGCTCAGTGGCGGGTTACTGGAGGGGTTGACGGGAGGCTGGCTCTCTCACCCAGGACCAAAGTATAGAGGGGCAACCGGAGTCAGGGTCAGGATGGGGGTTTATGCCTGGTGTGAATGGCTGGGTAAGCGGTAATCTGTCCATAAGCCCATTTTTGAGATCGGCTAACTTCCAGTGGGCAGTCAAAGTCAAACAATATGTATTTCTATTGGATGCAGCCATCAGAGAAGGGCCAGAACCGAATACCACTTCTATACGTTAAAAATATCAGTTCACGGGCTTGGGGATATCGGCTGCATCCCCGGAGAGGGGTGAGCGCAGTGTTTTTTGTGTTCCACTCCCCTTCGCGCTCAGGAAACAATCTCTCGGCATGCTGTGGCGGGGGAGCGCATTCCAGGCGGGGGAGCGGACCCTTTGAAGTATGATGCCGAGGCTGTGGCTACACGTGCACGCGCCAGTGGCCTGAAGCGCTTCCCCAAACGAATTGCATGGCGGCACGATGCACGTGATTGTGATTGTGCGCGTGCTCGCCATGCAATCCAATTTTGGGAGCACTTTGAAATGCCCCTCTTACTAGAGTCTCGCATAGCGATTGCGTAAACGCAATAGCTAGGCGAGACCTAAAAAAGGATCTCTGATAAAAGTTCATCCACAATGTGAGCTTCCTGCCACTCTCTCCCACTGTTGCTTTTAAAGAGGAGAAAGTCTGGGGGGCGTGGATTAGATGGCGAGCCGAATGGCAGCCTGATTCTGCCCCTCCCATCTGCGCAGACTGCACTATTTTTGAGGCGGACGAAGGCATTCAGATAAGGCTCAGCTTGCTTTCATGGACGTTCGGGGACGGGCAGAGAAGGAATAGGACTCGGGCAATGTCCTCTTCTTTTTTGTGCTGGCAGCTGTCTTCCTATTATTCCCTCTCTTTCTGTCTTGCTCCTCACTTACTGAAAACCGTAACTTGAAGAAACGGTTCACAACCTCTCTTTCCTTCATTCATTTAGTTGCTTCCCTGTGAAATGGATCCAAAAAAGAAAAATACTCTTGCGGGAAATGCCCTTTTTCTGACATTTTTCTATTCCAAAGTGCAGCGGGATGGAGAGAAATAGAAGGTTTTAAATATGAAAAATAAATACAGAACTAAATAAAGCAAGACAGAGTGGTTGCAAAGTGGCCAGATTGGTTTTATTCAGATCCAAATACATCAGCCTCACTTTACAAAGTTTGCCAGTGAAGCGCTACTTTTGTTTTCTAGTCTTTCTTTGAACAGCATTGTTCTCCCCAGGTGGGAAAGTGTACCATTCCTGGAGGTACTGCAATGTGTACCATGGCTCTGTGTTTGTGGATGTGGTCTTTTTAAACCATACTGCTTACGTTTTGTAAGGATATAAGCAATGGACATTGAAACGGTTCCCTTCAGGGCCCTGTAGTCATGTCCTTAACTTTTCAGGTAAAACCACTCGCTGATATCTGAATAGTGAGTGAGAGATCGTTAAGGTAACCATGTTGTTTCTGCTTACATTTCACATGCTTTACTTAATCTTGCATTCCCTATGAGTGTCTGCTTTGACTTTTTTTTTTTAGGCAGCATATTACTCTTATCAAGTGCATAATTTGAATTGAGCCACATCCAAGGGTTTATAGCGGGCACAATTAGGTTGTAGCTGAAGGCAGTGCGAGTTTCTCTCAGTGGGGCAGTATGGTGTTCAGTGGGGGAGAGGATGTGGCACTACGGCCAGAGCTGTCGAATTTGGAACTAGGGAACTGGGTTCAGCCTTCATGACCAGCCCACTCTACTGAGGGAGCATATTCCCATGCTAGACCTTAGAAGGCCCCACTAGACCGTAGAAGGTTTGATGTCTTAGCACAAGCAGGTGTACCCTAGGAGTGTCAATTGTGGATTAACCTTGAAGGCCTGTCCACCACAATCCATACTGAAGTTTATCTCCAGTCTTGCGGGCAGGCCTATGAAGCAGCACACCCTAGAGCAACAGTGATCCTGTCACTGTGACTCTGTCACTGAGGTACATGAACCTTGAGCAGGTTAGGGCGGTGCGAACGGTGTGACCGCACTGGCTACCTATTTCGGGTGGGTGCGTAGAATTTGCAAGAATATTATGGTTAAAAAAAACTTGCTACCTCCTTCCTGGCCTCCAGAAATTTTCAGAAACAATAATAATGTCAGGATAACTTCGGTGATTAATATTCTTCCTAGAGAGAGATACGAGTTTTGTCTAGTGGAAGGGTTGACTCCTGGAAAGGTAGCACAGAGGGTTAATGTGCCTGCTGCAAAGAACATGTACCATGCAGCTCACAAAGTGCACTGCTTTAATGGGGGGACCATGATGAATGGGCATTTAATGTCAGCTGTAGATGATGGATCCCTGAACAGTGTCATGTATGTGCATGTTTGTATTGTGCTGAGGAGATTACCAGGTAATTGTTCACGCAGCTCTCTGATGGATGTCACATGCGGTTTTTCTGAGTCCCCAGCTAGATCATGCAGTCTGTGTGTTCTCTTTTGTACTTCCAGTCACCGGTGTATTCAACTGTGTAGCCTTGGGCCGTGTCATGTATCTTGCATGATCGAGGTAACTATTAGCGGCGATACTACGTCTCTCTCGGTCCTCTTTCAAGTGCTTGCCGTCCTTTTTCCCCAGCAACCCTCTCGCCCCCCAGGGGCGGCAATCTGAGGGATAGCCCCGGGCGCCACAAGCTCTAGCTACACCTCTGGTAATTATCTCCTAAAATGGCCGCCATGGTTGCATACGATCCGGCCCCACCGGCAGCCCAGAAGCAGCTATTGAGACTATATTTACACAGACTCACCCACCACTGATATCCGTTGACTTAGTGTCGCTATACTAATCATATCCCACTACCTTGCTACCCTTCTCAGCTATACCACCCTTCCCTGAATCCTCGTCGTGCCAGACTTCAAAATAGCACTAGATAAAGACATGGCACAGCACAGTTCTGTCTAATGCGACTCCACTATACATATGCAGAAGGCAGGATCTGCCTTTCTGAATGCCTCACAAGGTATTCAATCCAATACCAGCAGATGTGTGCCTATATTCTGATGAATTCCAATAAAGTGGTTAAGTCCCGTTGCAGGGAAACTAACAAATAAAACAAGCATTTGCAATGCAATAGGTCTCACATTATTAAAGTTTGAGCTATTGGCATTGCTAAATAATGCAACACCAATAACTCAAACTTTAATAATGCGAGACCTATTGCATTGCAAATGCTTGTTTTCCTTAATATGGTGTCCAGTGGAACAGATTACTTATTATAAGTAATGTTCCCAAAACGTGTTTACAGGTTTGCATTCTGACACTAGAAAGACTGCTAAATAATGGTTATTTATTAGGTGAATTGCCCCGACAAAAGCAAACGTGTAATTCCCTCAAATCTAGAATCAGATAAAGTGTATGATCGATTCAAAACTTCAGAAACAGATGTGCTTACAAAACGAAACATTTATAAACTATTCTTTGTTTAGCTCCAAACTGATGTCTATATTACTCTGGTTCCAGACAGCTTTTGCCCCCAAATGTGAGCACTACTTCTTCATAGACCCCAGTGGACAAACATCTTGGTTTAATAATTGATGCGCACTTCCTCAAACTAAATAAGTTCTGGCGGTGGCCAAGTCATGTTTGTATCAATTTCACTGCGTTAAGCAAGTACTTTACTCGTTTAAGCCTGCTCAAACTAGGATTACCCTGGGATGTCCCTACTTGGGACCCAACATGCTCCCTCTCCTCTATTGTTGGAAGGTTCTCATGTCAAAGACAAAAGGTCTGTACTCGAAACGACCATGGTGGCCCATATGAAGGGGCTTAAAAGTTGCCTCGCTATGCCTCCCACTGTCACTACAGAGCTTGCATTGTGTAGCGCTTATAGGACTATAAGGCTGTGTCAAAACGCACCGGGAGAAACAGGCAAAGGAGAAGGCGGGATAGGGGAAAGCCAAAAAATGAATAGGTAGAAGGGGCAATATAATGTTACATCACTCGGTGTCCTTGTATAACGTGCACAAGTACTAAATCCGCCTCGGGTGCTAAGTGACAAGACGTGGAGGAAATGAAGATAGGAGTAAGATAACTTGTTACCACGTCTTACTGCGTACAGATATTACGGTATACTCCAGTGACGTAACACAAAATGATGTGGCCCCTGCCTACAGCAAAGAGATATAAATAAGCCCAAAGCTGGGTCTGGATTAAATAGACAACCACAAACCGTGACTGACAAAAAGGAGCAAAAGGACGTAGGATAAAGGATCAAAATCAGTTTATTTAAATATAAAGAGTCAAGATAATGGTCATTGAAAAGAAAGAATAAATGATAAATTGCATGATGCAAACATGTATAGGTCCCACACTAGACATTCATACACACATTCATTCCCACGACATACTCATTTATTCGTCAAACACAAATTCAACAAGCATTGGCATAGCCAATAGGTCTCACCTTTGGAACCTTCTAACTATTTAGTTATGCAGTACAATATCCTTTGTGCAACAACATCAACTGTTGCATGGCTAAACACTTATAACGTCCCAAATGCGAGGCCTATTAGCTATTCCAATGCTTGTTTAACTGCTGGCGGAAGAGAGGACTGGTCTGCTTCATGGCACTTTCATTTATTGCTGGAGGAAGCAGGGACAACGGCAACACAGAAGGAGGGAGGGGGCAAAGGAAACCGATATTGAGAGGGGGCTAAGGCTTTGCGGACAGCGAAAGGGGCTGGAGCAGGCGAAATCCAGGGCTTTAAGTGGGCCGGGTCTCACCGGTACGGAGTATCAGCAGTTTTTTAAAGGGGGCCTCGAAATAGGTCTCTATCACGCTCTGTTTTGTGCCCTGGCACAGGCGGTCTGTTTTTTTCCGGACTGCAGTGACAGCAGGCACATCGATGTGCGTGCTCACACTGCGCACTTCTCACTAGTGGAGAAGTTACGGCATGACATCATGCCAGGTTAGCAATGTAGGGGAATGGAAATCCTTTTAAGAGCCATTTTCTCTCTGGATTTCCCTTCTCTTTTTGAAACTCAGGATCAGCGACATTGTCGTGGTGTCACCAGGACTAAGTGGAAGCGTTTTCAATATTATATACAAGCCATAGTTACTGCTTGTTTATCTTATGCAACTAACCACCATTGACAAAGCCAATAGTCCTGGCTTGTAGGCAGATGCTACTTGTTGTATCATATCCGGATGCAATGACAAACAGCAAAATACAAGTCGGGCAGAACACTATGCTAAGTACAGATTTTTAGCTTACGTGTTTTTGAACAACGCCCTTAATTACACTGGCCACGTCCCAGTTTATTCATACCACTAAAAGCCCTAGTGAAGACAACACGGACGGAGGAGGGGGCAAGGCAATGCAGGTGAGGCACAAGGAGGGGGTAAAAGTACACATGGGAGCGAGCTGGAAAAAAATAAAAACACTCTAGCAGAGTGTTTAAGCACAAATAGAAAACATAGCGCTTAAAAAGTGAGCACCCGAAAGACAAGTGATGCATCGATGCTTCGGGAGAGGGACAAACAAGTGAAGAGGAAGGAAGCCAACAGAAGCTGACAAATAAGCAAGAAAATAAGAGTGACAATGAAGACTGCTTATGGTAAGCAAAGGATGCCCACTGGTTAGAAACCAAAAGATCTTTAAATACCCACTTGACCACTTTAATTATGCACAAGTTATCATTTGCTTTAGGTGGCATTACTGTAATAAGAAGACCGTCTTAATGACAAGTTTCCAACCGTGCATCACCATGAAACAGATGCTTCATGGATACGCAAGGTTGGCTTGATTTATCAAACAAAAAAAAGCAAACAGTAGAAACAGCACCAAGTTAAATGTCTGAAAAATAATCCAGCTTGTATCCTTATCTTCATCTCTGTTGATATACGTAACACACGGGATGCAACATCACACAGACGTGCTTGTGGATAACAATAGATAAGCACGTTTACCATTAACATTTTTGCGCAGCCCCTGAACTCAAACAGATCAGCAGACAAGCTCTGCATAGCAAGAGGCAGATATTGCAGGCCCCGGTGGAGTTTAACAAGTAAATGCGACAGGTAAGCCCCTGAGGACAAGATCGACGAGCTTCGTGACTAACAAATCACAGACTGTCGTGCACGTGACTCTAGGAGATTGCGAAGCCACACTAGGCAATGCATCACCTCTGGGAAGCATGTGTGAAGCAAACTTGAAAATTATTCCATAGGTCTTACCACATTGCGGCCTTTCCCATTCCAACAAAGCATAGCAGGCCTCACTATCCAAGACAGGGCAGGGGGGAGGGGAACGCAGCCCTCAACAAGGGCAGCTTTGAAATAAATAAAAAAAGAAAAAAAAAACGAAAGCACACAAAGCCAGCCGGCCGTACGTGTGCACATCTCTTGTCCAGGCACATCTCCTGTCCAGAGGAGGGAGTGATTTAGGACGAGGAAGAGGTTGCGAGCGAGAGGGGTAGCAGGAGGTGAGCCTGCGAGTGGTGCATGCGTGCGGGAGAGGAGTCTTCACTTTTCAAGCACTGCACTCGTGCTTGTGGCACGCCGCTGCTCGCTCCCGCAAGGTGGATGCCGCCACAAGCACAAGCGCAGTTCTTGAAAAGTGAAGACCGATAGCTAAAGGCCCTCCTAGTCAGCGCATGCGGGCTGCCTAGGCGAGACCTAAAAAGCGCATTTAGTATTAACTTCTTTAGCCTCTGTAAACCAACTGAGGACCCACTGGACTATGTGCACACTATACCTTACTTTGGTATAGTATATACAGAGCCAGCTTTCTATAAGAGGGAACATGAAAATGTAAGAGCGTGAAAACAGCCTGTCACTTTGGTTCCCACCTCAGAGAGGCATTGGTCACATTCTTTGCATTTGCCTGGCGTTTATAAAGGAAAGAAAACAGGTTTATCGTGAGAAGAAAACAATAAGGTATGTAAAACACACAATAGAGGAAGCCACTCACCCCTATGCAAATGTATGACCAGAAACATATATGAAGTAGGAGGAGCCCAGACCATATACCCCTACTTAAATATATGCCAACACAAATACATGAAGGAAGATTTGCATATGCAAATAGGCATGCAAAAAGTAAAATACACAAACACATCCAAGGTATGCAACACGTTCACCTAAAATTAATCAATCTATACCCATTGTTAAATATATGCAGGGAAGCACACAAGCATATTCAGAGAGACACACAAACAAACATACACTGGAAGGTAAGAACACTTGCTCACACAAACATTTGTAGAAAGGTAGAGACGTGTAATAAAGATGTGCAAGGAGGTACACATACACACTTGCTCACACATCGTAGCTAGGGAAGTATACAGAGATCCTACCACAAGCACATAGAAGTGTACAGACAAAGGGATGCAGGATGCAAGATTTACCAAACACAGCTGCATTTTAACACATGCCGCAGGACTGCTGTTCTCAGAAATCGCAGCACAGGACCATTGTGACAATACAGTCTGAACGGGGTGGAGGGAAGCACATGGAGGAGGAGCGCGGATTGTGGGAGGGTGTGAGACCCCGATGCTCGCTTGCAGACCCACAGTACTGGTTACGAAGCCAAACACAGCTTCGATTGTGAAGGCACTACATAAAAGCGACCGGGCAGACTAGGGCTGCTCTTGCTGTGGATGGCACAGGGAGAGCGGTGTGATAGAATAGGGAGTGCTTTGGTGTGCCACAGGGCAAAGAAAACATATCTTCAAATGGAACATGGGGCAGGGTACCAGGGCCTACACAGTAAACAAGGAAACAAAAAGAGGCAAAACTATGCATTCCTGTTAAAATACAAAGCACACCAGAGTAGTGAGCGTCAGCCTCTATTTTACAGCAAGAAAAGAACGAGATCCATCTAACAACTCTTCAAAACAAACAGCTTGGAAAGGCAAGGAGGAAACTTTTGCAATGCTTGTCTGGCTTGCCATGCCAATAAAGTATGTTTGTATTGTTACGTATAATAAAGTAAGACAGCATACCAGATGCTGCAAAGACTGTAAGTTAAGTAGTTTACAGGATGAACTACTGCGAGCGAAGCTATCTCAGTGTCTGTTGCCAATGGAGGCGGAGCCCCGATGCCCAGATGTCAGCAGGAGCCAATCCTGGGGCATGAGGGTGAGAAGGGGCAGGGAAGACTGCTCTGTGAGGCCAAGGGCTGCAACAACCCCAAGTTCATGCACATTCCCTTTTTCCTGCACATAGTGTATCAAAACAAAAGATGTGTCAAACCCAATAGATTTTAAAATCTAGTAAAGTATGTCCAGAATTTTTTTAAAAAAAAGATCTCTTTAATTTAGAGACAGAATATCGGATTACAGACGTGCATTTGAGGCATTTATTAACAGTGATACATTTTGAACATGAACATGGAAACATTCATGCCTCTCTTCACACGGATGAGGATGCCATTTGTTAACTAAGTGCATAGCCCATAGAAT
The DNA here is from genome assembly GCF_964204655.1 of Triturus cristatus. Lineage (NCBI taxonomy): Eukaryota > Metazoa > Chordata > Amphibia > Caudata > Salamandridae > Triturus > Triturus cristatus. The sequence continues at coordinate 1,175,095,956 of NC_140583.1, read as the reverse complement.
TATGCGGCAGGGAAGGGCCAAATTAAGTGAGAAGGTTGATTGACTGTATTATGCAGCGCGAAAATAAAAATAATGCGGCACATTTTGTGCTAGTGTTACTAAAGTATTTTGTCATTTTATTACACATGGTAACACTTGGCAATTGTTTTTTTTTTTTTAAATATTCAGATCATGCAGCAAACGCTGAACATCCATCATTAAAGAGGCGCTGTCGAAAACAGCCTCCGACATTTGATCTCGGTCTTTGAACGCATAGCAAATGTGAGGAGATGACAAGAATTACAGCCATGTTTAGAGAAACGGAATTCAGAGCTCGTAGCACCTGAGAAGATAGAGCGCTTGTGTGCGGTGCTCTTAGACAAAGGAAAAAGTAGTCCCTTTTACAGTTGCTATAATGGGAAAGTGGAAGGTCATAAGTACTGGGACACTGCTCCGTGGGAGTAAACAAACGACGAAAAGGTGGGACAAATAGGAAAGATTAACTACTTTGAAGCAAGGATTTTTAAAGGGCAGTGACAAACTAATAGCAGTGGCCGGGCCTGTAAACCCACAGAGTGGATACAGCAGGTCTCGAATGATGGTGGGGCAGAGCATGAGTGCAATGGTGTCGGCGGCTCTGTTGAAAATGTGGTGGGGGGCAGGGGTCTGTGGGGGTCCCAGATTGGATTGACTTCATAGTCTTCAGTGTACCTTTGGTGGTGAGGGCTGTCCAGTTGTCGATCGCTTGCTTCAGGGTGTCGGGGGTGGTTGGTGAGGGTTCAGTGTGTTGGTTGTCTTCTTCGAAGTTGTCGTAGATGCTCTTGATTTTGTGGTGGAAAAAGGTGCTAGGTTTGTCGCAGAGGTCTTGTGAGGGAAGGATGTCGGTGGACTCGACGGTGGGTTGGGCGAACTCCTTGATGATGTTGAAGAGTTCTTTGCTGTTGTGTGCGTGAGTAGAGGTTCTGTCTTCAATCACTTTCTTCCTCGTTTTTCTGATGAGTTGGTGGTGGGCGTTGGTGGCGGCTCTGAAGTTGTAGGCTTCTGTGTATTTGGTGTTCCTTCAGGCCTTTTTGAGGCGGCCGCAAAGGCGCCTGGACTCTCGAAGTTCGGTGGTAAACCATCTGCCATTCAGGCGTGGGTGGTGGTGTTTTTCTTGAGGGGGGCTATGGTGTTGGTGCTGTCGGAGATCCATCTGTGCAGGGTTCGGGCTGCGGTGTTAGGGTCGTCGTTTTCTGCGATGATTGGGGTGGAGTTGCTGAGTGATAAGGTTAGCTGGTCAGTGATTCTGGTCCAGTTTCTTCGCGGGAGCAGGTGCAGGTGTCTGTGGATGGTGGGTGTTCTGAAGGTGAAGTGGACGCATCAGTGGTCAGTCCATGGGAGTTCGGTGGTGTGGCTGAAGGTGATGGAGTTACCCGTTGTGAAGAGGGGGTCGAGGGTGTGTCCTGCTGAGTGCGTGGGGTCGGTCACGATCTGGCAGAGTCCAATGTTGTGGAGGTTGTCCAGGAGGGATGTGGTGCTGGGGTCCATTTGGTTGTCGAGGTCGAAGTTGAGGTCTCCCAGTAGGGTATAGTTGGTGGACGCGATGGCATGCCGGGAGATGATGTCCGTGATGGAGTTGCCGAAAAGTCCGCGGGGTCCAGGGGGTCGGTAGATGAGGGTTCCTAGGAGGGTGGTGGTAGGGCTGGCCAGAATCTTGAAGTGAAGATGTTCCATCAGGTCTGTGGGCTCGTCAGGGAGTGTGCTCAGGCGGAGGTTGGATTTGTGGACGATAGTGATTCCTCCTCCTGGGCGGGTTGGGCGGTCCTTCCTGGAGATCTTGTATCCTTGGGGAATGGCGATGGCGATGTCCGGTCCTGAGGTGGTGTTGGTTCATGTTTCAGTGAAGAATGCTACATCCGGGGTGGTGCTGTCGAGAAGGTCCCAGATTTCGGTGGCGTTTGTGGTGAAGGGATCGGATGTTGAGGAGGATGCATTGCAGGATCTTCGTTTGGGTTGTGGTCTTGTGGGCATGTTCCGCCGGGTCCATGGTCTTGGCGGTGCTGCAGGTGTGGCGGCAGCGGTGACAGCTGAAGGGTCCGTGGGTGTTGGCCGGTAATGCTAGCTTGCAGTGGTTGTTGCGTCCTGGGTTGAGAGCGTGGAGTGCCGCTGGGTCGTAGCGTTGGCGTTGCGGAGGTACAGGGTTCCTGGCGCTGGTCGCGGTCAGGGCGCAGACGGGCTTGCCTTTGGCGCGCCCGCAGCCGGCGTCCGCGCAGGGGATGTGTGGCGGCCGCCATTAAGTAGGGGTCGGGGAGGGCTGGACAGCTGGGAGGCAGGAGTGGGGAGGGGAGCTGGATTAGGCTGGTCGCGTTGGTCATGCTGGAGGCGAGGGGTCGCGGGAGCAGCAGCGGCAGGGAAAAACAGGCAGAAAAAGGCAAAAAGAGAGGAAAGAGTGGAAATGAGGCAGTGAAAGGTGCAAGAAAAGTAGGGGAAAGACACAGAAGGAGAGTGAAAGGGGAAGATTAAATCAGTGAAAAACGATTGAGAACGGAGAGAGAGAGCGGAGCGAGAGAAAGGAGACAGAGATCCACTGGACCACCAAGGATGAGGCGCAGGTAAAACCTGCGGGCGGAGGAGGGCCTCGAACACCAACACTGGAGAGTGCAGGGGCTCGGGGAAGGTCTCACTTGATGGTGGAGCTTCGAGGGGGGGGGGGGGGGGGGAGAGCAATTTCACTGATAAGCAGTTTCGATCTTGGTGCATACCCCTCCTTCACTGGCTGTCATAAGGTCAAGCAAATAATGATGCTGCATAATCTTCATTCTCGTGGAATGCAGCATGGGGTGTTCATGTAGTACTGACAGATTTACTACCAAAATTACCAAGACAGGGGTGTGCAAGGTTACCAGTGCGCAGAGGCCACTCCAGTTTGGTGGTATATGAGCATACAATACTTCCCCACACTGCCAATAATACTCCATGAGGCTGGAGTTGCCCACCTACATGCCAATGGCATAGGAAGCAAATTGAGGAGCTCCGGCCCATCCCTCAACATACTGGCAACCTGAGGCCCCAAGAAGTATACAGTGGGGCTGGGGGACACTCATTAACTCTGTGTAGACAGCAGAGACCGGACCTGGGGTGGAGTACAGCATAGAAAAGAGCACCTCATGCTGCGGCACCCTGAATAGTGGGCGCCTCGATGAAGAATGAGCCTGGAGACGAGTGACCTAGGTGAAAGCGAGGACGGGGTGAGCCGAAGGACATCCCCTGTGCTTATAGCAGACCTCACAGACCAGCTGCAGATCCCAGAACTGGCCTGGGGAAAAAGGGACATTGCTCAAGTGATTGCAGGGGACTGCTGAGATACTTGGCTGGGCCGCAAGATACAACAAACTCACTGTGGGCTAAATACTAATAAAGTGAGGTCTCGGACCCCACTATAAACCCCCGCTGAGCCAGCTGGAGGCTATAGAGGGGCTGCTCGGCCTAGCATGGAGACCTAGGAAGCAGAACGATGGAAGCAGCCCCATCGTCGGCTATAGAAGAGGCACCTGCCCAGAGGCCTGGAGAAAGGAGGAGGCAGTAGAGGGGAGGCTACCACCTACCACGGAGTACTGACAGTGGTATCGCAGCCGGAAAACCCCTACATGGCTGGGAAGGAGTGACACGGGGGCCTTCAGTAATGAAGAGGCGAGCCTGACCAGGAGCTGAGGCACCTTAAATGGCGGCCGTCGGCGAGAGGGGCTGACGCAGAGGCAGCTAGTCCGGAGGTCTTTGATCCAGAGGCAGATCCAGCAGAACTCCAGGAGGCGGACTATCGGGCGACAGACTACTAACCCGGGGAGGACAGGGATAAAGTTTGCAGCTTAGCGTACGCACTGCTGCATATTTATCATGGGCTGCGGACCTACTGTGACTGCTGGTCAGAGTAGTACGGAACCAGAGGCCATCTGGGGTTGACGCGGTCTCTGCAGAGTCTGGAGCGAGGTATCCTGATCGAAGGGGAGAACCACACTGGACATCTGGAGGGATGACACGTGTGGCGACCCTGGGAAGCCGATTGATGACTGCGGCCCCCGCTTGGTGTTCCAGATGTGCAGGGGGAACTAATGAGGAGAGGCACCTGGCGCAACTCTAAAGGAAACAGTCTACTGAACCCCTGGGCTGAAGGTGAGCGAGGCCCAGCGGGCTGGATCTCAAGCTGGGGCAGCAGAGTAGTAAGGACACAAGCTACACACGGGACCCCTTCCAGGCGACAGTTGAAGTGGTTGGACTCCTGGAGGCTGGCTGCCCTGGATGTGCCCGAGGACTGGTGAGAGGGAGCAGAGGAGGAAGGATCCTGACCAGTACTGCCTCCGATCACAATGGGCCTGTGAAGTACTGGGCACATTTGCAACAGCTGGGGGGGCACTAAAGACTGAGTTGAATACCTGCCCATTGGCCCGAACAGCGGGTTGATCTGGGAGATAACCTTGGCGTGAGACCTTTCATATCCCCTGTCACCGGGTCTGCGCCTCGCATAGGGAATATATACGCTGGGGACAGAAGACATTGAGGAACACATGATCTCACTACGTGAGCTCAGGAAGAAGTTGTACTGTGTACTGAGCACAAAGAAATGGATCTACCTACCCCGAGAACCCAAACAGTCTGGGAGAGAAGGCGAGGAGAGGACACTGGAGGGTGGAACACCAGGCGAACATGGGGAAACCATCCAGGAAACAGGGGCCAGAGGGCTCTGACCCACAAATGACATCAACTCAAGCTGATGAATCAGAGGAGTCTGGGTTGCACCCCCAGGGGGACCCTCTGAGCGGACAGACGTTCTGTGACATCATGCAGGCTATCACCGCATCCCGTGAGGTGCTTGAGGCAAAGATAGAAACTATAGGCACAGATCTCAATCTCCTGAAAGATGACCACCGGCGCCTAGCTGAAAGGGTCACCTCCACTGAGCAAACACTGACAGACATACCTCCTGAAATAACAATCAGTCTTTATCCTGAGCAGAAACAATAATAGAGTTCGAAAATGTGTAGTGGTCGAAAACCTTCTCCTTTAATTCCAAGTATTCACTTCATATCTCATGAAAATCACATCCAGTAGTGCATCGTTACAGTTTGGTTGGTACAGTGGTTGATACAGTCACAGCCAGATGATAGATGTAGCCAACACGTGTTTCGTAATTGGGTCATCACCCATGGACTTCCTCAGGGGTAGAACAACAAGAGCAAAATACACCCCATAACTATTTGCAATGTCATGATTTCCAAGGGTTAGTCTAGTTAGTGTGTCAAGAAAAACCCTTGAGAAATGAGTACCGTGAAATTAGTTGTTCTTAGAGACCGATATTTGGGAAGTAAGAAATAAGTAGGTGGGGAAAGAGGCAATGTAAGAGAAAAAACTAAGATATGCTTGTGCCACTAGAAAAAGATAGTTTGAGTCCAAAGGTTGAATCGTCCCTACCATCGGGGAAAGAGGTAAAGTTAGTCAAGTGTTGTCACTTTAAAAACAGGACCCATCACCATAGTGGTGCCTATGCATATCAAAAACTCACCAATGCTATGTAGAAAAAATTGTACATCAATTCCAAAAACTAATTATTCCGTATTCTATTTTTCAGAACCTGGTCATGAGAAACAGATCATGTATAAATAACACATTAAGCACTAGGCCAAATATTGTAGAAACAATGGAAAAAAAGTAAAGAACCATACATATATCTCCATAATAACCCACAATTAACAGTAAGTATATTTAAAGGATCTGAAAGCAAAGAAGAATGTCAATATCAGCATATGACCCGTCGGTCAATAAGTATCAAAAATTCCCACATAGTGCTTCGCAGTGCTCACTGTTTTCAAACAAGAAATCATACATTGGCTTACATGTAAGCCTTCATAGAACAATTTAATATTCCATTGCTCTAAAGATGAGTCATCAAAGAAAGCCACCCATATTCAAAGGGGGCCTCAAACGTAATAATCGTCATGCCACCAGACGCAGCACTCAATATATCCGCAAAAGTATACAAATCAAACTCAGTAAGCGTGATACTCCGTGTGAGTTAGCTCGATAGTACATGAGTTAAAGTAGTATTTACTGGAGCTTGCCTGTGCTTGTTGGAAATGGCCCTTTTTGCAGGGTCATCCCTAAGCTTTTTTCCTTCCTCCTGGATTTTTCCTAACCTGTTTTTGTTGGCTTTATGACTCTGGGCACTTTACCACTGCTGATCAGTGCTAAAGTGCATATGCTCTCCCTGTGTAAATATGGCATGTGAATTGGTATATCCATGATTGGCTTATTTGGTTTGCCTGTTAGTCCCTAGTAGCGTGGCCTGTGTGTGCCCAGGGCTGGTAAACCAAATGCTGCTGGTGGGCCTGCAGCGCTGGTTTGCGCCACCCACAGAAGCAGCTTGTAAAGTGTGTCTCAGACCTGCCATTGCAGTGTCTGTGTGCAGCCCAGAACTGCCATCTTGGCTGTGAAGTGCCCACACTTCCCAGCCCCTGAACCTTCCATTGGCATCATGTAAGTCACCCCTATGGTAGGGTGCATTGTATGTGTAAGGTAGGACATGCCGTGCTGTGTATACCATGTCCTGGTAGTGAATTACACCCAATTTCGTTTTTCACTACTGTTCTCCATAGCCCAGAATGGGCAGTTTGACTATTACATTCTATAGTCCTAACTGACCAAAAGAACATGGTAGAAAAACGAATTTAGTATACCTGAGCTCAGAATATTAAAATACATCTTTTAGTGAAGTTTATTTTTATATTCTGTGTTTGAAAATACCACTTTTAGAAAGTAGGTATTTTCTTGCCTAAGCCTTCCAGTGTGCTCTGCTGTTATGTGTATTGGCTGTCTGGTTTTGGAGTGACAGGGCTGGGGAATTCTAGGAGACAGGGTGAGGTGTCCCAGTGGTGAATAGAGAGATCTGCATCTAGATGGGTGGGAGGAGTGTACCTGGGACCTGAATAGGGCTGTGCCTTCCCTCCACAATGCTGGCTCTACCTCCTGTGGTGTGTCTGATGTCTCTACCCTGCACTCTGAAAGGAAGGATGCAGCCTGGTAAACAAAGTGCTCCAGGACTGGGCAGAACTGGTTCTGGCTGGGTTCAGTGACTTGTAGCTTCTGAGAACAAAGACTTTTGGGGTATAAATATCTGTGCTCAAACCCCTACAATTTGTATTGCTCCTGGACAACAAGAAGAACCTCTGTCCGTGTAACTGAAGGAATCTGTAGGAGAGGACTGTCTTTGTGCTTGTGTGCTGTTCCCTGGACTGGCCTGCAGTGGTTACTACTGGACTTGGAAGAAGAGGAAAAGGACTTTGAAGGAACTTTTATTTTTGCTACAGCAATCACCCAAGGGCTAGAAGAGAGCTAGCCTCCTGCAGGAGTCTCAGGCACATCAGACTCCACCACCAGCCTCCTGTTTCCTCCCAGCGAGGATTTCTATCTGCAGGTGAGGCTCCTGTGAGTTCCAGGGCCTCTAGTTCTACTGTGGAGAAGAGAGTGCTGAAAATCGTCGCTAACGCCTGTTAGCGAGCCGCTGCAGCTAAAAAGCATAAGGAAAATCGTTGCGCTGCTGCTGCAGAGTGCTCGCTACAGGAGATCATCGCATCACCTGTCTGCGGCAAGCCAAACGCTCGCTAACCCGAAGATTATCGCATTGCATGTTTGCGGGCCTGAAAACGCTCACTAACCAAAGATCATCGCATCGAGTTCATCGTTTCACGACATCGCAGAGTGGACGCCGAGCGTTCGCCATTTTCATCACATCACATCAGGATCGTTGCTCCCTCGCGGAGCACCATTTCTTTTCATCGCAACAAGATCGCACACGCCACAGGCTCGGCGCATCATCCTCCCTTCGCGGCAAGGATTTCATTGCATCGCCGGCTCAGCGTGTAGAAGTTTGTCGCTTTGTCCTGCACACAAATCAGCGCATCATCCTCCCTTGCGGCAAGGATTCAACGCATCGCTGGTTAGCGTAAGGAAAATCATCGCTACAACTCCTTAGCGACATTTTGGTTGCTTTGCTACAGAATTCAGGTATCTTGCGAGTAAAAAGGTCGCAGAGACCACTGCCTTGAACTGAACACCTCTTTGCACACTTTGAACTATTTTTGCAGCCTTTTAAGAGTAACCCTAATTTTCTAGTATTGTGGATTTTTACTGATATTGGTCTTGAATTAAGTCTATATATAAAGATACTTATTTTTTATAACTGCATGTGTGGTGTCCCTTTGTAGTGTTCTTCACTGTGTTACTGTGTATGGTTATAAATGCTTCACACACTGCCTCTGAGATAAGCCTAGCTGCTCGTGCTACGTTACCACAGGGTTGAGCAGGGGTTATCAAAGGGTGTAGTCTGCTTACTCTGCCTTAGGAAGAAGGGTCCCTACTTGGACACTGGCCAGCCATTGCCAACTAGAGACCCCCATGTCTAACAGTGCTTAGAGTGCCTGAGCATTTATAATTGTCAGAATCCAGCAAGCAATACCATGTCATATGTTGAACGTAAAACAAAATGACACGTGCACCGTGCCCAACGCGAAGAACAAATGACCAGCAAATGTCAGTATCACCCCGAATTCCTTTAAACCGTGTCATGAAGGTCTGTAACCAAAATTAAAGTTCATAAGTTAAGAATGCCACACCTTGGCTGGGTTAAATTTTGCGCACAACCATAAAGTGGGGTTTCCCAAATTCATCTGAATGCTCCCAAGGCGGCTTATAACCAACATTATAGTTCATAAGTTAAGAATGCCTCACCTTACAAAAACGGCGGACAGTACGCCCAACAAATTACCGGCATCTCGCTAACGCTTAGGAAGCTGTTCTCCCTAAATATAGGGAAAATAAATCAATTCGTACCCGCCCATTCCAGCGCGAAGTCAAACAGCGCGTATGTGGCCGCCATCTTGTAATGGGGATCCTTGCGTATTATTAGGCAGTATCTGCCAGAGTCACTTAAAAAGGGAGTATGGCGGCCTTTATCCAACATAGAAGTTCATGCATATGAAGTGCCTCACCATACAAAAAACGGGGGAGAGCACTCGCAACAAATTACCGGCGTTTCTTGTAACTGGGATCCTTGCGTGTTATAAAGCAGTATCTGCCCGAATACCTTAAAACCGAGTCATGGCGGCCTATATCCAACATACTTTTTTCATTCATTAGAAGTACCTCACCTTACAAAAAGCGACTGAGAGTCTTCCCAGATTACCGATGTCTCGCTAACAATTAGAAAAAAAATCACTGTTAGCACGTATATGGCCACAATCTTGAAATGGGGATCCTCGCCATGGCGGCGGCAGCAAGAGGTGCCCCGTTCTTTTCTCGTTCATTGAACTGCAGTGAGCCTAACTACCGCGCGCCATGTTACAGTGGCAGATTATGCCAATTCTGATCCTGCTGTGGGGAAGTCTGGTTGTGTTAGGAAAGCTGTGGCCAATGCAATTCAAAAAGAAGTGAAATCACTTTGCAGGTTGGAAGCATCTCTCGTACCAGTGGAGGAAGATCTTTCATCCATTATTGTGAATGGAGAGTGCGAAAGTGACAATGACATGGCAGAAATGCCAAAGAAGGTATTAGCAGCAGGGGAAAAGAAAAGGAGCAAGAGAAACAAAGGCACTATCAAACTACTGCTCTGCTTCTAGTCCGCTTGAGGCCAGAGTGCATTGAAGAACTGCGATGTCTGCGAGCCCGTGTGATCCGTTCATTGTACCATATGTATGAGCCATTTACTTCTCGACTGGCAAAAAGTCCTACAATCCCGGAATCGACTCCTAGCAATTTAGCTTATTCTAAATGTTTACTCTTCTGGTGCAGAAAGACTTTTGGGATTCGGCAAGAACCAATGTGGGAGTTTAACTTCAAGTTCCAAAAGCAGTTTCCTAGATCCAAGAAGAACAGTCATCCTGTACTGCGTCCTCCTTCTAGATATGAGGAATGGCATACTAAACCAGATCAGGACTGCTGCCTGCTGCAAGTCACCACCCTCAATTTTATATTTATACCAGTTGTCATGGGCATGACATTATCCTGTCTCCCCCTGTTCTTTTTGATTTTGATTCTTTTTGAATCTTGAAACTCGTCCGGCGGAACCCGAACCACATGGCCGATTCCCGGTGGAGCTGCACCGACAGCTATAGGGGAGACTGGCCCTGGCACACCGCTTTGGCCATCACCTACCCAGCCGGACTTCGGACATATGTCTCACCTTTCTCTCCGCCGCGGTCTCCTTCCAATAGACTCTCAGCTCCCCTTGTTCTTTTTGAATCCTGACACTCGTCCTGCCAATAACTCCTTTATTGAATTTGTAATTTTTCTGTAATTAAAGGGAACTTTTCTGTAACTGGTAACGTGCTCCGATACCTCTGGGTCTAGCTAGTGCTATATAAAACTCGCGAAATAAATAAATAAATAAAATAGATCAAATAGTTAGTCAAAAGGTAAAACTGAATTGACTATGTGGTTAAGTCACATCCGAGTCTCATTCGAAGAGCCCGATTAATTAATCTATATTATTCAAGCGTTTTATTATTCTAGTAATGGAGACCCGCATTATCAATGTAGAAGTCTAACTTATCTATGAAAGAGGAACCTTACGAGGGTCAAAATCGTGCAATTCAAATCAACAATCTACAATCCATATCCTATAATCAAAGGGTCATTGTAAAGAAACAGCATAAATAGTATCTCAAAACAGATCAGTTCCAGTTAAGTAGAGATAGCGTGACATTAATTTGATCACCAGAGTAGAATTTGTTAATAACCCATGTGATTGTTATATCTAAAGGGTGCAGAAAAGTAATGGAGGGGGGGGGGGGGGGGGGGGGAGGAAAGAGGGAAGAAATGAAATGGTTATTTTACATCTTTTATCTGCTCAGAAAATATTGGAATTCAGCATGCATGTTGATGCCCTGTTTAACAGCCCGTAATTTCATAATCCAACGGGCTTCACATTGTCTAATCTTAAATTCACTACTGCCCCCATCAGATGTTACAGAGTCTATACCATGAAACTTAAAACCAAGTTCTTTTCTTTGTGCAATACATTCATGTGCATGACTCCCAATTGGGTACCTTACATCCAAGTTTAAGTGCATGAAAGGGTTCCGCTATGTGCTTCTTGAGTGGGCGTATCGTACTGCCAACATAAATGTTGTCACATTTACATTGAATCACAAATATATTTAGTCTTACAGTCAATATACTTATTTATCCAGAACTTCCGGGATCCATTGTATTAAAATTCCTTTACTCCATTAATAGCCATCTTACACATGCTGCAGTTACCACAAATGAATGACCCCTCATTTAGTTTGTCTAACCAAGTATCTCTAGGTATCCGCATTATGGGGTAGCTGGGACTGACCAGATTCCGAATTGTTTTGCCCCTCCTGTATGTAATGCTTGGATGGCCTAGTACATATCATTCTACTGTTTTATCAGCTGTCAGCAGGTGCCAATGGCGTTTCAAATTTTATAGTTTGTGTGACCATGGATGATAATTGGTCACCAGTCTTATAGGTGTTTTTGTGTTCCTATCACTTTTATGGTCCTTAAGGGTGTCAGTCCATTGTAACCTTGATGATCATTTCTTAGCCTTAAATACAGTGGTCTCTGGGTAACCTCTAGCAAGGAACCGTTGTTGAATATCATCAGCATTAAGTGCAAAATCTGTATCTTTGTTACAGTTCCTACGAGCCCTAAGCATTTCCCCAAAGGGGATAGCATTAATTTGGCTCCTAGCGTGTGAACTTGTTGCATGCAAAAGTGCATTGCAGGTGGTAGCCTTGCTCTGCGTCACAGTAAAAGTCATATTATGGGTGATTATTCGTATGTTCAAAAAACTCCAGTAACTCATCATAGCTGCCTGCCCAGATTAGGAGGCAATCATCAATGTATCGTCCATAATAGACAATGAAGTCTTGCCATTTGGCCCCTGATGGGCCCCAGACATGAACCACCTCAAACCAGCCCATAAAGAGACAGGCAAAAGACGGCGCAAATCTGGAACCCATTGGAATCCCACGTTTGTTGATACCAGGCACCATTAAATAGGAAGGTGTTGCGTTCAAGATCATAAGTGACATGTTAATTAGCATATCAGAATGCGCCATATGTTCTACAGGTCGTCTGTGCAAGAAATACTTTAAAGCAGATAAGCCTTACTGGTGAGAGATACTCTCATAAAATGAGACCACATTCATGATCACAAATATCATGTTTGGGTCCCAAGTTGGGTCATTTAGAATGTACAGTATATGCTTAGTGTCTCTGATGCATGATGGGAGGCTAACCACAGTTGTTTTTAAAAAGATGTCTACGTATTCGGAAAGTTTTTCCATTGGTCGACTGATCCAGGAAATGATCGGTCTCCCGGGTGGAGAGACCAGGCTTTTGTGTATATTTGGAAGCACATACAATGCTTGGATATCTAGGTTTATCCACCAATAAATACGAGTATTAATCCCCATTAAGTAAGCCTCTGTCTAACCATTGCTTAAGACTGGTGTTGATCGTCTTGGGTATGTCATATATGGGATTGTGATTACGTTTTTTTGTACCATGCATTATTGTCAAGTTGTGTCATGATTTCCTTAAAATACAAATCCTTATCCATCACAACCATGTTGAGAATGAGGCTCAGATGTGAGTTATCAACAGTCAATTTATTTTTACTTTTTCACTAACTATTAATACACGAGGATCCTCATTACAATATGGTGGCCATATACGCGCCAACACTGATTTTTTCCAATTGTTAGCGAGATGTCGGTAATCTGGGTAGACTCTCCGCCACTTTTTGCAAGGTGAGGTACTTCGAACGTATGAAAAAAATATGTTGGATATAGGCCGCCATGACTAGGTTTTAAGGTATTCGGGCAGATACTGCTTTATAACACGCGAGGATCCTAGTTACAAGAAATGCCGGTAATTTGTTGTGAGTACTCTCGGCTGTTTTTTGTAATGTGAGGCACTTAATATGTATATACTTGTATGTTGGATAAAGGCCACCATGACTTGGTTTTTAAGTGACTCTGGCACATACTGCTTAATAACACGCGAGGATCCCCATTACAAGATGGCGGCCACATACGTGCCATTTCTGACAGCCTGCTGGAATGGGCGGGTACAAATTGATTTTTTTTCTCCTATATTTAGAGAGAACAGCTTCCTAAGCGTTAGCGAGATGCCGGTAATTTGTTTGGCGTACTGTCCGCCGTTTTTGTAAGGTGAGGCATTCTTAACTTATGAACTATAATGTTGGTTATAAGCCGCCTTGGGAGCATTCAGATGAATTTGGGAAACCCCACTTTACGGTTGTGCGCAAAATTTAACCCAGCCAAGCTCATTATTTAAATACCCACTGAAATGGCCTCACTGCAGCAGTCGCGGTCACTCATGGAGAGCAGGGTCAAGACACTGGAGAAACGGGCAGAGGACAGTGAAATTAGAGCCCACAGAAACAACAAATTATTGGCATTCCCGAACTACTGGAGAACACTAATAAGCTGACCTATTTGGAACATTGGACCCGTAAAGAAGTGGCACCGGAGGGCCTCTCCTTGCTTTATGCCCTGGAGAGGGTACACAGAGTCCCGGCTCGCCCTCCTAGGCCGGGAGGGACCCTGCGTCCAATAGTAACCAGACTCCTCCACTACAGGGATCGCGACCACATACTGGCACAAGCCAGTGCAAAGAGAGGTCTTCAGATCGACAACAGTGGGATTATGATATTCCGGACTGTTCCAGGGAAGTGCAGAAACAGCGTGCAACCGTCCTGGAGGTAAAGAGACACCTCCGCCAGCCAAACATTCCTTATACTATATTATTTCCTGCCCACCTGCAGATGATCATGCCCTCTTGAGTTCAATTCTTTTTGACCCCGCAAGATGCATGGGATTGGATTGAGTCAACATTAGACTCCGGACCGGCAAGGAGTTCCCTGAGCTACACACCTCACCGTTGAAAGGTCCACCAAGACAGGAGCACCATCAATGGCAGAAGCCCGACGCGAGTACTGCAACGTGCTGAGGGCTCTAACAGAGATTAGCAACACAGGTACAAGCCCGCACTCTTCGAGCAGAGAGACCAAAACTCTGAGGACACCAAAGACACTAGTTCTGCAAAAGACACCGATGTCGAGTTGGCAAGATCACTCCTGGTTCGGCAGACAAAATTATTTAACAAGGGACCATAAATAACAGTGACTAATAGATTTTGAAAAGACCATTTGTCACACTAAAGTGCTTCCTGCCCCCCCATGGTCGTTACTTCCTTACCTCTAATGTGGGATTGGATGGGGATTGATTTTATGCATTGTAGGAGAGTAGGATCTGCTTCACATGTTTACCCCCCACGTTTTGCTGGTGTTTCACTGTTTTTCGACTTTAGTCTGGCTGGGACCCTGCTATTCAGGGCCCCAGCCTAGCTGCTTCCTCTATAAATTGATTGCATGTACATTAGGTACGCTCCCGATTGGATTCTGGGGTACCCTTGTGAGTCCCTAGTATATGGTATATTATGTACCCTGGGCATAGGTACAACAGAGGCCTACCAGGGGCTGAAGCATGTATTCTGCCACCCCTGGAAAGCCCTCCAAAATGACACCACAGGTCTGCTAATGCAGCCTGGGTAAGGTGGTGCATGCACTCCTTACTGAGGTATAGGTTCACTATACCTCACCTATCACTGCACATAGTAAACTATCAATCACTCCTATGGCATGCCTTATCAATCCTGATGCTTGGTTATATGTGAGAGGGTGCCCAGGCATGAGCTGAGCCCCTCTGCAGCCTTCGGAATCTCTTCTCCGGGGTTGTCAGTGGTGCAGCCCGACCATATACTCTTAAGTGCATTATAACCAAACGGTAAATGCTAACTTTGGACAGGCTGCACGGAAACATGCTGTGTTTGGAATCATACCCCCACATCAGTTCTTGATGTGAGGATATGCTCCCACCCTTCTAGAGGGAGAGGCATGGCGGTACTGGTATACCCGGTAGAAATCTAATAGAGCCCTGGCATCACAAAATGGATGCTGCAGCCACAGACACGGGGTCTGGCCTCTTGCTGAAGACCGAAACTCCGGCAGGGGAGGTGTGGACAATAGGTTTCCTGTCACAGGGAGGTGTAACCACCTCCCAGACAGGATGATGTGTATTGGGGCTGGGTGGGAGCACTCTGAGTGCTTTGAAGTCCTGCACTGGGGGCACATTTAGTGTCCCTGTGCATAGTCCAGCTCAAACCGGTTCAGGGGCTTCCAGCCCCTGCACTGGCGCAAAACTGGACAAAGGAAGTGTGTGTAGCCACACCTCTTTCCAAACCCTCCCATCGGTGGGTCCCCACAGTTAGTCCAACCCCTTCCTTAGGTACAAGTAAGGAACCTCTGTAACCAGAACTTTAGATATCCCTGGACGAAACTCTGAAGCTGAATCCTGGAACTTCGACGCTCTAGTAAAGACTAGAGGAATGAAGAAATCTCCCTTGGGGTCAAGGAGTGACTCCCCTGCTTGGCAGGCAACAACGAAGCAATTTGCAGGTCTGCATTTCCAAAGCTCCCGCCGGACTCCGAAGTATTTGCAGCCCATGAAGAGGATTTTCAGACATCTCAGAGGTTGATCCGAGTCCCCAGCAAAGCTGAGACCCGCAGTCCCCGTGAGTAGTGTGGAACCGAAACTCCTGGTCACCGTGCACCTTTGCAAGTGCATTGACTTCTCGACGTCTCTTGAAGTCATGCTTGGGGTTACTTGCAGCCCCCACCTCGAGCAGAGAATCCACCGAAGATTGTCGGCCTAGTCACCCCGAGTGGGCCGCCATTTTGTGTTTCCCCTCGAGGCTCCTTCTCGATCCCTGGTCTGTCGACTCGTGGGTCCCTGAGAAGGCAACTTTGATTTTCCTTGGGCTTCCCTGGTTGCTCCAGACGTGCCCTGACGCCCCACCAAGTGGTGAATCCCTCAGACCTTGCTGGTCTGCACCGAAGCATCTTGCTACTTTCGGCATGGGTTGCTTTTGCCAAGGCTTGGTGTGTCCAATCCGGGCACCGACGCTGCAGCACTCGACATCCTTCGTGGGACAGCTCGAATCCAGCTCCTGGTCATCCTCGACGCCTCCTGGTCCTCATAGCTGAAGAGTCAAGCTTCACCTTCTTCACCTGATATCACCGACATCGGTGGGCATCCGCCTATAGTCCTCCTGGTCACTGGCAAGTGACCCAGACTCTGTCCCCTCTTCTTTCAGGTTCTTCTCGACTTTGATCCAGGCTTGGATCTCTTCGGACACTTTGCATCTTCCCGGCAGCAGCACTTCTTTGCCAGCTCCCATTGAAATAGACAATGCGACCCGACACCATTTGACACCTATGCAGCCGGCTTCCCTGGGTGAGGTAACACGAGTACTCCGGTGCTCCCGTGGGTGTTGGCCCTAGAACTTCCTAAGTCCCAAGGGGTTTGGCCCTGACTCAGATATGCCGTGGAGAAGATGGATTGACTGAGTAACAAAAACCCTTAGTGAGGG